>NC_064619.1:662151791-663393291 GCF_023898315.1 Schistocerca nitens
ATAATAAAGGGTCCAAGGTAACTTCTTTCCGTGTGACTCGTGTGATCATGGTCACTGCTTGTATCCTCCTCTAGGAATCCTGAGTTTATTTCCGATGCATACCAAACCGTTTATTGTAACTATCGAACGCTCATATTGACAATGCAACACAGAAATTGAGTCGCGATTAAATACTACAGGGTCCATGGCGATTTCCCTGCACGATACTCGAGCGAATACGGTCCCTGCTTGTATCCTCCCCTGTGTGACCTAGGCTTGTTTCCGATGCAGAGCAAGTCGATTACTGTAACTATCGAACGCTCATATTGACAATGCAACATATAAATTGCATCGCGATAAAATACTACTGGGTCCATTGCGATTTCTCTCCATGGCACTTGAGTGATTACGGCCATTGCTTGTAGCCTCCCCTGGGAGACCAGAGCGTATTTCCGATGCATATCAAATATTTAACTGTAACTATCAAACCCTCATATTGACGATGCAACACTGAAATTGCGACACTATTAAATAATACAGGGTCCAAGGTAACTTCTCTCCGTGTGACTCGTGTGATCATGGTCACTGCTTGTAGCCTCCCATGGCAGACCAGAGCGTATCTCCGATGCATATCAAGTAATTAACTGTAACTATCAAACCCTCATATTGACGATGCAACACTGAAATTGCGACACTATTAAATAATACAGGGTCCAAGGTAACTTCTCTCCGTGTGACTCGTGTAATCATGGTCACTGCTTGTATCCTCCTCTAGGTATCCTGAGCTTATTTCCGATGCATATCAAACCGTTTATTGTAACTATCGAACGCTCATATTGACGATGCAACACAGAAATTGCGTCGCGATTAAATACTGCAGGGTCCATGGCGACCTCTCTACACGATACTCGAGCGATTACGGCCACTGCTTGTAGCCTCCCCTGGCAGACCAGAGCGTATTTCCGATGCATATCAAATATTTAACTGTAACTATCAATCAATCATATTGACGATGCAACACTGAAATTGCGACACTATTAAATAATACAGGGTCCAAGGTAACTTCTCTCCGTGTGACTCGTGTGATCATGATCACTGCTTGTATCCTCCTCTACGAAACCTGGGCTTATTTCCGATACATAACAAATCGTTTATTGTAACTATCGAACGCTCATATTGACGATGCAACACAGAAATTTCGTCGCGATTAAATACTACACAGTCCATGGCGACTTCTCTCCACGATACTCGAGTGATTACGGCCCCTCGTTTTAACCTCCCCTGTGTGACCTAGGCTTGTTTCCAATGCAGAGCAAGTCGATTACTGTAACTCTCAACGCTCATATTGACGATGCAACACATAAATTGCGTCGCGATTAAATACTACTGTGTGCATTGCGATTTCTCTCCATGGCACTTGAGTGATAACGGCCATTGCTTGTAGCCTCCCCTGGGAGACTAGAGCGTATTTCCGATGCATATCAAATATTTAACTGTAGCTATCAAACCCTCATACTGACGATGCAACACTGAAATTGCGACACTATTAAATAATAAAGGGTCCAAGGTAACTTCTTTCCGTGTTACTCGTGTGATCATGGTCACTGCTTGTATCCTCCTCTAGGAATCCTGAGTTTATTTCCGATGCATACCAAACCGTTTATTGTAACTATCGAACGCTCATATTGACAATGCAACACAGAAATTGCGTCGCGATAAAATACTGCAGGGTACATGATGACTTCTCTCTGCGATACTCGAGCAATTACGGACACTGCTTGTAACCTCCCCTGTGTGACCTAGGCTTGTTTCCGATGCAGAGCAAGTCGATTACTGTAACTCTCGAACGCTCATATTGACGATGCAACACAGAAATTGCGTCGCGGTAAAATACTACTGGGTCCATGGCGTTTTCTCTCCATGGCACTTGAGTGATTACGACCGCTGCTTGTAGACCCCCTGGGAGACCAGAGCGTATTTCCGATGCATATCAAATATTTAACTGTAACTAACGAACCCTCATATTGACGATGCAACACTGAAATTGCGACACTATTAAATAATACAGGGTCCAAGGTAACTTCTCTCCGTGTGACTCGTGTGATCATGGTCACTGCTTGTATCCTCCTCTAGGAATTCTGAGCTTATTTCCGATGCATATCAAATCGTTTATTGTAACTATCGAACGCTCATATTGACGATGCAACACAGAAATTGCGTCGCGATTAAATACTACAGGGTCCCTGGCGACTTCTCTCCACGATACTCGAGTGATTACGGCCCCTCGTTTTAACCTCCCCTGTGTGACCTAGGCTTGTTTCCAATGCAGAGCAAGTCGATTACTGTAACTCTCAACGCTCATATTGACGATGCAACACATAAATTGCGTCGCGATAAAATACTACTGGGTCCATTGCGATTTCTCTCCATGGCACTTGAGTGATTACGGCCACTGCTTGTAGCCTCCCCTGGGAGACCAGAGCGTATTTTCGATGCATATCAAATATTTAACTGTAACTATCAAACCCTCATATTGACGATGCAACACTGAAATTGCGACACTATTAAATAATACAGGGTCCAAGGTAACTTCTTTCCGTGTGACTCGTGTGATCATGGTCACTGCTTGTATCCTCCTCTAGGAATCCTGAGTTTATTTCCGATGCATATCAAACCGTTTATTGTAACTATCGAACGCTCATATTGACGATGCAACACAGAAATTGAGTCGCGATTAAATACTACAGGGTCCATGGCGATTTCTCTGCACGATACTCGAGCGAATACGGTCTCTGCTTGTAACCTCCCCTGTGTGACCTAGGCTTGTTTCCGATGCAGAGCAAGTCGATTACTGTAACTCTCGAACGCCCATATTGACGATGCAACACATAAATTGCGGCGTGGTAAAAAACCACAGGGTCCATGTCGATTCTTCTCCATGGCACTTGAGTGATAACGGCCTCTGCTTGTAGCCTCCCCTGGGAGATCAGAACGTATTTCCGATGCATATCAAATATTTAACTATAACTATCAAACCCTCATATTGACGATGCAACACTGAAATTGCGACACTATTAAATAATACAGGGTCCAAGGTAACTTCTCTCCGTGTGACTCGTGTAATCATGGTCACTGCTTGTATCCTCCTCTAGGAATTCTGTGCTGATATCCGATGCATATCAAATCGTTTATTGGAACAATCGAGCGCTCATATTGACGATGCAACACAGAAATTGCGTCGCGATTAAATACTACAGGGTCCCTGGCGACTTCTCTCCACGATACTCGAGTGATTACGGCCCCTCGTTTTATCCTCCCCTGTGTGACCTAGGCTTGTTTCAAATGTAGAGCTAGTCGATTACTGTAACTCTCAACGCTCATATTGACGATGCAACACCTAAATTGCGTCACTATAAAATACTACTGGCTCCATGGCGATTTATCTCCATTGCACTTGAGTGATTACGGCCATTGCTTGTGGCCTCCCCTGGGAGACCAGAGCGTATTTCCGATGCATATCAAATATTTAACTGTAACTATCAAACCCTCATATTGACGATGCAACACTGAAATTGCGACACTATTAAATAATACAGGGTCCAAGGTAACTTCTCTCCGTGTGACTCGTGTGATCATGGTCACTGCTTGTAGCCTCCCCTGGCAGACCAGAGTGTATCTCCGATGCATATCAAGTATTTAACTGTAACTATCAAACCCTCATATTGACGATGCAACACAGAAATTGCGTCGCGATTAAATACTGCAGGGTCCATGGCGACTTCTCTCCACGATACTCGAGCGATTACTGCCACTGCTTGTAACCTCCCCTGTGTGTCATAGGCTTGTTTCCGATGCACAGCAAGTCGATTACTGTAACTCTCGACGCTCATATTGACGATGCAACACAGAAATTGCGTCGCGGTTAAATACTGCAGGGTCCATGGCGACTTCTCTCCACGATACTCGAGCGATTACGGCCACTGCTTGTAACCTCCCCTGTGTGTCATAGGCTTGTTTCCGATGCAGAGCAAGTCGATTACTGTAACTCTCGACGCTCATATTGACGATGCAACACAGAAATTGCGTCGCGGTTCAATACTGCAGGGTCCATGGCGACTTCTCTCCACGATACTCGAGCGATTACGGCCACTGCTTGTAACCTCCCCTGTGTGTCATAGGCTTGTTTCCGATGCACAGCAAGTCGATTACTGTAACTCTCGACGCTCATATTGACGATGCAACACAGAAATTGCGTCGCGATAAAATACTACAGGGTCCATGGCGATTTCTCTCCATGGCACTTGAGTGATTACGGCCACTGCTTGTAGCCTCCCCTGGGAGACCAGAGCGTATTTCAGATGCATATCAAATATTTAACTGTAACTATCAAACCCTCATATTGACGATGCAACACTGAAATTGCGACACTATTAAATAATACAGGGTCCAAAGTAACTTCTCTCCGTGTGACTCGTGTAATCATGGTCACTGCATGTATCCTCCTCTAGGAATCCTGAGCTTATTTCCGATGCATATCAAATCGTTTATTGTAACTATCGAACGCTCATATTGACGATGCAACACAGAAATTGCGTCGCGATTAAATACTGCAGGGTCCATGGCGACCTCTCTACACGATACTCGAGCGATTACGGCCACTGCTTGTAGCCTCCCCTGGGAGACCAGAGCGTATTTCCGATGCATATCAAATATTTAACTGTAACTATCAATCCATCATATTGACGATGCAACACTGAAATTGCGACACTATTAAATAATACAGGGTCCAAGGTAACTTCTCTCCGTGTGACTCGTGTGATCATGGTCACTGCTTGTATCCTCCTCTAGGAATCCTGAGCTTATTTCCGATGCATATCAAATCGTTTATTGTAACTAACGAACGCTCATATTGACGATGCAACACAGAAATTGCGTCGCGATTAAATACTGCAGGGTCCATGGAGACTTCTCTACACGATACTCGAGCGATTACGGCCACTGCTTCTAGCCTCACCTGGGAGACCACAACGTATTTCCGATGCATATCAAACATTTAACTGTAACTATCAAACCCTCATATTGACGTTGCAACACTGAAATTGCGACACTATTAAATAATACAGGGTCCAAGGTAACTTCTCTCTGTGTGACTCGTGTGATCATGGTCACTGCTTGTATCCTCCTCTAAGAAACCTGGTCTTATTACCGATACATAACAAATCGTTTATTGTAACTATCGAACGCTCATATTGACGATGCAACACAGAAATTTCGTCGCGATTAAATACTACAGAGTCCATGGCGACTTCTCTCCACGATACTCGAGTGATTACGGACCCTGCTTGTAACCTCCCCTGTGTCACCTAGGCTTGTTTCCGATGCAGAGCAAGTCGATTACTGTAACTCAACGCTCATATTGACGATGCAACACAGAAATTGCGTCGCGATAAAATACTACAGGGTCCATGACGATTTCTCTCCATGGCAATTGAGTGATTACGGCCACTGCTTGTAGCCTCCCCTGGGTGACCAGAGCGTGTTTCCGATGCATATCTAATGTTTAACTGTAACTGTCAAACCCTCATATTGACGATGCAACACTGAAATTGCGACACTATTATATAATACATGGTCCAAGGTAATTTCTCTCCGTGTGACTCGTGTGATCATGGTCACTGCTTGTATCCTCCTCTAGTAATTCTGAGCTTATTTCCGATGCATAACATATCGTTTATTGTAACTATCGAACGCTCATATGACGATGCAACACAGAAATTGCGTCGCGATTAAATACTACAGGGTCCATGGTGACTTCTCTCCACGATACTCGAGCGATTAGGGCCACTGCTTGTAACCTCCCCTGTGTGTCATAGGCTTGTTTCCGATGCAGAGCAAGTCGATTACTGTAACTCTCGACGCTCATATTGACGATGCAACACAGAAATTGCGTCGAGGTTAAATACTGCAGGGTCCATGGCGACTTCTCTACACGATACTCGAGCGATTACGGCCCCTGCTTGTAACCTCCACTGTTTGAACTAGGCTTGTTTCCGATGCAGAGCAAGTCGATTAAGGTAACTCTCGGACGCTCAAATTGACGATGCAACACACAAATTGCGTCGCGATAAAATACTACAGGGTCCATGGCGATTTCTCTCCATGGCACTTGAGTGATTACGGCCACTGCTTGTAGCCTCCCCTGGGAGACCAGAGCGTATTTCAGATGCATATCAAATATTTAACTGTAACTATCAAACCCTCATATTGACGATGCAACACTGAAATTGCGACACTATTAAATAATACAGGGTCCAAAGTAACTTCTCTCCGTGTGACTCGTGTAATCATGGTCACTGCTTGTATCCTCCTCTAGGAATCCTGAGCTTATTTCCGATGCATATCAAATCGTTTATTGTAACTATCGAACGCTCATATTGACGATGCAACACAGAAATTGCGTCGCGATTAAATACTGCAGGGTCCATGGCGACCTCTCTACACGATACTTGAGCGATTACGGCCACTGCTTGTAGCCTCCCCTGGGAGACCAGAGCGTATTTCCGATGCATATCAAATATTTAACTGTAACTATCAATCCATCATATTGACGATGCAACACTGAAATTGCGACACTATTAAATAATACAGGGTCCAAGGTAACTTCTCTCCGTGTGACTCGTGTGATCATGGTCACTGCTTGTATCCTCCTCTAGGAATTCTGAGCTTATTTCCGATGCATAACAAATCGTTTATTGTAACTATCGAACGCTCATATTGACGATGCAACACAGAAATTGCGTCGCGATTAAATACTACAGGGTCCATGGCGACTTCTGTTCACGGTACTCGAGTTATTACGGCCTTTGCTTGTAACATCCATTGTGTGACCTAGGCTTGTTTCCGATGCAGAGCAAGTCGATTACTGTAACTCTCGAACGCTCATATTGACGATGCAACACATAAATTGCGTCGCGATAAAATACTACAGGGTCCATGGCGATTTATCTCCATTGCACTTGAGTGATTACGGTCACTGCTTGTAGCCTCCCCTGGGAGAACAGTGCGTATTTCCGATGCATATCAAATATTTAACTGTAACTATCAAACCCTAATATTGTCGATGCAACACTGAAATTGCGACACTATTAAATAATACAGGGTCCAAGGTAACTTCTCTCCGTGTGACTCGCATGATCATGGTCACTGCTTGTATCCTCCTCTAGGAATCCTGAGCTTATTTCCGATGCATAACAAATCGTTTATTGTAACTATCGAACGCTCATATTGACGATGCAATACAGAAATTGCGTCGCGATGAAATACTACAGGGTCCATGGCGACTTCTCTCCACGATACTCGAGTGATTACGGCCCCTGCTTGTAACCTCCCCTGTGTGACCTAGGCATGTTTCCGATGCAGAGCAAGTAGATTACTGCAACTCTCGAACGCTCATATTGACGATGCAACACATAAATTGCGTCGCGATAAAATAATACTGGGTCCATGGCGATTTCTCTCCATGGCACTTGAGTGATTACGGCCATTGCTTGTAGCCTCCCCTGGGAGACCAGAGCGTATTTCCGATGCATATCAAATATTTAACTGTAACTATCAAACCCTTATATTGACGATGCAACACTGAAATTGCGACACTATTAAATAATACAGGGTCCAAGGTAACTTCCCTCCGTGTGACTCGTGTGATCATGGTCACTGCTTGTATCCTCCTCTAGGAATCCTGAGCTTATTCCTGATGCATATCAGACCGTTTATTGTAAATATCGAACGCTCATACTGACGATGCAACACAGAAATTGGGTCGCGATAAAATACTGCCCTCCGCCACACACCGTTGGGTGGCTTGCGGAGTATGAATGTAGCTGTAGATGTAAATGTGATTACGGCCCCTGCTTGCAACCTCCCCTGTGTGACCTAGGCTTGTTTCCGATGCAGAGCAAGTCGATTACTGTAACTCTCAACGTTCATATTGACGATGCAACAC
This sequence comes from Schistocerca nitens, assembly GCF_023898315.1. Lineage (NCBI taxonomy): Eukaryota > Metazoa > Arthropoda > Insecta > Orthoptera > Acrididae > Schistocerca > Schistocerca nitens. The sequence goes on from NC_064619.1 coordinate 662,159,773, forward strand.
ATAAATTGCGTCGCTATAAAATACTACTGGGTCCATGGCGATTTCTCTCCATGGCACTTGAGTGATTACGGCCATTGCTTGTGGCCTCCTCTGGGAGACCAGAGCGTATTTCCGATGCATATCAAATATTTAACTGTAACTATCAAACCCTCATATTGACGATGCAACACTGTAATTGCGACACTATTAAATAATACAGGGTCCAAGGTAACTTCTCTCCGTGTGACTCGTGTGATCATGGTCACTGCTTGAATCCTCCTCTAGGAATCCTGAGCTTATTTCCGATGCATATCAAACCGTTTATTGTAACTATCGAACGCTCATATTGACGATGCATCACAGAAATTGCGTCGCGATAAAATACTGCAGGGTACATGATGACTTCTCTCCGCGATACTTGAGCAATTACGGACACTGCTTGTAACCTCCCCTGTGTGACCTAGGCTTGTTTCCGATGCAGAGCAAGTCGATTACTGTAACTCTCGAACGCTCATATTGACGATGCAACACATACATTGCGTCGCGGTAAAATACTACTGGGTCCATGGCGATTTCTCTCCATGGCACTTGAGTGATTACGGCCACTGCTTGTAGACTCCCCTGGGAGACCAGAGCGTATTTCCGATGCATATCAAATATTTAACTGTAACTATCAAACCCTCATATTGACGATGCAACACTGAAATTGCGACACTATTAAATAATACAGGGTCCAAGGTAACTTCTCTCCGTGTGACTCGTGTGATCATGGTCACTGCTTGTATCCTCCTCTAGGAATCCTGAGCTTATTTCCGATGCATATCAAATCGTTTATTGTAACTATCGAACGCTCATATTGACGATGCAACACAGAAATTGCGTCGCGATTAAATACTACAGGGTCCCTGGCGACTTCTCTCCACGATACTCGAGTGATTACGGCCCCTCGTTTTAACCTCCCCTGTGTGACCTAGGCTTGTTTCCAATGCAGAGCAAGTCGATTACTGTAACTCTCAACGCTCATATTGACGATGCAACACATAAATTGCGTCGCGATAAAATACTACTGGGTCCATTGCGATTTCTCTCCATGGCACTTGAGTGATTACGGCCATTGCTTGTAGCCTCCCCTGGGAGACCAGAGCGTATTTCCGATGCATATCAAATATTTAACTGTAACTATCAAACCCTCATATTGGCGATGCAACACTGAAATTGCGACACTATTAAATAATAAAGGGTCCAAGGTAACTTCTTTCCGTGTGACTCGTGTGATCATGGTCACTGCTTGTATCCTCCTCTAGGAATCCTGAGTTTATTTCCGATGCATACCAAACCGTTTATTGTAACTATCGAACGCTCATATTGACAATGCAACACAGAAATTGAGTCGCGATTAAATACTACAGGGTCCATGGCGATTTCCCTGCACGATACTCGAGCGAATACGGTCCCTGCTTGTATCCTCCCCTGTGTGACCTAGGCTTGTTTCCGATGCAGAGCAAGTCGATTACTGTAACTATCGAACGCTCATATTGACAATGCAACACATAAATTGCATCGCGATAAAATACTACTGGGTCCATTGCGATTTCTCTCCATGGCACTTGAGTGATTACGGCCATTGCTTGTAGCCTCCCCTGGGAGACCAGAGCGTATTTCCGATGCATATCAAATATTTAACTGTAACTATCAAACCCTCATATTGACGATGCAACACTGAAATTGCGACACTATTAAATAATACAGGGTCCAAGGTAACTTCTCTCCGTGTGACTCGTGTGATCATGGTCACTGCTTGTAGCCTCCCATGGCAGACCAGAGCGTATCTCCGATGCATATCAAGTAATTAACTGTAACTATCAAACCCTCATATTGACGATGCAACACTGAAATTGCGACACTATTAAATAATACAGGGTCCAAGGTAACTTCTCTCCGTGTGACTCGTGTAATCATGGTCACTGCTTGTATCCTCCTCTAGGTATCCTGAGCTTATTTCCGATGCATATCAAACCGTTTATTGTAACTATCGAACGCTCATATTGACGATGCAACACAGAAATTGCGTCGCGATTAAATACTGCAGGGTCCATGGCGACCTCTCTACACGATACTCGAGCGATTACGGCCACTGCTTGTAGCCTCCCCTGGCAGACCAGAGCGTATTTCCGATGCATATCAAATATTTAACTGTAACTATCAATCAATCATATTGACGATGCAACACTGAAATTGCGACACTATTAAATAATACAGGGTCCAAGGTAACTTCTCTCCGTGTGACTCGTGTGATCATGATCACTGCTTGTATCCTCCTCTACGAAACCTGGGCTTATTTCCGATACATAACAAATCGTTTATTGTAACTATCGAACGCTCATATTGACGATGCAACACAGAAATTTCGTCGCGATTAAATACTACAGAGTCCATGGCGACTTCTCTCCACGATACTCGAGTGATTACGGCCCCTCGTTTTAACCTCCCCTGTGTGACCTAGGCTTGTTTCCAATGCAGAGCAAGTCGATTACTGTAACTCTCAACGCTCATATTGACGATGCAACACATAAATTGCGTCGCGATTAAATACTACTGTGTCCATTGCGATTTCTCTCCATGGCACTTGAGTGATAACGGCCATTGCTTGTAGCCTCCCCTGGGAGACTAGAGCGTATTTCCGATGCATATCAAATATTTAACTGTAGCTATCAAACCCTCATACTGACGATGCAACACTGAAATTGCGACACTATTAAATAATAAAGGGTCCAAGGTAACTTCTTTCCGTGTTACTCGTGTGATCATGGTCACTGCTTGTATCCTCCTCTAGGAATCCTGAGTTTATTTCCGATGCATACCAAACCGTTTATTGTAACTATCGAACGCTCATATTGACAATGCAACACAGAAATTGAGTCGCGATTAAATACTACAGGGTCCATGGCGATTTCCCTGCACGATACTCGAGCGAATACGGTCCCTGCTTGTAACCTCCCCTATGTGACCTAGGCTTGTTTCCGATGCAGAGCAAGCCGATTACTGTAACTCTCGAACGCCCATATTGACGATGCAACACATAAATTGCGTCGTGGTAAAATACTACAGGGTCCATGTCGATTCTTCTCCATGGCACTTTAGTGATAACGGTCTCTGCTTGTAGCCTCCCCTGGGAGATCAGAACGTATTTCCGATGCATGTCAAATATTTAACTATAACTATCAAACCCTCATATTGACGATGCAACACTGAAATTGCGACACTATTAAATAATACAGGGTCCAAGGTAACTTCTCTCCGTGTGACTCGTGTAATCATGGTCACTCCTTGTATCCTCCTCTAGGAATTCTGTGCTGATTTCCGATGCATATCAAATCGTTTATTGTAACTATCGAACGCTCATATTGACGATGCAACACATAAATTGCATCGCGATAAAATACTACTGGGTCCATTACGATTTCTCTCCATGGCACTTGAGTGATTACGGCCATTGCTTGTAGCCTCCCCTGGGAGACCAGAGCGTATTTCCGATGCATATCAAATATTTAACTGTAACTATCAAACCCTCATATTGACGATGCAACACTGAAATTGCAACACTATTAAATAATACAGGTTCCACGGTAACTTCTCCCCGTGTGACTCGTGTGATCATGGTCACTGCTTTTATCCTCCTCTAGGAATCCTGAGCTTATTTCCGATGCATATCAAATCGTTTATTGTAACTATCGAACGCTAATATTGACGATGCAACACAGAAATTGCGTCGCGATTAAATACTGCAGGGTCCATGGCGACTTCTCTCCACGATACTCGAGCGATTACGGCCACTGCTTGTAGCCTCCCCTGGGACACCAGAGCGTATTTCCGATGAATATCAAATATTTAACTGTAACTATCAAACCCTCATATTGACGATACAACACTGAAATTGCGACACTATTAAATAATACAGGGTCTAAGGTAACTTCTCATTGTGTGACTCGTGTGATCATGGTCACTGCTTGTATCCTCCTCTAGGAATACTGAGCTTATTTCCGATGCATATCAAATCGTTTATTATAACTATCGAACGCTCATATTGACGATGCAACACAGAAATTGCGCCGCGATAAAATACTACAGGGTCCAGGGCGATTTCTCTCCATGGCACATGAGTGATTACGGCCACTGCTTGTAGCCTCCCCTGGGACACCAGAGCGTATTTCCGATGAATATCAAATATTTAACTGTAACTATCAAACCCTCATATTGACGATACAACACTGAAATTGCGACACTATTAAATAATACAGGGTCTAAGGTAACTTCTCATTGTGTGACTCGTGTGATCATGGTCACTGCTTGTATCCTCCTCTAGGAATACTGAGCTTATTTCCGATGCATATCAAATCGTTTATTATAACTATCGAACGCTCATATTGACGATGCAACACAGAAATTGCGTCGCGATTAAATACTGCAGGGTCCATGGCGACTTCTCTCCACGATACTCGAGCGATTACGGCCACTGCTTGTAACCTCCCCTGTGTGTCATAGGCTTGTTTCCGATGCAGAGCAAGTCGGTTACTGTAACTCTCGACGCTCATATTGACGATGCAACACAGAAATTGCGTCGCGGTTAAATACTGCAGGGTCCATGGCGACTTCTCTACACGATACTCGAGCGATTACGGCCCCTGCTTGTAACCTCCACTGTTTGAACTAGGCTTGTTTCCGATGCAGAGCAAGTCGATTAAGGTAACTCTCGAACGCTCAAATTGACGATGCAACACACAAATTGCGTCGCGATAAAATACTACAGGGTCCATGGCGATTTCTCTCCATGGCACTTGAGTGATTACGGCCACTGCTTGTAGCCTCCCCTGGGAGACCAGAGCGTATTTCAGATGCATATCAAATATTTAACTGTAACTATCAAACCCTCATATTGACGATGCAACACTGAAATTGCGACACTACTAAATAATACAGGGTCCAAACTAACTTCTCTCCGTGTGACTCGTGTAATCATGGTCACTGCTTGTATCCTCCTCTAGGAATCCTGAGCTTATTTCCGATGCATATCATATCGTTTATTGTTACTATCGAACGCACATATTGACGATGCAGCACAGAAATTGCGTCGCGATTAAATACTGCAGGTTCCATGGCGACCTCTCTACACAATACTCGAGCGATTACGGCCACTGCTTGTAGCCTCCCCTGGGAGACCAGAGCGTATTTCCGATGCATATCAAATATTTAACTGTAACTATCAATCCATCATATTCACGATGCAACACTGAAATTGCGACACTAATAATTAATACAGTGTCCAAGGTAACTTCTCTCCGTGTGACTCGTGTAATCATGGTCACTGCTTGTATCCTCCTCTAGGAATCCTGACCTCATTTCCGATGCATATCATATCGTTTATTGTAACTATCGAACGCTCATATTGACGATGCAACACAGAAATTTCGTCGCGATTATATACTACAGAGTCCATGGCGACTTCTCTCCACGATACTCGAGTGATTACAGCCCCTGCTTGTAACCTCCCCTGTGTGACCTAGGCTTGTTTCCGATGCAGAGCAAGTCGATTACTGTAACTCTCAACGCTCATATTGACGATGCAACACAGAAATTCCGTCGCGATAAAATATTACAGGGACCATGGCGATTTCTCTCCATGGCACTTGAGTGATTACGGCCACTGCTTGTAGCCTCCCCTGGGTGACCAGAGCGTGTTTCCGATGCATATCTAATGTTTAACTGTAACTGTCAAACCCTCATATTGACGATGCAACACTGAAATTGCGACACTATTAAATAATACATGGTCCAAGGTAATTTCTCTCCGTGTGACTCGTGTGATCATGGTCACTGCTTGTATCCTCCTCTAGGAATCCTCAGCTTATTTCCGATGCATATCAAATAGTTTATTGTAACTATCGAACGCTCATATTGATGATGCAACACAGAAATTGCGTCGCGATTAAATACTGCAGGGTCCATGGCGATTTCTCTCCATGGCACTTGAGTGATTACGGCCACTGCTTGTAGCCTCCCCTGCGAGACCAGAGCGTATTTCCGATGCATATCAAATATTTAACTGTAACTATCAAACCCTCATATTGACGATGCAACACTGAAATTGCGACACTATTAAATAATACAGGGTCCAAGGTAACTTCTCTCCGTGTGACTCGTGTGATCATGGTCACTGCTTGTATCCTCCTCTAGGAATCCTGAGCTTATTTCCGATGCATAACAAATCGTTTATTGTAACTATCGAACGCTCATATTGACGATGCAACACAGAAATTGCGTCGCGATTGAATACCACAGGGTCCATTGCGACGTCTCTCCACGATACTCGAGCGATTACGGCCACTGCTTGTAGCCTCCCCTGGGAGACCAGAGCGTATTTCCGATGCATATCAAATATTTAACTGTAACTATCAATCCATCATATTCACGATGCAACACTGAAATTGCGACACTATTAATTAATACAGGGTCCAAGGTAACTTCTCTCCATGTGACTAGTGTGATCATGGTCACTGCTTGTATCCTCCTCTAGGAATCGTGAGCTTATTTCCGATGCATATCAAATCGTTTATTGTAACTAACGAACGCTCATATTGACGATGCAACACAGAAATTGCGTCGCGATTAAATACTGCAGGGTCCATGGCGACTTCTCTACACGAGACTCGGGCGATTACGGCCCCTGCTTGTAACCATCACTGTGTGAACTAGGCTTGTTTCCGATGCAGAGCAAGTCGATTAAGGTAACTCTCGAACGCTCAAATTGACGATGCAACACACAAATTGCGTCGCGATAAAATACTACAGCGTCCATGGCGATTTCTCTCCATTACACTTGAGTGATTACGGCCACTGCTTGTAGCATCCCCTGGGAGACCAGAGCGTATTTCCGATTCATATCAAATATTTAACTGTAACTATCAAACCCTCATATTGACGATGCAATACTGAAATTGCGACACTATTAAATAATACATGGTCCAAGGTAACTTCTCTCCGTGTGACTCGTGTGATCATGGTCACTGCTTGTATCCTCCTCTAGGAATCCTGAGCTTATTTCCGATGCATATCAAATCGTTTATTCTAACTATCGAACGCTCATATTGACGATGCAACACAGAAATTGCGTCGCGATTAAATACTGCAGTGCCCATGGCGACTTCTCTCCACGATACCCGAGCGATTACGGCCCCTGCTTGTAACCTCCCCTGAGTGACCAACGCTTGTTTCCGATGCAGAGCAAGTCGATTACTGTAACTCCCGAACGCTCATATTGACGACGCAACACAGAAATTGCGTCGCGGTAAAATACTACAGGGTCCAGGGCGATTTCTCTCCATGGCACATGAGTGATTACGGCCACTGCTTGTAGCCTCCCCTGGGAGACCAGAGCTTATTTCCGATACATATCAAATATTTAACTGTAACTATCAAACCCTCATATTGACGATGCAGCACTGAAATTGCGACACTATTAAATAATACAGGGTCCAAGGTAACTTCTCTCCGAGTGACTCGTGTGATTATGGTCACTGCTTGTATCCTCCTCTAGGAATCCTGAGCTTATTTCCGATGCATATCAAATCGTTTATTGTAACTATCGAACGCTCATATTGACGATGCAACACAGAAATTGCGTCGCGATTAAATACTACAGGGTCCATGGCGACTTCTCTCCACAATACTCGAGTGATTACAGCCCCTGCATGTAACCCCCCCTGTGTGCCCTGGGCTTGTTTCCGATGCAGAGCAAGTCGATTACTGTAACTCTCAACGCTCATATTGACGATGCAACACAGAAATTGCGTCGCGATAAAATACTACAGCGTCCATGGCGATTTCTCTCCATGGCACTTGAGTGACTACAGTCACTGCTTGTAGCCTCCCCTGGGAGACCAGAGCGTATTTCCGATGCATATCAAATATTTAACTGTTACTATCAAACCCTCATATTGACGATGCAACACTAACATTGCGACAATATTAAATAATACAGGGTCCAAGGCAACTTCTCTCCGTGTGACTCGTGTCATCATGGTCACTGTTTGTATCCTCCTCTAGGAATCCTGAGCTTATTTCCGATGCATATCAAATCGTTTATTGTAACTATCGATCGCTCATATTGACGATGCAACACAGAAATTGCGTCGCGATTAAATACTACGGGGTCCATGGCGACTTCTCTCCACGATACTCGAGTGATTACGGCCCCTGCTTGTAACCTCCCCTGTGTGACCTAGGCTTGTTTCCGATGCAGAGCAAGTCGATTACTGTAACTCTCATCGCTCATATTGACGATGCAACACAGAAATTGCGTCGCGATTAAATACTGCAGGGTCCATGGCGACTTCTCTCCACGATACTCGACGGATTACGGCCCCTCCTTGTAACCTCAACTGTGTGAACTAGGCTTGTTTCCGATGCAGAGCATGTCGAATAAGGTAACTCCCGAACGCTGATATTGACGATGCAACACATAAATTGCGTCGCGATAAAATACTACAGGGTCCATGGCGATTTCTCTCCATGGCACTAGAGTGATTACGGCCACTGCTTGTAGCCTCCCCTGGGAGACCAGAGCGTATTTCCGATGCATATCAAATATTCAACTGTAACTATCAAACCCTCATATTGACGATGCAAGACTGAAATAGCGACACTATTAAATAATACAGGGTCCAAGGTAACTTCTCTCCGTGTGACTCGCGTGATCATGGTCACTGCTTGTATCGTCTTCTAGGAATCCCGAGCTTATTTCCGATGCATATCAAATTGTTTATTGTAACTATCGAACGCACTTATTGACGATGCAACACATAAATTGCGTCGCGATTAAATACTGCAGGGTCCATGGCGACTTCTCTACATGATACTCGATCGATAACGGCCACTGCTTGTAGCCTCCCCTGGGAGACCAGAGCTTATTACCGATGCATTTCAAATATTTAAGTGTAACTATCAAACCCTCATATTGACGATGCAACACTCAAATTGCGACACTATTAAATAATACAGGGTCCAAGGTAACTTCTCTCCGTGTGACTCGTGTGATCATGGTCACCGCTTGTATCCTCCTCTAGGAATCCTGAGCTTAATTCCGATGCATATCAAATCGTTTATTGTAACTATCGAACGCTCATTTTGACGATGCAACACAGAAATTGCGTCGCGATTAAATACTACATGGTCCATGGCGACTTCTCTCCACGATACTCCAGCGATTACGGCCCCTGCTTGTAACCTCCCCTGTGTGACGTAGGCTTGTTTCCGATGCAGAGCAAGTCGATTACAGTAACTCTCGAACGCTCATATTGACGATGCAACACAGAAATTGCGTCGCGATAAAATACTACAGGGTCCATGGCGATTTCTCTCAATGGCACTTGAGTGATTACGGCCACTGCTCGTAGCCTCCCCTGGGAGACCAGAGCGTATTTCAGATGCATATCAAATATTTAACTGTAACTATCAAACCCACCTATTGACGATGCAACACTGAAATTGCGACACTATTAAATAATACAGGGCCCAAAGTAACTTCTCTCTGTGTGACTCGTGTAATCATGGTCACTGCTTGTATCCTCCTCTAGGAATCCTGAGCTTATTTCCGATGCACATCAAATCGTTTATTGTAACTATCGAACGCTCATATTGACGATGCAACACAGAAATTGCGTCGCGATTAAATACTGCAGGGTCCATGGCGACCTCTCTACACGATACTCGAGCGATTACGGCCACTGCTTGTAGCCTCCCCTGGGAGACCAGAGCGTATTTCCGATGCATATCAAATATTTAACTGTAACTATCAATCCATCATATTGACGATGCAACACTGAAATTGCGACACTATTAAATAATACAGTGTCCAAGGTGTCTTCTCTCCGTGTGACCCGTGTGATCATGGTCACTGCTTGTATCCTCCTCTAGGAATCCTGAGCTTATTTCTGATGCATATCAAATCGTTTATTGTAACTATCGAACGCTCATATTGACGATGCAACACAGAAATTGCGTCGCGATTAAATACTACAGAGTCCATGGCGACTTCTCTCCACGATACTCGAGCGATTACGGCCCCTGCTTGTAACCTCCCCTGTGTGACCAAGGCTTGTTTCCGATGCAGAGCAAGTAGATTACTGTAACTCTCGAACGCTCATTTTGACGATGCAACACATAAATTGCGTCGCGGTAAAATACTACAGGGTCCATGGCGATTTCTCTCCATGGCACTTGAGTGACTACCGCCGCTGCTTGTAACCTCCCCTGGGACACCAGAGCGTATTTCCGATGCATATCAAATCTTTAACTGTAACTATCAAACCCTCATATTGACGATGCAACACTGAAATATCGACACTATTAAATATCACAGGGTCCAAGGTAACTTCTCTCTGTGTGACTCGTGTGATCATGGTCACTGCTTGTATCCTCCTCTAGGAATCCTGAGCTTATTTCCGATGCATATCAAATCGTTTATTGTAACTATCGAACGCTCATATTGACGATGCAACACAGAAATTGCGTCGCCGTAAAATACTACAGAGTCCATGGCGATTTCTCTCCATGGCACTTCAGTGATTACTGCCACAGCTTGTAGCCTCCCCTGGGAGACCAGAGCGTATTTCCGATGCATATCAAATATTTAACTGTAACTCTCAAACCCTCATATTGACGATGCAACACTGAAATTGCAACACTATTAAATAATACAGGGTCCAAGGTAACTTCTCTCTGTGTGACTCGTGTGATCATGGTCACTGCTTGCATCCTCCTCTAGGAATCCTGAGCTTATTTCCGATGCATATCAAATCGTTTATTGTAACTATCGAACGCTCATATTGACGATGCAACACAGAAATTGCGTCGCGATTAAATACTGCAGGGTCCATGGCGACTTCTCTCCACAATACTCGAGCGATTACGGCCCCTGCTTGTAACCTCCCCTGTGTGATCAAGGCTTGTTTCCGATGTAGAGCAAGTCGATTACTGTAACTCTCGAACGCTCATATTGACGATGCATACAGAAATTGCGTCGCGATAAAATACTGCAGGGTCCAGGGCGATGTCTCTCCATGGCACTTGAGTGATTACGGCCACTGCTTGTAGCCTCCTCTGGGAGACCAGAGCGTATTTCCGATGCATATCAAATATTTAACTGTAACTATCAAAGCCTCATATTGACGATGCAGCACTGAAATTGCGACACAATTAATACGGGGTCCAAGGTAATTTCTCTCCGTGTGACTCGTGTGATCATGGTCACTGGTCGTATCCTCCTCTAGGAATCCTGAGCTTATTTCCGATGCATATCAAATCGTTTATTGTAACTATCGAACGCTCATATTGACGATGCAACACAGAAATTGCGTCGCGATTAGATACTACAGGGTCCATGGCGACTTCTCTCCACAATACTCGAGTGATTACAGCCCCTGCTTGTAACCTCCCCTGTGTGCCCTGGGCTTGTATCGGATGCAGAGCAAGTCCATTACTGTAACTCTCAACGCTCATATTAACGATGCAACACAGAAATTGCGTCGCGATAAAATAATGCAGGGTCCAGGGCGATTTCTCTCCATGGCACTTGAGTGACTACGGCCACTGCTTGTACCCTCCCCTGGGAGACCAGAGCGTATTTTCGTTGCACATCAAATATTTAACTGTAACTGTCAAACCCTCATATTGACGATGCAACACTGAAATTGCGACACTGTTAAATAATACATGGTCCAAGGTAACTTCTCTCCGTGTGACTCGTGTGATCATGGTCACTGCTTGTATCCTCCTCTAGGAATCCTGAGCTTATTTCCGATGCATATCAAATCGTTTATTGTAACTATCGAACGCTCATATTGACGATGCAACACAGAAATTGCGTCGCGATTAAATACTACACGGTCCATGGCGATTTCTCTCCACGATATTCGAGCGATTACGGCCCCTGCTTCTAACCTCCCCTGTGTGACCTAGGCTTGTTTCTGATGCAGAGCAAGTCGATTACTGTAACTCTCGAACGCTCATATTGACGATGCAACACTGAAATTGCGACACTGTTAAATAATACAGGGTCCAAGGTAACTTCTCTCCGTGTGACTCGTGTGATCATGGTCACTGCTTGTAGCCTCCCCTGGCAGACCAGAGCGTATTTCCGACGCATATCAAATATTTAACTGTAACTATCAAACCGTCATATTGACGATGCAACACAGAAATTGCGTGGCGATTAAATACTACATGGTCCATGGCGACTTCTCTCCACGATACTCGAGCGATTACGGCCCCTGCTTGTAACCTCCCCTTTGGACCTAGGCTTGTTTCCGATGCAGAGCAAGTCGATTACTGTAACTCTCGATCGCTCATATTGACGATGCAACACAGAAATTGCGTCTCGGTAAAATACTACAGGGTCCATGGCGATTTCTCTCCATGGCGCTTGAGAGATTACGGCCACTGCTTGTAGCCTCCCCTGGGAGACCAGAGCGTATTTCCGATGCATATCAAATATTAACTGTAACTATCAAACCCTCATATTGACGATGCAACACTGAAATTGCGACACTAATAAATAATACAGGGCCCAAGGTAACTTCTCTCCGTGTGACTCGTGTGATCATGGTCACTGCTTGTATCCTCCTCTAGGAATCCTGAGCTTATTTCCGATGCATATCAAATCGTTTATTGTAACTATCGAACGCTCATATTGACGATGCAACACAGAAATTGCGTCGCGATTAAATACTGCAGGGTCCGTGGCGACTTCTCTCCACGATATTCGAGCGATTACGGCCCCTGCTTGTAACCTCCCCTGTGTGACCTAGGCTTTTTTCCGATGCAGAGCAAGTCGATTACTGTAACTCTCGAACGCTCATATTGACGATGCAACACAGAAATTGCGTCGCGATAAATTACTACTGGGTCCAGGGCGATGTCTCTCCATGGCACTTGAGTGATTACGGCCACTGCTTGTAGCCTCCCCTGGGAGACCAGAGCTTATTTCCGATACATATCAAATATTTAACTGTAACTATCAAACCCTCATATTGACGATGCAGCACTGAAATTGCGACTCTATTAAATAATACAGGGCCCAAGGTAACTTCTCTCCGTGTGACTCGTGTGATCATGGTCACTGCTTGTATCCTCCTCTAGGAATCCTGAGCTTATTTCCGATGCATATCAAATCATTTATTGTAACTATCGAACGCTCATATTGACGATGCAACACAGAAATTGCGTCGCGATTAAATACTGCAGGGTCCGTGGCGACTTCTCTCCACGATATTCGAGCGATTACGGCCCCTGCTTGTAACCTCCCCTGTGTGACCTAGGCTTGTTTCCGATGCAGAGCAAGTCGATTACTGTAACTCTCGAACGCTCATATTGACGATGCAACACAGAAATTGCGTCGCGATAAAATACTACAGGGTCCAGGGCGATGTCTCTCCATGGCACTTGAGTGATTACGGCCACTGCTTGTAGCCTCCCCTGGGAGACCAGAGCTTATTTCCGATACATATCAAATATTTAACTGTAACTATCAAACCCTCATATTGACGATGCAGCACTGAAATTGCGACACTATTAAATAATACAGGGTCCAAGGTAACTTCTCTCCGTGTGACTCGTGTGATCATGGTCACTGCTTGTATCCTCCTCTAGGAATCCTGAGCTTATTTCCGATGCATATCAAATCGCTTATTGTAACTATCGAACGCTCATATTGACGATGCAACACAGAAATAGCTTCGCGATTAAATACTACAGGGTCCATGGCAACTTCTCTCCACGATACTCGAGCGATTACGGCCCCTGCTTGTAACCTCCCCTGTGTGACCAAGGCTTGTTTCCGATGCAGAGCAAGTCGATTACTGTAACTCTCAACGCTCATATTGACGATGCAACACAGAAATTGCGTTGCGATAAAATACTACAGGGTCCATGGCGATTTCTCTCCATGGCACTTGAGTGACTACGGCCACTGCTTGTACCCTCCCCTGGGAGACCAGAGCGTATTTCCGATGCATATCAAATATTTAACTGTAACTGTCAAACCCTCATATTGACGATGAAACACTGAAATTGCGACACTATTAAATAATACATGGTCCAAGGTAACTTCTCCCGTGTGACTCGTGTGATCATGGTCACTGCTTGTATCCTCCTCTAGGAATCCAGAGCTTATTTCCGATGCATATCAAATCGTTTATTGTAACTATCGAACGCTCATATTGACGATGCAACACAGAAATTGCGTCGCGATTAAATACTGCATGGTCCGTGGCGACTTCTCTCCACGATATTCGAGCGATTACGGCCCCTGCTTGTAACCTCCCCTGTGTGACCTAGGCTTGTTTCCGATGCAGAGCAAGTCGATTACTGTAACTCTCGAACGCTCATATTGACGATGCAACACAGAAATTGCGTCGCGATAAAATACTACAGGGTCCAGGGCGATGTCTCTCCATGGCACTTGAGTGATTACGGCCACTGCTTGTAGCCTCCCCTGGGAGACGAGAGCTTTTTTCCGATACATATCAAATATTTAACTGTAACTATCAAACCCTCATATTGACGATGCAGCACTGAAATTGCGACACTATTAAATAATACAGGGTCCAAGGTAACTTCTCTCCGTGTGACTCGTGTGATCATGGTCACTGCTTGTATCCTCCTCTAGGAATCCTGAGCTTATTTCCGATGCATATCAAATCGTTTATTGTAACTATCGAACGCTCATATTGACGATGCAACACAGAAATAGCTTCGCGATTAAATACTACAGGGTCCATGGCAACTTCTCTCCACGATACTCGAGCGATTACGGCCCCTGCTTGTAACCTCCCCTGTGTGACCAAGGCTTGTTTCCGATGCAGAGCAAGTCGATTACTGTAACTCTCAACGCTCATATTGACGATGCAACACAGAAATTGCGTTGCGATAAAATACTACAGGGTCCATGGCGATTTCTCTCCATGGCACTTGAGTGACTACGGCCACTGCTTGTACCCTCCCCTGGGAGACCAGAGCGTATTTCCGATGCATATCAAATATTTAACTGTAACTGTCAAACCCTCATATTGACGATGAAACACTGAAATTGCGACACTATTAAATAATACATGGTCCAAGGTAACTTCTCTCCGTGTGACTCGTGTGATCATGGTCACTGCTTGTATCCTCCTCTAGGAATCCAGAGCTTATTTCCGATGCATATCAAATCGTTTATTGTAACTATCGAACGCTCATATTGACGATGCAACACAGAAATTGCGTCGCGATTAAATACTGCAGGGTCCATGGCGACTTCTCTCCACGATATTCGAGTGATTACGGCCCCTGCTTCTAACCTCCCCTGTGTGACCTAGGCTTGTTTCCGATGCAGAGCAAGTCGATTACTGTAACTCTCGAACGCTCATATTGACGATGCAACACAGAAATTGCGTCGCGATAAAATACTACAGGGTCCAGGGCGATGTCTCTCCATGGCTCTTGAGTGATTACGGCCACTGCTTGTAGCCTCCCCTGGGAGACCAGACCTTATTTCCGATACATATCAATTATTTAACTGTAACTATCAAACCCTCATATTGACGATGCAGCACTGAAATTGCGACACTATTAAATAATACAGGGGCCAAGGTAACTTCTCTCCGTGTGACTCGTGTGATCATGGTCACTGCTTGTATCCTCCTCTAGGAATCCTGAGCTTATTTCCGATGCATATCAAATCGTTTATTGTAACTATCGAACTCTCATACTGACGATGCAACACAGAAATTGCGTCGCGATTAAATACTACAGGGTCCATGGCGCCTTCTCTCCACGATACTCGAGCGATTACGGCCCCTGCTTGTAACCTCCCCTGTGTGACCTAGGCTTGTTTCCGATGCAGAGCAAGTCGATTACTCTAACTCTCGAACGCTCATATTGACGATGCAACACATAAATTGCGTCGCGGTAAAATACAACAGGGTCCATAGCGATTTCTCTCCATGGCACTTGAGCGATTACGGCCACTGCTTGTAGCCTCCCCTGGGAGACCAGAGCGTATTTCCGATGCATATCAAGTATTTAACTGTAACTATCAAACCCTCATATTGACGATGCAACACTGACATTGCGACACTATTAAATAATACATTTCCAAGGTAACTACTCTCCGTGTTACTCGTGTGATCATGGTCACTGCTTGTATCCTCCTCTAGGAATCCTGAGCTTATTTCCGATGCATATCAAATCGTTTATTGTAACTATCGAACGCTCATATTGACGATGCAACACAGAAATTGCGTCGCGATTAAATACTACAGGGTCCATGGCGACTTCTCTCCACGATACTCGAGCGATTACGTCCCCTGCTTGTAACCTCCCCTGTGTGACCAAGGCTTGTTTCCGATGCAGAGGAAGTCGATTACTGTAACTCTCGAACGCTCATATTGACGATGCAACACATAAAATGTGTCGTGGTACAATACTACAGGGTCCATAGCGATTTTTCTCCATGGCACGTGAGTGGTTACGGCCACTGCTTGTAGCCTCCCCTGGGAGACCAGAGCGTATTTCCGATGCATATCAAATATTTAACTGTAACTATCAAACCCTCATATTGACGATGCAAAACTGAAACTGCGACACTATTAAATAATGCAGGGTCCAAGGTAACTTCTCTCTATGTGACTCGTGTGATCATGGTCACTGCTTGTATCCTCCTCTAGGAATCCTGGGCCTTTTTTCCGATGCATATCAAATCGTTTATTGTAACTATCGAAAGCTCATATTGACGATGCAACACAGAAATTGCGTCGCGATTAAATACTGCAGGGTCCATGGCGACTTCTCTCCACGATACTCGAGCGACTACGGCCCCTGCTTGTAACCTCCCCTGTGTGACCAAGGCTTGTTTCCGATGCAGAGTAAGTCGATTACTGTAACTCTTGAACGCTCATATTGACGATGCAACACATAAATTGCGTCGCGGTAAAATACTACAGGGTCCATGGCGATTTCTCTCCATGGCACATGAGTGATTACGGCCACTGCTTGTAGCCTCCCCTGGGAGACCAGAACGTATTTCCGACGCATATCAAATATTTAACTGCAACTATGAAACCCTGATATTCACGATGCAACACTGAAATTGCACCACTATTAAATACTACAGGGTCCAAGATAACTTCTCTCCGTGTGACTCGTGTGATCATGGTCACTGCTTGTATCCTCCTCTAGGAATCCTGAGCTTATTTCCGATGCATATCAAATGGCTTATTGTAGCTATCGAACGCTCATATTGACCATGCAACACAGAAATGGCGTCGCGATTAAATACTACAGGGTCCATGGCGACTTCTCTCCACGATACTCGATGTGATTACGGCCCCTGCATGTAACCTCCCCTGTGTGACCTAGGCTTGTTTCCGATGCAGAGCAAGTCGATTACTGTAACTCTCAACGCTCATATTGACGATGCAACACATAAATTGCGTCGCGATAAAATACTACAGGGTCCATGGCGATTTCTCTCCATGGCACATGAGTGATTACGGCCACTGCTTGTAGCCTCCCCTGGGAGACCAGAGCGTATTTCGGACGCATATCAAATATTTAACTGTAACTATCAAACACTCATATTGATGATGCAACACTCCAATTGCGACACTATTAAATAATACAGTGTCCAAGGTGTCTTCTCTCCGTGTGACCCGTGTGATCGTGGTCACTGCTTGTATCCTCCTCTAGGAATCCTGAGCTTATTTCCGATGCATATCAAATGGTTTCTTGTAGCTATCGAACGCTCATATTGACGATGCAACACGGAAATTGCGTCGCGATTAAATACTACAGGGCCCATGGCAACTTTTCTCCACGATGCTCGAGTGATTACGGCCCCCGCTTGTAACCTCCCCTGTGTGACCTAGGCTTGTTTCCGATGCAGAGCAAGTCGATTACTGTAACTCTCGATCGCTCATATTGGCGATGCAGCACATAAATTGCGTCGCGGTAAAATACAACAGGGTCCATAGCGATTTCTCTCCATGGCACTTGAGCGATTACGGCCACTGATTGTAGCCTCCCCTGGGAGACCAGAGCGTATTTCCGATGCATACCAAATATTTAACTGTAACTATCAAACCCTCATATTGACGATGCAATACTCAAATTGCTACACTATTAAATAATACAGGGTCCAAGGTATCTTCTCTCCGTGTGACTCGTGTGATCATGGTCACTGCTTGTATCCTCCTCTAGGATCCTGAGCTTATTTCCGATGCATATCAAATCGTTTATTGTATCTATCGAACGCTCATATTGACGATGCAACCCAGAAATTGCGTCGCTGTAAAATACTACGGGGTCCATGGCGATTTCTCTCCATGGCACTTGAGTGATTACGGCCACTGCTTGTAGCCTCCCCTGGGAGACCAAAGCGTAATTCCGATGCATATCAAATATTTAACTGTAACTATCAAACCCTCATATTGACGATGCAACACTGAAATTGCGACACTGTTAAATAACACAGGGTCCAAGGTAACTTCTCTCCGTGTGACTCGTGTGGTCATGGTCACTGCTTGTATCCTCCTCTAGGAATCCTGAGCTTATTTCCGATGCATATCAAATCGTATATTGTATCTATCGAACGCTCATATTGACGATGCAACACAGAAATTGCGTCGCGATTAAATACTGCAGGGTCCATGGCGACTTCTCTCCACGATACTCGAGCGATTACGGCCCCTGCTTGTATCCTCCCCTGTGTGACCAAGGCTTCTTTCCGATGCAGCGCAAGTCGATTACTGTAACTCTCGAACGCTCATATTGACGATGCAACACATAAAATGTGTCGTGGTACAATACTACAGGGTCCATAGCGACTTTTCTCCATGGCACCTGAGTGGTTACGGCCACTGCTTGTAGCCACCCCTGGGAGACCAGAGCGTATTTCTGTGGCATATCAAATATTTAACTGTAACTATCAAACCCTCAGATTGACGATGTAACACTGAAATTGCGACACTATTAAATAATACAGGGTCCAAGGTAACTTCTCTCCGTGTGACTCGTGTGATCATGTTCACTGCTTGTAGCCTCCCCTGGGAGACCAGAGCGTATTTCCGATGCATATCAAATATTTAACTGTAACTATCAAACCCTCATATTGACGATGCAAAACTGAAACTGCGACACTATTAAATAATGCAGGGTCCAAGGTAACTTCTCTCTATGTGACTCGTGTGATCATGGTCACTGCTTGTATCCTCCTCTAGGAATCCTGGGCCTTTTTCCGATGCATATCAAATCGTTTATTGTAACTATCGAAAGCTCATATTGACGATGCAACACAGAAATTGCGTCGCGATTAAATACTGCAGGGTCCATGGCGACTTCTCTCCACGATACTCGAGCGACTACGGCCCCTGCTTGTAACCTCCCCTGTGTGACCTAGGCTTGTTTCCGATGCAGAGCAAGTCGATTACTGTAACTCTCGAACGCTCATATTGACGATGCAACACATAAATTGCGTCGCGGTAAAATACTACAAGGTCCATGGCGATTTCTCTCCATGGCACATGAGTGATTACGGCCACTGCTTGTAGCCTCCCCTGGGAGACCAGAACGTATTTCCGATGCATATCAAATATTTAACTGTAACTATGAAACCCTGATATTCACGATGCAACACTGAAATTGCACCACTATTAAATAATACAGGGTCCAAGATAACTTCTCTCCGTGTGACTCGTGTGATCATGGTCACTGCTTGTATCCTCCTCTAGGAATCCTGAGCTTATTTTCGATGCATATCAAATGGCTTATTGTTGCTACCGAACGCTCATATTGACGATGCAACACAGAAATGGCGTCGCGATTAAATACTACAGGGTCCATGGCGACTTCTCTCCACGATACTCGATGTGATTACGGCCCCTGCATGTAACCTCCCCTGTGTGACCTAGGCTTGTTTCCGATGCAGAGCAAGTCGATTACTGTAACTCTCAACGCTCATATTGACGATGCAACACATAAATTGCGTCGCGATAAAATACTACAGCGTCCATGGCGATTTCTCTCCATGGCACTGGATTGATTACGGCCACTGCTTGTAGCCTCCCCTGGGAGACCAGAGCGTATTTCGGATGCATATCAAATATTTAACTGTAACTATCAAACACTCATATTGACGATGCAACACTCATATTGCGACACTATTAAATAATACAGTGTCCAAGGTGTCTTCTCTCCGTGTGACCTGTGTGATCATGGTCACTGCTTGTATCCTCCTCTAGGAATCCTGAGCTTATTTCCGATGCATATCAAATGGTTTATTGTAGCTATCGAACACTCATATTGACGATGCAACACGGAAATTGCGTCGCGATTAAATACTACAGGGCCCATGGCAACTTTTCTCCACGATACTCGAGTGATTACGGCCCCCGCTTGTAACCTCCCCTGTGTGACCTAGGCTTGTTTCCGATGCAGAGCAAGTCGATTACTGTAACTCTCGAACGCTCATATTGACGATGCAGCACATAAATTGCGTCGCGGTAAAATACTGCAGGGTCCATAGCGATTTCTCTCCTTGGCACTTGAGTGACTACGGTCACTGCTTGTAGCCTCCCCTGGGAGAACAGAGTGTATTTCCGATGCATATCAAATATTTAACTGTAACTATCAAACCCTCATATTGACGATGCAACACTGATATTGCGACACTATTAAATAATACAGTTCCAAGGTAACTTCTCTCCGTGTGACTCGTGTGATCATGGTCACTGCTTGTAGCCTCCCCTGGGAGACCAGAGCGTATTTCCGATGCATATCAAATATTTAACTGTAACCATCAAACCCTCATATTGACGATGCAAAACTGAAATTGCGACACTATTAAATAATGCAGGGTCCAAGGTAACTTCTCTCTATGTGACTCGTGTGATCATGGTCACTGCTTGTATCGTCCTCTAGGAATCCTGGGCCTTTTTCCGATGCATGTCAAATCGTTTATTGTATCTATCGAAAGCTCATACTGACGATGCAACACAGAAATTACGTCGCGATTAAATACTGCAGGGTCCATAGCGATTTCTCTCCTTGGCACTTGAGTGACTACGGTCACTGCTTGTAGCCTCCCCTGGGAGAACAGAGTGTATTTCCGATGCATATCAAATATTTAACTGTAACTATCAAACCCTCATATTGACGAAGCAACACTGAAATTGCGACAATATTAAATAATACAGGGTCCAAGGTAACTTCTCTCCGTGTGACTCGCGTGATCATGGTCACTGCTTGTATCCTCCTCTAGGAATCCTGAGTTTATTTCCGATGCATATCAAATCGTTTATTGTAACTATCGAACGCTCATATTGACGATGCAACACAGAAATTGCGTCGCGATTAAATACTACAGGGTCCATGGCGACTTCTCTCCACGATACTCGAGTGATTACGGCCCCTGCTTTTAAACTCCCCTGTGTGACCTAGGCTAGTTTCCGATGCAGAGCAAGTCGATTACAGTAACTCTCAACGCTCATATTGACGATGCAACACATGAATTGCGTCGCGATAAAATACTACAGGGTCCATGGAGATATCTCTCCATGGCAATTGAGCGATTACGGCCACTGCTTGTAGCCTCCCCTGGGAGACCAGAGCGTATTTCCGATGCATATCAAATATTTAACTGTAACTATCAAACCCTCATATTGACGATGCTACACTGAAATTGCGACACTGTTAAATAATAAAGGGTCCAAGGTAACTTCTCTCCGTGTGACTCGTGTGATCATGGTCACTGCTTGTATCCTCCTCTAGGAATCCTGAGCTTATTTCCGATGCATATCAAATCGTTTATTGTATCTATCGAACGCTCATATTGACGATGCAACACAGACATTGCGTCGCGATTAAATACTGCAGGGTCCATGGCGACTTCTCTCAACGATACTCGAGCGATTACGGCCCCTGCTTGTAACCTCCCCTGTGTGACCAAGGCTTGTTTCCGATGCAGGGCAAGTCGATTACTGTAACTCTCAACGCTCATATTGACGATGCAACACATAAAATGTGTCGCGGTACAATACTACAGGGTCCATAGCGATTTTTCTCCATGGCACTTGAGTGATTACGGCCACTGCTTGTAGCCTCCCCTGGGAGACCAGAGCGTATTTCCGATGCATATCAAATATTTAACTGTAACTATCAAACCCTCAGATTGACGATGTAACACTGCAATTGCGACACTATTAAATAATGCAGGGTCCAAGGTAACTTCTCTTCGTGTGACTCGTGTGATCATGGTCACTGCTTGTAGCCTCCCCTGGCAGACCAGAGCGTATTTCCGATGCATATCAAATATTTAACTGTAACTATCAAACCCTCATATTGACGATGCAAAACTGAAATTGCGACACTATTAAATACGGCAGGGTCAAAGGTAACTTCTCTCTATGAGACTCGTGTGATCATGGTCACAGCTTGTATCCTCCTCTAGGAATCCTGGGCCTTTTTCCGATGCATATCAAATCGTTTATTGTAACTATCGAAAGCTCATATTGACGATGCAACACAGAAATTGCGTCGCGATTAAATACTGCAGGGTCCATGGCGACTTCTCTCCACGATACTCGAGCGATTACGGCCCCTGCTTGTAACCTCCCCTGTGTGACCAAGGCTTGTTTCCGATGCAGAGCAAGTCGATTACTGTAACTCTCGAACGCTCATATTGACGATGCAACACATAAATTGCGTCGCGGTAAAATACTACAGGGTCCATGGCGATTTCACTCCATGGCACTTGAGTGATTACGGGCACTGCTTGTAGCCTCCCCTGGGAGACCAGAGCGTATTTCCGATGCATATCAAATATTTAACTGTAACTATGAAACCCTGATATTCACGATGCAACACTGAAATTGCGCCACTATTAAATAATACAGGGTCCAAGATAACTTCTCTCCGTGTGACTCGTGTGATCATGGTCACTGCTTGTATCCTCCTCTAGGAATCCTGAGCTTATTTCCGGTGCATATCAAATGGTTTATTGTAGCTATCGAACGCTCATATTGACGATGCAACATAGAAATGGCGTCGCGATTAAATACTACAGGGTCCATGGCAACTTCTCTCCACGATACTCGATGTGATTACGGCCCCTGCATGTAACCTCCCCTGTGTGACCTAGGCTTGTTTCCGATGGAGAGCAAGTCGATTACTGTAACTCTCAACGCTCATATTGACGATGCAACACATAAATTGCGTCGCGATAAAATACTACAGGGTCCATGGCGATTTCTCTCCATGGCACTTGAGTGATTACGGCCACTGCTTGTAGCCTCCCCTGGGAGACCAGAGCGTATTTCGGATGCATATCAAATATTTAACTATAACTATCAAACCCTCATATTGACGATGCAACACTCAAATTGCGACACTATTAAATAATACAGGGTCCAAGGTGTCTTCTCTCCGTGTGACTCGTGTGATCATGGTCACTGCTTGTATCCTCCTCTAGGAATCCTGAGCTTATTTCCGATGCATATCAAATGGTTTATTGTAGCTATCGAACGCTCATATTGACGATGCAACACAGAAATTGCGTCGCGATTAAATACTACAGGGCCCATGGCAACTTCTCTCCACGATACTCGAGTGATTACGGCCCCCGCTTGTAACCTCCCCAATGTGACCTAGGCTTGTTTCCGATGCAGAGCAAGTCAATTACTGTAACTCTCGAACGCTCATATTGACGATGCAACACATAAATTGCGTCGCGGTAAAATACAACAGGGTCCATAGCGATTTCTCTCCATGGCACTTCAGCGATTACGGCCACTGCTTGTAGCCTCCCCTGGCAGACATGAGCGTATTTCCGATGCATATCAAATATTTAAATGTAACTATCAAACCCTCATATTGACGATGCAACACTGATATTGCGACACTATTTAATAATACAGTTCCAAGGTAACTTCTCTCCGTGTGACTCGTGTGATCATGGTCACTGCTTGTATCCTCCTCTAGGAATCATGAGCTTATTTCCGATGCATATCAAATCGTTTATTGTAACTATCGAACGTTCATATTGACGATGCAACACAGAAATGGCGTCGCGATTAAATACTACAGGGTCCATGGCGACTTCTCTCCACGATACTCGAGTGATTACGGCCCCTGCTTGTAATCTCCCCTGTGTGACCTAGGCTTGTTTCCGATGCAGAGCAAGTCGATTACTGTAACTCTCGAACGCTCATATTGACGATGCAACACAGAAATTGCGTCGCGATAAAATACTACAGGGTCCATGGCGATTTCTCTCCATGGCACTTGAGTGATTTCGGCCACTGCTTGTAGACTCCCCTGGGAGACCAGAGCGTATTTCCGATGCATATCAAATATTTAACTGTAACTATCAAACCCTCATATTGACGATGCAACACTGAAATTGCGACACTAATAAATAACACAGGGTCCAAGGTAACTTCTCTCCGTGTGACTCGTGTGATCATGGTCACTGCTTGTATCCACCTCTAGGAATCCTGGGCCTTCTTCCGATGTATATCAAATCGTTTATTGTATCTATCGAACGTTCATATTGACGATGCAACACAGAAATTGCGTCGCGATTAAATACTACAGGGTCCATGGCGACTTCTCTCCACGATAGTCGATGTGATTACGACCCCTGCATGTAACTTCCCCTGTGTGACCTAGGCTTGTTTCCGATGCAGAGCAAGTCGATTACTGTAACTCTCAACGCTCATATTGACGATGCAACACAGAAATTGCGTCGCGATAAAATACTACAGAGTCCATGGCGATTTCTCTCCATGGCACTGGAGTGATTACGGCCACTGCTTGTAGCCTCCCCTGGGAGACCAGAGCGTATTACGGATGCATATCAAATATTTAACTGTAACTATCAAACACTCATATTGACGATGCAACTCTCAAATTGCGACACTATTAAATAATACAGTGTCCAAGGTGTCTTCTCTCCGTGTGACTCGTGTGATCATGGTCACTGCTTGTATCCTCCTCTAGGAATCCTGAGTTTATTTCCGATGCATATCAAATCGTTTATTGTAACTATCGAACGCTCATACTGACGATGCAACACAGAAATTGCGTCGCGATTAAATACTACAGGGTCCATGGCGCCTTCTCTCCACGATACTCGAGCGATTACGACCCCTGCTTGTAACCTCCCCTGTGTGACCTAGGCTTGTTTCCGATGCAGAGCAAGTCGATTACTGTAACTCTCGAACGCTCATATTGACGATGCAACACATAAATTGCGTCGCGGTAAAATACTACAGGGTCCATGGCGATTTCTCTCCATGGCACATGAGTGATTACGGCCACTGCTTGTAGCCTCCCCTGGGAGACCAGAGCGTATTTCCGATGCATATCAAATATTTAACTGTAACTATGAAACCCTGATATTCACGATGCAACACTGAAATTGCACCACTATTAAATAATACAGGGTCCAAGATAACTTCTCTCCGTGTGACTCGTGTTATCATGGTCACTGCTTGTATCCTCCTCTAGGAATCCTGAGCTTATTTCCGATGAATATCAAATGGCTTATTGTAGCTATCGAACGCTCATATTGACGATGCAACACAGAAATGGCGTCGCGATTAAATACTACAGGGTCCATGGCGACTTCTCTCCACGATACTCGATGTGATTACGGCCCCTGCATGTAACCTCCCCTGTGTGACCTAGGCTTGTTTCCGATGCAGAGCAAGTCGATTACTGTAACTCTCAACGCTCATATTGACGATGCAACACATGAATTGCGTCGCGATAAAATACTACAGCGTCCATGGCGATTTCTCTCCATGGCACTGGAGTGATTACGGCCACTGCTTGTAGCCTCCCCTGGGAGACCAGAGCGTATTTCGGATGCATATCAAATATTTAACTGTAACTATCAAACACTCATATTGACGATGCAACTCTCAAATTGCGACACTATTAAATAATACAGTGTCCAAGGTGTCTTCTCTCCGTGTGACTCGTGTGATCATGGTCACTGCTTGTATCCTCCT
The DNA here is from genome assembly GCF_023898315.1 of Schistocerca nitens. Taxonomy (NCBI): domain Eukaryota; kingdom Metazoa; phylum Arthropoda; class Insecta; order Orthoptera; family Acrididae; genus Schistocerca; species Schistocerca nitens. The sequence continues at coordinate 662,185,851 of NC_064619.1, forward strand.
CTAGGAATCCTGAGCCTATTTCCGATGCATATCAAATCGTTTATTGTAACTATCGAACGCTCATACTGACGATGCAACACAGAAATTGCGTCGCGATTAAATACTACAGGGTCCATGGCGCCTTCTCTCCACGATACTCGAGCGATTACGGCCCCTGCTTTAACCTCCCCTGTGTGACCTAGGCTTGTTTCCGATGCAGAGCAAGTCGATTACTGTAACTCTCGAACGCTCATATTGACGATGCAACACAGAAATTGCGTCGCGGTAAAATACTACAGGGTCCATGGCGATTTCTCTCGATGGCACTTGAGCGATTACGGCCACTGCTCGTAGCCTCCCCTGGGAGACCAGAGCGTATTTCCGATGCATATCAAATATTTAACTGTCACTATCAAACCCTCATATTGACGATGCAACACTGAAATTGCGACACTATTAAATAATACAGTTCCAAGGTAACTTCTCTCAGTGTGACTCGTGTGATCATGGTCACTGCTTGTAGCCGCCCCTGGCAGACCAGAGCGTATTTCCCATGCATATCAAATATTTAACTGTAACTATCAAACCCTCATATTGACGATGCAACACAGAAACTGCGTCGCGATTATATACTACAGGGCCCATGGCAACTTTTCTCCACGATACTCGAGTGATTACGGCCCCCGCTTGTAACCTCCCCTGTGTGACCTAGGCTTGTTTCCGATGCAGAGCAAGTCGATTACTCTAACTCTCGAACGCTCATATTGACGATGCAACACATAAATTGCGTCGCGATTAAATACTACAGGGTCCATGGCGACTTCTCTCCACGATACTCGAGTGATTACGGCCCCTGCTTGTAAACTCCCCTGTGTGACCTAGGCTAGTTTCCGATGCAGAGCAAGTCGATTACAGTAACTCTCAACGCTCATATTGACGATGCAACACATGAATTGCGTCGCGATAAAATACTACAGGGTCCATGGAGATATCTCTCCATGGCAATTGAGCGATTACGGCCACTGCTTGTAGCCTCCCCTGGGAGACCAGAGCGTATTTCCGATGCATATCAAATATTTAACTGTAACTATCAAACCCTCATATTGACGATGCTACACTGAAATTGCGACACTGTTAAATAATAAAGGGTCCAAGGTAACTTCTCTCCGTGTGACTCGTGTGATCATGGTCACTGCTTGTATCCTCCTCTAGGAATCCTGAGCTTATTTCCGATGCATATCAAATCGTTTATTGTATCTATCGAACGCTCATATTGACGATGCAACACAGACATTGCGTCGCGATTAAATACTGCAGGGTCCATGGCGACTTCTCTCAACGATACTCGAGCGATTACGGCCCCTGCTTGTAACCTCCCCTGTGTGACCAAGGCTTGTTTCCGATGCAGGGCAAGTCGATTACTGTAACTCTCAACGCTCATATTGACGATGCAACACATAAAATGTGTCGCGGTACAATACTACAGGGTCCATAGCGATTTTTCTCCATGGCACTTGAGTGATTACGGCCACTGCTTGTAGCCTCCCCTGGGAGACCAGAGCGTATTTCCGATGCATATCAAATATTTAACTGTAACTATCAAACCCTCAGATTGACGATGTAACACTGCAATTGCGACACTATTAAATAATACAGGGTCCAAGGTAACTTCTCTCCGTGTGACTCGTGTGATCATGGTCACTGCTTGTAGCCTCCCCTGGCAGACCAGAGCTTATTTCCGATGCATTTCAAATATTTAACTGTAACTATCAAACCCTCATATTGACGATGCAAAACTGAAATTGCGACACTATTAAATAATGCAGGGTCCAAGGTAACTTCTCTCCGTGTTACTCGTGTGATCATGGTCACTGCTTGGATCCTCCTCTAGGAATCCTGAGCTTATTTCCGATGCATATCAAATCGTTTATTGTAACTATCGAACGCTCATATTGACGATGCAACACAGAAATTGCGTCGCGATTAAATACTGCAGGGTCCATGGCGACTTCTCTCCACGATACTCGAGCGATTACGGCCCCTGCTTGTAACCTCCCCTGTGTGACCAAGGCTTGTTTCCGATGCAGAGCAAGTCGATTACTGTAACTCTCGAACGCTCATATTGACGATGCAACACATAAATTGCGTCGCGGTAAAATACTACAGGGTCCATGGCGATTTCTCTCCATGGCACTTGAGTGATTACGGGCACTGCTTGTAGCCTCCCCTGGGAGACCAGAGCGTATTTCCGATGCATATCAAATATTTAACTGTAACTATGAAACCCTGATATTCACGATGCAACACTGAAATTGCGCCACTATTAAATAATACAGGGTCCAAGATAACTTCTCTCCGTGTGACTCGTGTGATCATGGTCACTGCTTGTATCCTCCTCTAGGAATCCTGAGCTTATTTCCGGTGCATATCAAATGGTTTATTGTAGCTATCGAACGCTCATATTGACGATGCAACATAGAAATGGCGTCGCGATTAAATACTACAGGGTCCATGGCAACTTCTCTCCACGATACTCGATGTGATTACGGCCCCTGCATGTAACCTCCCCTGTGTGACCTAGGCTTGTTTCCGATGGAGAGCAAGTCGATTACTGTAACTCTCAACGCTCATATTGACGATGCAACACATAAATTGCGTCGCGATAAAATACTACAGGGTCCATGGCGATTTCTCTCCATGGCACTTGAGTGATTACGGCCACTGCTTGTAGCCTCCCCTGGGAGACCAGAGCGTATTTCGGATGCATATCAAATATTTAACTATAACTATCAAACCCTCATATTGACGATGCAACACTCAAATTGCGACACTATTAAATAATACAGGGTCCAAGGTGTCTTCTCTCCGTGTGACTCGTGTGATCATGGTCACTGCTTGTATCCTCCTCTAGGAATCCTGAGCTTATTTCCGATGCATATCAAATGGTTTATTGTAGCTATCGAACGCTCATATTGACGATGCAACACAGAAATTGCGTCGCGATTAAATACTACAGGGCCCATGGCAACTTCTCTCCACGATACTCGAGTGATTACGGCCCCCGCTTGTAACCTCCCCAATGTGACCTAGGCTTGTTTCCGATGCAGAGCAAGTCAATTACTGTAACTCTCGAACGCTCATATTGACGATGCAACACATAAATTGCGTCGCGGTAAAATACAACAGGGTCCATAGCGATTTCTCTCCATGGCACTTCAGCGATTACGGCCACTGCTTGTAGCCTCCCCTGGCAGACATGAGCGTATTTCCGATGCATATCAAATATTTAACTGTAACTATCAAACCCTCATATTGACGATGCAACACTGATATTGCGACACTATTTAATAATACAGTTCCAAGGTAACTTCTCTCCGTGTGACTCGTGTGATCATGGTCACTGCTTGTATCCTCCTCTAGGAATCCTGAGCTTATTTCCGATGCATATCAAATCGTTTATTGTAACTATCGAACGTTCATATTGACGATGCAACACAGAAATGGCGTCGCGATTAAATACTACAGGGTCCATGGCGACTTCTCTCCACGATACTCGAGTGATTACGGCCCCTGCTTGTAATCTCCCCTGTGTGACCTAGGCTTGTTTCCGATGCAGAGCAAGTCGATTACTGTAACTCTCGAACGCTCATATTGACGATGCAACACAGAAATTGCGTCGCGATAAAATACTACAGGGTCCAAGGCGATTTCTCTCCATGGCACTTGAGTGATTTCGGCCACTGCTTGTAGACTCCCCTGGGAGACCAGAGCGTATTTCCGATGCATATGAAATATTAAACTGTAACTATCAAACCCTCATATTGACGATGCAACACTGAAATTGCGACACTAATAAATAACACAGGGTCCAAGGTAACTTCTCTCCGTGTGACTCGTGTGATCATGGTCACTGCTTGTATCCACCTCTAGGAATCCTGGGCCTTTTTCCGATGCATATCAAATCGTTTATTGTATCTATCGAACGTTCATATTGACGATGCAACACAGAAATTGCGTCGCGATTAAATACTACAGGGTCCATGGCGACTTCTCTCCACGATAGTCGTTGTGATTACGACCCCTGCATGTAACTTCCCCTGTGTGACCTAGGCTTGTTTCCGATGCAGAGCAAGTCGATTACTGTAACTCTCAACGCTCATATTGACGATGCAACACAGAAATTGCGTCGCGATAAAATACTACAGAGTCCATGGCGATTTCTCTCCATGGCACTGGAGTGATTACGGCCACTGCTTGTAGCCTCCCCTGGGAGACCAGAGCGTATTACGGATGCATATCAAATATTTAACTGTAACTATCAAACACTCATATTGACGATGCAACTCTTAAATTGCGACACTATTAAATAATACAGTGTCCAAGGTGTCTTCTCTCCGTGTGACTCGTGTGATCATGGTCACTGCTTGTATCCTCCTCTAGGAATCCTGAGCTTATTTCCGATGCATATCAAATCGTTTATTGTAACTATCGAACGCTCATACTGACGATGCAACACAGAAATTGCGTCGCGATTAAATACTACAGGTTCCATGGCGCCTTCTCTCCACGATACTCGAGCGATTACGGCCCCTGCTTGTAACCTCCCCTGTGTGACCTAGGCTTGTTTCCGATGCAGAGCAAGTCGATTACTGTAACTCTCGAACGCTCATATTGACGATGCAACACATAAATTGCGTCGCGGTAAAATACTACAGGGTCCATGGCGATTTCTCTCCATGGCACATGAGTGATTACGGCCACTGCTTGTAGCCTCCCCTGGGAGACCAGAGCGTATTTCCGATGCATATCAAATATTTAACTGTAACTATGAAACCCTGATATTCACGATGCAACACTGAAATTGCACCACTATTAAATAATACAGGGTCCAAGATAACTTCTCTCCGTGTGACTCGTGTTATCATGGTCACTGCTTGTATCCTCCTCTAGGAATCCTGAGCTTATTTCCGATGAATATCAAATGGCTTATTGTAGCTATCGAACGCTCATATTGACGATGCAACACAGAAATGGCGTCGCGATTAAATACTACAGGGTCCATGGCGACTTCTCTCCTCGATACTCGATGTGATTACGGCCCCTGCATGTAACCTCCCCTGTGTGACCTAGGCTTGTTTCCGATGCAGAGCAAGTCGATTACTGTAACTCTCAACGCTCATATTGACGATGCAACACATGAATTGCGTCGCGATAAAATACTACAGCGTCCATGGCGATTTCTCTCCATGGCACTGGAGTGATTACGGCCACTGCTTGTAGCCTCCCCTGGGAGACCAGAGCGTATTTCGGATGCATATCAAATATTTAACTGTAACTATCAAACACTCATATTGACGATGCAACTCTCAAATTGCGACACTATTAAATAATACAGTGTCCAAGGTGTCTTCTCTCCGTGTGACTCGTGTGATCATGGTCACTGCTTGTATCCTCCTCTAGGAATCCTGAGCCTATTTCCGATGCATATCAAATCGTTTATTGTAACTATCGAACGCTCATACTGACGATGCAACACAGAAATTGCGTCGCGATTAAATACTACAGGGTCCATGGCGCCTTCTCTCCACGATACTCGAGCGATTACGGCCCCTGCTTTAACCTCCCCTGTGTGACCTAGGCTTGTTTCCGATGCAGAGCAAGTCGATTACTGTAACTCTCGAACGCTCATATTGACGATGCAACACAGAAATTGCGTCGCGGTAAAATACTACAGGGTCCATGGCGATTTCTCTCGATGGCACTTGAGCGATTACGGCCACTGCTCGTAGCCTCCCCTGGGAGACCAGAGCGTATTTCCGATGCATATCAAATATTTAACTGTCACTATCAAACCCTCATATTGACGATGCAACACTGAAATTGCGACACTATTAAATAATACAGTTCCAAGGTAACTTCTCTCAGTGTGACTCGTGTGATCATGGTCACTGCTTGTAGCCGCCCCTGGCAGACCAGAGCGTATTTCCCATGCATATCAAATATTTAACTGTAACTATCAAACCCTCATATTGACGATGCAACACAGAAACTGCGTCGCGATTATATACTACAGGGCCCATGGCAACTTTTCTCCACGATACTCGAGTGATTACGGCCCCCGCTTGTAACCTCCCCTGTGTGACCTAGGCTTGTTTCCGATGCAGAGCAAGTCGATTACTCTAACTCTCGAACGCTCATATTGACGATGCAACACATAAATTGCGTCGCGGTAAAATACAACAGGGTCCATAGCGATTTTTCTCGATGGCACTTGAGCGATTACGGCCCCTGCTTGTAGCCTCCCCTGGCAGACCAGAGCGTATTTCCGATGCATATCAAATATTTAACTGTAACTATCAAACCCTCATATTGACGATGCAACACTGATATTGCGACACTATTAAATAATACAGTTCCAAGGTAACTTCTCTCCGTGTGACTCGTGTGATCATGGTCACTGCTTGTAGCCTCCCCTGGTAGACCAGAGCGTATTTCCGATGCATATCAAATATTTGACTGTAACTATCAAACCCTCATATTGACAATGCAAAACTGAAATTGCGACACTATTAAATAATGCAGGGTCCAAGGTAACTTCTCTCCGTGTTACTCGTGTGATCATGGTCACTGCTTGGATCCTCCTCTAGGAATCCTGAGCTTATTTCCGATGCATATCAAATCGTTTATTGTAACTATCGAACGCTCATATTGACGATGCAACACAGAAATTGCGTCGCGATTAAATACTACAGGGTCCATGGCGACTTCTCTCCACGATACTCTAGTGATTACGACCCTTCATGTATCCTCCCCTGTGTGACCTAGGCTTGTTTCCGATGCAGAGCAAGTCGATTACTGTAACTCTCGAACGCTCATATTGACGATGCAACACATAAATTGCGTCGCGGTAAAATACTACAGGGTCCATGGCGATTTCTCTCCATGGCACATGAGTGATTACGGCCACTGCTTGTAGCCTCCCCTGGCAGACATGAGCGTATTTCCGATGCATATCAAATATTTAACTGTAACTATGAAACCCTGATATTCACGATGCAACACTGAAATTGCACCACTATTAAATAATACAGGGTCCAAGATAACTTCTCTCCGTGTGACTCGTGTGATCATGGTCACTGCTTGTATCCTCCTCTAGGAATCCTGAGCTTATTTCCGATGCATATCAAATGGCTTATTGTAGCTATCGAACGCTCATATTGACGATGCAACACAGAAATGGCGTCGCGATTAAATACTACAGGGTCCATGGCGACTTCTCTCCACGATACTCGATGTGATTACGGCCCCTGCATGTAACCTCCCCTGTGTGACCTAGGCTTGTTTCCGATGCAGAGCAAGTCGATTACTGTAACTCTCGAACGCTCACATTGACGATGCACCACATAAATTGCGTCGCGGTAAAATACAACAGGGTCCATACCGATTTCTCTCCATGGCACTTGAGCGATTACGGCCACTGCTTGTAACCTCCCCTGGCAGACATGAGCGTATTTCCGATGCATATCAAATATTTAACTGTAACTATCAAACCCTCATATTGACGATGCAACACTGATATTGCGACACTATTAAATAATACAGTTCCAAGGTAACTTCTCTCCGTGTGACTCGTGTGATCATGGTCACTGCTTGTAGCCTCCCCTGGTAGACCAGAGCGTATTTCCGATGCATATCAAATATTTAACTGTAACTATCAAACCCTCATATTGACGATGCAAAACTGAAATTGCGACACTATTAAATAATGCAGGGTCCAAGGTAACTTCTCTCTATGTGACTCGTGTGATCATGGTCACTGCTTGTATTCTCCTCTAGGAATCCTGGGCCTTTTTCCGATGCATGTCAAATCGTTTATTGTAACTATCGAAAGCTCATATTGACGATGCAACACAGAAATTACGTCGCGATTAAATACTGCAGGGTCCATGGCGACTTCTCTCCACGATACTCGAGCGATTACGGCCCCTGCTTGTAACCCCCCCTGTGTTACCAAGGCTTGTTTCCGATGCAGAGCAAGTCGATTACTGTTACTCTCGAACGCTCATATTTACGATGCAACACATAAATTGCGTCGCGGTAAAATACAACAGGGTCCATAGCGATTTCTCTCCATGGCACTTCAGCGATTACGGCCACTGCTTGTAGCCTGCCCTGGGAGACCAGAGCGTATTTCCGATGCATATCAAATATTTAACTATAACTATCAAACCCTCATATTGACGATGCAACACAGAAACTGCGTCGCGATTATATACTACAGGGCCCATGGCAACTTTTCTCCATGATACTCGAGTGATTACGGCCCCCGCTTGTAACCTCCCCTGTGTGACCTAGGCTTGTTTCCGATGCAGAGCAAGTCGATTACTCTAACTCTCGAACGCTCATATTGACGATGCAACACATAAATTGCGTCGCGGTAAAATACAACAGGGTCCATAGCGACTTCTCTCGATGGCACTTGAGCGATTACGGCCACTGCTTGTAGCCTCCCCTGGGAGACCAGAGCGTATTTCCGATGCATATCAAATATTTAACTGTAACTATCAAACCCTCATATTGACGATGCAACACTGACATTGCGACACTATTAAATAATACATTTCCAAGGTAACTACTCTCCGTGTTACTCGTGTGATCATGGTCACTGCTTGGATCCTCCTCTAGGAATCCTGAGCTTATTTCCGATGCATATCAAATCGTTTATTGTAACTATCGAACGCTCATATTGTCGATGCAACACAGAAATTGCGTCGCGATTAAATACTACAGGGTCCATGGCGACTACTCTCCACGATACTCTAGTGATTACGACCCTTCATGTAACCTCCCCTGTGTGACCTAGGCTTGTTTCCGATGCAGAGCAAGTCGATTACTGTAACTCTCGAACGCTCATATTGACGATGCAACACATAAATTGCGTCGCGGTAAAATACTACAGGGTCCATGGCGATTTCTCTCCATGGCACATGAGTGATTACGGCCACTGCTTGTAGCCTCCCCTGGGAGACCAGAACGTATTTCCGATGCATATCAAATATTTAACTGTAACTATGAAACCCTGATATTCACGATGCATCACTGAAATTGCACCACTATTAAATAATACAGGGTCCAAGATAACTTCTCTCCGTGTGACTCGTGTTATCATGGTCACTGCTTGTATCCTCCTCTAGGAATCCTGAGCTTATTTCCGATGCATATCAAATGGCTTATTGTAGCTATCGAACGCTCATATTGACGATGCAACACAGAAATGGCGTCGCGATTAAATACTACAGGGTCCATGGCGACTTCTCTCCACGATACTCGATGTGATTACGGCCCCTGCATGTAACCTCCCCTGTGTGACCTAGGCTTGTTTCCGATGCAGAGCAAGTCGATTACTGTAACTCTCAACGCTCATATTGACGATGCAACACATAAATTGCGTCGCGATAAAATACTACAGCGTCCATGGCTATTTCTCTCCATGGCACTGGAGTGATTACGGCCTCTGCTTGTAGCCTCCCCTGGGAGACCAGAGCGTATTTCGGATGCATATCAAATATTTAACTGTAACTATCAAACACTCATATTGACGATGCAACTCTCAAATTGCGACACTATTAAATAATACAGTGTCCAAAGTGTCTTCTCTCCGTGTGACTCGTGTGATCATGGTCACTGCTTGTATCCTCCTCTAGGAATCCTGAGCTTATTTCCGATGCATATCAAATCGTTTATTGTAACTATCGAACGCTCATACTGACGATGCAACACAGAAATTGCGTCGCGATTAAATACTACAGGGTCCATGGCGCCTTCTCTCCACGATACTCGAGCGATTACGGCCCCTGCTTGTAACCTCCCCTGTGTGACCTAGGCTTGTTTCCGATGCAGAGCAAGTCGATTACTCTAACTCTCGAACGCTCATATTGACGATGCAACACAGAAATTGCGTCGCGGTAAAATACTACAGGGTCCATGGCGATTTCTCTCGATGGCACTTGAGCGATTACGGCCACTGCTCGTAGCCTCCCCTGGGAGACCAGAGCGTATTTCCGATGCATATCAAATATTTAACTGTAACTATCAAACCCTCATATTGACGATGCAACACTGAAATTGCGACACTATTAAATAATACAGTTCCAAGGTAACTTCTCTCAGTGTGACTCGTGTGATCATGGTCACTGCTTGTAGCCTCCCCTGGCAGACCAGAGCGTATTTCCCATGCATATCAAATATTTAACTGTAACTATCAAACCCTCATATTGACGATGCAACACAGAAACTGCGTCGCGATTATATACTACAGGGCCCATGGCAACTTTTCTCCACGATACTCGAGTGATTACGGCCCCCGCTTGTAACCTCCCCTGTGTGACCTAGGCTTGTTTCCGATGCAGAGCAAGTCGATTACTGTAACTCTCAACGCTCATATTGACGATGCAACACATAAATTGCGTCGCGATTACATACTACAGGGTCCATGGCGACTTCTCTCCACGATACTCTAGTGATTACGACCCTTCATGTAACCTCCCCTGTGTGACCTAGGCTTGTTTCCGATGCAGAGCAAGTCGATTACTGTAACTCTCGAACGCTCATATTGACGATGCAACACATAAATTGCGTCGCGGTAAAATACTACAGGGTCCATGGCGATTTCTCTCCATGGCACATGAGTGATTACGGCCACTGCTTGTAGCCTCCCCTGGGAGACCAGAACGTATTTCCGATGCATATCAAATATTTAACTGTAACTATGAAACCCTGATATTCACGATGCAACACTGAAATTGCACCACTATTAAATAATACAGGGTCCAAGATAACTTCTCTCCGTGTGACTCGTGTTATCATGGTCACTGCTTGTATCCTCCTCTAGGAATCCTGAGCTTATTTCCGATGCATATCAAATGGCTTATTGTAGCTATCGAACGCTCATATTGACGATGCAACACAGAAATGGCGTCGCGATTAAATACTACAGGGTCCATGGCGACTTCTCTCCACGATACTCGATGTGATTACGGCCCCTGCATGTAACCTCCCCTGTGTGACCTAGCCTTGTATCCGATGCAGAGCAAGTCGATTACTGTAACTCTCAACGCTCATATTGACGATGCAACACATAAATTGCGTCGCGATAAAATACTACAGCGTCCATGGCGATTTCTCTCCATGGCACTGGAGTGATTACGGCCACTGCTTGTAGCCTCCCCTGGGAGACCAGAGCGTATTTCGGATGCATATCAAATATTTAACTATAACTATCAAACACTCATATTGACGATGCAACACTCATATTGCGACACTATTAAATAATACAGTGTCCAAGGTGTCTTCTCTCCGTGTGACCCGTGTGATCATGGTCACTGCTTGTATCCTCCTCTAGGAATCCTGAGCTTATTTCCGATGCATATCAAATGGTTTATTGTAGCTATCGAACGCTCATATTGACGATGCAACACGGAAATTGCGTCGCGATTAAATACTACAGGGCCCATGGCAACTTTTCTCCACGATACTCGAGTGATTACGGCCCCCGCTTGTAACCTCCCCTGTGTGACCTAGGCTTGTTTCCGATGCAGAGCAAGTCGATTACTGTAACTCTCGAACGCTCACATTGACGATGCACCACATAAATTGCGTCGCGGTAAAATACAACAGGGTCCATACCGATTTCTCTCCATGGCACTTGAGCGATTACGGCCACTGCTTGTAGCCTCCCCTGGCAGACATGAGCGTATTTCCGATGCATATCAAATATTTAACTGTAACTATCAAACCCTCATATTGACGATGCAAAACTGAAATTGCGACACTATTAAATAATGCAGGGTCCAAGGTAACTTCTCTCTATGTGACTCGTGTGATCATGGTCACTGCTTGTATCCTCCTCTAGGAATCCTGGGCCTTTTTCCGATGCATGTCAAATCGTTTATTGTAACTATCGAAAGCTCATATTGACGATGCAACACAGAAATTACGTCGCGATTAAATACTGCAGGGTCCATGGCGACTTCTCTCCACGATACTCGAGCGATTACGGCCCCTGCTTGTAACCCCCCCTGTGTTACCAAGGCTTGTTTCCGATGCAGAGCAAGTCGATTACTGTAACTCTCGAACGCTCATATTGACGATGCAACACATAAATTGCGTCGCGGTAAAATACTACAGGGTCCATGGCGATTTCTCTCCATGGCACTTGAGTGATTACGGCCACAGCTTGTAACCTCCCCTGGGAGACCAGAGCGTATTTCCGATGCATATCAAATATTTAACTGTAACTATGAAACCCTGATATTCACGATGCAACACTGAAATTGCGCCACTATTAAATAATACAGGTTCCAAGATAACTTCTCTCCGTGTGACTCGTGTGATCATGGTCACTGCTTGTATCCTCCTCTAGGAATCCTGAGCTTATTTCCGATGCATATCAAATGGTTTATTGTAGCTATCGAACGCTCATATTGACGATGCAACACAGAAATTGCGTTGCGATTAAATACTACAGGGCCCATGGCAACTTTTCTCCACGATACTCGAGTGATTACGGCCCCTGCTTGTAACATCCCCTGTGTGACCTAGGCTTGTTTCCGATGCAGAGCAAGTCGATTACTGTAACTCTCGAACGCTCATATTGACGATGTAACACATAAATTGCGTCGCGGTAAAATACAACAGGGTCCATAGCGATTTCTCTCCATGGCACTTGAGCGATTACGGCCACTGCTTGTAGCCTCCCCTGGCAGACATGAGCGTATTTCCGATGCATATCAAATATTTAACTGTAACTATCAAACCCTCATATTGACGAAGCAACACTGAAATTGCGACAATATTAAATAATACAGGGTCCAAGGTAACTTCTCTCCGTGTGACTCGCGTGATCATGGTCACTGCTTGTATCCTCCTCTAGGAATCCTGAGCTTATTTCCGATGCATATCAAATCGTTTATTGTAACTATCAAACGCCCATATTGACGATGCAACACAGAAATTGCGTCGCGATTGAATACTACAGGGTCCATGGCGACTTCTCTCCACGATACTCGAGTGATTACGGCCCATGCTTGTAAACTCCCCTGTGTGAGCTAGGCTAGTTTCCGATGCAGAGCAAGTCGATTACTGTAACTCTCAACGCTCATATTGACGATGCAACACATGAATTGCGTCGCGATAAAATACTACAGGGTCCATGGAGATTTCTCTCCATGGCAATTGAGCGATTACGGCCACTGCTTGTAGCCTCCCCTGGGAGACCAGAGCGTATTTCCGATGCATATCAAATATTTAACTGTAACTATCAAACCCTCATATTGACGATGCTACACTGAAATTGCGACACTGTTGAATAATACAGGGTCCAAGGTAACTTCTCTCCGTGTGACTCGTGTGATCATGGTCACTGCTTGTATCCTCCTCTAGGAATCCTGAGCTTATTTCCGATGCATATCAAATCGTTTATTGTATCTATCGAACGCTCATATTGACGATGCAACACAGAAATTGCGTCGCGATGAAATACTGCAGGGTCCATGGCGACTTCTCTCAACGATACTCGAGCGATTACGGCCCCTGCTTGTAACCTCCCCTGTGTGACCAAGGCTTGTTTCCGATGCAGGGCAAGTCGATTACTGTAACTCTCGAACGCTCATATTTACGATGCAACACATAAATTGCGTCGCGGTAAAATACAACAGGGTCCATAGCGATTTCTCTCCATGGCACTTCAGCGATTACGGCCACTGCTTGTAGCCTCCCCTGGGAGACCAGAGCGTATTTCCGATGCATATCAAATATTTAACTGTAACTATCAAACCCTCATATTGACGATGCAACACTGAAATTGCGACACTAATAAATAATACAGGGTCCAAGGTAACTTCTCTCCGTGTGACTCGTGTGATCATGGTCACTGCTTGTATCCACCTCTAGGAATCCTGGGCCTTTTTCCGATGCATATCAAATCGTTTATTGTAACTCTCGAACCCTCATATATACGATGCAACACTTAAATTGCGTCGCGGTAAAATACTACAGGGTCCATGGCGATTTCTCTCCATGGCATTTGAGTGATTACGCCACTGCTTGTAGCCTCCCCTGGGAGACCAGAGCGTATTTCCGATTAATATCAAATATTTAACTGTAACTATCAAACCCTCATATTGACGATGCAACACTGAAATTGCGACACTATTAAATAATACAGGCTCCAAGGTAACTTCTCTCCGTGTGACTCGTGTGATCATGGTCACTGCTTGTATCCTCCACTAGGAACCCTGAGTTATTTCCGATGCATATCAAATCGTTTATTGTAACTATCGAACGCTCATATTGACGATGCAACACAGAAATGGCGTCGCGATTAAATAATGCAGGGTCCATGGCGACTTCTGTCCACGATACTCGAGTGATTACGGCCCCTGCTTGTAACCTCCCCTGTGTGACCTAGGCTTGTTTCCGATGCAGAGCAAGTCGATTACTGTAACTCTCGAACGCTCATATTGACGATGCAACACAGAAATTGCGTCGCGATAAAATACTACAGCGTCCATAGCGATTTTTCTGCATGGCACTTGAGTGATTACGGCCACTGCTTGTACCCTCCCCTGGGAGACCAGAGCGTATTTCCGATGCATATCAAATATTTAACTGTAACTATCAAACCCTCATATTGACGATGCAACACTGAAATTGCGACACTTTTAAATAATACAGGGTCCAAGGTAACTTCTCTCCGTGTGACTCGTGTGATCATGGTCACTGCTTGTATCCTCCTCTAGGAATCCTGAACTTATTTTGATGCAAATCAAATCGTTTATTGTAACTATCGAACGCTCATATTGACGATGCAACACGGAAATTTCGTCGCGATTAAATACTACAGAGTCCATGGCGACTTCTCTCCACGATACTCGAGTGATTATGGCCCCTGCTTGTAACCTCCCCTGTGTGACCTAGGCTTGTTTCCGATGCAGAGCAAGTCGATTACTGTAACTCTCAACGCTCATATTGACGATGCAACACAGAATTGCGTCGCGATGAAATACTACGGGGTCCATGGCGATTTCTCTCCAATGCACTTGAGTGATTACGGCCACTGCTTGTAGCCTCCCCTGGGAGACCAGAGCGTATTTCCGATGCATATCAAATATTTAACTGTAACTATCAAACCCTCATATTGACGATGCAACACTGAAACTGCGACAATATTAAATAATACAGGGTCCACGGTAACTTCTCTCCGTGTGACTCGTGTGATCATGGTCACTGCTTCTATCCTCCTCTAGGAATCCTGAGCTTATTTCCGATGCATATCAAATCGTTTATTGTAACTATCGAACGCTCATATTGACGATGCAACACAGAAATTGCGTCGCGATTAAATACTACAGGGACCATGGCGACTTCTCTCCACGATACTCGAGTGATTACGGCCCCTGCTTGTAATCTCCCCTGTGTGACCTAGGCTTGTTTCCGATGCAGAGCAAGTCGATTACTGTAACTCTCGAACGCTCATATTGACGATGCAACACAGAAATTGCGTCGCGATAAAATACTACAGGGTCCATGGCGATTTCTATCCATGGCACTTGAGTGATTTCGGCCACTGCTTGTAGCCTCCCCTGGGAGACCAGAGCGTATTTCCGATGCATATCAAATATTTAACTGTAACTATCAAACCCTCATATTGACGATGCAACACTGAAATTGCGACACTAATAAATAATACAGGGTCCAAGGTAACTTCTCTCCGTGTGACTCGTGTGATCATGGTCACTGCTTGTATCCACCTCTAGGAATCCTGGGCCTTTTTCCGATGCATATCAAATCGTTTATTGTAACTATCGAACGCTCGTATTGACGATGCAACACAGAAATTGCCTCGCGATGAAATACTGCAGGGTCCATGGCGACTTCTCTCCACGATACTCGAATGATTACGGCCCCTGCTTGTAACCTCCCCTGTGTGGCCAAGGCTTGTTTCCGATGCAGAGCAAGTCGATTACTGTAACTCTCGAACCCTCATATATACGATGCAACACTTAAATTGCGTCGCGGTAAAATACTACAGGGTCCATGTTGATTTCTCTCCATGGCATTTGAGTGATTACGCCACTGCTTGTAGCCTCCCCTGGGAGACCAGAGCGTATTTCCGATTAATATCAAATATTTAACTGTAACTATCAAACCCTCATATTGACGATGCAACACTGAAATTGCGACACTATTAAATAATACAGGGTCCAAGGTAACTTCTCTCCGTGTGACTCGTGTGATCATGGTCACTGCTTGTATCCTCCTCTAGGAACCCTGAGTTATTTCCGATGCATATCAAATCGTTTATTGTAACTATCGAACGCTCATATTGACGATGCAACACAGAAATGGCGTCGCGATTAAATAATGCAGGGTCCATGGCGACTTCTGTCCACGATACTCGAGTGATTACGGCCCCTGCTTGTAACCTCCCCTGTGTGACCTAGGCTTGTTTCCGATGCAGAGCAAGTCGATTACTGTAACTCTCGAACGCTCATATTGACGATGCAACACAGAAATTGCGTCGCGATAAAATACTACATCGTCCATAGCGATTTTTCTGCATGGCACTTGAGTGATTACGGCCACTGCTTGTAGCCTGCCCTGGGAGACCAGAGCGTATTTCCGATGCATATCAAATATTTAACTGTAACTATCAAACCCTCATATTGACGATGCAACACTGAAATTGCGACACTTTTAAATAATACAGGGTCCAATGTAACTTCTCTCCGTGTGACTCGTGTGATCATGGTCACTTCTTGTATCCTCCTCTAGGAATCCTGAGCTTATTTTGATGCATATCAAAACGTTTATTGTAACTATCGAACGCTCATATTGACGATGCAACACAGAAATTTCGTCGCGATTAAATACTACAGGGTCCATGGCGACTTCTCTCCACGATACTCGAGTGATTATGGCCCCTGCTTGTAACCTCCCCTGTGTGACCTAGGCTTGTTTCCGATGCAGAGCAAGTCGATTACTGTAACTCTCAACGCTCATATTGACGATGCAACACAGAAATTGCGTCGCGATGAAATACTACCGGGTCCATGGCGATTTCTCTCCAATGCACTTGAGTGATTACGGCCACTGTTTGTAGCCTCCCCTGGGAGACCAGAGCGTATTTCCGATGCATATCAAATATTTAACTGTAACTATCAAACCCTCATATTGACGATGCAACACTGAAACTGCGACAATATTAAATAATACAGGGTCCACGGTAACTTCTCTCCGTGTGACTCGTGTGATCATGGTCACTGCTTGTATCCTCCTCTAGGAATCCTGAGCTTATTTCCGATGCATATCAAATCGTTTATTGTAACTATCGAACGCCCATATTGACGATGCAACACAGAAATTGCGTCGCGATTAAATACTACAGGGTCCATGGCGTCTTCTCTCCACGATACTCGAGTGATTACGGCCCCTGCTTGTAATCTCCCCTGTGTGACCTAGGCTTGTTTCCGATGCAGAGCAAGTCGATTACTGTAACTCTCGAACGCTCATATTGACGATGCAACACAGAAATTGCGTCGCGATAAAATACTACAGGGTCCATGGCGATTTCTCTCCATGGCACTTGAGTGATTTCGGCCACTGCTTGTAGCCTCCCCTGGGAGACCAGAGCGTATTTCCGATGCATATCAAATATTTAACTGTAACTATCAAACCCCCATATTGATGATGCAACACTGGAATTGCGACACTAATAAATAATACAGGGTCCAAGGTAACTTCTCTCCGTGTGACTCGTGTGATTATGGTCACTGCTTGTATCCACCTCTAGGAATCCTGGGCCTTTTTCCGATACATATCAACTCGTTTATTGTAACTATCGATCGCTCATATTGACGATGCAACACAGAAATTGCGTCGCGATGAAATACTGCAGGGTCCATGGCGACTTCTCTCCACGATACTCGAGCGATTACGGCCCCTGCTTGTAACCTCCCCTGTGTGGCCAAGGCTTGTTTCCGATGCAGAGCAAGTCGATTACTGTAATTCTCGAACCCTCATATATACGATGCAACACTTAAATTGCGTCGCGGTAAAATACTACAGGGTCCATGGCGATTTCTCTCCATGGCATTTGAGTGATTACGCCACTGCTTGTAGCCTCCCCTGGGAGACCAGAGCGTATTTCCGATTAATATCAAATATTTAACTGTAACTATCAAACCCTCATATTGACAATGCAACACTGAAATTGCGACACTATTAAATAATACAGGGTCCAAGGTAACTTCTCTCCGTGTGACTCGTGTGATCATGGTCACTGCTTGTATCCTCCTCTAGGAACCCTGAGTTATTTCCGATGCATATCAAATCGTTTATTGTAACTATCGAACGCTCATATTGACGATGCAACACAGAAATGGCGTCGCGATTAAATAATGCAGGGTCCATGGCGACTTCTGTCCACGATACTCGAGTGATTACGGCCCCTGCTTGTAACCTCCCCTGTGTGACCTAGGCTTGTTTCCGATGCAGAGCAAGTCGATTACTGTAACTCTCGAACGCTCATATTAACGATGCAACACAGAAATTGCGTCGCGATAAAATACTACAGGGTCCATAGCGATTTTTCTGCATGGCACTTGAGTGATTACGGCCACTGCTTGTAGCCTCCCCTGGGAGACCAGAGCGTATTTCCGATGCATATCAAATATTTAACTGTAACTATCAAACCCTCATATTGACGATGCAACACTGAAATTGCGACACTTTTAAATAATACAGGGTCCAAGGTAACTTCTCTCAGTGTGACTCGTGTGATCATTGTCACTGCTTGTATCCTCCTCTAGGAATCCTGAGCTTATTTTGATGCATATCAAATCGTTTATTGTAACTATCGAACGCTCATATTGACGATGCAACACAGAAATTTCGTCGCCATTAAATACTACAGGGTCCATGGCGACTTCTCTCCACGATACTCGAGTGTTTATGGCCCCTGCTTGTAACCTCCCCTGTGTGACCTAGGCTTGTTTCCGATGCAGAGCAAGTCGATTACTGTAACTCTCGAACGCTCATATTGACGATGCAACACAGAAATTGCGTCGCGATGAAATACTACGGGGTCCATGGCGATTTCTCTCCAATGCACTTGAGTGATTACGGCCACTGCTTGTAGCCTCCCCTGGGAGACCAGAGCGTATTTCCGATGCATATCAAATATTTAACTGTAACTATCAAACCCTCATATTGACGATGCAACACTGAAACTGCGACAATATTAAATAATACGGGGTCCACGGTAACTTCTCTCCGTGTGACTCGTGTGATCATGGTCACTGCTTGTATCCTCCTCTGGGAGTCCTGAGCTTATTTCCGATGCATATCAAATAGTTTATTGTAATTCTCGAACACTCATATTCACGATGCTACCTAGAAATTACGTCGTATTTAATTCTACAGTTTCCATGGCGATTTCACTCCACGGGACTCGGAGTTTACGTCACTGTTCGTAGCTTCCTCTGGGAGACCTGAGCTTGTTTCCGATGCATAACAAATCGTTTACTGTAACTCCCCAACCTTCATATTGTCGGCGCAACTCAGAAATTGCGTCACCGTTTAATGTTACATTGTCCATGGCGACTAATCTCCACCGGACTCCAGTGATAACAGCCACTGCTTGTAGCCTCCTGTGGGAGACCTGAGCTTATTTCCCATTCAAATCAAATGGTTTACTGTAACTACCGAACCCTCATATTGCCGATGCAACACAGAAATTGCGTCACGATCAAATAATACAGGAGTAGGGGGACAACCTTCGCGTCACACCACTCTCCATTGTTGCCAATTTTATTCAAGATGGCGGCGATGACGTCATCCAAATTGGCGTCATGTAGACTTGGCAACAGTGCAAGACGTTATCCAATATGGCGGCTTTTGGCTGGAGAATGGTCCACTAACCTAACCTCAAGAAAAAATGGCGGAAAGTTTGAATTTGGGCGGGAAAGTAGTCCAGTTGTGCTATGTCCTTTAACCTAACCTCAAGAAAAAATATTAGGAAGTTTGAATATTGGCGGGAAAAGAGTCCTATTGTTCTACGTCCATTAACCTAAGCGTCCAGAAGAAAAAATGGTGGGATGTTTGAATTCCAACAGGATAATACATGCAAAGACTGTACTTGTCTTTATTATTATAATTGATTATCATTCATGGACATTCATTATCATTCATTATCATTTATTAACATTCATTGTAATTCATTATCATTCATTGTCATTTATTATCATTCATTATCATTTATTATCATTCATTATCATTTATTATTATTTATTATTATTGATCTACCTCCAATAGAAAATTCCCTCCAAATTCAAATTCCAACATGATAATGGCTGCAAAACCTTACTTTTGTTTATTTCTCATTGTCATTAATTATCGTTGATTATCATTTATTAACATTCATTATCATTCATTATCATTCATTACCATTTATTATCATTTGTTATCTTTCATTGTCATTCATTATCATTTATTAACAATCATTATCATTCATTGTTGTTCTTTATTATTCATTATCATTCATTATATAGGCCTACCTCCACTAGAAAATTGCGCAAGATTCAAATTCCAACACGATATTCTCTCGAAAATTGTACTTCTATGTATTATTATCATTTATTATTAATTCAAGATGTCCGATTTTCTCGGTGAGAAAGCCATTCTCCTTACATCCATAACAAAAATCTATCACAAGTCCAAATCCCCAACACTACAATTGATCACATGTACGAGCTTTCTCCATCACTTATCTTTTTTTTTTCCTCACTGGTAACCTATCATAATCGCGTCAAATAATAAACTGCACTTATAGTATCATAACTCACGTCCTTTGATTTTGCAGGGGGGGGGGGGGGAAGGGACTGAAGACATTATTTCAAGCAGTACGGTGATCACTTGTTCTCCAAAACAGTCAGCACACACATCTTTAATATCGCAGTACAGTCACCACGACGTCCGCGCTCCAACTGAATTAGTTCAAATCCTCGCCACCCCCTGGCCAGCTCGTGGAGACACTGCCTACGCCTATCACGTGAGGCGGCCGGCCACTAGTGCGGGGGGTGAGCCCAGCGATCGCTCCCACGTCGTAAACATGTTTTCGCTATACACGTTGGAACTTGTCGAGTTTGACGTCACAGCGGCCCTTTGTCCGCTCACCACGTGCATTCGTCGCCTCCATACGTTTCCCGCCAAAATTGACTCCCTCGGAGCTGAATCACACAACGGTCGGCCCTTTCCTTGCAACACTTCCGGCACCACGTTCAAACCAGCACATACTGACCTCACACAGCCGTTCGCCACGTGTCCCTGTGCGAGCGAGA
Organism: Schistocerca nitens; assembly: GCF_023898315.1. Lineage (NCBI taxonomy): Eukaryota > Metazoa > Arthropoda > Insecta > Orthoptera > Acrididae > Schistocerca > Schistocerca nitens. The sequence continues at coordinate 662,207,228 of NC_064619.1, forward strand.
ACGGAGTGCTACACTTTTGGTAGCAAAGTTTGCTCGACAGTGGAATCCGCCATGACTATATAACAGCACGTTTGGACCGCACTAGAATGCCCGCTAATTGACTCGCTCTCGCGCGCGTAATGACTGTACAATCGCTGCGCCACCGCCCCGCTTACGTGACACACCCTCCATACACGCGACGCACATAGCCTTCTGTAAATACCTGGAAAATGACTCTATATTTCAGGCATTACGGTCATGCAGGTGTATTCCTACTGACTTCTCCATGCTCACACAGTGAAACTCCAGAGCGCGGCTGACGTACGCACTGCCGGTTGAGCCCGCTCCCTACCCAAAAAAATGGTTCAAATGGCTCTGAGCACTATGGGACTCAACTGCTGAGGTCATTAGTCCCCTAGAACTTAGAACTAGTTAAACCTAACTAACCTAAGGACATCACAAACATCCATACCCGAGGCAGGATTCGAACCTGCGACCGTAGCGGTCTCGCGGTTCCAGACTGCAGCGCCTTTAACCGCACGGCCACTGCGGCCGGCCCGCTCCCTACCCGGTTGACGTCAAGCGGTTTACGGAGCCCACCCAGCTCCCACGGCCCGCGCGACAGGTAGGTTGCTGCGCCTGAGGGACACTGCCCCCCAGCACTTAACACTACATATGATGTTTCCTGTCGACCACATGCCGTGCGCGTTTACTCGTCGCGAGAACGCTCGCTAATTCACTCTCACCACCCCAGCTATATTAAATAATTCCATTTACAATTTCATATACATATTCAAACGTGTTCAACTCCCTAATATCAACTACTTTTCGAGGACCAGAACGCCACCTCCGCCTCCTCCTAGGAACCAGCTCCAAGTTTGAAATCTGCCAGTAAACAAAGCTCACTTGAGCTTCCGCCACCAACCTAAGAAAATTGTTTCAAACTAAGCCACCAGTACTCAACCTCTTCCTACACGTTTCTGGTAAACAGACTCACCCTGCACTACGTCCACGAATTTACTTTATTTAGGAATGGAGTATATATATCATGCCGACATGTCCCACATCATACAGACCTGCAAAACACCCCTACATAACTCATTTATAATGTTCTAGACACACGCTTGCTATTTGTAAACAGTTAAAAATAACTCATAGCACAGCCTACAGACATGCGAACCACTCGTAAATAATGCAAAACATTTACCTCCAAACAGCCAAACAACTGCTAATTTTCGCAAATAATTTCAGTGCATAGGCCGATGGAAGGAAGAACGAATGTACTTTATTTATTTGCTACTTATCTTTTTCTTACTTTTACTTCTCATAGGTTTCGCTATGTAAGGCTGGCATTAGGCAGTTTCTGAACTCTAATAGTGCACTACACTTGGCAACACAACCACACCCATCAAGATATTCATTACAATCCGGACCTGTAACTCCTCTACAGATAAATTTGTCCAGTTATTTGTCTACTCAACTCACATTCTGACCAGATTGCCATTATTGCGCAAAAACAGCTCAGACTGCACTGTGCTGCTCCAGGAAGTAAGGAAGGGCTGCACTTTATTTATTGGGAGCCCTTTTATTTTGTCGTGGAGTATATTTGTCCGCGAGGCGTGCATGTGCAAAGAGATACAAAAACCAGAGCAAGCGCTCTCCGAATGTGGAGGTGACTGGATACGCCTTGGTTACATTTAGAGACAATTTTAGAACACAGAACGATAACTTATGTCGCGGTCGCATGGATGAATCTGACATAAAATCGGAAGAAATGCGAAAACTGATTAGCGCATAGATATAAACTAACCTAATATACACCGAAATGCGGTGAAAATGCTGCAACAAGAGGAATGCAGGAAAAAGACGACATCGAAGGGAGCGGACTAAGGAAAAAAATGGCTCTGAGCACTATGGGACTCAACTGCTGAGGTCATTAGTCCCCTAGAACTTAGAACTAGTTAAACCTAACTAACCTAAGGACATCACAAACATCCATGCCCGAGGCAGGATTCGAACCTGCGACCGTAGCGGTCTCGCGGTTCCAGACTGCAGCGCCTTTAACCGCACGGCCACTTCGGCCGGCGGACTAAGGAAGGTAGTCAATTTTTTCTCATTGAGTTCATATTATAATGTATGTCTACTGAGGTAGCAGTGGTACACGTGAGCTGAATACTGTATTTGATGCTTTTGAGGAGGAGAGAATCATTCACGTCTAAACTTACTCACCGCTGTGTTAAAGGATAACAGAGAGTGTACGGGATGATCGATTGAGACAGAGCTGTAACTAGGTAGGATTTAAACGTTGACTCATTTATTCTGGAGAAAGACAAGTTGTTGAAGGTCGATTTTTTTCCAGTGTTCTATCTGTATGCTTTAGTCACGTGATATAGCCTGCGTTCTAGCCATATGCAGCTACAGTGCTTTACACATGATAGATTGGATGATTTACGTAAATATGTGTCGAACTACGTTGTGTATAAATATCACTCCGTTCTTGTTCTTCTTAACTGTATACTATTAAATTAAGGCACTTTGAGATCTGTTACTATTGATCGATATGGTGTGCTAAGCTCCAATACTTGGTTCATCTCGAGAAATGTGGTGCACTTGGAGGGGTTAGGTCTAGGAAAGCTCTATTCAGACAAGAGAGGTGAAGTGTAGCTATATTCCTCTGCTCGATTGAGGATTAATTGGGTAGTGACGTTGCGGGGTAGAGTGGTCAATGCCGAAGTGAGGATGGTCTTTTAACGTAAGAGGGCGAGATTGCTCTGTGACCGCCATAGGCAGAGAGATTGATCGAGCACTATGCGCGAGGTCTTAGAAATATGTATATCGTTGTCTGGTATACTTTGGTCGTTTTTATGTGTTCGAGAATTAAGTGTGAATGGACGTACTGAGCAGTCATCTATCAATGCTCGCAATGATACTTGCAAAGTAGAGGAGGTATGGTTTAGCTATGACATTGAAATTAGGAAAACATGCTGCCACATGATTGGCCAGTGTGCTTTATTACGAGGACAAGGTGCGCGTCGGAATATGGTTGTCATTGGTTTCTGTTTAAGTATATAATATTAAATGCCCTATCCTCAGTGAGAGGTGTGTGTATGTCGGTAAAAGTATTTGCTTATTTGATTACATGTATGTGTAATTTAGTACATTTAAGTGTTCACCGAATATGGCTGTCTGTGGAAAAAGGAATTATTATGTTCTATTGAGCTGGGTTGTATGTGGGGGCGTAAATGCTTGTTCAAAATTATTATAACAGGGTGGGTGGCATATAAGTAGAACAAGTTCCGTGAAAGCGTGTGTAGAAGGAGTGAGCGAGTGGATGACACGACTCATCTACGACTGTATCATTAGGACATGTAAATAAATGTCGGATAATCTAAATTGAGGTCATTTTTTTTTTCTTTTTAATAATATGTATGACTTCTGCTGGGAGTTATGTTTGCCTATTTGTTCTAAATGAATACTCATCTTTGCTTAGAAAGTGAGTTTTGACAGAATTGTCGGCGCAACGTGAATGACGACGGGTTCGCTGGCTGGGGGAGACACTGTTTACATGTCGAGTTGGAGATGCAGGGGAGGATAGAGATCTGCGCTGTTCAGGAATCCGCCTGTGCAGTGTATGTCGTTAGACAATAGCTGGAGAGCAGGTATACAGAGAGAGCCCACTACGGCATGCTGGTCCTGGGGCTTAGTGGACGGCTGTTTAGATGGACAGATATGTGGCTTTGACATGCTGCCGGCGGCGCTTGAATTTCAGGCGAGTGGTCAAGACAAGGTCCTGTTGCAGTAACTGAGGTCATTCTGCTTGTAGACAGGCTGCAGAAGGTAACTGATATGTATTCCTCCGACTTAAATTGCATATATCAGATGCGAAAAGATCTGGAAATGGGATCAGTTGAACGATGTGTAGGGTGTGACTAAAGCCAAGTTGGAATTTTAATGTAGCATGCAGGTTCGGGAAAGGTGACACGTTTCACACTGCGTGCAGCCGTCTTGAATAATGGTAATTGCGTAATCAACTGACGTGATGACAGAGCGCTCTGGTGGTTGTCATAGGAGCTAAACACAGTTGGAGCCATTTTTGTTAGGTAACATGATATAAATAATAAATCATAATAAATAATAATAAATGATCATAAATGATTATAAATAACTGGAGCAGCTGTCCGAATGCAGAGACCTGTTGGGGTGTATGGATCTGTAAGAGCGAACTTTGAAGTCCTCTAGATGACCGAATAGCGAAGTAATATTATGTGTTGGGCGGCTTTGGTGATCAAGTCAGAATTTGAGAAGATGATTGATTTGGGTTGGAGTGTTATTAGATGGGATGTAGATCGTTCCGTTGACTACTTCTGCACGTTTGCTTCCTTTATTTAGCTGAGTGAAGATCGATTGTGGTGTGTTGGATACATGCTTATCTGTTCTCTAGACCTGGGACAGACCTTAGTTGACGTGTAAATTATAGCGAAGATCTCGAAAATGTTACATGACTGAGACCGGTATTCGAGAGTGGAAATATAATTTTTCGTATGTTTGTTTTTTCTAGTTAGTCAGTGGTTTACAGCATGCTGCACATAGATAAAGTTCGGCGTTTGTAGAGAATTAATTTGAAGTCTATATCTTGGGAATCATGATGAACTAGTGATCGGTAGGGTGTAGCCTAGTGCATGATATTGATAAGTACAGCTAAAATGGTGTAATATTGTGGAGAAAGTACATATGTTCTTGCAGTCTGAGGATGAAGAAAAGCGAAGAGATAAGGAAGGAGAGACAGTTAGGCGTTTGTGCAGAGGAGGGGACGATACCGAATTTGTAAAAAAGAGTTCTGAGGGTGACTTAGGTCCGCTGATGTAAGAGGGGAGATTAGCTCTGAGTGTCGGGTCTGTAGAGAGAACAGGTTGACGGAGCTTTAGTAGGATTGGGGAGCATTGCTGTATATAGACGCTGTAGGGATAGGATATTTTTTTCGCATGCTGTAGAAATATACTGGATAAATGCACTGTTTTGTGTCAAATGTGTATATACTGTATTGTGAAATTAATGTGGTTTACATTGTGTAGCGTTTGTATATACTGCACTGTAAAGTTGATATTGATTATGTTATGTGACGAGTAGAGAGGAAGTCGTAAGGACAGTAGAGATATTTCCAGAGTAACAGCGGTCAAGAGACTGTATTTCCGATACTTAGCTCATTGTGGAATACCAATCAAATGAGACTGCGATCGTAAGATTTAACTGTATAAGTATAATGAGATCAACGTCTTCGGTATTCGAGAGTGCGAATATAAATTTTTGGTCTGTTTGTTTCTAGTTCTTGAGTGGTTTAAAGGATGCTGTACTTAGAAAAAAAATGGTGTGTTCTTGTAGTCTATGAGTCTGGATAAGTTTGTAGAAAAAAAGCGAGCAGCCAAGGAAGAAGAAGAGAGAGTAACGCATTTGTGTTGAGGGGAAGCGATCGCCGAATTTGTGGAACAGTTCTGAGAGTGACTTCCGTCCGTTGATGCAGAAGGGCTGATTCCCGCTGAATGTGGCGTGTGTAGAAAGAAAGAGCAGGTTCACAGTGCTTCCTTAGGAATTGAGAGAATAGGGGCATGTAGTGGGTATTGTAAAGTTAATGTGGTTTACATTGTGTAGGGTTTGTATGTAATGGACTGTAAAGTTACTAATGCTTATGTTATGGGATGAGTAGAGAGGATGACCGTATGTGTGTATGTGTGTGTGTGTGTGTGTGTGTAGATTGGGGCGGGCTGTGGAGGTAATTTAGCGATCTCTGTGAAAGTAAGCACAGGAAGCATCAGAAAGAAAAGCAGGATGGTACTTCGATAACCGGTCCTTAGGATATTAGACCAGTAAATTCGATAAGAAGGAATAAGAATGATTAATCGGTTGTGCTTGGATATAGGAGGGTTGAGTACATTTGCGTATGTTGAGAGCTGGAATAGTAGGAGGTGGGGAGCGCATTCAGTATTATTTTGGTGAACAAGTTCTGTTAGGGTAAGAATTTGAATTTACAAATAAGCTTAGAAAACACGAAAGCGAGCGTTAACTATTTTTGGGGGCACTATACAATTTCGGAGAGGTTGACTGGGCTCTTATTTTTTTATGTTTAAATGATCGTTTTAGATTGAGAGGGGAGAGAAGCGCTGGGATGTGTGAGGACAGTGTGTGTGTGTGAACTCGCTCTCGGCTATTCTGACAACAGACGTGAAGGTGGAAATGTGTCGCATATAGGCCGGCGAGCAATGGAATGCGGCCTTAACATGTGTGTTGGACCGCACTGAGTTTGGACGGTGACAGACGACTCGCGTGGCCTGGCTTGGATAGTCATGTTCGACGTGTAGGTGATATGAATCAAAGATGTGTGTGCTGACTGTGTTGGAGAACAAGTGATGACCGTACTGCTTGAAATAGTCTTCAGTCCCTTCCCCCCTGCAAAATCAAAGGACGTGAATTACGTTACTATAAGTGCAGTTTATTATTTGACGCGATTATGATAGGTTACCAGTGAGGAAAAAAAAAGATAAGTGACGGAGAAAGCTCGTACATGTGATCAATTATGGTGTTGGGGATTTGAACTTGTGATAGATTTTTGTTATGGATGTAAGGAGAATGGCTTTCTCACCGAGAAAATCGGACATTTTGAATTAATAATAAATGATAACAATACATAGAAGTACAGTTTTCGAGAGAATATTGTGTTGGAATTTGAATTTAGCGCAATTTTCTAGTGGTGGTAGGCCTATAATAATAAATGATAATGAATTATAATGAATGACAGTGAATGATAATGAATGTTACTAAATGATAATGAATGATAATGAATCAATTTCCCCGGTGATAGGTGCGAATGAGACTGTGTTAAGGTCATGTTTGGGGGAGGCCGAGCAGAGACTTTTGGTCGGTTTGGTAGCTGGTTGTGTTTGGGCGCGTCTGTTGCACTATTTTGCGAGCATGTCTGTGCACTGTGCGGTGCTTTATTTGGAGAGTTAAAGAGTACAAGGCTCGTCTGCTAATATTGTGTACTGCATTATTTAAGAGCTGTTTGGTATTGTGTGGTGAAATTAGGAGTTGTTTACGTGTTTGTGGCCTGTGTTAGATGACCACAGTGGGATCAGTGCGGGTGTTTTGTGACAAATATACTCCACGACTCAATAAAAGTGCTCCAAATAAATAGAGTGCAGACCTTCCTTACTTCCCCGAGCAGCACAGCGCAGTCTGAGCTGTTTTTGCGCAATAACGGCAATCTGGTCAGAATGTGAGTGAGTAGACAAATAACTGGACAAATTTATCTGTAGAGGAGTTACAGGTCCGGATTGTAATGAATATCTTGATGGGTGTGGTTGTGTTGCCAAGTGTAGAGCACTATTAGAGTTCAGAAACTGCCTTATGTCAGCCTTACATATCGAAACCTATGAGAAGTAAAAGTTAGAAAAAGATATGTAGCAAATAAATAAAGTACACTCGCTCTTCCTTCCATCGGCCTATACACTGATATTATTTGCGAAAATTAGCAGTTGTTTGGCTATTTGGAGGTAAATGTTTTGCATTATTTACGAGTGGTTCGCATGTCTGTAGGCTGTGCTATAAGTTATTTTTAACTGTTTACAATTAGCAAGTGTGTGTCTAGAACATTATAAATGAGTTCTGTACGAGTGTTTTGCAGGTCTGTATGATGTGGGACATGTCGGCGTGATATATATACTCCATTCCTAAATAAAGTAAATTCGTGGACGTAGTGCAGGGTGAGTCTGTTTACCAGAAACGTGTAGGAAGAGGTTGAGTACTGGTGGCTTAGTTTGAAACAATTTTCTTAGGTTGGTGGCGGGAGCGCAAGTGAGCTTTGTTTACTGGCAGATTTCAAACTTGGAGCTGGTTCCTAGGAGGAGGCGGGAGGTGGCGTTCTGGTCCTCGAAAAGTAGTTGATATTAGGGAGTTGAACACGTTTGAATATGTATATGAAATTGTAAATGGAATTATTTAATATAGCTGGGGTGGTGAGAGTGAATTAGCGAGCGTTCTCGCGACGAGTAAACGCGCACGGCATGTGGTCGACAGGAAACATCATATGCAGTGTTAAGTGCTGGCGGGCAGTGTCCCTCAGGCACAGCAACCTACCTGTCGCGCGGGCCGTGGGAGATGGGTGGGCTCCGTAAACCGCTTGACGTCAACCGGGTAGGGAGCGGGCTCAACCAGCAGCGCGTACGTCAGCCGCGCTCTGGAGTTTCACTGTGTGAGCATGGAGAAGTCAGTAGGAATACACCTGCATGACCGTAATGCCTGAAATATAGAGTCATTTTCCAGGTATTTACAGAAGGCTATGTGCGTCGCGTGTATGGAGGGTGTGTCACGTAAGCGGGGCGGTGGCGCAGCGATTGTACAGTTATTACGCGGGCGCAAGAGCGAGTCAATTAGCGGGCATTCTAGTGCGGTCCAAACGTGCTGTTACATAGTCATGGCGGATTCCACTGTCGAGCAAACTTTGTCGCCTAAAGTGTAGCAATCCGTTCTCGCTCGCACAGGGACACGTGGCGAACGGCTGTGTGAGCTCAGTATTTGCAGGTTTGAACGTGGTGCCGGAAGTGTTGCAGGGAAAGGGCCAACCGTTCTGTGATTCAGCTCCGAGGGAGTCAATTTTGGCGGGAAACATGTGGAGGCGACGAATGCACGTGGTGAGCGGACAGGGGGCCGCTGTGACGTCAAACTCGACAAGTTCCAGTATGTCCAGCGAAAACATATTTATGACATGGGAGCGATCGCTGGGCTCGCCCCCCGCGCTAATGGCCAGACGGCTCTCGTGACAGGCGTAGGCAGTGTCTCCGTGTGCTGGCCAGGGGGATGGCGAGGATTTGAACTAATTCAGTTGGAGCGAGGACGTCGTGATGACTGCACTGCGATATTAAAGATGTATGTGCTGACTGTGTTGGAGAACAAGTGATCACCGAACTGCTTGAAATAAAGTCTTCAGTCCCTTCCCCCCTGCAAAATCAAATGACGTGAATTACGTTACTATAAGTGCGGTTTATTATTTGTCGCTATTATGATAGGCTACCAGTGAAAAAGGATAAGTGACGGAGAAAGCTCGTACATGTGATCAATTATAGTGTTGGGGATTTGAATTTGTGATAGATTTTTGTTATGGATGTAAGGAGAATGGCTTTCTCACCGAGAAAATCGGACATCTTGAATTAATAATAAATGACAATAAACATAGAAGTACAGTTTTCGAGAGAATATCGTGTTGGAATTTGAATCTGGCGCAATTTTCTAGTGGAGGTAGGCCTATAATAATAAATAATGAATGATGATAAAAGATAATGAATGATAATGAAAATAAGTGATAATGAATGATAATGAATGACAATGAATGATAAACAAAAGTAAGGTTATGCAGCCATTATCATGTTGGAATTTGAATTTGGAGGGAATTTTCTGGTGGAGGTAGGTCAATAATAATGAATGATAATAAATGATAATGAATGATAATAAATGATAATGAATGATAACAAAAGATAATGAATGATAGTGAATGATAATAAATGACAATGAATGATAATGAATGATAATGAATGTTAATGAATGATAATCAATAATAATTTTAAAGACAAGTACAGTCTTTACATGCATTATCCTGTTGGAATTCAAACTTCCCGCCATTTTTTCTTGAGGTTAGGTTAGTGGACATAGCACAATTGGACTATTTTACCGCCAAAATTCAAACTTCCCGCCATTTTTTCTTGAGGTTAGGTTAGTGGACTTAGCACAATTGGACTACTCTCCCGCCAAAAGCCGCCATCTTGGATGACGTCATGCAATGTTGCCAAGTCTACATGCCGAAATCTTGGATGACGTCATCGCCGCCATCTTGAATAAATTTGGCAACAATGCAGTGTGTCCTCGTACATATGTTGTCCCCCTACTCAGCTGCCATGCAGACATCTCCCCAAGGGACTCATGTGTATCCAGCCAATTCTTGTAACTTCCACTGGGAGACCAGTAGCTTGTTTCCGATGCACCACAACCTGTTTACTGTAACCTTCACACCCGCACATTGACGATCCAACAAAGAGGGACCCACGTGCTTAGTGCCAATGCGTGTAACCTCGCCTGGGAGACAAGTAGCTAGTTTCCGATTCACCACACCTGTTCACTTTAACCCTCGCACCGTCACATTGACGATGCAATACAGAAATTGCGTCGCGATTGAATACTACAGGTTCCATGATGACATCTCTCCGAGGAACTCATCTGGGTACTGCCACTGCTTGTAACCTCCCATGGCAGACCAGTAGCTAGCCTCCGATTTACAACAAACCGTTTACTATAATCCTCGCACCCTCACATTGTCGATGCAACGCAGAAATTGCGTCGCGATTGTATACTTCAGGATCCACGACGACTTCTCTCCGAGGGAATCACGTGGATACGACCAGTGCTTGTAACGTCCCCTGCGAGACCAGTAGCTTGTTTCCAATGCACTGTAATGTTCCCTGGCAAACTCACGATATTAATAAAATAAAATTTATTTCTACCATATACGCCGCTCTGAGCAATCTGTATATACTGTAATTATTTAACAAAAAATTATTGAATTTTGTGTAAAAGACATTTGTTATTATCGTAATATTTTTTTGTAGTAATATTCTTTCTGTATTTAGGATAGTAATTTTTCTATATTTATTATGTGACTGTAAAATGTGTCAGTTTCTGCGATAACAGAGATGTGAAATTTAGCCAGAGGAGAATAATATTGTCAAATTACAAAGAAATGTTAACAGTCAGCAGGAGTATAAAAGAGCCATGTACAGCGTATTCTTTGGTCTTCTCTATGTAGAGGCAAATGCGAGAAGAAGCTGTGTCGAAGCGATTCATGAAATGGTAGATGTCATTTGTCTCTGTCTAGATTTATCCGCCATTAGAGGAGGCGCTACAAATTAGTGTGAGTTCAATTATTGTTTGATCTAAATATATCAGAATTTATCAAAAGTGTGTATTATTAATGTAAATTAGCTTGCCCATGTCATCTATAATATTTCTTTAAAGAGTTTTCAGTATTTTTTAGCAGTGTTGCTGGGCTGTGCCGCGACCGATCGATTTGCAGCGGCAGCACATTTAAAAAATTGTTCCGCTAAAGGAACAATCAACCAAACCCGTAAATCGGGAACAGATAGATAAAAATTAACTGTGAATTAAGAGAATGTTCTTCTTCTTTTACAGCGATCCAGAGACTGACTGAGATTTTAAAAATAGTTACACATTTGTGCATTCTTAGACGGATAGTTAACATTGAAATTCAACAATTTTGGTTCTTTCAAATAACTTAAATGTATAGCGAAGTAGGTTTGATCAGTGATAATTAAATGTCGGCTTGGTAATAATTAACCATTTTCTGTAATAGAGATAATCTTGTGTTCTGTAGTTAACGCCGGGATAGAATTCAGTAATTAATTAACAAAAAAATCCACTGCATTTAGAAAATGTGTGCCAAGGCCGAATGATGTAAAGGATTTAATTCTCAACTAAATATTCTTAATCAGTTAATATGAGTTCACGTAATTTTTAAATGTACGTAATTCTTTTGAAAGTGATTTTTTTATTACCACACGTAAATAAGAGTGAGGTTCTACAACAAAGTTCGCACGCAAAGAAAGTAAGGTAAAGGTAAAGAAAATTAACTTAAAAGCAAAATTTATTATTCTAATTTCATTCAGCATCGATTTCGTTAAATTGGCGCCCAACGTGGGGCTCGAATATGCAGTGGCCACTAAATGCCCATGAGATAACTAGGGAATTATTATAGTCGAACTTTGTTGGAGAACATTTAATAATTTTTCCATGTATTGTATGTATTGCATAACCAATATTGTGTGGTAATACCTGTATATGATTTTTTGCATGAGAACACTATATACCCAGAGGCAAGCTGAAGAAGAGAGCTCATTATTTCGAAAAATTAATTACCTACCACAATATCAGGGGGCAGCTGCACCCAAGATAGATCACCAAAAGGTAAAGCTACAGTGTAGTTGTCCTGTGGGTAGTAAAGTAGCCTCAGTGCAGTGTTCTCGGATCATTAGTGGTGTGCTTGTTGTTAGTGCTTTGTTTTAAAATAACAGGACATTTGAGTAGTTAGTCATTGTAGTATATAGTAAGTGTGTTTCAACAAATGACCATTTCTTGTGTGATTATGTCAGTGAAACCTGAGTGTTAGGATATTTAGTTCAGATTTTATTTCTTTTGTTTACCATGGTTAGATTGCGTAGTCAGAAGGATATCAACATGGATAATGAACAACAGTCAGTGAGTAGCGATACCGAGTTAGAAAGTGGGACACAAAGTAATGTTAGTGACGTAGTTGAGGAAGTACAATGTGAGAATCTGGGGGCAGAAGGGGAAGAAATGTTGCCACTGCTACCCAGTGATTCAGTTGATAGCGGAAATACTGTGCCACCCGCAAGCACTGGACACGGACCAGAGAGTGGTGCGGTGTCAGAAGTGCAATCATTAAGAGTTATGTTCGAGCGCATGCTCAATTTCCAAGCTGAATTTGTACGTATGCAAGCAGAGCGTGAAAGAGAACGTGATGCTGAACAAGCAAAGCGTGACCAGAGATTGGTAGCTGAATTTGCATGTATGCAAGCAGAACGCGATAGTGAACGTGATGCTAAACAAGCAGAGCGTGAAAGAGAACGTGATGCTGAACAAGCAAAGCGTGACCAGAGATTGGTAGCTGAATTTGCATCTCAACAAGCAGAGCGTGACCGACGCCTGCATGAGAGAGAGACTTGCAGATAATGCAATCTTTAGAAGCTATGCAAAGTGAGATTGTTAGTATGAAGCAAAACTATGAAACCATACCCAAAGCGGTGAAAGAACTAAGCGAAAGAGTAGATAGTATCCAAGTGGCTAACGCCAGTATCGTAGAAGAAATCAGTGTACTGACCAACAGGGTGGAACAATTAGAGATTGACACAAATCAAGTAATTGAGCACAAAGTGTCCGAACAAGTGCACGCCGCGATTGAAGCCAAAGACGCGGGCTCCAACGCGGAAATAAAGGACCTTAAAAAGGCGGTGCACACTGACATTCCGCTGTGGCAGCGGAATGTCAACCGTCGTCTTGCCGAGCTAGAAAACAGCTTGCTGCACGGCGACGCGCAGGCGTGTGTCACGTCAGCCAGGTTCAACAATGATAGGCATATAAATACAGCAGTAAAAAATGGCCACATGGAGAAGAAGAGCTTCAGAAGTTCCACCAACATCTCAATCAGCAGCACAGCAAAGTTCACTTCACCATGGAGATAGAAAAGAATGGGGTGTTGCCTTTTCTTGATGTGGAAGTTTACCGTAAGCCTGATGGGAAGCTTGGACACAGAGTTTAAAAGAAGCCCACCAACATGGACAGGTACCTGCATGCATCCTCCCACTATCATCCTGCACAAAAGAAATTGGCCCTGCAAACTTTAACTAAGAGACCCTGCACGATCAGCGATGAACACAATCTGAATGCTGAACTACAGAACCTCAGGTCCATTTTTGGAGCTAATGGCTACAACATGAGGATGATTCACAAAATCATGGTGTCAAAGGAGGAGGGCAACAGGGAAATGCAGAATGAAGCACAGAACACCGTCCTGCTACCATACGTACAAGGGGTTACTGAACGTCTGGGCAAAATTCTCCATCGGGCAGGTATTAAGCTGATTTTTTGTAGCAACAACAAAATAAAAGACGTTCTGGGCTCAATGAAAGATACAATTGACAAGTTTCATGCCACCACAGACAGAACAGGCAACCAATGTAAGCGAAACAAATAAATGTCATTCCAAAGTAGTGATTGAAGAAAGCCTGATTAGAAACCGACAGTTTCAGATCTTTACAACGGAGAAGAAATCTGTTCATCCTGTAGTGTTTATCAAGGGATTTAGAAACATTCTGCCTAGCGTTTGGAGTCATACACAGAAAATACAGTTCGTTATGTCTTACATACAAGGAGATGCTGCATTATGGGCAACCGAAGCAGCTGATAGTTGCGATACATATGAGCAATTTGAAAAGGCATTCTTGGCCAAATATTGGTCAACATGTATTCAGGAGAGATTACGGAAGGAGGTATATAATCCAGAGCCGTATTCTCCACGATTAGGCAATTTGCGAAAATATTTTGAGAAGTACATTAATAAGACCCATTACTGGGACGAGCAGATTTCATCCCGGGATTTGATCAGACTTTTGAAATCACACTTGCCGATACACGTAAAGGAAAAACTTATACACGTGCCCGAAAACGATATGGAACATTTCTTGTCTGTTCTGGACTCAATTGACCTGATTCAGGAGGATGTTAAGGCAGCCTCTGAACAGGCTAGAAATAACGGAAACGGTTACAGAAATGGTCGAAATAACACGCCTCCACCAAATAATGGAAACGGCGGAGGTAATAATAGGAGACAAGATTATGCACAAAACGGGAATCGAGGTAGAGACCGGAACGGCAATAGTCCGCCGGTGAATAATGACCGGAAAAGGAGGTCTGATGACCGATATGAAACAGGCCCACCAGGCAATAGTAGATGGAAAAATGCCAGGGGGCCGTGGAACACTAATACTTATAATGATGCAAACCGAACTTGGCCACAGAACCAGAGGCCCAGTACGGACCGGCCAAACAGTAAAGGATATGACAATAACCGACCGCCACCACAAAATGCGCCAATTGCGCAACCGTGGCGGCCGACGCAACACAACTTACACATAGTGGGGGTCAGTGACACAGAGCAGCCACACCCATCCACCAGCAATAATCCAACAAACTAAATTCAGCTGAGATACGTTCTCCATCGTCGGCTGAGGTTTGGAGTGAGAGCAGCCCGACACAGAACAAAACATCGGGAATCTGTATCCTTAGGTATAATGACGGGGTACAGATGGGACATGAATTGATAACTGAACCATCCACGTGCATAAAGGAGCACAAAGACAAAGTACAAGCGATAATAGAGATCAAAATTAACAATATTGATGTGCAAGCAATCGTAGATACAGGTGCTACTGTCAGTGTCATGAGTATGGACTTATTCAAAGTACTGGGGAAAGAAAGGCGTATGCTGACTTTTCCTGTGAACAATTGTAAAGTCACTGGAGCCATAAGTGCACAGCGACAAATAATTAAACTCCAAGTGCGGGTAGAAATGTATATAGGGGAAGAAGCCATAGCGTGCTCATTCCTGGTAGTAAAGGGTTTAAGGGTAGCCTGCATTTTGGGGGTAGATTTTTTGAGAGAAAGGGACGCAGTAATCGACCTTTCTCGGGGAAAATTAAGTTTGATGAACGCTGGTAGAAGGATAGAATTGTCCATGCTCAGATCTGAAGAGGTACCTGTGCCTAATTGTAATACTATTAACATAAAATGTAGGAATCAGTGGATACTACATTTAGACAATCATTCTATAGGACAAAATCTCTATTATCCAGACGTACAAAGTGTTCAATTAAAAGCAAATGTAGACGCACTTGTGAACAAAGTATCACAGTCCGAAAATTTGAATTCAATGCAACAGCAGGATTTGGTACAGTTATTAACTATCTATGCAGATGTATTTTCAGAACGACCAGGAATTGTTAAGGGATATCAGTACAATATCGAGGTGTAGCCTCACAAAACCTACTGTCGAGCCTCATACTCCATTCCTTAGTCGAAGAAAGAAAAGTGTAGCTATCTCTTAGCAGATCCCCACTCAGGGAGAGTACGGGGACTGTATCCGCGTAAGGATGTAAAAATATTCCTACAGTAAAAGACTAATAGTCCTATGTGGACACCATTCTTTTGTAAATAATGAACATTAATGATATGTGATCTGTAGACATAATGTACTAGTGTAGAAGTATTTAGTTATAAGAATATGATTGACTTTCTCATGTGTTTATGAATATTTGTGTTATGTCTTCTTTTAATTTGTGTTATCTAAAACATGCTCTAAATGTCTGCACAGATAATCTGATTAGTGCAATTATTTGTAGTGTTAAGCTGTGACAGAGTTCAATCAAGAGAAACATTTTAGTAATGATTAGTTAGTGTACTGCATAATTTTTTATATGTGTGTCAAAATGGAAATATTTCTTCGCACAATCCTTTCTATTATGTGTATGTATGTATATATGTGTAGCTGTCAGATTGACAGATTCGAACCCAGAATAATATCAGTAATATGAGACCCTGAGAACTTTATTATCTAACCAACGTTATCAGAGAGAATAATGCACCCAGTAGTGACCCGAGGGCACCATGGGAGGCAAACTTATTGCAAATTTAAGTAGCGCAAAGTTACGCACAAAGAAGCTTCAATTGAAGCATGTGCAGATTCAATCAGTAAAAAAAAGGAGCTAGCCAGATACAGTCCAAGTCAGCTTTAGCCTACTACACTGTAGTTACGTAGGACATTGCAAGTGAAGTAAGACATAATTTCAAAGGAGTTATTGAACAATATGCCTGAATCCGGCTGGAATGCACAAATAAAATCTACGCGAACACGAATATAGATGATTTTTGGGCAAACTAATACGAAATTTTAATATTTGTTACCATGTACGCAAATATCACACACCTTGGTAAAGAGTTACGAATGTGTTGTTACAAAAAATTGCACAGCGGACATTGTAAATAAAAATAAAGGAACTTAAACAAAAGTGCAGTATTGTGTGGCAGAGACAGACAGTGACTGTTAAACCTGCAGCAATACGTCACGAAGTTGTTGTGTATAAGTAATAAAAAACTGTATCATCGCCGTGTGTGCAAGTGGACAAGGAACTAGCACGACACGAACAGTGAGCCGATAACGGACGGTGGACCAAGTTAGTGTCAAACTTTAATTCTTTGTGTGTCAAGGGACGCTAGGAAAGCGCATTGACTACAGAGATACATTTTGTCCTAAGGTGAAAACTTGCGTGTGACTACAGACAAGTCATGACATGGTAAAAAATATTGTGTGCCCATAAAACGTGTTACTGTGACAACGAAACATTGTGCAAACCAGACTAGTGAAGGCCTACTGAATAATAACTGCCAATAACTGTGTGCGTTTTTTACCACAGCAGGAAAAATGCCCATAAGGATAGTACACTGTTTGTGAACTTGTTGCATGTTTGCTGGAGCACTGCAAGAAGATGTCACACGGGCGAGCTGATATACAACGCGCATCCGGCTACCTCAGCCATGCAGCGGCCGCAGCAGCCCGTAGCAGACCAGACAGCCACGCCCCTCCGCGCCGTAGCAGTCAACACCGGGGGCGGTGACCTACACGGAGCCGACGCGCCGCGCCAAGCGCCGCTCAACAATCACTCCGCACCGCTCACCGACTACAGCATTATTGTCATTTTCCAAAATATTTACACAACTGCATAACATGTCCATTTTGATAAACTTTGAACATTTATTATGTATGTCCGTAAACTGATAAGAGAAAATGAACACTAACAAGTGCAAGAGATGAATTTGTAACACGTAAGTAGTGGAAACATTATGAAAAGTGATCCGGTGACTGTGATATTATGTAACCGTTGGTGACAAACTGCTGAATTAATTCAAATGAATGACTGTTAAAGAGACAATATTAATCATGAACCAACTGGGATGGCTGGGCTCCGGCACAGTTTTGCCCAGGTTTCCTGTCTGCCTTCGCCAAAATGGGGGAGCCATGAACATATATAACCCTGGGACTAATTAAAAGAACCATCCCATAAAAAATACAGAATTGTAAAGAACGTTACTGGCACCATTGTGTCAAAGTATAGAAACTCTTTGCCAAATGCTGCCAGGGGGCAATGTAACGTTCCCTGGCAAACTCACGATATTAATAAAATAAAATTTATTTGTACCATATACGCCGCTCTGAGCAATCTGTATATACTGTAATTATTTAACAAAAAAATTATTGAATTTTGTGTAAAAGACATTTGTTATTATCGTAATATTTTTTTGTAGTAATATTCTTTCTGTATTTAGGATAGTAATTTTTCTATATTTATTATGTGACTGTAAAATGTGTCAGTTTCTGCGATAACAGAGATGTGAAATTTAGCCAGAGGAGAATAATATTGTCAAATTACAAAGAAATGTTAACAGTCAGCAGGAGTATAAAAGAGCCATGTACAGCGTATCTTTGGTCTTCTCTATGTAGAGGCAAATGCGAGAAGAAGCTGTGTTGAAGCGATTCATGAAAGGGTAGATGTCATTTGTCTCTGTCTAGATTTATCCGCCATTAGAGGAGGCGCTACAAATTAATGTGAGTTCAATTATTGTTTGATCTAAATATATCAGAATTTATCAAAAGTGTGTATTATTAATGTAAATTAGCTTGCCCATGTCATCTATAATATTTCTTTAAAGAGTTTTCAGCATTTTTTAGCAGTGTTGCTGGGCTGTGCCGCGACCGATCGATTTGCAGCGGCGGCACATTTAAAAAATTGTTCCGCTAAAGGAAAAATCAACCAAACCCGTAAATCGGGAACAGATAGATAAAAATTAACTGTGAATTAAGAGAATGTTCTTCTTCTTTTACAGCGATCCAGAGACTGACTGAGATTTTAAAAATAGTTACACATTTGTGCATTCTTAGACGGATAGTTAACATTGAAATTTAACAATTTTGGTTCTTTCAAATAACTTAAATGTATAGCGAAGTAGGTTTGATCAGTGATAATTAAATGTCGGCTTGGTAATAATTAACCATTTTCTGTAATAGAGATAATCTTGTGTTCTATAGTTAACGCCGGGATAGAATTCAGTAATTAATTAACAAAAAAATCCACTGCATTTAGAAAAGTGTGCCAAGGACGAATGATGTAAAGGATTTAATTCTCAACTAAATATTCTTAATCAGTTAATATGAGTTCACGTAATTTTTAAATGTACGTAATTCTTTTGAAAGTGATTTTTTTATTACCACACGTAAATAAGAGTGAGGTTCTACAACAAAGTTCGCACGCAAAGAAAGTAAGGTAAAGGTAAAGAAAATTAACTTAAAAGCAAAATTTATTATTCTTTAACGAAATTTCATTCAGCATCGATTTCGTTAAAGCACTAAAATCCGTTTGCTGTAATCCTCGCGCAATCACACTGACGATGCAACCGATAAATTGCGTCGTTATTGAACACTACAGGCTCCATGCTGACTTCCCACCGAGGGACACACGTGGATATGGCCAATGCTTGTAACCTAACTTCAGAGACCAGTAGCTTGTTTCCGATGCACCCGTGTAGCTCCATGCTGATTACTCTCTGAGAGACTAAAATGGCCACGGTCACTGCATGGAACCCCTCCTGGGAGTCCAGTAGTTTGTCGCCGATGCCCCACAACCCGTTTAATGTAACCCTCCCGCCGATACACTGACGATGCAACACAGAAACTGCGTCGGGATTGAATACTACACTCTCCATGCCTCCTTTTCTCCAGGAGCCTAACGTGGCTATGCTCACCGCATGAAAGCTCTCCTGGGAGTCTAGTAGTTTGTTTCCAATGCACCACAGCCCGTTTACTGTAACCCTCGCACCGCCACATTCTCGATGCAACACAGGAATTGCGTCGTGGTTGACTACTACAGACTCAACGCCGAATTCTCTTTGAGACACTAATGTGGCTACAGTCACCGAATGGAACCTCTCCTGGGTGTCCATTATACATTTCCGATGAACCACAACCCATTTACTGTAACCCTCACACTGTCACGTTGACGATGCAACACAGAAATTGCGTCGGGATTGAATACTACAGGCTCCATATCGACTTCTCTGCGAGAGAAGTTTGATCATAGCTGTGAATCATTTTGTCCATCTGTTCTCTTTGCATGTATTGGCTTCGATTACCTGGACTGTAGGGTGGTTTTTGAGCAGGTGCCTGAAGCGAACTCTGATGTCAAACAACGATAGATACACTGTATGCTTACAGGTAATACACTTTTTAAACTCATATTTGTCCAACACCGGCATCTCGCCAGTTGAGCATATTTCCCGCCAAAAAGAATAAAGTTAGTACCTTACACCACCACCATTTTTCCGCCAGCTTGTAGGTGAAGGGTAGAGTTTGAGTGTGTCTATCACTGTTTCAAGCGGTGTTGCGAAAGTTTTTCCCAGCGTAATAACACCCGTTATTTGATGTCGTCAATTTTTGAGTTGTATTGCGATTGTAGGTCGTCGTTGTGCAGCGCTATGCATATAGGCCCCATCTTTATGATTCATTACCTAACTAGGACCTTTCTTTACTTCAGTTTTTCGACCAAAATAAATAAAGTACACTAACCTAACCTTCCTCTCCTGTATCAGGACAGTTTCCATTTTTTTTTTTGAGGGGGGGGGGGGGCGCATACGCTTGGGCTTTCTTTCCATTAGAAACAGGGTGCGAGTCCCAGAGAGGGCACCGCCATTTTTAATTTCCCATCAATTCCAATCGTCTCTGGTGGTATAATTCTGTTTGCGAGGTGCACTTGTGCTTTCCGTCGAGGAGGACCAGTTTCGAGTCCCAGAAATAATACCGCCAAATTTAATTTCGCGCAAATTCCCAAGTGGGGTTGAGGTGGGACCTCAGCTCAGCCCTGGGACAAAGACAACTAGAACGAAGTCAGGAGACGTCTGTCTCTTAGGAAATTAATGGAATTTAAACGTCTTTTTTAGTCGGAAACGTATGTACCCTCAATCACACTTCCCGCATCAGTCATGTTATCATTAGTAGTAGTAGTATCGATTTTGACGGATACGGCTATTTCTCACTAGGACATGGAGCGAGGAAAAGACGACACGAATATTTTCGATATATGATACATTGAGGTTCCACCCACGTACTGCCGCATTCCTCTTGCACAAAGAAGCCCTGGTCTGATGTTAGGCACGTTTGCTCATGTGTAGATTAATATACGTAGCAATTCCTTCCCAACATCACATCTCTTGCTAGATCCCCCTCACTCTATTGAAGATGACATATGTGAGATTGGTCCTCTCTCCTACAGAATACTATAGGGAATGGCTTAAGTCTGATAAACGCATTGGTTGTTTTCCTTAATACTTAAAGAATAACATTGTTTGTGAGAACCAATTGTAATTTGGTAGTATCTATATTTGACAGCATGTTTGAGAACGTAGTTATGGATTGATATACGTATGTTTTGCCTACTTTTGTATTTGCCCTCTGTGTAACACGTATGTCGCCTTTGTTGAAATATGTGCTACGAAAACCCACGTAGTTTAGTGGGAGGGGGTGAGGGTTAAAAATCAATCCAGCCAGAGCATAATTTTTAAGTTTTCCTCGGTATTGAGTGTCCAGGTATCCCCTACCCACCTCTGTCCCCCCGCATTTCGTGGCACTTTTTCTATAATTTTATGTATTCTCAGCCAATTTACGTAATTTTGGTAGTTTTTATCGCGATTTTACATATTTCGAAGTATTTTCTTCATTTTTATGCATTTAGCAGCAATTTGTCGTAACTATACCAGGTTTTATCGACTGTATGTCATTTTTCATATTTATTGATTGTTTTCGTATGTATACGGCCATATTGCTGGCATACCTGTGCAATGTTTGTGTTTCCTATACACCTGCTTACTAAAAAATTCTGAGAATTCCCCTCTTACCGATGACCTAGACGTACACATTTTGGATGGAAAGATCATGAAAAGTGCATCATCACTCGCCTCATATCGAGATGAGACTCAACGAGTGGTGCAGATTGGCAACTCGTGGTCTGGAAACAAATCCGTGTACTGCTAAGACACATTAGATAGCTTGGCTGCAGACTCATGTATCCATGCATTTCATGGAAAATCGAAGTCTGGCACAGTTCTAGACTTTCAACTGACTTGCACTCTACTGTGTATGCATTTACAGCAGAGAGCTGACATGTGTACAGAGTTGATTTCTGCTGCTGCTCTGATATTTTTTCCCATAAATACAGGGTTATTACAAATGATTGAAGCGATTTCACAGCTCTACAATAACTTTATTATTTGAGATATTTTCACAATGCTTTGCACACACATACAAAAACTCAAAAAGTTTTTTTAGGCATTCACAAATGTTCGATATGTGCCCCTTTAGTGATTCGGCAGACATCAAGCCGATAAGTTCCTCCCACACTCGGCGCAGCATTTCCACATCAATGAGTTCGAAAGCATCGTTGATGCGAGCTCGCAGTTCTGCCACGTTTCTTGGTAGAGGAGGTTTAAACACTGAATCTTTCACATAACCCCACAGAAAGAAATCGCATGGGGTTAAGTCGGGAGAGCGTGGAGGCCATGACATGAATTGCTGATCATGATCTCCACCACGACCGATCCATCGGTTTTCCAATCTCCTGTTTAAGAAATGCCGAACATCATGATGGAAGTGCGGTGGAGCACCATCCTGTTGAAAGATGGAGTCGGCGCTGTCGGTCTCCAGTTGTGGCATGAGCCAATTTTCCAGCATGTCCAGATACACGTGTCCTGTAACGTTTTTTTCGCAGAATAAAAAGCGGCCGTAAACTTTAAACCGTGAGATTGCACAAAACACGTTAACTTTTGGTGAACTGCGAATTTGCTGCACGAATGCGTGAGGATTCTCTACCGCCCAGATTCGCACATTGTGTCTGTTCACTTCAACATTAAGAAAAAAATGTTGCTTCATCACTGAAAACAAGTTTCGCACTGAACGCATCCTCTTCCATGAGCTGTTGCGACCGCGCCGAAAATTCAAAGCGTTTGACTTTGTCATCGGGTGTCAGGGCTTGTAGCAATTGTAAATGGTAAGGCTTCTGCTTTAGACTTTTCCGTAAGATTTTCCAAACCGTCGGCTGTGGTACGTTTAGCTCCCTGCTTGCTTTATTCGTCGACTTCCGCGGGCTACGCGTGAAACTTGCCCGCACGCGTTCAACCGTTTCTTCGCTCACTGCAGGCCAACCCGTTGATTTCCCCTTACAGAGGCATCCAGAAGCTTTAAACTGCGCATCCCATCGCCAAATGGAGTTAGCAGTTGGTGGATCTTTGTTGAACTTCGTCCTGAAGTGTAGTTGCACTGCTATGACTGACTGATGTGAGTGCATTTCAAGCACGACATACGCTTTCTCGGCTCCTGTCGCCATTTTGTCTCACTGCGCTCTCGAGCGCTCTGGCGGCAGAAACCTGAAGTGCGGCTTCAGCCGAACAAAACTTTATGAGTTTTTCTACGTATCTGTAGTGTGTCGTGACAATATGTCAATGAATGGAGCTACAGTGAATTTATGAAATCGCTTCGATCATTTGTAATAGCCCTGTATATGCTCTTATTGCTTACCAGATGAGCTACGCTACTTTTGTTTACACCTTCCAAATGTGATACGTCTCCACAACCATGTCAGGGCATCTGAATACTGCAGATTTCTGTTTTTTTTTTTTTTTATCCTCGTAATAAGTTATTCGTTAGTTGACAGTGCGTCAGCTGCACTTAGCATTCTGGAACGTGAGAGTTTTCCCTCCCCATTCCTTCAAGGATCCTAGAACGACGGAGTTCCGCCTCCCTGGATCTACAAAATATGCACTCCTGGGATCATTATTTATAGCCGAACAATTAGCAAGTCATGGATTCGAACCGCAACCGTCCTTCGCTGGCAGCTCTATACACATACATGTTACCAATCGCGAAGTCTCGATTTCAACCACTTGTACGTTATTTTCGATGGTGCCAGAGCCGCGGATACTGCGAAAAACCCTTGGCAAAACGAGTCTGTAGGAGATGTAAGCACATTTAAATTCATCTTGATAAAGAGCACAACATCTTCGGTGCAAGTTATATTACCGATATTTCGTAACAATATTGTCTAGATTCTCCAGTAATAACAACAAACCAAGGCATCCTGCTGCGCCAATCACACCTACTTTCGTGCTCTTGAAGGTCCATGATGACAGTACAAGAGCATCCCAATTCTGCTATGTTGTGTGCTAGATGTCCGTCGGATGGAGGGAGTCCTTTCTTGAGTACTGTTCTCATGTACAATACCGAAAGGCACATTAATCAGATGGTAATATACTGTACTCAAATGCTCCCAGTCACTCACAACTAAATATTCTACAGATGCAACGCATTTGCTCTATTTTTTGTATATCTGTGTCCATGCATGTGTTGCACTGGTGGATCCGCCATGCATTATATCTGGTATGGTGTCTAAAGGACGGTCTACAACGCGGTACGTTGGGATATGGTTTGAAGGTGGATGTACCTGCGAGTGGACTGGGTGAGGTTTGTGACAATCTTTCGTAACAGTCACACAGACACAGTCATACAGAAAATAGAGCAATTGCACTGTATCTGTATAATATATGGTTGTAAGTGACTGGGTCCATTCGATTACAGTTCTGTACCAAACATAAGAGTAATACTCAGAAGGACTGTCTCCCTTCGTCCAACGGACATCTAGCACACAAAATAGCGGAGTTGGGTTGCTTATTTACAGTCATCGTGGACCTTTAAGATTATAAAAGGAAATCAGGCAGGCGCAGCAGGATGCCTTGGTTTGTTGTTATTAATGGAGAATCCAGACAATACTGTTACCAAATATCGGTGATATAACATGCACCGAAGATGCTTTGCTCTTTACCAGGATGAACTTAAATTTAATGCATCCCCTACAGAATTGTTTTTCGAAGATCTTTTCGCTATTTGTGGGGCTGTAGCACCGTCGGAAACAACATACAAGCCCCAACACGATAGAATGGAAGGGAGATGAATGTGTAGAACTGTGCCAGACTTCCAGTTTCCATCAAGTACATCACTATGTGAGTCCGCAGAGAAGCTCTTCAATGTGTCGTAGCAGTACACGGATTTGTTTCCAGACTAGAAGTTTCCAATGTGCACCACTTGTTGAATCTCATCTAGGCACGAGGCGAGTGTCACTATGCTTTCCATGATCTTCCTATCCAATATGCATACATGTAGATCATCAGGAAGAGGAGAATTCTTAGGATAAGACATGCAAATATCCCCGTATAAAATCAAACAACTCATGGATGTGCCAGCAATATGATCATATAAGTACAGAAAAATATCAAAAGATATGAAAAATTGACATATGAAGGGCTCAGAGAGATATAGTCATAAGCCACAACTTTCACGAAATTGAGTTTTTCATGTTGTGGCATTCTTAACAATGTCTTCTTCACAATGAGTTGAAAAACTTCCGTGTTACTGCAACGGATGGCAGGCTATGACAAAGTGCAGTTCTATGCTGTGCCATCTGGTGGTACTTTCAGAAGATACATAGTCACAAGCCACGGCAAAATGGCAGGTGGATCAGGAACGTCTGAAGAGTCTTCGGGTCTTCAACGCATATTTGACACAGACAGTAGTGGAAGTGAAGAGTTTTACCCTTTGGATCCTGACAGTGATGAATCTTGGCATCCATTGACCAGCAGTTCCACCTCAGATAATGTTTCGGTAAGGAAATAAAACGGTTTATTTCTGGTGATTAATTTCCTGTGGCTTGTGACTTTGTTTCTCTCAACACTGGCAACGCATTTGACAGCTATCTTGTGTGTTAATGATGAAACTTGATGGGTACATTTATATTACTGCTTAATGGTGCAATAATGTAGTTTCAAAGGCAAAATATGTGTAAAAATATTTTCTCATTAATGTGATTTTAGCGAAATTTAATGTTTTGTGTGGCTTATGACTATATCTCACGTAAATTCTTAGACTATTTTGCTCTGCATATTATACCTGGAAATAAGTAGAATAAATGAAGAATCACCCGAAATACCAAAGCCTTCACGGAAAAGAAAGCGAAATATTGATCAGTGGAAGAAAAACAAAGCACAACGTCGACGAAATGCTGGTCAGCAGTATGAGTCTTTAAAAACCCACAAAAGTGTTCAAGCTGCTACTATGGGAAATCTCTGTACTTGTTCAAATAAATGATTCACAAAACTGCTTGCAGAGGAAGAAAACATTTTTCATTCATTTTGGGACATAGGAAACTTTAATGCCCCGAATACTTACCTGATGAGCTGTATGAAAATGGAACCGAAAAAGCGGAGATTTGTTCACTATTTAAATACAAATGGTTTAAGATTTTGTACATTTATTTCATTTTGTTATATTTATCATAATTTCTTTCAAAGCTATCCAAAAAAGACTTCCAAGAAAATATCATCCAGGGATTTTACATTTTCTTATAATGTGAGGGTATGTGGAATAGAAGTCATGATCTGCAAGGAAGTTTTCCTAAGGGTTAATGGCTTACAGATACATGCACGAAGAGTGAGGAATTTGCAACATCAAATGAAGCAGGGATTTTCAGTGCCAAATGAAGATGAAAAAGGTTTGTATGTTACTCTGTGCTATAAGTTAGGGATGTACTCAAACAGAGTACTATACAAATATTTCTATTAGGAAGAAGATATAAGCTCATCTTTTTTCTCTTTCAGGAAAACATGGAAAATACCCATATAAATTTCAAGGCGAAGCTGTACAAAGTGTTAGAGAATTTCTCAATGCCATACCGAAATATAACAGTCATTACAGTAGGCAACAGAACTCCGATAAAGTGTATCTGGATTGTGATCTCACAATTGCTTCCTTATTTCGAGATGAATACTTAGAATACTCCAAGGAAAAGCAGGTTCCTGCAGTATGTGAAAGTAAATTCAGAGAAATTTTCGTATCTGAATTTAACTTAGGCTTCAAACTACCAAAAAGTGACACTTGTTCAAAATGTGATGGATTTCTAATTGCAATAAATAACCCAGATTTATGTGCAGACGAAGTCACAGAAAAGTCAAAAAGGCTGACAGAGGACAAAATATGATTGCATCTTTAACTGCTCTGGCTAAAGAAAATTTGAAAGAGCATCATGGGATAGCAATGGACATGCAGCAAACATTCCCCACACCTAAACTAACAGTAGGTCCAGCATTTTACAAGAGGAAAATATGGACATACAACTATGGTATCCACGACTGTGGATCAAATAAGGATTATATGTTTCTGTGGAGCGAGAAAGATGGAGGACGGGGTTCAGATGGGGCTGGGAGCTGCTTATTGAAGTACGTGGAGATAACTGATCCTCAGACAAAACATCTCCACGTAATCATAGACAACTGCAAGGGTCAGACAAAAAATTGGACTATTATTGCTTTGGAAAGGTCCCTTGTTGCTACCAAATGATTTGATTCTGTCCAGTGGTAGGTCACACCATGCTACCTTGCAATCGTGATTTTGGTTGCGTTGAACGGTATGCAAGAAACAGACGTCCAATAGTGTACACTCCAGATGAATGGGCAGAAGTAATAAAATCTGCGAGTCCAAAACATTTCATTGTAACTAAAATGGAAAGAGAAGACTTCAGAAGTTTGTAAAACCTGAAGACATTGACCTCAAAACGTACAGAATCCACGTATGGAGATCCCCACCATTTCAGTGAAGCTACTCAATTTAATTTTGAGTCTGAAGATCCCTTCAAGCTAAGTGTAAAGCACTCTTATTCAGACATACGAGCTCTCATGTCAGTGGATATTCATGTCAAAAAGAAAGGAATGCTAGTTGAACAAAATTCATATCAGCTGCCAATAAAGTACGGAAAGCCACTACCAATTAACTAGAAAAAAATTGATGATGTACTGTCTCTTATGCCATACATACCTGCAACAAATCAAGATTTCTTTTGGTCATGTACAATAATGAGGTAGAGGAACATCCTTGATGTAACTGCATAAATGAAAAAAGTAATTTATACATCTCAGATACCTGATATGCATATATTAATGTGTAAAAATTATATATTCTGCTTGCCGTGTAAGAGTAGTTAAAATAAATCCTTACATATTCATACTTTATGTTATAAACAATTTTTTGGGAGATATAGTCATAAGCCACCGTTGACTACATCTTAATTAGAATCATTCTAAAATTAATATTTTATAGCGTGCAGAGAGTTGACTATTTAACAACATGCTTCGCAAGTATTAAGCAAGTGTTTGCAGTAGAAATAAGGTTTCTATATTGTATTAAAAATTTTCAGACCTCTATGAAACTTTAAACTCGCTGTATCTCAAAACTAGTTCGATGTGGCTTATGACTATATCTCTCCGACCCCTTCATATAATCGGCAAAAATCGAGAAGAACCTGGTATAATTATGACAAATGTATGGAAAATACGTAAAATTGAGTAAAATACGGAGAAATATGTAAAATCACGATAAGAACTCCCAAAATCACGTAAATTGGCTGATATTGCATAAAATTAGAGGGAAAGTACAGTACCACGAAATGCGGGGAACTAATGTGGGTTGGGAGTAACCGTAGACTCAAGACCGAGAAAAGCTTAAAAATTATGCTCTGGCTGCATTGACTTTTAACCTCTCTGTAAACTACGTGGGTCTTCGTAACACATACTTCAACAAAGGCGACATAATTATTACACAGAGGTGACATATTAACGTAGGCAAAAAATATGTATCTCAATCCGTAACTGCGTTCTAACACATGCTGCCGAATATAGATATTACCGAATTATGGTTGGTTCCCACAAATAGTGTTATTCCTTAAGTATTAAGAAGAAGAATCAATGTGTTTATCGGACTTAAGGCACTCCCTAGTGTATTCATCGGACTTAAGGCACTCCCTAGAGTATTCTGGAGGATACAGGACCAATCTCACATACACTCCTGGAAATTGAAATAAGAACACCGTGAATTCATTGTCCCAGGAAGGGGAAACTTTATTGACACATTCCTGGGGTCAGATACATCACATGATCACACTGACAGAACCACAGGCACACAGACACAGGCAACAGAGCATGCACAATGTCGGCACTAGTACAGTGTATATCCATCTTTCCCAGCAATGCAGGCTGCTATTCTCCCATGGAGACGATCGTAGAGATGCTGGATGTAGTCCTGTGGAACGGCTTGCCATGCCATTTCCACCTGGCGCCTCAGTTGGACCAGCGTTCGTGCTGGACGTGCAGACCGCGTGAGACGACGCTTCATCCAGCCCCAAACATGCTCAATGGGGGACAGATCCGGAGATCTTGCTGGCCAGGGTACTTGACTTACACCTTCTAGAGCACGTTGGGTGGCACGGGATACATGCGGACGTGCATTGTCCTGTTGGAACAGCAAGTTCCCTTGCCGGTCTAGGAATGGTAGAATGATGGGTTCGATGACGGTTTGGATGTACCGTGCACTATTCAGTGTCCCCTCGACGATCACCAGTGGTGTACGGCCAGTGTAGGAGATCGCTCCCCACACCATGATGCCGGGTGTTGGCCCTGTGTGCCTCGGTCGTATGCAGTCCTGATTGTGGCGCTCACCTGCACGGCGCCAAACACGCATACGACCATCATTGGCACCAAGGCAGAAGCGACTCTCATCGCTGAAGACGACACGTCTCCATTCGTCCCTCCATTCACGCCTGTCGCCACACCACTGGAGGCGGGCTGCACGATGTTGGGGCGTGAGCGGAAGACGGCCTAACGGTGTGCGGGACCGTAGCCCAGCTTCATGGAGACGGTTGCGAATGGTCCTCGCCGATACCCCAGGAGCAACAGTGTCCCTAATTTGCTGGGAAGTGGCGGTGCGGTCCCCTACGGCACTGCGTAGGATCCTACGGTCTTGGCGTGCATCCGTGCGTCGCTGCGGTCCGGTCCCAGGTCGACGGGCACGTGCACCTTCCGCCGACCACTGGCGACAACATCGATGTACTGTGGAGACCTCACGCCCCACGTGTTGAGCAATTCGGCGGTACGTCCACCCGGCCTCACGCATGCCCACTATACGCCCTCGCTCAAAGTCCGTCAACTGCACACACGGTTCACGTCCACGCTGTCGCGGCATGCTACCAGTGTTAAAGACTGCGATGGAGCTCCGTATGCCACGGCAAACTGGCTGACACTGACGGCGGCGGTGCACAAATGCTGCGCAGCTAGCGCCATTCGACGACCAACACCGCGGTTCCTGGTGTGTCCGCTGTGCCGTGCGTGTGATCATTGCTTGTACAGCCCTCTCGCAGTGTCCGGAGCAAGTATGGTGGGTCTGACACACCGGTGTCAATGTGTTCTTTTTTCCATTTCCAGGAGTGTATATCACCTTTAATAGTGTTGGGGGGCACACATGAGCAAACGTACCTAAAATCAGAGCAGGACTTCTCTGTGCAAGAGGAGTGCTACCAAAGCTGTGGTGATGCTACTGTAAACAGCAAAAAGACTGTTGCATCTCCTCTGGCTACTGAACGTGGTGCTTACTCCCTCGTAAGAACTTGCTGCTTCTTCGTGTGTATTTTCGTGCAGCAGGGTGCGGGTGGTACCTCAAAGTATCAGCTATCGAAAATATTCATGTGGTTTTTTGCTCGCTCTGTTTCCTCGTGAGACATAGCCGCATCCGTCAGAACCAGTACTTCTACCACAACTAATGATAAGCACGACTGACGCATGATGTGTAATTGAGGGTACGTATGTTTCCAGCTTAAAAGGACATATAAAATCCATTAATTTCCTAAGAGAGAGAACAGCAGTCTCCTGACTTCGTTCTAGTTGGTTTATAAGCAGCTCGAGCGGCGAATATACACTGACGATGCCTTCCTAGGACACCAGAATAGTGAAGAAGGAAGTAGTTTTATCATTGTAAAGTTTGTCACCAAAGTGATTGGAGTAGGAAACTTACGGAATGGTTGTATGTCATGGTGGACAAATATATCCTGAATTAGAGTATTAAGAGCATTGCATTCTGCACGACTAGTACTTCGGAAACCACGTGTCTTTAACAATACACAATTTTTAGGTTCATAAAGGTGTGATCATATTAATGTGTGATAATGCTTCACAATCATTGTTCTCATCCCGGTACCTTCTGATACTGAATCCACACAGTGGAATAATGCTTCAGAATTGATAGCACAGTTGATTTATGTGAAATGTTTCAAACTCTATCCGTATGGAGCTCCGTCTTGTATACACCATATTTTTCTTCTGAACCATATATCATCGCAACATTCTCATGTCTTCTGTACACCGATAAGAGGTGATACCCTCCTCGACACGCACATATCTAGAGAGATCTTGTGAATCTGAATAGGTGGCATAGGTACGATTGTTGTTGCAGGAGGATTGGTCAAATCCAATGTGGGAGAGGTCTGTCAGTCTCCGACTCTATCCCATGAATGCGAGAATACTGTGGATGTTCATCCACACAGGGAGAAATGGCCAGTCGTAATCGTAAATTCTGCACTATGATCGATGCGCTGGAAATATGTAGATAACCTAATTGCATCGCTATAGGACGCTGTGTGGTATGATTTGGTGTATATAGCCAAATAGACATACTGCACACTCATCTACCTGTATTTGCAATCTAGTATATTGTACTTGCAAAGTAGTGGAGGGGTGATTTAGCGACGATACAGAAATTGGGAAACTATCTGCTGTGTCACTGGCTGGCGTCGAAATTACGGAACAACTGGTAAAATTGATAAAATTGATTGCACTATCAACTGTGGTGCATATTACAGTACATTGCCCCATATCAACGTTGTCTTTCCCGTCCCATCCGCCTACTGGTACGCTGTTTATTAGCAAATAATGATTGAAATCACTTGGTTGGGATGAACAGAGCCTTGGCGGAACACTGGATATCTGCTACTTTGTCACTGTGGAGCATGGGATTTAATATAGAGGTCACCACCTTCAGACAGTTACTTGGAAGCGTTCAGTTACAACGGGTGGTATTACAAGTGGTAGATACAGATAGTTCTCTCAGAACTACACCGATTTTGCCCATAAAACTAATAGCAATCGGCTGTATCAATTCTTGTGGAATCATGACTGTCTTTACTATTATCGTCACGATTGCGTGTTTAAAAATAGGTTTTACCGCAAGTCCTGTGTTATTTCATACTTCATAACCTCTAATTATAAAGTAGACACCACTTGATTTGTAGCTCATTGTGGAACTTAGAAATGATTTTTTCCCGACATGTGAATAAATTGTGTGAAGAATGTTGTGATTATCAAATTGCTTATAAAACTAGAACCCAAGAATCTGCTGCTATTGCAATTGAATGTCTGTTGTGTGGTAGACATTTTACAGGCAAGTCAATAGACGGGAGTTATGAATCAAAAATGTCAAATGTAAGCATACAGATGGTATTTGATTTCGATGTAATGTAAGAGAGAGGGAGATGCAGTAAAATCTTATGAGAGGTTCTGTTGCGAGACAGGCTCTCACGGTTTGTTTTGTAAATTGCAGGTGTAGTACAGCTTTGCAATTGTAAAACAGAACCTGCCATAGTGCACTAAACAGCAAATTTCTCTTGGCTTATAGCTTGTTGTTGTGAACCATATAATTACTACTGATTCACCAAAGGTTATTAATCACAATTAACACACAAAATGTAAAGTGGAAGTAGGTGCCAAGGAATAACTAGTGAAATTACACACACTTTTCAGCAACTCTCTTTATTCAAATTTGGTGCAAGACTTTACGATATTAAAAAAAAAAAAACAACAATCATTGACCGAGTAAGTCACAATTTACGATAGGAAAGGACCTTTAAATTATTAAATTATTATAAAAAATTTCACGCCAGTAAAAGGCAAGTACAGACGAGCAATTTAACGTATACAACGGGACGCTGTATAATATTTCAAGCTCAGCTAAATTATAGGTGAATTTCACTCCATTAATAAATGAATACAATTTGAATATATGACTTTACTTTTGGGCAGACAAATTTCCCATTTGGTTACAACAGCCGTGGCTACGGCCGCCCACAACAGCCTCACTCAGGCTCATTAAATGGCGCAAATCTAACTTGTCTGCAACATATAAAGACAATCCTGTTTACAAAAGTTCTCAAAATAGAAAAAACCAAAACGCATGAGTCATGCACACGGGGGGGCGGGGGGGGGGGCACTCATAGTTAGTAACATTAACATTAACATTTCCAAAATATATAAAAAAACAAATTTTACAAATATCTGCCAGTTAACTTACAGCAAACACACACGCTCGCAAGGTAGGACTTGCGAACTAGAAACAACATAAAAAATCCACTACGGCGTACATTAACAACCTTGCTTGATGATAGCCAAATCTACATAAACACAAATTTACGTAAGTTACGGCTTCCAGATGAGCAGGAATTCGTTATGCAGTTGACTAGTTCTTACCACGAGGCAAAAAGGAATTTCTCTTCTATCTTAGAGTACCTTTTACACGTGAGTCTAGTAATACTAGTTATGGCAGGTGAGAGAATGGATCAGGTCTTAGTGCTTTGCATTTTAAACAGTACAGCCACTGGTGCTTTAGACTTTCACACACATGGCAGAGGCTAACAGTCGAATAACCCGTGGGTAAGCTGGGTGGGGAAAGAAGCAATCTGAACCACAGATTTACTCTGACACTCCCCCCCCCCCCCTCCCTTTTCGTCCTCAAAAGGGGACAAAAGGACCACCCTTTCTAATATTACCACCTTCCCGCGGGCGGGCAGACGAGAATGAATGGTGGGAAGCACCCAAAATATACGGCTGGTATAATTAACAAGAATAAGTAAATTGAATTCAATTAAACTTCATAAAATCTGTTAGCAATCAATATTCAACTTCTGGTGCGTTACGACTCCCAGGACTGAACCAACGCAGCACCTCCAAATGCTCTGCCGAGCCGCCCGCTGCCAGCCGTTTCAACGGACGCAGGAAGTCGCACCGATTTTCAGAACCTCCTCGCCGGTCGACAGCATACGGCCGAACTGCAAATTAGGCCCCTCGCGGACCCAGGCTCAGGAAGATTCCTTTCGCGACGAGCAGTTAACGCCCCATACCACGGAGCCGCTGCTCGCGTCGCTTACGCTGATGCCGCGGTCTGCGTGCTGTCCCTCTAGCACCGGCAGAGAAGTCGCTTCTTGATGCCCCGACTGCCAACTATCCACGAAATCCCATACAGCCACTTCTTAAACCCACGCGAACAGCCCACTTCTCCCCTTTCCCGCTAGAGGGAGACAGCGAAGCCTTCAATTGCGACAACGGCGCCACCGCCAGAAAACGGAGGGCAACTGCTTCACGCTTAGGCGCTGCGGCGCGCTTTTCAAAGCTAACTTTACTACGGTTCAAAAAGTACAATGATTTTTTCCGACATGTAAGCAAATGGTGTGAAAGACTGTATTCTCTAATGTTATTTCATGTGTCTGAAGTGTTTGTAATGCACACGTGCATGGCTTTTGATTTACAGACACTGATTAAAGCGCGAGAGACGCTCTCAGATAGCGTAATTTCTCAGTGAAGCTGAAAGAAATTGCTTAACATAGGTGTTTTTTCTTTAGGTTTCGATATTGCGCGAGCATACTGTGGTGACCAGAAATTTTCGGAGCAAAATAGTGGAAGTTATTTTTTCCCAATATTATGCAGGGTGGACATGTGTAGGGAGTGTATAGCCCGACCTCTGAATTTTGGTCATTTGTAATTGGCGGCGGTGTGCTTCGTTGGCTGTTGTAGAGTAATGAGATGCAAATTATATCCTGCAGTTGAACGTAAAAACTACACTGACTTTGCTCGTGTTGGTGTTGTTGTTGTGGTCTTCAGTCCTGAGACTGGTTTGATGCAACTCTCCATGCTACTCTATTCTGTGCAAGCTTCTTCATCTCCCAGTACCTAGTGCAACCTACATCCTTCTGAATCTGCTTAGTGTATTCATCTCTTGGTCTCACTCTACGATTTTTACCCTCCACGCTGCCCTCCGATACTAAATTGGTTATCCCCTGATGCCTCAGAACATGTCCTACGAACCGATCCCTTCTTCTAGTCAAGTTGTGCCACAAACTCCTCCCCAATTCTATTCAATACCTCCTCATTAGTTATGTGATCTACCCATCTAATCTTCGCCGGCCTGTGTGGCCGTGCGGTTCTAAGCGCGTCAGTTTGGAACCGCGTGACCGCTACGGTCACAGGTTCGAATCCTGCCTCGGGCATGGATGTGTGTGATGTCCTTAGGTTACTTAGGTTTAATTAGTTCTAAGTTCTAGGGGACTGATGACCTCAGTAGTTAAGTCCCATAGTGCTCAGAGCCATTTGAACCATCTAATCTTAAGCATTCTTCTGTAGCACCACATTTCAAAAGCTTCTATTCTCTTCTTGTCTGACCTATTTATCGTCCATGTTTCACTTCCATACATGGCTACACTCGATACAAATACTTTTAGAAACGACTTCCTGACACTTAAATTTATACTCAATGCTAACAAATTTTTCTTCTTCAGAAAGATTTTCCGTGCCACTGCCAGTCTACATTTTATATCCTCTCTAATTCGACCATCATCAGTTATTTTGCTCCCGAAATAGCAAAACTCCTTTACTACTTTAAGTGTCTCATTTCCTAATCTAATTCCCTCAACATCACCCGACTTAATTCGACTACATTCCATTATCCTCGATTTGATTTTGTTGATGTTCATCTTATATCCTCCTTTCAAACTAAAAACTAAACGTAAAACATAAAACTAAAAAAAAAAAAAAAGACTGCGCCTATTTTCGTGGAAAGAGGACATTTATTATCATCATCACGATTGTTTCCTTTTTAATAGATGTTCGGTTAATAGAGATGTATTGATGTTAAATAAAATTGTTACACTGCAGAGTGTCCTTGGCAGGCACTTTCGGGGATGATGTGGTGACGGTCCATTGTGTATATGTGGTCGCTGTGCCCCGAGCAGGGCACAGTGCGTGGGGCATGGCGGCCCTCATTTACCTCATATTCCGTTGGCTTTACATCGTTTTGCGTTGGTGAAGGACCCTCGCCTCAAGGCAGGCTGGGTGCCGCTCCTTTGCCAGAGGAAGGGCGGTAGGCCGCAGAAAAAACTGCGAGGCACTCAGTAGCAGTTGACCTGTTCGGAAAGGCCTGTGTCTGCACCGTAGGTGGAAGGAGGGAGGGAGGGAGGGAGGGGAGAGGAGCAGGGGTGGGGAGACGTAGGAGTGCCTATAACGTCGCTAGTGCTCGGCCGTACATTGAGGAGAATGAACAACCAACTGCCGCCCATCTGCAGCCTTTCGGGACAACGATTTTCCCCAGTGCATGTGTTGCATTATGACCTGTTCATTATGAATGCCGTTTTTTTTTTTTCACGAAAATTTCGATGTGTAATTAGAGCAGCGAACCATTTTCCATTAGTTGCGGTAGCGTGTATTGGCTTCGATTACCTGGGCTGCAGGGCGAGGCATCTGTAGCGAATTCTGAAGTCAAACAGCTGTATGCTTACAGGTAATACACTTATTAAACTCCTCTCTGTCCAACACCAGCATCTCATCAGTTGAACATATTTGCCATTTTTAATTTCCCGCCAATTCCCAGGGGGGGGGGGCTGTCAGCACAGGCCTGGGACAAAGAAATTCCAGCCAAGATTCTAAATTTCCGCCAACAGGGTAGGTGGGGGAGGGAGAGGGGAGGGGTGTGAAAGGGGAGGGGTGGGGGACCCAGGTGTCAGCTGAGGAAAACACATGATGTCATGTTCAAAATGTTCAAATGTGTGTGAAACCTTATGCGACTTAACTGCTAAGGTCATCAGTCCCTAAGCTTACACACTAATTAACCTAAATTATCCTAAGGACAAACACACACCCATGCCTGAGGGAGGACTCGAACCTCCGCCGGGACCAGCCGCACAGTCCTTGACTACAGCACCTAGACCGCTCGGCTAATCCCGCGCGGCACACATGATGTCATCCATGAATGGGGTGGCGGTGATGGTGACAGTAATTAATTGATCATGTTATTTAATATGCATATCAATTTGATACCAACTTGATATAAAAATTGCACCAAGAGCCCCAGTACGTTACTACTCTGAGAAACAAATTAGTAACGCAATCGGACTCGTGAACTGAGTAGAAAGTAGTCACACAATACATCTACTTTCAGAAATTCAACGCAACGAAAAGAAATAGGCCTGCATATCTTGTGACTGAATGTTGCACAGTGAATATATCAGTTCACAAAGACAATGGATTGCACTGAATATGGGTTAGTCTTCTCCTTATAACGTCCAGCCAAGCAATAATGTTAATATACAAAATAGTCACGGAAGTCATGAAGTGTAACTTTAAAGCCTGATTCTCCTTTATAGATAATGTTGTAAACGTGAGTGAGTTTACATAGCCCAATACTTCGTAAACAACAGCCTGCAATGTGGCACATATCGACCTACGTTTATCAGCATCTGTAACCTAATAGCTTCCAGAAAAGGATTGGTTGTTACTAATATTGTTAGGTAGTAGTTCAACAAATGAGTTGTAATATCTCTTTATATACGATGAATTATTCAGATACAATTCTACCCTTGAATGACGTTTACTAATTTTCTATCTTCATACTCGCAGAATCCATGCGAAAAGTAGTTCATATAATAGCTATGCCATGAGCGCATAAGTATTCTTTGTAGTACTCTCTCTGGTGGTCGTTAAAAAAAAAAAAAGAGAGAGAGAGCTTCCGAGATTGTCTTCGTGCCGATTAGCCTGAGCTTGGTTTGAAGAACTGTAATCTGATTATTGAGATTTATGACAGAAGATAACGGATACGAAATTGTACGATTAAAAGGTGAAATACATATATATGGCTCCTTCACACAAAAGGTGTGTATTCGACTTTTGAGAATTAATGATATTCATCGATATATTGCGTAGTTGTTAATCAGAGGGAACTTCCGAAAGACTGGATACGAACCTGCATTTAATAATCCAAGAGCTCCATTATTTCTTCGGAAGGTTAAACTTCATCAAAGCCAAATATCCGCTTGATCTGAGGTTTCCCGACTGATTATACAACGCTCCCAAAAATACGAGGCATTTTATTTGTACAGATTAGCAGACTGCCGCAAAGCACGAGCCTGCAGAGAAGGAGAATCATCGCCTGCTTTCATTCTAGCAAGTAAAATTCCAGAATCATTTTGAGTGACTGAGCTATGACTGTGTTTCCTATCATGAATGATTGATTGATCGAACGAATTGAGAGTTACAGAATTACGTAGAAAATAGGAGGAAAAATTACAGAGTGTCTATTCATCAGAATGCTCGTGAGTCTTGGATTTAGGTCACGTAATATAACAAGACGACGGACAAGCAGAGTGACATACTCAAGTGGGCCGAAATACAAAATTAATTATAATGCTCGTTTTCAATTGAAAGCGAGAGAAATGAATTAAAAGGAGCATGTTGTCAGTAAAAAGGAGCGGATAACTTTACAGCCCATTAGGAATATTTCAATCTGCAGTTTAAGATTTCAATCTACAAGCAGAAGAATATCACCTTGCCGTCCGGGTGGCCGAGCGGTTCTAGGCGCTACAGTCTAGAACCGCGCGACCGCTACGTTCGCAGGTTCGAAGCCTGCCTCGGGCATGGAGGTGTGTGATATCCTTAGGTTAGTTAGGTTCAAGTAGTTCTAAGTTCTAGGGGACTGATGACCTCAGAAGTTAAGTCCCATGGTGCTCAGAGCCATTTGAACCAATATCACCTTCATAGCATATAGTTCTGATTTAGAAACTAATGTATGTATCTGGAGCGGGTTATGTCTGTACATTTACAACATAACAAAGCAAAATAATGTATGCGAGATGTAATAAACAGCTTCCAACGTATGCCTATACAGCTGTGCAAAAGGACATGCCCGAATTCCTGTATGTGGAGTGATCTTGCTGAAATAATGTCACACTAACCTCGTCACAAAAATTACCTTTCTTTAAAGTACATAAGTTGTAATGATCTCATCTAACTACTCTTGTATGGTTGGATCTATATTACAGCTTAGGCTTCCGCCAGACAAGCAGCATTCCTCCCTACATCAGCACACAGTGCAATCGCTCTAAGACTTCTCCTCAAAGAGTCAAAACAAATACAGTAATGTACTGGTGTCTCTCTTCCAAATAAACTGAACCACCATGGCCCAACACCCCCAGACGAATCCCACTGGCTGAAAGCAGAACAGACTCCCAAAGAGTCGAAATTGTTGCAGTGTCCAAGCGAAGAAGTTGCTACAAAACTTGTATCGATTGATGGACATTGGCTAGAACATATACGCATTGAGTATAGCAAATACGAGGGGGGTTCAGTAAGTAATGGAACACTTTTTTTCTGAAATTAGGTTGGTTTTACTCAAGATTCCAGTACGCCATATTATTCCCCACTCTCTTGGCTAGAAAACCCTATTTTTCAATATAATTTCCACTCAATGCGACGGCCTTACACCCCATTACTGGGAGGGCTTATATGTTCACAAGGTACTACTCTACTGGTCGATGTCGGATTTGACATCTTGCCGCATCAATAACTTCAAAATCTTCGACGTACTGTTTGCTACGGATTGCATATTCCTCTGGACCAAACAGATGGAAGTCGAAAACGAGAGATCCGCACTTTAGGGTGGATGAGAAAGAACAGTTCTGTGAGGTCCCTTCGGGTGCTCAAACCTATGTGAAGTCTGCGTTGTCATGGAGATGGAGAATTTATTTATAGTTTTGTGGCAACGAACACATTGAAGTAGTTTCTTCAGTTTCCTGAGGGTCACATAATTCGCTTCAGAACTGATCGCCGCACCATCAGGGAGGGCATGAAACAGAGTAACCCCCTCAGAGTCCCAGAAGACAGTCGACCATGACTTTATACCAGTCAAGGTAGTAGCTTTGAACCTTTTCTTCAGAGGAGAAGTGGTGTGACGCCACTCCCGCAGATTGCCGTTCTGTTTCTGGTTCGATGTGATGAACCCATTTTTCATCGCCTGTGATGATGTTCAACAAAAAACTGTCACGATCAGCCTCTCCCAATGGCTCTACATCTACGTCTACATTTATATCTCCGCAAGCCACCCAACGGTGTGTGGCGGAGGGCACTTTACGTGCCACTGTCACTACCTCCCTTTCTCGTTCCAGTCGCGTATGGTTCGCGGGAAAAACGACTGCCGGAAAGCCTCCGTTCGCGCTCGAATCTCTCTAATTTTACATTCCTGATCCCCTCGGGAGGTATAAGTAGGGGGAAGCAATATATTCGATACTTCATTCAGAAACGCACCCTCTCGAAACCTGAACAGCAAGCTACACCGCGATGCAGAGCGCCTCTCTTGCAGAGTCTGTCACTTGAGTTTGCTAAACATCTCCGTAACGCTATCACGCTTACCAAATAACCCTATGACGAAGCGCGCCACTCTTCTTTGGATCTTCTCTATCTCTTCTGTCAGCCCGACCTGGTACGGATCCCACACCGATGAGCAACACTGTCGAACGAGTGTTCTGTAAGCCACCTCCTTTGTTGATGGACTACATTTTCTAAGGACTCTCCCAACGAATCTCAACCTGGCACCCGCCTTACCAACAATTAATTTTATATGATCATTCCACTTCAAATCGTTCCGCACGCATACTCCCAGATATTTTACAGGAGTAACTGCTACCAGTGTTTGTTCTGCTATCATATAATCATACAATAAAGGATCCTTCTTTCTATGTATTCGCAATACATTACATTTGTCTATGTTAAGGGTCAGTTGCCACTCCCTGCACCAAGTGCCTATCCGCTGCAGATCTTCCTGCATTTCGCTGCAATTTTCTAATGCTGCAACTTCTCTGTATACTACAGCATCATCCGTGAAAAGCCGCATGGAACTTCTGACAATATCTACTGGGTCATTTATATATATTGTGAAAAGTAATGGTCCCATAACACTCCCCTGTGGTACGCCAGAGGTTACTTTAACGTTTGTAGACGTCTCTCCATTGAGAACAACATGCTGTGTTCTGTTTGCTAAAAACTCTTCAATCCAGCCACACAGCTGGTCTGATATTCCGTAGGCTCTCACTTTGTTTATCAGGAGACAGTGCGGAACTCTATCGAACGCCTTCCGGAAGTCAAGGAAAATGGCATCTACCTGGGAGCCAGCATCTAATATTTTCTGGGTCTCATGAACGAGTTGCGTCTCACACGATCGCTGTTTCTGGAATCCATGTTGATTCCTATAGGCCTATAGTTTTGCACATCTGCTCGATGACCCTTCTTGAAAACTGGGACTACTTGTGCTCTTTTCCAATCATTTGGAACCTTCCGTTCCTCTAGAGACTTGCGGTACACGGTTGTCAGAAGGGGGGGGGGGGGGGGGGGGGGCTCACCATGCTTTTGTTGATTGACAGGTCTCCGTAAAAATTCAGCAAGCGCGTATGAGTATCTGCAATTTTCTGGTTTTCTAAAAGAAAGGAACGTGATGCCATGTGTCTGCTTGGAATGCACCACGACTACAGACCTATTTTGAAGGATACATACAGCGCCGCCATCTATCGGAATTTCATGGAACTATAACGACTGAAGTGGGAATATTTCACAATGTTCCACAACAAATCCCGCTTTTTTTCAACCGAAATTGTACGAGAAAAAAAGTGTTGCATGACTTATCGAACGTCCCTCGTATAAGCATCACTATAGACAGAAAACAAGGTATAGTGTCAGGAAAATGAAAGTGCTGAGTAAAGAGGCACTTTTCAGCGTGATGCGAAAGAGTGATTTCAGTCTGGTTGGAGCAGTGTTTGCTAGTGTTTACTCCTGACCTTGACGAGCATCCCGATGACGGTGCCGACGATGAAGATGGCGACGGAGGTCTGTCGCGCCTCCTCGTCCTCGTCGCCGCCGCCGCCCTGGTGTATGTGCGCCGCCGTGCTGGCCAGCACGCCCACCATGCCCAGCTGCAGTCCCAGCAGCGGCGCCGGCAGCCGCCCCCGCAGCCGCCCCCGCGCCTCCGGCCCCGGGGGCGGCCACACCCCCAACAGGCGCAGCACCTTCTCGCCGGGGCCCAGCAGGTCCCGACCCGCCTCCGACGCTACCGCCCCCCTGTAAGCCGTTTGATTGTACCGATTTAAAGGCACGCAGTAAACTGGAATCAACTACACTCTGCTCGTGCCAAGTTTAAACGGAAGTAAACGTTGCGGTATACAGGACGAAGAAAAAATACCGCACTTGGCGACGAGTATGCGAGTCCTCATCCCAATTCAAGACAAGCAAAATATAGACTACTGGCCATTAAAATTGCTACACCACGAAGATGACGTGCTACAGACGCGAAATTTACCCGACAGGAAGAAGATGCTGTGATATGCAAATGATTAGCTTTTGAGAGCATTGGCACATAGTTGGCGCCGGTGGCGACACTTACAACGTGTTGACACGAGGAAACTTTCCAACCGATTTCTCATACACAAACAGCAGTTGACCGGCGTTGCCTGGTGCAACGTTGTTGTGATGCCTCGTGTAGGGAAAAGAAATGCGTACCATCACGTTTCCGACTTTGATAAAGGTCGGATTGTAGCCTATCGCGATTGCGGTTTATCGTATCGCGACATTGCTGTTCGCGTTGGTCGAGATCCAATGACTGTTAGCAGAATATGGAATCGGTGGGTTCACGAGGGTAATACGAAACGCCGGGCTGGATCCCAACGGCCTCGTACCACTAGTAGTCGAGATGACAGGCATCTTATCCGCATGGCTGCAACGGATCGTGCAACCACGTTTCGATCCCTCAGTCAACGGATGGGGACGTTTGCAAGACAACAACCATCTGCACGAACAGTTCGACGACGTTTGCAGCAGCATGGACTATCAGCTCGCAGACCATGGCTCCGGTTACCTTTGACGTTGCATCACAGGAGCGCCTGCGATGGTGTACTCAACGACGAACCTGGGTGCACGAATGGCAAAAGGTCATTTTTTTTTTCGGATGAATCCAGGTTCTGTTTACAGCATCATGATGGTCGCATACGTGTTTGGCGACATCGCGCTGAACGCACGTTGGAAGCATGTATTCATCGTCGCCATACTGACGTATCACCCGGTGTGAAGGTATGAGGTGCCATTGGTTACACGTCTCGGTCACCTCTTGTTCGCATTGACGGCACTTCGATCAGTGGACGTTACATTGCTGATGCGTTACGACCCATGGCTCTACCCTTCATGCGATCCCCGTGAAACCCTACATTTCAGCAGGATAATGCACGACCGCATGTTGCAGGTCCTGTACGGACCTTTCTGGATACAGAAAATGTTCGACTGCTGCCCTGGCCAGCACATTCTCCAGATCTCTCACCAACTGAAAAAGTCTGGTCAATGGTGGCCGACGAACCGGCTCGTTACAATACGCCAGTCACTACTCTTGATGAACTGTGGTATGGTGTTAAATCTGCATGGGCAGCTGTACCTGTACACGCCATCCAAGCTCTGATTCAATGCCCAGGCATATCAAGGCCGTTATTACGGCCAGAGGTCGTTGTTCTGGGTACTGATTTCTCAGGATCTATGCACCCAAATTGCGTGAAAATGTAATCACATGTCAGTTGTAGCATAATACACTCCTGGAAATTGAAATAAGAACACCGTGAATTCATTGTCCCAGGAAGGGGTCAGATACATCACATGATCACACTGACAGAACCACAGGCACACAGACACAGGCAACAGAGCATGCACAATGTCGGCACTAGTACAGTGTATATCCACCTTTCGCAGCAATGCAGGCTGCTATTCTCCCATGGAGACGATCGTAGAGATGCTGGATGTAGTCCTGTGGAACGGCTTGCCATGCCATTTCCACCTGGCGCCTCAGTTGGACCAGCGTTCGTGCTGGACGTGCAGACCGCGTGAGACGACGCTTCATCCAGTCCCAAACATGCTCAATGGGGGACAGATCCGGAGATCTTGCTGGCCAGGGTAGTTGACTTACACCTTCTAGAGCACGTTGGGTGGCACGGGATACATGCGGACGTGCATTGTCCTGTTGGAACAGCAAGTTCCCTTGCCGGTCTAGGAATGGTAGAACGATGGGTTCGATGACGGTTTGGATGTACCGTGCACTATTCAGTGTCCCCTCGACGATCACCAGTGGTGTACGGCCAGTGTAGGAGATCGCTCCCCACACCATGATGCCGGGTGTTGGCCC
The DNA here is from genome assembly GCF_023898315.1 of Schistocerca nitens. Taxonomy (NCBI): domain Eukaryota; kingdom Metazoa; phylum Arthropoda; class Insecta; order Orthoptera; family Acrididae; genus Schistocerca; species Schistocerca nitens. The sequence goes on from NC_064619.1 coordinate 662,251,152, forward strand.
TGTGTGCCTCGGTCGTATGCAGTCCTGATTGTGGCGCTCACCTGCACGGCGCCAAACACGCATACGACCATCATTGGCACCAAGGCAGAAGCGACTCTCATCGCTGAAGACGACACGTCTCCATTCGTCCCTCCATTCACGCCTGTCGCCACACCACTGGAGGCGGGCTGCACGATGTTGGGGCGTGAGCGGAAGACGGCCTAACGGTGTGCGGGACCGTAGCCCAGCTTCATGGAGACGGTTGCGAATGGTCCTCGCCGATACCCCAGGAGCAACAGTGTCCCTAATTTGCTGGGAAGTGGCGGTGCGGTCCCCTACGGCACTGCGTAGGATCCTACGGTCTTGGCGTGCATCCGTGCGTCGCTGCGGTCCGGTCCCAGGTCGACGGGCACGTGCACCTTCCGCCGACCACTGGCGACAACATCGATGTACTGTGGAGACCTCACGCCCCACGTGTTGAGCAATTCGGCGGTACGTCCACCCGGCCTCCCGCATGCCCACTATACGCCCTCGCTCGAAGTCCGTCAACTGCACATACGGTTCACGTCCACGCTGTCGCGGCATGCTACCAGTGTTAAAGACTGCGATGGAGCTCCGAATGCCGCGGCAAACTGGCTGACACTGACGGCGGCGGTGCACAAATGCTGCGCAGCTAGCGCCATTCGACGGCCAACACCGCGGTTCCTGGTGTGTCCGCTGTGCCGTGCGTGTGATCATTGCTTGTACAGCCCTCTCGCAGTGTCCGGAGCAAGTATGGTGGGTCTGACACACCGGTGTCAATGTGTTCTTTTTTCCATTTCCAGGAGTGTATATTTGTCCAATGAATACCCTTTTATCATCTTCATTTCTTCTTGGTGTAGCAATTGTAATGGAAGTAGTGTAGTTCCGCCATTAGGTTTCATGGAAATGTGATTTAAAAAACGAGGCTATGGCAACGTTGTAATTGCGATCACCGTGGCCTGGAACAGGTAACATGAACTCTGCACTCTACCGAGCTGTCCCATTAGCTCAGTTAGACGAGGCAATGCCGGGTGGAACGGATACGCAGATTCACCGATGTTCGTGCCGCATTCGCATTTAACTTTTTCTCAGTTAAAGCATCAAATTATATCTAGTTTAAGCTGAGGCGATAAAAGTCATAGGATACCTCCTAGTATCGTCTAGGACCTCCTTTTGTCAGTCTTAGTGCAGCAACCCGACGTGGCATGGACGCAACAAGTCATTGGAATGTCCTGCAGGCTGGAATAAGTAGACAAAAAGTACCAGTCACAGCTCACTTGCTAGGTGTACGGAAATGTCTTCATCTACAGATTCCTCCAAGACACTGGTTAAATTGATGGACAAACGCAGTGTTTCTCTTGCTATAACCAAAACAGCCAATGTTTTATCTTAATACTTAATCAAGATGGCGCCGTTCGGTTAAGTCGTAAGTGATAACAACTGCAAGATTTGTGACAAGGAAGTATTAAAGGGTATCCAGTGTAGCAACTGTCACCGTTGGTTTAATGAGAAATGTTCCAAAGTAAGCATAACATTTGTAACTGACGATTATACATGGTCTTGTCTTACGTGCGTTAGTGATACCTGTGAACGCAAATTAAAAAAAGTAATCAGAAAATAGGACGAAATAATCAGGACACTTCAAAGTGAGATGTTTGCTCTAAACGAAAAGTATACTGTACTGAAGAATACGAGTGCACTTTTGGAAAAGAAAATACATTTCTCTCCATCGCTAGAAAATGGCTAGTTCAAATGGCTCTGAGCACTATGGGACTTAACACCTGAGGTCATCAGTCCCCTAGAATTTAGAACTCCTTAACCTAACTAACCTAAGGACATCACACACATCCATTCCCGAGGCAGGATTCGAACCTGCGACCGCAACGGTCGCGTGGTTCCAGACTGAAGCGCCTATAACCGCTCGGCCACACCGGCCGGCTCCCATCGCTAGAAGATTACAATAAATAATCCGTTGTAAACAAAGCTGACATGTTGATCCACGGTTCGAATTGTACTTCATCAAAAGAAGACAGCCATAAACACCAGGAAACTGAGAAAGACATCTTAGCGTCGTATAATAACGGTTTTTCAAAGGAATGTGCTAATTGTACGGCAAAAAATGGCTCAGCAGTGGAAAAACGGCTACAAAAGAAGAAAGTGAAACTATTTGGCGATAGGCATGCACGAAACATTCCGGAATTATTGACAATGTGAATGGCAGTGTTCAAGTTTCTGGCACCGTAAAACCTGGAGAAAATTTCTATAGCGTAACGGTGAGTGTTACGAAGAATGTTCTGATTGCACAAGGACTGATCGTGCTGTGCTCACATGGGGTGCTAATAACGTCTACAGGAAAGAAGCTAGTGCCTTTATTAAGAAACTGTTTAAAGTGGTGCGGTTCCTGTATTTCACCAATGTCATTGTAACAACATTGCCACTAAGGTATGAGTTACCAGACTGGTCGTGCGTTAACGAAGAAATTAGACTTACCGGTACTAATTTGAAGCTGAAAACTTCTGCACCAAGTTTGTGAATGTTAAGGTGATAGACATTACTAACTATGAAAGAAACTGTTTCACACACCATGGAATGCATCTCAACAAACACGGTAAAAGGATGCTAGCTTCTAACATAAGCAATGCTCTAGAATAGATCTCTCAACGAAAGTAGATATAACTCTGTTGTTGTGCTCAGCAATCCTTCGCAGGGGAAACTAACCGAGTGGACCAACTCCCATGGAATAATGAACAAATTGTATGAAGTAGAGGTATTTCTGGAGAACACAAAGTCTGTAAAAGTTATATGGTTAAACGAACATAGGCTTAAAAGTGAAAATACAGACTTGATAAACTCACTTTCTGGTTACAGTTTAGCATTGAGTTTTTGTAGAAAAATCGATTTTTGAGGATCGTGCGTTCTAGTAGAAGAATCACTGAGCTTTGAAGTCAGGCAGACTATTAATTGCTTGAACAAGGGAACTATTACTTGAAAGCTGCTGCACTGAACTTTTGGAATACGGCATATTAACTGAATCACTGATTGGAAAAAGGAAGAAAGTCTAATAACCTCTCTTTAGAGAAAACTAGAAAAACTTGTTAACATTTACAATATTGTTCCTACAGTTTTGTGATCCATTACAAACTTGTAGAACTAGGTTATCTGTATGCAGTGATGAGTCGTTCCAAAGCATTCGATGAATATTTTTGAAGGTATTCTCTTTGGAACCCGGTGGACCATCGTCCCTTTTACAATAAATGATCCTCTCGTGCAGAGTTTTCAATGAATGTCACAATAACATAGGTTTACACAGCTATTTAGTTTTATTTACGTTACTACTCATTTGAAAAAATTGATATTTATTTAGTAAAACATCTTAAGAAAAACAATGTACTGTGATACAAAATAAAATTTTTTATTAACAATATTCGTTAACACTTTTTAATCTTCTTCATCAGATTGTACAATGTCGTCTTTTTGGAAGTCCTAATCTTCTCCATCAGACTGGAAATCATTATTTCCTGTGGGCCACTAAGGAATGTTGTTTAAAAAGCTCTTGATATTCTAATGGAATGTAGTTTATTATTTTATTAAGATCTTGCTGCTTCTTCGTATTTATAGGAATCTTTTTGTTGTATACCATAGTTCTGGTATAATCAGGAATTTGTTTTCCTTTAAAAGGCCTGTATGTATTGTGAAGCAGTCCATCTGTTCATTCTCAACAAATGACATACCCTGGATTCTGAGACTAATAGGTCAAATGCAAAATATAGCAGGCGAAAACTTTTCCTTTGCTTGACAATTTATGGCAAATGAAGATTTTTTAAAGTGGGGTGCACACCATTCCTCAAAGTAAGTAATACCTTTATGTTCAATAATATTGACTTGAAACGAATTCTGTGTTTTTCTTGAATTAACTATCATTTCGACATACTGTTTGACAGAGTTTATTCTATCGTGCTGTCGTATGACTCCTTCGATTACGGCAAAATCCCTATCACATGGGAGGAAGGAGTGGTCTCTCACAAGAAAATAATGCTGAATTATTTGGAATTTCCCAGTCATTGCGAGATACATCACGTAATGTACAAGAGTGTTGTTTGTATTTTGTCCACCACAAGAATCGCTGAACACAGCAGTTCTTTCACTGAGGCAAGTAGTCCACTTAGTCACTAAGAAGTGTGTGCACTTCATTGGGACCTCGATTGCCTTGTCCTTCATAGTAGCAGTAAAATTGTGCTGTATTGTCTTTCAGGTTATGGATGCCAAATACAAAAAGCCACAGTTTTCTTAAGTAGAAGGAAGACAAGGAAGGGGAACATTTTGCATATAATCGAACACCTGGCTTTCTACACAGTTCCTTTCAGCACACAGTTTTATCACCTCATGTTGTTTTTCAGAAAACTTAGATGCTCATCACTTGTGAACCATCAATTCTGTACCAGCCACTTGTTTTGCAACTTCATTCAGGAATGGAGATTTAATTTTGGTTAGAAACTCCTCACAGGCAGAACATACATCTACCTGTGGGCAACCGAATGTATAATCAAAATTATCATTAAAGTATTTGAGACAATATTCATACTTCACTGTGACTTCTCGTTTTCTATCACAAAACAAGTCATGCATATTTTTCACATTTAAGTTGGAATACAAAAATACAATACTTTTGCCACTGTAGTGTGACTGGTTGGTTGTGAAAGATTAAATATGGGCATCAATCTCAGCAATGACATCAGATCCAACTGTATTTCCCCTGTTAAAATGCTTTCATCTATGGTCGTATGAAGACCTGCCATTAATAAGGAGCGATGTTAAACATACAACAGCATTATCATTCACAGCATGCAAACTGCAAAATTCTATGTGACACAATTGTATCCTTTCGGTCTGTTTCATAACAAAGAATCTGAATGTACCTTTCTTCACAAATGCTACATTTTCTTTTCTGCTCCTTCTCCTTTTTACAAGTGAATGCACCCTCAGTCCCATTAAATACAGATCTTTCTCCCTCTTACATTTACCATCGTACAATATCCTAATTATTTCCAACTGATACTCATCTTTGAAATGTTCAAAACACATTTTGGAACTACTGCAATAAAACAAAATGTTGTAACAAGATACAATATACTTCACACAAATATTTAGAAGTAAAATGAAGACAAATATCACCTGAAAACATTTAGATAAAACTTAATTGCACGGTTGACTAGACCGGTTTGCTAACACAACTAATTCTTTAGAGGTTATGTATTTCGGTCCCAGTGGTCTAGCTCTCTTGTGTCTTTCTTTGATGTAGTCATCTAAATTTCGTACACCTTATCTTCTCCTCAGCACTTTTTCAATTTCAGAGTCACTTTTATTCATTATGCTACTAGTCTACAAACGCTGATAATAATGTGGGTCAGTAAAACTGAAACAATATGCTAAAATGTCACTAAGTAACATGGTTGTAACATTCTTTGTCTGACATCTGGTGTTGCTGCTTACACTAGTGAGTGGAAAACGAATGTCTGGACATTTTTCTCCACTCCACTAATTCCATATTATTACTGGTTTCTCCTTCCCATTTCCACTCATCAATGAGTGGACAGCCCAAAAATTAAATGTATGTCTCAGCTTATTTTCGAAAAAAATGGACTTTCTTCCCTTTTCCAATCAGTGATTCAATTATTAGTATATATTATATCCATGACTATTCAGCTACATGAGCATATTTAGCCAAATTTGAAACCTTGCCGTGTAGATTTCAGGTAGAAACGTTAAGTAAATTGTGCTATCTTCAACATAAATGTGAGAGCTGAAGACAGTTTTGCTGTTTCTCTGAAGGACATGTTCCTACAAATGGCTGAACATTAAACTTTAGTGAATACCTTACAATAACAGCATCTTCTGCAACATGTATAGATAATATAGTAGGCAGCATTAACTATTGTGCTACAGAAAAGTTCATCTTAGAATTAGGTATGTCAGACCATCAACGCTTTTTATCTCATTTCCAAATTTAGATAAAACGGTAACTGTGAAACGACTCAGGAACTTCACCCAACACAATGTGAATACATTTATCTCTAGACTAAATGAAATGTCCTGGTCTTACGGCAAGTGGTACTCAGTAAACACACATTACAATGCTTTTGTACCAAAATTCATGAATGTTTTCTATCAATGCTTCCCCTTCTATTAATGCTTCAAAAACTGCAAAAAGAACTTGTGGATAACTGAAGGCATCAGGATCTCTAGGATTAGAAAGAGGAAACTGCACATGGAAGCAAAGAACAACCATGATGCAGGTTTATCAGCTAGGTAAATAAATACAGAAGAATATTTGATAGAGTAGTAAAACAGGCAAAACAAATTACAAACAGTAAATACATATCAGATGCCACACATAAATCAAAGTCTGTATGCCCAATTGTCAGGAGATAGATGCAGAAAAAACAAAAAGTTTTTGTCATAAAATAGAAACAGATGGGGAAATAACTACAAACTCCAGACATTTTTGCAGAGAATTCAACAGGGATTTCATAAGTTTTAACATAATTGACAATCTCCCTCCTCCACACATAAGTCCCAATATAATGCAGTACAGATCAGTAAAATTCAAATTCACTCAGGTATCCTGTTATGAATTGGCTAACAACATTAAATCCCTAAAAAATCTCAAATCTGTGGGCTGGGAAGAAGTTCCAACAAAAATAATAAAGTCAGGATGTGATAATATTGCACCCAAACTCTGTCACATAATAAATCAATAGCTCAATGAGGGCTGCTTTCTGGACAAGCTGAAGTATGCAGAAGAAATTTTTTCATTTAGAAAACAATTTTTTTATGTTAAATTACTTAGAAAATTTTAAAAGTGATTATGTTTTATTATCACATTCGCTTATTATAAATTAATTGTCTTTTTCTCACAAAATCTGAATGTAAGAAAATAAATTCAATATTCTTTTTATAAAAGGAGAATGCAAGAACATGAATAAAATGAATTATGAAGAAAATAAGATATCAATTCTTTACATAAAATTATCCTAATCATTTCTTCTTGAGCACCCATAAGGTTTTTATGAACTGTGATTGTAAATGTCTTTTGAGAGGAGGTTTATTTATAGTTTTACCACATTCACAATTAACTTTAATTTTTTTGCTAACAATTTTTTACATTCTTTACAAATCTAACAATATCCATCTTTTTGATGTTCATCTTTATAAAACCGATTAAAATTTTTTGTCTAGACAGGCACCACACTGCTTTATCTGGTTGGTATTGTCCATTTAAGAGATAAAATTTAACAGGAAAAATAACTTTTTTTAAAATTTTCACAGAGTGAATTCCAGATCATAAAATTCATTACTTCTATTTTTAAGTTTCTTGATACCTGTATATTTCCATTTCATCTGATTTTTTTCAATTAATTGTAAATTCCAATCACTGAATAAATTACAACATCTATCTGTTAAAATTATCTAAAACTCATTATTAAGCACCATACAAATTTTTTCTCCATACCTAGTATTTAAATATTTATATCCAGTAATATTACATAAAATATTTATCTCTAACTCACTTAATTTTTTAATCTCTTTTGAGACACATGTGTTGTTAATCTTCTTGATTAGAGTCTCCATTTATATAGAACAATTTTTATTAGACTTTTGTAATTTGTTATACCCCTATGGTAATTTATCTATTTTATTTTCCAAAGCAAATCTTTTCTCGTCACAAGGACTCAACAGATCCTGGTGTATTTCAGGCATATAGCTTCATGTTTTTCAATTCAAATCTTATAATTTTTTGTATACTGTTCTCTATTGTTAAAGAAACAATCTCTATAATCTTCTAAGCTTATTCTATTTTAGATCTTTCTGTGTTTTATCACCAACTTTATTAGCACACATTTTTCCTCTCAAACCACAGAATTCTTCCATTATTTTTCCATTGAATTCATGTTTCATTTTTCCAAAAACTTTGTCCTATACTTGTGGATTACCATAAATATTATTTTAAGGATAATCACTACTATCAAGGAAATCAATCACTGATTTCAAATCTTAATACAAATCTTCAGTTCTTATATTATAAATGTAAATAGCCTTATCTTGATAACACAACTCGATTTATTCTCCATATTTTGGTTTCAATATTCTGTAATGAAAATCGTACATCAGTTCCTTAGATAAATCAAGTATACCCATACCAACATAGATTTGTTTATTAAAGACAAGTTTTGTTTTATTCATATGAAGAGCAACAAGATTTTCATTAAATATAGGTCTTTCTTTAAAGTCTGGTATAGCTATAAGTTTATCACATTTATCTCCATCTGACACTAATTTTATATACACTCTGTTTCTTATGTTTTCCATCGGTTTTCCAAACACTGAATTATTCATCAATTTATAGAAACCTTTTTAAAAACCGTTTCCAGCTTTAGTTCTCGGTCTATATTTAAATGTGCTTCTTCAATCAATCCTACTGTTTAAATTTTAAAACTCTATGTATTCTTGTTCGTTTCACTCCAAGAGACAGTTACCATTTAAGATTCCAATAGTAAACTACATAATTATGTTTGTTATTCAGACTAGGCAACAACTTGCTAACTTCAGGAACTAACGGTAAATCTTTATGTCACTTATCTAATTCTTTCTGATATTCAAAAATGTTATTCAAAAATATATCCAATTTAAGCAATATTCGATATTTCACATATTTTTCTACAGTCAAAAGTATTTGGTTCATCCCATTCAAATCCACCAATGGTACATATTGACTCGTAGCATAACTGTATAAATTTTTCACATCTAAATATGATAGATAATTTGATTTTTTCACTATCAAACTCCATCATATATTTACTGTAAAGGTTTAACAAATCTTTTGCAACACACTGATACTCCTCCTCTTATCCAGTTTTCAAACATTAAAATCATATCATAATCATGTAATAAATCAAGGATTTTTTTTAGTTATTTTCAACACCTCATCAGAAGATAAACCAGGTGCAATGAAATTTTCAAACACATCAGCCAATAACAGTACATCAGTTTTAAGTTATTGATCATGATATTCAACAAGATTTCTCATATTAAATTCTTCCCAAAATGATTTTGAATCTTTATAATTTTCATCACTTATTTCACAGTCTTTCAGTTTATTATAAAATTCTTCTTTTGGCGGTAATTATTTCTTCCCAAATTTTTCAAGGAATCCTAGCAATACCATTGATATACACCTTTTATGATCACTAGATTGAATAACTCTTCCGAGAAAATGTTTTAATGTTGTTCAATTCATTCTTTTCCAAATTTTTCGAAAGCTTGTCAAGTGATAAATTCATAAATTTAAGTGTGTTTTATATACCTCATATTCAAATTTTTGTACTCTTACCAAAACTAATATATCAGTCTTCATTATTTCTTATTAAATCAATGTGTTTCTTATCATAACCAATTCTTTCACAACAGATGCAAATCACATCCCGATAAGTTACATACATAAACTGTTACAAAACAAGATATTTCAATCATTAGATAATGGATTCGTAAGTTCTCCAGTTAAATGATCATGATGAGAAATCTTTTGATTTTTTGTGCATAATGACATTCAAACATTGTACATATTTTCGACCTTGCATATCTTGATTGTTCTTCAGGTGTTAATGGTCTCATTTTTTGAGTTTCTGAAATAATTCTTCCAATTTCTTCAACCTCTTTTTAATACATTCAATAAAATTTGTATTATATTTTGGCCCTCTATAAACAACAGAATTTTTTAGCTCCTATATATATATATATATATATATATATATATATATATATATATAAAAACCCTCCTTTGGCATTTATATTTTAATGGTTTGTTAATTAAACAGCCTGATGCATGATTATCAAATTTTTTTGACTAGTGAAATGGAATAAACATAAGTCACTAATGAATTTTGCTTTATCATCTTTAGTAATTTGACTCAAAACAAGCTTAGTTAAATTTTTTCTATAACAATTATGTGAATTACTTCCATCCTTGAATAAATGAGATTTACGTGTTTCTCTCTATTTCATTTTGTAGTTTTTGATTGATACACTTGATATTTTCCTTCAAATTAATAAATGTTTATACATTATTTCTAACCTCAATTTTTGGAATATAATCAACTAATATAGGACATTCAAAATGTTCAAGTTTTTGATCAAGACCAAGAGCAAAATTTTTATATTTCGTAACTCTTTCTGAATTTTTATAGGATATAATGCAGGTTTTATAGCCCACAAAAAACATTTTTGATATTTATTTTCGACTTTAATAAATTTTTTATTTTATCTGGTAATTCAATGCAAAAAGATGCTCTCAGTGGGACATGTCTGTTAATTCCTAACTGAAGTCCGATAATTCTGTTTAATGAACATCCTGATCCATGATTGAATATCACCCACTCCTGAAAAAATATTTTGTTTTTCAATCTAAAAGTTTTTAATTGCCTCTCTTTCATTTGGGATCCTATGGGTCTGTACCCTGAACTGAAACTCCATAATATTTCTATTTGTCTATATTTTCAATCCATAATAACTTTATATGTAGTATTTTACAATTTCTATGATTTTCAGTTATACTGCAGCCAAGAAATGATTAGGTTGAATTTCATTTATATTATTTTCAAAATTTATAGTTTGAAATTTGTTTACAACTGCAGTATCAACTACATAATCTCTAATTGTTCTTGTGTCTCATGGTTTGTCAAACAAATCAGTATTAAAAGTAACTATTATTTCATCATTAGTTCTAGCTATTTGTTTTTCAAATATGTTTTTAGAAAAAGGAAAAGTTTTTCCAATGGCTTATATTAATTATTTTAGAAGACATCATCATCATATTTAATTTTATGATAAGGAAATTGTTTCCAAATACATCCTCCTCCTCACAGCTTCAAATTTTTGACTTGATGCCTATTAAAAATCCTATTAGATCATCTTTATTTAATTTACTATACCCTCTTAAATTATTTCTTTTACAATAATGACTTAGTTGAAAAAACGTGAAATTTTCTACTTTTCATTTTTTTAATGCACATTTTTTAAATTTATTATTATATTTATCTCTATGTGATGGATTAATATAGAAACAATCTAAATTTTTAATTTCTTGACAAATTTTATATACATTTCTAGCTATATAAGGTTCTTGTATTTTTACATTATTCAAGGATCATATTTTCGGATATTCTTCACTCGGAATTTTGATAATAATATTAAAAATATTTTTTCCTCATACACAAGGAATTCTTTACAGTTGTAAATTTTTACATGAGATTCATTTACACATTGTCCACACATCGTTCTACATCTATCTTTTATATGTTTCTGTGAAGTAAAATTCTCAGTTGGTTTCACAGTACTGCAATATTTCCAAAATTTGGATTTAACACAAGACTACCCTGTTTGTTGTTGAACCTGCTCCATCTAAATAAAGGAATTTTTGTTCTGAAAATATAAAATCTAATAAAAATTGTTCGCTAAAATAAGTCGAATATAGACATCATCTACAATAAGCTTACATATAATAATAAACAACTGTTGATAATTATTGATGAAAAGAATTATCTCTGGTTGTGTGCAAATCAAGTTGCTGATCGTTTAGGATATGTTCATCTTAGGAAAGCAATTAATGATCATGTAGGCAATGAAGATAAGAAAATGTATAGTGAACTGAAAAATATTTCACAGTTAGATAAATATATACAGACTCATACACTGTCCAATAATAAAAAATGCCCAGCTTCATACGTTCAAAAATGTAGAACAATCATGTCAAAAAATTAAACACATAAGCTCATTAGTGACTTTGATTTAAAGTTAAATTTAGTCTCACAAACAAAGGAGCTTGAATTCATTACCATCATCATTAATTGTTTAAAAACTTAAAATTTGAAACTCAGCTCTCTATTGGAAAGTACAGGATTGGTTTATATTTTACAAAACACAGAATAGCAGTTGAATGTGATGAAAATGGTCATACGGTTCAAAATACACCAGAAGAAATTAAGAGAGACGGATTCATAGAAAAAGCAGTGAGCTTGTAAATTTATTTATTTTAATCCTGATGACAAGAAGTTCAATATTTATGATGTCATCAACAGAATACATAAAATATGTTTAAAAGAGTGAAGATGAATAAATAAAAATAGGGGTAACTCAATTCTTTGACTCCACAGAAATTCAACTTCTAATTTAAAAAGTAAATGGTTATTCACAACACACATATAAGTTCAACTTTTCAATAAAAATATTGATATTAATGGGTTATAATATATGTGAATTAGCAGGTAGTTACAGCAACGTATCCTAAATGTCTAAAAAATACAAAGCACAGGTAATTACTACAAAGGTAAAAGAGATTTAATAGAATATATATCATATCGATTTGAGGAAACTCATATATCCTATAAATTCTGAAGTAGAAGTGTTAAATGTAAAACAACTCCAGACTATTGGAAAAATTTAAAGACAGAAAAGTCCTGTGATTATCATAGGGAAGAATGAATACATTTAATAAAAAAAACATAAATTAGTATTATAAAAACCTATTCCAAAAGGATTACAAAAGGAGAAAGTTGTCAAACTAAAATAAATAGCCAGACAGATATAAAGTTTGTGGAACTCTTATATTAACAGTTAAGAGTGCTCAGAAAGCAGATTTAACAAAATTACGCCCATAAGAAGAGGAAAGGCTTAAAATATTACACGAAGTCAACTTTGATGATGCAGTATTTTTGTAAGACAAATTATGTTTATATTATTTTAATAATGAAATTAAGAAATTAAAAAAATTCTCTTTTATAGAAGCAATTATAGATATTACTCACCTATTCAATAACAAGCTTAGGTATAATAATAAGCAACTGTGCATGATTATTGATGAAAATAATAATCCTTAATTTTATGCAAATCAAATTGCTGATCTTTTAGCATGTGTTCGACCTTAGATTGCAATTCAAGATTTGCTAAACAACAATATTGTAAAACATATGAAAATTTCAGTAGGAGTGAAGTCCTACCTAAATATATACACAATTAAACAAACATCACCACTGAACCTGGTCTATATTCATTAGTCATACCATCCAAAATGCGTTTTGCTCAAAATTTCGAAGACTGAGTTTATGAAGAAATTTTATGAGAAATTAGAAAAAAGGAGAATATAAAATTAAAAATAAATAAATGAGATGTATAAAGACCAAACATTTCACTTAGACAATTAAAATAATATTCGAGGAAATCACATTCAAAATTTAAATGTAGTAGTTGACAGAACTATAGAGAGGTAACAGGAAAGAAACAAAGAAATAAATACATTATTCTCACATGTTGTTCCTCAACCAGTTAATGAAAGTTTAACACCAACAACTGTTCTTCTGAATAATTTTGACAATATTGTGAATTGCTGTGGAGGATGGCCATGCAACTAGCTTCTTAATTGTGAATATACTTATTATGTAGTTAGAACACAAAGAAAAAATTTACAAAAACAATTGAATAGAATTGAAAAAAGATATCAAAATTGTGAAGGAATATTAAGACTTAATTATAACCCCAATTCAGTAAATTTATATCAATGAATGAAAGAGACTATAAGAATTATTTATTGCCATAATTATTTTAAAATTTTAAATGATTGCACACAAGAACAACTGCTTATTGATATAATAAACACAGGTATGTAACACTGAGTTCATATTTTTTAATAAGATTTCTATGCAATCGAGAAATAACTTGTAAAAACCAAATGTAATCATATTTTTCATAAACTGATGATTTTTATTTCTTGAATGTATACAACATACAGGGTGATTCAAAAAGAATACCACAACTTTAGGAATTTAAAACTCTGCAATGACAAAAGGCAGAGCTAAGCACAATCTGTCGGCGAATTAAGGGAGCCATAAAGTTTCATTTAGTTGTACATTTGTTCGCTTGAGGCGCTGTTGACTAGGCGTCAGCGTCAGTTGATGCAAAAATGGCGACCGCTCAACAGAAAGCTTTTTGTGTTATTGAGTACGGCAGAAGTGAATCGACGACAGTTGTTCAGCGTGCATTTCGAACGAAGTATGGTGTTAAACCTCCTGATAGGTGGTGTATTAAACGTTGGTATAAACAGTTTACAGAGAATGGGTGTTTGTGCAAAGGGAAAAGTTCTGGACGGCCGAGAACGAGTGATGAAAATGTAGCACGCATCCAGCAAGCATTTGTTCGCAGCCCAGGAAAATCGACTCGCAGAGCTAGCAGAGAGCTGCAAATTCCACAATCAACTGTATGGAGAGTCCTACGAAAAAGGTTAGTTATGAAACCTGAACGTCAACTACCCGAGGCGATGGATCGGCCACCAGGCAGCCCGTGACAGAGCACTTAATCACTGGCCTCCAAGAAGCTCTGATCTCCCCCCCTGCGATTTTTTCTTATGGGGGTATGTTAAGGATATGGTGTTTCGGCCACCTCTCCCAGCCACCATTGATGATTTGAAACGAGAAATAACAGCAGCTATCCAAACTGTTACGCCTGATATGCTACAGAGAGTGTGGAACGAGTTGGGGTTGATATTGCTCGTGTGTCTGGATGGGCCATATTGAACATCTCTGAACTTGTTTTTGAGTGAAAAAAACCTTTTAAGTACTCTTTGTAATGATGTATAACAGAAGGTGATATTATGTTTCTTTCATTAAATACACATTTTTAAAGTTGTCGTATTCTTTTTGAATCACCCTGTATTCATTATCTTCAGATTGATCTATTAGTTGATACGCTTCAGATGATTATTGTTTGAATCATTCAGATAATTCATGAAATTGTAAAATATATTCCCAATTAACTTTATCTTGAAATTATATTATAAACTCTTCAGAGAATATTTGATTACTTGATATTTCACCTCAACTTTTTTTATTTTTAAGTTCTCTAACAAAATCTTCAGAGAACTTTTGAATATGTGATATTATAGTCCCATCAACTTTATCTTGAAATTTTCTAATACAATTTTCACACAATGAACACAATGATTGTGTTGTTGTTAAAGGTAGCCAATCTAATTCTCTTGAAATTCTCCTATGAAGTTATTAGTTGAATTATTATGAGATATGGCAATCCAGGCTTCTTTATCTTGAAATTAAAACTCTCTAACAAAGTCTTGAGATACATTTTGTCTATATGATATTTCATGCCAATTTACTTTATTCTGAAATTATCTTATGAAATTTTCAGACAAAATTTGTGTAGCTGATAAAAGATTTCAGTCTAATTTATCTTGAATTTCTCTCATAAAATCTTCAAATAAATCTCGTTGTAATATTAATATTGCTTTCCAATATGATTTATCTTGTAATTCTCTCATAAAATCTTCAGATAATTGGTCTTTACTTGATATAATTTCCCAATCTAATTTATCTTCAAATTCTCTAATAAAATCTTCAGATAATTCAGAATGATATGATATTAATGTCCATTGTGTAAATTAATTATATCTATTTTCAATATTATCATCAAACTTACTTCCATATATTTCGGGTGTTGTAGAATATAATTTATATAATTCCTCGAAACAAATTTTCAAAATCATAATCAATAATTATAAGTTTTTTCCTTTTTTACTTTACAGTATCCCTCAATTCATAATTCTTTTGCTTTAGCTTTTAATTATTTTATAGCACAGTTTTTTACTTCTTAGTTGTATTTATTTATTAAATTTATAATTATTAATAAAACCAATAAGTTTTGTTTTCTAAGTTTAGAATAACCGCTAACTTCTAATTCTTTTGCCATTGCTTTTAGTTTCTTGTTTAAACTATTTAGACATTCCATTTATTATGAAAAAAAATTTATTAGATTTTTAAAAAAATTAAAATAAGGAATCTAATACAAAATTGTTTTTAATAAATGACACCTACTACAACTACATCTAATGCAGTTGTCGCTAGTTAAGAAATACATGTGATGAATATATTTGAATTTATTAATGAAAACAATTATCAACTAAATTTAGTTTTTTGGTTTAAAGATACTTGGGTTTCTTTATTAGAAGGGAAAGTGTATTAGTTCTAAAATGACATTTTCTGTTTTATATATGATATCTAAAGTGTACATAAGTTGGACGTGACAATTTAAAAAAAAAAGTAAAGATTATTATATGAATTTCTAAAGCAAAATAAAATTTCTTTTGAAGAAATACAACACGATAATCCATTAGCTTTAGAATATGAATATATTCACAAGGAAATAACAACATTAAGGCCTGCTAATCTTGTTCAAATGAATTGCATTTTATCAACAGTTTGTGATTTCAAAGAATCCATTATGATGATGTTAAGTGATTTGCAACAAGTCTGGTTAACTTATTTTCTAAGCACCATTTTGTAACTGCATCATAAACATTTACTGTATCTTTTATATATACTATTCTTTGAGTTTTAAAATCAACATATTCTTCAGTTGCTTTAAAAGTGTTATGTAATTCTTTATGAAATTGTTCAACTACACTTTCTATTATTAGATCAATTTTTGCTTCTAATTTATTTTTTATGTTTTTCACTTTACCTGACCATTAATTGTGTGACCTTTAGGCTGCAGCTTATTCCCAAAAGTGATCATTTATTACATTCAAAATATCATTAAATTTATAATTATGCAACAACAGTTTTAAAACACACAGATATAAATGACCACAAATTACTTCATGGAAGTTTTGTATTCTCTCAGTATTGTAGTATATGTCATCTTTTCCCAAATGGTTAACTAGTTGCTTAGGTATATTCCTTCCAAATGAATCAAAAACAAATTTTATATCTTTATTCTTGTACTAACAAATCCAGTGAGTACCAGGGTGATCAGATGTATCTAAATTAACTATTCCACGTTCATTATTGTTTGGTTGTATAGGTAATTTACCAATCATATAAATAAAACAAAAATGCGGTATTTCTGAACTATCTGATGAATCTATAGTTGATCTTGTTAAGTTTTGGGAAATAACCATCAACTACTTTTATAAAATATTTATGTTTATTATCTGTATGTGAATTTATTTTATTTGGGTTTCTCCAGAATATAGCACTCCTGATTAATATAATATATCTGTATAATTATACCAACACCATCAAATTTTTCACCCATATCATCCATAGCAGTATGTTTTTCAGTTACAGGATCCTTTAATTCATCTGTTTCTTTATATGTCTATTCCTCAATAATTAATGTATCTCCACTGAATTCAATGGTAATTTACCAACACAGTTATATACACCCACAGGTCTCAATCCAAAAATTTCATCTTTGTTATGATTAACATTGTCACATAGAAGAAAGTGTAATTAGATGAATGATGAAAACTAACTTCACTTAACGAAGGTTTATTCAGCACTTACACATATAAGAGTGCGGAGCGAACTGCCTCCAGCCAGAGCACATACAGTATATATACAGCTACAGAACATTCCATTAGAATGGTTTTTGAAACTTGTGGATACTTCCAGAATGTACTTGAACCGAATATGAAATTAAAAATGTGCAGTCCAGATAAGTTTTGAACTCACGACCCTCCATGCAACAGTCTAGTATCATAACCCCTACATCACAGTGCTACTCAGCTACTTCTGTGATGTTGCTCCCTCCTTAAGTGAACAGCGTTTCGGTGTTATGTCGCCCTAGTCTGGGTATGCGTCATTGGTCCTGCCTACTCCATTTCCCGATGACTGATTATCGCCCAGGCAGTGATCTTCTTAGAACTTCTTTTGCCGCTACGCTCTTCATCACCTTTCCGCTTGTTGCCCGTCGCTGGAGCTTCGATTTTACCCTGGGTTGCAGGATCCTTATAGGGCTTCATTCGAAGGACGTGGACCGTATCTTTGATATTTCGTCGTCATGTGTTGGGGTCGAAATCTTCAACTTCGTAAGTAACAGCAGACAACTGTCTTACAATCTTATCAGGTCCAAAGTAGCGCCTGAGGAGCTTATCAGAGATGGCTCTGAGCACTATGGGACTTAACTGCTGAGGTCATCAGTCCCCTAGAACTTAGAACTACTTAAACCTAACTAACCTAAGGACATCACATACATCCATGCCCAAGGCAAGATTCGAACCTGCGACTGTAGCGGTCGTGCGGTTCCAGACTGAAGCGCCTAGAACTGCTCGGCCACTCCGGCCGGCGCTTCTCAGAGAGCCCAACCTTCTGGACAAGAGTGAAGATCCAGACGAGGTCACCATGCTGGTAGACAACAGGGCGATGGCTTTCGTCATACCTTCGGCGATCGTTTTCTTGAGCCTGCAGCGTGTTTAGTCGAACTAACTGCTGAGCTTCCTCAGCTGTCGTTAACACCTGGCCGATGCAGTCGTCGTCCAAGTCGTCAGGGTGTAACGAAAACACAGCGTCAATCACCGTAGTTGCATCACGCCCATACACCACGAAAAATTGCGTAAATCCTGTGGTGTCTTGTTTGGCGGTGTTTTAGGCAAAGTAACGAAAGGTAGCACCCCATTCCAGTTGCACTGCTCAACATTGACGAACATTGATAGCATGTCGGCCAAGGTCTCATTAAGGCGTTCAGTAAGTCCATTAGTTTGCAGATGGTAGGCAGTCGTCAAGTGATGAGTAATGTTGCACCGACGGTTTATCCCTGTCACAAGATTCGATTGAAAAACTTTCCCTCGATCCATAATTAACGACCTTGGAGCACCGTGTTTTAATACAATGTCTTTTACGATGAATTTGGCTACCTCGAATGTTTCGGCTGTTTTCACGGCTTTTCTAATGGCATAGCGCGTCAGATAATCAGTGGAAACAATAATCCATCTATTGCCCCTAGCAGACGTTGGAAATCGTCCATGGAGGTCAATACCAACACGCTGGAAATGCGTTTCAGCTGGTGGAATTGTTATGAGTCAGCCAGGTGGATTCTGAGGCACTGTCTTTCTCCTCTAGCACTCTCGACAGTACGACTCATAGTGACGGACACTCCTAAATAAACCTGGCCAGAAAAATATCTTGCAAATTCTATCGTATGTCTTAATAAATCCTAAATGTCTGGCCTCAGGTGTGTCATGGAATTTCTGTAGAACATCTGTAGAGCATCTGTTTAGGAATCCTCTTTCCAAACGGATCAAAGTTTTTCTTCCAAAGTAATCAATTAATTACCTTAAATTGTCCTTTCACATCCTCTGACCGATCTAAGGCAAGCATAATTTGAGATATCTTGGCTTCCTTCTTCTGTTCAGCACAGAGGTCCTGGAGTGCAGCGAGACAGTCACTATCTTCATTAAAGTCTTGATGGTCTTGCACAGGGTTTCTTGAGATATAGTAGGCGTCTTGGTGTTTTATTCCACTTTTGTACACTATGGTAAGCCGGCCGCGGTGGCAGTGCGGTTCTAGGCGCTCCAGTCCGGAGCCGCGCTGCTGCTACGGTGGCAGGTTCGAATCCTGTCTCGGGCATGGGTGTGTGTGATGTCCTTAGGTTAGTTAGGTTTAAGTAGTTCTAAGTTCTAGGGGACTAATGACCACAGCCGTTGAGTCCCATAGTGCTCAGAGCCATTTGAACTATGGTAATGTCATACTTTTGGAGATGTAGTGCCAACTTGGCGAGTCGTCCTGTTGAATCCTTAAGACCTGTGGACCAACAAAGTGAATGATGGTCTGTAATTACTGTGAATGGCCTTTCATTGAGATACTGCCGAAATTTACACATGGCCGAGATCACAGTAAGACATTCTCTTTCTGTAGTTGAGTAGCTTCTCTCGGCTCTTGTAAGTGTCCTAGAAGCAATTTGCACCAGAACAACACGATCCTATACCCGCTGGCATCTGTGTGTAGTTCTGTAGGTACTCTCTCATCATACAGGCCAAGTACAGGGTCAGTCGTCAGAGCTTTTCGCAGCACATGGAAAGAATGTTGTTGAGCACCACCCCAGATAAATTTAGCATCAACTTTTAACAACTCTTGGAGTGACCTGGCTTTGATACAAAGTCTTTGATAAAACGTTAGTAATAAGAACATCATCCGAGGAAGCTTCTCACATATCTAATAATTTTAGCAATAGGAAATTTCGTTATAGATCTCACCTTTTCTGGGTCTGGCCGCACTCTTTCGTTTGACACAAGGTGTCCAAGTATTTTGATTTCTTTTGCTCCAAAGAGACACTTTATTGGATTAAGTTTCAGTTCGCCTTGTTGGTGACACTTAACAACGGCACTCAGTCTTTTTATATGTTCATCAAATGTCTCTGAGAACACTATAATGTCATCTAAATAACAAAGACACATATACTCCTTCAGGTACCTTAGAAGTTTATCCATCAGCTGTTCAAAAGTTACTGGTGCATTACACAATCCAAATTACTTTAAACTCATACAGGCCACCAGGAGTGGTGAATCAGTTTTCTCATGATCAGCCTCATCTACTTCGATTTGCCAAGTACATGTCCATGATTGAGAAAAACTTAGCCCGCTTAAGACAACCTAGTGTATCGTAAATTCGTGGAAGAGGGTAAACGTCCTTTTTTGTTATCTTATTAAGCTTCTTGTAGTCAACAAAAAAGCACCAACTGCCATCCTTCTGCCTGACGAAGACCACCAGTGACGACCATGGGCTCTGCGAAGGCTGAATAATGTCATTCTTGATCATTTTCTCTACCTTATCGCGAATTATTCGACGTTCCGTTGCAGACACACGGTATGGTCTCTGGCTAATTGTTTGATCGTCTCTGGTGATAATCCGGTGCTTCACCGTCGATTTGTCTAATTTGCTCTTCACCTGTAGATTGAAGCATTCAGAGAACTCTTGAAGAATGGCAAGTAGCTTCTTCTGTTGTTCCTTAGTGAGATCTGGTGATAGTTGAGCTAGAAGATCTTGTCTCGTAGTGGTAGCTCTAATTTCGCCCACAGACTCGGCATGGGAGGTTTCTATGACGCTCAGCTGTTCAATTAACGGCTATTGCTATGCACTTGCGTCTTGGAAGAATCTGCGGTTCTCGGCGACAGTTGACTATTCACAGTTCACCAAATCCGACCTTAAACGAAACGACAGAGGCTGGGATGACCAAGTTATTCTTCAGTGGTATTCTTCTCTTACATTCCACTACAAGATCCATGATTTGATGCGCATCTTCCTGTCCACAGTATCTCATCTCGTCTAGCATAATCTTCGAGCGACCACAATTTATAATTGCCTGAGAAGCTTTCAAAAAGTCCCATCCGAGAATGACGTCATGATTATACTGTTGTAAGACGATGAATTCTAAAGACTCAATGGCCACTTATACCCACACAAATGGTACACCTTCCTGTAGGTTTTACGTATTTCCCATTGGCCAGCTTAAGCAGAGATGTTTTGCTGCCGACAAATACGGTTTTCTGCAACTGGCGACGGTACTTTTCCGAAATGACTGAATATGATGCTCCAGAGTCCACGAGAACGTGGGCTGGTCGGCCATCCATGAGTATATCGACATAGTTTCTTATCATTTTTGTAGTGATCAACGGTGGAGGATTTTTCTCTTCGGCGGCCTCACCTCCAAGGAAGGTCGCACCCTTTAGTATTCCAGGTTGCGGCGGTTAGGTGATCGGCTGGAGCTTCTAAACGGCGATGGAAACCATGATCGGCGTGTTGGGGATCGTCCTCTCCAGCGGCTAGCTTGCGGCAATGGTGATCTACGTTGTCCTTCACCCACATCTTCTTGTTCATCTTCGTCGTCCCAGAGTTGGCGTCGGCTAAGATCGGTCTGCTGTCTTTTGGAGCGGGCGTCATCAAATATCCGCTGCCTTTCTCGACAATAGCGCACCACATGTCCGCAGTGGAAATATACTGGTTGGTTATCCTGGGTCCTCCAGACGTCAGTCTTCCCTGGTGCCCAAACAGGTTCCTCATACGGCATTGTAGGAACGTAACTCCGCGTGGGTCTCGACGTTTTCACCGTTTTAAAGGGAAATGAAGGACGAGAGATTGGGTTCATTGTCTGTTCCACTTCCTACTTTATGACCTCTTGAAGCGTCTCAGCTTTTTGCTCGCCTTGCAATCCAAGTGCCTTCTATACTTCCTCTCTCGCTATCTGACGAAGAACACTTGTGAAATCAGTTCCTTCCTCCATCACAGACGTTTGGAAACCGTTCAAACTTCTTGTGTGTAATTCTTTTTTGGTGCATTGTCTCGATATACTGGCACCATTTTATGAAGTCGTCTGCTGTCGAAACCTCCTCAGCAAGAGCCTTCGTGAGATGTGCAACCTTATCTTCCTCCCAGTCCGGGATACACTATTTTACACAGTTCCAAGACATCTTGAATGTAGGACGCTGTAGTTTCTCCTAGAAGCTGTGACCTGCACTTTAATTTATCTTCAGCCTTGCACTTCTGTCGTTGCGTGTCGCTGAAATACTTCCGCAGTTCCACCTGGAATACTTCCCAGCTTGTGAACTGTTCCTCGTTGTTGT
The DNA here is from genome assembly GCF_023898315.1 of Schistocerca nitens. Classification (NCBI taxonomy): domain Eukaryota; kingdom Metazoa; phylum Arthropoda; class Insecta; order Orthoptera; family Acrididae; genus Schistocerca; species Schistocerca nitens. The sequence continues at coordinate 662,273,605 of NC_064619.1, forward strand.
CGTACCATTGCTTAGCAGTGCCCTCCAAGTAGAAAAATATGTTAGCCAAACACATGGTGTCATCCCATTTGTTAAATTTGGCTATACACTCATATACCTTCAGCCACTTGTTTTGATCTTTCCCATCGTCACCAGAGAGCCCAGAAGTGGTGGCACGCAGTTGCTGTCACCGTAATGTCCTCTTCCTCTTCTGTCTCCGATAGATTGCGATCTGTTGAATATGGCTCGAACTCGGGTTTCTGGCCACGTAAACAGCAGCTCTGTCATGGCCTGATGGGAGCCACTGTTTCGTCGACAATGTGCACTATCACAAGTTCTGTAGGCGTCTGGTGGTCCTGGTCGCCTACGGTGGACTGGAGGCCGAGCGCAGACCTCTCCAGTTGTCAGGATGCTATGAAATGACTGTGGACGTGTCAGAAACGCCAAAGAAACATTATTAATTCATAACACCTTTATTCCTGTCGAGTACAATGTGGCCCACATAACACACGCTGGCTGAACTTGGTGATATCAACGACCTTCCCTGAATCGTCGCTGACTCGTAACGATAACACCAGCTCCGGGCCACACCAGTCTTGCTAGCGCAGCACCGCGTGCTGTGACGTAGCGGGAGGAATGTCCTTACTGGCCGCGCGTGGCTGGTGGCGCCTGGCTGGCCGGCCAGCTCGGCTGTGGACAGCAAGCCGTTGTGCGTAGGAGGCTCCGGGTTGGAGTCCCGGCGCTGTCGGCACGAGAGGCGTTCTCGTAGTGCGGAGTGTACTCTTTCCCACCCCGTCTTCTTCCCTGCTCCTCCTGGTGGCTCGTCCACAGTGGACGGGCGGAACTGGCTGCAGTCCCCCAGTGTCGTCGGCTCACCCGGTTGTGACGGCGGATGCACAGCGTCTAGACCCTGCACGATCTCGACGGCAGCTCACTCAAGTGGTCAGAACTGGCGGCGAGAGAGTCTGCCACGATGTCTGCTAATCCTGGGTTGATGATTGACAGCGGCAGCAGAGAGGACCAGAGCTGGTACTGTCCCCTCACGTCTGCAGGTGGATGGGCCGCCCTTACTGCAACATCTACTTAATAAAGATTAACATGTCGATCACCGATCTGAGCGCTACGCAGCGACCCAGTACACATCTCACTGCAAGTCTAACTGCGAGTGCCTTGTTGCTATCAAAGCTGGCGTATTTAAAGGAAGCACGAGCGACGTCCTGACGTCATGGTCGTTTTTAGTGAACGCATTTGTTCCGCTTATACTGCTGATTCATCTGTCGTACTCGCCCCTTAGTTGCTCTTGCGACAGAGTTACGTGTTGTTACGGCAGACTTACGCGAATTTGTGAAACGCAGTACAGCTGACGTTATACCTCTGTCTTGCACTCTACGAAAGTCTCCGTCTAACACAAACCCGCGTGCTAAGCAATTCTCTCTCGCCTGTTGTGTGTGTAACCAGGCCATTGCCCCTGCGTGACGACATATTCCATTATATGTGCAATCCTTTTACCTCTTGGCCAACCTACTGCGTCTGGCTCTCAGCAGAGGCAATAAAACTTTGACAATATTCCACGTTTCCAACTCTTTACTACTCTTCGACACTACACATCCCCTCCTTTAAGAAAATTCGTCCCGAATTTTACAATTCTGGACTTACTGGTTGTGCACGCCATACTTCCTTATACTCTACAGGTGTCTTACAACTACTCCTTCAACACTGTCAAAGTTTTCTTATTCGCTAATAATCTATTTACACTTAATACTGATTCCAATCTTATCATTGGTTATCTATTTATATTACGTTCCACTATTCCCAATCCATCCCATCGGTATTTGATGTATGGTTGTTATTTCAGAACGAGACATCTTTTTCCGTATACAAAAGTAAGTTGCACAAATAAACACTAGAACTAAGATTATGGTAGTCGTTGACACACCAAATATAATTATGTTTTGCTTACGTTTCTCCCGATATTGCTGCACGTGCTGCAGTAGTTGATTAACTGAGATATGCTCTTTTTCTGAGATAATCAGGCTATCTAAAGATTGTAGCAATGTGGGATCCAAGGACTTGTTAATAAACGTTAGGTTCTGGCGAGGCAATATGTGTGGAGGTTCCTCTGGATAATAAAAGATAGGCTGTGTCACGTTAATCATTGTTGTACCTGTGAAAGTAGCTGGTAGGTGAAAATGCTTTTCACATTCCACATCCACTGCCATTGATCAATAACCCACTACCCTGCAATTCAAGTTTTGATATATCTGTCAATCTAACATTTCAGAACAAGTGGCAACTACGGTCTCTAGTTCGAACACAGAGTAAATCCAATGTTCCCCAACTTTCTGAAATTTCGGTCTCGGAAGTAACACCTTCTTTTCGCATTCTAAGGTTCCCACATTCCCCAAGAACAACTGCATCTCACACGAATAATTGTGGGTTGCCACCTCCTTTGCTGGACAAATAAAAACAATTCCCCTAAAACAGTCTGTCCAATCTTTCGTAGACATTACCACATGAGCACTCCTCTGTCTTGACACTAACAACACTTCCCAAGTTTGCACTTGCACCCACTTCCCAAGTGCACCCCATCTAATTGGATACGGGTGTATTGTATAACAATGGTACCGCGAATTGATACCGATCACTGGTATTTGCACTTCTAAGTGTATACTCGCCTGATCCGTAATTACTCTCACTTTAGACATGCGATAGAATAACGGTAAATTCTGCTTCGCCGGAGGCACGACATAACGCACTCCTTCCGAGAATTCTTTCTGCACTTTCAGCAACGCCTTCAGCATCTGATATGGACCTAACAAAGTGGCACTCAATTGCCCATGCACTGCGTGATGCATAGCTCATATAACGCTTCCAATTCGACACGCGCATCATCCACCCTGTCTGCTAATGCCGTCAATAAAGCTGCTACTTGTATTTTCCCGTCTATTCGGGTCAATCTCGCATGTATAGCCTCTATATCCCCATTCAACACTTTCCTGGTGTTTGCTGCATACTGACGTCAACTCCCGCACTGTTCTAGTGACATTCAATATCCCCTGCTCCATGTTACCTATACACGTCGTGTGCCAATCCACTTTCGACTTTGTCTCCTCCGCCAACTCCTGCACCTCCTCCACCGTACTATTTAAGCTCCTTATATCTTTCTTGTCCGCGGTTCCAAACACTGTTTTCAGCAATTTTCCCCCTGCATCCAGCCACCCTCGTTTCCTGCGAACGAGCGTTTGCGGGACTATTTCCGTTACTTGTTGCAGCTGCCTTCTCAGCTTTTTGTATGAGAGATTCAATTCCTGATACTCATTCCGTATGTCTTGAAACAACCCCTTCTTCTCCGTGGCTGCCTGTAGCGCCGTAAACCTATCCTGTAGTGTCCGTACATCAGTCCACACTCCCCATATATTGTACGTGAACACAATTGTCCACCTGTGGCTTGACAATACCACATCTAATTGTCTTGCAAACAAAATTCCCTTATCTAGTGGTTGCACCTGCACCACCTCTCCTCTGCAACAGTGTAGCAGTACCAGACTGACGAAAAGTTTCCCAGGCCACATCCAGGCATGGCACCTGAAGGAAAAGGAATTCATGTCTAAAACACACAAATGACAAGTAAAAACTACACATACCCTATTATCTAATTACAATAAATACATGTTCCTCCCCCAGCACACTTAATCTACTTATCCCTAGACCTAAGTGCGTAAGGAACGTTCCTCTGTTGTTCTTTTAGCTTCAGTACCCTCACACCCTTTGTTACTGCTGGAGGAATCTACGGTAACGCATCTACTGTGCCCTTAAACGGCTTAATCCTACTCACATGAACTACTGACGACTTGCTTAGTAACTGCAATTTTACGTTCACTGGAGACACTATTTCATTTACTTCATACGGTCCAGAATATTTCGTCAAAAACTTCTTCGTTTTACCCTTCGGAACATAAGGATTAGCCAACAATACCCATTGACCAATTCTGTATTGCAGCAGTTTACCTGTTCTTTGCCCAATACTCTCTTGTTTCTTCAAAGCTTTAGTATCTGCACGCCGTACCCATTGCCAAATCTCTCTCAATTTCTTGGAGAACTTCTTCACTGACTCACCCTGTGAACCTAACTGAGGTTTGAGCACATCAAATGGTGATGGCATTTTCCGACCATAAATTACCTCATACAGAGAGAGCCCCGTTCCTGTATGAACTTTCGCGTTCTATGCGCTTGTCAACGGATTTAAATACACGTCCCAATCCGTGTGTTCTGAATTTACGAAATGACTAATCATCTTAACTAACGTCCTATGAACCCGTTCTATTCGTCCATTCGCCTGAGGATGAAATGGGCTTGTCCACAATTTCTTAACTTTCAATAAACGCCATAACTGCTTCATCAGCTCCGACATAAAGTTACTACCCTGATCTGTAATTATAGTATCAGGCACACCATAATTCAGCAACCAGTTATTTACTAAGGCTTGCGCAACAGTGCTTGCCTTCTGATCTGAAATAGCTACCATTACCAGGTATCAGGAAAAATGATCTAATATTGTTAATACGTATCGATTACCCGCTTGGGTCTTGTTAAATGGTCCGATTACGTCTAATCCAATGAATGCGAACGGTCGATCCGCTTCAGGTAGTCTCTCTAACTAAATTTTCTGATGACTTAAATCTGCTCTCTGCGCACACGGTATACAGTTTTACACATACTGCTCTACATCATTGCGACGTGTCTTCCACCAAAACGTTTCAGCTACCTGACTATCAGTCGTTCTTTTACCACCATGACCCGACAATACATGGTCATGCACTTGTTTCAACACTTCTTCCCTCAGCGACTCCGGTACTACGACGCGTAGTCTGCAATTCGTCTTCCTGCAAAGCAACCCATCCTGCATTTCAAACTGCAGTTGCATTCGGAACAATTGACACTCTCTGTCAGTGGCTTGCGCCTTTATCCACTCCTTCTCACTTATGCCCACAACTTGTACAGCTGCTATTTTCGAATACCCGGCCCCTCCGCCAGAATTATGTCACTTAGAAGAAGGTGTAATTAGATGAATGATGAACACTAACTTCACTTAATGAAGGTTAATTCAGCACTTGCACATACAAGGGCGTGGAGCGAACTGCCTCCGGCCAGAACACATACAGAACATTCCAGTAGAATCATTCTTGATGTTTGTGGATGCTTCTAGAATGTACTCAAACCGAATATAGAAATTAAAATTGTACAGTCCAGGTGAGGTTTGAACTCATGACCTTCCATGCAACAGTTTACTATCAACCACTACACCACAGTGCTACTCAACTCTTTCTGTGACAATGTACTTTAACATTCTTTTGCTAACTTTTTTTTGCATCACTATCCATTATTTTTTAAACAATGCCCATCTTGTTTTTACTTTTAGATTCTTCTTAATACTTCTTCAGCACATCCTGTATTTCTGATTCACTTAATGTATAATCATGGTGTGAACTTTCATAAGATTTAATTTTTGGTATGACAATATGGAATCATTTGTTTTGCAACTTCTCTGTTTTCTTCAACAGCTTTTAGTAGATTATCACCTAATCTTTCGATTCCTTGTTTTACTTGTTCAATAGAATCGATAACTGGTTGATCTTCTTTTGTATATTTTTCATATTCTATTCTTGGTTGTCTTCTCCAAAGATTGACTTGTTATTTCAGTTTTTCAGCTTTTTTTCTGTTTCGTTTAGCTTTTTTAGCGAATTCTGGATCGTATTTTATTATTAGAGGTGAAAAAACAGTAATTAATCATTTTAATATCTAACATTTATGTTTAATGTTCTTGTTTACAATTTATGTTTAACGTTTAAGTTTTTTGGGAATTCTGTATTTTATTTCTGAACTTACACTCGTTTGGATTTCCAGTCATGTCAATCATAAAAAATCCAAATTGATCATTCCTACATTTACTACATAATTCTTTAAAAGCATCAAATTTTAAATCACCACCAACAAACTTGTCAGAAATATGCTTTAAATTTATTTCATCTAGTCTGAAAATATTTAAAAAATTAAGATTATCCCTATCTAACAGTTTTGGTATTTTTTACTACGTTTCACCTAAATAAAAACACTCAATTCCTTTATGTCTTACTCTAGTAAAATGCTCTCTAACTACATCCTAATTTTCAAGAATGAAGCCATCGAATACTACTATTGAATTATCTAGACATTAATGAAATAATTTGATCTTTATTTTCAAAAAAATTGAATTTTTTATGATGCTTCTCTTCAATTTTTTACAACTTTTTATAAATTCTTGATATTTTGGTTGCTGTAAACTTTTTGAAGAAATGTACAAATGATTAATTTTATTACAATTCAACTGTCCTATAGCTAGATTACAAATGTTGATCAATAATGTAGTTTTTCCACATCCAGTTGGTTCTGTGATTGCATATTGGGCAGAATTTTGTAAAAGTTTACCATGTTTAGTTTTTTATTTCTTTTCTGGAATTCTTAGTGTTAGTTCCCGATCTATCATTTATTTAAATAAATTTTTATTAGTATAAATTGGTAAATTATTTCAATTAAGTGGTAAGTCATCTAAAAAAAGGTTAACTGTACCAACAACAGAAACTCATAAAAATGTTACGTAAGTTGCTTTTTAAACAATTGTTTTTAACTCCAAATATTACACCAAAATGTAATAAACTATATTACAATGGAGAAACAATAGGAATTCCTGTAGGTAAGTATAGTTTTAAAAAAGTAGAAAAATTTATGCATTCGAAAAATCCAAATATTTAGATTAAAGGTGATGAAATTTTAAACTGAATTACTATTGAGAGTGATGTTAAGTTGTATATGAATATAAAAGAAGATAATATTCCACGTACACTAGGATTTAATAATCAAAGTATTGAAGCTTATAAAAAGATTGTTGGTAACTATGTTCCTACAGCTATTAGAATCAAATCAATAAATATTAATTTTAACCTAGCTGATGGAATGTTTGTTAAGGGGCTCCGGAAAGGCTCAAAATCATGAAAAGTTCAATTTTTACTTTTTTGTGTTTTCTGAATCTGCAAACTATTACCTTTTAATAGATATATAATTTATTCAATTCCGAAGACTACAACTATTTTTAAATTTTTTTGAAATGTGCTCTACATGGGCGTGACCCACTGTGGCGCTGTTAAACTGCTGTCAAATGGTGTTATTATTAACGTCCGTGTTCATCAGGTACAGTTTAGTGATGTGAGATAAAGTATGTGTTGTGGCTAACCTGTGATGGTTCAATATATATCGCTGGTGTGATTGTCGATTGTTTCATGTTTATTTACTCTGTAGTTATCTCGAAAATATTCGTAATTAATTCTGTTTCTTGAGTCTCTGTTTTGTTGAAGTATAATAATGAGTAAAAGTAAAGTTATTAGAAATCCTCTGAATGCTTTTAAGAAAAGGAGAAATGTTGGAAAGCCAAAGGTATGTGTTATTACTGTAACAATAAAGACGATAACCAAGTGAGTGAACCTAACCTCTCAAGTACACCTGCCCATAGCAGTCAAAGTGGGAAAGAAAATACTTCACAGAAGAAGCTTGGTTCAATGAGCAAAAACTATGAATGTTTTATGGGCGAATCGGATGTGAATGAAATATTTGATATGTCGGTTCTCAAAGGACTTTTTTCAAACTGTATAAGATGTATTCATTGTAGTGAAGTTGGTCTGGAACTCTCCATAATAAAGCACGTAGGACTTGCTAGTGAAATACAACTGAAATGTGATAAGTGTTCATACATGACCACCTTTTGGAACAGTGTTACAGTAACTGCAACTGAAGAAAATGGTAGCAAAATCTACGAACACAACATCAGATTTGTTTATTCCTTGTGTTCAGTTGGTAAGGGTGCTACTGCAGGTGCAATTTTCTGTGGCATCATGAATCTTCCAAATCCCCCAACCAAGTTTACGACCTATAATAAATTAATAGGGTCTAAAGTAGAAGATGTCTGTATAGAATCTATGAAGAACACTGTGGAAGAGTCAGTAATGGAAAATAATGGTAACAGAGATTTGACTGCAGCGTTCGATGGTACCTGGCATAAACGGGGACACACATCTCTTCATGGTGTAGTATCTGGCACCAGTATGTGTACAGGGAAAGTTTTAGATGTAGCAGTAATATCAATGTATTGTAGATGTCCACAAAAATATAAAGGTACACATGAAAATAATTGCAAAGCTAACTATAGTGGCAGTAGTGGAGGAATGGAAGTGGCTGGTGTTGCCAGTATATTCCAGCGTTTTGAGGCATGTGATAAAGTGCGATATGTTAATTACCTTGGTGACGGTGATTCTAAAAGTTTCAAACATGTTCAAGGACTGAATCCCTATGGTGATGATGTTGTAGTGCAGAAATTTGAGTGTATTGGACACGTACGCGAATGGGACAAGACTTCGGCGACTGAAAGCTTCGTACAAAAAACAAAAACTCAGTGATGGTAATGGGTTGGATGGGAAGGGAAGGTTAACTGACAGTGTAATTGACAAAATACACAACTATTATGGAATGGCTATTAGGCAAAATACACAAAGTGTCGACGAAATGAAGAAGGCTGTTTGGGCTCTTTTTTTTTCATACTTCTTCAACCGATGAAAATCCCCAACATAGCTTGTGTCCCAAAGAAGAAGACAGTTGGTGTAAATATAACAAAGGATTGCTAACTGGTGAAGTGTACACTCATAAGCATAGTCTGCCTCATGCAATAATGGAGGTGATAAAACCTATTTTCAGAGACTTAGCAGCACCTGAACTGTTCAAAAATGGTTCAAATGGCTCTGAGCACTATGGGACTCAACTGCTGAGGTTATTAGTCCCCTAGAACTTAGAACTAGTTAAACCTAACTAACCTAAGGACATCACAAACATCCATGCCCGAGGCAGGATTCGAACCTGCGACCGTAGCGGTCTTGCGGTTCCAGACTGCAGTGCCTTTAACCGCACGGCCACTTCGGCCGGCACCTGAACTGTTGAAAAAGTGTATTCACGGAAAAACTCAAAACCCCAATGATAGTGTAAATAGTGTTATATGGTCGAGAATCCCTAAGACTGTATTTGTTGGAATAGAAACACTTCACTTTGGTGTGTATGATGCAGTTGCGACTTTCAATGATGGCAACATTGTAAGGTGCAAGGTATTTAGAAATATGGGAATGAAGATAGGTTCTAACATGGTACGAGCGATGCTTGCTTTAGACAAGGAACGCCTTCGGGCTGCAGACAGGGCTGTAAAGAGTCTAGAAATACAAGCAAGAGTAAACAGGAGGAGGAACAAGAGGAAGCTGGAGGAGGAGTTTGCAGAGGATGAAGATAATCCATCCTATGGACCTGGAATTCACTAAAAAGTTAATCCAATCTTTGTCGCTCGATTCCCAAAACTTTTATTTTCTCATACTAATTACATGTTTTCTAAGGATCTTCCAAACATATTTGTTTCCAACTTTCAGTAAATGTTACACAGTACCTTCTGCATAATTTAACACAGCCTTTTTCCAAAAAAACTGTATATTTTTGAATATATAAATAAAAAATTGCAGAAAAATGTTGTGAATTTTCATTACAATTGAAAAAAAACCATCTTTAATAACTGAACTAAAATTTTGTAAAATTCCTGTGTTAAGTTATAGCCCATATTTCAATAAATAATCTGTAAAAAGTTCAACTTCCTACGTCAAATACTTTGTGAGGAAAGATGTAATTTATAAGCGTTATTTTAACATTGCAAGTATAGGGCGTTCCGGAGCCCCTTAAACATACTGATCATTTTCATGGAGAATCTAATATTTTAGCCTCATTTAAATCAAATGATGAATTTGGGAGACCAATAATTCCTGTAGACATTCCTAGTTCTGATTCTGTTCAAGATTTAGAAATTACTATAATCAATGAAAATGATAATCTGGTTGACTTTAATAATGCTTGTGTAACAGTTGTTTTAAAAATGCCTTAATAAATTATATCCTTAATAAATCATGAACAAAATCAAGTGTTTTCAGTCTTACTCATTCCCTGTGAATAAGAAAACAAAAAATAATTTAAATACATTCAAAAAGGATCTAGAGATTGAAATAAATGTTGCTGATGACTGGCTTCATCCAAATCATGCTCAATTATACATGAACTTTACAGTTGTTATAGCTATTACTGATGAATCAGAATCTGATTGTACAACATATGATGAAAATAGATAATTAAGTAACAAAACTGTTTGATTTTGTGATCATAACGAAAGGAAACAATATTCTATCCAGAGTTTAACATCCTTTTATTTCATCAACACCTATGTTATACTTGACTTCATCTCTTGCTGATAAAGTAAGCTTAGAAGGTCACATTCTTAGTCATGGAAAAATAAGGAGTGAGAATAGTGAGGTACTTTATCCACTTGGATTACTTGGTGGATTTTTTTAAAGATTATGTCGAAATTATTTGGTAAGGAGTTTTAACAGTAATTTTTACTAGGTCTTCTAGTTCCAGAGATGCAATTCTTAGATGGCCTGATTATAATTATGCTGGTGTTGAAATCAAAGATACACTTCCTAAGGAAGTTAACAGAACTTTATTTGTAGGAAATTTAATGTATCTAAATTATGTATCAGAATAAGTTTATGCTAGATGGAGTAGTAATCAAATTATTAAAGAAAAACGAACAAAAGTGAACTTCAGAAGAATTTTTCTTAAATAACCTGTAACTGCTGCCTCCAGCGAAAACCTACCCCGGTATAAACTTCAACTGCGTTTAAATTTCCCACAAAAAGATGCCATTCAATTTTTCTCTAAGACTAATAGTTAGCATGTATGAAGCACGAGAACTTGAAAATATTGCACGTGGTTTTTGAAGACATTGTGGGTTGCATAACATCTTCCTATAGGGGCAGCTGAATCGCCCCATATAGAGTGAGGAATATTAATATTCGAACATTGGATTCAGTTATATAAGTATTATAATTAATTATAATAATTAAATAAATTTCAGCTAGTAACAGCGAATACTCTGTACAAGAATGACAAAAGGAGGAGGTAAACTTGGAAAAGACCACGTGATATGGGAAGATTTCCGTTAGATTACATCGTGGTCAGACAGAGATTCCGAAATCAGATGCTGGGTTGTAACAGGTACCCAGGAGCTGATATAGAATCAGACCACAATTTAATAGTGATGAAGAGTAGCCTGATGTTTAAGAGATTATTCAGGAACAATCAATCGGAATGTACTAAGGAACGACGAGGTATGTTTGAAGTTGCCTAGGGTTATACATACAGCAATAAGTAACAGCTCAGTAGACAGTATGGTTTAAGAGGAATGGACATCTCTAAGAAGGGCAATCACAGAAATTGGAAAGAAAAGCTTGGGTAATAGAAGAAATCCATCAGCTGATCGATAAAACAAGGAAGTACAAAAATGTTCAGGAACTTTCAAGAATACAGAAATACGAGTTGCTGGGGAACAAAATAAATAGGAAGTACAGGGAAGCTAGAACGAAATGGCTGCAGGAAAAATGTGAAGAAATCGAAAAAGCAATGATTTTCGGAAAGTCCGAGTCAGCGTAGAGGAAAGTTAAAGGAACGTACGGTGACATTAAAAGCAAAGGTAGTAACATTAAGAGTGCAACGGGAATTCCACTGTTAAATGCAAACGAGAGAGCTGATAGATGGAAAGAGTACACTGAAAGCCTCTGTCAGGGAGAAGATGTGATACAAAAAGCAACAGGAGTCGATTTAGAAGGGAGACGGGATACAGCATTAGAATCAGAATTTCAGAGAGCTTTGTGAGACTTAAGATCAAATAAGGCAAAAACGATAGATAAAATTCCATCAGAATTTCAAGATCGTTGGGGCAAGTGGCAACAAAACGACTATTCACGTTGGTGTGAAGAATGTATGGAGTCTGGTGACTTACCATTTGACTTTTGGAAAAATATCATTCACACAATTCCAAAGACTTCAAGAGCTGAAAAGTGCGAGAATTATTACTGCATAATCACCTTGACAGCTCATGCATCCAAGTTGATGACAAGAATAATATACAAAAGAATGGAAAATTGAGGATGTGTTAGAGACGATCAGTTTGGCCTTAGGAAAGGTCAAGGCACCAGAGAGGCAATTCTGACTTTGAGGGTGATAATGGAAACATGGCTAAAGAAAAATCAGGATACGTTCATAGGATTTGTCGACCTGGAAAAAGCGTTCGACAATGTAAAATGGTGCAAGATGTTCGAATTTCTGAGAAAAACACGGGAAGCTATAAGGAGACGGGGAATATACAATACGTAAAAGAGCCAAGAGGGAATAATGAGTGGACGACTAAGAACGAAATACTAGGATTACACAGGGTGTAAAACAGGGATGTAGTCTTGCACCCCCACTGCTCAACCTATATATCGACGAAGCAATGGTGGAAATAAAAGAAAGGTTCAGGAATGGAATTAAAATTCAAGGTGAAAGGATATCAGTGATACTATTCGCTGATGACATTGCTATTCTGAGTGAAGATGAAGAAAAATTACGTGGTGTGCTGAATACAATGAACAGTCCAATGGGTACAGAATTTGGATTGAGGGTAAATCGCAGAAAGACGAAAGTAATGAAAAGTAGCAGAAATGAGAACAGCGCGAAACTGATGGTCACGAAGTAGATGAAGTTAAGGAATTCTACTACCTAGGCAGTAAACTAACCAATGACGGACGGAGCAAGGAGGACATCAAAAGCAGACTAGCACTGACAAAAAGGGCATTCCCAGGCAAGAGGAGTCTTGTAATCAAACATAGGCCTTAATCTGAAGAAGAAATTTCTGAGTATGTACAACATATGGAGCACAGCATTGCATGATAATTAAACATGGACTGTGGGAAATCTGGATCAGAAGAGAATCAAAGAACTTGAGATGCGGTGCTACAGACCAATGTTGAAACATAAGTTACCTGATAAGCTAAGAAATGAGGAGGTTCTGCGTAGAATCGGGGAGGAAAGTAATATGTGGAAAACACTGACAAGGAGAAGGGACAAGATGACAGGATATCTGTTAAGACATCAGACTTCCGTGGTACTAGAGGGAGCTGTAGACGATAACAACTGTAGAGGCAGACAGAGGTTGGAATGCATCCAGCAGACAACTAAGGACGTAGGTTGCAAGTGGTACTGTGAGATGAAGAGGTTGACACAGGAGAAGAATTCGTAGCGGGCTGCATCAAACCAGTCAGAAGACGAATGACTCAAAAACACGAGATTTTGACTATGTAGTATAATAACTTTATTACCCGCCAGGTTAGCCGAGCGCGTTAACGCGCTGCTTCCTGGACTCGGGTAGGCGCGCCGGCCCCGGATCGCATCCGCCCGGCGAATTAACGACGAGGGCCGATGTGCCGGCCAGCCTGGATGTGGTTTTTAGGCGATTTTCCACATCCCCTAGGTGAATACCGGGCCGGTCCCCACGTCCCGCGTCAACTACACGACTCGCAGACATCCAAACACTTTCGCACTATTCCATTGATTACACTCGTCGCAGACAGTTGGGGGCACACTAATTCCTTCCCGGGGGTACGGGGTGGCGACAGGAAGGGCATCCGGCCACCCCTTCAACTAACATTGCCACATCCGATTAACCATGCCGACCCTGCGTATCCGCGGGAAAAACGACACAGAAAAAGAAAGAAGAAAGAAAGAAAGAATCATAACTTTATTCTTAACAAAACAAAAATAATCAAGTATTATATTAAGGTATATGTCCAGTAAATAATAGTATGAAATTTTTCACGTAACTTATTACAGTTGTTAAACAATACGATTTAAATAACGTTCAGTTCAAATTTCATGTTACCTTAACATTTGGACAATTGGCAGTGTAGCATTTGTTTTGATCATTCAGCACAAGTTATTGGTCGGTTACAATATTGTTGCACCTGAGAGTGAGGGCGCTTTGGTCGACTTATCGTAAGACGTCCCATATTATATAGGATCGTCCCTTAATTTGCTTAACCGTCCAATTGACGTGACGAAATATACTGTCCCGTTTTTCAATAACTATCCCCTATATTCTGAAATAGCCAGTTTTTAAGGAACGTGTAGCATAACCAAATTCAGAAGAAACGTGGTCATACCCAAAGAATAAAGAAAATACACTATCTGATTAAACCAAACTAAGACAGGTCTATCAATTTCAACTTTCGTACATCTCAGGACATCTTATGCATGGATTTGCAGCTCACTACCATGTTTGTGTAGTTCTACCTGACGCTAATGCTGCTGCTGCGGAAAGTGTGTCCTCCATCAGAAAATGTTTATTGACTGATGAAAAAAATAGGAAAAAAGTGTGAAAATTTCGTTTTCTGATGACTTTCCTTTGTTTCCACTTGACCGGTTTCAGGCCAGCTGCCCGTCTTCAGATCATTTGTTACAGTTACAGAGTGATCTGTGGAGTCATGTGACAGTGAAGCTTCAGTTACAAATTCGACAAGTTACGCTGTAATTGTAACAAATGATCTGAAGATGGGCTGCTGTCCCGAAACCGGACTTTGGATACTTTTTTATAAGATACGTTCGCGGTACGCCATGCAGACAAATATGTCTAGACTTGATGAAAAGAATAGGTTTAGTGTTTACACTGTTAAGGAGATACAAAGCCCCAGTTTCACTATATTATATGTGTTGATTTTTGAAGAGGTCTTTTTGAAAATATCAAACTCCTGAATGATAAAATCTAACAAAAGAGATTTTTCAGAAAATAAAATCTAACAAAAGAGATTTTCATAAACTATCCACAGTAAAACTTACAGGCCAGTTGAGAGTGAAATACAAGTAACTTATGTAAATAGTAATCATTTTCTGCCCTAGCTGAAGACCTTGTTATAAAGGGGGGGGGGGTTATAATTAAACTTTCCCTATTTAACAAATTATAACACACAAAATAATTACCGTGCGAGTACCAAACTTGGTAGCATTAATGTCTAGTGTATAGGGTGCATGATTTCCATGAGTCACAGTGCCACCGTCCAGTTCCAACTATGGTCACCAGGTGCCATGATCAGTCATCGTGATTCATAGCCTCACACAGCTGACGAGTCGCCGTACACTTGTTGACGTGTCAACATGAGCTTGGACAAAAGGAGCCGAGCGTTATTGGTGAAGGTCTATTATCAAAGCAACAGTAATGCTGCAGCTGCACTTCGAGAATACCGCCGGCTGAACGGATTACGTAAGGGTCCTCTTTCTCTATCTGCTGTGCGGAGCATGATGAAGTAGTTCGAATCAATTGAAAAATTGGGCGTCGCTCCGGGAAGAGGCCGACAACCGGCTGGACCACAGGTGGTTGATGAAATCGCTGTTGCTATGGTAGACAACGCTCTGCGCAATTCCCGATCGTCTGGCAGTGAGCGTGCTGTGTCACGACATTTGAATATCCCGTAGTCCACTGTACGGAAGGTGCTTCGAACCATTCTCAAATGGTATCTGTTCAACATCCATTCGTAGAGCAGCTTGCACCGCAAGACGCACAACGACGTGTTGACTTCACTCTCTACCTTCTCGCAAGGATTGAAGTTGATAAGGGGTGGCCATGGACCATCCAATGGGCAGACGAAGCTCATTTTTCTCTGACTGGTGAGGTGAACACACAGAATTGCCGAGTGTGGGGATCTTCAAGTGTCACCGTATGGTGTGGCTTCTCGGCTACGTTCATTGCCCACTCTTTTTTGAAAAGGTTGGCGCCCAAGGACCAAAGACGCGCAGTGTGACTGGCCAGCGTTACTGTAATATGCTTCGCGAGCATGTCATATCCCCTGCTATGTAATGGTATGATGTATCGCAGCAGCACATTAAAAGTGTTTCAGTTGAATTAATTCAGTACTATTTCTCTTCTCCTTGTCCTTGACGTCAACGCTACCAAATTTGGTCCTCGTATGGTAATTAGTTTCTTTGTTATGACGTGGTACACAGGAAAAGTTTAATTAGAACCAAACGGTATTAAAGCGATATATTGTGTTCGCATCTAGTAATAGTAAAGAAATAAAATATTTACTCGATTAGTAATTCAGGGTACTGTGATGGTTTCTTTAATGCGAGGATTACAAAATCCACGACGATCTATGTAGTTGTAATACAAATCAAATATCTTAACCCATATCCACTACAGAGATATACTATTAACGAAAGTTTCCACAATATGTCGATTCATTTCAATTTATAATTTGGGTGCCATATTTTGATTTTGGAAATCCGGCCACCCTTGCTTATCGTGATGTTTCACGAGGAAACCCTGAGCCATATGATATCACATGCACAACTTTCTTGAAATCATTCACAATGCTATGTGTTTGTTTACTGTAACGTCACCTTGCGTTTCTGATAACAGCTACGGAAGGCCCAGTACAACAAATATCGGGGTCCGGTAATATGTATTTTGAGTTATAAGGCAGTGTTTGTTTACAAGTGTGGTCGACTGTCCTGGCGGTACGATGCCAGATTTGACATACGACAACTAGTGATTTTTCGAAACGCGAAAGTTAAATCGTATAGACAAATTAAGCAAGAGTAATGTGTTTTTGTGGGGCGGAGGGTGGGTACAGGGGGGGCGGGGGGGGAGGGGGGCAGGGATCATCAGACTACTAGAAAACGAGACCGTATAGGCACCATACCTCAAAAGCGCCAGCCAAAGAAGTTGGATGCAAGCGACAAAACGAATCTAATACGAAAAATAATGAAGGATCGTACACTTAGTGCACCGAAATTAGCAAGTGAGCTTCTAAACGAGACTGGACGGAAGGATCATCCTCCAACGATTCGGAGAGCACTGAAAGACACTATTACAATGGAAGAGACCGTATGTGAATCAACAGAATCGGAAGAAGAAATGGACTTTGCTAAAAAGTTTATTAAGACGTCATTTATAACAAAAAAAGTAAATTTAACTTTTTGGGTCAAGTGGACGAAGGGAGGTGTGGCGGAAGGTGAATGAAGAATTTGAAGTCACCAATGTTAAGCCGATGTGTAAAGTATGGAGGTGGCAGTGGTCTTGCCAAGGGCTGTATATCTACATTTGGACCAAGCAGATTAGTGTTCATAGAGAGTATTACGGACAAACATGTCTATCTGAACATATAAAAAACCAATTTTCGTGCAAGTGCTGACGAAATGGGGATATCAGACACATACATTCAGATTTGACGAGGACGGTGGCCCTAAGCGTAAACATTGCTTTGTGCATTAATACTTGTTGTACAATTGCCCTAAAGTTTTACAACCAACCACCTCAGTCACCAGATCTCAGCCGTATTGAGAACGTTTCGGGAGAGCTACAGCGGCGTATTAGAAAACACCAATATCTTCCAAAGAACCTGTGAAGCTTCGATTGGAAGAAGAATTGGATGGTACATGTACTGACCGTTAGGATCATAAGCAGTTTGCCGCAGTGCTTGAAAGAAGTGATATAACAAAATGGCTCAAATTTTCTAATGTTAAAGTAAGGTGAAAATAGTACCGAGTTTGATGTAAAACGTTTTATTAAAGAAGTTCTGTAAGTTATATTAATAAAGACGATGCTATTATTTACAAGACATAGACTAATCAGCCAGAACATTACGACCACAGATATGCTGTTGATATAAAGCCACCAGATGATAGCAGCGTCACCTAGCGAGGAACGACTACCCGTTAGACACACGCATGGAGCATCTAGTGTCAGTGAGCGAGCTGTCCATGCGTAGAATGGGGAAGCTGCGCGATTTATCTGAGTCTGACCGAGGGCACATTGTGAGGGCTCGGCACGAGCATTTCGGAGAAAGCACGACTTGTCGAGCGTTCAGGAAGTGCTCTGGTGAGTATCTACAACACGTGGCGAAACCAAGGTGAAACCACCTTCACACATCGTGGCCACTCCTCATTACAGATGTCGGACGGTGTAGGCTGGACAGGCTGCTAAAACAGGACAGACAGCGAAATGTGGCGGAACTAACATTAAATTTTAATGGTGGACAGAGTACAACTGTGTGTGACAACACAGTGCACCAAAACACCTGAAACGTCCCCTTATGAACAATTATACAAGACTGTGCTTAACCTGACGCACAATATTTATAGCGCAACGCAATCTGACTTTCAACACACAATATTTTGTTAGCGCAACGCAATCTGACTTTCAAAATTCTCTACAAGAGAATGGCCCTGACTAACATTAAACTATACGTCTCACAAATCACTTATCTCACCAAAAATCTTCGCTGCTCAAGCTACTGCAATACAGCGAGCGCCACTACTGCCAGCTAAATAAAAGATTCAAACTATGGAAGGCACTAACTACTGATAGGGATAGTTAGCAAATGAAAGATATTAATAGAGAACAAAGAATGTATTTACCTTGATATCATCATATATATAGCAGTTCATGACAAATTACAAAACTCCGCCATCTCTCTCCCCACATCCACCACTGCTGGCGGCTCACCTCCAACTGCCCAGCGCTACGCGCTGTTCACAGCCAGCTGCCTAACACTACAATGGCGAGTATTACAACAATGCAAAGCAGCCACAGACTGCACACCGCACAGCCAGTGATTTTCTATACAGAGGTGGCGTTACCAATAAAAAAACCTAAACAGCCTACTTACATAGCCCCCATGCTCCCCACAAAAAAATTTTACAAATTGGTTTGGGCAGTGCCCAATACAGATTTGAAAAATTTTTTTATAATTACAATAACAAAGAAATCAAATGCACACACTTATTGATACAATGTTGGTCAAAAGCTAAAATTTTCTCACAGTCCATAAAGACAGTCCTAATCGTTCATCACAGTAAAATATCAGTCTTTTTCTCAAAGTCTGAGCAGTAAAAGAAAATGCACACGGAAGTAGTGGATTTCCATGCAGTATTGAAGAAGTATTGTTGTCCTTCCAACGAAAAGACAGTGCTGACTCTACATGCAGACAGGTAATGGGCCACAACAGAGTAAACGCACAGCGGAGTCAGTCGAAATTTTTAAGAGTATCGTTTGGTAGGTCATCACAGAGCAGACCCACTGTAGTCCTGGTAGAGATTACGGTATTGGTGGGCCACCAGAGGTGCAGACCCACTGCAGTCCTTGTAGAAATAATGGTACTGATGGATCATCAAAGATGTAGACCCACTGTAGTCCTTGTAGAGATAATGGTACTGATGGATCATCAAAGATGTAGACCCACTGTAGTCCTTGTAGAGATTACGGTATTGGTGGGCCACCAGAGGCGCAGACCCACTGCAGTCCTTGTAGAAATAATGGTACTGGTGGGCCATCAAAGATGCAGACCCACTGTAGTCCTTGTAGAGACGGCCAGCAGCCATCTGCTGTGACTGTGCAGGTGCACAATCACCATTGAAGTGTCTTGTGGATAATTTAGCAAGTCCATAACCACCACTTGTGCACTCACAAAGTTTTTGGAATTGTCCTTAGAACCAGCAATGCTGTTATCCAGTCCCTTGCTGAATTATTAACACACGTGCAAACACTATCAGTCCTTACTTCTCACATATTGTCCATATACTATGACCAACAGAAACGTGTGCAGTGAAATGTAACTTAGAAGTTACTTAATTTGATGAACTGGTGTCAATTACAATTTTATAACATAAGAATACAATTACAAAGATACAGAAAACATCATTAAAAACATAATAGTAGAGATAACATTCGTAGTAATAGGGGCTTTACAAAAGAATAGAAATAAACATATACATCAGTGTTACAAAAATAATGACATAAGTACTTACATAAAGATCAGAATAACTTTTGAAACATCACCTCCACATATGAACAACAAAACAGAATTTACCAAGTAAATAACATAGTATTAGAAAAATTCTACAACATAGCTCTAATCAGCTAAACACATAAAGACAGGAAAAACACAAATACACAAGGGTACACAAACACATAGAGGGATGACACAAAAGGAATGGATAGAGTTCGTTTTCAGTGTAACTTTTGGTACTGCAGTATTGTGCGAACAAAACCTTTTTTGTTCTTGGAGATCTCCCTGTGTTCATCATTATTCCCAAAAAGTCTTATCTGTACCTCTTTTCTGTATTCCAACCATAAGTCTTTCAAAATAAATACGGCTCATTGTACAATACTCATTTAGGCCCAAATCTTTTTTTATATACCTTGTCAATGCATTGCTTCCAATTCATCATAGTTAGTTTCTTATATAGTCTACCCCCTCTTAAGCTAACTTAAATCTACTGAGCTCAGATATATATACCAAGGGACGAGGCAATGCAGCATCACATAAAACAATAAACATCAATGACAAAAATTTCAAACTGGCAAAGCAAGCTACAGTAAATCTAAATTACCAAGCAATTCAACATTACAACTAATATGAGGCAATGCGCAGCAAACAATAAAATAATCATTAGTAAAACTGGCTTAACAGCGTAATACAAAGTCAAATTCAGTAACATTATGCCTGGCAAACAGCAGAAGCAAAAGCAATAAATTATATCTAAACATGACAACGCTCAAGCAGAAAAATATTACAGTAAAGACAACAATGCAGATAAGGGAAATGTATAATCACATCTTAATGTTTATGTAATTAAAGTGGTGCACCACAAAAACGAATTCTACAAAAAAATTACCAAGTACTTGAAAAGAAAATTATATATGCAGTTATTGTTATTAGTCCCTTCTTATTGTTCTTTCCATTCCAAGAGCTCCTTTTTTGAAGAATGTGGGTCATAAAATAATTATTTAATAGATCTGTTGACAGAAAATATTTAAATTAGTACATCTATAAAATTTTATTTTAACCAGTGCTGCAGTGCAGCTAGAAACTAGATATTAAACAAAATGGGCAAAGCAAGGCGTGAAACGTCATTCACTAGCCATATGGCATTTCTCTCAATTAGCACGACAATAGCCGTGAAATGTTTCTCATCGTTTTCAAGTTCGACCGTGTCGTTTTTGCGATGCTTTCTACAAAGGAACGTCAATAGCGATTATAATGGCTTCCCCTAATGGCTTTTTCTTCTACCTGTGCCGCTGGAAGGCTAATGGCCCCTTTTTTTTTGTTCGGGCGGCTGTCGCCCAGGTGGGTGCCCGCGACGCATTACGTGCAGGTGGTCACTTAACTTTCGTACGGAAATATTAACGACAGCAGTTTGCGCTAAAATGGCAGTCTCATATAAAAATATTTCACAGGTCAAGAATTTGCGTTGCAAATCTGTAGAAACAAAATCCTATAAATATAAGTGTCCAAAAAAAATATTCGTCAGCATTGTGATACATTCACGCATTTACACACATTTCATAACTCTTAAAGTACGATCTTGGTTTCCAACAACCTTTTCCACAAATCAGAGTGCCCTAATCGCTACTCATTACTCCTTACCTTATTACACATATACAAATTCGTCGACGCTTCTTCAATACTTCATCATTAGATACCTAGCATAATCAAATTCTTCATATAACATTAGCTTATTAATCATAAACATACCTCAACAACATAATACACATCGTCGTCGTAAAAATAACATCGTAACACCTCAGTCAAATCTCAAAATCGTCGTAGCTTCCTGAATATTTTAAAACCTAAAAGTAATTCTCTGCTCATTTCAAAAGTGTCATCTACCTCAAACATACCTTAAAAATCATGATCTCATACCAAATACATCATTCAAAGCTCTCATAGTATCACAATGGTTCCGAAAAAATATGAACAGTTTACAAAGTACAGACAAAATACAATTTCATACGTATGAAGTTATTCAACTGTGTAATTACGTAAACATCTGTCACTGACGTAGTAAAAAAAATGTTTGTCTCTCTCAGTTAAATGATCTGATAGCTGTGTAATACTGTGTTGGGGAAATATGGTACCGATGTGTAAAGTTGTATAAGCAAATACCATATTAGCTAGGGCTCCTTGTGTGTGCCAAACACATGGTACACAAAGTAAACGTGTACCCCCCTGAGGATTAATGTAATTATACCCTCAGGTGTTACAGATTACAGCAATGGAATGAAATATATCTCGGAAAACTTTCTTTGTAATAAAAAATCTTTAAAAATAAGTGTTTTAAGTATAAGATTAATCACTCAAATGCGTGTACTGTAGCGCTAAACTGTGCGTCATGTTGTAAGATAACCTCTGTGGAAGTCTCGTAGTTATCGTCCTCCGAAAGCTGAGTTCCACAAAAGTCAATGTACTTACCTCATGATACACAAAAGTGAAATGCTTTGCGTATAGATATCTTAGTTATTACGCTTATTGCCGTGATGAGGAAAGTACTGTCCTGTAACGTATTGTTGTGCCACGAAAAAGGCTGTCTCATTGTAGCTATACCACAAAAGTTACTAATAAAACATGTTTTTCTTTCCAAAAGAATTCAGAAAACTGTGCAAATATAAAACAGAAACACCTCAAAAGCAACATTGTAAACTGTCACTCATTAGTAGCGTCGTGATAACATCGTGTAGCTGTCACATAAACTAACCACTGTATCATCTGGTATCTCTCAGAAAGTACTTTAAATCCAGAATGTATTTTCAAGTAAACCAAAATGTTGCATTAAAATCTCAAGTTAAAAAAGCACATTATCTCTCAATAAACGGTTTTACGTGTGAAATGTGGTGTAAACCTTTACTCTTCCTAGTACTCAGAGTTTCAACTTGAACGTAATTATCATGCGGTATACGTCGGTAAAGAATGCTAAATCTTTTCTCAAGGTTAGCGTCTGTGTTATTTTTCTCGGAGCCAGCGGGCGCACGCGGCTGCCTGCTGTGCGAGTCATTGTCTGTTTCTTTGCTGCCGCGCGTCGTTATTCGGACTAGGAGACCGAACTTCTACAAATTCGCCTTGCCGAGAGGGCCCAGCTCTGTTAGAATCCCGCCAGTTCTGATGCAATTCAGGTCTGTCGTTACGATCATATCGTCTGTCGTCATGTCGGTAGATGCCATAGTTTCTTTCTTGTCGGTCACGAGGTGGAGAATTTCTCCCTGAATCGTAACTGCGCGCTGGACCGTTGCGTCTAAAGTTATTCTGTCTCCCGTGATAATAATTGTTTTGGTTCCCATATTGTCTGTTTCTCTGATTGTCTCTGTGATAGTCATTACCGCGGAGAGGTGATCTTTCCCTGTAATTATTACTACTCTGCCAACGGTTGTTATACGGGTGGTGTCTGTTTCGGTCACGATTCGTGTTGTGAGAATAGCCTTGTCGCGTCCAGTTATTATGTCTTTCATCGCGGAATTGCGACGGATGTGATCTGTAATTGTTGTGCTCGTGCGTTCCGCGATTGTCAGTGTCAATTTCCAGTTCTTGTAAGAGTCCTTGAAATGCTTCAATGTCGTCTTTGCAACGTCCTGCCAAAATAATATGTCGCAAATGTTCAGGCAGTTTGATTAAGCAAATGCGGATGAGTTCTGAGGGGCTGTATGGGTTTGACAGGTACTGATTCTTATGCAACATGTCTTCAAAATATTTCACAAGACTGGAGAATTCAGATTGTTCGAAATGTTTCATCATTATGATGCCATGTTTTACTCGGTCTTGTGTGGCTTGAGACCAATATGCTGAGAGGAAGGCATGGTAAAATTCTCCTTCACTATGACAATCATGAATGACCGAACGCATTCTTACAGCTGGTTCATTCTCTAAATAGCCACACATAAATTCTAATCTGTGTTCTAATGACCAGTTGGGGGGAAAACAATGAGAGAATTGATGGAGCCACGCTTGTGGATGAATGTCGTTGGCAGAATTTTTAAACGTTTTGAATTTACGTGTAGTAATGAACAGCTTATAGTCAAAGTCATCATGTCGGCGAGTCGCATATCGGTCATTGTTACGTCGTGTCGGCGGTTCCATCTCAAAATTCGGTGTGCCTTGCCAATTTCTTTCATAATTTCCGAAGTGTCCTGTGTTATTATTTTGTGGTTGTTCCGTATTTCTATGTCCCTCTTCCCGTGTTGGGGCGCGAGTGTCCTCTGAAATACGTAATTCTTGTATTACCTGTGTCAGCTGATCTTGTACTTCCCGGATTTCTCTTTGGTGTTGATTCAGATTTTGTTTCAGTTTCCTAATTTGTTCGCTCTCTTCTGTGTCATTAAAGAATACCGGTTTTGTGTCATTCAGATTATCATCTACCTTCGTAGATAAATTAGGGAACTGATCCGAAAGTTCGGCTACTTTCTCCGATAGTGTACTTATTTCCTCAGTGTGTTTTTCTGAACCAAGTTTCAGAGTATCTACTGTGTCCTTTAAGTTTTCCTGAGTTTTTGCAAGTTGCGTAACCGAATCGGTAGATGCAACTGAGTAAAATTTAGCTTGCAAGGTCTCATGATTTTCGTGAACAGTAGTTTGCAGTTCTTTTATGGCTGCTTCGTGATTCTGTAGTGCATTTTCATGCCGCGAAAAAATAGGTTGGAAATGCTCACAAATTTGTGTTTTTACGTCATTACAGACTTTTTGACATTTCGATTCAATGTGATGTAACTCATTAGTTAAATCCTCACGTGTTTGTTCAAGAGTTTGCTCCAATGAGTCTAACTTTTGAAGCTTTTGCTGTGTTTGACTCTGATTTTGTTCCATTTGTTTCTGATTTTGTTCCATTGCGTCTAACTTTTGCTGTGTTTGACTCTGATTTTGTTCCATTTGTTTCTGATTTTGCTCAATTGTGTCTAATTTTTGAAGATTTTGTCCCATTGCGTCTAACTTTTGCTGTGTTTGACTCTGATTTTGTTCCACTGTGTCTAACTTTCGAAGATTTTGTCCCATTGTGTCTAGCTGTTGCTGTGTTTGTCCCATTTGTTGTATTAATTGTAATAACAATGCATTGGTGTCTGAAACATGTTCCTCAGTGCTTTTCGGCAGTGAATTTGCACCGGAAACATTCACATTTTGACAAGCAGAAAATGTGTCTTGACTCATTTGAGAAAACGGTGAGGACCCAAAACCTGAGTCTATAGTATTTGCAAAATTGTGTCCTGTCATTCCCGATACCTGAAGCGAGCTGTTGCCGACCGATCGATCGATAATGCTTCCCTCTTCACTAATTGTTTCACTGTTCACGCCATTGTTTGCAACCCGCTCCATTTCCCTATGCGCAATTACCAAATTACCGCTGTTAACATTAGTTAATTCATTATTCTGCGGCGCTAACATACTGCTTTCGTCTTCACTGTCATTTCTCAATTTAGTTTGGAGCCTAGTATTGCGTTTTTCACACGCCATTATTGTCACAGTATTTCACACGACAACACAGAAAAACACAATTTGAAGATCAAAAATAAGAGAACACATTAACATAACACTGAAAATAATATCTAGTTAATTGCAGCTGCGAAATACTTGGTGCAAATCTACATGCATGCCACAACTATTTTACTGTACAACAATGAAAAACTACAACTACAATGGAAATTCTCTCTACAATTATGCACTAGCAATAAACAAAATCTACACTAATTACACAAAATACAAGAAAAAATCAGAAGATTCCAGTGAGGTATCCTAGGCTAAGGGTCGACATATGAAACGTCCCCTTTGAACAATTTTTACATAATTGTGCTTAACCTGACACACAATATTTATAGCGCAACGCAATCTGACTTTCAACACACAATATTTTGTTAGCGCAACGCAATCTGACTTTCAAAATTCTCTACAAGAGAATGGCCCTGACTAACATTAAACTATACGTCTCACAAATCACTTATCTCACCAAAAATCTTCGCTGCTCAAGCTACTGCAATACAGCGAGCGCCACTACTGCCAGCTAAATAAAAGATTCAAACTATGGAAGGCACTAACTACTGATAGGGATAGTTAGCAAATGAAAGATATTAATAGAGAACAAAGAATGTATTTACCTTGATATCATCATATATATAGCAGTTCATGACAAATTACAAAACTCCGCCATCTCTCTCCCCACATCCACCACTGCTGGCGGCTCACCTCCAACTGCCCAGCGCTACGCGCTGTTCACAGCCAGCTGCCTAACACTACAATGGCGAGTATTACAACAATGCAAAGCAGCCACAGACTGCACACCGCACAGCCAGTGATTTTCTATACAGAGGTGGCGTTACCAATAAAAAAACCTAAACAGCCTACTTACACACCTAACAGTGGGCCTTCTCAGCCGACGGCCCATGCATGTGCCAATATTAACACCACAACATCGGCAACTACAGGGTGTTTCAAAAATGACCGGTATATTTGAAACGGCAATAAAAACTAAACGAGCAGCGATAGAAATACACCGTTTGTTGCAATATGCTTGGGACAACAGTACATTTTCAGGCGGACAAACTTTCTAAATTACAGTAGTTACAATTTTCAACAACAGATGGCGCTGCAAGTGATGTGAAAGATATAGACGACAACGCAGTCTGTGGGCGCGCCATTCTGTACGTCGTCTTTCTACTGTAAGCGTGTGCTGTCCACAATGTGCACGTGTGCTGTAGACAACATGGTTTATTCCTTAGAACAGAGGATTTTTCTGGTGTTTGAATTCCACCGCCTAGAACACAGTGTTGTTGCAACAAGACGAAGTTTTCAATGGAGGTTTAATGTAACCAAAGGACCGAAAAGCGATACAAGAAAGGATCTGTTTGCAAAATTTCAACGGACTGGGAACGTGACGGATGAACGTGCTGGAAAGGTAGGGCGACCGCGTACGGCAACCACAGAGGGCAACGCGCAGCTAGTGCAGCAGGTGATCCAACAGCGGCCTCGGGTTTCCGTTCGCCGTGTTGCAGCTGCGGTCCAAATGACGCCAACGTCCACGTATCGTCTCATGCGCCAGAGTTTACACCTCTATCCATACAAAATTCAAACGCGGCAACCCCTCAGCGCCGCTACCATTGCTGCACGAGAGACATTCGCTAACGATATAGTGCACAGGATTGATGACGGCGATATGCATGTGGGCAGCATTTGGTTGACTGAAGAAGCTTATTTTTACCTGGACGGCTTCGTCAATAAACAGAACTGGCGCATATGGGGAACCGAAAAGCCCCATGTTGCAGTCCCATCGTCCCTGCATCCTCAAAAAGTACTGGTCTGGGCCGCCATTTCTTCCAAAGGAATCATTGGCCCATTTTTCAGATCCGAAACGATTACTGCATCACGCTATCTGGACATTCTTCGTGAATTTGTGGCGGTACAAACTGCCTTAGACGACACTGCGAACACCTCGTGGTTTATGCAAGATGGTGCCCGGCCACATCGCACGGCCGACGTCTTTAATTTCCTGAATGAATATTTCGATGATCGTGTGATTGCTTTGGGCTATCCGAAACATACAGGAGGCGGCGTGGATTGGCCTCCCTATTCGCCAGACATGAACCCCTGTGACTTCTTTCTGTGTGGACACTTGAAAGACCAGGTGTACCGCCAGAATCCAGAAACAATTGAACAGCTGAAGCAGTACATCTCATCTGCATGTGAAGCCATTCCGCCAGACACGTTGTCAAAGGTTTCGGGTAATTTCATTCAGAGACTACGCCATATTATTGCTACGCATGGTGGATATGTGGAAAATATCGTACTATAGAGTCTCCCAGATCGCAGCGCCATCTGTTGTTGACAATTGTAACTACTGTAATTTCGAAAGTTTGTCCGCCTGAAAATGTACTGTTGTCCCAAGCATATTGCAACAAACGGTGTATTTCTATCGCTGCTCGTTTAGTTTGTATTGCCGTTTCAAATATACCGGTCATTTTTGAAACACCCTGTATGACTGTAATGGGCACGTGACCATCGGCACTGGACGTTGGCACAGTGGCATATACCTTCTTCACCTTGCCGATAGGAGGCCACGAATCCGTCGTCTTCCAGGAGAACAGCTCCTTGCCACCTGTACTTTGGCGGCTCCATTATACTCTGGGCAACGTTCACGTGAGCATCCATGGGTCCAGTGGAGTTCGTGCAAGGCACCATGATGGCGAAGCAGTATCGTACACTGGTTGCAGACGTTCATGTTCCCCGTCGACAGCCACATTTTTCAATAAGATAGTGCTTCATGTCACAAGGCCAGGAGAGTGATGAGTGGTTCGAGGAACACAGTGGCGAGTTTCAGTTGATATGCTGTCCCCGTAACTCGTCAGATCTAAACCCAATCGATCACATCTGTGATGTTATTGAATGTGGCGTAAGAGCTCATCGCCCCCCTCCCTGGAATTTACGGGAATTAGGTGACTTGCGTGTGCAGATGTGGTGCCAACTCTCTCCAGCGACCTACCAATTGCCTCCAAACTACGATGTGTCGCCGCTGTTATCAGTGCCAAAGGTGCACGTACCGGCTATTAGATAGGTGGTCATAATGTTCCGATTGATCAGTGTGTAAATTAATATACGAGGGGTGTTCAGTTGTAGGACATCATGGAATTTTCCCGCTTCAGCCTCTATAGTTTCATGAAGTTCAAAATGGCGTCTGTAACAAAAGTCGGTTCCAAGCAGGGAGCTGTCATTGAGAGTCTTTTGGCGGAAACCAGGAGACAAGAACTCTGCTGATTAATACATTCAGAGAGCATCTGTCAACGCTTGCTTTCTTTGGAATTGGAATTATTATATTCTTCTTGAAGTCTGAGGGTATTTCACCTGTGTCATACATTTTGCTCACCAGAAGGTCGAAGTAGAGAGGACATAAAATGTAGACTGGCAATGGCAAGGAAAGCGTTTCTGAAGAAGAGAAATTTGTTAACATCGAGTATAGATTTAAGTGTCAGGAAGTCGTTTCTGAAAATATTTGTACGGAGTGTAGCCATGTATGGAAGTGAAACATGGTCGATTAACAGTTTGGACAAGAAGAGAATAGAAGCTTTCGAAATGTGGTGCTACAGGAGAATGCTGAAGATTAGATGGGTAGATCACATAACTAATGAGGAGGTATTGAATAGGATTGGGGAGAAGAGAAGTTTGTGGCACAACTTGACTAGAAGAAGGGATCGGTTGGTAGGACACGTTCTGAGGCATCAAGGGATCACCAATTTAGTACTGGAGGGCAGCGTGGAGGGTAAAAATCGTAGAGGGAGACCAAGAGATGAATACACTAAACAGATTCAGAAGGATGTAGGCTGCAGTACGTACTGGGAGATGAAGCAGCTTGCACAGGATAGAGTAGCATGGAGAGCTGCATCAAACCAGTCTCAGGACTGAAGACCACAACAACAACAACATGTTTAAGATAGGGTGCACGCTAATTATATTCCGCATATGTACTAACCCATACTGATATGCCGTCTCAGACTGACGAGCAAATCCTGTAATGTAATTTTATAAGCCTGCTCGCTGCGTGACAGCGAATCTCGTGCTGCGGTAAAATACACACACACACACACACTTACCTACGTAATTCTGGCCTTGGTAGCAGTAGGCTCGACCAACACGGTAATATTACGAGAACTCAAATCGGACAACTATCTTTTCACGAAAC
Source organism: Schistocerca nitens (assembly GCF_023898315.1). Classification (NCBI taxonomy): domain Eukaryota; kingdom Metazoa; phylum Arthropoda; class Insecta; order Orthoptera; family Acrididae; genus Schistocerca; species Schistocerca nitens. The sequence goes on from NC_064619.1 coordinate 662,303,041, forward strand.
ACAAAGTTAACAAGCTATATTTCGCGTAAGATAAGAGAAATTGGGGATCGATAGAGAGTGTTGCTCTCTCTCTAGCACCGTTTTTTGTGAGTGTGTGTCTTAGAAAGAGAGACTACATATCCACGTTTAAAGAAAACACACAAAATATATGGTGAAGCCGTGTTTGGCAATGTACATATGTAATTGCTGATCTGACAGTAAAATAAAGTCCTGTGGAAGCACTTAATCCAACCTGATAAGTGTCCCTGATTATATCGATCAGAGCCCATATTTTGCTATAACGCACACCACAAAATCCTAAACTTAGTATGTATGTGATAATTATAGATCCTAAGGGCAATCATAAAGTGTTTTTTTATTAAACCGTACGGAGATTAGCATTGTTCTGTGTCGTAGCCGTAACATATCTGGGAATATTGTGTTGCTCAACGTATACGCAAATATCCAAGCTAGACATTGTTCGTAGTAGAACTGTCAGCATCGCTGTTTGGTAGCACAGGTATTTGATTTTTGGCTAAATAATTAAAACTATAGAGATACAGAGCATACCATTATAACCAGTTATTGACTTTTTTATTTTTTTTTATTTTTTTGTTTTTGAGAAACTTGTGGAACTGTCTCCAGTGGTCACAAGTTCCTTCCACTGCCGCAACACATCACATGTACACTGCCATATTTTGTAAACAAATATGGTGTTTCAAGATTTGTTGTTTCATTCAATGTCAATAACAGTCAAGGTAAAGCCTAGCCTAAAATGTTCGCATTTAAAGTGACTAATTATACAGGATGTATGCACAGCCACTCAAGGTTATAGTATTTTTACTTTATTTCTGCGGCAGTTTCCTTTTTAGACGCCACGTCAGCCGACCATAGTATTCTTAAAAGCGTGGGACAAACACAGGAATGCATCTTAGCATGTCAATATGACAGCCAACACCAAACGCAAATCATCAGATAAAGCTCGTGATGACACTACCAGTCACAGGATCTTCTGGTCATACCTTCTAAATGTAATTGGACTTGCAATCCTGTAAGTAGGCCGTTCAGGCTTTTTTATTGGTAACGCCACGTAGCGCTCAGTATGAAAACCACTGGCTGTGCTGTGTGCAGTCTGTGGCTAGTTTGCATTGTTGTCTGCCATTGTAGTGTTGGGCAGATGGATGCTAACAGCGGTTAGCGTTGCGCAGTTGGAGGTGAGCCGCCAGCAGTGGTGGATGTGGGGAAGTGAGATGGCGGATTTTTGAGAGTGGATAATCTGGACGTGTGTCCATCAGAAACAGTACATTTGTAAGAATGGATGTCATGAACTGCTATATATATTATTACTATTAAGGTAAATACATTGTTTGTTCTCTGTCAAAATCTTTCATTTGCTAACTATGCCTATCAATCCAATTACACCATTTCGTGGCTGCTACCCTGTGGATAACGCTGGACCAGTGGCAACTGGACGTGGATCCAGCAACAATGACAAGCACCACACACTCTACATGGCACTACTTTCATTGACACCTTCCGAATACGGCTGTAATTACACAAGTTTATGTGCACGCTGTGTCGTGAGCACACACCAGATTCATGGGTACGGCGCATGTGACTTTTTTTGTGTGTGCATGACGTTACCAAAACACATGAGAGAACGATCGAAAAAATGGCTAAATGCACGAGAAATTGTTTAAAAATTAGACAAACGTCAAGCAAGAGTATTAGGAGATAATCTTATTCACGTAGATTCCAAAATTATTCTACTCATGCCGACCACAGAGCTCCTTTTTAATCCTCTGTTAGCATTAGTAACGTCGATTAATGTTATCAATAGTAACGTCAATATGCAATCAATATGTATCGCTCCTGGAATCATAATAGATTGAAATATATTCTACGATTCTAAATACATATAAGTGGCATGTGTAGGATAAAATAGCATTACAGCTTATTTATGCACACGTGGAACAGTTGGGAGTTCAAAATGGTTCAAATGGCTCTGAGCACTATGGGACTTAACTTCTGAGGTCCCAAGTACCCTAGAACTTAGAAATACTTAAACCTAACTAACCTAAGGACATCACACACATCAATGCCCGAGGCAGGATTCGAACCTGCGACCGTAGTGGTCGCGCGGTTCCAGACTGTAGCGCCTAGAATCGCTCGGCCACCCCGGACGGCCTGTTGGGAGTATGAGAATATGGCCTTGTAATATCTCTGTCTGGAACACACCATCTCTCCATCAGATGGTGCTGTGATTCTAATAGATTTGTCCCCTTGTAACTTTCTAGGAGACAATGGAGACACTTTGATCTAGTGCTTATGTCACATAAAAGAATTCAGCCACACTCTAAGTATAGATACAGATAACCTGCATGACCATGACGTATCAGGATTTTACCAATTTTTTTAACATTTTCCACATTTTTTCGATATTTTCCGTATTTAAATGTACAGGTGTGTACATGCTCTTATGGCTTGCATAAGAGTGCCATTCAACTTTAATACAGAGCGAGCGTACCTACTTCAGCCTCCAGATGCCAACGCTAAAACAAACATGCATGTATTCTGTTGTAACTACACACATAGCCGATTTACGCTATTTTCGCGAGCGGGGGCGGTCTCAGGATCGGCAGGGATATTACTAGTGACGGATCTGCAGCGACCCACGAGCTGCATAGAATGTTAAAATGCAATTAGGTGCGCGGACCGTAAAATAAACAACATGGCATCTTATTTTTCTTGAATCGTTGTGTTGTAACATTCCACTTGCGATATAATAATAAAGTACAGTATGCTATTATGAAACTTCCTGGCAGATTAAAACTGTGTGCCGGACCGAGACTCGAACTCGGGACCTTTGCCTTTCGCGGGCTCTACCACTTGCCCGCGAAAGGTAAAGGTCCAGAGTACGAGTCTCGGTCCGGCACACAGTTTTAATCTGTCAGGAAGTTTCATATCAGCGCACACTCCGCTGCAGAGTGAAAATCTCATTCCAGTATGCTATTATATTTACATGTAGTATGCTACATCACAACTATTATAAAAAAATAAGGTGCCGTGTCATTTGTTTTAGCGTCCGCACACTCATCTGCATTTTAACATTGTACTACGACAAATTCTAATTTTGATTGTAACCTTAATACATTTATTTGACAGGTTATATCGGACACTTGAGAAACAATTGAAACTGTGCAATAGTGAAACAAATAAAAATAAATAATAATCGACGTGATAGCAGTCAGTGTGACAGGCTATTGTCATTGAAACTAATTATTTCAGCTGTTGACCTCGCTAGAACAAACTTGAGGAATATTTCCACTGTGCAGTACATCGAAAAAGAGACACTTGAGTTGTAATTGTTACACTTACTCGATAGTGTGTCTTAAAAGAACAATGAAAGATGATGATCGCAAGTGGATTATTTGGGTTAAGTCTGAATGCTACGAGGACAGTGGTACCTTTGTTGGTGTTCCCTTAATCTTCCTCGATATTCCATCTCTCTTCCAGAGTTTCGCCCATCATCATTTAAAACCTATAATTTCCTCTCTACTTACCATATCAATTGCAAACTTTTTACTCGTAATACGGTTTACAGGGACGGTTCCCTGCTGATTTGCCCCATTTCACGGAGGAGTAGCCATTCAGAAGTAAATGACATCATTGCTACCAACATCAGTAAAACATGGGTTCTGGACTGTACTAAAATTAAATCAGTTGATTCTAAGGGAATTACGTGAGGAAACGAGACACTAAAAGTTGTACGCGCGCTTTGCTACTTGGGTAGGAAGGTAGCTGATGATGGTCGAAATAGAGAGGATATGGAATGCAAACTGGCAATAACAAGAATCGCGTTTCTGAATAACATTTAGGTAAACTGTACCTCGAGATATTCAATGGTTATCTTGTAATCTGGTGCTATCGAGTTCTCTGTCTTTGTTGCGGAAATTGTCTCGCATTGTCGACGTTTAAAGAAAGCTTCATTTCCTTTCGATCGTCCAACGACGGCGTTTTCCTGTCGGCGGCACTTCCGTCAGTGACACTGCACAGCCTTTCTGATAAACCAGTTATGTGCATTCCGAATATTACGTGCCGTTTTCGCTTCCTTGGAGTGCGCTTGATGTTACTGCTCTTTCTGTTGAACGTTTGCCGCCCTGTATAACGTAAAGGGATTCGATAGCGGTCACGTATTGGTGAATATTCTCCATACAGTTGTAACACATTTAAGCGTTTAACACCCCAAGATCATAGGTTAATGTAAGTGCGAGGTAAGCCATTGCAGATGTGAAACGCTAGTACATTAATAGCCGATGTAGGAACCGGGATGTTGAATGCGAGCATGCAAACGTGCATGCATTGTGTAGTACACGTGTCATATGTCAGTTTGCGGGATGAAGTTCCATGCCTGTTGTACTTTGTCGATGAATACAGGAACGCTTAACGTCATTTTTGCATGTCACTGGAGTTGTCGCCTGATGATGTGCCATATGTGCTCCATTGGAGAGAGGTCTGGTGATCGATCAGGCCAAGGAAACGTCTCGGCACTCTGTAAAGCACGTTGTATTACAACAGCGGTATGTCGGCGAGCGTTATCCTGTTGGAAAACACCCACTGAATGCTGTTGATGAATGGCAGCCCAACAGGACGAATCACAAGACTGACGTACAAATTTGTATTCACCTTGCGTGGGATAAGCGTAAGAGTGTCCTTGCTGTCATTCGAAATCGCACCCCAGATCATAATTCCAGATGTAGGTTCTCTGTGCCTAGCGCGCAGAAAGATTGTTTGCAGGTTCTCAGCTGGCCGTCACTGGCACCGAGGGAGAATCAGCTTGCATCAGAAACCACAACAGACCTCTACCCTCCCCTACAATGAGGTCTCGCTTGACACCACTAAAGTCCCAAACGGCGGTGGTTTGGGGTCGGTGGAATGCACGTTACAAGGCGTCTGGCTCTGAGCTGCCCTTGAAGTAACTTATTTGCACCACTTGGTTGTGTCACTGTGGTGCCAACTACTGCTCAAATTGCTGCTGCAGATGCAGTACGATGCGCCAGGGCCATACACCGAACACGATGGTCTTCGCTCTCGGTAGGGCCACGTGGCCATCGAGAGCCCTTTCTTCTTGCGGCCGTACATTCCCGTGACCACCGCTTCCAGCAGTCATGTACAGTGGCTACATCCCTGCCAAGTCTTCCTGCAGTATCACAGAAGGGACATCCAGCTCTCCGTTGCCGTATTACACGACATCGTTCAAACTCTGTGAGGTGTTGATAATGGCGTCCTTATCGTCTTAAAGGCATTCACCGCGTCCAATTTCAGAGGTAACTAATGCCGATGGTTTACAGCAAGTATTTAAAGTACACTACTGGCCATTAAAATTGCTACACCAAGAAGAAATGGAGATGACAAACGTGTATTCATTGGAAAAATATATTATACTAGAACTGACATGTGATTACATTTTCACGCAATTTGGGTGCATAGATCCTGAGAAACCAGTACCCAGAACAACCACCTCCGGCCGTAATGACGGCCTTGATACGCCTGGGCATTGAGTCAAACAGAGCTTGGATGGCGTGTACAGGTATAGCTAGCCATGCAGCTTCAACCCGATACCACAGTTCATCAGGAGTAGTGACTGGCGTATTGTGACGAGCCAGTTGCTCGGCTACCATTGACCATACGTTTTCAATTGATGAGAGGTCTGAACAATGTGCTTGCCAGGGCAGCAGAAAAACATTTTCTGTATCCAGAAAGGCCCGTACATGACCTGCAACATGCGGTCGTGCATTATCCTGCTGAAATGTAGGGTTTCGCAGGGGTCGAATAAAGGGTAGAGCCACGGGTCGTAACACATCTGAAATGTAACGTCCACTGTTCAAAGTACCGTCAATGCGAGCAAGAAGTGACCGAGACGCGTAACCAATGGTACGCCATACCATCACGCCAGGTGATAGGCCAGTATGGCGATGACGAATACACGCTTTCAATGTGCGTGCCAAACACGGATGCGACCATCATGATGCTGTAAACAGAACCTGGATTCATCCGAAAAAATGACGTTTTGCCAATCGTGCATCCAGGTTCGTCGTTGAGTACACCATCGCAGGCGCTCCTACCTGTGATGCAGCGTCAAGGGTAACCGCGGTCGTGGTCTCCGAGCTGACAGTCCATGCTGCTGCAAACGTCGTCGAACTGTTCGTGCAGATGGTTGATGTCTTGCAAACGTCCCCATCTGTTGACTCAGGGATCGAGACGTGGCTGCACGATCCGTTACAGCCATGCGGATAAGATGCCTGTCATCTCGACTGCTAGTGATATGAGGCCGTTGAGATCCAGGCTTTCCGTATTACCCTCCTGAACCCACCGATTCCATATTCTGCTAACAGTCATTGGATCTCGACCAGCACGAGCAGCAATGTCGTGCTACGATAAACCGCAATCGCGATAGGCTACAATCCGACCTTTACGAAAGTCGGAAACGTGATGGTACGTATTTCTCCTCCTTACACAAGGCATCACAACAACGTTTCACCAGGCAACGCCGGTCAACTGCTGTTTGTGTATGAGAAATCGATTGGAAACTTTCCTCAAGTCAGCACGTTGTAGATGTCGCCACTAGCGCCAAGCTTGTGTGAATGCTCTGAGAAGCTAATCATTTGCATATCGCAGCAGCTTCTTCCTGTCGGTTAAACTTCGCGTCTGTAGCACGTCATCTTCGTGATGTAGCAATTTTAATGGCCAGTTGTGTACATCTGATTTCCGTCCTCGTAGTGGCGCTACTAGCGCCACTCTTATGCGACTGGTGCTAAATTTGTAAATTTGAATAAATACCATCTTTCAGATGTAGGAACACGCCTACCAACTTTCGTGCATGTCACACAACTGCTTCTTGGTGTAGCTAATTTTTTTTTCCGTCGGTGTATTTGGATTATTAGCTGTCGATATGGCACAGTGTCGAACGCTTTTCAGACCGATTTCACCTGTACATGTGTGGTTGTCATCCAGGTAACACGATCCGTCGCAACAAGCTGTGTTTGCTCCTACACTAACAAGGGAAGCTCCCCATCGCACCCCCCTCAGATTTAGTTTTAAGTTGGCACAGTGGATAGACCTTGAAAAACTGAACACAGATCAATCGAGGAAACAGGAAGAAGTTGTGTGGAGCTATGAAAAAAATAAGCAAACCATACAAACTGAGTAGTCCATGCGCAAGATATGCCACATCAAGGATGTGGCTCAGGAGCGCCGTGGTCCCGTGGTTAGCATGAGCAGCTGCAGAACGATAGGTCCTTGGTTCAAGTCTTCCCTCGAGTGAAAAGTTTAATTTTTTATTTTCAGACAATTATTATCTGTCCGTCCGATGCGATCACTTTTTTGGGAGTGATTATCACATCCACAAAAAAACCTAAATCGGGCAAGGTAGAAGAATCTTTTTACCCATTCACCAAGTGTACAAGTTAGGTGGGTCGATTCTAGGCGCTGTAGTCCGGAACTGCGCGACTGCTACGGTCGCAGGTTCGAATCCTGCCTCGGGCATGGATGTGTGATGTCCTTAGGTTAGTTAGGTTTAACTAGTTCTAAGTTCTAGGGGACTGATAACCACAGCAGTTGAGTCCCATAGTGCTCAGAGCCATTTGAACCATTTTTTTTAGGTGGGTCGACAACATATTCCTGTCATGTGACACACATGCCGTCACCAGTGTCGTATAGAATATATCAGACGTGTTTTCCTGTAGAGGAATCGGTTGACCTATGAGCTTGCGATCAAATGTTTTCGGTTCCCATTGGAGAGGCACGCCCTTTCATCTACTAATCGTACGGTTTTGCGGTGCGGTCGCAAAACACAGACACTAAACTTATTACAGTAAACAAAGACGTCAATGAACGAACGGACAGATCATAACTTTGCGAAAATAAAGACAGTAAACTTTCCACTCGAGGGAAGACTTGAACCAAGGACCTCTCGTTCCGCAGGTGCTCACGCTTACCACGGGACCACGGCGCTCCTGAGCTCACACTATCCTAGATGTTGCCTATCTTGAGCATTGACTACTCAGTTTGTATATTTTGCTTATTTTTTTCATAGTTCCACACAACTTATTCCTGTTTTCTCGATTGATCTGTGATCAGTTTTTCAAGGCCTATCCACTGTGGCAACTTATAACTAAATCTGAGGGGGGTGCGATGGGGAGGTTCCCTTGTAAGTATGCTTCAAGGAGTGGTCGTATACAAGTCCAGTATTTAAAATGAAACACCGTGTGGAGTGGCCGCGTGGTTTGAGGCGCCATGTCACGGACTGCGCGGCCCTTCCCGCCGGTAGTTCGAGTCTTCCCTCGGGCATGGGTGTGTGTGTTGTTCTTAGCATAAGTTAAAGTAGTGTGTAAGTCTAGGGACCGATGACCTCAGCAGTTTGGTCCCTTAGGAATTCACACACATTTGAACGTTTTTAAAAGGAAAACAACAGCGTGGCAAACGCAGTGGTGACTAAAGCGATGACGTACTCTTTGTGGACTGTGCTGGTTCGCATGCCGGCTCGCTGGAAGCTCGACTGCCGTGTTAGAACAAACGTCTGTTGTGCAACCGGCGCTGTGTTTTCACAGACTGCCACGCCTTCGTTCCCACTCTGTGTCAAACTCTGCAGCTTCGTTGAATAAGTTAACGTGGGGCGCCTCCCTCGCCGTGCATAATACCTGGCTCCGCCTCCTTAGATATTCCGGAAATCGAAACGATCGGTTTTCGTAAATTTCTCAGCAGTTTAGGAACCGAGGCCGAAAAACGCTTTTCAGCCCGTGACTGCTCTGGATGGAAATAAATTCCTATCCGCCTTTTTGTCAAACTTTTTGTTGAATTTTCCCGGGTTTTGTATCTCTTTCTCTGATATAAACTGTGGATAACATGATCACGCGAACAGCTTCACTGCACTCATGTTATTTATTGCGGAAGGACAAAAATGTTGTTCTAAGATCTATTCAAAGCGGTTGCAGATGGTTCTAAATTCCTTTAACTGGTTCCTATTGTGTTATTACTCGGTTAAAACTATCCAGCTAAGCGTCCTATCCTACAGGGCCGTACAAGCAAACAAACGTCTGTCGTTTCTCAATTCTTCAACTCGTTTGACCGACGTTGCGGACACAAATACATATACCACACGCAAAATGAATACGCATAACTTATTCGCGCAAGCAGTAAAAGTGTATACTAATATTTGAGAGTAGGTGTTATTATCATTGCCGAGGCTCTCCGAAAAAAAAAAATGGTTCAAATGGCTCTGAGCACTATGGGACTTAACATCTGAGGTCATCAGTCCCCTAGAACTTAGAACTAGTCAAACCTAACTAACCTAAGGACATCACACACATCCATGCCCGAGGCAGGATTCGAACCTGCGACCGTAGCGGTCGCGCGGTTCCAGACTGAAGCGCCTAGAACCGCTCGGCCACAACGGCCGGCCGAGGCTCTCCACCCCCAGCTTTTTACGTAATAGAGGAATAATATATACGTATTACTTCGGTTAGATTCCATACACTCATTGCTGAGTAATAATAATGTCTTTGTTCTTTGTTCACTCAATATCCGGCTCTGTTCCTTTTAGTGTAGCTTCCCTTTACCCATCCCTTATAGTTACTATCACACTTTATATCTTTATCAGCCCATGACATATAAATTCGATTATCTTCTTGTACGTTTTAATGTTGGGCTCATATAGCACGGGTTTCTTGCATGATTGCATTGATTGCATGATTTTGTTCTTCGGTTGGGTTGATTTGACGGAAGAGACCAAACAGCGACGTCATCGGTCTCATTTGATTTGGGAAGGGTGGGGAAGGAAGTCAGCCGTGTCCTTTCAAAGGAACCATCCCGTCATTTGCCTGAAGCGATTTAGGGAAATCACGGAAAACCTAAATCAGGATGGCCGGACGCGTGATTGAACCATCGTCCGCCCGAAAGCGAGTCCAGTGTGTGCTAACCACTGCGCCACCTCGCTCGGTTTTTGTTCTCGAAAACAACTGCTAAAAACTTGTCCTTTCCAATTAGATGTGTTATTAGCTGCTCCCTACCTGCCATGGCTGCTGCGAGATCTTTGGTGCCGCTGTCTCGTTGATCGCTAGTGAGGAGCAAACGCAGCGACGCTAAATTCCATAAATCGTGTGCAGCGACTCCAGAATTTAATAATACTGCGACGTCTGCTTCGAAAAGTCACACAGTCAAAACACTCTAAAAAAAGAAACAAATTTTCACTGCTCCACCATAAAACGCGACAAGACGCAACTAACCATTCAGTATTAACGTTGGGCAGCTGACTAATATACTCTTTATTATACAGCTCGCCTATTTATTCGTACTTCTCAAAGTTCAAACATTATTTGACTCTCGGCCCGCAGAAACAACACCAATTATGACTGCATGTAACCATGCAATACAGGTCAATACACCAACGACAATAGTTCACTGTGCTTGTCTCAGCAGCGTAACGCGGTTCAGAGACTCTTTTCGAAAGTAAGTTACACTCATATGTTTGGTTCCGTATGCTGTGGAATGATTTGTGGCATAGCTGAATTTCCATTTTACCATCGGCCGTCTCTGACACGTTCTGAACCTCTAGTATATTGAAAGTACATTGTGTCGTCTTCGAGGATGAATCTTCCCCAATCTATTCTCTCTTTCAACTCTCTTTCAAATGTTCTTTCTACGCTTCTTCCTCCTTTTTTTTGTTCTTCTCTTGCGAATTGGCCTTCTTCTCTAAATTAGTGTTTATTACAAGCCACAGAATAAATATATCGGGAATACAAACGTCGCGATGTCTCCCAGTACCACTGTCCTTATCTTGTATTTTCAACAAGCAACATTGATCAAAACTCTTCCTTCTTCTCTTACCGATGAACAGTTCACTTCCCGATAAAACTGGTGAGGTTTTTCCATAATATAACCTCGTCTTAACACGGTTCGGTGAACTTCCTACACTAGCCTTCAACTCTCTCTCTCTCTCTCTCTCTCTCTCTCTCTCTCTCTGCGTTAATTTTGATATCGGGCAGATATCAAGAAGTACAGTGAAATTACACATACATGTAAAACTCACAGATATACATTACATAAAATTACCACAACACAAGAAAGTACGTGATGTAAAGAAAAACTGTATATACACTACTGGACTTTAAAATTGCTACAACAAGAAAAAATGCAGATGATTAACGGGTATTCATTGGACAAATATATTATACTAGAACTGACATGTGATTACATTTTGACGCAATTTGGGAGCATAGATCCTGAGAAACCAGTGCCCAGAACAACCATCTCTGGCCGTAATAACGGCCTTGATACGCCTGGGCATTGAGTCAAACAGAGCTTGGATGGCGTGTACAGGTTCAGCTGCCCATGCAGCTTCAACACGATACCACGGTTCATCAAGAGTAGTGACTGGCGTATTGTGACGAGCCAGTTGCTCGGCCACCAGACGTTTTCAATTGGTGAGATGTCTGGAGAATGTGCCGGCCAGGGCAGCAGTCGAACATTTTCTGTATCCAGAAAGGCCCGTACAGGACCTGCTACATGCGATCGTGCATTATCCTGCTGAAATGTAGGGTTTCGCAGGGATCGAATGAAGGGTAGAGCCACGTGTCGTAACACATCTGAAATGCAACGTCCACTGTTCAAAGTGCCGTCAGTGCGAACAAGAGGTGACCGAGACGTGTAACCAATGGCACCCCATACCATCACGCCGGGTCATACGCCAGTATGGCGATGACGAATACACGCTTCCTATGTACGTTCACCGCGATGTCGCCAAACACGTATGCGACCATCATAATGCTGTAAACAGAACCTGAATTCATCCGAAAAAATGACGTTTTGCCATTCATGCACCCAGGTTCGTCGTTGAGTACACCATCGCCGGCGCTCCTGTCTGTGATGCAGCGTCAAGGATAACCGCAGCCATGGTCTCCAAGCTGATAATCCATGCTGCTGCAAACGCCGTTGAACTGTTCGTGCAGATGGTTGTTGTCTTGCAAACGTTCCCATCTGTTGACTCAGGGATCGAGACGTGGCTGCACGATCCGTTACAGCCATGCGGTTAAATGCCTGTCATCACGACTGCTAGTGATACGAGGCCGTTGGGATCCAGCACGGCGTTCCGTATTACCCTCCCGAACCCGCCGATTCCATATTCTGCTAACAGTCATTGGGTCTCGACCAACGCGAGCAGCAATGTCGCGATGTGATAAACCGCAATCGCGATAGGCTAAAATCCGACCTTTATCGAAGTCGGAAACGTGATGGTACGCATATCTCCTCCTTACACGAGGCATCACAATAACGTTTCACCAGGCAACGCCGGTCAACTGCTGTTTATGTATGAGAAATCGGTTGGAAACTTTCCCCATGTCAGCACGTTGTAGGTGTCGCCATTTGGATATCACAGTATCTTCTTCCTGTCGGTTAAATTTCGCGTCCGTAGCACATCATCTTCGTGCTGCCGAAATTTTAATGGCCAGTAGAGTAACTGACGAAAATAAAAAAACAAAATAGAGACACACGAAAAACCTGGGTCAAATTGGCCCTTGACATCTTCTTGCTTCCTTGTATTGCATTTGAGTGGTATTACATATGGATCCTTGAGTTGGTAGGATTTTCTTCTCATTTCCGCTGGTGAAATAACAGTGCATTCGGGAAACAGAAAACATTGGTGTCACGGCCCAGTCGAATCGTTCTGTTTAACGTCTTCTACAGCTTCCTTAAAACACTATTAACACTCGACAACAGGTGTTCGAACAGAACGTTGGCATCATTCTTCGTACATGAGTCTACTAATGGTCTGCCTCTCAACAAAAAAGAAAGAAAGACACACCGCTAAGGAATTTGCCAAACTGGACATAAATCTGTAGATGTGATGTACACGTGCAGACAAACAAATGATTACTATTTCAGAAAAACAGGACGATTCGTTCAAGAGAAAGAGCTTCACAAATGGAGCAAGTCAATAACGCTCTGCGCCAGCTCTGGCCTTCATACATGCAGATATTCGGCTTGCCATTGACTGATCGAGCTGTTGCATGTCCTCCTGAGCGCTATCACATCAAATTCTGCCCCAATGTCGCGTTAGATAGTCAAAAAAGCGACATGGTGGGAGCGCCCTGCCCACAATGCTCAACTGGGGACAAGGCAGGGTTTGACCAGCACGAAGACGAGCAGTAGAAATTGTCGCCCTGTACGGACCGCCATTATCTTGCTGAAATATAAGCCTAGAATGGCTTGACGTGAGGACAACAAGGATTCTGCTATGAAAAGAGAGGACACTCCAGACCATCTCTTCTCGTTGTATGGCCGTATGTCAGGCGACAGGCTGGTATTCCACCACTGTCTGGGACGCGTCTCCAGACACTTCTTCGGCCTGGAGTCTCATTCACTACAGTGGAATTGTCTTCAATTATGAGTCTCGCTTTGAAATGATCCGGATGACCAGCGACGACGCATCTGGAGACGTCCCAGACGCTGGCGTTCTAGACGCTTCAGTCTGGAACAGCGAAACCGCTACGGTCGCATGTTCGATTCCTGCCTCTCGCATGATGTGTGTGATGTCCTTACGTTAGTTAGGTTTAAGTAGTTCTAAGTTCTAGGGGACTGATGACCTCAGATGTTAAGTCTCATAGTGCTCAAAGCCATTTGAACCATTTTTGAACGCCCCAGATAGCAATATGATACCAGCCTAATTGTTGCCCGCCATAGGGCCCGTCAATGAAGAGTGATGGTCTGTGGTGCCATTTCATTTCAAAACAGGACGCCTTTCGTTGACATGTGCGGCACCCTTACAGAACAGCAGTACATCAACGACATTCCACGCCCCGTTTGTTGGCTTCATAGCAAACCATGCTGGGCTTACATTTCAGCATGATAATGCCCGCCCGCACACGACGAATTTCCACTACTTGTCTGCGTGCTCGCCAAACTCTACCTTTGCCAGCAAGGTCGCCGGATCTTTCCCCATTTAAGAACGTTTGGAGCATTTTGGACGGGACCCTTTAACCAGCTTGGGGTTTTGACTATCGAAGTGGCCAATTAGACAGGATTTGCACAACATCGCTGAGGAGGACATGTAACAGCTCTACCAATCCATACCAAGCTGAATATCTGTTTGTATAAGGGCCAGAGGTGGCCCAATGCGTTGCTGAGTTTCTCGTTTGTGACGCTCTTTCTCTTGGACAAATCATCCAATTTTCCTAAATCGTAATCATTTGTTTGTATATGTACATCGATTTCCGTCGCATATGGGTAATTACTTTGAAATGTACCGGATTTTTTAAATTTTTTCTCTTAGAGCGTAAGTATTTATTACACTTTTTTCTAATATTCCAGACATGCTTCTTACCACCGCCTGTCGGTCCAAAACGTTTAGAGACAGGGTTAATAAAACGTAGAGAAAATTTAAGCTGGTGGCTTTAAGGCCCTAGGTGCTCTACATAGTCTGCTCCCCGTGAGTACAATGCACAAAAAGTTCATACGACCTTGTGAAACTGTCAGAAAAGTCCTTCTTTGGGATGTTGTTTAACTCCAGAGTTACATTGGCTTGAACAGCGGTAATGCCAACAAAACGTTGACCATTCATTAGCCCCAGATCCAAGTCTTCGAGTGAAGCACTTGTGAAACGGTTTGAATTCACGAAATTGAGGGATATATGGTACTGTATGGCATTATCGTTTATTTGGGGAAATGCATATTGGTCCTGAAGTTGGCGTAGCAGAATACCGAAACTGGCTATCGTCAAAATAAAATAAAATAACATGGTTGTCGGAGAATTTCATTAATATTGAGAATTACTAGCCAACCTGACATTTTATCAATTGAAAGAAAAGTTTTATATGAAATACATTTTAGCGACATTATTGAGAAAAGTAGTGGTGTGAGTACATGTGCTATATAATAATATTAATAATGACTGATGTCTTGTACTAACAAGTTTATGAAATTATCTGGTATTATTATTATTGCACAAGCTTTGTCTCCAGACATATAAAATAAAAGATAATTTTCTTAGTCTACTCTTTATTATTTCTTTGCAGCCTCCTTGATGGTTGCTGTGCTAAATGCTAATTCATATCGTAAGTTTCTCACTTATACGTTTAAGTACGTTTATTGCAACTGCTCAAATGTAGAGTACACACATTATAAATACTTGATTTTTTGTCAGCCTTTGCATCAATATTTTTTTTTACAAAATTTACACCACAAATATATCAATTTCTGAGCAGACCGAGGGCTTCATTTACTTTCGCGAGGGCCTCACATAGTTTCGCCGCCCCTGGCCTGCTGGTTACCCCATGTCTTCCGTATTGACATTCATTTCTTCTTCTGTCAGACCAGCACAGAGTTTGCAGCCTACTAACAGTGGCGAGTCAGAGAGGGAGAGGGATTACCCCTACCTAGCTTCGTGTTCAAGCCGAGTGCGCCTTCGGCCTGGAGTCTCATTCACTACAGTGGAATTGTCTTCAATTATGAGTCTCGCTTTGAAATGATCCGGATGACCAGCGACGTTATTGAGAAAAGTAGTGGTGATAAATGAAAATACACTTTTTCCGTGTTAAGTAATAGTATACTCTTCCTCGGCACTATAAAAGTCATCAATCCTTTGAATGTTTATGGTTTTATATCATCTTGCGTAAAAGGAAATCTGCTTTGAATGTAACGCTTTTCAAACAAGCATTCGCAATATTTTCCCGCAACCTGTTAGAAATAGGTTCGTTTCAGCAATTGCATATGTCATATGTCATAAAATAAACAAGACATCAAAGGATACTTCAAGAGCGTCGTGAACCATACTAAAGCGCATACAAAAGAAGACGGAAAAACTTAGTAGATTATCCTACAGTTAAACACAAGCTAGAATATAAAAATAGTGTGCTATTGTTTTATGTAAGAAGTAATGACAATGTTCTAAATTACGCTGCATTTGATGGATTTTACGAAAGTAAAGGAGTAAAGAAAAGAGACAGTTCAGGGGGTAACCTCAGCTCAACAGTCCAATGAAATAATCATATAAGGTACGAAAGTAAAATTATAGTGAAATGTTCGTCAAGTATAGATTTACAGAGGTGATATGATTTCAGTCTGGGATGTTATTAATAATTTAATATGCAGAGAGGGAGCTTTTTGAGAAAAGGGAAAAAGAGGTTCGCGTATCAGTAGCGACCATTCCGTTTCTCGGTTCGCACCCAACGGAGCCATAACTACGTAAGCAACCACAAAGTTGCTAGAGTCTCCAGGGCCTTTGACTCTGTGTGGCACATGGCCTTGTGTACAAACTCTTTGTGCACCGAGGCCAAATGTCGCACGAAGTCCTCCTCTGCTCCTACCTGGCTGACAGGACGTTCCATGCCCAGGTGTATGATGCCTCATCGACACACCGTCCGATACGTGGTGGAGTTCCCGAAGGGTCAGTTCTTCGCCCTCTGCTGTGCTCCCTCTTCACCATGTATGCTTCGAGCTTGGTGCCAGTGAACAGGGTGTATACGTGGACAAGGAACAAAAATTCCCGGATTTTTCCCGGATTTCCCGGTTAAAAATACACTTTCTCCCGGATGAAAATACACTTTTTCCGTGTTAAGTAACAGTATACTCTTCCTTGGCGCTATAAAAGTCATCAATCCTTTGAATGTTTATGGTTTTATATACCGATGTTTAATTTCCCGGCACTTTAGAAAACGAAACTCAAGAGGAAAAACACGTTTTGAAAGACCTTTGATGTGCAGCAACATGTACGCTGCATATTTTCGTATTACGAAGGTATAAATTTGAATTCCACCAAATAACGCATGTCACTTTCCGAAGCATTGAAACTGAGATTCCGATGCGCTTTTGTAAGCATCTTAGCTCGTTCACGTGATCTCGCCAGCTGATGACAGCAATAGGACACGTGATGTAGTCAGCCAATAGCAAGATCACTCTTCAGTAGCGCGAATACACAAATAAGAAAAGTTAATGGCTTAAATTAATATACATAGCATTCACATATAATATTGGTCTCGAAGATTAATAAGTTGGAAGAGAAGCTAAGCTTCCACATATAATGTTGATCTTTTTTGCGCGTGTTGCACTTTAAGATACACACGCAAATGTGCCAGTAATATTTTTAATAACGACGCAAATGTCTCATCTTCTGAGCTCGAAATACTTCTAAATGGTCGTCCTCAAAGAGTTGATTTTTAAATGAGAGTCAAATGCTTTGTGATTTTAGAAATTCATTGTACATTCTCGCACATAATTCATCTTGCGTAAAAGGAAATCTGCTTTGAATGTAACGCTTTTCAAACCACCATTCGCAATATTTTCCCGCGACCTGTTAGAAATAGGTTCCTTTCAGCAGTTGCAAGAAATCACCAGATAACTGGCGTCACCGCGCTTGCGCAGCTACAATGACGCAGGAAGCCCATATGTTCGCACGTGTAAAACATTAAAAGATCTTATATATGTCATAAAATAAACAAGACATCAAAGGATACTTCAAGAGCGTCGGGAACCATACTAAAGCGCATAATTCAGCTTAAAATGCACATCCGTATGTAAATTTTCTTGGAGAAGCAGTACTCATGTTTGGTTCTTTATTATAGCATAATGCCATACGTGCACTTGAAATGAAGTGAACAGTTAAAACTAGCCAATAGTGTGAAATTAAACACTTCATTTCAAATAAATTGATTGCCTCAGTAGAAAGGATTAATAAAAGCCAAATCTCTTTAGCAAACCAGCAAAAATAACTAAGGCGATTAATGCTTGATTGTCAAAGGTGGAAATAAAATCTGAAACTATTAACATATTTTAGCCTGCCGTAATTATGCGAACGTATTTTAAATCATTTGATAGCTCCCGGCCACAAAAATCCGTTTTGTTATCATTTAACGTGAGAGCAATAAACGAAGAGGAAACAACAAAATCACTGAACGTAAACACAGGTCACGTGGAGACGACCCACCTGCATCAGCCCCGGATCTATGATATTTCCGAACCGGGGCAATATTAAGTAGTGGCGCCCAGCCACACTTCCGTAACCAGAAGTGGGAGAAAGTACTACTCATACGCGACTCAACTGCGCATGCGCAAGAGCCCGCCCGCAACAGCTCAAACGAATCTAATATAAACACTTGTCACGTCACGCTCATCGGTGGCAATTTGTTGTTATAAAGCATTGCATAGTGTTCCTAAAGCCTTTGACGCACTTTACTGTTGGCAGACGCTTGTACGAGCACTGTTTTGTTGTTTTGTACGGCGCATTTCCTTTGCAACTTAAGTTTTATTTTCGTTTTTTTTCCCCCCGTTTATATTTTGTTGCTGCAGTGTCATTCTGCAGTAGCGGGATACAATAATATCCTTTGTTAGAGTATTGGTTCTTACCAGTCAAAATCACAAAAATTTAACTGAAAACTAAACCAATGAAAAACTCCCAGAATTCTAAACAATTCCCGATTTTTCCCGGTTTTCTCCCGGATGGAAAAATTCCCGGGTTTTTCCCGGATCTCCCAGTTGTCCCGGGTCGTATACACCCTGAGTGAAGTTGGCTCTCTATGTTGCCGACACTGCGCTCTTCGTGCGGATCATGGAAGTGGTGGAGATGAGACGACTTCTCCAGTGTGGCTGTAAGGCGCTGAGCGCGAGGACCACCAAGTGGAGGTTCAAACAAAACGTTGCGAAGAACCAGGCTGTAGTCTTGACACAGAGACTACTGCCACCAGATCTGCTGCCAGTCACCATAATGAAAATCCCCATTCCCTGGGGTAAGACTGGGTGATATCTCTGAGTGTCCCTTGATCAAAGTCTCACTTGGCGGCTGCATGTCCAGGATGTGAGGGGCAGAGCAATAGGGCGCCTACGCGTCCTTTAACCAACCTGTCATCAGCATTCCCACTCCACCATAGCATTACCCTTTACCTGGCACTGGTTCGCCCAATGCTGGAGTGTGCAGCCATAGTCTGGGGCAAGGCGGCTGACATCCACGTCAGAGTGCTGCAGAGGGTGCTGAACCAGGTGCTTAAGCTCGCGCTATGCCTGCCAAGATTGTGTTCCACAGTTCGTCTTCGCTAGCAAACCGAAATCCTCTCATTATGACGGGACAGATTTAGACAGTTTGTGCGGCTGTTCTGCGAGAGAATCGAGCGGTCCCACAACTGGCTCAACAGGGATCTGGGCCACCAAATCCGCCACAGGCCAACTACTAATTGGCCTGACCTGTTGCGGGACTAACAACCCATAACAGAGTCAGGATGCCACCAAAAGCATCCTCTCAGGCCAATGGAATCGTGAGACCACCATACCAACGACACAGGAACAGCAGCAATAGCGTTCTACGCTTCACCCGCACCAACACGAGCCTGGGTATGCTCGTTTGGAACAGCAGCAGCAGTCTCGTGGTTCATTACCTCAGAGTATTTCGCCAGCAGCGTGTGGCGTCATCGGGCAGTGCCGAGCTCTGCTGTAATGTGCGCTGTAATTCAATCTGCAACCGGAAACCTGAGCCATCGGGCGACTATGTACGGACACCATTAAGTGATATCGAGAAATTTTAAGACCATTCGATTATAGAACTGACTTAAGTGAACTCTCGCGTGAACTACAGTACTTGGAAAACCTCTTTCGTTTCAGTGTAATATGGTTTGTGCGCTGCCCATCGTAATCTAAATCCATGTGCTAAGTGGAGTAGAAATCCACCACTTTTAGGCGGGCAACAAACAAAAATTCAAATGGCTCTAAGCACTATGGGACTTAACATCTGAGGTCATCAGTCCCCTAGGCTTAGAACTAAGTAAACCTAACTAACCTAAGGACATCACACACACCCATGCCCGAGGTAGGTATCGAACCTGCGACCGTAGCAGCTGCGTGGTTCCGGACTGAAGCGCCTAGAACCGCTCGGCCACCGCCGCCGGCTACAAACATTACTTTCGCTTATTATAACTGTTTCAGAAAAGTAATTAACATGAAATAGAATTGAAATTTGGATTCGCAGGACAGAGCGGATCAGGTTGTGGAAAGGGGCCCAAGTCAGTTGCTGTTAGTTGCAGAAACATACAAACTTTATTTCGCTAAAACACTTAATCACAGATGCCCTTAAAAGAATGCAGAAACAATACGGCTGAAGGCCAGAACACAAGTTATTAAAATTGCGTTAAGGAATACACACGGCTGAAGGCCTTAGTTACAAAATAGAAGAACTGAGGGCTTAAGGCCTGGATAACAAGAACTGCAGTAAGAAAATTTTTAAATGTTTTTAAACAAATGACCTTTCAAGTTTTAATTTAAGACAGCTGAAGGCCTTATCTTATTAAACAAATGACCTTTCAAGTTTTAATTTAAGACAGCTGAAGGCCTTATCTTAAAATATTTCACATAAGGTTCGGCTAAAGGCCCTAGGAAAATTCTCAAATTTTCAAATGATTTTTCAAATTTAAATTTAATTCGGCTGAAGGCCTTATCTTAAAATATTTCACGTAAAAGCTTGGCTGAAGGCCACATACTGAACACTGAACAACTCAAGGCTTAAGACCTGGATAACAAAGATTTCAAATGGACCCAAAACTCTTTTTTTTAAAATAGTTTTAAACAAATCAATCTTGAAAGCTTGGTTTAAGTCGGCTGAAGGCCTTATTTTAAAATTAAAACAAACTAAACTAATAGACAGCTGAAGGCCTCGCACAGTATTTCACACTAAAGAAAATCACAATCAAAAACAAACATTATATGTTCCAAGGGTCGGAGCCGGTCGGTGTGGCCGAGCGGTTCTAGTCGCTTCAGTATGGAACCGCGCGACCGCTACGGTCGCAGGTTCGGATCCTGCCTCGGGCATGGATGTGTGTGATGTCCTTAAGTTAGTTAGGTTTAAGTAGTTCTAACTTCTAGGGGACTGATGTCCACAGATGTTAAGTCCCATAGTGCTAAGCGCCATTTGAACCATTTTTGAACCAAGGGTCGGCCTGAGGAGGTAATTCTAACGTAAAGTTAGGTGAGACAGGCAGCCAAAAGTAAGATTAAATACTCGGATGGCAAACCGGCGCAGTGACGGCTGAAGGACCGACCAACCATCTAAGCAATTCCGTTCCGCCCGAAAAACGGCACGACAACCGAAAATGTCAGCGAGGACGAAGATACCAGCAGCACTACGTCTTCAAATATTGGCGTCTAAATACAGCCAAGGCGCAATAACCACTCAACAATATGAACAACACCAAAGGCTGTCGAACTACACGCGGTACGGTCAGCATCTACACGGCTAGGAAAAACACACTGCGAAACACTACGCTAATGCCCTCGCCGCGTTCCTCGCTGCTCGGTCCCAACCGACCGACTGCCTACTCCAGTACGCAGACAGCATTAACATAACTAACTGCTCAGTCGAAATTACACAAGCTAGGCACATTTCCACGAAAACACTTCCACAAGAACTGGAACAATCCTAAAAGCAATCACTGTGGAACAACAAGGACGAATGACAAAGTCGACACACACAGAGAACCCGAGGCGTCCGATGAGACGAGAGACCGAACGAACAACACGGCCGTCCCCAGTCAAGTCACGTGTGTCACCAACGGTCAGGCGAGTCTTGGCTGTCCGGACCTCACTACAGCTCCGTCCCGACTCAACTCGATGTCCGCTCGGGACTCGGAGACACGGCGACCCGGGCACACTGGCGCGGACCCAACCCTACAGAGGTAGCTCTTACCCATGGCCACCTGACATCTCTGCACAAGGAAGGAAGCGACCCACTTCCGCCAAGATGACCAACTGACGAGGCCCAGAAACGGTCAAAAGACCAAATACACGTCGCCCGATGCGACGACCGACCGAACGACCAACCAACGGTCATTTCCGCTCCAGTCTCCTCCCGTCGGACAGTGCATGTCTATCGCCAACTGTGGGCGAGTACTGGCTGTGCAGACCTCACTGGCGCTGCGTGCCGACCTAACTCCCGACAGACGACGACCCGGAAATACTAGGGTCGCTCCGGAGATAGTACGACAGTGCACTTATCGATAAGCGCATCGATAAGCGCTGCTGCTGCCATTCACGAGCAAGCAAACCAGCAACTTAGCGACGCCAGTAAATCGAATAAGAAACGGGACGGCGGTACAGCAAAGACAAGATGTCAATAATAAACGGCACGAACACGAGTCGCGCACGGCTCAAGAATTTGAAGGAGATTTTTGCTCTGAACTGTGCCAAGTGCTGGTCAGCACAAGTGTATATGCATTATAAAATATTAGCTGCAGTGCCTGGCGTTGCCCGAGATGTTTAGTATCTGCTATACACAGTGGCTGGCCCAGTGCCTTGTTGATACTCGTAGCAAATGCGAGCTGCACGGAAAACTGCAGTCGCTTTAAATAGAAAGGCATATTTGAATCGTTCGGTGTCAACGAAATGCGACGAATGAATACGTTTTCAACTGTGGCGTTCTTAAAAAGCACTTTATAGGCCTCTGGTTTTGACTTCTGCAAATATACACCAATTTTAAACTATCTGTTGTTACATTTTGCGATATGCAAGTTATTGTGCTTTTGTAGAATTGGTCTTCTATTGTTTCAGCTACGTTTTCATTGTTTCAAGAAGGGTTGTGTTTGAGTACGACTCGAACTGTCCGAATAGTTTACGTCACAGTCCGGGGAATGACAAGTTCGGTGGGATCTTTTGATCGGACTGTGACGTAGTGACTTTTGTCGGTATTATAGCCACGACCTGCCTTAGTGTTTGTATAGCAACACCAAATGACTGGTCCTATGCCTTGTTGATATTCAAAGCGAATGCAAACTGCATTGAATTTTAATAACAAAAATAACTTTGAAACACGTATTAAACTATCTTCTAGGGTGTATGTCATATGTAACAACGGCAACGAATCAATAAATAAGAGTTTGCAATGATGTTACTGTCAAATTCTCCAGCTTTCACTCGTCCCACGATCTAGCGACGTCTGATTGTACTATCTCCAAGACGGTATGCTCGTTCCCCGTTGCTCTGAGCACTATGGGACTTAACATCTTAGGTCATCAGTCCCCTAGAACTTAGAACTAGTTAAACCTAACTAACCTAAGGACATCACACACATCCATGCCCGAGGCAGGATTCGAACCTGCGACCGTAGCAGTCCCGCTGTTCCGGACTGCAGCGCCTAGAACCGCACGGCCACCGCGGCCGGCTCCAAGACGGTATTGCCACTGTCATTTACTCTCGTGGTGGGAGTTACGGTCATACCATACAGAATACCACGATATATTTCGTTTGTTAGGCATTCAGTTTTTCATTAATTTTCTTCATTGTTTTATCTGAACGTAGAAATTTGAAGTATATCTGCCAAGAACTTTGGAGTAAATCGATCAAGTACTTTTCGCTATGATTGGTAACGACAGCCCATGTCTGCCTGATTGGTAGCGAGTCTATGTCTGCCTAAATGTTCATTAGGGGATTATGTAGAAATTTTAAGCAAATTGGTCAAAAACGTTTAGAGATTTTTGTTAACAACCTTTCCCCTTTATATATTACATAGATACATGTTTCAAGTCAGATTACGAAATCTTATGTAGACAGTGATCTCCCTCTTGTCTTGAATGTAAAGCGTGCAGAACTTCATATATGACGGAATAATTTCTATGAATTACAAATAAACAAACTGATATTCTTCTTTATATACTAAGAAGAAATTTGGAGAGGGAATTAAAGTTCAGGAAGAAGAAATAAAAACTCTGAGGTTTGCTGATGATATTGCAATTCTATAAGAGACAGACCTTGAAAGTTTAATCCTGGGGATTGTACAGTGTCTTCAAAACAAACTACGAGATGAGTAAAAAAAAAAAAAACAAAAGAGTAATAAAATGCAGTCTGATCACATGAGGTGTTACTGAGAGAATTAGGTTATAAAATGAGAGCCGGCCGAAGTGGCCGTGCGGTTAAAGGCGCTGCAGTCTGGAACCGCAAGACCGCTACGGTCGCAGGTTCGAATCCTGCCTCGGGCATGGATGTTTGTGATGTCCTTAGGTTAGTTAGGTTTAACTAGTTCTAAGTTCTAGGGGACTAATGACCTCAGCAGTTGAGTCCCATAGTGCTCAGAGCCATTTTATAAAATGAGACACCGAAAGTAGTCCATGTGTTTTCCTATAAATGGTGGCGTCTGACGTAGAAAGTACGTGACCTGCTGGGTGTCAGTAGCAAGAAAAGTGTTTATGGAAAAGAGAATTTTTTAACATTGAATATAAATTTTACTGTTGGGAATTAGTGTTAATTGTCTGGTGTGAGTCTTGTGTGGACGTAGATGAGGACAATTAGCAGTGCTGACACGAAGAGAACAGTAGCTTTTGAAATGTCGTGCTACAGAAGAAGGCTGAAGGACAGTTGGGTGGAAGGAATAACTAATGTAGAGATATTGAACAGGATTGGAAAGAAAATAAATTTATTTCTCGACAAGACTGAAACAAGAGATCAGTTAGTAGGACACATCGAGACAGACCAAGGAAGCGTCAATTTCGTAATGAAGTGGCAGCAGAAGTGCTAGGGCTGTACTACCCAGGATCCAGTTATAAACAGTTCTCAGGTTACAGTTGATACATCTGTTCCTGTTATTTTCAGGGACGTCACCAGCGTCCCCACCCTCAATCCCTCCACTTGGAGGACTTAATATTTATTACATTCGACATTGGTATAGTTACTATTTTAATCATTTCACCCTCCCCAGCCATTCCCCACCCCAAACGAACTCCACCTTTCCTCCTATACCTCCCCTTCTCTCCCCTCCTCCAATCTACCTGTTGTGTAATGATTCTCTCGGCCAAGTTACCGTTAAATGGGCACCATGAAGTGCCAACAGCAGGACTATTGCCTTTGTCAATATATAAATTAATAAACAGCCAAAGGGCTGAGAGCCAACTCTCCTTCTAAGTTTTGTAGCTTTTGAGCCCTCTCTCCAGGTCCTTGGGTTTCATGTGCTCAATTGACAAGATACATGTGTCAAGCAAAGGAGAATTCAACAACTTTATTTCTTGTAAACGTCAATCAGAGCAATGTATTCACAGCTTTATACATCAAGAATGGAAAGGCATGGAAGAATGTATTACAGCTCATTTGGATTACCCAGAAATTTAGGCCTGTATACACAGGATTATCGTTCAACAAATAATGGCAAGCCAAAACAATGGCTTGAATATGTATTACCTGATTGGGCTCTAGACGACAACGAGTTGGAGTTGCCAGAATTGTCTCCCCTTTTTGAAATCCGTGACCAGTCAGCCTCTCCCACTGCACGAGAAGCAGTTGGCGCCAATCCAGTGAATTGTGCAAGCCAGGCGGTGGCGCATGACAGTTTATTCGGATCACCCTGCAATCCAGAGACTTATATGCATGGATATTGTTCAACAAATAATGGTGATGCAATAGAATGACACGAAGATGCATTACCTGATCGGGCTCTCCGAGGCAATGAGTTGCAATTGCTGAAATTGTCTTCCTGTTTGGAAACACCTATCTGTACACCTCAGTTAAGTGAGCTGTGGCGCCCAGGCAGTGGTTCCTAGTCACATTATTACTAATATTATTATTAATATATTCGACTATACAGTAAAACTTCGTTAACACGAATCCGAAGGGGCCAAAAAATCAGGAGTTCGTGTTGAAAAAAATTCGTGTTAAGTGAAAAACACAGATTTTAATAAGTGTACATGTACAGCAGTACACTAATGTGTAATACACTACACTATCAATCACATTATTGTAGACTTATAACACTATAAAGATTGTAAAATTACAAGTACTCACAAATTATGTACGTTACTTTCTTGGAAAAAATTCGGTCATGGTTCGCTGACGTTCATGGGAACGACAATATTTTGTAACTTCACAACCAATTGTAATGATAGCGTCCGTAAAAACAGCAGTGACGTCGGATTGTTGAAGCGAACCGTTCTAAACAGTCCAAGGCTGTAAACATCTCCTGATGGGTAGGTGGAATGGTATCTGTATTCTCTTCCTCTTCACTTTCTTCTGATGCCCCTTCTTGTACCTCGTTCACAGTTTTTGGCACATCCGATTCCACAGAAGCACATACGGCAGCATCATCGTCTAAACTAATGAATTCTTCGAAACTAGTCTCAGGGTTCACAACGTCCTGCAGAACTGTCCGTTCATCAGGTGAAGTGGCATCTTCTAACTCGTGAACATCTTCAATGTTGCTATGTCTCCAAGCTCTGTTAAAGCACTTCCCTATATGATGTGGCGAAACTGAGTTCCAGGCTGCTGCGATGGCTTTTATTGCGTCAAGCAGATTCCAATTAGGGGTTGCACTATTGTTTTCAGCAGCACGAATTGCAGCTCTTACAAGTCGCTTTCAATAAGCTCTCTTTATGAGAGAGATTATGCCTTGGTCCAAAGGCTGAAGGCGGCCTGTGGCGTTGGGTGGAAAAAACTGACCCTTTATGTTGGATAGGTTCAGATCATGATCGTTATGGGCAGTACATCTGTCCAATGTAAGAATAACATGTCTATTTTGAACAACCATTCGACTGTTGAAACGAAGAAGCCACTTGCGAAATGATGTGCCATCGATCAAAGATTTCTTGTGTTGAGAGTAGATGCAGGGTAAAGTGTCCATATTTATGTTTCTAAAACACCGTGGTTTCTCGGATTTACTGATAACCTTGGGACGATACTTCTCACTGCCGTCAGCATTACAGCACAGTACAACAGTCACACGTTGTTTGCTTCGTGCGCCACTGTGACACTTATCACCTTTTATCCCCAGGGTGTGATTTGGAAAAAGATTGTAGAAAAATCCAGTTTTATCCATGTTAAACACATCACACGAGGCATACTTTTCCCTCACTCGGTTGAATTCGTGCAACCAGCTGTTCGCACTTTCTTCGTCAACTTTATTTGCTTCACCACAAATTTGTACGGATGAAATTGAATGCCTCTTTTGGAACCGATACAACCAACCAGCAGAACAACGAAAGTCTTCGATGCCCATATCTTTAGCAATATCATTTGCTTTTGACTGAATCACAGGGCCAGTAATAGGTATGTTAGATGCACACATATGATTGAACCATTCTAGCAGTAACGTCTCGATGTCTTCATACTCGGTGGTACGAAATCGTTTAGATTTGTTTCCAGAACCTGATGCCGCAGCACTAATAATTTTTTCTCGATTTTTAATAATCGTATATAAAGTAGATTTAAGTATTCCAAACTGCTCTGCAATTGCTGTTTTCTTGGTACCACAGTCCACTTCATCTAGAAACTTAAGCTTTAACTGTAGATTTGGAGCTGTCTGTTTTCTCGTGCTACGGCAACGTTAGAGACTGTAGTTTTTATTGAGTATTCCAACTCTATATGGCTACGACAAACAGAACACCTGTCAAATCTGGCACTGAGTACGTTCCTAAATGCTGCTGTACAAATTATTGGATGTCTTACAATGTACAGCATACGCTCATTGTTGAGGTGATAATCACGGTTACCGACCTACAATACGTTAAAAGCGAGTCAACAATAAGTATAATTAGCTTTTTAGCTACATTTCCTACATTCATTTCGGAAAAAAATTACGCTTTAGAATACTGTGGTGTGCGTACTGTAAGACCTTCAGTACACACACCATCAGATTATTTGACTTGTTGCTCTAACGAAGTAGGCGAGTGTCAGCAATATGTCTCATGGTCTTATTGTGGCGTGTTTATCTTCTGCCGTTAGGTCAGACGATAGAAATGCCACGTGCTCGCTTAGAGTAGCAGATTGACGGTGACCAACTTTAAACAGAACTTGATTAATTTTCACACACATTTATTAAAAAAATAACAAGCATGAAAATTACTTAACTTGGTTCTGGATGCTATTTACAATTGACAATCTGAAGTTCCTTTGGTATTGGTACGTTAATCTTATTCTCACATATATCTCTGATACTTGACAAACGTGTCTATACATTTATCTTCATGGCTATGTACAAGAATATGATAATCTTATTAGGCGCAGACTGAAACTTGACTATAGACTGGTACAGACAAATGTAGAACTCGTACAGACTGGTACAGACTAATGCAGACTGACTAATCGGAGGTCTGTACACTCGTTATAATACCTTGCGCGTCCATGTATCACTGTGCGAGTGTGATCCACGAGGAGAAAAGGTTCTACGTTAGCAGCAATCTCATTGGCTGCGTTACATATTAATACGCGGATCGGCGGAAGCAGAATTTGGTCCATCTCTTATTGAAGGAAATAGTGCGCATATAGTATTAGGAACGGAAAGTTGGTTAAAACCGGAAGTGAACAGTAACGAAATCCTAGACACAGAATGGAATATATACCGCAAGGATAGGATAAACGCCAATGGTGGAGGAGTATTTATAGCAGTAAAGAATTCAATAATATCCAGTGAAGTTATTAGCGAATGCGAATGTGAAATAATCTGGGTTAAGTTAAGTATCAAAGGTGGGTCAGATATGATAGTCGGATGCTTCTATAGGCCACCTGCATCAGCAACCGTAGTAGTTGAGCGCCTCAGAGAGAACCTGCAGAACGTCGTGAAGAAGTTTCGTGATCATACTATTGTAATAGGGGGAGACTTCAATCTACCAGGTATAGAATGGGATAGTCACACAATCAGAACTGGAGCCAGGGACAGAGACTCTTGTGACATTATCCTGACTGCCTTGTCCGAGAATTACTTCGAGCAGATAGTTAGAGAACCAACTCGTGAAGCTAACGTTTTAGACCTCATAGCAACAAATAGACCGGAACTTTTCGACTCCGTGAATGTAGAAGAGGGTATCAGTGATCATAAGTCAGTGGTTGCATCAATGACTACAAGTGTAATAAGAAATGCCAAGAAAGGAAGGAAAATCTATTTGCTTAACAAGAGTGATAGGGCACAAATCGCAGAATATCTGAGTGACCACCATCAAACGTTCATTTCTGAGGA
Source organism: Schistocerca nitens (assembly GCF_023898315.1). Classification (NCBI taxonomy): domain Eukaryota; kingdom Metazoa; phylum Arthropoda; class Insecta; order Orthoptera; family Acrididae; genus Schistocerca; species Schistocerca nitens. Next base: position 662,331,971 of record NC_064619.1, read on the forward strand.
AGAGGATGTGGAACAAAAATGGAAAAAATTCAGAAACATCGTCCAGTACGCCTTAGATAAGTTCGTACCGACTAAGGTCCAAAGCGAGGGGAAAGATCCACCGTGGTATAACAATCATGTACGAAAGGTACTACGGAAACAAAGAAAGCTTCACCATAGGTTTAAGAGTAGTCGAATCATAGCTGATAAGGAAAAGCTGAACGAAGCGAAAAAGAGCGTAAAGAGAGCAATGAGAGAAGCATTCAACGAATTCGAACATAAAACATTGGCAAACAATCTAAACAAGAACCCTAAAAAGTTTTGGTCATATGTAAAATCGGTAAGCGGATCTAAATCCCCTATTCAGTCACTCGTTGACCACGATGGCACCGAAACAGAGGACGACCGAAGAAAGGCAGAAATACTGAATTCAGTGTTCCGAAACTGTTTCACTGCGGAAAATCGTAACACGGTCCCTGACTTCAGCCGTCGCACGGACGCCAAAATGGAAAATATTGAAATAAACGATATCGGAATTGAAAAACAACTGCTATCACTTAGTAGCGGAAAAGCATCCGGACCAGACGAGATACCCTTAAGATTCTACAGTGATTATGCTAAAGAACTTGCCCCCTTTCTATCAGCAATTTATCGTAGATCTCTGGAAGAACGTAAAGTACCTAGCGACTGGAAGAAAGCACAGGTCGTTCCCATTTTCAAGAAGGGTCATAAATCAGATGCGAATAATTATAGGCCTATTTCACTTACGTCAATCTGTTGTAGAATAATGGAACATGTTTTGTGTTCTCGTATTATGACGTTCTTAGATAATACAAATCTCCTTCATCATAACCAACATGGATTCCGCAAACAGAGATCATGTGAAACCCAGCTCGCCCTATTTGCCCAAGAAATTCACAGTGCCGTAGACACTGGCGAGCAGATTGATGCCGTATTCCTGGACTTCAGGAAGGCATTTGATACGGTTCCGCACTTACGTTTAGTGAAAAAAATACGTGCTTACGGAATATCGGACCAGGTTTGTGATTGGATTCAGGATTTCCTAGAAGAAAGAACACAACATGTCATTCTTAACGGTTCAAAATCTGCAGATGTAGAGGTAATATCGGGAGTACCGCAAGGAAGCGTGATAGGACCTTTATTGTTTACAATATACATAAATGACTTAGTTGACAACATCGGTAGCTCCGTGAGGCTATTTGCAGATGACACGGTTGTCTACAAGAAAGTAGCAACATCAGAAGACTCGTACGTACTCCAGGAAGACCTGCAGAGGATTAATGAATGGTGCGACAGCTGGCAGCTTTCCCTAAATGTAGATAAATGTAATATAATGCGCATACATAGGGGCAGAAATCCATTCCAGTACGATTATGCCATAGGTGGTAAATCATTGGAAGCGGTAACGACCGTAAAATACTTAGGAGTTACTATCCGGAGCGATCTGAAGTGGAATGATCACATAAAACAAATAGTGGGAAAAGCAGGCGCCAGGTTGAGATTCATAGGAAGAATTCTAAGAAAATGTGACTCATCGACGAAAGAAGTAGCTTACAAAACGCTTGTTCGTCCGATTCTTGAGTATTGCTCATCAGTATGGGACCCTTACCAGGTTGGATTAATAGAAGAGATAGACATGATCCAGCGAAAAGCAGCGCGATTCGTCATGGGGACATTTAGTCAGCGCGAGAGCGTTACGGAGATGCTGAACAAGCTCCAGTGGCAGACACTTCAAGAAAGGCGTTACGCAATACGGAGAGGTTTATTATCGAAATTACGAGAGAGCACATTCCGGGAAGAGATGGGCAACATATTACTACCGCCCACATATATCTCGCGTAATGATCACAACGAAAAGATCCGAGAAATTAGAGCAAATACGGAGACTTACAAGCAGTCGTTCTTCCCACGCACAATTCGTGAATGGAACAGGGAAGGGGGGATCAGATAGTGGTACAATAAGTACCCTCCGCCACACACCGTAAGGTGGCTCGCGGAGTATAGATGTAGATGTAGATGTAGATCTCTATGGCAGCGCCATCTTGTCGTAGTGCGGAGGCGGACGAGCGCTGCGCCTGCGCTGTTGTGCTTAGCGGGGCGCGCTCTAATGGGAAAGTTGTGTACGCACTGACTACGCGGAACTATGTACACAACAAATACTCTAAGCTCGGAAGTTTGTGTTACAGTGAAATTTAATTACGCTAGGATCTGAGACAGAGTTCATAATTCGCCTTAACCGAAATTCGTGTTAACCGATAAAACATACCATAAGAACTAATTTATCCTGGTTGGACCAATATTTTTTTCGCGGTAACTGCAAGTTCATCTTATGCGAGTTCACGCTGACGAGGTTATACTGTACTTATATTGCATTACTTGCTTTCGAGCAGCACGACACAACCTGATTCGATACTAGATGAACAGTTCAACCAGCACCACCACAGCAGCGGCAGCAGCAGTCCACTGGCAGTCTTCCACATTACCACAGAATTCTCTACGGTCACAGCCACAGTACATACCTGAATTACGCGATCAGGAAACACAGCTGGCATATGCACGCCAGGAGCAGCAGCATAGCGATGGGCAATCTGATACACAGCAACTGTTCCAGGATATTGAATTCCCCTTTTATCACCATAATCAGTACCAGTCGTCAACTGTCACCTTGGCATACCTCACCTATTAAGGTGACATTGTTCTGTATACCATACAATCTAAATGCGTGTCCTTATAGGAGTATCCTCAGATCATGAGTTCAGTGTTGTAGTAAAGACTGAAAATCCTAAATGTGATGGTATGGATGTAACGCTTTCACACAGTCAATATATTATAATTTCTGATATATGCCACAGCGTTCAATGAAGAAACATCTACTGCGTTATTAGATAACCATACAGTACGCGCCGGTGACTACCTGAGAATGTAACATACTTTGACATTACAGTCTGTGGTTGTATTACTACTAAGGTAAAAGACTCCAACATATTCATTACAAAGCATGGCTTTGCTATCATATAGCTGCACTTCCATCCTAAGATAAAGAAGCAAATGCATACCCATGACATATTCTGTTAAATGTTGGAAAATATTAGTCCTCTAGGGAAATTATGTGTGACTGTGTAGTATCCCCCTATCAAAATGGTTCAAATGGCTCTGAGCTCTATGGGACATAACATCTGAGTTCATCAGTCCCCTAGACTTAGAACTACTTAAACCTGACTAACCTAAGGATTTCACACACATCCATACCCGAGGTAGGATTCGAACCTGCGACGGTAGCAGCAGTGCGATTCCGTACTGAAGTATCCCCCTATCACGTAACGCGATTTTTAACAGTAGTATCATTATGTATTTGTATTCTAATTTAGTATCCATAACCGGAAGTGATCTCATAATCACATAGTCAATTTATAATACACACATTCGTTTCATAAAGCCAGAGAAATAGTTACTGTTATCCGTCTGTAGCCTATGCTGACACCACTATAGTCCCATGATGTCTTTAATACTCTTGACAAATGTGGAGTGCTGGGAAATGGCAGCAGTCGCTTGTTGTTGCGTCATGACCACGCTGCTTATAAGAGAGGACAAAACACATACATACATTGATGTCCATTCTGCTGTCTCAGCATTTGGTTGTGACATATGCCTGCTTCGTGCTACCTGGCAGTAAAGAACTGAGTACTGCTAGAAGGTTTTATCTTGTCAGAGAACACACACACACACACACAGCGTACGCAAGCAATCTAAAAAAAGTATTTCATGTCTCTCCCTAAGTACTGAGAATATTTACAGTAATGATGTGTTATTAACAGTCTGAATATCAGCAAAGATCTCCTGTATGGCAAATATTTTGTTTAAGTCGACTGTGATAGAAAAAAAATCGTCGTTTGACATCCATATACACTCATTTCTAGGCGTTTTCGGTGTACGCATGAATGTCAAGCTTACCACAGTGCTGAGAGTGGTGATGTGATGCTGTCAGGATTACATGCCGTTAAACACTTGTGTTGGCTGATACATCTTCCAGTGTACGTATTTGCGTTTTATCTGGCACGAAACTTTCTGCTGCTTAATGTCTCTGTCTGCTCCACCTAATCTAAGATGTAACATCATAATAAGGATGCCTTAGGAACGTCCATAAGGTTTAAAGTCCTGGGCGTCAGCAAATAATACATTAGACAAGTACATACCAAGCATACATTATCAGTGTGTGTCACAGTGCTATAAGACTGCCCCTAATATATTAGTAAATAAACGATGGAGAAAAATTCCGAAATCTGGAGAACATACAGAACTGTTTCCAAATTTTGAGCTTCCACTATCTCCAACGTCTATGCCGCCAGCATCACATCGTGTGTCAATGAATGTGGCGTACACTCCCTACAACATTACATGCGTTTTTATAAGAGTAGTGGATAATGTTAGTCCAACCACTCCACTAGGAAAATTGTATGACTGTGTGTTATCCCACCAAAAATTTTAGCCAGTGTTACAATAATGAAGGGTCCAAAATGGCCACCTTCAAGCTTCATATCTTAATGAACACAAATTAACAGCAAAATACTGGACATTTTCTGTACGCATTCCACCTCCCATTCTTTGAAAAAAAAAAAAGTTCTCTGGCGTGTTCTGATGGATGAGTTCTGTAATCGCACACTCACATCACAGGAGACGCCATTTACAACACACTGAATGGTCAAATTAGTGCGCATGAGGTTTTTTTTTCTAAATGTTGATTTCTGGAAGTTAGTCCAATCCTGAGTACGCCAGTTGCTAAATATCTGAATTGTTCTCAGGCTGTCACCAACACATATTGTGTGGTTATCTAGTAACACAGCAAGAGTTTGATCATTGAACACTGAACATATAAGTTATGAGAAATTCTGACACAATACACCTCGTTTGTTGTGTGAAAGAACTACATTCATACCACTGTGTTGATGATTTTGCAGCTTTACTACTACATTGAATCCACAATTTAGGAATAAACCTACAACCACATGCATTTAGATTGTATATTATACAGAAAAACATCACCTTAGTAGTCGAAATCAACCGTGGTAGCGGTCGGCAAGAGCTGCTGACAATGGCAATAATGAGTCCTCAAGATTTCGCAACAGTTGCTTTATATTAGGTAAGCTATTGCTGTGCCGCTGCTCCTGGGGTGCATATGTCGGCTCCGTTTTTGGAATCCCATAATTCAGGTGTCTGCTTTGGTTGCGACAGTACAGAATTCTATGACAATTTTGGAAGACTGCCCGCGGACTGCTCCAGTTGCTGTTGCGATGGTCCAGCAGTTCTTCTAGTATCGCTCCTGGAACACAAATAATGCAACGTAAGTATATACGAATGTATTAATAATAATAGTAATGGGTGGACAACTACTTACTTTCAAATGTGACTAGGAATTGCTTCCTGGGTTGCAAAACTCACTGCATTGGTACCAACTGCTTCTTGTGCATTGGGAGAGGCCGATCGGTGAGGGACGTTAAAAGGGGAGACAACTCCAGCAACTACAACTCAATGTCTTAGAGAGCCCAATCAGGTAACCCATCTTCGTTCCATTCTCTTGCATTGCCATTATTTTTTTTAACAATTATTCTGTGTACACATTTCCCGATTGCTGGGCAATCCGAATAAACTGTCATACATTTTTTTCATTATCATTTCTTTTCCTTCTTCATGTAGGAGGCTGTGAATGCACTTCTCTGATGCATTTTTACAAGAAATACAATTTTTAAAGTTTCCTTGCTCAAAGGAAATACTATTGTTAATGTCTTCTTCGCTCAACATAAGTGTCTTGTCAATTGAGCACTTGGCAACCAGGGACTCAGAATCAGGATTCAGAAGCTACTACAGTAAGAAGAAGAATTGGTTCTCAGCCCTTTTTCAGTATACAGGGTTATCTAAATGACAGACCCATTTCCAAAAATTCGTATGTATCCACGTCAAATCCTAAATGAACAGGCTTTATACCAATGAAAGGGGGGAGTTTCAAAGTTTTTGGTAGGGCGGCGGAGGGGGGGGGGGGGCGCTGACGGTTCCAGAAGCGGCCGGTAGAGTTCGCGCGCCGCGGCAATAGGGCCGTCATTCCGTTCCACTATCAGTTGTGAGATGGCGATTGAGGGGCACAAGGTTTTCTGCGTTCTTGAATTTGCGAAAAGTGAATCGCAGATTGCAGTGCAGCGGGCATTTCGTACCAAATTCTGTATTCAACCACCGACTCGCAAAAGCATTAGCCATTGGTTTAAGCTATTTAAACAGACTGGGAATGTGTGCAAAGGAAAAAGCACAGGCCGGCCACGTTGATGTCCGACGGATTCAAGAAAGTTTTGCGCGCTGTCCTAGTAAGTCTACCAATAGAGCCAGTCAAGAACTTGGAAGACCTTAATCATCTGCATGGAAAGTTCTGAGACGGCGTTTGCTGCACAAGCTGTACCGATTACAACTTGTGCAGGCTGTCAACGCCCATGACAAAGAGAAGCATCCAGCATTTTGTAGTTGAGTGTTAGTAAGGATGGAGGATGACGCATTTCTACAGCGCGTAATGTTTAGCAATGAAGCGACGATCCACATTAGTTGAAAAGTCAACAGACACAGTGTTCGCATATGGGGTTTGGAAAATCCACATTCACCATTGCAAGACGAAAGAGAGTCACCGAAGATCAATGTGTTCTGTGCCACATCCCATACAAAGGTTTATGGACCATTTTTGTTTGTGGAAAGAACTGTAACGGGAATCGCATACCCGGACATGTTGGAACAATGCCTGTTCCCTCAAGTTATGGAAGATTCCCAGGACTTCATTTTCCAACAGGACGGAGCTCCGCCCCATTGGCACCGTGATGTATGAGACTTTTTTAATGACTACCTTCCTCAGCACTGGATCAGTCACCGGGGACTTGAGGACCTGGCTCTGCACTTCTGGCCAACGAGATCTCCTGATCTCACACCCTGCGACTATTTCTTATGGGATTTTGTGAAGGAAGCTGTTTACATCCTGCCCCTACCAACCACTCTGAACAATCTGTGGAACCGTATCACTGCTGCCGTGCACTCAGTAACAGCAGATATGCTTCCGTGTGTGGGGGACGAGTTTGGCTACCGCATTGATGTTTGCTGTGCAGCCAACAGTGGCCACATTGAACATTTATAAAATTTATCACATTTCTAATTATTAAATAATAATTAAAAACTAATTAACTACAAATTATTAAATTCATATCAAACAGTACGAAAAAAAAGTCTTTGAAACTTCCTCTTTTCATAGGTATAAAGCTTCTTTATTTTGGATTTGAATAAATACGAAATTTTGAAAATGAGTCCATCATTTAGAATAACCCTGATAACCCTGTATTAATACATATAGACTCCCACTAACAATGGAAAGAGTCCTGTCATTGGCGCTTCATGAAGATCCTTTAACTAAAATGTACAGGAGTAAAGTGAGGGAGGAGAGAGGAGGGGAAGCATGAGGTGGGAGGAAATGGAGAAGAGAGGTGGGGGAGACGAGGGGGAGGAGAGAGGGTCTGGTGTGCGAACTGTAAGACCTTCAGTACACACACCATCAGATTATTTGACTTGTAACTCTAACGAAGTAGGCGAGTGTCAGCAACATGTCTCGTGATCTTATCGTGGCGTGTTTGTCTTCCGCCGTTAGGTCAGACGATAGAAATGCCACTTGCTCGCTTAGAGTAGCAGATTGACGGTGACCAACTTTAAACAGAACTTAATTAATTTTCACACACATTTATTAAAATAATAACAAGCATGAAAATTACTTAACTTGGTTCTGGATGCTATTTACAATTGACAAACTGAAGTTCCTTTGGTATTGGTACGTTAATCTTATTCTCACATATATCTCTGATACTTGACAAACGTGTCTATACATTTACCTTCATGGCTATGTACAAGAATATGATAATCTTATTAGGCACAGACTGAAACTTGACTATAGACTGGTACAGACAAATGTAGAACTCGTACAGACTGGAACAGACTAATGCAGACTGACTAATACCGTGCGCGTTCATGTATCACAGTGCGAGTGTGATCCGCGAGGAGAAAAGGTTCTGCATAAGCACCAATCTCATTGGCTGCGTTACATATTAATACGCAGATTGGCAGAAGCAGAATTTGGTCCGTCTCTATGGCAGTGCCATCTCGTAGTGCGAAGACGGACAAGCGCTGCGCCTGTGCTGTTGTGCTTAGTGGGGCGTGCTCTAGCGGGAAAGTTGTGTACGCGCTGACTAGGCAGAACTGTGTACACAACAGAGGGTGACCTTGAATATAACAGGAACAGATTCATCAGCTGTAGCCTGAGAATTGGGTATAACCGAAATGTGGGAAGAACTCTCCTTGCTCTCCTAAATAAAAATTCTGCTACAGACCAAAACTTGACTATACAAAGTAAGTGCAAAAGGATGTTCGCTACAGTAGTGATGCAGAGACAAAGAAATTTGCACAGGGTAGGCTAGCATGGAGAGCTGTATCAAATCATTTTTCACACTGAAGACCTTAACAACGACAGTCAGTACTGCATGCGTTCATAATATATGTAGTGGCGAATAATACTTCATTTATGACTCTTGCGAATCTGCAGGTCGTAACTGTCTAATACACGGTATTACTCATAATACTTCACCAACATGTGTTACACTAATATTTAGATTTGTTAACGTTCAAATATCGATTTTACACAAATGCAAAGTTTTACACATAAATGACATTGATGGGTCGTAGACACATTTCTGGATTTTAAAATCATTTTTATTCAGTTATAGTGTTGGTGTTATGGCATAAAGTCAAGCGCCGGCATGCCAGTCGGAAACGAGAGAGCAGAGGGGGCTGTGAAGAAGACGTCAGCCAGTTGCACACTAACCGACCCCTCTCCAGGACGACAACGCAACGACAGTGGTCTCTATGTGAAGAGAAGAAAGACCGGCGCCCGACTTGCCGCGGCCCAGCCGAAGAGAAGCTTCGAGACTAGCGACCTGAATAGAATCGTCAAAGCTCATTACTTCATATGTATTAGAACTGTGATACTGAAGATGCTTGTTTATTTCGGATGTCACCCTTTGCTCGCGGCACATCTATGTAACTCTCAAAGTTAGGTATTGTCATTTACTTTTCGTAATGAAGCTCGTTAATATGATTTGTTTGAATTGTTTGTCTAGCGATCCGAGAAAGAAGGTTTCCTAGACACCCTATATTCGACAGCAAGGCAGGATTCAACAGTTGGAGCAGGGGTACTTCTCTTGTGATATCCAATATTGCTGGACTAAATATTAATGAAATCCTTCTTGCGTTGTAATAAATAACGCTGCCTATTCAGCTATAAAGACCTTCAGCGATCCCCCACCATTCACTTACTGTAAGTTTATCTTTTTTTTAATAACAATAGGAATTTTTTTGTATATTGTTGGGATACCCTTGAATACTGAAGTAACCATTCTCGCGTTATATTACATGCATATGTGGTCTTCTAGGTGTCCACAACATACTTTAAAAAAGTGACGCATTTAATTTCCTTTTCACCAGTGATTTCTGAAGGCCAATTGTTGTGTTAACAGTACACAATCATCTACTCGGACAAATAAATAGATTTTATTTGATCTATTATGATTTGTTGAAGACCTATGACCGTAACAAGAATATTCTTTGTTTTCTATACAATAATATATGCTTCCTCAAGTCACAACTTTTCTCTATTTATTTTCCGCATGACGCGTTTCGGGGAATATTTTCTACAGTTAAGTTCGTTTTTCTGGTACCTACATCAGATTTTTTATCGTGATGTTTGCAATGTCTGATCCGCTCCATCATTCTGACGACGTAACTGTTATGTAAACATACACGTTTTTGTAATATATTTTGGCGAATTTGGAAGTAACTTTTACTTATGGGTTACTAGTTGTCCTCTTTTGTAGAAACTTACACATACTGCATATGGTTTATCCAGTGGAAGTTGAGTAGAAATAGCGTGGGGCCTCCACGAAGTCCAACTAAAATGTGAGGGTGGTTCTTCTTCGAATATCCACTATTCCGATATGCAGTAGTTCAACACGACGCGAGTACTGAAAAATCTGTTATATGCTTATGTACTATAAACCTACAACAATGTTCTATTTGACCATGTCAGTACTTCATACACCAAAATATGATGGTTGCAGCTGAGCATATTACGTGACTAATATACGTTACGTCTATGACATTTTAATTCATCTTCCATCCCTTCTCTTACGTCCATTACTGCTAGTGCCCGTAGTTTGCATCTAGCTGCATGTAATTTTTCTTTGCTGCTCTACTTTCAGGAACTAAAACAAACTGTAGCCAATGCTGTTTGCTACATATGTGTTATTATTATTTGTAAGTTGTTATCTTCCACATTAAATGTAAGGCTTTTTATAACAGATGTGTCATAATTATCATAACGTAAAATACACTACTGGCCATTAAAATTGCTACACCAAGAAGAAATGCAGATGATAAACGGGTATTAAATGGACAAATATATTATACTAGAACTGCCATGTGATTACGTTTTCACGCAATTTGGGTGCATAGATCCTGAGAAATCAGTACCCAGAACAACCACCTTTGCCGGCCGGAGTAGCCGAGCGCTTCTAGGCGCTACAGTCTGGAGCCGCGTCACCGCTACGGTTGCGGGTTCGAATCCTGCCTCGGGCACGGATGCGTGTGATCTCCTTAGGTTAGTTAGGTTTAAGTAGTTCTAAGTTCTGGGGGACTGATGACCACAGCAGTTAAGTCCCATAGTGCTCAGAGCCATTTGAACCAACTACCTCTGGCCGTAATAACGGCCTTGATACGCCTGGGCATTGAGTCAAACAGAGCTTGGATGACGTGTACAGGTACAGCTGCCCATGCAGCTTCAACACGATACCACAGTTCATCAAGAGTAGTGAAGGCGTATTGTGACGAGCCAGTTGCTCGGCCACCATTGACGAGACGTTTGCAATTGGTGAGAGATCTGGAGAATGTGCTGCCCAGGGCAGCAGTCGAACATTTTCTGTATCCAGAAAGGCCCGTACAGAACCTGCAATATGCGGTCGTGTATTATCCTGCTGAAATGTAGGGTTTCGCAGGGATCGAATGAAGGGTAGAGCCACGGGTCGTAACACATCTGAAATGCAGCGTCCACTGTTCAAAATGCCGTCAATGCGAACAAGAGGTGACCGAGACGTGTAACCAATGGCACCCCATACCGTCACGCCGGGTGATACGCCAGTATGGCGATGACGAATACACGCTTCCAATGTGCGTTCACAGCGATGTCGCCAAACACGGATGCGACCATCATGATGCTGTGAACAGACCCTGGATTCATCCTAAAAACTGACGTTTTGCCATTCGTGCACCCAGGTTCGTCGTCGAGTACACCATCGCAGGCGCTGCTGTCTGTGATGCAGCGTCAAGGGTAACCGCAGCCATGGTCTCCGAGCTGATAGTCCATGCTGCTGCAATCGTCGTTGAACTGTTCGTGAAGATGGTTGTTGTCTTGCAAACGTCCCCATCTCTTGACTCAGGAATCGAGACGTGGCTGCACGATCCATTACAACCATGCGGATAAGATGCCTGTCATCTCGACTGCTAGTGATACGAGGCCGTTGGGATCCAGCACGGCGTTCCGTATTACCCTCCTGAACCCACTGTTCCATATTCTGCTAACAGTCATTGGATCTCGACCAACGCGAGCAGCAATGTCGCGATACGATAAACCGCAATCGCGATAGGCTACAATTCGACCTTTATCAAAGTCGGAAACGTGATGGTACGCATTTCTCCTCCTTACACGAGGCATCACAACAACGTTTCATCACCAGTAAACTGCTGTTTGTGTATGAGAAATCGGTTGGAAACTTTCCTCATGTCAGCACGTTGTAGGTGTCGCCACCGGCGCCAACCTTGCGTGAATGCTCTGAAAAGCTAATCATTTGCATATGACAGCATCTTCTTTCTGATGGTTAAATTTCGCGTCTCTGGCACGTCATCTTCGTGGTGAAGCAATTTTAATGGCCAGTAGTGTAGAAAGAACTAGCGACCAGCTCTGGATCCACAACTGTTGCATTAAGCATCTACTCTGAGTTGACAAAAGTCACAGCTTAGCAATATGCACATATACGGATGGCGGTACTACTCCATACACTAGCTATAAAAGAGCAGTCATTTGTATTCAGGTGATTCACGTGAAAAAGTTTCCGACGTGATTATGGTCGCACAACGGGAATTAACAGACGTGATGTTAGGAAGGACACCGCAGATAGCTGGTGAAATTGTTGATTATTAGAAAACAGCCGGTTTCACAACTTAAAGAAGCATCATTAGGCGCAAAAAACCCGCATCATTAGGTCCAATAACGTTGAAAGATCATAGGCATACCCATCACTCCTAGCCAATATTTACTATTCAAAGAATATCGTCAATACTACGGCGAGCGAAAGGTGAAGAAGACGTGCTCCATTCTTTAAAATTTGGCCGCATCCGTGTGATATGACGGCAGCTCGATGCAGGGAAAGGCAAAAGCGGCCCGCACGAACGACAAAGAGACTTGTCGATATTGCCTGAGAAGCAAATTTTGATGAGGAAAGATGGGTATGCCTATGATCTTCTAACGTTGCTGCACCTGAAGATGCGGCTTTAAGTCGCGAAACCGGTTGTGTTTTAATTAACATCAATTTTACCAGCCGTCAGCGGATTTCTTCCTAACAACATGCCTTTCAACAGCTACGGCTGCTTACAGTATAAAATAGTTTCGAATTAACAAACTTTGATCGCGTAATGTTATTTGGAGCTAGACGCATGACACGTCCATTTCGGAAATCGATAGGGAATTCAGTATTCGGAGATCCGTAATGTCAAGAGTGTACCGAGAATATCGAATTTCGGGCATTACCTCTCTCCACGGTCGAAGCAGTACCCGACGACATTCACCAAACGAACGAGAGCAGCGGCGTTTCCATAGGGTTGTCAGTGCTGACAGACAAGCAACACTGCGTGAAACACCCGCAGAAGTCACTGTGGGACGTTCGACGAATGTATTCGTTAGGACAGTGAGGGCAAATATGGCGCTGATGGGCTGTGGAGGCAAACCACCGACGCGAGCGTCTTTGCTAACAACACAACACCGCCTGTAGCGTCTCTCCTGGGTTCGTGACCACACCGGTTGGACTCTACACGACTGGAAAACCGTGGCCTGGTCAGATGAGCCCCGATTTCAGTCGTTAAGAGCTGATGGCAGGATTCGAGTGTAGCGCGGACCCGACGAGGCCATGGACCCAGGTTGTCACCAGGACACTATGCAAGCTGCTGGTGGCTCCATAATACTGTGGGCTGTGTTTGTATGGAATTGACTGGGCCCTCTGATCTAACTGAGCTGATGATTGACTGGAAATGGTTATGTTCGGCTACTGGGAGGCCATCTGCAGCCATTCGTGGACTCAATTTCCCAAACAACGATGGAATTATTATGGATGACAATATGCCATGTCACTGGGCCACATTTGTTCGCGATTGGTTTAAAGAACATTCTGGATCATTCGGGTGCATAATTTGGCCACCCGACGAACTTTTATGTGACATAAACCAGAGGTCAGTTCGTGCACAAAATTCTGCACCGACAACACTTACGTATTTTGGCGGCTACAGAGGCAGAATGGCCCAGTATTTCTGCAGGGGACTTCCAGCGATTTGTTGAGTCCGTGACACGTCTAGCAGTTGCTGCACTACGACGGGCAAAAGAAAGTCAGACGCGACATTGGGAGGTATGTCATGACTGTTATCTCCTCACAGTACATACCCTCCACAGCCCTTAATCTCTTTATCAAAAAAATCTGTTCTTGTCAGCATAATATCTTATATAGTAGGCGACGTTAAATTATGTATGTATAGAACAAGCCTGTATAGATGTAAGAGAGGGTATGAATTCATTGATCTGGCCATAATAAGTGACTCAAAATAAAATATTTAATGCCTCATTTATAGAGGAAAACAGTCGACTGGCCAGAGTAGACCTCCTGTTGACTAACATAACGGCAACTCTGAAGGAACCACTGTGTGATGTTAGGTTGCCAGACTCTAGCAATTACACTGACGGAATAAAATATCGCCACACCAAGAAGGAAGTGTACGACATAAACGAAAGTAGGCTGGTGAGTTCCTGCATCTGAAAGATGAGATCTGTTCAAATTTCGACCAAGTCGCGTAAGACGCTCCAGCTGCCCAACTACGAGAATGCAAATCCGGTTTTCTTTCAGTACACGCTATAACGGTCGTGAAGGTTAGTCACCTTTGAGACTGGACGTGTCGAGTTGATGTTAGTCAAGAATGCTTCCAAGACGACAAAGACACCATTATCGACGCCTCACTGTGTTTGAACGACGTCGTGTGACAGGACTAGGAGAAGCTGGTTGTTCCTTCTGCGATATTGCAGAAAGACTTAGTTGAAATGCAGCCACTGTACATGATTACTGGCGGCGGTGGTCACGAGAATGAACGGTCGCAAGAAGACCTGGCTCCAGACGGACAAGTGGCGCTACCGAGAGGGAAGACCATCGTGTTCAGCTCATGGCTCTGGGACATCGTACTGCATCTGTAGCAGCAATTTGAGCAGCAGTTGGCACCACAGTGACACAACTAACTGTCGCACAGGGGTTACTTCAAGGACAGTTCCGAGCCAGACCCACTTTAGCGTGCATTCCACTGACCCCAGACCATCGCCATTTGCGACTTCAGTGGTGTCAAGCGAGAGCTCACTGGAGGGCAGAGTGGAGGTCTGTTGTGTTTTCCCATGAGAACAGATTCTGCCTCAGTGCCAGTTATGGCCCTGTGTTCGTTAAGAGCGATCTACACTAGGCGTGCGAGCTTTCAAGATTACACATGGCGCTCCGGTTCCACCAGCCGGTAGACGGGACCGCACATACGATCGCTCTTACTCGGAATAGGATGGATCCCATTCTCAGGCGTATGAAGGGGCTTCGCGCATGCACAGACGATCGGGTGGGTTTTGGGGGGGACAACTAATAACCAGCACGAGGTTCTTTGTGAATTGTGTCTCCTGCTCAGCGAAACGTTGTAGTTTGTTCGATTCGTAAGTAGTTAACAGGTGAAACATCTGCTATAAATAACCATTGGAATTTAAACGATAAGGCGCACGTGCGAGGAAATGAATGTAATTCAGCGATCCAGATCTATGTGGAACTACTCATAATACAATTCCTCTTGTTCACTTGTACATGCATCTTCGATAAAATTAGAGGTGAGCCACAATGTGTCTTCTCAATCACAAGAAAAACTTGACGTAATCGAGTATATTAACAACAGAAAAGCAACACTTCTATTGTTTTTTCATCGATTTTCAGCTTTAACAATGCGGTCAAACTTCACTCCAGACAGCTTGGCTTCCGCTCCACGTGAAACGAAATCCAATGAGGTTCCAGCAAACGTGGAAGAATACATAGTGTAATCTTTACATCAGGTTTATTCTTATAATGAACGGAGTAAGGAAAGATCATTTTACTTTTCCTGCGAAAAACAAATTTTCGCTATTATCTTTACAAGGTAGTCAAGATCAATTTCGTTGACCTAAGAAAAACTGGAACTAAATCCCATCACATGACCTCATGTGCTCCAAAGTTGTTAAATGTGGACGATACAAGTCCCAGTGTCATATCTATGAAAATTACAATTTGAAAAAAAAGAAAAATTCTAAAATATTTTTAACATTACAGATTGAGTGTAATGTTTGTAATCTGGTTCAATATGGGATTCCCATCTCCTTGTATTATAGATGGCTATGAAGCTTTTTCTCACAAACAAATGAAGCAATTAGTTTATTTCCTATCCGTTTTCCTTTTTAGCTTGGTTTTCATGTTAGTGCCTTGTTTTTAACAACCGTCTTCAATCAATTTGTGTGCCGAAACTAGCTTCAAATAAGTGCATTACTTTCCGAGTTGTCTCTTCTTTCTTATTTTTTGTTTCCATTAATAGCAATTTCTCTAATAATTCGGGATGCATTTCTAATGGTTCAAATGGCTCTGAGCACTATGGGATCTAACATCTGAGGTCATCAGTCCCCTAGAACTTAGAACTACTTAAACCTAATTAACCATAGGACATCAGATACATCCATGCCCTAGGCAGGATTCGAACTTGCAACCGTAGCAGTCGCGCTGTTCCGGACTGAAGCGCCTATAACCGCTCGGCCACAGCGGCCGGCTATGCATTTCTAAAGCTTAGTTAAAAACACCATTGTAGTTTCTGCACATACCAAACTTATATCCTAATCTGATGAAGAGATCTTTAATCAACAAGTTACATGTATTCACCTACAACAAAGAAAGCGAAAAGGGGTGTTTCCGGCAACCAAACAACGAAATCAGATGCCCGAGCTTGCTCAACAAAGGTTGCTGACAATGCAGACGAAGCAGATCGCTACCAGCCTTTATTTCTGTGTCAGATGTAAAAGATGTAATCATTCATGCAGTCTGAAGCAAAAGCTTCGCTTCCTCCTTTTTCTTTGCCTTTATCTTCTGGATTTGTGCTTCAGTTTTATTCACATGGTCCATTGTCTCAGCTGTTTGCGTATTGTGAAGCGGGAGGTTTGATCCGATCTTCAGTCTTATTTTATATCCAAACTGCACATATCTGACATGGGTCCTTATCAAAAGTTTATCTACTAAGTCCTCCCTGCGACCCGTTGAATCTTGTAATAGGAATTGTGAATAACGCTGTATAGATAACTGAATGTGGTAAAGTTCCAGAAATTCTTTGAAGCATCAGATAAAAATAGCAGCTATTTCATATAACAGAAAGAGTAATTTTTTCACAGTTGCTGTTTTTTTCCATGTTCGTCGAATTTGAGACTTAAATCCATTAGATTGCTGTCACTGGGGACAAGCCTTGTTCTCGAAAATAAATAAAGCTGTTCTCAAGAGAAAGGTACCATTGTCTTCTTTGTGTACATCTCTCTCAGTTTTATGTGTCACATGACTCTCCTGAAAATTTCGACTTACATCAAAGATGGCGGATTCCAAAATGACCACCAAGTTGGTAACATACTCTCGCAGGTTTTCCCCTTTCCCATCTCATATTACTTGACTTTAAATTTTTGTTTATCGCCAAGCTTTTGTTTTAAAAGGGGGGTAATGCGCTTATGGGCCACCCAGTAGTGTAGTTCCTCACAAAAGCATAAAGAGTCCTTTCAGACCAGTGTAGTTTTGGCGAGACTTCGACGACTGGGTGCTTCGCCAGAAAAAGTGACGAGGATGGGTGGTCTGTCTGACACGTGAGTAAACAGTGGCGGAGCGAGGTGAGACGCGTGTGCGCTCAAGTACTTCTCGGGTCAGTGTCAAGAGCAAACGCGCCGCTGCTGACGGTTCATGGAATTCCGTGTTGACCAGCTTCAGGGCCAACGGTCTCTGACGTAACACTTTCTCACAATCCCGCAACGTTAAGTCTGTGGAAATCGGTATGCATGTGACAGCATGCGTACCTATGTTCCAAAACGCCGTGCATAAAAACGGTGTTTCAAAAGTGCTCATACCTCGGCTTCTATTGGTGATAACAAGGTACGGTCAAGTGTTTTGGGTAGCCCTTGGGCTATGAACCATTTGTATACCCAACAAAAAGGTCGTCTTAGTGTCACTATCCTACAATACAGGATCAAAGTTGACTATTACATACCTCATCCTGCTCAGACAGATGGAGCAAATCGGCTGGTTCTTTTCTGAGTTTGATGTGATCTACGGTGGGCTTGATGTGACTTATGGAGGCACGGTTAGTTTGTGGGCTGTTTCTCGGGAAACCCCACAGAGAGAGTTTTCTTACTACGCAGGGTGCTTCAAAAAGGACTTTACAAATTTGAAACTTCATATAAATTAATTCTAGTACCTACAGAGGTGATTGTAGTGTCAATTTGTAGGGAAATACGTCAAGTTTTGTCTCGCGTAGTTCGCTAGTATCGAATCGCACCGTAAGGAGAGCTAGCGGCAGTTACATTAAAGATGGCTGCCTTCACTTGACCCCAGCGTGCTAGCTGTGTGTTTTTGTTTGAAGAATTGAAAGCCAGCGACAATAGTTCAGCGTAATTTCCGTACGAAGTACGCTAAATAGCCTCCTAGTAGGCCTACAATTTATGAGTGGGATGAATGTTTTGTAGAAACAGAGTGCTCGGTAAAAAAAAAAAAAGTCGTGTGACTAGGGCCTTCCGTCGCATAGACCGTTCGCTGGGTGCAAGTCTTTCGATTTGACGCCACTTCGGGGATGAAATGATGATTATTATGACAACACAAGACCCAGTCCCTGAACGGAGAAAATCTCTGACCCAGCCAGGAATCGAACCTGGGCTCTTAGGATTGACCTTCTGTCACACTGCCACACAGCTTCCAGGGCTAGACAGTGTGCTCAGTAAAACATGGGAAATCATCAGGTCGTCCAAGCATATCTGATGACGTCGTTGAGCGAGTGAGACAACGTTTTCTCAACAGGCCTATAAAATCGACCCGGCGTGCATCTCGCGAACTGCAAATCCCACACACGACTGTTTGGCGTGTGTTGAGAAACCATTTGCATTTGAAACTGTACACATTGACGATTGTACAAGCAATAAAAGACACTGATGAAATTGCTCGCAAGAACTTCTGTGCAGATTTGTTAAATCGATTACATGAGGATGAACATTTCTTGGACAAAATCATCTTTTATGACGAGTCGAATTTTCACTTAAGTGACAAGATTAACATACAGAACTGTAGGATCTGGGGCACTGAAAATCCACATCAAATTTTGCAACATGTTCGTGATAGCCCTAAACTGAATCTTTTTGTGTGCATTGAACAAGAACAAAGTGTACGGTCCCTTTTCTTCCTTGAGAGAGTGCCATCAACGGGTAGTGTACCTGGATATGTTACAACAATTTTTGATACCACAGATCGATGAGGATGACCAAGAACGAAATGTTTACTTTATGCAAGATGGTGCACGACCCCACTGTCTGGCTGATGTCCGGGATTTTCTCAGTGACCGCTTTCCAGGCCAATGAACTGGCCGTGATGCGCCAATTGCATGGCCCCCACGTTCCACAGAACCGATAGAACGCAATATTTTTTATGAGGATTCATCAAGGATATCGTGTTTGTACCTCCTGTGCCGGCTTCTCTAGCTGAGCTTAGAGCAAGAATTTACGCCAACACTGAGCAAGTTACACCTACAATGCTACAGCGAGTTTGAGAAGAAATTGACTTATGACGGGATGTGTGCAGGGTAACCAACAGAAGCCACATACAACATCTTTAGCTTGATGTGTTTCCCTACAAAATAATACTAAAGCCAGCTCTATATCTTCTTTCAATAAATTTATATGAATTTTTAAAATTCTTCGCCGTCACCAGCGGACCAAAACCCAGCCCAGTATTCCAAGGCGACTATGCACAGCTGATGGTTGACATTTTTACGATATGTTTCTAAGAATATGATATCGAAGAGTCTTGAAAATGTTCGTGATGTCTTCATCCGTTTCCAAGATGCGGGGACTCAAATTTATCCTATTTCTACTCGTAAACTCCGGTACGAGGCTAAATCTAAACAATAAATAACCGCATCAGAGCGCTCAAATTTCGACGGTATATTCTCTAGGCATTTGTCTGGAAGAGCCTTCTCTCCGTTTTCAAAAATCTTTATCCGTTATCGAGAAACACCCCAAAAACTTGTTTTTTGGGTACCAAAACCCAGCCGCGGATTCCCAGACGGTTATACACAGCAAATCCCTATCTCGAACAGCCTTCAAATTTTTCTTCATATCTCTATCCGTAACCGAGATACAGAGGTTCAAAATTACTCTACCTGTACAGGTAAAATACTCACGCTAAAATCCTGCCTCAGACGAAACGTAATTTATGAAGTAATGTAGCACGAAGAAAAACGCTGTAAAGTGTCTCCGTTATCATCGGGGAACCCGATGTTGTAGTCCTGAAGCACGTGCAAAATTATTTTGCATGTAAAATCTGGTCTGTGGTATAACATTAGTTCTGCGTTATTTCAGTTTCACATAAGTAAACTGCCTAAAGTTTAGTGACCGGTACACTTATTTTTGAGTTACATGCCCTACTGCAGCAAGGAAAAGAAGGAAACTAGCGGAAAAACTGCTCCTATCGGAGCACAAAAAATGCGAATATATTCCTGTTTATTTAAAAAACTCTGATTGAAAAGGGGGGTACCAGCTGCCTCATTGTATCTTCCTCAGCACCTTTAAAAAATTTACCAAGAATTTTGGCATTCCAACATTATTAGCGCTTTTTAATTCTGAGAGAGAAAAAGAGCAAAGAGACGAAAAAGTAATAAATTCTGGAAGTTAGTAGACAGTGGTTGTATTACAGAAAGAGCGAAGGAGACAATGGCATTGTGAGAGAAAGAGAGGAACACAGTGGCAATGGAACCTGGTTGACAGCGACAGAACAGTGCTAGGAGAAGAGGCAAGGAGACAGTGCCAGGTAGGAGGGGGAGGGGGAGGGGGGTCTGTTCATAGCCAGTCTTTTCATTTATGAATATTTGTCTCCTTTCATATTGTCCAGCATTTAGCATTTTATATCTTCTTTTTCTTCTTCCCCTTTTTCCCTCTAGCATTCCTTCTATTCCTTCCTTCAATAATCAATCCCTCCTCAATGTCCAGTCCAGTTCTGTTTTCTCTTTCTGATGACTTTCAGCATGTTTCTTTCTTCTCCAGCTCTTCTTAATACTTCTTCATTCCTTACACGGTCTTCCCATTTCACTTTTTTTCATTCTTCTCCATGTCCACATCTCTACCGCCTCCAGTCTTCTTTCATCTTCCTTCCTCAATGTCCGGGTCTTCGCACCATATAGTGCAACGCTCCAGATGTAAAATTTGTCAAGTCTTTTCCTCAGATCTTTGTTTAGTGGTCCGCAAAGAAATTTATGTTTCCTCTTGAATCCTTCTTTTGCCATTGCAATTCTTTTCCTAATATAGAATGGCTATACGCTGCAGACAGCCAACCAAGTGAAAGAGAGCTTGAGATAGAAGAAGAAGATAAAGTTGCAGATGATGACAAAGGAAATGCAATACCAACTAGTGAGTTTGAAGCATATATGAAGGAGATGAAAAAATGGGAAAGCAATTGGAATTAATGAGATTCCTCCGGAACTGTTAAAAACATTGGAGAAAGAAGGGAAAATAGAGTTGATTGAATAGTGTAATCAACTATACATGACAGAAAAATGGCCAAAGGACTTTATAGAAAATATCTTAATACCTATAGAAAAGAAAAAGAACAGCAAAAAGTGTGAGGAACATAGAACAGTGAGCCTGATATCGCATGCTGCCAAAGCCTTGCTGAGGATGCTCAACAGAAGGCTATATGGAAAGCAGAATTGCGTAATAGGAGATGAACAATTTGGTTTCAGGTGGGATCTAGAGATGCCATTGGGCTACTGAGAGTGATAGGGGATAGGTATATGCAGAAGTAAAGGAAGGTGTATGTTGTGTTCATTGATCTTGAGAAGGCTTTTGACTGTGTCAGATGGGACAAACTGATGGAAATCCTAACGAAACATGGAGGGGTAGACGGATAACTAGAAATTTATATTTGAACCAGAGAGCAAGAGTAAGAATTGGAGGTGTGATGAGTGAAGAAATTGAACTGGGAAGATGTGTAAGGCAAGGTTGTCACCAACACTGTTCAATATCTATCTGGAGGAAATTACTAATGAAGTTTTGATGGAAGGAGTTTGTATAGGGGGTCGGAGAGTGGCAGAGAGTGCAAGAGAAATGGAACAAATATTGGATGATCAAACAAAAAATTATAAGAATATAGAATGAAGATTAACGAGAAGAAAACGAAAAGCATGGTAATTGGAGGAAAGGTGAGAAATGCTGTATGAAAATAGGGGGAGAGAAAATGGAGCAAGCGAATAACTTCAACTACTTGTGAAGTGTAATAATTAATGATAAGGATTGCTCAATATAAATTAGGAAAAGAGTGAGAGGAGACTGTAGTAATAGAACGAAGGGAACTGTGACTGGCTGAGACACAAAGAGATAATGACAGTGAGTCGAGCTGAATGAGTGATTGAGAAAGGGCAACTGGGCGTGTGTGGGTATGAGCAACTTACAGTGATGGACTAGTGGGTTTGAATGTGTTACCGTTAGGTGAGCTTGTAGGAGTTTTTGGCGAATTGAATGTTAAGAAAACCGCGATTATGTTCGCATGTCAAAATTTTAAAGAAAAAATTTATAAAGTGCTGAAGAATGCAGAATGAAGCAGCTGGTAGCTCACTTTTCCGTCAGGGTCTTTTAAACAAACAGTACCATATTGTAATATTTCTGACTTTACAACCATCATATTCAGCTCGAAGAAGCTCTTCTTAGAGCAGTTGAGAAGGCAGCAGTGGGAAGATGTAATGTGGTGGGAGGTACCGATGACAGACCGCCTAAATTGTGGTCCTTCTCCGAGAGTCGCTGCTGCCTTCGGAAGTAACGCTCTTAAATGAGAAACTTCTGTTATTAATATTAGAAAAACTAAACAGTGAATTTACTTGCATTTCATATAAAAGTATCTCTCAATAGAAGGCTATCATTCTGTTATTTCAAAATGTTCAAATGTGTGTGAATTCCTAAGGGACCAAACTGCTGAGGTCATCGGTCCCTAGACTTACACACTACTTAAACTAACTTACGGTAAGAACAACACACACACCTATGCCCGAGGAAGGACTCAAACCTCCGGCGGGAGGGGCCGCGCAATCTGTGACATGGCGAATTAATTCAAAAGTGTTAATTACTAGCAGAATAATAAACAATTGCTAAATCAAAACGCAGACGAAACACTTCCGAGATCTTCGGATCGCACCTAAGTTGGATGGCGGGCGAAGTGGTTTGGCTGTAAGATGAGAGCTGGTTCCGCAGTCTCGGAAGACAGACATGTTGCACGCCTTGGTCGGTGTCGGTGAAGAACCTAATTATGAATCTGGTTATTTGGACATGTAAGTGAGAACAATTTGATAGTAATTACGCACATATGCTGTTCATTGTTTTTATTAGTTTCTGTGAAAGTGTGAAGAATGGAAAGTGTTTGTGACTCATAAAGGGGACTATAATTGTGCAGCTCCTCGTATGCTGCTAATAAAAAGCGAGTGCCGTCTCGTTTAAATATACCAATTCAAAATTTAATTATTTATATGGTACCAGTTCCTCACTAACAGTTTATTACAACCTCAAGATAACAGACTCTCGACCTACATACTGTTTTCTGCACAGGGGACAACTATAATAGAAAACAACAGGTTGGTGTAGATTATTCAGAACTTATGGATTCCACTCAGGGCGGTGGAAGCAACTAGGCACCTCATGTGTACTGCGATCTTAGTACAAATGTGATGAATGACGCGTCATCTGTGTTAACACAAAGGAGGTATGAAGGAGGGACATTTTTCAGGGAAGGATTTATCGTACTCACGAAAATCCCTATATCTTCTATCTCCCTTTCACTCAGTGTAATATTCGCAATTTTTTTTTTTTTTTTTACGCCCCAATAGGAACGTATTTCCACTGATATCAAGATACTCGAAGAGATTCGGCCGACTGCAGGAGAATCCTCCTACCAGATCCGGATGTAGGGGGAGGGGGGGGGGGAGGATATTAAAAAGCATTCGAAAACTATTAAGCATAAACAAAAAAACTGATTTAAAAAAACACAAACCACCTTACCTGTGAAAATTGTTCCGAAAACTGCAGTTAGAATAGCAAACAGACCGTAAGGCGCCCTTTCTTTGTTTATTGCTGAACATTGTTCTGTTTTAGCTGTAGATCATTTAGGAATACTGTGCAAGAAGGTGTTTCCCGGTGATGAGAGCGCTAAAAACATGCAATTACATTGTACAAAGTGCACTAACATTATAACTGAAGTTTTGGCTCCATATTTTACACAATCATTGGTTGAAGATATAGGTAACCAAAAATACAGTGTACTAATAGATGACTCCACAGATGTATCAATATCTAAAATGCTAGGTATCGTTATACGGTACCATAGTGTAAACAACCAAACCATTAGATCAACATTTCTCAACCTCGCTGTAATAGAAACTGCAGATTCAAGAAATCTGGCTGCTGTTCTTGTGAATTCTTTGAAAGATCTCAAACTTCCAATCGCTAATATGGTAGGAATTGGCACAGATAATGCTTCTGCAATGGTTGGAATAAACAATGGGCTTTTCGATCAACTCAAGAGAGAATATGGTTTGAAGCATTTGGTATTGATCCGTTGCATTTGTCACTCTCTTCAGCTTGCAGTTTCGCACGCCTCAGTGAATACCATTCCTAGAAACATAGAGTTTCTTGTACGGGAAACCTACAATTGGTTCTCCATTTCACCCAAAAGACAAGAGGAATATAAAAAGGATTATGAGACAATAAATTGTGGAAAACAGCCAATAAAAATTTTGAAGGTCTGTGCAACACGTTGGCTTTCAATTGAACCAGCAATACGAAGAATTCTGGAGCAGTGGGAAGAACTAAAGCTACATTTTTCACTTGCCATGGTTCAAGACAATTTTTACACTGCCTATCTTTTGTACAAGATGTAGTGTGACGACTCAAATCATCTTTAGGGGAACTCGGGGCAGAACGGAATAGCGGGGCACAATGGGAAATTGCTCTTTTCTAGACTGGACAGTGTTGCAACCTGTTGTATGGGCATGCAACTATTTCTCCGAATGGAAGGGAAGTGAGGGCAGCCATTCTGATTTAGTCTGAAGTGCGAGATCTAAGTGAATTGTTGTCAGTCACGTTACCGCTTGCGTTGTTCTAACGTTTGGTGAATTTCAACGCCAGGTAAGTTGTTAATTGTTAGTTGTATACCCTAAAATGACACATTCCCTTAAAGTGCATGGCATTCATTATACTTTAGTTATTTAATGCGTTTAAATACGTCAGTTACTATACTCCATAAAAGTTGTTAACCTCAAAAGTGCTCTTGGGGCGGAACGGGACGGGGCAGAATGGTATAGCGTCCCGTTCTGCACTGTCATATTTTGATGCAAGTAGAAAGCAAACCCAGCCTGGATGTTCATGGATGCCAGACTCTCCCAACCAGCTATGTTCGCCGAACAACTCAGCTTTCCAGTTATCGCCCGAGGCTGTCATTCCAATCCCACTAATCTGTCAAAATACTCGGTGGACTACAAGACGAAAAGGAAAAACCGTCGTATTAACAGATTCTCCTTATAAGAAGGAACTGCAAAATGCTGCTGCACCTAAAGTAAGCCTACAGAAAGGAGGAGGGTGCACAAATATAAACAATGCCAGGACAGAGACGTCGGGTGCAATGCAACTTAAGGCAAAAATATCAAACTATGCATCCAAAAAAACCAAAACAGAGGATATGAAAGACCTTAAGGAAAATAAAAGGAAGAAGATGATAGACAAGAGAGAATCAGAAAGAGAGGATGCTGAGTGTCTCTATTGTGAGGACTTCTACTCCGTTTCTAATGAGGGCTGGGTCGCATGCCAGAGTGGGCACACAATTCATGTGCTGGCATAGACAGTGAAGATGAAGAGTAAATACTGATTTGTGACTATTGTCGAAAGGGCTAGTAGTTAGTGGTTTGGTGGCTATTAAGCACTGTACATTTTTCAGAATGACATTAAAATATTTTCTTATTTTGAAGAATGACTTTTTCTTTGTTTAAATCACACATTACTTAGTCTGAATTGCCTGTTATACAACATTTTGTGATAGTTTAATACGATATTCGTAATTGAAATTCAACGTTTATGCAATAATTTAACAAAAAATACCCTTATCCCATTCTGCCCCGTGGGTGGGGCGGAACGGGAAATATGCAAGACTTTCTTTGAAAAATTGTAAAAAATGCAAAATGTATTGGTTTAAGTTATTTTCGAATAAGGTACATTAGGTTACACTACAAGGTGTTTTTTTTATCACTTTAAGAAGTGTTTCCTTGTGTTCCCTTATTTTATAGAAATTGTTAAACATTAAGTATCCCGTTCCGCCCCGAGTTCCCCTATATGTTTTACCTTAAACATTCCTTAAAAGACGTACAAATATCAATAAAAGCTTTTGAAGGAGAAGACAATGACCCCACTAAATTACTAGATACATTGTATTTCTCATGCAGTCACTCGGACAAAACATAGTATTTCCAACCGTTGATTTGTTGACAACACCAGTTCCAAGCGAATGTATGTACGCAAATCCGAACCTTGGCTTTATGTTTGAACAAAAATTGTCTGAGCCAAGTTTGTCTGAAGAAAATAAAGTTTATTTGAAGAAGAGATGCATTCAGTTTAGTCTGAAACTCATAAAAGAAATTCAACAAAGACTGCCAAGTAACGTTACGATCCTGAAAAAAAATGTCAATGCTGAATGTTGAAGAAACACTAAAAGTGAATAAAAATAATGCTGTAGCGGATGTAGCCAAAGAATTGGGTTTTAGTGACGATTTCATAGACGGTATGCTGCAAGAATGGCACAATATCGACTTCATTAGATGGAATAACACTACTAACACTGTTCGATTTTGGAGTGAGGTTTTGCAGTATAAAAATGGCGCAGGGGAGAATCCATTCTCTTTCATTTCACAGCTAGCAGTGACTGTTCTATGCCTACCGCATTCAAATGCAGAAGTGGAAAGAATATTCAGTTCTATGAACATTATAAAAACCAAACAACGTAACAGATTATCGTTAAAGACAATTAATGCTTTGATCAGGAGAGACCAGCTGAAGAAACAAAATAAAGATTGTGCATCTTTTGACATACCGTCAGACGTATTGGAGCTTATTGGAACGAACAAAAGTTACTCTTTTGCGACAAAACCAATCGAACTGCAACATCATCTTTTGAGCGACGTTCAACCCTCTACATCAACTACAGTTCTGTCAGAGCATGAAACAGAAGAGTTATTCGATCTTCTGAGTGACGACGATGAATAGCTCACATACAGGTATGTATATATTTTGTAACCTAATTTGAGTTCATGCTTTCTTTTGTTACAAATATAGTTGTATATTTCTAGTATATTTGACTATTGTGATTGAAACAACAATTTATGTGTTGCGTCAATTATGATAACATGTTTAATTAAACGTTAGAGTATTTTATATGTATGTTGTTGCAAGCAATGCGTCATTTAATTAAGACAATATAGCAATTACGTATGAGACAATTTTTATTACTATTTTATTACCCCCCACTGGCTTATTGCACCATTCACAGAACGAAATTTTCAGTACACCCCTAGTAAAATCAGTTTTAGCGACTTTCTAGCGACTTTTGATATTGAATCTAGCGCCTCGTGTTTTTTTAGAGTTGGCAACACTGTCTACAGCTCCAGTTGGCGGGAAGCGTTAGCATTGAACGCTTGTGTTGTTACAGTGTGAAGTATGGAACCCTGAGCAATCCATCGGTCAATGCGATTTAAGCAACGTGCAGTCATTGAATTCTTGACAGCAGAAGGTGTCACTACAAAGGAGATTCATCAGAGAAGAAATCAGTTTATGGTGACTGTGTTGATGTGAGTACTGTGCGTCGTTGGGCGAGTAAGTTTTAAAATGTTGAGGCGGGAACATCTGACTTGGAGCTGGACGTCCCGTGACAGCAACCACCAAGTTTCACAAGCAAAATGTTGACAGATTGATCAGGACGATCGTTGTATCACTCAGAGATAAATTGCAAGCACAATCGGCATTTCACAAGAACATGTGGGTCACATTATTGCTTTGTCTGGCTATCAGAAGATCTGTGCAAGATGGGTACCCCGGATGCTAGCTCCTGAAATGAAAGCGCACAGACTTGAAATTTGCCAGGAACTTCTCTCGCGTTACAAGAATGAAGATGACGCCTTTCTCCATTCAATTGTGACAAGGAGACGAAACGTGGTACACCATTACGACCTGAAGACGAAACGTCAGCCTATGGAATATCGACACAAAGACTCCCCCCAGCAAAAGAAATTCAAGATGCAGCCCTCAGCTGGAAAAATCATGGCCACAGTGTTCTAGGACGCAGATGATGTTATCCATGTTGATTTCCTTGATCGTGGAACAACAATAAATTCAGAGCGTTACCTCACAACGCTGCGAACTCTCGAACGACGGCTAATAAGGGTCCGAAAGGAAAAGGGAAATGTTTTCCTGCAGCATGACAATGCCAAACCACACACTTCACGTGCCGCCACAGCAGAACTTCAGAGATTGTATCTCACCAGATTGAATCTCACCACCGTACGCATCCTCCATACAGTCGAGGTTTAGCACCGTCTGACTGCCATCTGTTCCCAATAATGACAAGGCGATCTGCGGGGACATCATTATGCTTCTGATGAAGACGTTGAGAGAACTGTGGGACTGTGGGTGCGGAAACAGAGTCGACTTTCTCCGTGTGGCGTCAGAAAACTTGTTCATGGTTGGCAGAAATGTATCCATTTGGCTGGTGGTTATGTAGAAAAGTGAACATTGGTAATTAAAGATCACATTCTAAGGATTATTTCTGCTTTTTATTTATTAAAATAATCCCATCCAAACATAATTAACTAAGGTGGAGGCAATTTTTTTCATTCAACCCTCGCAGATTCTTTCACAGCAAAGAAAGCACTCCAGGTAAATCTGTAGCAAGATTAGAGAGAGGGAGTGAAGAAATGTGTACTGTCTTGCTTGTCCCTGGTCTTTACTGGTTTTATGTATCCAATATACAATTGTATGTCGCAGAAAACAGAAAGTTTCAGCGTAGCTAATAGGAATAAAGAACGGAAATTTTCTGAAGAGTTCTTACGCTTTTTTAAGGGGGGTAGGATGTTAAAACGACCGACTGGGAGCAGGAAAGGCACCGCAGGACATTTTAATTTACACTTTCCTGGATATAGGTTACATGGCTTCCATTACAAAACACACACGATTGAATTCCACAGAGCGAAATATAGTGACGCGCGATAGAAGAATGTTGTATGAAGAGGCGTAGCACTGCACTTTGGCGCACTTAAGACCAAATAACATGTCTCACATTTTCTGGAACATATATGTTTTATATATCAAACTCTTCAGGAAGATGTACAGCACAAAATGAACATATTTTTGTACAAAACGAAAATATTTTTGAAAATGCAATTTTTTTTAAATTTTTTGACGTTCTAATCTCAAATGGACGGGGGTAGGAGGGGGGGTCACAATCAAGTTGTTGCATTGGTTCGGAAATATTGTAGATCCGAGGCTGACTCCTACACATGTAAAACGGAATAGCATCAAGGGCGACTCCTAAGGTACCGGTGGACGAATTACACGGAGAATGTCCTCTAATTTTTTACCTTCCTCTCTCATTGTTACGTGGATTTGCTTTCATTCTTTCATGCAGATATTTTCAACACACAAAAAGCATGGCTGCGTTTCTAAGTGTGAGACGCAGCACCTGCGCTATGTATCGCTTGTGATTCGAATCTAGTAGGATATGTTTTTGATGCTGGGACAGAGGTGGCGTACGGGAATGAGCACTTGTGTCACTCTGCATGCAGCATGGACCGATTTCGACGTTCAATTTTGTCAAATATGTATCTACATACACTGAAGCGCCAAGCGGATGTACAGACATGCGCATTCAATTACAGAGACACGTAAATAGGCGTTGCGGTCGGCTACGCCTAGGTGAGACAACAAGTGTCTGCCATAGTTGTCAGATCGGTTACTGCTGCTACAATGGCAGGTTGTCAAGGCTTAAATCAGCTTGAACGTGGTGTTACTCGATCTCCCCCCCCCCCCCCCTCTCTCTCTCTTTATGTTACTGTCTTTGAGGTAACATACATCCATATCTGCTGTGTACTGTAAAGTATTAATTCAAATGGTAATTGAGATTTCCTGCGTATTCATTATTCTGTGGCTCTGATGAAGTGATTTGTCTTGGAGATTAGGAAAGACTCATTCTCCTTATTTTGTGCAGAATTACTGTTAACATTAAGATAAAAGTTGGGCTATGTGTCAGTCAATTAAAAACACATGTAATTTGTTGTTCTTTATGGCTTTTTGTTCTTTTTAATTCAGACAGTATTGCTATTCCGAACGACAGAACTGAAAACTGTAGATCTACTCAGTCTAAATTTGAACTTAATCTTGAGAGCTATCAGTCTTTTTAGCAAGTTTATTTTTCTTTTAGTTACTGAATTAGATATCAGGGTTGATAATTAGTTCGCAAAGAAAACAAAATTCTGACCTGAATTACTGGCATATTGCGTGTCTGAACCTTATTTTCCAAAATGGACACGTGATATAAACAGACTTCATGTAGTAACTTAACAACGCAATCATAGATGAATACAAAAGAATACGTCAAACACAGCTACGGTCTGAAACTTCCTGGCAGATTAAAACTGTGTGCCCGACCGAGACTCGAACTCGGGACCTTTGCCTTTCGCGGGCAAGTGCTCTACCATCTTTTTTTTTTTTTTTTTTTTTTTTTTTAAATAAAACCTTTATTAAAAAAACAATGTTACACATTGCAAATACATACTAAGTTATACATACATGAAGTTATTTAAACAAAGCGGTTTGATCATTTCAATTGCGCTGACATTAAGGAAAGACAACAGAAGATTGTGTTACTGACTAAATCACCACGAAGAATTAAATTAAACATAATTACTTGAGAATGGCGGAAAGGAGATATATAATAAAGTTGACTAGCCTTCCAACTACACTTTC
Organism: Schistocerca nitens; assembly: GCF_023898315.1. Taxonomy (NCBI): domain Eukaryota; kingdom Metazoa; phylum Arthropoda; class Insecta; order Orthoptera; family Acrididae; genus Schistocerca; species Schistocerca nitens. Next base: position 662,362,710 of record NC_064619.1, read on the forward strand.
TGGACATTAATTGGATCTAAGTATTTGAAGTGATCAGATCTATATAATCAGTCTTTCACTGCAAAAATGAACAGGGCAATGTGCCAGCCATTGAATATTACATTTATCGGATAGAATCTTATGGTTTTAACCAATCGATAAGGAGATTTCTATAAAAACTGTCTATTTCCAAATTTCTAGTATAAGCCAATAATGCACCTTTCATGTTTTGTGTTTGGCACTATTAGACACACAATATCAATGGCACATAAGTTCTGTACATTAGCTTATAAATTTCAAAAAACTACTCTCTGAAGTAGAGAAAGCACACATCATAAATATACTGTAAAATCTTAAATAGTATCCTTAGGGTAACTACAATACATCACTGTCAACACAGTCTTCTTTTTTATATTAACCAATGCCCATTCTTTCAAATACAATTTTTAGCATATTACCGAACTTTTTCTTGTGATTCGAATAGCTTCTAATTTTGTGGAACTCACATAGCATGTGTACCTTGAACTCTATGATGCTATCGGATCCTAATTTGTTAAGGACGTAGTTGACGAAATTTCCCAGCAACCAGTACACAGCGTTATTTTTTGCTTCTGGGAAATAGCGTGCTTCAGGCCTGTGTATCAATGACAGCGATATATACTCAGGGGATGTTCTTGTAATCAGAGCTATTTGCTCCCGGATCCACTTCCAACTATTCATGTGACCACTGCAAGTATATCGATGAATTACTGTGTCAACTAGATGGCATTGTTGACATAAATTTGTTTCACAGAGTCCGATTGCGTGCAGTCTTTCATTGGTGCTAACTATGTTGTTAACTGTCTTGTACCATGATGTTTTTATGTTAGACGTGAGAACATTGGAACTAATGTTTTTCCAAATCTCAGTCCACTCAATGTTTGGAAACTGTCGTTCTATTTTGTTTCTTTCTTCGCTTTTCTTTCGTTCCCGCATTATGGCTCTCGATGTTAAGTGTCGGGACTGCCTGAGTTCGACACTGACATAACTAAACTCAACATAGAAAATCCTCACGTGCTGTAAGCGATTGTTGATATTCTGCACGTCAATCGGGGGAAGCAGGCTTGGAGGTTTAATGATCTCGAAAAGTTGGCTGGTGATGCTTTCTCGCGAGTCTCTTATTAAATTAACTTGCCTTTTGATAAAAAGAGCAGAGGCTTTATCCGTTATATCAGTTAATCCTAGTCCACCATTTTTAGGATCCAAAGTGGCTACTTTAGCAGGTACTCTGAACACTTCACCTCTCCACAAAAATTTTGTGATTTTGGACATTATTCTTCTTGCTATCATTCTCGGTATTGGAAACAGCTGGGCAGTATAATAAGCCTTAGCAAGGATGCATGAGTTGATATACTGTGTTCTTTGAACTTGGTTCATATATCGAGTTAAATTCTCTACAATGGCTCCTTGCACTTTATCTGCTGCAACTTTCCAATTTAAAGCCGTCATTTTCATAGGGCACGCTGTCAGGGTGATCCCAAGTGTTTTATGTTGTCGGACTAATTTTGCCCACTCGACGTTGATATTATCAAAACCTCTGAGATTTAACATCTTACTTTTTTTTCCGTTTGCATTGGCTCCAGATGCTCTACAGTACGAATCAATCACTGTTGCTAGCGTGGTTACCTCGTCATTATTCCTTATAATGACCCCTATATCGTCAGCATAGGCTCTTATAACTGTTTTGTTTCCTGATAATGTTAAGCCTTTTAATGTAGCATGGACATGTCGGAGGAAAGGTTCTAGCGAAATTGCGAAGAGCGACATGGACAGAGGACTTCCTTGAGGAACACCTCGTTCTATTTGCATCGGCCTGGATTGTTGACAATTCACCGCTATTTTAGCATTTATTCCAGTTGCTATGTTCTTAATCAACTGTATAACCCTATCGTTGAAACCTATTTTCTTCAATGTCCGTAGAAGATATTCATGGTTTACTACATCGAACGCCTTATAAAAATCTAAAAACAATAAAGCACACTTTATGTTTGTTACAGAAGTTATTGCAATGATATCCCTGAATTCCGCTAGATTTTGAAAAATGGTTCTGCCTTGCGCACAGTTCTGATGTTGACTAATAATTTTATCTGTAAGGCATGAAATTCTCTTGTTTATTACTCTAGCTATTAATTTATAATCAGAATTCAGCAGTGAAATTGGACGAAAATTATTTAAATCTTTGTTTCCATTATTTTTTGGCACCAGAACAATTTTACTCTCCTTAAACTCAGCCGGAATCATTTTACCCTGAATAACCTCATTTACAATGTCCGTGATTTTCGCACCTACTATTGGCCAGTAATGGATGTAAAACTCCGCTGGCAGACCATCCGGTCCTGGGGATTTTTTTGGTGGCGAGGCGCACAGAGTCTCATACACGTCTTCTTCACTGACAACCTCGAGAAAATTTTCGTTGTCATCTTCTGTCAGCTGTGGGGCTAGGATGTCAAGGAATTCTTCCAAGGAAGCATCACTACTTTGATGTACAGAATATAGCTCGCAATAATAGCGATAAATCTCGTCCATGATATCCTGCTGGGTTCTGAGAATCGTGCCGTGTTTTGTTCGAATTTCTTCAATAAAAGTCCTTCTCCTGTTTTTCGTATGCTTCACTAAATGATATAGGGAAGTAGTTTCATCTGCTGACACCGAATTTGCCTTCGATTTTATTTTCAACCCTTCCATTTGACTTCTCTTGATATTAAGTAACTTGGCTTTGACTTTTTTTATGTCTGCTATCCGAAGTGAGGAACCTGCTGAGACTTGATCATATAGATCTCTCAAAACGGAATAGTAATACTCTATAGTGCATTTCATTTCCCTTGCGCTCTGTGCACTGTATTGAATAAGAACTTTCCTCAACTTTGGCTTTGCCATTTTAACCCACCAGTCAATAGCAGTGGCATATCTACTACGGGCTCGCAGGCATATTGCCCATGTTTCTTTAATCAGATCTTCTAAATCATGATTAACTAACAAGGAAGTGCTCAAATTCCACTGATTCTTGAATCGGCGAACCGGCTGTCTTGTTAGATTTATGCAAGCTAAGACACTTGAATGGTCTGAAAAGTACGTAGGAATGGTTTCTAATTTTGTCACGGAAGTTACAAGATTTTTAGAAATATATAGTCTATCAATCCTGCTACGTGATGTTGCCGTGACATAAGTGAACTCAACAGTGGAGGGGTATTTGATTTCCCATATATCCTTTAATTCTAAACCAGTAACTAATTGTTTTAGTTCACTTGAGAAATTAAAATTAGGTAACTGATCTTTTCGATTTAAAACACAATTAAAATCACCTCCAAGTAATAACTGTCTTGGTGATTTCCTTAACAAGTATATCAAGTCATCCTTGAAGAATCGTGCCCTGTCAGCTCGATGAGAACTTCCTGAAGGGGCGTACAAGTTGATGATAGTCACATCATAGATATTTAGTCCTATTCCCCTTCCGGATTCCAGTCGTTCCACCTCGCTTACTGTAATCCCTTCCCTTACCAAAATAGCTGTTCCAACACTTGTTTCGGGAGACACATTTATGTAACTGACAAAACCGGGAATTATCAAATCCGAAATTAGAACTTCTTGTAACAGGGCAATATCAGTCGCGGATTCGTACAAAAATTCCTTAAGGGCCGATAATTTCAAACCGGTCGTGATTTTATTTATGTTTATAGTGGTGACAGAATAAGATTGCGTCATTGTGCTGTCACTATGTAGTTGTTTTGTTGAACTAATTTAGTTTACTGTGGTTCAGGGTTCAGTTAAGCTGTAACAGTTTTCTCGGAAGGCTGAACATGGAATAACACTTCAATCAGTTTATTAGTTACTGTCCCGTTTTTTTCTACTTCTGATGTTTTCTCTTGTACCGCAAGCAGACTGATTTCCTGGTAAACTTTCTGATTTTTCCTCCAGTGATTCGTGTACGACCGTTTCGGACTGAACATTCTTTGGGCTTGGGTCGCCCCTACTGGATTTTCCCTTCCCTTGGTTACGAGCTACATTCTCATTTGGTTGCGTCGGTATTTTACTTCGCGGCTTATCTGGAGCAGCAGCAGACGCTTTAGCAATTTCGGTTGCCGGCGCCTGCCCTGAGGTGTTGACCGTGATTTCAGTTTGGCCACCACTTCCTCGTTCTTTATTAATTTCACTCACTTTCTGATCGAGGGAAACAAATGGAGACTGCAGTTTTGCATCCTCTCCCTGAATTTGTTTATTAACAGATAGATTCTGATCTTTGCAATCGGCTACTGCACCTGTTGTTTCTTGCAAATTAATGCTGCTTATACCCCTTTCATTTTCTGGTACCGTATGTGTATTATCTTTCTGTTCATTATTTTCCATTCGCATTTTGCCTTCAGGTTCCTCTGCCTCCTCATCGCACTGTTTTTGCTTGCGAAGTGAGGGAGAGGGACAAGACAGCTCGTCCTCTGAACAACTATCAGTTATGTCCAGAGGTCGTTTTTTCGGTTGCATTTCAGTTTCACGAGTAGTGGCAACGGGGTTTCCTTTTGTTGTTAACGGGGGAAATAGACTGTTATCGTGAAGGGAGACATCAGCTTGTCCCGCTGCGTTAACATCGTCAACCAGTTGTTCCGGGCTATTCTTTGGTAACAGATCATTTAAGGTAAGCTTCTGACGCTGTATCAAATTACTTTTAAGCACAACAGTTCGCCGCGGACATTCCTGTCTGAAGTGGCCGGTTTCGTTACATATATGACATGTAGCTTCCTGACCTGTATAAACAATTTGTGCCTTATACCCACAAACAGTTATGTGAGACGGAATATTCGTCTTAACGTCCATCTCTACACAGCGGACCCCGTTAAAACACTGCAGTTTAAAGCGAGGCGACCATCTTTCATTTGCAATTGATTTAACGTCTCCGTAGTTTAAAAGAGCTTCCTTAATCTTATCATCTACATCTACATCTATACTCCGCGAGCCACCTTACGGTGTGTGGCGGAGGGTACTTATTGTACCACTATCTGATCCCCCCTTCCCTGTTCCATTCACGAATTGTGCGTGGGAAGAACGACTGCTTGTAAGTCTCCGTATTTGCTCTAATTTCTCGGATCTTTTCGTTGTGATCATTACGCGAGATATATGTGGGCGGTAGTAATATGTTGCCCATCTCTTCCCGGAATGTGCTCTCTCGTAATTTCGATAATAAACCTCTCCGTATTGCGTAACGCCTTTCTTGAAGTGTCTGCCACTGGAGCTTGTTCAGCATCTCCGTAACGCTCTCACGCTGACTAAATGTCCCCATGACGAATCGCGCTGCTTTTCGCTGGATCATGTCTATCTCTTCTATTAATCCAACCTGGTAAGGGTCCCATACTGATGAGCAATACTCAAGAATCGGACGAACAAGCGTTTTGTAAGCTACTTCTTTCGTCGATGAGTCACATTTTCTTAGAATTCTTCCTATGAATCTCAACCTGGCGCCTGCTTTTCCCACTATTTGTTTTATGTGATCATTCCACTTCAGATCGCTCCGGATAGTAACTCCTAAGTATTTTACGGTCGTTACCGCTTCCAATGATTTACCACCTATGGCATAATCGTACTGGAATGGATTTCTGCCCCTATGTATGCGCATTATATTACATTTATCTACATTTAGGGAAAGCTGCCAGCTGTCGCACCATTCATTAATCCTCTGCAGGTCTTCCTGGAGTACGTACGAGTCTTCTGATGTTGCTACTTTCTTGTAGACAACCGTGTCATCTGCAAATAGCCTCACGGAGCTACCGATGTTGTCAACTAAGTCATTTATGTATATTGTAAACAATAAAGGTCCTATCACGCTTCCTTGCGGTACTCCCGATATTACCTCTACATCTGCAGATTTTGAACCGTTAAGAATGACATGTTGTGTTCTTTCTTCTAGGAAATCCTGAATCCAATCACAAACCTGGTCCGATATTCCGTAAGCACGTATTTTTTTCACTAAACGTAAGTGCGGAACCGTATCAAATGCCTTCCTGAAGTCCAGGAATACGGCATCAATCTGCTCGCCAGTGTCTACGGCACTGTGAATTTCTTGGGCAAATAGGGCGAGCTGGGTTTCACATGATCTCTGTTTGCGGAATCCATGTTGGTTATGATGAAGGAGATTTGTATTATCTAAGAACGTCATAATACGAGAACACAAAACATGTTCCATTATTCTACAACAGATTGACGTAAGTGAAATAGGCCTATAATTATTCGCATCTGATTTATGACCCTTCTTGAAAATGGGAACGACCTGTGCTTTCTTCCAGTCGCTAGGTACTTTACGTTCTTCCAGAGATCTACGATAAATTGCTGATAGAAAGGGGGCAAGTTCTTTAGCATAATCACTGTAGAATCTTAAGGGTATCTCGTCTGGTCCGGATGCTTTTCCGCTACTAAGTGATAGCAGTTGTTTTTCAATTCCGATATCGTTTATTTCAATATTTTCCATTTTGGCGTCCGTGCGACGGCTGAAGTCAGGGACCGTGTTAAGATTTTCCGCAGTGAAACAGTTTCGGAACACTGAATTCAGTATTTCTGCCTTTCTTCGGTCGTCCTCTGTTTCGGTGCCATCGTGGTCAACGAGTGACTGAATAGGGGATTTAGATCCGCTTACCGATTTTACATATGACCAAAACTTTTTAGGGTTCTTGTTTAGATTGTTTGCCAATGTTTTATGTTCAATTTCAATGGGGAGATTCAAGACACGAACGGTTTTGTAATGAATGTCCGCTCTATAGATGGAAACCTTACTTTTATAACCATTTCTATGCACAAAATCTACTTCATAGCCCCACTTTCGTAACACTTTATCAACAGTCGAAGCACTGATTAACTTGACAAAAACACAGTATTTTTCCTGATCCAGTTGCCAGGTATGAACGGTTTCAGAATTTAGACCAATTACCTGTGTAATCCAGTCATCTATTTCCAGGGATGTCGGCTGAACAGGACGGGATTCTTTGTCAAAAGCAAATACCAGAGTATTCTTCCTGAGGTTTGTAGCCATGGTTAATCCAGCGAAGCAATTTCGGTTAAACAACCGAAATTCCAAGTAGCAGCAGCAAGACCAGAAAGAGCGATCAGATCACAAGGAACAGGAACGAACACGGAGATTAACGGACGGACGGCACTCGGCGAAGCACAAGTACAGCAATGTAAACACTGAAGTGCAGCGCAACAGTTAACAGCGGCCACTCGCGAGCGCGGCTGAAACGGAACTGCCATCTGAGCTACCGAAGCACGACTCACGGCCGGTACTCACAGCTTTAGTTCTGCCAGTACCTCGCCTCCTACCTTCCAAACTTTACAGAAGCTCTCCTGTGAACCTTGCAGAACTAGCACTCCTTTCTTTCAGGAGTCGTGCTTCGGTAGCTCAGATGGTAGAGCACTTGCCCGCGAAAGGCAAAGGTCCCGAGTTCGAGTCTCGGTCGGACACACAGTTTTAATCTGCCAGGAAGTTTCATATCAGCGCACACTCCGCTGCAGAGTGAAAATCTCATTCTACAGCTACGGTCGTCTACTGATGAGGGGGCTTCCTCTTTGCTTGTCTACTGTCATACTTTTCTGTGGCATCTGGAACGAATGTCCGAGAGTAGTCTACATTAGACAAAGATCCTCATATTTTCGTTCCATTGTTGATATGTCTTGGTATAATCGTTCATGTTCATCATACATTGAACCGCTGTTTCCCCTAAAAACTCTAAATGCGAGTGGAAAATGTGCATTTTGGGTGACGTATTGCAGCCAAAGTTATGATACTCGTCCGACAAGTTGTTCATGACTCCATCCTAATAGCTCTTCTGATACCCAAGAACTCATGCATAACACTTTTAAAAGCTTCCCAAGTTTGTTTCCTATTCCCCTAGAGGATTAAGTTAAAGTTTTGGCTCTCAAGAATTTTTTTCGAGTTTCGGAACGAGTGTATTCTTCACTTTCGCCTCACTCAGACATGCAAATTTGCCTCTCAGACACTTCTCCATACCTATTCATCACCTTTACAAAGTTCTTCATGAGACTGAGTCAGATAAGCAGAGGTGGAAGAATAACTTTAATCTGATCTACGAGCTCACATTGTTCGACACTCTTGTACCCTGGTCGCAGACAAAGGGTATTGGATGGGATGTTTCCTCCGCTTTGCCTACTCTAACACCTGCCTCCAGACTGTAACCCACTGATGGATTCGGTACATCCAAATGACCCCTTGTGGAACTGGAAGGATAGCTGGTGGGATGTTGGGTAATGTAACGTTAGCCTCTTCTTTATTGATAGACCTTCTGTGAATAGCAAACACCATGCAGAAACAGCAGTTATCTACATGATCGGTAGGCTCCTTCCAAATCATAGGGATGTGAAAGGGCATTGAATCTGCAGTTTTACTGGCCCATACATATTTATGTATTGGTACAGTAGAACCTCGATTGGCCTTCACTTTTGGGACCAGCCAGTGCTCGAGACACTATAAAGGTCGGATAATCAGAGTAGAATGGAACAAATCATTTACAGAGATCAAACGATGCAATAAATCAAAATTAAATAAAAAAATTACACTTCTCATAAAGAGAAACGAAAACACAAAATTTTATAAACTGAAAATCTATTTTAGAAAGAGTTTTTTTTTTTTTTTTTTTTGTTTCAGTTTCTTAAATCTTGACTTTGCAGCTGCATCACGCCATTTCCTTCGCCACAGTATGTCCGTAGCTGTAGCGGTTTGCTGTTGTTTCAAATATTTGTGGGCGCTCTCGAACGCACCCTTTGCTGCCAATTGACTGTTTTTTCGTCTTCTTCCTTTTCTTCATCATGTGAATCCTCTTGCTCAACAGTATACTGTTTATACTGTTGCAAAGCAAGATCGATTAACCGATCATCTTCAAGTTCTTCATTGGTAACAGCAGCACCATCACCTTCTGCTACCCATTCTACTACATCAGTATGCTGGATATCATTCCGAAGAGTTTGAAAATCTGCAGTGTCTGCATCATCAGATTGTAGAAGTTCTTGCTCTTGGTATAAGCTGCGACAGACTTTATCCCATGATTTTTGTAGAGTGGTTTTCTTAAGTTATTCACAAACTCGAGCGGCTGTGTAAATTGAATCTTTTATGTTGAGGCTTTTCAGTGCTTTAATAAGATCGCAATTCTCTTCTGTTTTCTCTAACGAAGCGCTGACGTATTCATTCCGGTAACATCGTTTTAAACACTCAATAACTCCCCAGTCAATTGAATCGATTATTGAAGTCATGTGGGTGAGAGGAAACATAGCTTTTATGTAACCTTGTTGAAGTTCAGTCTCTGTAAAATGGCTGGAGGCATTGTCTAGCAGTAAAAATTCAAGGGGTGGTAGGTTTTTTGAATCATTTTTAATTGACGGAAGAAATGCAGCAAAACACCATTCTTTAAATAAAATATTCATTCAAGCACTTTTTTCTCTTTTTAGTGAACGGGAAGTGCCGACTTCTTTCCTTTTGAAGGCTTTTAGTTTCTTTGGTTTGCCCGTTACAAATAACGGCATTTATGGTCACCACTTGTGTTGCTGCATGTTGCAATGGTCAGCTTGTTCTTTACTAGTCTCGTCTCTGTGACTATTTTCGTTCTTTGAGGCGAGGGTTCTTTGAGAGAGCATTTTATGGTTTAGTCCAGCATTTTATAGTTTAGGGCAGTCTCGTCAGTGTTGGATAATTAATTAGCTACCAGTTTATTTCCTGAAACATGTTACCACGTGGAGCGCTAGCATCGTTGCAGCGTTCTGTTATCTTTAGTGTTTTTATAAACATTGTTCGTAACTACAACTGGTGTGTACCGACAACTACAAAATTAATAGACATGTATGAAGCTGATGAGGCGCTTTACAACGTGAGGCACCGTGAATACAAAAATAGATTAAGAAAATTGGAGACCTGACTTAACCTAACCTAAATCTCTCCTGTAGCAAGGAATCTGAGTGTTACAGTGAGCCTGTCTTCTGCAGATATAGCAGTCCTTAAGTGAGTATTGTGCTTTGTGATATGAGGATACACTTCACTGAGCACTTACAGAAATGTATGCTCATCCATTCTTAAGTAACTGATGTACGATTTGACGTCCTCCACTATAAGCTCACGTAACAAGTTTTGTTGAATGCTTTTATCGTGTCGTCATAAAACCCACGGCTTCACCCAGGTACGTTTCCTTTTTTTCCTCCGCTTCTCTTCCACATGTGCATACAGTGCAATTTGTGGTACATGCAACTGCTGCGGTTAATAACAAGTTGTTTTTGTCAGCCATCTTGAACTTTGACGAAAAATATGATCACATTGTAATACCCCTTTTTAGCGCCACGTCGAAGATCTTCGTCAAATATGTTTGACGAATATTTGATAATATTTTTGATTACATCTTTGACAAAGAAATTTGATAGTGTAATACCAGCCTTAGCAAAATCTTCCTCTACTGTGCATTAAAACATAAGATCAAGTGGTGGCTGCTGAGTAAGACCACAAGAGTACATGAACCCCCAAATTTTTGTTGCCTTGCGAATTTATTAGTTACTTTCCTTTGAATAATCTTAAATGCAACATAGATGAGGTAATCTGAAATATAAGGCACTAAATGTACCGCGCTATGCTACATTCTGTGAAACTTGGCATCAGGATCGCGAGCACGCCTTCTGTAGTGCACGTTTTACGGTGCTTTTGCGCATGCACAACTAGCGACACGTAGTTGCCTTACGGTCCATATACATATGGATCCGATCAACTACAGGTTTACGTCAGTGCCACCAGGTGGTAGCACACTGCAGCAGACTTACGTCCATTCCCCGGCATAAATCTCGCTAGACGGCAGCACACTCCTCAGATATGCAAATTCACTCACTATAAGGTAAAATCAGAAAGTACGTCAGTATGTTATAGTTGTAATTACAGACAAAACCTATTTTGTGGTTTCTGAACAAGTTTTAATATATTAAATTTAGGATTTTGTCATACAGTGATCCATTTGAGGGTCTGAGAATCATAAGCAGATCGTTATCGATTCTGAGACTACCATTTATTCATGCTTTTGAAATCTGTTGATCTTATGGTGAATCAGGTTTATTTGTGCTGTAGGCCCGCATTGTATATACGCTACTGGCCATTAAAATTGTTACACCAAGAAGAAATGCAGATGATAAACGGGTATTCATTGGACAAATATATTATACTAGAACTGACATGTGATTACATTTTCACGCAATTTGGGTGCATAGATCCTGAGAAATCAGTACCCAGAACAACCACCTCTGGCTGTAATAACAGCCTTGATACGCCTGGGCATTGAGTCAAACAGAGCTTGGATGGCGTGTACAGGTACAGCTGCCCATGCAGCTTCAACACGATACCACGATTCATCGAGAGTAGTGACTGGCTTATTGTGACGACCCAGTTGTTCGGCCACCATTGACCAGACGTTTTCAGTTAGTGAGAAATCTGGAGAATGTGCTGGCCAGGGCAGCAGTCGGAACATTTTCTGTATCCAGAAAGGCCCGTACAGGACCTACAACATGCGGTCGTGCATTATCCTACTGAAATGTAGGGTTTCGCAGGGATCGAATGAAGGGTAGAGCCACGGGTCGTAACACATCTGAAATGTAACGTCCACTGTTCAAAGTGCCGCAATGCAAACAAGAGGTAACCGAAACGTGTAACCAATGGCACCCCATACCATCACCGCCGGGTCATACGCCAGCATAGCGATGACGAATACACGCGTCCAATGTTCGTTCACCGCGATGTCGCCAAACACGGATGAGACCATCATGATGCTGTAAACAGAACCTGAATTCATCCGAAAAAATGACGTTTTGCCACTCGTGCAGCCAAGTTCGTCGTTGAGTTAACCATCGCAGGCGCTCCTGTCTGTGATGCAGCGTCAAGGGTAACCGCAGCCATGGTCTCCGAGCTGATAGTCCATGCTGCTGCAAACGTCGTCGAATTGTTCGTGCAGATGGTTGTTGTCTTCGAAACGTCCCCGTTTGCTGATTCAGGGATCGAGACGTGGCTGCACGATCCGTTGCAGCCATGCGAAAAAGATGCCTGTCATCTTGACTGGTAGTGATACGAGGCCGTTGGGATCCGGTACGGCGTTCCGTATTACCCTCGTGAACCCACCGATTCCATATTCTGCTAACAGTCATTGGCTCTCGACCAACGCGAGCTGCAATGTCGCGATACGATACACCGCAGTCGCGACAGGCTACAATGCGACCTTTATCAAAGTCGAAAACGTGATGGTACGCATTTCGCCTCCTTACACGAGGCATCACAACAACGTTTCACCAGGCAACGCCGTCAACTGCTGTTTGTGTATGAGAAATCGGTTGGGAACTTCTCATGTCAGCACGTTGTAGGTGTCGCCACCGGCGCCAACCTTGTGTGAATGCTCTGAGAAGGTAATCATTTGCATATCACAGCATCTTCTTCCTGTCGGTTAAATTTCGCGTCTGTAGCACGTCATCTTCAAAAAAATGGTTCAAATGGCTCTGAGCACTATGGGACTCAACTGCTGAGGTCATTAGTCCCCTAGAACTTAGAACTAGTTAAACCTAACTAACCTAAGGACATCACAAACATCCATGCCCGAGGCAGGATTCTAACCTGCGACCGTAGCGGTCTTGCGGTTCCAGACTGCAGCGCCTTTAACCGCACGGCCACTTCGGCCGGCACACGTCATCTTCGTGGTGTAGCAATTTTAATGGCCAGTAGTGTACAAGTATCAACATTCAGGAAAAACTCTTTGTTTCTCTGATATTCACTTAAATGTAGGATCGGCGACGGTATCCTTTTGGCCCTTATGGTTCTCAGCGCCTCAATTGTATTCTACTCGAGTGACCATGTTGGTAGACATTACTACTTGAATTCAATCATTTCCAAAAACGGCAATTTCTTTTTGGAATTGGCTTTTTACTGTGCACGAATTGGCTTTCGTGTGCAGTGCAACATGAACTCTGTTGATTTTCTTTTAAGCGCTAGCATTAAACTTATTTTATAAGGAACTAGGGCCTACCATAGCACAGCCATTGATTGATAAAGTGACGAAAGCAAAGAAGTGTGACGACAAGCGAACATTTGGCAAAGAAGTGCATAATAAGCGTAACTTGTTGCGTGGGTGCAACGTCAGAACGTCTGATTTTCAGCCCGGAAGTTAATTCGTGGACTAATGTAGGTGTCAAGTATACTGTACCTTTGTCAAAAAAATAAAATAAAATCAAATAAAAAAGCTCGAAAATCCTCACACAAAAATGCGAAACGTAGAGTAGCGAAAGCTTAACATTGTCGTTCTTGCTCCAAACTGTACTTAAGCACAAAACAACAAAATTCCACAAATATAATTATTTCTTTTGCCAGACAAGTAATACATATTATTATTATTATTATTATTGTTGTTGGCAGTGGCTGTAGTTGTACAAATTTGTTCATAAGCATAATTGTAATACAGCAGATACACTCAAATTTATCAGAATGTAAAAATTTGTTAACACCCAGAACACATACTCACAAGCCGCCACTGATAGGAACCAAATGTAATAAATGTGGGCCGCTCGGAGTGGCTGCGCGGTTAGAGGCGCCGTGTCACCGACTGCACGCCCCCGCCCCCCCCCCACGCCCTCCACCCCCTCCCCCTACACCCCCCTGCCCCCCACCCTCGTGCATGAGTGGGTGTGTTGTTGTTAGCATAAGTTAGTTTAAATGGTGTGTAAGTATAGGGACCGATGACCTCAGCAGTTTGGTCCCTTAGGATTTCACACACATTTGAACATTTTTTGAATAAATGTGGGCTGGGATATGGCATAAAAGTCACAACTAGATGTCTGGAAACACGTGATCAATCACGCTGTACCTTGTGGCAATCTGATGGAATGGTTTGTATTTGGCGAACGCTTGGATAACGTTACCTGCTATCAAGTGTGGTGCCAACTGCAACATATGGAGAAGTTGGTGTTAAGGTCGCTGATAACCTCTGCGTTGAGCAGCCGCTACATCCTCTCCTGCTGTTATGGAATAGCCGGCCGGAGTAGCCGTGCGGTTCTAGGCGCTACAGTCTGGAGCCGAGCGACCGCTACGGTCGCAGGTTCGAATCCTGCCTCGGGCATGGATGTGTGTGATGTCCTTAGGTTAGTTAGGTCTAATTAGTTGTAAGTTCTAGGCGACTGATGACCTCAGAAGTTAAGTCGCATACTGCTCAGAGCCATTTGAACCATTTTTTTGTTATGGAATGGAGGTGTTTTACGCGATTAACATGTGGTTTCCTTAATGCGCTTAATTGGGGATGTAATGGATTTTGGTCCAAAAAATAGAATTTTCAAAAATATTATTTTCTTGATCTACACAGTTTAATCCATGATATGCGTGAATTTTATCGCGATAGCAGCTTTAGAAATGCCTTCAAATTGTTAAACTGATTAACTCTGCAATGGCGGCCACTCGCACCTTTTCCGACATTTAGAAAAGTGCTTACTTCAGCGGAATTTTTGTCCATCTGAAGGGTATTTTCTTTCGATATCTTTGGCAGCAAATACAGGCCAGGCAGATTCGAAGAGGAGAGAAATGAAACCTGGAGGATGAGGAGTATAAGTGTGGAGGATTTTAAAATTGAGGTAAGCTTATTACATGTAGAAGTATGAGAAGAAAATCTTTGAGCCTCAATTTCTGTTTCACTTTCTTTACATTATTAGAAGCCTTTTCTCAAAAAGTATATGCGCTAATGCTATGAAATTTTCAGGAACTGTTTGAAACGTGTTGCTGTCTCCCTGGAACTAAAAAAAATACGAGATCCTGCAATTACATTCTGATTTTTAAATGATTGTATGTACAAAAAAAGTTAATTTCGAATGTGCAAAATTAAAAACTCTGTTAATGATACAGTTTGTACCATAAATTAGTAACTGTAGGTCAGTAGTCTTATAACCTTCTCAGGACACTACAATAAAACTTTCAGATTCATTGCATAACTAGAAATTGAGTTAAGGCTTTTTATAAAAAAGACAATAAAAAATGAAAAATTCAAATTTCTGGCAAAGTATTAATCCCACATATTTTATTATATTTTTCTATTAAAACACAGCTCTGTTTTTGCACATGCAAAATTTTAGATTTGTACATTAATAAATATGGCTGTAATGATTTTTCAAATAAATGTTTACATCCCCCCTTAAGAAAATGCAAAATGTGGAATGACGAACACGTTTGACAGTTTTGTGTATTGCATACGTTAAAGGAAGAGTTCCGAGACGATGATTGTATTAGCATGACAGTGCACGCTGTAGTGAGGCAGCATCTGTCAGCTAATGGCTCGTGGACAATAACATTCCTGAAATGGACTGACCTGCCTAGTGTCCCGTTATGCACCCAGCGTCACACCTCTGGGATGAGTTAGATCTTTGACAAGGGTGTGGCATAGCCACCACAATATGGTTAAGAAAATGAACCTCATTTTTAATTTATTAGTGTTGGCAGATCTCTATTGGAATCGGCGATAATGCCCGATGGTATCACCGATTTTACTCGCTACAAACGTATTTTACCTGTAGAGGTGAACCGCGTATCAATTTTCTAAATGTCTCAAAACTTTCGTTGATATCAGGATAACATTTCCGGCCGGACGCATACATGAGGGACGACACTTCCTTCGCAATTTAATGCAGGGATGAGAGAGAGAGAGAGAGACTACTTTCGCGGAAAGTGTCGTACTTTGTCAAATGGTCTTGGGTGACTTCAAACTCGTGAGCGTTGTGGGCGGTGTCAGGGAAGTCGTGACCCGAGCAGCGACTGGTGTTCGGCTGGCATTGTCGTAAAAGTACTTCAGGCTAAACATGTATCTACAGGTAATAAAAATGTGTTACGTAAACAGTACAAATAAACAATCGCCTCAGTAATGAATTGTTGAAGAGCGGTACACAACACGCAAGAGGAAAGTTGGGAGCGGGCAGGGCACTTTACGTAGAATCTATAGATCGCTAAGCTGAACCTGTAGCGTCTAGGAAGCCTGCATACTCGCACCGCTCGACAAACAATCAAATCAGTTGTATTAATGAGTTTTATTACAAAAAGAAAATTACAATACTTAACTTTTGCAATTACACAGATGTGTCGCAAGCAAAGGGCGACACACAAAATAATCAATCTTCTTCAGTATAGACAATCCCAAAGTCGGGGCTACGTAGAGAGTACAAGCGATGTAATCTAGCGTTGACGCTGCTATACTAGTATCTAATTTTGAAACTGCTATTGAACTGGCGCGCCACCATTGCGCTTATGTGCTCTCCACATAGGGGCCGTTGCTGTCGTGTTGTCGTCCTGGAGGGAGGACCGGTCAGCGTGTGAGTGGCTGACGTCTTCTCACAGCCTTCTCTTCTCTATCGTTCCCGGCTGGCGTGCCAGCGCTTGACTTTACGCCGGAACAGAATCTATTTGCATCATCTCCACCAGGGGAAGTTTTCTGATGGCTAAACTGCAAAAACAACATTTTAGATCACTTTTTGAGTTTAAAAGAGTTTAATGTAGCATTTAAATTTTCTTATTAATCAAATAAAACTTTACTACAAAGTTGTACGATTTAATAAATTGGTGAAAGTTAAAAAATAAAATCAACTGAAAAGGTAAAATATTCAACAAATTTTTTTAAGCTAGTTACGAGTAATTATTTTTTTTAAAGTTAACAAACAGCCAGAATTGGTGTCCATGCAAAAGTCAGTATTTTAATTTTAAAAATGGCATATTGCATCCATTATAGTTAGTAGTAGTAGGTTGGTACTTATTAAGACAAAAATATCTATAATAAACATTCGTATTTGCTTCACTTCCGAATTTCCTACTAAAACGCGCACACTTGTTGAGGGATCTTGCTATGACAAAAAATGGTTCAAATGGCTCTGAGTACTATGGGACTTAACATCTGAGGTCATCAGTCCCCTAGAACTTACAACTACTTAAAACTAACTCACCTAAGGACATCACACACATCCATGCCCGAGGCAAGATTCGAACCTGCGACCGTAGCAGTCGCGCGGGTCCGGACTAAAGCGCCAGAACCGCTCGGCCACCCCGACCGGCCTTGCTATGACGTTACGAGTTTTTTGAGAGCAGGAAACATCTTCTATTCGTTATTTTCAAATTAATGAACTAATTAAATTTTTGCTCTTCCGGAAATTACAGAGAAAATCCGTTTAGCTGCATGTCACTCTTCTTTTGTCATTTAAATTTTAGCAAGAAAGCAGTGGTGTTATTTCTTATAGAGATAACTCGCTCTATAAATTAATTAATTCAATTGTGTTGCAGTTTTTATGTCTGTTTTTTTTAATAAAATTATTGAAAAGAAGCAAAAATGCTTTTGTCTTTTGTAATTTCCCAACTCGATAAAAGTGTTCAGAATTTTGTTGTGATATTTTTAATTTTTACTGAATTCGAAATGTAGAACTTTTAGAAAATCTTAAAACTGGAGGTAAAGTGGCAGAAAATTACATTATTAGTCCTCTTTCTATGTCGATTTGAAATGGGTTAAAATAAGATAAGAAATACAGGTGCACTGAAAAGGCAAGGTGCCTTCCATTCATTTACTTTATAAAATAATTACGAGTGTGAAGCCATGAAAAGGGCTAGTTTATTCCAGTGCGTGAGCAATTCTGATATGATCCCTGAAGAGAACGATTTTGCATATCTCAACAAGAACAGAAAGACACAAAAAGCAAAAGGGAAGAGATTAGGAAAGAGTTTTAACAGATAGTATGATGTATTTCATAACATGATGCCAGTTTTTGAAAAGTAATTACAAGAATTAACTGCTTATTTCCTACAGATGACGCTGTATTATTTATCCTGAGCCAGCGACCATATGTATAGCCATTCGAACACTATCTTTCTGTAGCTATGTTACAGTATATTAAACAAGGTTTAATGACGAACCAGAGTTGGCGCCCAGGCAAATTGTGTGAATCGATTAATTCCTGTTGCAAAAGATCTTAACTGGACTGAAATCATGCTCAGCTAAGGGTACCATTTATATGTGCAACTTTCACATTTTACATACAAAAACATTTACCCTCATTTAAATTTTACGTCCAAAAAGTCACCCGTAAATAATACAGGACTGGAGCGAGATTGATGGCTCAAATTTGGACCACTGGCGTATTGGGCCTTGGTCTAAGATACGTTTTAACCGTTTGAAAAAAAAAATTAATTCGTTTGGATTTTACATGCAAAAAACACGTTTTTCTGGGAGGTTTTTGAGGTATGCCACTTCTATACTTTAATCCTGTATGAACCAGTTCTAACTCTCCACGAAAATAGTTAAATGGATAAAAGCAAAACAAAAATTTCTATCCGATAATCTTTATCCGTCGTTGAGATATATTTAATCCAAGCAGCAGAAATCTGAACTGGTAAAAGCTACCAAAAGCAGGATATGCCGTGTATTTGCGACAGCATGGGTGGAGTTCTGTCTGTCAGAAACTTTCTCATAAATCGATCATCGTAAATAATTATTTTCCATGAAACTTCCGTAATAAGGCCTCCAGCTTCTCCGCCAATCTCTGGCGTAATTAAAGTATTGATCTGTCGAGAATCCAGTGCAAGGCGGAATGACCGATCCTTCTTTACCGTTACATGCAAGGGGCCATTGTAAGGTGATGCGTGCTCGATTATTCCTTCGCTCAGCGTCTTGTTCAATTCTTCACATACCTTTCTCTATGTACAAGTGGTATTGCATAATTATGAAGATGCGCAAAACGTGTGATCTTCACTGATTTCGAATTTGTAATGGAGATTTCGTATTGCACCTGTGTTGGCCAAGAACATCTCCGCTTTACCCTGTGAAATACCATATAGTTCATGCTAGTGTTGATCCTCGACATCATGCTCTGCCTCGACTGTTTCCTTATTTTCTGATCTATCTCACAACTTATCTGTGTCTCGTCTTGTTGTAATCGCAACAGCTGCTTCCGATAAAATTTTTCATTCGATTCTACCTTCATTTCTGGTTCCACGAGCAATTTTAGACAACTCCCTAGGATCTGTGCTCTAATAGCTTGTTCCTCAAAGCGTATTAGCACTTCTTTCTTTCTTTGAAGCATAATTACGCCATGACTCATGTTTAATGTAGCGTCTTTTCCTCTCATGAAGTCTAGGTCAAATATCAGTTCTGTGGCAAGCTTATGCACAATGATGAATATTTACTTCTGTGTATTTGCCTACAATCGCCCACTTTATGTGTGTCTTTCTTAAAGACAGAACCGGCCACCAAGACTCCTTCTCACATCTTTCAAAACCGAAATTGTAAATCGCAGAGATTTTGAAAGGTATGTGCTAAGGTCTGATCAGGGTAGCTCCAGAATATAGTTGGTAGTTGCCAACCGCAAGGTCGAACGAGTATAATATCTTTGAATAGGTGCCCGGAGAAAGCAGACGTGTGGTGACAGCTGTAAGGTAGGTCGCGCTCACTGCCCCAGACCAACCTTAGCACGTAAATGAGAGAAGACATATAATGATTTCAAATTGGTTTTGTTAGATAATATTCAGAGTTAGGATTTGTATGTCCAAGGTCTGACACAGTAAGCGTTTGGTAAAATTTTCGTAAGAGTGTTTCGTGCTACGGTAGGTTTTGTGTATGACTTAAAATTTTCTACCCTCCCCCACTGGGTGTAGTTCCTGACCGCACAATGCTTCCTTGTCCACCACCAGGATCTCTGGCATGCCTTCGTACGTGAGTAAGTTTACACTGTTCATCACTTCATATTTCACCCAATGCTTGCTTGATATTTCTGTGGGTTCACCTCTTTGCTCTCTGTTTACTTTTTTCTCATCTCTTCTGCTCTTGACATATGTTTGCCACTACCTTTATAACAAACCTGCATTTCCTAATTCCCCACACAATACTCAAAATTTTCATTCCAAAGTCCTAAATATGACTCGTCATCTATGTCTTGCTCATCATCTGTAATCGACTCCCAGTCTTTGTCGTCCTCTGCTCCTTCATTGTGGCCGAGCAGTTCTAGGCGCTTCAGTCCGGAACCGCGCTGCTGCTACGGTCGCAGGTTCGAATCCTGCTTCGGGCTTGGATGTGTGTGATGTCCTTCGGTTAGTTAGGTTTCAGTAGTTCTAAGTCTAGGGGACTGATGACCTCAGATGTTCCCATAGTGCTTAGAGTCATTTTAACCATTTTTGAGCTCCCTCATTTTCCTCCTCTCTAATGCATGGCTTAACGTATAAATGCTTATTCTCTGATCCCTATCATTATTTACACCTCGTTCCTCTTGATATGCATATTGTGGGCCGGCCGAAGTGGCCGTGCGGTTAAAGGCGCTGCAGTCTGGAACCGCAAGACCGCTACGGTCGCAGGTTCGAATCCTGCCTCGGGCATGGATGTTTGTGATGTCCTTAGGTTAGTTAGGTTTAACTAGTTCTAAGTTCTAGGGGACTAATGACCTCAGCAGTTGAGTCCCATAGTGCTCAGAGCCATTTTTTTGCATATTGTGCATCTCTCCCATCATTTTCATCCCTCGTTTGCTGTTCCCACTCTGACATATTAATAGAACCTACAATATCGTCCTGGTCTGTTCCGAGTTGTTCTGTGTTTGTTCTAATGACCGATCCCGCTCTTGACATTTGTCATTGTTGATCTGACTTGCCACGTGACTTCTGCCGCAAGCATCTGGTGGTCTAATCATCGTGATTTCCGCTTCCTGCATACTTTCATTAGGTTGTGGCCACGTTGCTATAAATTGTGGGCGATTGTTCAGCTGGAAATAATGTCCTGCGCCTTTTATTGGTGGGAACCTCTGGAACCGCCCACCCTTGTCCAGTGTTCTGTTTCTGTTGTTTCTTCTGCTAACCTCCCATCACGGCGGTACACGAAAATTAGTAGAATTGTTCCTATTGTTCTCCGCTTCCCTCCTTCTTTTGTTCACCTGATTCTCGTTGAAAGCAAACTCTGACGCCCGCAGTATGTTTTTGAATTCTTTTTTGTCTCTACCACACTTGCTGGCCAGTACTTGCTCGAACTTGATAGGTAATTTCATGTAACAAAATCGTATGATTTCACTCACGCTAAATGGCGTGTTCAGGTACTGGTTCTTGAGTGAAAGATAGTCAAAGAACTTCACCGAACTCCACTATTCTGATGAATCTAAGTCTTTGTCAACGCAATTTCTTGTTTGATGAGCTCATGAGTTCCCTTCGACTAATATGTAGCAAGGAAACCATCTTTAAACTCCTGATATGAGCTACTTGTTTGTGTGATCTCACTCACTGCTCGATCTCTTTCTAAATGTGCACACAAAACGTCTAGCTTGAGCTGCAGTGGTCATGATGGAGGTAATGATAAAGTGAATCGAGATATCGATGCCTTAGGATGAATGGATTTGTCGTTGTCCGTATATGTTTGGAATTTTCGTATAGAAAGGAAGCGCTTAAAATCAAATGCTTCTTCCTCCCGAGCATATGTCCTGTCAGCTGTTTGTTTCTCTGTATCCTTCTACAGGTCCCCGTATGTTGTTGAATCACTACTTCTACTTTCCCTCGCGACAACCCCGTTCATGTCTGTTGCATGCATCCTCATGAACGGAGTACAACTACTTTGTGGGTTGTCATCCATCTCCAAACGCGAATGTCGCACGAAAACCATTCTCGTTACCGATTCCTCTTTCTTGTGCTGTTCTCGACTGGATTAATGATTGATTTTCCTCATTTTCCCTGGCTGAAGCTATATTCGAGTTTCCAGGATCCTCATATCTTTTCTGTGTTTCGCGTAAGATTAATTTCTCCTTGCGTGATAGTATCAGCATCAATATTGACCAATCTTCTTCCAATTTCTACCATCCATGTTACTTGTTCTTCCTGCCTCCCGCTTACTTTGTCCAATTTCTTTTCCAGGACTGGAAGCTGTTCTAATTGCGCATTTATTCCTTCCTGTGCTTTCTCTATCTCTTCCGCCAGCAGCTTAGCTGATTGCGCTACCTTGTTGACTTCTGTAGCCTCACCCTTTGCTTCCGTCACTAATCTTTTTACATTTGTCAAATTCTGGATCAGAATATCCAAGTTTTCCCTTATCTTTTTCCAAGTTAACTTCGTTTCCTGTAACATTTCCTTTCCCGCTGCCTCATTCTTTTGTTCTATTTTTTTTTTCAGTAACTGCAATAAAGTAAGTTCTGAGTTACTTCGCTTATCTCTTCTACTGGGAGTTGACGCTCCTGAACTCAACTGAGAATTCGTCTGGAATGGTGAAACTGACCTGCTGCTCCCTTCTACCCAGTTATATGTGATCCTTTCAACTGAGCCCTCGTCTTGTGAAGTGACTCTTTCTAGTTCTCTCTGTCATATCTGATCGCACCCTCTGACTCAAAATGCCGGCAGGAGTGGCCGTGCGGTTCTAGGCGCTACAGTCTGGAACCGAGCGACCGCTACGGTCGCAGGTTCGAATCCTGCCTCGGGCATGGATGTGTGTGATGTCCTTAGGTTAGTTAGGTTGAATTAGTTCTAAGTTCTAGGCGACTGATGACCTCAGAAGCTAAGTCGCATAGTGCTCAGAGCCATTTGAACCATTTTTTGACTCAAAATTCTCTGTTCGTTCAGTTTGAAGCATGGATGGACTCTGAATTGTCCTTTCCTTGGAAAACATTGTCTGCTCCTCCCTCGTACGTTATGCTTCCCTATCTTGATTTCGTTCCATATTCGAAATTTCCTTTAACTTAACTAAACCCCTAACTGCTCTCGTCTGACTCCTAGTCTTCATTCAAGCATGTATTCAAAATACCTCATGTACAGGTACACAAAATATTATTAAATTCATCCTAAATAATTTCGACTCTGTACCAACGCTGATAGACCGATAGGATGTTGAGCAAAATCCACACAAACGAAAGAAAGCTGAAATAGCACATATGCGGAATATCTAATTCGCGTCAGCGCAAGTTCTGTGACTAACGTGGACTTGCGTCTCTAGAAATGTGACTAAAACCAAACTAATTTTAATTCCAAGT
This sequence comes from Schistocerca nitens, assembly GCF_023898315.1. Classification (NCBI taxonomy): domain Eukaryota; kingdom Metazoa; phylum Arthropoda; class Insecta; order Orthoptera; family Acrididae; genus Schistocerca; species Schistocerca nitens. Next base: position 662,385,711 of record NC_064619.1, read on the forward strand.
AACTAAGGCAGACAGAGTTTCAAGATAAGGAACCGACAGGGACGTTACTACATTATTAGCACACTGATCAGTTCCCGCAAGTTGGTGACAGTGATTGCCAAAATTTGTGTTCATAAAATTGTGCGTCCCAGAAGGGTATCATCCTCCTACTCTAACACTCTAGCTTTTACTGAACACATTGTGACCTATACATGCCAAATTCGATCGCAGATCTTACCTTTTTTTTTAACCCTCCGTTACTCGCGTAAAAATTCGTGACGTCACTCGTGCGAATGACAGGTGTCATCCACAAAGCAAGCGGTCTATTTACATACTTTGAACGGTCTTTATGACATTTTATTATTAAATCTAAATATAATACATTTAATATTTGTACACAGTATAATATATTCTAACGTTTGAAACAATTCGACCATTCGAAGAACAATATCTTCAGCTGAATTACTGGCATTTCATGGTCCCTCTGGTTGCTTACCGACGTACGGTTCTAAATTAAAAGTGTATGTTATTTTTACATCAACCAAAGCAAACACTTCTAACCAGTACTTTGCTTGTTTGCAAGGAATATATTGCCTGAATGGGCAGTTTCCTCTAAGTGCCAAAAGCTGTTCGTCGACAGTAAGATATTCTCTAGGTGAAAAATATTTTTGGTAGTTGTTCGTGAATAGTTCAAGTACCTCTCTGATAGCAGTCAACTTGTCAATCTCTCTGTGACCACCTCTGTCATGGATATTATCAAACCTCAGACATCTCAAAAGAACCCTGAATCAGTTTTCACTTGTGCATAAATAACATGATTCAAGTCCGTTTCCCTTTGAGGTATCCCACAATTTCGACATACTCTTTCTAGAACATCTCTAAGATCCACACAGATATAACAAACCAATGAAAGCTCTGATCTCTATCGCATCTGTTTCTTTAGCGTTCCTTTCCCTAGAGAAGTTACCGCGAACTTAATTGATGTACATATTAGTGCATTTTGCGATAATCCTTATTATGTTTTCATCCAAGAACAAATTCAGAATTTCTATTTCTGTCTTTTTTATACGAGCTTGATTTTTTGGTCCAGGCAAATGTGTAATAATATTACAAGATCTGCTTCTAGCATTTTTAGGATATTTATTTTTCCTCCGTTCAGTTATTCCATCTTTCCCTAAAAAAATGCATCCTCTTGAGTTACTTCTTCCTGTGATACATATTAATTATTTTCTGACACTTCTTATTCTGTTCCTCAATCATGACAGCTTTTGTGAACACAGTCCTCAGTCTTTGAGTCAGCGCTACCACTGTGAGCATCTTCATCACTCAACCATACATTAGGATTTCCACTAAACTATGTTCGAGGTTATTTTGCCTTTGATATCTCCTCCACAATCTAAAAATAAAGAGAATACTAGGTAACACGGAAGGTAACTGCAATCAGTTTCAGTAAGTCTAAATTTACGCACATAAAAGAGTGACTGAATCTAGGAAAGCAATAAAGTAATACGGACTTTGCGTCAGATTGTGGCAGCAGAGCTCGCACGGATGACAAGTGTCCTCCAGACTATAATAATGTTTCATAAACAATGTATCTTTCGTAACTGAAAACCAACAATGATTGGAGCTAACAGCCGGAGAGTTAACAGAAAGGTACTGAAAATGGCGCGAACTCAATCCAGCCCTGTCAGGCTGTCAGACAAAATTGAGCGGGAAAGTCATGTGGGTGACGAGTGTCATCCACGCAAGCAACGGAGGGTTAACAGCGTCTCTGTGTTGTCTGCCATCGCTGCGGTCGGCGGCCAAAATGTACGATGATGCCTGTGGATCTCGAAAAGCTACCAAACACTGGACGCTCTCCAGTTAGAGCTGCAAAGTGAAATTACTACTACTGACACCGAATTCTGCGAGCAGAAATCGAAGTGATTGTCTCACTTGCCACAGAGAAGTGTCTTCTTAGTTCCTCCTCTCTTCCCTCGTAACATTCACCCCATTCGACAGCCAGTCCTAGACTCTCATAGGCAATGACAAGTATCATTTCTCCCGGAACACCCACCCTCTAGTCAATAATTTTCCAAAATTAAAATGTTGACCAGGCTGACCACTGAAATTCCCACATTTTAGCGTCCAAACGCCTACAGTTAAAGAAAGGCTCTGTCCTGTTGGTGCCTCAAAGGAGCATGTTAGCATGATGTTTCCTATGACCCTCCTAAGATTCCTTATATATATATATATATGAGGAGCCAGCTGCAGGTATTTTTGGGACGAGGGAGTTGCAGTCCCACAACCCGCCAGGGTAGCCAAGCGCGGTAATGCGCTGCTTCCTGGACTCGTGTAAGCGCGCCGGCGCCGGATCGAATCCGCCCGGCGAATTAACGACGAGGGCTGGTGTGCCGGGCAGCCTGGATGTGGTTTTTAGGAGGCTTTCCACATCCCGCTAGGTGAATACCGGGCTGGTCCCCACGTTCCGCCTCAGTTACACACGTCGCAGACATTTGAAACACGTCCGCACTATTTCACGATTTACACTAGACGCAGACAGTTGGGGTACACTGATTCCGTCCTGGGGGGGGGGGGAGGGGGGGTGGTACGGGGTGGCGGCAGAAAGGACATCCGGCCATACCTAACACCGACCCTGCAATCGTTGCGGGACCATGGCGTATATGAAAGAAAGACAGAAAGAAAGAGTTGTAGTCTCACACTTACAGAATCCTCACACCTCGCCTGCGTATTCTGCCGAGAGCATAGAGCCATACATACCTGTAGCTTTCACAGGGCCTGCACCGTGTCCACCGCTATATTGCTCTCCTATCGGCAGGCTGGCGCCGTATTCTCTGCACTGTCCGCCCAAGGCTCATTGCTGCCCGTCTTCTGGGCCCTTTACTGTACTGTACAGCTCCCTCACCGCAGAACAACGCTCTAGGAACGCGGGAACAGTGGTCATCTAGTGCAGAATTCCAACAGCTCCTCTTCGGCCATCTGGACAGGTGCAGCGTTACCTGCTGTCCGCACTGTGTCGGCTCATAACAGGCATCACTCCATCCTGTCCAGTACACACAACAGCCTTCGGAGAACGCTGTCCTAGCTGGCGTCGGCTTCACCTTTTAGAGCCTGCGTTAAGTTAATGGTGCCCTTTGGCCAGCTCTGATCTGCTGTCTGTCTCTGAAATTGCCAGCCCAGCCAAACGTAATTCTCAAGAAATAAAACGCCTAAAAGTACTCCATGTATTGGCAATCGCTATCAGATAATCTGTAATAAAATTAAAGGAATATGCTAGGCCTACATATCGATAATGAGAAGGTCGAAGAAACTATCAGTTTCACCGTCTTTCAATATCGTCGTTCATTTATACAATACAGGGTGATTCAAAAAGAATACCACAACTTTAGGAATTTAAAACTCTGCAACGACAAAAGGCGGAGCTAAGCACTATCTGTCGGCGAATTAAGGGAGCTATAAAGTTTCATTTAGTTGTACATTTGTTCGCTTGAGGCGCTGTTGACTAGGCGTCAGCGTCAGTTGATGCTAAGATGGCGACCGCTCAACAGAAAGCTTTTTGTGTTATTGAGTACGGCAGAAGTGAATCGACGACAGTTGTTCAGCGTGCATTTCGAACGAAGTATGGTGTTAAACCTCCTGATAGGTGGTGTATTAAATGTTGGTATAAACAGTTTACAGAGAATGGGTGTTTGTGCAAAGGGAAAAGTTCTGGACGGCCGAGAACGAGTGATGAAAATGTAGCACGCATCCAGCAAGCATTTGTTTGCAGCCCAGGAAAATCGACTCGCAGAGCTAGCAGAGAGCTGCAAATTCCACAATCAACTGTATGGAGAGTCCTACGAAAAAGGTTAGTTATGAAACCTGAACGTCAACTACCCGAGGCGATGGATCGGCCGCCAGGCAGCCCGTGACAGAGCACTTCATCACTGGCCTCCAAGAAGCCCTGATCTTACCCCCTGCGATTTTTTCTTATGGGGGTATGTTAAGGATATGGTGTTTCGGCCACCTCTCCCAGCCACCATTGATGATTTGAAACGAGAAATAACAGCAGCTATCCAAACTGTTACGCCTGATATGCTACAGAGAGTGTGGAACGAGTTGGAGTATCGGGTTGATATTGCTCGTGTGTCTGGAGGGGGCCATATTGAACATCTCTGAACTTGTTTTTGAGTGAAAGAAAAACCTTTTTAAATACTCTTTGTAATGATGTATAATAGAAGGTTATATTATGTTTCTTTCATTAAATACACATTTTTAAAGTTGTGGTATTCTTTTTGAATCACCCTGTATAATGAAAAATAACGAAATATCTTGCCTTGCAGTTGTGACAACTCTCACTGACTTACTGAAGTTTGCTTGTAGGATAGCATGGTGCCTAAAACTGTAAACCGAAATGCCACCATACCAGCAGGAACAGACCAGGGCTGAAAGGGATACAGTAACTCACATAAAGCCAACAATCTTTTGAGATATGATAACATAAATCAATAAATTGACAATGGAGATAATTCACTCAAACAGTTGGGTCTACGCCAAATAAAAGAAGAAAATTGCGCTGACAGCTGATTTTTACGTTGCAAATGAGTTCATCGATTTTACAGTCGCACACTATCAGTTACTTTATTACAGTTGAAGTGAAACTTGTGGTGTGGCATCTGGTTCATATGCCATAGCAGGCAGAAGATATAATATTTGTTCCAGCGTAACATCAAGCGCTGGCACATCAGCCCGAAACATAACAGCAGAGAAGGCTGTGAGACGACGTCAGCCAATAGAATGCTGACTAGGATAACACCACGACAGGAGCGGCCTCTACACGAAGAGAATGTTAAGTGCCACTCCAGTTTTCCTCAGGCGCACTAGAATATGTACACTAGAAAACCAGCACTAGAAGACGAGCCGTCATCCTTACTCTTTAGTCGTGACTTATGATTTATTTGCATGGAAATTGTATATATCGATGGACATTGATTATTTACACGTCCCTATTCGCTTGCTACTCACCATTGTAAGAAGGGAAAGTTAAGTATTGTCAATTTAACATATTGTAATAAACTCTGTTAATGAGATTTGCTTGAAATGTTGTTTAGCTATCTGAGAAAGCAGCTTCCTAGGCGCCCTATACGACACGAGTAGGCAGGAACTTGCACTGGTCTGTAACTGGCAGTACCCAAGATCGATTGACAACGGCAAGGGATCGTACTGTACCAACGTCTCTATGCCGTTACTGCAGAGTATCCTGTTGCGCAAAGTACTTAGGCCACCAGTCGATCACCACACCTTTAATTAGGTACAGTTTCTTATTTTTAAATAGATGTTAAGACTGCAGAACGCTATCTAATTGCAGAAGATTCCAGTTGGAGAGGAGCCTCTGATGACGACAAGAATCTAGCCCGCGCCGCAATCACACTGGCAATGAACTAATCGGACACGAAATCAGCCTTAGTACAATTAATATTGCAGCCACCTCAACCGCTGACCATGCAAACAGCCTGTCTGCCAAATAATGGGAACAACACCCTGCCTAGGCACGACGCCGAAATCGTACCAAGCCACGATAGAACTGCGAATAATCACTTAACAATATTCACACACCAATGATTACTGAAGTTAAGCAGTAGTGAATAAATGGGCTTAGTTAATGAACCACTCTCGTTGTCTACGATACTGATCTCGTCAGAGCAACAAATTACGTTAATTTCAGTACCTGATTATCTTGCGTGATGATAAATACGACATCCAACTAGCAATTGTTATCTTTCGCAACGAGCTTTTCACAACGCAGTACGTACTCTCTGACATAAACTCGAGATTATTTAATTACTTGTACTAAAATACCAATCTGTCTACCGTCTTGAAATGATTATTCTGTTTATGGACACTTCCATCACTACTGTTAGGAATTAAAACATTTTTAATTCTCCCTTAAATATTTTTTCAACTCGACGCAGCGATAATATGTAAGTGATGAGACTTCGCATTGCCGGCCGGAGTGGCCGAGCGGTTCTAGGCGCTACAGTCTGGAACCGCGCGACCGTCACAGTCGCAAGTTCGAATCCTGCCTCGGGCATGGATGTGTGTGATGTCCTTAGGTTAGTTAGGTTTAAGTAGTTCTAAGTTTTAGGGGACTGATGACCTTAGAAGTTAAGTCCCATCGTGCTCAGAGCCATTTTTTTAGACTTCGCATGCGTCACAGAATAACGAATCTTTGTTAGTAGCAAAATCTTTGGCCTTTCCGTAAATAATTCAATTACTTCAGTTAAACTTATTCGTCATTTAGAAAACTTTCCCTTAATTGAAATCTTTTCTTTAATATTGAGAAGATCTACTCTCAGTAGATTATTTATAATTTCATTCTTTCAAGAACTTTTTACCAAGAACATTTTAAGACACCACATTATGTGTGATATCGACTCCACTGTATCAATATCTCTGAATTACACTCGTTTATATTTCCGAAAATTATATAGATATATTCACACTAGATAACAATTAAATAGACTGGGAAGTTTCCTTTAACCCCAATCAAATTGGATTGATTTTCCTTCTAGGTATCTCAATACACGTTGGTTATCACCAGTGAACGAGTGCCAGCAAATATATTATCTGTCCCCACAATACGGAAACAAGTCATAAAAAAAATCAAACAAAAATTCTAAATGTCACCGCCACTTTTCAAGTAACCTTAAGTTACAATTTAAGAGCAAATCTTGACCTCTTCAGGCGTTGACCACACGCGATCCGCAAAGTTCCCTAACATTTAAATCGGCCACTCGTCACCTTGATGAATCAAGTTTTGGTTTAGCTACGTGTAGCTCGTTAAATGGTTCCTTCAATTTACTATCACTGATCTACTCAGTGATACGTGCACACCATCACCGTATAGTGAAACAGTTCGTCGTTCTATGAGCTAATTCTCTGTCTGCTGCAAGCTAGTGGTCTTGAAAATACAACTACCAACACGTGTTCGAGGCTTCCCTTCTCGATACACACATGCACAGTACCCAAACCACCTCCATAAAAACGACAAGCAACCCAATTACCTCTGGGCGCGTCGCGACCACTCAACATAAACTGCAGACGGGATATTGGTCACACCGATTCCACGGGATATCGGTCACACCGATTCCACAAAACTCAGCACCTAACAAATCAATCTCTCAATTAAATCAGGCTCACGCGGGACTCACCCCAGCAAATTTTACGAACGAAACTGTTCCCACAACTATAATCGACAAAATTCCGTGCACTCTCCCAAGACTTAGGTGTCAACTGAGTAGCCTCACTACACCATACAGTTAAACGCTATAAGACCAGACCTGATATACACCGCTACCACCACTTGGTCGGTGAGAGGTCTATCCGGGAACTAACTAACCCTTTTCGTTGTACAATAGGAACCATTTAAAACGAACAAACACGCAACGCCACGTCAACTTTTAACAATTAATGTAGTAATCATCGATGCTGTCGATTTTTCGCAATAGCGGCCGGCTGCTGCGCGTCGCTCAGGCGGCATCTCTGGACGCAGCGAGGGTGATATGGTATATCGCTGCAGTCGCGCATGCTCGCCACCTGCTATTCCGTAGACGCTCTCATATAATCTAGAACACAATTTGATTTTGGTTTTACCATATCATACACGTATATTATCGTGACCACCAGGTGTTATCATTGATTTATCACGCAGGACGCTCAGCACCAGTAAGGGCGAACGTACCCCGTGCGTTTTGATACAGCACAAACTCACAGTATTGCTACATGAATGTCGAAAATTGAAGCACCGATCCCTAATTTTAATTGTTCAGGGAGGCCAATGACACTTACATAATTCCAAAGCTACTTTGCTACAGATGTGCACACAATCATGTGTGGGCATAGCCATTAATAAAGGTTAAAAGAAGTAATCATATACACACTCCTTTTACACAACCAAGAAAAGTTTTCCTCTGTCTCTCACAATGCTACCAACATCTATGCCGCATACTGATTAGGTGTGATGGTAGAAATGACTCCCAAAAGTAACATTTTATGAAATCGCACTCAAAAGACCTTCAAGCTTAACAATTGCAGATGGTTCATTTGCAGTAACACATGCATACCAGGCAGCTGTAGTGTCACGGCTGCTAGGTCATTGATGTTCTCAGCAGTGGAACACAAAACATCACAGTAACAAAGTATTTGGGGCAACTCAGAGTGTACTAGGGTTGTTAGATGTATGATGAAGATCAGACATGTTCCGGAAGTTCAAGTCCTGTATGATGTATGATCATAAGTCAAGGATTATAAGCAGACATATTATAATTTTGGGATTTTTACTTTCTGAAGGAGAAATTATTCAAACCAAATCAACTCTGCATATATTACCAGGTTACTATCAACCGATTATGAAGCACATGCACAACAATCAACTACACTCATGTGAAGATTATTTAGTTGAGTGTAAGAACATCTTTCAAAACATGTGCCTTGCATGGACCTTGTTGTGCAGTAAGGTTCACTTTAGCACTGTGTGTCCATTATAGTTTGGCTTAATACTTCAGTATTTAACTAACAATGGATCTGGGATAGGTGCTTCCTGTAGAATATGATTTCTCATTACATGTGGTTATACCAGCAGCTGTGCTGTGAGCTATTTAACAATCATTCTCTGCTCTTCATGTCATAGTTCAGTACATAGCACACCTTGTCGAACAACACATATGTTAACATTGTGTGTTTATTTGAGTAATTTATTAAGTAGGTGTAATGTGAAGTAGTAATGAAGAGATGTGCTTCTGTGCCAAAGAAAAAGAAGATGTAAAGAGGCGAGTTGCCGTAAAGTGAGAAACCTCAACTTAGGCTTCAACAATGATACACTGCATGGGAGGAGGATGCAGCATTTCGGTCATGGATAGCAAAGGACCCTATTGATTGCTATATGGTAAATGCAAACACTGTAATCATTCTGTAGTAGCTGTTCCAACTGTATTAAAGAAACACATGCAATCAAAAAATCATAATATTAAAATGAGTGGTATCACTGAAAAATCATGTGAAACTTTTGCAAAATTTTTGTCTAAAGGCACGACAACACTCGAAAAACTGACTATGCAAACTGAGCTAAAATTGTCACATTCCTAGCAGCTTATGTTATTCTTTTTAACACAACTGGCCATTTGACAGCTGTGTTAAAAAGTGCATTTCCTGATTCTAACAAGGAACCCCTTAAGTGTGATGTCACAAGTTCAATCGTAAGTAAAGTTCATTTGAAAGTGTTGTGAACAGTTATGACAGGAAAACTGCTAATGACTCACATGTGCATGAGAAGAGTGACAGAAAATGAGGTGTCTGTGAGGTGCAGACATTAACCTTCTATGGGATGTACGTATTACACTTCAAAACTGGACATTGACAACATTCAAGACATACAAACCAATAGCTTGCACCATTAACACCAAATGAGAAATGGCGGATTGCTGTGATCACGAAAGTCCACACCACCAAGATCAAAAGCAAACTCCTTGGGAATTACAAACCACACACAATGTTCAGCTAGGTATCGACTCTTAAAGAATGCATATGGAATCATATTGGTGTAATATGGTGATGAGAACTTGAGAACTGCTGAAGTTTGATGGCAGGCAACCGAGTGCAAATAGTCTGTCGTGGAGGTTATCGTGAAATTGGCTATCCTTTAAGCTGTAGCCGCAGATGGTGTGACAGTATGTTTTATAGGCATGGAAAAGACAAACATCCAGAGGTTAAATTTGTCCAGTGGTTCCAAGTGGTATGAAATGCAATGGCACACACTTTCCAGGAGGGATGATTTGCCCTAAAGGAGTATGATTTTTACACAGATCAGGAATCGATCAAAAGCAAGTTATTTTGACCAGCTATTGGCTAAAAGTAGTGCTCACACCATAGTTGTAGTTCTCTTACACCCATTTTCCCACCCTTGCTTACTATGACATAAATATTCCCTACTGTCCTTTTAAGATCACACACATGCGAAAGAATTGTAGGGGGCAGAGCACATGCAAATTCTCGCGGCACAAAAAAAAACTTTCCAGTTTACCATCCAGATTAATAGTTGGCATAATTGTCTATGAGTGCATTAAGGCATTGATGTTAGTTGATCTTTCTACAGCTCTCTTGGTACTTCTAATTTGCAGAGTTCCTTTCATAGCCTTTTCCTCTTCAAATCCCGATTGGTCAGTTATGCCTTGTTTCACAAAGTTTATTATTGCTAGTGCACAACCTAGGTTTTGGGTTATAAGCCCATTTTCAAGTACTTTACTGATTCCCGAAGATGATAATGCAAAGATAAATGTAATGATAAGGCAAAGATAGATGTCTCAACTTATTAATGTATTGATCCATGAATTAATCTAAAATTACTTCAACGACCATTCTTTTATCACATTAGATATGGAATTACACAATTCAGCAATTACACTAACATAACAAACATACCTGAGAATACGGTTATGCATCAGCCAAGAACTTTTTATGTCCTAATGGATTGAGGCCCGAAGTTTTACTTCTATCCTGGAATTCTGATATCATCTAAAAGAGGTGAATAATTGAATTGTGTTTGCTCATTTAATAATATCTGTGGGGATGTATACATCTGTTATAATTTCTAAAATTTCTAACTGGTTAAGTTAAGCTCTCTTTTCCTCCGTGTGTAAGAATTGTACATCAATTATGTATTTTTGATGATTGTTAAGACAATGTTCCACAAAGGCTGAATCAGGCTTCTTCAGTCTCCAGCTTCTTTAAGCCCTGTGCAGATTGACCTCCCCTTCTCTCCAATGTGGCAAGACAGGCACTCACGCCATATGAGTTTATAAACACCACTCTTTGTGTGGCTGGTTTTTTTCTTTTGCATTGAATAAGGATCTGCCTATTTTCCAAGGGACATAAAAAACACAGAGAAACCCTTTGACTTCAAAATGTTACTTATATTGTTTGATCTTTTCCCTATTAAAGGTAATCTGCACCATTGCATCTCCAGTCTGCCGGGGTTTTTCTTAAGCATGGTAGGGACCTGACTAGTTTCTCCATCTTTTAATGTAGAAGGTTTTCAATGATGTTGGGGTCAAATTCATTATTTGTGGCTCTTGTTTTCATTGCATTAAGTTCCTGGGCAATGTCTTCTTGGTACGTAGGGAGAGAGAGGAGACGGTGGATCATATGGTGCAATGCTGGACATTTATAGACTGTAGAATTTTGAGAGGAGGCCAGAATGAATGTGTCATTGAAGGAGCCTTTTCGATAAATTTGAAATGGCAAACACCAGTTTTCGTAACAAAGTGCGCCTTATCCTCTCTTGTATATTTGTCATTTTCCTTATGCACCAAATGGTCACATTTCTGTGAACATATTTGAAAGCTATTTTAATTGCTTTTTTACTAGGTTGTGGATGATCTTCCATATATATAATTATGTTTAATACCCACTCCTTGGATGACTGTCCTTCACTACATTTCACTGGAGGTGGGATTTCTGGCTCCCTGCCCAAGAAGGATGATGAACTAAATGGCTTGACTCCTTCACTTTCATTTGCTATGCACATATCGTCACCATTGTACTCTTCATATACACTCTCCACACAGTTGAGCATATACGACACCACACATTCCACTGATTCATTTTTTAGAAGTGCTAATATTTCATTTGTCATTTCTTTCTCACTCTGTGAAATTCCTTGGGCTCATTTCTGATGTAATGTCAACTTCGGGCAGCTGTTGTTGTAAATACAATGCAATATTTGCCGCGTTTATCATTGTCACTGATCTGCTTTGTATCAATACCAGTAGCACTGTTGTTTACTCGTTGACTAAGCATTCAACTATGCTTCATAGCCTCATTATGTGCTCACGATTGGGTACCTCCAGACCTGCCTCCTGTTGCCATTAGCAGCCATTTTTAAGACAATATAGGGGGTGTTGCCATAAACATCATTGGCCTTTTGCAACCTCACACTCAAGTGGTTCCCTGTAACACAGCGCAAAATATTGTTATGAAAAGGAACAAAATCATGGCTATTATAAGAAATGCTACTGAACCTTCTCATAAAAACCATCTTATTTCCAAGTTTCAAAAAATAATATTCTCCCTTTTGGCAGATGAAAGTACTGATATTGGTTCTGTTTGAATTGTTTGTTTGCTGTTAGGACAGAATGGAATGCCAAATATTGAGCTAGCTCTTCAACTTGACTGAAAGAATGGTAGTGTATGTAGTTGGGGCAAATGGGGCTAACTTGTATGAGAAACTTCATCAATCCTTACTACAACACAATATTCCATTAGAAAACGTCATTGATTTTGGCTCAGATGGTGCAGATGCTACAGTGGCATAGCATATTTCAGTGTCCAGATGACTAAAAGAGTTTCTTCCTGGAATCGTGTCAACAAAAGGGATTTGCCATTCAGTTCACTTGTGTGCTAACGATGGTTGCAAGGCACTTGCTACTCATTGTGAGGGACTTGCAAGAGATGTACATAATTACTTAAAACTAAATTCCAAATGGCAATTTCATCTAGCTCAATTTCAAAAATATATACAACTTAAAGTACACAAAATACTACATCTAGTACAGAATTTTTTCTGTTTTCAAACAAATGTTTGAGCAGTGAGATGCATTAATTTTATTTTTGTTGATTAGTGGGCAACAGAAAAGGTTAATAAGTCTAAAGAGATCCCAAACTTGCTCTGTGATCCATTTAGAAAGCTTCATTCCTAATTTCTAAATTGTAGATTTTACCCAAATTGAAACAATGAATGCTTACTTCAGATTTGCAAAAGTTGTAGTGTTAGACTAAAAGCAACTAATGGAAAAAATCTTTTAAAAAGCAGTTTTTTCGTTTTACGGTTCTACAACATAGTTTATCATAGAGAAATTGGGAAGAAGGATGTATGTCATCCACTTGAAATATATTTCTTACATTGAAATATTAACAGCGCTACATTCCATATGACTGATAGGTCGGAAACGCAAGCGATTTAACGTTATAGTCCATTTTAAGAGCAGAACGTTGTAGCCTTAGGAGTGTGTGTGTTTATGTTCTCTCTTACCAATACCTTCCAGTTACTTATCCTAGACTCTAGAACAATAGAGCTGATAGCTTGGTTGATTTATATAAAAATGCGTCGAACTCCATCCGTCTGGAGCTCCATCGCGCATACAAATCATCTGTTTCTTGTTCTTGTTAATCGTCTGCTATTACATTACAAAACTTTGAAATCTGTTACTATATGTCGATAAGGAGTGCTAACCTCCTCGACATGAGCGCATCTTGAGAAATCTTGTGCACTTGGGTGGGTAAAGACTCGGAAAGCTCCATTCATTCACGAGACGTGGAGCGTAGCGGTCTACCTCTGGTCGGTTGCAGGTTAAATCGGTAACGGTGCTGCAGGATGGGTGGTCAATGACAGTGTGAGGAGGGCCTTTCACTCTCTAATTTTACCCTAAAACAGCGAGAATGCTCTGTGAATCCCATACGCAGAGAGATAGATCGTAAATTAAGCACTATGCTCGATGTGTTGGAAATATGTAGAGTGCCGTCTGATATACTTTGATGATGTGTGTTCGGGAATTGACAATGAATGGACGTACTGCACAGTCATCTATCCATGTTCGCAATGATACTTGCAAATTGGAGATGGCGTGGTTTAGTTATGATACTGAAATTGAGTAACATACTGTCGCATCACTGGTCGGTGTTGAAATTACTATAAAATTATTAAAATTGTTCACACAGTCAACTGTGATGCTTATTGTTGTGTTGGCAGAAGAGCCAACACCGTGTTACTAGTGGACGCCGAAATGCACGCATTTTAGCTCACGCAGGCTAGCGTGAGGATGGAAGAACTATACTGACATGAGGTCTGGAACATGACAAGGAATTAGAATTCAGAAAGTGGACGTAATTAGTTTGATACTTAACTTTAATCCATTAACGATGAACGTCGCTCTTGACGGTACACGTTTCACAATATTATCTGTTCAGAATACATTCATAGTAACTGAATATGGCGCCTTGCTAGGTCGTAGCAAATGACGTAGCTGAAGGCTATGCTAAACTGTCGTCTCTGCAAATGAGAGCGTATGTAGACAGTGAACCATCGCTAGCAAAGTCGGCTGTACAACTGGGGCGAGTGCTAGGGAGTCTCTCTAGACTAGACCTGCCGTGTGGCGGCGCTCGGTCTGCAATCACTGATAGTGGCTACACGCGGGTCCGACGTATACTAACGGACCGCGGCTGATTTAAAGGCTACCACCTAGCAAGTGTGGTGTCTGGCGGTGACACCACACTTATTATTAGAGTGCATCGATGGTGTCTTTTTCCATCCCATCCGTCCACTGGCACGCTGTTGGTTACCACATAATGATTGACTGACATCGTTTGTTTGAGTTGGAGAAAGAGTTTTGTTGGATGGTCAACACCTTCTGGGGTGGATAGCATCGCAACAGGAATCGCGTACATGACTGCAATATGATGCATCAGTCGAAATGGAATGTAGAGTCATCAGCTATTCCATATCACAGACGAGTTAAAATGTATAGCTCGTGAATCACTTTCGGACTGTAGTTTTGAAACCATCCGTAACGCCGCAAAACTCCCCCAGTTTGCTTATGTTGTAACTCTCTTTTATTTTAATCATCCAATGTTTGTGGCGTGCTATGGTAGGCACAGTAACAATATGATTTACACTGTGCGACATCTAGTTTTCTACGAGAGGCCATGGATCAGAACGTCTTAATGTCAGTTTAGAACCTGACACACACCTCCGAGTTGTGGCAGAAAACCAAAATGTATGGCAGTGTACAAAGCATGTTACAGAAGAAAAAATAATCTTTCAAACAACGAGACAGGGCCACAGGAAGCGTCTCTTGCGATTTACAGTACAGTCCGCATGATACGACCATCCTCCTACAGTGCAGGTGATGAAGCCTTAAACTGGCCTCTGCAGTGGATCGAGAGCTTTAATAGGATCGTCCTGCACGGACGGCAGCAGCAGTCTGACGGGTAAATTCAGTGATGGACAGGATGTCCCTTTAGGAATGCTAGGAGGAATGCTATTCTGGAAAGCATTGCAACAACTCTCTCTCTCTCTGCGCCAGACCCACATCGCTGCTATGCATCATCGCGCCAGCAACGGCGCCTACATGAGTTCTATATCGGATGAAGTTAGTGGAGCTTTTATAGTTCGTAACTTTTTTCTGTTGGATGATATAGAATAACGATGTAGCATGTTGGGCTGATAGATGTGAACGGACGCGGATCTGCTTCGGACTGTAGTATCTGTGCCTAGTTTGGCGACGCACCACAATGTGTGCATTTCCACCAAATGGTCAAAACACTGTCCTGTTGCACTAACTCAGGTCGTTCTGTTTCTACATGGCTTGCAGAAGGTGGTAGATATGGCTCTCTCCGACTTCAATTGGAACGATCACATGCACAAAGCCGCAGAAATGGGAGTAGCTGCAGGATGCGTAAGGAGCGACTAAAACCAGGTTGGAATTTTACTGTAGCAGAGAGTATTGAGAAAGGTGACTCATTTCGAGATATGAGAATGCCATAAATATGATTGACTAGTGGTTGTAATCAATAAAGGAATTGTCAATAGGATCCATCTCAGGTATGTGCTTGGATGGATGGACTTGATTCCAAGTCATAGACATTATATCTAGTGGATAGTGTAACACTAGTGATCTGAGAAGCTACTGTACATTTTTACAACCCCAATCAGCACACCATATACTACTGTTTGTTTTTGTTATCCTTCTCAATCAGTCATCGCCTATAACTCAGTGGATACATCACAAAACCTCTGGCATGGTACAGAGACAGAATATGTTACACATACTAGAGAAATATCTAGCGGCGTGAGGGAGTTCCAGATAGCAGTTTCATACCACGTTCCTTAGCCGAATCACTTTAAAAATTCAGCGACTTCATCATGAGGTTGCATTGTGGACTACGTGTAAGCGGACTGCTGGTCTGATAATACACTCTCCTACGATCACCGTCTCGGTATTTGTCCGGAAAAACCAATTCATTCGGAGGTAATGCCATATCTCGATTTATAAAGCCAGTATAGCTTTTAACATGGATACCTGTGTGCACCTGTAGAACCAAGATCACTTGCGACAGTAACATACAATAGTTGTGGCGACTGGGGTTTTTAACATCTGCCCGATTACACCTATCTTTCTAAGACACAGTGGCAACAGTCGCAATAAAAACTTATGAGACATGTCCACTCGTTGCTGAGTTTCTCTCAGTATTATTTTGTTTCGTCTGGAATCATTTATTAGCCAAGTAGTAGGGGGTGCATGATAGGTTCACCTTGAGCATCAGGGTTATAAAGTATGTGTTTATGTTCTGACATGCGCAAAGGAGATGACTGTGGAATACTGTGATAGCAGAGGGAACAGTATGTCAAGTCATAAGAATGGTACAGATATTTCTATTTCCAAAGCCACAACCCTCAGCAGGATGTATTTCCAATACTTCGCTCATTGTCGAATGTGGTTTAATTGAGAATGAGATCGTAACATTTAATTGTAAGAACAATGATAAAACATATATGTGACCAGTTTTCTAGGATGATTCGACCTGTGACGGGAATGATTCACGTTTCCCATTAACGGCAGGATCTGCCCGAATGAAGAGGCCTGTTGGAGTGTAGGAATGTAGACGAATTAACCGTGTTATCCTCTATACGACCGAATAGCGAACTAATATTTAGTATGTGTTGGATAGCTTTTGTGATAGCTTGAAAAATTGAGAAGATTGAAAATGGAGGTGTGTTTGCGCTGGACCATTATTCCCTCCCATATAAATTGTTCGGTTGACTGCTTGTTCACATTTCGTGTCGTTATTTAGTTGAGAGTACATCGATTGTGGTGTGTGCATCTAGCAGGTGTAAGACACGTTTGCAGGTGCTCTAGACATGAGAAACACCTTAGTTGACTTTGTAAATGATTTGGAATCTGTTACATCACAGACATCGCTATTAGCAAGTGGAAATATCAACTACGTGTATTTGTTTCGAGTTCTCATGTGAAGATCTTCACAGATGGGATATGTTTCTTGTTACCCAGTGGTCTACATCACACTCGACCTAGCTTAAGTTTTGGGTTTCTAGAGAAATAATTTCCAGTGTATGTCTTTGGAATTACGTTGCGTGAACGATCGGTAGAATACGGCTGTGTGCTTGATATCGAGAAGTACTGTGAAACTGGTGTGATAGTTTAGCAAACCATGCAAAAATACATGTGTTCTCGTAATCCCAGAGTCTGGAGATGGGTGTAGAAAAGCGAGCAAGCAAGGAAGCAGGTTCGGACCAGAAACATGCGTTGGCGCCAAGGGGGAACGAGTCCTAATTTATAGAACAGTTGTGAGAGTGATTTCGGACCGCTGATGGCGCTCTGGTCACGCGTTGGGAGTGGATGACTTGTGACTGTCGGCTGTGGGAAAATATCTAGTGCTGTGAGGAGTATATACGGTGCTGTCTGGCTTCGCGGTATATGTACAAGTGATGAAAAACAGGTGATTTTGTATGGCGCAGAATACAAATTGTATGTTTAGTACATCGACATGGTACACAGTGATATATTGCTAGGTTGGAGATCAGTTTAATGCTCTAATATTCAAGCTCTTGTCCTCAGTTGGATAGTAGTGTAATTGAGTAAGAGGCTTTCCGTATTTGACGATATGTAGGGCACTTGGCAAGGTTTAATTGTGGGTGCAATATGGCGATCTGTGTAAAATAGTTTTCTGTGGTTGAAAGACTAGTCTGTAGAAAGAAAAAGAAAAGGTGGATAGTGTTTCCACACCAGCAGCATCAGCAATTCGGCGGGTAAATTCGATAAGAGCCAATTATAATGCACAATTGATTCACAAGACATCCTTTGCACTGCGATATAGGAGTCTCTACATAGCGGTGAGAACGTTTGCGTATGCTGAAAGCAGTAATGGTGGCATGTGATGTACGGGTGCCATATTAGTAATGCACCCTGTGCTATTCTGGGAAGCATTGCAACATCTCTTGGTGCTGGACCTGCATCACAGCTATGCGTCCTTGCGCCAGCAATGGTACCTAGGTGAACACGTATTTCGATAGGAATTTCTCAGGTGTCAAGTATGAAAGAGATGTTGCCACCTCATGCTTGTGGAATCCGAAGCATTGCGTCATAGCTTTGCGGGGACTGTCAGTGCACCCAGACTCTTTGAATGGTGGTCATTGTCCAATTTGTAATTTAGTGAGCAGCCCCTTCCGTATAGCGCGTCGTCTATCTGCAAGTGTGTTGTGTACATAGTTCCGCATAGCCAGCGCATACACAACTTTCCCACTAGAGAGCGCCCCACTAAGCACAACAGTGCAGGCGCAGCACTCATCCGTCTGCACTCTACGAGGTGGCGCTGCCATAAAGACGGACCAAATTCTGCTTCCGCCAATCCGCGTATTAATATGTAACGTAGCCAATGAGATTGCTGCTAACATAGAACCTTTTCTCCTCGTGGATCACACTCGCGCAGTGATACCTGAACGCGCGAGGTATTATAACAAGTGTACAGACCTCCGATCAGTCAGTCTGCATTAGTCTGCGTTTGTCTGCACCAGTCTGTACCAGTCTGCATTAGTCTGTACCAGGCTATAGTTAAGTTTCAGTCTGCACCTAAGAAGATTATCATATTCCTGTACATAGCCATGAAGATAAATGTATAGACACTTTGTCAAGTATCAGAGATATGTGAGAATAAGATTAACGTAACAAGACCAAAGGAACTTCAGATTGTCAATTGTAAATAGCATCCAGAATCAAGTTACGTAATTTCTATGCTTTTTATTATTTTAATAAATGTGTGTGAAAATTAATCAAGTTCTGTTTAAAGTTGGTCACTGTCAATCTGCTACTCTAAGCGTGCAAGTGGCATTTCTATCGTCTGACCTAACGGCAGAAGATAAACACGACACGATAAAACCATGAGATATATTGCTGAAACTCGCCTACTTCGTTAGAGCGACAAGTCAAATAATCTGATGGTGTGTGTAACGAAGGTCTTACAGTACGCACACCACAAAGTGTGTCCCACTTCAAACTTTCAATGATATTTTCTTAATGCTCTCATGATGGCTAAATGCACCAGTCATGAATCTTCCCATTCTTCTTTGGACATTCTCAATCTCTTGAATCAAACCCAACTGGTAATGGCCCCATAAAGACAAACAATACTCTAAGACCAATAGGACGCCACGAATTAAAAAAATACTACCCCATACATGTGAATAATATCGATTTAATAAATTTTTTACATCAACAGTGTGTTGGGGGTGCAACAGTTAAAGGAGGATGTGTGTGAGTCAGTGACATGGAGCAGAACATCAGGTTAAGTGCAGAACACTAAGTTAATTTGAATAATATTTATGTAAAACCAGTACAGCAGTTTAAGGGGGTGGGTGACAAAGAAGAAGCATGTGAAATTCGAAAAGTGTACCACAAAATGGTGGGAGGACATAACTAATTACTTAATTTGGTATCAAACGCAATGCAATAGTTTAAGGAAATGGGAGTGACATGGAAAACCAGTTAACAGGACAATAGGTTACATGCCGACAAAGTGCCGAACGTTAGGTTAAGACACTCAGAGTGCAGTGCCGAACATTAGGTTATACAACATGTTTGTCCCGTATAACTACTTCTTACAAGGCCTAAATGTTTCCAAACACCAAAGAATGATGAGCAAGAGAAATCCAACCCCCACAAACTGATTTTTTATAAATAAACAATATACCCTTTCCGTATATTCCAAGCACTGCCTTGAATCCCCTAATACAATATTCCATACACAGCATTCGATTTCCCTCCAAACTGAGTTTTTTCCCTCCATTTTCTGGGGAGGAGAGGGTGGGAGGGGAGGGGGATTTACCGGAGGGGGAGAGGTTATTTAATTGATCAATTTAATTAAGTAGCCAATCAACTGATAATAGTGACAGGGTGTATTCCAATAACTCAGATGTGAAAAGCCTTGAATCCCTTAAAACAATGTTCCATACATAGCAACCGATTTCCCTCCAAATGACCGATCAATTGAGTATTTTTCCCACCATTTTTCGGGGGAGGAGTAGAGGGTGGGAGGGGAGGGGGATTACCAGAGCGGGAGAGGTTAATTAAGTAGTCAATCAAACTAATAGTAGTGACAGGGTATATTCCAATAACTCAGACCTGAAAGTGTACCTGTAGCAGCAATGGGGAGGTTTCCTGAGAAGGGAGGGGAGTGGGACGCACTGGTAACGGACAGGTAACCAAAAAACATTTGTTCCTTTTTAGTACTGAAAACTCAGAAACGAAAACACGTGTCCTGGAACTTTTCTGTCAAAGTATGTATAAACGAAAAATATCATCACTTAGAAAAATACAGTCTTCATCATAAGAATAAACATGATGCAAACATTACACCATGTATTCTCCCGCGTTTTCTTGACTGTCACTGGATTACGTTTCACGTGGAGTGAAGCCAAGCTGTGCCCAGTAGAGTCAAGTATGATCATGAGCAAATATTTTATGCTGTGATACACGCCCATAGACTGACCAATAATGTGGGACAACAGCGTTACCAGCGCATGTAACTTGGACAGCAGCGGCCAGCCAGTTGGTCCAGCTAACCTCCAATGTGTGCAGTTGCAGTGCAAACGTAAAAAGAGACGAGTTGAGAAACACTATAGCTTCGGACACCATTTAATTTTCTTAAAATATGAAATAATATTCGGCAATACTCCTGCACTACCACATGCTTTTTAAGTGACCAGACGGAATGCATAAAATACTCTCATTCTCACCTAACATAGAATTCTAATTACACAGGGTAATTTTCTGAGCGAGCTGTGTGTGATTCAAAAGCATACGGAAGGGATTTCATCGTATTGTTTCATACTCAAGCCATTGGTCCGAATCCGAGAAATAAATTTCAGCTCTGGAATCCTCATCTGCTACGTTGATGTGTCGACCAACAAAATCCACGAAGACAGCCAGTCGGCGGATTACGTGCCGTTCTATATCCCGCCAGCGTTCGGCAATGACATGTGAAAAAGCTAAGTGCGTTAGTTCCAGTATGTCTGGCAGGTAAACAATCTTGTTATTTATCGCGACAAATCCCTTAGCTTGGCTCTAGATCCACCTTATTATGTTCTTAGTGTAATGGTACAATGGCAAATGTAAGAATGCAGCATTTGTATTGTGTCCCGATGTAGTGAAAATGATTGTTTTTCAGAGTATTTGGTTTTTCATTTTTTTTCCAAAAAACATTAAATTGTTACGGTTTCTTAATTCAATCAACCTTTATTAACAATCCTTCATAAAATATCGATAATAAGAATTTATATTTGAAATGAAAACAGGAATTTAGCGTACAATATGTGATTAGAAATAAGAACACGTGCATTATTCATAAAAAATGGTGATGAAGTTTACAATTACAAGACATATGTATTTCAATTTTAAGGAGACAAGAATACATGACTAAGGTGAGACTTAAACCAATGCTCCATTAATTTATACTACGTTATCGATTCCGAGAATAAAAAGTTTCATTTAACGTAACTTAGTAATGAGAAATCCAGTACGTAAGTAGGACCTTCTTCCAAGACCGTAAAAACACTAATGTATGTGTGCTACGGTTTCTGTGTGTGGTTATATTAGATTTATTCTTATAAAAAGAGTGTAGTATTTCGAAAAGCAATAATACGGATTTCTGCGCCATCTTTCTCGTATTCAAAGCTCAATGACACTCCACGTGGAGCGCTACTCATTCCGTGTGTCTCAACCAGTGATCTCTATACTAACTAGATCACTTTGATCTGGTGTCAACACGGGTCCCGGAGTGCTGATAAATATGTGTTCTGTGCTGCCGTCTTCCGGCGGCACCAGCCATGGGCAGTTAGTTGTGTAGCGTGCCAGTAGATGGCAGCACGACGTACTTGTTGTTACCAATTCATATTTTCGAGTTTCGTGGAAAAATATTTTATCAAAAAGAACTTATCCTACCTCTCTCGATCACATATTACTTTCCTTTTTTTTAAAAAAAAGTGGCATTATGTGCCTTTGAGTTGTAACTGTTTATGATAAAGGTGCTTCATACGCAGCAATGTATTATATAATGTGAATTATATATATCCGGTACATACATTTCGAGCAGTCAATTGTTCGATTATTACACGAATTTTTGAAGGTGTGTAGTTCGCAAGTGTGTGAACTGCGCCCGCGAGTGATAATAGTGCTGTGGTTTTTGCATTCGTGATGGCGGATGTACAATGGTTAGGCGAAACTACGATTTTGCGATATCATGTATGAATAATATTTTTCGGTAATTTACGAATTCCAAACCTGTATTCATCCCCACTCTACTACTACACTAATGCTATTCTTGTGATTTCCGTAACTTCTGCGCTTTAGCGATATATCATCCAGGATATTCCACTGTCATTGGTCGCACGTTCCTGGCGCGCGGATAATGTGACTGCTAATTTTCGTAATCAAAAATTTAACTGATGAACAAGGAAAAGCTGAATACAGAAGACTGAGGAATTTAGTTAATAGAGAAGCTAGGAAAGTAAAAGAAAATTTTCATGAAGAAATATGCAGAGAAGTGGAAGAAAATATGCAAAACGGAAGAACTGATTTAGCCTACAGAATAGCAAATCATTTTTTTAACAAATGTAAAACAACACTCTCAGCACAACAGAAAATAAAGAGGGGGAAATGCTGTTTGGTGAAGACATGGTGAAGAGGTGGAACGAATACATAGAGGAGTTGGATGCCGGAACACCTCCTTCGGAGGAAGTAATAGGAAGAGAAGAACAAGTAGACGAAGATGACAAGGGAGATAACATTCTGCAAGAAGAATTTGACAGAGCTCTAAAAGAACTACGGGACAACAAAGCAACAGGTATTGATGACATCCCTGCAGAACTAATAAAGAAAGCTGGTGACAGCATGAAAATGATGCTGCTTAAACTTATTAGGTCCATCCATAACACAGGAGAGATACCGACAGACTTCCAGAAACGTATCATTGTTCCTATACCAAAGAAGGCAGCAGCTACAAAATGCGAACAGTACCGAACTCTAAGCCTAATATCACATGCATCAAAAATTATCATAAAAATAGTTCTGAAGGGAAATGAAGAGAAGGTGGAGGATATGCTGAGTGAAGATCAGTTTAGTTTCAGAAGGGGATTGGGAACGAGAGAGGTGATTCTGGCACTGAGACTCATCATTGAAAAGCAATTACAGGAAAGAAAAACAAGTTATATTGCCTTTGTAGACATGGAAAAGGCATTTGATAACGTTATATGGCAAGAAATGTTCAGAGTGCTGAGGAAAGGTGGAATAAAGTACAAACACATCTGTGTGATACTCAGTTTCTATAAGAATGAGGTGGTAGTGATTAGGAACTGTCACCAGGAACAAGAAGCAAATACTAGAGAAGGGGTAAGACAAGGATGTGCTCTCTCTCCTCTTATATTCAATGCTTACATCCAGGAAGCTATAGACCAAGTTCGAGAAACTATTGAGGTGGGGATCAAAATTAATGGGCAGAAGATAGACATGCTACATTATGCAGATGCTATTGCTATAGTCACAGAAACAATAGAAGATCTAGAGGAAGTCCTCAGTACAATGGAAAAAAGTCTATGCAATCAGTATGGAATGAGAAGAAACAAGAAAAAGACTAAAGTGATGGTATACAGTACAGGAGCAGAATATGAACCTCTGAGAGTGAGAATTGGAAGAGAGGAGCTGGAAGTCATAGAGGAATTTACTTACCTGTGAAGCAGAATCACAAGGGATGGTAGAAGCCGGAAAGAAACTGTGACCAGAATACAAAAGGCCAAAATTGGATTTAATCGGAGAAGGAACTTACTCACCAGCAACAACATCAGTCTGAAAATAAGGAAACGTATCATGAAAGGTTTTGTTTGGAGTGTGGCCCTATATGGATGTGAAACTTGGACAATTGGAAGAGGAGAGAGAAGACTGCTAGAGGCCCTGGAGATGTTGTGCTATAGAAGAATGATGAAGATCAGGTGAAGAGATAAAGTAACAAATGAAGAGGTGCTTAGAAGAGTACAGGAAACCAGGTCTCTGTGGAGGCACATCCAAACAAGAAGATACAAACTTGTAGGGCACTTCCTACGACACAACAACATCATTGGAACAATAGCAGAAGGAGCTACTGAGGGAAGGAATCAGCGGGGGCGACCAAGGACATCATACATGCAACAGATCATGAATGACGTTGGATGTAACACATACGTGGAAATGAGGAGGAAGGCAGACAGAAGAGAGGAATGGCGCTCTAATGCAAACCAACCTCAGGGTTGAACACTAAAAGAAGAAACAATTTTCGTAGTTTCACCCGTTCTACCACTAGATGGCTGTCGTGCCAGACAAGTACCGTTCGTGCTGTATCATCATGTAATGCACGCTTAAGAAGTGAATGTGTCAGTACAGTTAAGAAATTGTATGAACGATTACTTTTCAGGACCTAAAGATACCTTTTCAATAACCCAACTGACAAAAAGTCACATGAAATGGTGTTCTTAATATTTCTAACAATTCTTTGTCAGTTGTTATATGATATACGAAAGATATGCATGTCCACAGACAATATTTCATCTCAGCAAAACAGGTCTTAGTAAGTATGCTTTACTTATTTTCTTCCTTTGGCTTTAATTTTGTATTAATGGGACAAGTGTGAAAATATTGATAATGTGATGAGAATCATAACAAAAATTACCACACAGTACCATGAGTTCATGTTTAGAATACTGATTCTAACCACGTTGTTGCTTTCACAGGTATCCGAACCACATTTTCAGTCACCTCATGTAGCAGTAATTCAAAATGTTATTGACAGCAGACTGGTCTCTTAAACTGACTTACGGCCAGGAGAGCGTTGTGCTGACCACATGCCCCTCCGTATCTGCATCCTGTGATGCCTGTGGGCTGACGATGACACGGCGGCCGGTCGGTACCGTTGGACCTTCCGAGGCCTGTTCCGGCAGAGTTTAGTTTAGTTTATTGACAGCAGAATTGGAGAAGCAACCACAACATCTCATCAGAAGTAAGGCTAGTTTCTAATTTTGTGAATGAAAATAATGACATTGTTTATGCAAAGTGTGAAACCTTTCCCCACTCAATTGCTTTCATTACCAGAAATATTAGCAGTTGCCCTAATTTGTGAATCATGTTGCTGGTAATTAGCAGCAGTATAAAAGTTCAATAATCCTCCTGACTTTCCAGACACAGTTCCCATTTCGATTACTAGCTGCTCTGTGTATTCATCCATATGTAGAAGAGATAAACAAGACAACTTGAAGAACTCGCTGCTTAAAAGAGCCAAATTGATTACGAAAGTGTGCAAAATGAGTACTGGTACAGTGTGTCATTGAAGTCATTATGTGATTTGAAGGGGATGGTAAATATATGTGAACTAATCTGTGAGTGAATAATGAAAATTCCATTCTCACCTTGTTTAAGCCCTCCTATACCCCAAACTTTTCTGTAGTGTATGTGCTGATAAAGACTTGCTAGCATGTGATATTGATTCATCCATCCCCAGGCTATTCTAAAGTTCTGTCATTTAGCACAACCAGTGGTGCATTACCTTCTGGGCAACCCTTGTAACATGGTACATTCTCTGGACTTCTTCAATATGGATGGTACGTCTCACCATCCAAAATCCTCAGTAAAGTTACACCATCTGCAGTTTCACCTAAAACTTTTCAATGGTTATCCCAATTACAACTATTAACACTTTATACATTTTATTCCATTCTGTCAGTCTGAGTCCATTTTGATTTATGTAGGACATGCAGAAATTAAGTCTTTAATAGAAGTAAATGGAATTCAAGGCATCGGCGAACCTCAAAGTTTTTATTTCTTCTCTGTGGATTTTAATACCTACTCCGAATCTTTCTTTTGTTTCCTTTACTGCTTGCTCAATATACAGATTGAATAACATCGGGGAGAGGCTACAACCCTGTCTCACTCCCTTCCCAACCACTGCTTCCCTTTCAAGCCCCTCGACTCTTATAACTGCCATCTGGTCTCTCTACAAATTGTAAATAGCCTTTTGCTCCCTGTATTTTACCCCTGCCACCTTCAGAATTTGAAAGAGAGTATTCCAGTCAATATTGTCAAAAGCTTTCTCCAATATTACAAGTGCTAGAAACATAGGTTTGCCTTTCCTTAATCTATCTTCTAAGATAAGTCGTAGGGGTCAGTATTGCCTCACGTGTTCCAACATTTCTATGAAATCCAAACTGATCTTCCCTGAGGTTGGCTTCTACCAGTTTTTCCATTCGTCTGTAAAGAATTCACGTTAGTATTTTGCAGCTGTGACTTATTAAACTGATAGTTCGGTAATTTTCACAGCTGTCAACACCTGCTTTCTTTGGGATTGGCATTATTATATTCTTCTTGAAGTCTGAGGGAATTTCACCTGTCTCATAAATCTTGCTCACCAGATGTTAGAGTTTTGTCAGGATATGTAAACATTGCGATGATTTTCATCTCATTTTAACTGCAAAAAACAGTGAAATCAGTGAAATTAAAAGGACTGTAGCCTTATTGGAGAAACAGCTGCAACACCTTGGCTGTAAAACTCAACAAACAGAGCATCATCTGAACCTGGAAGAAATATCGACTACGAGTGATGTAATCAAGGGAAGAACTACTGTGGAAACCAGTACAAAACTTGGAAATAATAAAGTAAGTGCACCAAATAGTTATAATGACAAATGTGATTCCACAAATAATGTCAATCAGGAACATATGAGTCCAGAGAATAATTACAAACAACAACAGCCATGCACTGTAAATTTTTCGCGCATGTAGCATCCTAAACAAAGAAATGTGTGGTTAAAAAATCAGTCAGGAGCAGGCAATGCAGAAGTGACAAAAACAGTGGTAAAATCGTGTGAAAACCTTAACCCAAAAGACTGTGTCATAATTTGTGCAGGTGCGAATGATGTTGCCAGAGATAAAGGTAGTGAACTCATCACTGTTCTTGAAAGTGTGCTACCCAAATTAGGCGACACAAATGTAGCTGTTGTAAATCAACCACACAGATACGACCTTCCTCCTTGGTCATGTGTAAATAAATTAATAGAAAGAGTAAACAAAGAGATAGATGCTGTATGCAAATGGTTTCTGTCTGTGAACTTAATAAATGTAAGGATGTTAGTCAGGTCCATGCACACCAGCCATGGCCTTCATTTAAATCACAGTGGGAAACAATTTTTGGTTGAAGAAATCTGTTGTCTAGCAAATTGGAGTCACAATAGGCCTAATACAGAAGCAGTCCAAATTACTTTGGACAGATGGGTCATAAAGAAAGATGCGATGTCTTATAAAAAGGGTGAAAGACATTTTTTAGGGAAGTAGACTGTATCACAAAAAAATGTGATGCAGAATTAAATTGCAAATATAGACTGAAGATTGTACACCAGAATGTACAGTCATTAACAAACAAAGTTGATGAAATAAATATATTCCTGAATAGTGAATGGAAAGATGTTTCAGTGTTATGTTTTTGTGAGCATTGGTTACAAAATGAGTATTTCCAGTACTTAAAAATATTACATTTTAACCTTGCGAACTGCTTTTGTAGAATGGAATCAAAACATGGGGGAACTTGTATATATGTAAGAGAATGTAGATTATTATGTGTGTATAGATCTCCTGTTAGCAACATAAGTGGTGTCTTTTTTTTTTTTTTTTTTTTTTTTTTTTTTTTTTTTTTTTTTTTTTTTTAATTGGACCTTGCTTTGGTCAAACTTAAGACAACTGGGAAAACAGTGGTACTATGTGGTCATTTTAATGTTGACTTTCTGAGCCATACCCCCCACACGGAAACGTTTTTAAATATTATAAAAGCCTACAATCTTTGTCTTACTGTTAGCTCTCCAACACATGTAACTAAAACTAGTGTCACTCTCCTTGATCAGGTATGTGTAAACATGGACAAGTGTCCATCAGAAAACTTTGATCCCGGCTATAGCGACAACCTTTCGCAATTACTGACCATACCTGTAAATCACATTTCGACCAGTATAGAAAATGTTATCCATAAAAGGATTTATAGTGGGAAAAATATTGAATACTTCCAGTACCTAATCAGCGAACAATCTTGGAGAGAAGTATATGATACCTCTAATACTAACGGAAAGATGGAACATTTTTTGAAAATTTTCAAGCATAATTTTGGCATAGCTTTTCCACAAAGGAAAGTGATTTCCAAAAGCACAGATAGATTCAAAAACTGGATTACACCAGGCATCAGAGTATCTTGTAAAAGGAAGTGGGAACTTTTTCTGCAGTCAAAAACTCACAGCAGTCCAGAATTTATTAATTATTTAAAAAAAAATACAAGCTAGTTTTGAAACGTGTCATAAAGGAGGTAAAAATTAAGGAAAATGACAAATATATTATGAAGTCATCCAATAAAACTAAGTCCATGTGGAAAGCTGTGCAGGATCTTACAGGGAAGAAGACAACTCACAAAAATATTGTGATATCACATGATGGCAAGAATGTCACTGACGCTAGGGCAGTTGCAAACAGTCTCAATTCTTACTATGCAAGTGTTGCTGGAAAATTAGTGAAGGAAAAATTTGGAAATCCACTTAACACAATGTGGAAAGAACTTTCATCCGTTGAAATAAATAATATATTCATGTTCCTCAGACCATTAAGCCCAACAGAGCTCCTAAATACCATTAATTCACTGAAGAGTATGTATTCAACTGGTATTGATGATATTCCAGATTATATTATAAAAATAACAGCAAGACAAATACTTTCATCTTTATTGGACATATGCAATTCATCCTTATCATGTGGTGTCTTCCCTCAGCAACTGAAAATGGCAAAAGTAATACCCCTATATAAGAAAGGTGATCATCAATGTATGGGTAACTATAGGCCTGTGTCTCCATTGTCAGGGTTTTCGAAAATTATTGAAGAAGTGTTCCTTTCAAAACTAATTACATTCTTCAACAAGAATAATATTATTTCTGGATGTCAACATGGCTTCAGACCACAGAGATCAATTGAAACTGCCACTTTCAATCTGATAAACCATGTCTTAAATGCACTGGACAACCACAGAAATATCTCAGGTTTATTCTTGGACCTAACAAAAGCTTTTGATGTGATTGATCATTCTATACTCCTGAGGAAGCTCGAATGGTATGGTGTAAGAGGTGTGCCAAATCAGTGGATTAAATCGTATTTGGAATATCGCTCTCAGGTAACAGAAATTAAGTACATGGAAGGAAATGAACTCCAGGTACACCTTTCAAAATCATGTGGACTAAGTCATGGTGTTCCACAGGGCTCCATTTTAGGTCCCTTTCTTTTTTTGGTCTACATTAATGATTTCCCATCACACGTTAGGGATTCTGAACCAGTACTGTTTGCATATGACACCAGTCTATTGATTGAAGGGAATAATGAGGAAAATCTTACTGCATCTGCAAAAAATATTACAAAAGGAGTGTGTGAATGGTTTACCAGAAACAGGCTAATAGTTAATCCCCAGAAAATGGTACTCATGAATTTCCACAGTGATCAAAATAAAAATCCGGCACAACCTGTAATATGTATAGATAACCAAAACTTTAGTGCTGTCAATGAAACTAAATTTCTTGGGATTCATATTCAGGATTATCTTAAATGGAACACTCATATCACATCCCTAAATTAAAAACTAGCAAAAATGAGCTATGTGGTAAGAATTCTCTGCAACGGTACTAGTGCAGAAACAGTTAGGGCTGTATACTTTGCTCGTGTACATTCAATACTGAAGTACGGTATCATTTTCTGGGGAAATGTACATCAGGCCATAACAGTTTTCAGGAAACAAAAGGTAATTATAAGAATAATGAAACAAGTGAACAGCAGAAAATCATGCAAACCTTTCTTTAAAGATCTAATGATCCTACCCATTCGCTGCATTTATATACTGGAAGTATATGGACAAATAAATAAATAAATAAAAGACTGTCAGTAGTTCTAACGGAATGTTGTGTACTCCCGGGACCTTGTTTCAGCTCAGGTCTTTCAGTACTCTGTCAAACTCTTCACGCAGTATAATATCTCCCATTTCATCTTCATCTACATCCTCTTCCATTCCCATAATATTTTCCGCAAGTACATCACCCTTGTATAGACCCTCTATATACTCCTTCCACCTTTCTGCTTTCCATTCTTTGCTTAGAACTAGGTTTCCATCTGAGCTCTTGATGTTCATACAAGTGGTTCTCTTTTCTCCAAAGGTCTCTTTAATTTTCCTGTATTCAGTATCTATCTTACCCCTAGTGAGATAGGCCTCTACATCCTTACATTTGTCCTCTAGCCATCCCTGCTTAGCCATTTTGCACTTCCTGTCAATCTCATTTTTGCCTGCTTCATTTACTGAATTTTTATATTTTCACCTTTCATCAATTAAATTCAATATTTCATCTGTTACCTAAGGATTTCTACTAGCCCTCATCTTTTTACCTACTTGCTGACTTCACTATTTCATCCCTCAAAGCTACTCGTTCCTCTTCTACTGTATTTCTTTCCCCCATTCCTGTCAGTTGTTCCCTCATGCTCTCCCTGAAACTCTGTACAACCTCTGGTTTAGTCAGTTTAGCCACGTCCCATCTCCTTAAATTCCCACCTTGTTCAGTTTCTTCCCGTTTTAATCTGCAATTCATAACCAATAGATTGTGGTCAGAGTTCACATCTGCCCCTGGAAATGTCTTACAATTTAAAACCTGGTTCCTAAATCTCTGTCTTACCATTACATAAGCTATCTGATACCTTCTAGTATCTCCAGGCTTCTTCCATGTACAGTGAAACCTCTTTATAACGTTCCTCCATATAATGTTTTCCTCTATGTTACATCTGTTTTTCTCGGTCCCGACTAAAAGCCCATATAAACAATGTTAAATTTTCCTCTTTACTGCGTTTCCTCTATATTACAATTTCCTCCATGTAATGCTCATATTTTTGGACCCCTGGTCAATTATTTACCTCTTTATAACGTTTAAGTGACTGGATGTAGACGCATCGTTTTCCGTTCTGTGGATCTACAGTTTGCACCGGCTTGGAAAGCCTGCACTCAGCGTGTTTCATATGTCAGCGGCAGAACCTGGTCGCGTTACATGTGATGCACATTCTGCTTGCGATCTTTTTGGCACCATTTACTTTCACCCATCCACCTACTGGGCCCCATGTTTTAATTACAAAAAACTAATTATTTGATACATTGATCATTTGCAAATGAAGATCATACTACAGTATTGTGAAAGTTTAAAATGTCATCTATGGCACCAATTGTCAAAGCTGATTAGTGGTATTCCGATCTTCAGTAATGCCCTGTAATTATTATTTGGAAGCCTTCCTCTTTATAGTGTTTTCCTCTATACAGTGTTCAGAATTTGTGGTCCCTTGAAAAACGTTATATAGAGGTTTCACTGTATACAACCTTCTTTCATGATTCTTGAACCATGTGTTAGCTATGGTTAAGTTATGCTCTGTGCAAAATTCTACCAGGCGGATTCATCTTTTATTTCTTATCCCCAATTCATATTCACCTACTATATTTCCTTCTCTCCCTTTTCCTACTCTCGAATTCCAGTCACCCATGACCATTAAATTTTCGTCTCCCTTCACTATCTGAATAATTTCTTTTATCTCATCATACATTTCATCAATTTCTTCATCATCTGCAGAACTAGTTGGCATATAAACTTGTACTACTGTAGTACACATGGGCTTCATGTCTATCTTGGCCACAATAATGTGTTCACTATGCTGTTCATAGTAGCTTACCCACACTCCTATTTTTTTATTCATTAATAAACCTACTCCTGTGTTACCCCTATTTGATTTTGTATTTATAACCCTGTATTCACCTGACCAAAAGTCTTGTTCCTCCTGCCACTGAACTTCACTAATTCCCACTATATCTAACTTTAACCTATCCATTTCCCTTTTTAAATTTCCTAAACCTACCTGCCCGATTAAGGGATCTGACGTTCCACACTCCGATCCGTTGAACGCCAGTTTTCTATCTCTTGATAACGATGTCCTCTTCAGTAGTCCCCGCCCGGAGATCCAAATGGGGGACTATTTTACCTCCGGAATATTTTACCCTACAGGATGCCATCATCATTTAACCATACAGTAAAGCTGCGTGCCCTCGGGAAAAATTACAGCTTTAGTTTTCCCTTGCTTTCAGCCGTTCGCAGTACCAGCACAGCGAGGCCATTTTGGTTAGTGTTACAGGGCTAGATCAGTCAATCATCCAGACTGTTGCCCCTGCAACTATTGAAAAGGCTGCTGCCCCTCTTCAGGAACCACACGTTTGTCTGGCCTCTCAACAGATACCCCTCCATTGTGGTTGCACCTACGGTACAGCTATCTGTATCGCTGAGGCATGCAAGCCTCCTCATCAACGGCAAGGTCTATGGTTCATGGGGAGGGGGGAATGCCTTCTATAGCTAAAATAGCTGTGCCAGCACCCGTTTCAGTGGATATATTGTAAAAACCAACATACGGTAACTGGAAAAATTTAGTTGTGTGGATATTACTTCCTATAGGAGAGCAATGTCCTTCGCTGACCCATACAGAAACTGTGGTGTCACCGCTAGACACCACACTTGCTAGGTGGTAACTTAAATCGGCCGCGGTCCTGTAGTACATGTCGGACCCGCGTGTCGCCACTGTGGGATCGCAAACCTAGCGCCACCACAAGGCAGGTCTCGAGAGACTGAGGAGACCTCAGCCCCCAGTTGTACGGACAACATAGCTAGCGATTGGACGTGCTAAGCCTTGCTCTCATTTGCCGAGAGATAGACAGTAGAATAGCCCTCTGCTAAGTTAAATGGCGACCACCTAGCAAGGCGCCATTTGTATCAGTGCCAATAGCTTACGAGTATGCAGGAGAGATGTATTCCAACAAGAGAATAAAGTTAAGTATTAAAAAGGCTACGTATTTTTTTTTAGTGCATTTATAAGTGTCATGTTCCAGATTTCATGCCCGTCTGCGTTAGCCTTGCGTGCCCTATCGGCTACAGCATTGTGTCTGGGCTGTATGGTCTAGACACAACAGAAACTGTTTCAGTGCAGCCATTTTTACACCGACTGTATCCTATTAATGTTTAATGTGGTAATTGTATATGACTAACATTAGAGAGTGACCTTTTTTTCTAGTCTATCATTTCATGACATTCCATGCCGGATCCTTCCTGAGAATCTGATGGGAGACTACCATCCCGAGTTGCATTTGAATGTTTTTTTTTTTTTTTACTTTTGTTATGGTTTGCATTGACACTGGCCTTGACTGAATGTCTACCCCGCCTACTCCCTGAGTAGTTTTCTATCAAGGGTGGCATCAGTGAATATGAGGGGCAGTCATTAAAGCCTCTCTTTGCCGAGTGTGCACATTCTCAGTTTGCAAAAATACTTCCACTGTCCGATCACTTCTGCAATCACTTTGATTTACTGTTTGTTTGTTATTGCTGGGGCATTCCATGTCAAGTCATCCAGGCCATAACACCCATTAGGTAGTCGTGAACTGAGATTTTGTGTACTGCCTTTGTATGTGTTAGCATGAACCTTTGCCAATTTTTAGTGCTTTATATACATTCTGTTGGTAGCAGTTCCTGAAAGTTTGATGCAATGTGTTACTTCAAAGAAAACTGTAAAAATTTGAAAATTGGCTGCAGTTTTTAAACAAAAAATGGTATGCTGACAGTTTTTTCCCTGTATATCCTTTCAGATATGTAGTTTCTGAAAACATTACAATTGTCCAATTAAATTTTTGTAAATTAATTTTATTTAATTTTATTGCTAAATTAGGATAAATATTGTGGACAATTGCTCTCCTCTGGAAAACAGTGAAAAAATTAGAAAGTATATATAAACTTCTAGAGAGAAATACAATTACTACCCAAGAGACATTAAGAACGTAAGTATACATAACAATATCCAAAGGGAAGCAGTGGTTGGGAAAGGAGTGAGACAGGGTTGTAGCCTCTCCCCGATGTTATTCAATCTGTATATTGAGCAAGCGGTAAAGGAAACAAAAGAAAAATTTGGAGTAGCTATTAAAATTCATGGAGATGAAGTAAAAACTTTGAGGTTCGCCAATGACATCGTAATTCTGTCAGAGACAGCAAAGGACTTGGAAGAGCAGTTGAACGGAATGGACAGTGTCTTGAAAGGAGGATATAAGATGAACATCAACAAAAGCAAAACGAGGATAATGGAATGTAGTCAAATTAAATCGGGTGATGCTGAGGGAATTAGATTAGGAAATAACACACTTAAAGTAGTAAAGGAGTTTTGCTATTTAGGGAGTAAAATAACTGATGATGGTCGAAGTAGAGAGGATATAAAATGTAGACTGGCAATGGCAAGGAAATCATTTCTGAAGAAGAGAAATTTGTTAACATCGAGTATAGATTTAAGTGTCAGGAAGTCGTTTCTGAAAGTATTTGTATGGTGTGTAGCCATGTATGGAAGTGAAACATGGACGATAAATAGTTTGGACAAGAAGAGAATAGAAGCTTTCGAAATGTGGTACTACAGAAGAATGCTGAAGATAAGGTGGGTAGATCACGTAACTAATGAGGAGGTATTGAATAGGATTGGGGAGAAGAGAAGTTTGTGGCACAACTTGACTAGAAGAAGGGATCGGTTGGTAGGACATGTTTTGAGGCATCAAGGGATCACAAATTTAGCATTGGAGGGCAGCGTGGAGGGTAAAAATCGTAGAGGAAGACCAAGAGATCAATACACTAAGCAGATTCAGAATGATGTAGGTTGCAGTAGGTACTGGGAGATGAAGATGCTTGCACAGGATAGAGTAGCATGGAGAGCTGCATCAAACCAGTCTCAGGACTGAAGACCACAACAACAACACAGGGCAACTTGTACATTACATGACATATGAACACTTCCTTACCTCTGCCAAACCAAATTACTCAATGAAAAAGTACATAGCATTTTGTTTATAATATTTAAGCATTTTGTCAAAAGCCAATATTGTCAACACTGCAGAAAAGGCTGGTGCTGCAATCTGCATTCAAGTTGATTTGAAACTACATATGTGACAAGACACTTTGAGGCTTAGAAAATATTTTTCTGTAAGAGAACCAATTTTTAGGACTCTTTGCTCAGAGAATAAGTATGGCCTGTTGCTGTGGTAATATCAACTTCACACAGAATTTGAGAGAAAGAACCACACAAACATCTTCATCAGGCCAATAGGAGAACGGGGATGGTCCTTGAGGTTGCATGAACCTTACTGTAACATCTTCTTCACAATTCACCTTCTCAACAATTTCAAAATACCAAAAAGAGTCATATGCACATGCAACATAACAGTTGGGCTGCACAGTGCATTCTGGCGTTAGTGGTGGAAGTGCGTCTGAGAAATCATGCACAATACTAAAATCCCTACCACAGCTCAGCCTTTTTGCACCAGTCGTGGTTGTTGATGTTGGTACAATTTGGTGCATAGATTGTGTTCCAGGAATTCTTTTTGAACTTGTGAAGCACTGAGAAAGATATTGTGTGGCTTTTA
Organism: Schistocerca nitens; assembly: GCF_023898315.1. Classification (NCBI taxonomy): domain Eukaryota; kingdom Metazoa; phylum Arthropoda; class Insecta; order Orthoptera; family Acrididae; genus Schistocerca; species Schistocerca nitens. Next base: position 662,421,339 of record NC_064619.1, read on the forward strand.
CCATTTCATCTTTTGAAACAGAGAGAGCTAAAATGCCTTGCAAGTACTGGCAACAGAATTCAAATACCTGTGAAGCTGTAAGTATTTGATCTTCACAAATTCTTTTCAAACTTGTTTTTGTGACAAGTTCAAAATGGTTCAAATGGCTCTGAGCACTATGGGACTCAACTGCTGAGGGTTTGTGACAAGTCTTTTAACAGTGCCACCAATACCATCGCAGGTAGATTTACTGTGGCTGGTAGCAAAAAAGGATCAGCTGCACTTTATGGTGAAGTCATGTTCATGGTAGCAGATATTTCTGAAATTCTTACAATTTTTATATTATGCAGCACAACCACCAGTGAAATATTCAGCATACGCAAGATGAATTTCTGGAAATTCACACTTAAAAAATTCGATACAGTCTTCTGAGTCTGGTACACCAAGGCATCATGTGCTAGATCATCAGAAACAATACAAATACTTTTTGCATGCAACTGTTTGTCCTTTTTAGTAGTAGTAGTAGTAGTAGTAGTAGCAGTATTAGCTTTATTCATCCGTAGATCTCTGCTTGTGTCTGTATATGTGCGGATGGATATGTGTGTGTGTGTGTGTGTGTGTGTGTGTGTGTGTGTGTGTGTGTGTGTGTGCGCGCGCGCGAGTGTATACCCGTCCCTTTTTCCCCCTAAGGTAAGTCTTTCCACTCCCGGGAATGGAATGACTCCTTACCCTCTCCCTTAAAACCCACATCCTTTCGTCTTTCCCTCTCCTTCCCTCTTTCCTGATGAATCAACCGTGGATTGCGAAAGCTTGAAATTTGTGTGTGTGTTTGTGTAATATATTTTTCCCATGTGGAATGTTTCTTTCTATTATATTCATATATTTACAAATTTAGATCAATTTAAAATAAGCTAATTTGTATACACATATATATACAGACTTCTAGTTAGAGACAATCATTAGATTTACTCCTGGTATACAATACTTTTTTTTTTACAAATAACTTATTAAATAATGTAATGTCACACTATTCACACACACACACACACACACACACACACTGTGTAATATATACGGACAGTGTGAAGAGTAAAGGTGCCCCTGTCCTTCACCTTGAACAACAAAATTGAGATTTTCACTGGAATCCATTAAAATTTAACACTCGTTCTTCATCAAGTGTCTCCTCCTTCATTTTCAGATAATCAGATTGTGATTGAGAAATAAAAGAGTGTGGAGTAAGTTTTTCAATTTTCTTAGTTAGTGAGTCACAGAATTCTGATAGAGAAGTGATTTGAACACTTATTATCATTCTATCAGTTGATACCCTGTGACTGTACTGAACCATCTCATCAGGATCATAGTCTTCTATTTCATTTTCTAAATGGGTTTGAAGCAATGAACTGGTGGGGCATTTTTCACACAGACGAAGCATACAGGCTCGGTTATTTATATCACATATTATTATTTTAATTAGATCTTGGTATGTTTCTTTAATAGAAATGGAATTTAGAAGCAATTTAACGTTCTGGTGGCAAATGCACGCACGTAAAGTATGTGTTCTTGATGATCCTACAAGTGTACACTGTTTTGGTCAAAGAGAAGCAAATTTTGAGAATCTTACTTTGTCTTCTGGATACTTTTTTTACAGAGAGAATACAGTTCAGTTAAATTATATAAAACAAGAAGCTTTTGTTCATAGACATTTTTGCTGGCGCTCACTTTGTCTTTTTTCCCAGGCATTGTTCTTGTGCGCTCATCATCCAAATAAAAACTCTCTACCTTTTGCACTGTATCATGTGGCAGTGTCTTTCTTCTTTTCTACTTCTCCATTAAAAAAAGCTCTTGCTTGTCGTATCAAATATTCAGAAACCTGAAATCTGCAACTTACTTTCTGTTGAGATCAAGTTGGCGGCACAAGAGTAAGTAACTGAAATTTTTTCACTATTATTTGCGTATTCAATTTTCCGTTTCATTTTGTCCATGAGTTCACCATGATGTTTTGCCTTTTCTTCCAGTTCTGTTAAATCACTGTCAGGGATAGTGCTTGCATCAGCAGCCAGCTCAACTTAATATGTATGTGAAATTTTAGTTTTCAGAGACCCAGCTGCCGATTCCAATTTTCGTCTGGCTGCTGCATACCGACTATGTCGAGCAGCTGAATGCAGCTTTGCAGAAGATACTCCTAAGCTAGTTAAGCTAGTATTCATCATCACCATCATCAGTGTTCTGCCAAAAGGCAGGTTTTCACATGGTAGTTCTCCAGGCTGTCCAGTCTTCTGCCATCCTCTTCAGGTCTGCATAATTTCCTCTTCTCTTTATGACGTCTATCATCTTGTATCTCCTTCTTCCTCTCAGTCTTCTCCCACAAGTGAGCATTGAGCACAGATTTTTGAGGAGTCTGCACCTTCACATTACTGTCATTTATATAGCCTGGTGATGAGTCGTCACTTGCTTGTTTTTCATTAATAAGTGTGATACAGGTTCGGCACATTTTCTCCCCAGGAATAACACTAAAGCCCCTAATTTTGAAGGTATTTGCCTTGTCTAAACTAATTTCACGCAATCCAGATGAAACAGATCATTTATGGTGCTTGAAGGTATCACAGCAAATTTTATTGTGTAGAGAAGATCTGTGCAGGTGCCTATCTTTGTGTTTAACACACACACACACACACACATGAAACACTTAAATCACAGTATGAATGACTGTTGCTTTGCCATAGTAAAAGTTCTTGTTCTTCACTGGTTAGTTCATTCACACAAGTCAGGGCTTTATAACATATATCTTGCAGATACTGTCCAAGAAAACACTGATTACTTGTACTTTCCATACTGCTTCACTCATAAAACCACTATTTGTCGTAAATAATTCAAAAGGTGATTGGTGTAACCTAAAAAGTAGTTAAATAATGAAAAATCATTCTGTCCCGTTGTTTCATTAGAAAAGTATTTCACATTATTATTGTAACATTAAGGGACTTACTTTTGTTTTGGAATGAATAGTTAAAAACTGCAACAACTGAATTTTTAACCAATAACTGGCTCTGGTTACAACTCAGTACAAGAGCTCAGAACTGCATGCTTAGCGAACACGACTCAAAACAAAGGAACTGGATGATGCAATACATGTAGTGGGAATAAAACTGTTCTCAGATAGGATTTCTTCCTTGGGAAAACCAGTGTAGCCTACTTCAGCAGTTTAGTGGTGACATGGTAGTCGTGAATTAGCAACTTTAGTATTTCTTTTACAATAACATTGTTTTTCACACTTCCCAATATTTCTATAAACTCATTATTTTTGTGTGACATAATGGAATATTTATAATAATATTATAAATTTTTCAAAGGTATCTATGAGGAGGCAATACCTTTAAAAAATTACAATGCCCATGCATGGATTTTGTTCAAAAGAAATTATTTACATTTTTTTTTCAAGCTTCCACTGCAAAAACTGTAGGAACTATTGCATTTTTAAATTATAAAGGAGCTCGTCTATGAAAGCCTGAATTCCTGAATCTATAGAACTTCTTTTTATCATAAGTTTTTGCTTATATTTTGTGGCTGGAACCTTCACCACTTGTCATCTGATTTTCGGTCATATGATTAGCCACCATAACCCTTTTATGCTGTAGTAAATTGTTCAGCAATACAAAAACCTTGTTTGGGCAGTTTTACCAGAGATCCCCACTAATGTTACATATGTGATAAGTCAAAGTCTGTCCATCATAAACAACGTGTGGCTTGCAACCACAAACCAAAACATGAGATTGGATATTTTGTTTCACATGCATCTCGACAGAACGAACTCCCCTAAAGCATTGCAATCTATGTAGCACATATTTAAAATAGCAGTTTTCTACCTCAAGGGACAAATTAAATACTCTTGAGTTATTTATAATCAACGTCAGCATTTGAAATGGTGACTGTATCCACCGCGCTGTTGTGATGGCGGAATTCAGCTTTCCCTTCAAATTTTTATTATATCTGTTCCAACACCAACGGGTTAACCAGATCCACAAAAAAGCAGTATTGCTCCAAGTTGTAATAAGCAGTGTGCATCTGATCCAAAATAATTCCAATAACATTAATGATCCACTCATGAATTTCCAGTGAACTCGTCGGAACATTACAGATTGCTTTGTGAAATCCAAATCTTAGAGTAAGCTTCCTGGAAAATATGGTAGTAATGTCAGTAGTTAACAGCTTGCAAAAATATTCATGACATCCGAACAGAACAGCACAGCATCTCGATTGCCACAGCGCATCTGCTCAGGACGGCCACAAAGATTGCTATTCTGGTCCCACACAAATGAAACTTTCATGTCAATCGCTTGTCGAAAGGCTGTAACAACAATAGTCACTGCTTAAAGTTGAACTATATTATTAAATTATTTCTGAGAGTGAACCAAACTACGATCTCTGTTTACATTGCTAAGCGGAGATACAGTTTTGAATTTGGAGCACATACATTGGCAAAATACTGTCTACAGAGATACTATTACTAACAACATAGAATAGAGTAATATACTTAGTCGGCTACAGGGGAACACTATTTGAAAGAAAAGATTGACACTAGGTGGGGGCAAGATAAAATAAAAGTCCTGATACAAGCATTATGTTGTAACAATTTGACAACATTTCACAACAAAGCAGCAATTTCTGGCATAACTTAGTCAATATTTTTTTTTTTCAAGCCTCAAGGATCTTTCAGTGCACTTTTATTAAGGACAGCCCGTATCGCGTCATATATTATGGGGACGGTAGCACTTGACAAACATTTTGCTAGCCCAAATACTATTTTATATTCTGGGCATCCAAAGCTGTTAAAAGGCGTGGTGTTAGAAGAATTCCACTAACATTTGGTAAAACTGTTATTTATTGAAAACAACTGGTTTCACAGCTGAAAGCCACACCCTCAGATACTACCTACATGGTAAAGAGCAGTGGGTACATCATCACCACTTTCTCGATACTACAATTAATAAAACAATGTCTAAAATATACTCTCAACGATTAAGGGTCATAGACATAGCCACTGCTCCTACTGAAAATTTTCTATTCGATGAGTATTGTCAATACTATGGTGAACAAAAGGTAACAAACACGTGCTCCATTCATTTAAGATAAATTGCTGATAGGTGAAATTTGCAGTTACAGAATCATATTTTAACATTTGTCTGCATCTAAAAAGAAGAAAGGAAAAATATTTTACAGTGAGAGGATGATGGGCCAGATGGGTGATAAAAAATTTACATTGCTAATGTGATTAAACATGGCACTACACAAATTACTAAGTTGCCTGTGTCAGGTGGCAGTGTCTTAATGGAGTGACAGCAGAGCAACCCAGTGTTGGGCAAAGTGAAAGTTACCCACATGAATGACTAAGAGAGACAAGCTGGTTTTCAGAACAGATGTTATCCATGTTGACAGTGTGATGTCATATACTCGTGACTAGGAGCACTGGCTAGAATACCACTAGCACAAGCTAGAATAACATAGAGTATTATTACATTACTCATAGAAACAATCAAAATCAGCCAGAAGCTACAGAATTTTAATTCTAATTGATCATTCAACATGAACTGTGCATTTTCTTTTTTATGTCTTAAAATTTCAGCTTTCTCTAATATATTCGAAATAAAGCTATTTTTCTTTTTTTGTGATGTATTTTTAAGTTTTCTGAAGAGTTTTGTGATGCTGTGTCCCTCTCTGCATAAGTGCATTGTTATGGCACATCGAGGATCATTCAAATCAAGATTTTCCAGAATGACACTGTGTATTTCTCAGGTTAAATTCTGCATGTAATACAGTATACACCCACTTCATTATATTGATTTACCACAGTTTTTCCTTGTGCCTGAGTTTTCTACTTATATCCGAATAAGGAAAGTTTGCTGGAATAAGGTTTTTAGGTCTCATGCGTCTTGCCTATTTTTTCAGATACTGCATCCAGATACAATATTCTACAAAAAGTAGAGCATTCCTTTGTTTGTTTGGCTGGTCTTAGCAATATGAAATCTGTTTCTGATCCATTTTGGCAAAGAATAATTTTCTTTTTTGATATACTTCTATTAATTGTGTTAACAAATTCCAGATTATAACCATTTCGACACACTGTATACTGTGTAACCTCATATTTAGCCATTTGAGCTTCACTAGTGAAGGGCACTTCATGCATTCACTTAAATATGGCTCAGAATGCTACAGATTTATAATTTATATTTCATTGGGTGACTTCATTGCCTGTGCATAAAAAGAACTGTCAGTAAATAATGAAGCCAATATTTCCACTTCCTACAGTCACTTAAAGGTTCAAAAATGGTAAAGTGTCATCCTTAGTGCAATGCCCAGTAAACTGAATCTTTTGGTTCAAACTATCCAGATTCCAGAGAAACTGGTCACTTTCAACAGTATTACCATCATATAATATAAAAACATTGTCAGCACATCTATTCCATAAAATTATTCTTCTAGCATATTGAGGGAATTTTATCATAAATTCTTGCTGAAAGTTCATCGTAAAAATATTTGCTATGCAATAGGCAAGTGGCAATTAACCAATAAATCAGTCAGTCAGTCAATCAATCAATCGATCAATCCATCCATCCATCCATCCATCCATCCATCCATCTATGTATGTATGTAAAGTTGTTTCTTCTGCATTTTATTAGGAAACATTTTTTTTTTCTTTCCCTTCCCTTTCCTTCCTTCCTTCCAGTAAAGTTGTTTCATCTGCATTTAATTAGGAAACATTTCTCAATTATAAAAAAAACTATAAATTATGACTTCCTTTGATTAAAAGATGGTGTAGTAAAATTTATGGTGGTTTAGCAGCAATGTCAGCATGTCCTTCCCTTTAATGTTCTAGGATTAAGTTTTGTTGTTACATCCAAGACGTACCACATCCTCGGAAATCGCAGTATGGAAACCACATCTGGTTTGGAATAAGAGAGACATAAATTTACCTCAAACAATTGTAGCAATGTCATTGCTTCATTCACATCAATTCTTAAATTAGATCCCAGCCTAACCACATCTCTGACAAAAAGATAAAGGGCAGAACCAAAATTATGTATGAAGCCATGGCTCTGCTTATTTCTATACTTTATATATTTCATAATTTGTGTGTGCACCCAACATAATAGTCACGTTATTGTTGGCTGAATAGATCAGATCTCCTATACTCATTGCAATTGTCTAACTAGATCACGTGTCCCATGCTCAGATTGGATAATAAAATCAAATTGTGCTGCGCAATCTCGATTTCACTGTTTCCAAAGCTGTCGTTCCGTATTTGATAGATTTCGTTTGTTTGTTGGTAATGAGGATCACCCTGTGGCTAAACATGCCTTGGTGCACGGCCAGCACGTCTTGGCACAGTGTTACACTGTCCGGGTTATCTGGATACTTCCCACTAACACCAACCTATCAGAACTCTGGAGATGGGAACTTGCCCTTCAATATATCCTCTCTTCCCGTTACCCACCTGGCCTCAACCTCCACTAATTTCAAGTTGCCACCTCTCGCACATCACCTGTCATTCAACAACATCTTTGCCTCTGTACTTCCGCCTCGACTGACATCTCTGCCCAACCTCATTGCATTTACATATGTCTGCCTGTGCCTGTATATGTGCGGATGGATATGTGTGTGTGTGTGCGAGTGTATACCTGTCGTTTCTTCCCCCTAATGTTAAGTCTTTCTGCTCCCAGGATTGGAATGACTCCTTACCCTCTCCCTTAAAACCCATATCCTTTCGTCTTTCCCTCTCCTTCCCTCTTTCCTGATGAAGCAACCGTGGGTTGCGAAAGCTTGAAATTTGCGTGTGTGTTTGTGTTTGTTATTGTCTCTATCGACATACCAACGCTTTCGTTTGGTAAGTTACAGAATCTTTGTTTTATATAGATATATAAATATATAATAGAGGGAAACATTCCATGTGGGAAAAATATATATAAAAAACAAAGATGCTGTAACTTACCAAACGAGAAAGCGCAGGTAGATAGACACAATAAAAACACACACAAATTTCAAGCTTTCACAACCCAAGGTTGCTTCATCAGGAAAGTGGGAAGGAGAGGGAAAGACGAAAGGATATGGGTTTTAAGGTAGAGGGTAAGGAGTCATTCCAATCCTGGGAGCAGAAAGACTTACCTTAGGGGGAAAAAAGGGCAGGTATACACTCGCGCACACACACATATCCATCCGCACATATACAGATACAGGCAGACCTATGTAAATGCAAAGAGGTTGGGCAGAGATGTCAGTCGAGGCGGAAGTACAGAGGCAAAGATGTTGGATGACAGGTGATGTGCGAGGGGCAGCACGCATGTAATGGGTTGAAGGTGTTGATCTACATCAGACCCACCTACAAGCAACAGTACCTCCATTATGACAGCTGCCACCCATTCCAAATCAAACGGTCCCTTCCCTACAGCTTAGGTCTTCGTGGCAAATGAATCTGCTCCAGTCCTGAATCCCTGAACCATTACACAAATAACCTGAAAACAGCTTTCGCATCCTGCAACTACCCTCCCGACCTGATACAGAAGCAAATAAACAGAGCCACTTCCTCATCCCCTCAAACCCAGAACCTCCCACAGAAGAACCCCAAAAGTGCCCCACTTGTGACAGGATACTTTCCGGGACTGGATCAGACTCTGAATGTGGCTCTCCAGCATGGATACGACTTCCTCAAATCCTGCCCTGAAATGAGATCAATCCTTCATGAAATCCTCGCCACTCCACCAAGAGTGTCTTTCTGCCATCCACCTAACCTTCGTAACCTCTTGGTTCATCCCTATGAAATCCCCAAACCACTTTCCTCTACCCTCTGGTTCCTACCCTTGTAACTGTCCCCAGTGAAAAACCTGTCCCATGCACCCTTCCACCACCACCTATTCCAGTCCTGTAACCCAGAAGGTGTACACGATCAAAGGCAGAGCCACGTGTGAAAGCACCCATGTGATTTACCAACTGACCTGCCTACACTGTGAAGCTTTCTATGTGGGAATGACCAGCAACAAACTGTCCATTCTCATGAATGGACACAGGCAGACAGTGTTTGTTGGTAATGAGAATCACCCTGTGTCTAAACATGCTTTGGTGCACGGCCAGCACATCTTGGCACAGTGTTACACCGCCCGGGTTATCTGGATACTTCCCACTGACACCATCCTATCAGAACTTCGGAGATGGGAACCTGCCCTTCAATATATTCTCTCTTCCCCTTACCCACCAGGCCTCAACCTCCGCTAATTTCCATTGTTTGATCTTCTTAGGTACTCTGTAATCTCAGGCTTGGTTGTTGCCATGCTCAATGAAGCAGCATTATGGGCTGAAGACACTAAACTAACAGCCTTCTTATATTTTTGGATGAAAAATATAAGTAAGTAATACCTTCAAAAGCAAATAAGTTTTACATTCAACTGTAAGGAATTCCTTTGGAGTCTTTCTTTTTATTATTATTTTTTACATGTGTCACCTTTTTGTGTCCTCATACCAGATTGGCAAGACACCTACTTTGCTTAATTAGGACATTTACGGCTTCAAACAAAAAAAAAAAAATGTGCAAAATTAGTTACTACACAGGTTGGAGTTAAATCTGGAGATACGATCCACTGATCCAAATACAGTTTCAAGATTATCCACCAAAACTTTCTAACCCTAGGAAATAAGTGACACATAATTTTGGATATAGACAGACCTCCATTTGCAAGTATAGATATTTTTTTAGCTAATCTCTGTCAACTGCTTGTAGAGAGACACAGTAAATACTCTGGGAAAACGGCTGGGTAATTATGCTGATAATTGTTCATGCTTTACACACACACACACACACACACACACACACACACACACACACACACACACACCTAACATTACTGTTGTGTAATACAGGCTACCCTGGACTTTGTACTGGGATGGCTTCTTTCGTTGATTCATGTAAATGACATAAAATACTGCTCCCCAAATTCAAAGATAGTTCTGTATGCTGATGCTATATCCATTTCGTGCAAGCATAAAAATCATGAGCAAATACAAATACTATGAAACTGTATTACAAATGAAATACTTCAATATTTCAACGAAAGTCATCTCACTGTCAGCACATGATAACAGCATTAACGGATTTTAACCCCACTAATTTTGAATAGAATTGGGGAGAAGAGGAGTTTGTGGCACAACTTGACGAGAAGAAGGGACCGGTTGGTAGGACATGTTCTGAGGCATCAAGGGATCACAAATTTAGCATTGGAGGGCAGCGTGGAGAGTAAAAATCGTAGAGGGAGACCAAGAGATGAATACACTAAGCAGATTCAGAAGGATGTAGGTTGCAGTAGGTACTGGGAGATGAAGAAGCTTGCACAGGATAGAGTAGCATGGAGAGCTGTATCAAACCAGTCTCAGGACTGAAGACCACAACAACAACAACAACCCCACTAGACAAAATTTGAAATTCATTTCTGCTCTGGAACCGAAATAGCCATCAAATCCTGGGAATAACAACACTAGGATATGTAGGCTCACTGTCTGGCAAACATATTGGCTAAAAATATATTTGCGATAAATTTGCTGAACAAATACTGAAACAATACCTATGTACTGTGGTCTGTTTATCATATGTCAACGTATTTAGTATAAAGTATGGAATAGAATTATGAGACGCTATAACACAAGCAAATCTTTGTTAAAGTTACAGAAGAAGGCTGTAAGAATAATTTGTGGTGCAAAACCAAGAGACTCATGCTGTGTTCTATTCCCTAAAGTTGGGATATTAATGATCATAAATATGTACACTGATCAGCCAGAACATTATGACCACCCACCTAATATCCGGTATGTTCGTCTTTGGCACAGATAATAGCAGTAATACATCGTGGCATGGAAGCAGTGAGGCATTTGTAGGTCGCTGAAGGGAATTGGTACCAAATACGCATACACAAGTCACCTAATTCCTATAAATTCAGGGGAGAATGCCAGTGAGCTCCGACACCATGTTTAGTCACATCCCAGATGTTTTCGATTGAGTTCAGATTTGGCTAGTTAGGGAGCCAGCACATCAATTGTAACTCACCACTGTGTTCCTCGAATCACTCCATCACACTACTGGTGTTGTGACATTGCGCATTATCTTGTTGAAAAATATCACTGCCATCGGGGAACATGATTGTCATGAAGGGTATATGTGTGCAACCAGTGTACAATACTACTTGGCCATCACGGTGCCTTGCACAAGCTCCACTGGACGCATGGATACCCAAGTGAATGTTCCCCCTGCATCCCTCAGTACAGGTATCAAGGAGCTGTTCCCTTGGAGGACAACAGGTCAGCACCCTCCCATTGGCATGATGAAGAATGTGTCAGGATTCATCAGAGCATGCAATCCTCTGCCAGTGCACAAATGTCTGGTGCCAATGGTCTCTTGGCCATTTCAGTCACAGCTGCCAATGTTGTGTTATCAACATTGGCATACGCATGGGTCGTTGGCTGAGGACGCCCAACATTAGGAGTGTTCAGTGCACTGTGTGTCAGGCACATGTGCAATCTGCCCTGCTCTAAAGTCCGGTGTTTGTTGCGCCATAGTTTGCCACCTGTCCTGTTTTACCAGTCTGCCCAGCCTGCGACATCCGACATCTGTACTGAGGGGTGGCCGTCCAACCCCGTGATGTCTGGACTTGATTTCACCACATGTTGAAGACACTCACTACAGCACTCCTCGAACACCCAACAAGTTGTGCAGGTTCCGAAATGCTCGTGTTGAGCCTTCAGGCTATCACAATCTGCCCTTGGTCAAATTCAGTTAGATGACGTGCCTTCCCCCTTCTACACGTGGACAGCATACTCACTGATATTACGATGCACCATGTGTGTGTCTGACTAGCAGTCATTTCTCACCAGGTGACTCTGCTATTACCTGGATGGGTTTATATTGATAGTAGGCTGGTTATCATATTGTTCTGGCTGATCAGTGTATATTTTTAAACTGATTACATTGCCTCAAGCACTTAATCTAAATGTAAACTCTTACATGAACAAACACAATATCAGAAACATGGATCAGTTTCATCTCATAAGCCACTGAACTGCACTTTATCTGAGAAACCTACTACATGCAAGATTGAGGCTTCTCAATTCATTATAGAGTTCAGTCACATCACTGTCGATACAAAATTTAAAGCCAAATTAGAAAGAACATTGATTGCCTACCTACATTAACCACTAGATGAGTATCTCTGTTTTGCACAGAATAAATACAATTCTGTATGGACTTCAATATGTATCTTTAGCATCATTTTATATAAATGCTTTTTCATCTAGTTTTAGTTTTAAGTTATTTCTTAAATAACTAATCTAAAATAGATCTTAGTTGAAAGCATACTATGGAAACTCCACGTTGGAATATCAACAATATAAGGAAAAGGTAGATTGCTGCTCACCATAAAGACGACACGTTGAGTTACAGACAGGGACAACGAAAAGACACTAAAGATTACCTTTCTGCCAAAACCTTCTTCAGAAAATGAATTCATTCACAATGCATGTTGTGTGTGTGTCTTTTCAACATGTCATATTTACAGTGACTAGTAATCTATTTTTTCCTTATATTGTTGATACAGATCTTAGATGCTAAGATGAAATGCTCTCTTACTTCAAATCAAGCCGCACCTATAAATAAATTACTTGTAGACCTGGTGCCTTATTGCAAGACAGTTTGTTGCAAAAAATGTGCATATGTTTAGCCATTTGTTATGAACTGACAAATTCAGCAAAATGATCCTTGTTTATTTATTTTTATTACTATTCAATTAATCTGTATTGTGGTAATTCACATGGATGCAGAACGAGTCATGATTACATAACATAGATATAATACATGTATATAAAATGACAAAAATGCACCATAAAATGATGAGTAAGCTTGACGGTTAAAATCAAATCAAAGGTATAGCTCAAATAACATAAAACAATTACCGAACAAGAAAATATAGTACATTGCCCAACTTAAACAGTTAAGATGAGTTATGGCAAACCACATTAAAACAAAGTTTTAAGAATATAAATACCAATGGCAATACAGAAAAAAAAATCATTGCTTTATCTGCAGGTACTCATCAAGAGAGTATAAGGAATTTCCCAGTACATATTCTCTTAATTTATGTTTAAAAGTAGGTAAGACATTAATGTGAACTTTAATATCTGAAGGAAGAAAGTTGAAAAATTTTTGGCAGAATGATGAACACCTTTTTGGACAAGACATAAATATTTCAGGTCCCTATGTAAATCATTTTTTGACCTAGTATCATGATCATGACATTCACTGTTAGTTTTAAAAAGAGACTGGTTATTAGAAACAAAAATCATCAAAGAAAATATACATTGAGAGGTGACTGCTAATATTTGTAACTTACGGAACAGATTTCTGCAAGAATATCACGGATGAACACTGCTCATGATTCTAACAGCTCTCTTCTGTGCAGTAAATATCTTTTGGCTAAAGGCTGGTTACCTCAAAAATTATGCCATATGACATAATAGAATGGAAATAACCAAAGTAGGCAGCTTTGACAGTGTCCAAATCACCAATGGAGGTGATTACATGCAGAGCATAAGTTGCCACACTGAGCCACCTATATGTGTCTAGGAAATGCATAGACCAGTTCAACTTGCCATCAATTAGAATGCCCAAGAACTTAGAGGATTTGCAGCATAGTATATTTAGTTTACCACAGTTTAAGTGGCATACTTCATTTTCTTGCTGAGATATGTGAAACTGCATAAACTGAGTTTTTTCAATATTTAGAGTTAGTCCATTGCACTTAAACCAGTGTAGGATGTCAATAAGTACTGCATTATATTTATTTTCTAGGCCATTGTTAGTTCAACTTTCAAGCAAAACAGTGATAATGTTGAATAAAGTTCTTGTCATTATTATTATTATTATTGTTGTTGTTGTTGAAGAGAACCAGTTTTCTAAATGACAAAACCATTTTGAAAAACCACTGTATGTTGCCTGTTTTGTTACACAAGATGCCTTTATTGCATTAATGGCCAGTTTCGGTCTTTTGCAAGTTTCAAATGTATAATGGTGGTGATGTACGCGTCACAATCTGTAACCAGTTTCATTCTATGTGGACACAAACATACAACAGCTCTTTTATGTAGAAACATTACCAACAGCAAGCTTCCTGGTCCTCACAAATCCATGTAAAACCTCAATGTGTACTTTTACATCCTCATACATTAACATATCTGTTCACTTACTTTCATTTCTATATGATAATGTAACACCGCTTCAGTCTAGGAGAGAAATCTCTCAAGCAGTAGGATGGTGTCAGTCTCACCCTAACTAAAACAAAAATTGGTGCAGTCACAAACCTCCATGCTGTAAACACAACTAATCTGACAATTCAGAGCAGATGGACTGAAAGGTACCAAGGTTGCAGTGCCGCAGTTTTACAAACTTTCAAGCTAAACAGAAAATAAAATTCCCTACAGTCCACAAGACTTGACCGTACTAGTTACAGGTTAAATACGTTAGGCCTGATGACTCGGCACACATTTGTCAAAACAATAAAATACAAAGAATAGTATTGGGGCAGTGAAATAAAAGAGTCAAGTGAAAGTAAAGGATAAGTATAAATGAAGTAAAGATGCACTTGAAAACTCAATACAGGAGATAAATTTTGTCCAATAATTGGAATATATTTTCAAATCTCCTGTATTCTAGAAACCACTGTACTTCCAGGTTAAGTCAATAATATATTTGCCTAAATAAACACTGTCATAATATTCTCCATACATTACCAATTAAAATTGTCTGGATGCGAGAATCTTATAAAGGTCCTAGCATCTCACCAGATACAGTGATAAATTGCAAAGTGAGAGTTTAAATGATTGTTTTGAGAGATCTCTGTAAAGTTAGCTTAACCACAGTATTAACACATTCCGTAGAATTTCTGGGTGTGCTGTGACTAAACTCTTCTTAGTATTTGAGTGGCTTATATCAATCATCTGTTATGTATTTTGAAATACATTAAAGAAAGCAAAAATTGTAAAATGATTCTATTAAAAAAAGTAAAAATTGAAACAATGGCAGGCCCATGAAACGGAACAAATGAAGATGGATTTTCCAACAACAATGTACTGTTGTTTCTGAGTTGGGAGTATTTTTAAATTTTTTTAATAAATGCACAAGGAAATTGGTGGATGTAAAATTTTAATGGATGAATCACCAGCAGTGGTGTAGATACTTGCATAAATGTTAAACAAGCAGTAACAGGTAAATATCAGCTAAATTTTGTAACTGGAAAACAGCAGCTCTTTTGAAATGCAGGATATTTAATTATACTGATAAGTTATTGCAGTTCCTACACCCTGTTTGGTTAATTTTTCAAACTTAAGTCACGCAAGATTCCCACAGCAATTATATGAGCAACTGAGCATGTTCCTACTACCTTTTTAAGTCGCTAATAATAAGAGTCCAATTGTTATTGAAACTTTCTGATTCATGCATTTTAGGCAGTGCCCATCTTCAGAATATCTGTCAAAAAACATCACAGCTGCCATACAAGCACAAATTATGTATGAACGTGTGGGTTCATCAACAAACAAGTTTACGTACTATAGAAAAACCTTATTTCAGAATATCATGTCAAGTATTATCTATTGTAATACTGGTGCTCAATGAACAGTGCCATTCCATTACAAAATTAGCTATCATAACATACCACTAGGTAGAATGGTTGTACGGCTGCTGGGATCTTGTATCAGATTTTGATGGACAGCTGTTAACAAAATCAACCATAAAATAACTGTAAACCATGGTAAATGGTTTTTTCCTTTATGAAAACTAAGAATCATAAAAGTGCAAAAGATCACAAACAAAAAAGTTCATCATTAATACGTGTGGTATGAGCAAGGGGTGATTGGATGGGAAGGGAAGGAAAGGAGGACAAAAGGGGTACAATGGGAGAAATACAAAATAATTGCAGCTTATGTAAACGATAGCCAGCAATACCTAGCATTGGCAAACTTAAAATACAGAAGGGAGACCTACTATTAGGTGTTGCAAAAACGCATAATAAGGTGAAAGTGAAATTTCTTCATAGTGCATAAATATGTTATCACAGCTGTATATACTTGGGCAGGTAATGTATTCCATATAATATTATTTACAATTGATGAGTAAGTCGGGATAGGAAGAAGCATGGGTGAATATGCACCAGAATGGGGAGAAGGATTGTGAAGGAGCATAGGGCACTCAGAAAATTTATCTTTATTGACTTATAATGACACTGCACAAACAAAGTCCAGTGCAATAAAATATCTTAAAACATATAAACACCAAAGATGCAATGAAGGGCCGGAATAGTGTTCACCAGGCCTCAGAAGAGTTCATGTACTCCAACATTAAACATAGGAAAATGACAGGCATTTGAACACACCATGAATAGCATTAAAATTACAGTACTGTTTTTGATACCTAATAAGGAATCATCTATTCTCTCAGATAAACAAAAGTTACTCACCCTGGTTAAAAAACCACATCAGTTTATTTTCACAAGGATTACATGTGAAATGCATAAGTGTGGGGAGGGGAGCAAGAAGAAGGTGGAGTTGATTGTGCATGATTAAATGGAAAGTGACCATGCATGATCAAAGGAAGACATAAACAGAAAATAGACTAGACTAGTGGTCTACTGCCTGTTGAATCTCTGGAACAGTTCTGAAGCGAATGCCACGAAGTGGTTCCTTCACCTTTGGAATCAAATCAAAGTCACAAGGACTTAAGTCCGGGGAGTATGGTGGATGGTACAGTACTTCCCAGTCCCATCGACCGAACAGAGCAGCCACAGCGTGTGCTGTATGCACCCGTACATTGTCATGCAAATCTGTTCCAACCCTCGCACATACAAGAACAGATCAAATGTCGCACATAAGTTAATATATATGAATTTAAAACATAATATTTTAAAACAATTTCAAATAAGGTATTATTACTAAAGCAATACATGAAAACATGCACTTGAGAAAGAAAAATTGCAGAGGGAAACTTAACATAGTTTGAAAGCTACACACATACTCCACAAACCACCATATGATGTATGGCAGAGGGTATCTTGTATCACTACTAGTCGTGTTATTTCCTCAGAGTTTTCAAATTGATTTATTCATTTCCTTTCCTGTTCCACTCACAAATAGAGTGAGGGACAATGGGTATCTACATGCCTCCATATGAGCCCTATTTTCTCTCATCATATCTTTGTGGTCCTTATGTGAAATGTACATTAGTGGCAGTAAAATCGTTCTGCAGTCATCTTCAAATGCCAGTTCAAATTTTCTCAATAGTGTTCCTTAAAAAGAGCATTGCTTTCCATCCAGGGATTCTTGTTTGAGTTCCCAAAGCATCTCTAATACTTGCACGTTGTTCAAAACTACGAGTAACAAGTCTAGCAGCCCACCTCTGAATTGTTTCGATGTTTTCCTTTAATCCTGGTGGGGATTCCAAATACTCTAGCGGTGCTCAAGCATGTGTCACACTGGTATCCTGTGTGCAGGTTCATTTACAGATGATGCACACTTTCCCAAAACTCTCCCAATAAACAACAGTTGACCATTAATACCTTATGTACTACAACCCTTATGTGCCTGTTCCATTTCATATTGCTTTGCTACATTATGCCTAGATATTTAAAGAACATATCTGTATTTCGAACATTACATAACTGTCTTTCCTACTCATCTGCGTTACATAGATTTTTCTTAATTAGAGCTAGCTGCCATTTATCACACCAACTAGAAACTACCTATAAGTCATCTTGTATACAGACACCTTCCCATACACCACAGCATCGCCGGCCGGTGTGGCCGTGCGGTTCTCGGCGCTTCAGTCTGGAACCGCGTGACCGCTACAGTTGCAGGTTCGAATCCTGCCTCGGGCATGGATGTGTGTGATGTCCTTAGGTTAGTTAGGTTTAAGTAGTTCTAAGTTCTAGGGGACTGATGACCACAGATGTTAAGTCCCATAGTGCTCAGAGCCATTTGAACCATTTTTGAACCACAGCATCATCAACAAACAGATGCAGATTGCTGCTCACCCTGTCTGCCAGATCATTTACATATACAGAGAAAAATAGCAGGCCTATCACACTTCCATGGGGCCTTCCTCATGATACTCGTCTCTGATGAATACTCGCCTCATGGACAATGTACTGAGTTCTATTTCTTAGGAAGTCATCAAACGACTCATATATCTGGGTACCTATTCAATATGATATTCATCATCCGATATGAATGATGGTGCTGCAAGTTATGCAGGACAGCACCACAAATGTAGCCTATGAATGCAGAGAACGTCACTTTAGCACACACCACCTCCATGGCGACATCATGTGTAATTTAGCCAATCAGGTGCCATCCACTGGGCATAGAAGTGTGAGCCTCACGAGTTTTATGACAGTCAGATTTAGTCCCTGTGAATGGTGATGAAGGCTGTTATTAAAAGTTTGGGATTTTATACAGATTTGACGTGGCAAGTTAGCAGAACTTTTTATCCACGTTAGTAAAATTATTGTGAAAAACTTATAGCTCAGCATCTTGCAGCAATCTCTTCAGGGTCCTAGGGAGTCTTACGTTCAGTGAAATGAACTTACAAAATACAGGAAGTAAAAATAATGCCATGTAAATTATGCATCCCTGCCTACAGTTCAGAACAGAATTTGACATTCTAATACAAAAGCCTGTAACAGGTTGTTGCTAGACATCGGGCAGAAAACTGGAAATCCTAAGATATTAAAATAATACAAAGTAAAAAATTTTTTTATTTGCCTCTCCTATAATTAAGCATAATGTTTTGACTCAAGGGTGTTTCTGCTTGGTTAACACTAAAGTTTGTATTAAATAGAATTTTAACATTAATGTTATATGTAAGGCGGACCGTACTCTTTGTAAAATAATGAAATGCTTTCTATGAAGTATGAGAGAAAAACAGCACTTGGATAAAAAATTATTTCTAGCTTTCGGGACCATTAGTTCCTTCCTCAGGGAAGATGGATATTTTTTGGAAGATTGGGAATGAGGGGAAGATCACATAGAGCACCTGTGAAGAACACTAGAGTGACTCATCCATGAGTACTGCTCAAGTGTTTGAGGTACCCACCAGGTCAGATTAAACCAACACACTGAAGCAACACAGTGGCAGGCTGCTAGATAGGTTATAGTAGGTTCAAACAACATGTGACTATTATGAAGATACATGGCAATCTCATATGAGAAGCCCTGGAGGGAAGACAGTGTTCTTTTCATGGAACACTATTGAGAAAATGTAGAAGATATGAGAAATTAGGGCTCATATGGAGGCATATAGAGAGCCTTCCTTCCCTCACACTCTTTGTGAATGGAACAGGAAAGCACATGAGTTGTAGTGTTATAAGGTACCTTCCTCCATGCACTATTTGGTTGCTTGTGTAGTATGTATGTATATTAAAACATGGAAGAAAATTGTGACAACCTCCTATGTTAACAAAACTAACCTATTTCAAATGTTCTGTTCCACATTTAACTGTACCTGTTACACTCTGATAATCAGTTACTTGCTTCTGTAACAGTCTTACAATTCAGAGATCTCAGTATTGCTTATATCTGTTAATAATCCCCCCTTCACCTCTCTTTATCAAAATATAACATAAAAATAAACGGAATTTTGAGAAACTACATATGGGAAGATGTAACTGGCATATAGCTGTTTGTTTACACAACAAAAACAACGATCAGAATTTAAGCATATCGGTAACACAGACAGGGCAAGAGCATATATCTGGGCTATAGTACTGTATCGAATTTCTTCCTCCCCCCCCCCCTCCCACCCTTTCCGTAGAAAAACCTTGGCTGGAGTAACAGGTTTATCTGATCTGCGGCATAGTCTGAGGTCTACATTAGATTGAAAAGTGATAATTTCCTTGACAGTTGTGGAACTCAGCGAATGAGAAATAAAGGTTGTGGTAACAGATGGACATGTCGCATTCCCTAATATTTTGTTTGTGCTTTATTTAAATGCAGTTTCCCATATTTAACGTATTCTTCATAATAAAAAATAAAACTACTAAGTCATTCCAGAAAACATATATTAGACAATGAACAAACATCCAACGCGTGTTTTGGTGCATATTACGTACAAATATTGCATACAAACTGTAAAAATGCTAGGGGCATCCCACTACGCATCTTTTATCAAATTTGATCCATTTTTCAGCATTTGCTACTGCTGGTAAGGATGTAAAGACAAATTCGTAGTTAAGTATTGCACATGTCTGACTGGTTGTTACATTAGTAAGCTGCAAGTCATATGTTAGAAAACATTTAGACACATTGTCCTGTTAGCGTAATATGTGTTATGCTATAAATCACTCTGCCATTCCGCTAATAATTCGTAATCAATTGGCTTCAATCAATAGCGTAAGACTCTAATCTGTCTGACTACGCTGCCGATTATTATCTCACCATAATCGAGATTATTTGCATTCGAACCTTGTTTCTATATTTAATTCTCATAACAGAAGTTTCATTCAAGCAGTATGTAACGACTTGACGTTCCTAAGTGACAGTACCTTGGCCTTTTTGCCGCATGGTGTAACCAGTGGCTCCTGAAAATCAATCCTTCCAAGACCCAGGCAATCATCGTAGCTCGTACCACTCGCTCCTTCCGGCTCCTGGATTTCTCCCTTACCATCTGCGCCCACCCTGTCTGCCTCTCCCCCACTCTCACCTACCTTGGCCTCACCATTGACCATCATCTCACCTGGATCCCTCACCTATGCTCCATCTAATCCAAAGCCCACAACCGCCTCCGACTCCTCAAACTCCTCTCTGGCCGGACATGGGGGTTGCACCCCTCTACCATCCTCCACACCTACAAATCCTTAATCCGTCCCATCCTCTGTTATGCCAGTCCCGCCTGGATATCTGCCCCCCCCCCCCCCCCAGAAATTCTATAAGTCCCTCCAGATCCTTGAGTGTCATGCACTCCGCCTCGCCTTCCGTATACGCCTCCCGTCCCCCACGCGGATCCTCTATGACCTCATTCCTTTCCCCCATCTGCTCCTATTCTTCGAACATATCCGCATACTCTACACCTCCCGCCGCCTTGATCCCCCTCACTCCCTGGTTGCTCCTCTCCTCTCCCGTCCCCGCCCCCTACCACGCCTACCCTCCATCTCCTTTGCCAAGGTGACTTCCATCACCTCTCTCCCTCCATTTATCTCTCCTATCAACTCTGATCCTCACAACCCTCCTTTCCTCCGTCCTTTTGCCTGGGCTCCCTCTTCCCCCCCCCCTTCCATCCTGTTTTCTCCCCGCCTAACCTCTCCCTCCCTCCCTTCTTCCCCTCCCCGAGTCCTTATGTATTCCCCTCCTCTGCCTTCCCTCTCCCTGTCGCGTCTGCCCAGCACCCCCAACCCCTCTTATGGGTCCTCATCCTCCATCGGCTCCTTTTCCCCCCTCCCCCCCCTTCCTTTTTCTTCTCCTCCCCCCTTTTATTTTCCCATCATCTGTCCAGTTTCCCACCACCTACTCTCAGCTGTGGTATGTCATATTTGCCAACTTTTTAGTGCAGTGTTCAAGTGAATGTTCACTGTTGTTCGTCTTTCCAAAGTGTTGCGAACAGAAACCATGCTGTCGGGTGTGAATTTTATGTCTTTTGCGAACAGAAACCACACTGTCGCCGTGTTTTTAATTGTCTGTTTATTATTTTACCTGTCTGCTTCATATGTATTTTATTACCACCATCATACCTTTGTTCTATGTTAGTTCCACGATTTCATCGCCTGTTTTTATTATTTATTATCTATTATCTTCATCTTTTTAAAACAAAGTCTGTAGGCTGAAGAGCGGCATACTAAGCTGCTGCCAGCCCGCCCCCTGCGGGGGGGGGGGGGGGGGGGGGGGGGGGGGATCGAAACTCAATTAAAAAAAAAAAAAACTAAATTACAGCTGAGGGCAGATGTATATTACGTCTGCGCCAACAGCTGACTGACTTCATTTATGTCAATAGAGCTGCTTACAGGTCTAGTCACAGGCAGCGCTGTCACGCTTTTGGCCCTTCTGATAACGAACGTCATGAACATGAAGCGATATCTCAGGTGTTCTGTGGTGCTATATTTCGGCGGCGCCTAGCAATGGGACGTTAGCTGTGTAGCATGCCAGTCGATGGCAGCACCTTGTAGTAGTCAGCACCATTTCACATTTTCGAATTTCGTAGAAAAAAAATTATCAAAAAGAAGATATGTTACCTCTATCAACTACATAATGATTTTTTAAAAAAAAAGTTTCATAAAGTTTCTTTGAACTATAGCTGTTTGTGATCAAGGTGCTTCACACCCGGTAATATAGTATATAATGTGATGTTACATATTCGATACATAGGAATAAGCAACCGATTGTTTCGCTGATTTAGCTTCAAATTATTTTGGAGGCGTACCTCCTCCTCTTCCTCGAAAGGATACGAATCCTATACACCTCCCGTAAACTCGATCCTCCTCACCCGCTCGTCTCCCCGATCCTCTCCCACCCCCGCCCGCTGCCGCGCCTGTACTCCCATGTCCCACCCGGTCTCCATCTCTCCACCCTCCTTACCCTCTCCCGAGGTGGCTTCCGCCAGCTCCCTCTCCCTGATGATGTCCTCCTCCCCTCCATCTACCCCTCCTATCAACTTTGATCCCCCCCCCTCCTCCTGTGTCCTATCCTTTAGGCACCCTCCCTCCCTCCTATCCCCTCCCTTCTCTTTCCTTTCCCCCCTCCCTCCTCCCCTCTCCCCCGGGCTTCCCCACCCCCTTCCTCCCTCCCCCTCTCTCCTTTGCCCATGGCATCCCTGCTCTCCCCTCTCGCTCTCCCTCTCCACTTCCTCCTCCTCCTCTCTTGGCAGGTCCCCGGACTCGCACACGCATAGTGAACATTCGCGCGCCGGAGATCATCGCCTTCTGTGTCTCGTGTGTGTGCCGCCGTTTAGTGTTTTTGGTGTCCGCCGTCCCACTACTACGTTCACTTGTGCCGTCGGATTCATCAGTGTTGTGTGCGCCGTGCCAATGTGTTATCATTGTTGTTATCGTCACGTGTGAACGACTCCGTGTTTTTTGTGTCTATGTGACATCTTTCTTTTGCCCGTCACTTTGTTTCATTGTCTTTCTCCGTTTTTCTACTTTTGTAAACCGCTGTGGCTGAAGAGCGGCGTAGTGTGCCGCTGCCAGCCTACTTGCTTTGTACAAGTATTAAAATAACAATAAAGAAAAAAAAAAAAAAAAAAAAAATTGGAGGCGTGTAGTTCTTAAATACGTGAACTGCGCCCGCTAATAATGATGAACGCATAGGTATGGTAATGTTGGTAGTATGTATAAAGGATGGGCTAAATTAGATTCTTTGATATCAGTTTTTCATGTGAATGCCATTTTACTGTAACTAACGAATTCAAATCTTGTATCAGTCCCCACTCAACTAATGCCATTTTTGTGATTTCCGTGACTTCTGCGCTTATCGCGATGTATCATCGCGGATGTTACATGGTCATTAGTAACTATTCGGTAATAAACTCTCATTCTCGCACATTTTTAGTTTAATTCGTCGGCTCCGTGATGAACCGTCTGTCATTCCGTTAATTGTCATAGTCGTTGCGATGTTTCAATAATACATAAACTAATGCAAAATTTCTTAGTTTGCAGTGAAAAACAGGTGTCGCTATGAATTTGTATGTGGTGCGTGTGAGCTTAGGTGTTCCTGTGGATTAAATGTAGGTAATATATTGAATTATTCTTTAAATTTTGAAGGATCCAACTGTCTGTTTCCAATCTCGAGAAAATGTAATTTATGTAAAGCTCTCCGTCACGAAATCGTGCGTCAGTGAAAAAGCTAGAATGAGATATTCATATATTCTTCGTATCTTATGAATGTTTTGTAGTATCGAAACCAGATCTTGGCAAATGATAGCGCTCAAAGACGAGAGTGTTTTGCCATATGATTAATATGCGAAATTTACATATCTACCGCGAGTTTCAGGAGACAACAGATTTCTCAATCAAATAATGTAATTAGTCAGGGCCATCGGTAGCTGATGAAACGAGAACTGCTGTAGGTTTTGTAACAATATAAGAGATGAAGTTAGACGTTCAGTATTATTCGGAGAATGGTCTGATTTGTAAACTATTGACCTGACTAGCACGCAGTTGTGGGTTTAACAATACACTATTTCAGTATTATGTCGCAATTTCAACTGCATTACAGTGTTAGTGAGATGAATATTTCTGAACTCTGCCGTGTTCTGACAAAAAAAAAAAAAAAAAGCAGATCTTACCATAGCAACCAGAGAAATTAAGTACTACGCTATAGATTCCGCTAAACTTCCAGTATGTAATTATATCACATCAAATACAGTCCCTCGGAAAATTTGAAAGGCGATTTTTTCTGTAAATTTATGAAAACGATTAAGAACAGCTTATTTCCTGGCACTTTTTAACCGTGTTTCACTACGCAGCAGAAAGCAGTCTCAGCCATTTTCAAACTGCGCATTAACAGCGCGACAATCAGAGCACAGCAGTACAGAGACTGTGACTGTACTCGATTTTTGAAATAAAAACTACACAGGTACACCGTGATTAAGAAAAACCTTGATAGCTGTTAATACATTACAATATCGTAAAGTTTCATTTAACATAACTTAGTAATGAGATGTCTAATACATACGTAGGACCTACTTCCAAAAGCATACACTAGTGTGCCTGTGCTACGGTTTCTGACCAATCGTCGCGTTTGTGTTTGTTAACATCATTTTTATTCTTATGATGAAGAGAGTGTAGTATTTCGAAAAGCAATAATACGGATTTCCGCGTAATATTCCTCGAATTCAAAGTTCACTGCCACGCCACACGGAGCGCTGCTCATTCTCCGTTACCATGTCGTAATACGGGTCTCGGAGTTCTGTGCTGCCATCTTTCGGCGGCGCCTAGCAATGGGCTGTTAGTTCGGTAGTTTGCCAACTGATGACAGCACCTTAAGATTTGTGGTACCATTTCATATTTTCGAGTTTTATGGAAAACATGTTATCAAGAACACGTTATCTTACGTCCGTTAATCATATATTACTTTCTAAAAACAAAGAAGTTTCATGAAGTGGCTTGAGTTGTAACTGTTTATGATCAAGGGGCTTCACACCCAGCAAAATATTATGTAATGTAATTTTATATATGTATCCGGTATTGTCTATAGTACATAGAGACGAATGTGCAAAACTTTTTGAACAATTTTTGAAGGCGTGCGTTGCTCAAATGCGCCGCTACGCCCATTGGTGTGAATTAATACGAAGTTATACAAGTTGTAAAGTGCAAAACTCATTGAACAATTTTTGAGGGCGTGCGTTGCTCAAATGCGCCGCTACGCCCATTGGTGTGAATTAATACGAAGTTATACAGGTTGTAGACACCGATCGTTCGATTTCAACGGATGCTAGTGCTACACTGTCGTTAGTTCGCAAGTAGGAAGTGATGTGTGTCAATACAATCAAGAAATATGCCCTCGACAGCATCTACATTTATATTCCGCAAGCCACCCAGCGGTGTGTGGTGGAGGGCACCTTACGTGCCACTGTCATTATCTCCCTTTCCTCTTCCACTCGCGTATGGTTCGCGGGAAGAACGACTGCCGGAAAGCCTACGTGCGTGCTCGAATCTCTCTAATTTTACATTTGTGATCTCCTCGAGATGTATAAGTAGAGAGAAGCAATATATTTGATACCTCATCCAGAAACGCACCGTCTTGAAACCTGGACAGCAAGCTACACCGCGATGCAGAGCGCCTCTCTCGCAGAGTCTGCCACTTGAGTTTGCTAAACATCTCCATCACGCTTGCCAAATAACCCTGTGACGAAACGCGTCCCTCTTCTTTGGATCTTCTCTATTTCCTCTGTCAACCCGACCTGGTACGGATCCCAGATATCACACTGATGAGCAGTACTCAAGTATAGGTCGAACGAGTGTTTTGTAAACCAAGGTTAACGCCTCGATAACCCAATTGACGAAAAATGAGGTGAAATGGTATTGTTAATTTAATATTTCTAACGATTCTTCCTCAGTTGTTACATGGTATACAAAAGATAAGCATGCAAACAGACAGCATTTCATCTCAACAAAACAGTCCGTAGTAAGCGCGTTTTACTTATTTTCTTCCCTTGGCTTAATTTTTTATTAATGGACCAAGTGTGAAAATATTGATAATATGATGTTGAGTATCATATCAAAAATTACCACACAGTACCGTTAGAGTTCGTGTTTAGAATACTGATTATAACCACGTTGCTACTTTCAGAAGTATCCGAGTCACATTTTCAGTCAGCCCATGTAGCGATAATTCAAAAATCAGCAGAACTGGAGAAGCTGCCACAGCGTCAGAAGTAAGTTTAGTTTCTAATTTTGTGAATGAAAGCAAAGTGTGAAACCTCCCCCACACTCACTTGCTTTCATTACCAGGAATATTAGCAGTTGTATAATGTGAATTGCATTGCTAGTAATTAGCAGCAATATAAAAGTTCAACAACCCTTGTGACTTTCCAGACGCAGTTCCTATTTCGATTGCTAGCTGCATTGTGTACCCATCCACATGTAGAGGAGATAATCGTGAGTATTCAAGACGACTTGAAGAACTCCCTGATTAAAAGAACCGTAATTGATAACGTAAGTGTGCAAAATGAGTACTGATCAGTGTGCCATCAAGGCCATTATTTTATTTGAAAGGGATGATAAATAAATGTGAACTACACAGTCAGTGAATAATGAAAATTCCATTCTCACCTTGTTTAAACCATCTCATACCCCAGAACTTTCTGCCATGTATTTAGTGATACAGACTTGCTAGAGTGTAATACTGATTCGTCCATCCTTCACTATAGGTCTATCGTTTAGCACAACCAGCAGTGCATTACTTTTTGGGCAAGCCCAGTAATACAGTGCATTCTCTGGACTTCTTCAGTATGGGTGGTACCAATCACACCATCCAAAATACTCAGTAAAGTTACACTTTTAGGAATTTTACCTTCAACATTTCAATGGTTAGCCCAATTACAATAATACCACTAAACAAATACTATTAACGTTATGCATGGCTTTATACATTTTATACCATTCTGTCAGGCTGAATCCTGTGAGACAGCAAGTGGCTTGAACTGTACAGTTAACACAACACATCATTAATACTAGGTATGAAACTTACTGCTTTTCAGCAATGATGACAAAAACATTCATTTTGATTTCTGTAGGACATTCAGAAATTATGTCTTTAATAGAAGTAAATGTTTTTATTTTTAATTTGTGGAAGACAACAGAAAACACTTGTGTGTCTGAGTGTTTATAGTGTGCCACATGAATTCTTTTTAATTCCACAAAAACAGTAATGAAATGAAATGACATAAAGAAGGTGAGAGCTAATTGCAGTCATAAATTACAGCATTCATTGAATGAGGAATGATATTCAGTCTTTAACAGCAGCACACATTTAATATCTTCACTGTCACCTTGAACTGGTAGTAGTTCAGCATGCACATTTTCTTCTACAGCCTGACGTTCCTTCCCAGACACAATTAATCATTCAGTAAATTGCTGACATGTGTTCCTAAGTCTCCTCCAGTGCAAATTATGTGGACAGAAGAGCAGTCCCTTACATCAACATCGCAAAGTCCTTCACTGCCTTGTTATTTTTTGTCAGTTTCAATCTTCTAACCGCATCCTTAGGGAGTTCAAGATCTTCCTTTGTAACAGTCACCAAATGTTTGCCATAATATTCTTGTATCTGCTGTACTACTGATTTATTTTTCATGTTGACTTGTGGAGGAGGTTAGGGTCAGGAACACGCTACAGAAGTATTAGGGCCACTAAGTGGCACTGCTAGTACTTCGTGGCCCAACCCAACCAATCCCCTCTCCACAAGGAATCCACGTGTCCCTAGCCTATACCCAATCTGTTGGAGACAATTCAGAGAATGTTACCGTTGAAGCCACTGGTCCGAATCCGAGAAATAAATTTCAGTTCTAAAATCATCATGTGCTACGCTGATAATGAGTCGATCAACAACAGATTCTACAAAACCATCACGTTGCAGCACTTTCTCCTCCTCTTTTATTACATGACATACTATATCCCGGCAATGGCATGTGAAAAAACTGCATGCACTAGCTCCAGGATGTCTGGCAGCTTAACAGTCTTGTTATTTCTCATGACAAATCCCTTAACTTGGCTCCAGATCGGTTCTATTAGGTTCATAGTGTAATGGCGCAGTGGCAAATGCAAAAATTCAGCATTTGTATGACGTGCTCAATGCAGTGTAAATGATGGTTTTTTATGTTTCTACAACACTTTTCACTCAGATTCATGTGAGACTAAAACTGTGGTACAACACAAGGGACACAGTCCAAATAAAGAGTATTTGCTTTTTCATTTTTCCTAAAAAATTAAACTGTTGTTTTGTTGTTGTGGTCTTCCGTCCACAGACTGTTTTGATGCAGCTCTCCATGCTACTCTATCCTGTGCAAGCTTTTTCATCTCTGAGCAACTACTGCAACCTACATCCTTCTGAATCTGCTTAGTGTATTCATCTCTTGGTCTCCCTCTATGATTTTTACCCCCCACGCATCCATACAATACTAAACTGATGATTCCTTGATGCCTCAGAATGTGTCCTACCAACAGATCCCTTCTTCTAGTCAATTTGTGCCACAAATTCCTCTTTTTCCCGATTCTATTCAGTATCTCCTCGTTAGTTATGTGAGCTACCCATCCAATCTTCAACACTCTTCTTGTCTAAACTATTTATTGTCCATGCTTCTCTTCCATACATTGTTACACTCCATATAAATACTATCAGAAAAGACTCTCTGACACTTACATCTGTTCTCAATGTCAACAAATTTCTCCTCTTCAGAAATCCTTTCCCTTGCATATCCAGTCTACAATTTTTATTCTCTCTGTTTTGAGCATCATCAGTTTTTTGCTTCCCAAATAGCAAAATTCATCTACTACTTTAAGTTTCTCACTTTAAGTTTCCCATTCCCTCAGCATCACCTGATTTAATTCGACTACATTCCATTATCCTCGTTTTGCTTCTGTTGATGTTCATCTTATATCCACCTTTCAAGACACTGTCCATTCCATTCGACTGCCTCTTCTGTCTTTGACAGAATTACAATGTTGGGAAGAATCATAAGGAAATGCAATCCAAAAACAAAGGAAGTGGGTTACAGTTCGCTTGTTCGCCCAGTGCTTGAATACTGCTCAGCAGTGTGGGATCCGTACCAGATAGGGTTGATAGAAGAAATAGAGAAGATCCAATGGAGAGCAGCGCGCTTCGTTACAGGATCATTTAGTAATCGCGAAAGCGTTACGGAGATGATAGATAAACTCCAGTGGAAGACTCTGCAGGAGAGATGCTCAGTAGCTCGGTACGGGCTTTTGTTGAAGTTTCGAGAACATACCTTCACCGAGGAGTCAAGCAGTATATTGCTCCCTCCTACGTATATCTCGCGAAGAGACCATGAGGATAAAATCAGAGAGATTAGAGCCCACACAGAGGCATACCAACAATTCTTCTTTCCACGAACAATACGAGACTGGAATGGAAGGGAGAACCGATAGAGGTACTCAAGGTACCCTCCGCCACACACCGTCAGGTGGCTTGCGGAGTATGGATGTAGATGTAGATGTAGATGTTGTCGGCAAATCTCAAAGTTTTTATTTCTTCTCCACGGATTTTAATTCCTACTCCAAATTTTTCTTTTATTTCCTTGACTGATTGCTCAATATACAGATTGAATAACATCAGGGATAGGCTACAACCCTGTCTCACCCATTTCTCAACCACTGCTTCCCTTTCATGCCCCTCAACTCTTATAACTGCCATCTGCTTCCTGTACAAATTGTAAACAGCTTTTCACACCCTGTATTTGTCCCCTCGCACCTTCAGAATTTGAATAAAGTATTCCAGTCAACAATGTCAAAAGCTTTCTCTAAGTCTACAATGCTAGAAATGTAGGTTTCCTTTCCTTAATCTAAGATAAGTTGCAGGATCAGCATTGCCTCGCGTGTTCCAACATTTCTACAGAATCCATACTAATCATCCGCTAGGGCAGCTTCTACCAGATTTTCCATTCATCTTTAAAGAATTTCTGTTGGTATTTTGCAGCCATGACTTATTAAACTGATAGTTCAGTAATTTTCACGCCTGTCAACATCTGCTTTCTTTGGGATTAGAATTATTATATTCTCTTGAAGTTTGAGAGAATTTCGCCTCTTTCATACTTCTTGCCCAAGGTTTCATCAGGGCTGGCTCTCCCAAGACCATCAATGGCATATTGTGTACTCCTGGGGCTTTGTTTTGATTTAGGTCTTTCAGTGCTCCATCAAATTCTTCACACAGTATCATATCTCCCACTTCATTTTCATCTATGTCCTCTTCCATTTCCATAATATTGCCTTTAAGTACATCACCCTCGTATAGATCCTCTACATACTCCTTCCATCTTTCTGCTTTCCCTTCTTTGCTTAGGACTGGTTTTCCATCTGAGCTCTTGATACTCATACAGGTGGTTCTCTTTTCTCCAAAGCTCTCTTCAATTTTCCTGTAGGCAGTATCTATCTCACCCCTAAGTGATATATGCTTCTACATCCTTAAATATGTCCTCTTAGCCATCCCTGCTTATCCATTTTGCACCTCCTGTCTATCTCATTTTTTAGACGTTTGTATTCCTTTTTGCCTGCTTCATTTACTGCATTTTTATATTTTCTCCTTTCATCAGTTAAATTCAGTATCTCTTGTGTTATCCAAGGATTTCTACTAGTCCTTGTCTTTTTACCTACTTGATCCTCTACTGCCTTCACTATTTCATCTCTCAAAGCTATCCATTCTTCTTCTACTGTATTTCTTCCCCCTGTTCTTGTCAACCGTTCCCTAATGCTCCCCCCTCAAATCCTCTACAATCTATGGTTCTTTCAGTTTATCCGGGTCCCATCTCCTGAAATTTCTACCTTAGTGCAGTTTCTTCAGTTTTAATCTACAGTTCATAACCAGTAAATTGTGGTCAGAATCCACATCTGCCCCTGTAAATGTCTTACAATTTAAAACTTGGTTCCTAAATCTCTGTCTTACCATTATATAATCTATCTCAAACCTTCCAGTATCTCCAGGCCTCTTCCACTTATACAACCTTCTTTCATGATTCTTAAACCAAGTGTTAGCTACAGTTAAGTTATGCCCCGTGCAAAATTCTACCAGGCAGCTTCCTCTTTCATTCTTTGCCCGTAGTCCATATTCACCTACTAATCTTCCTTCCTTTCCTTTTTGTACTATCGAATTCCAGTTCCCTGTGACTATTAAGTTTTCATCTCCCTTAACTATTGAATAATTTCTTTTATCACATCATACATATTGTCAATATCTTCATCGTCTGTGGTGCTACTTGGCATATAAATTTGTTCAACTGTGGTAGGCATAGGCTTTGTGTCTATCTTGGCTGCAATAATCCATTCACTATGCTTTTTGTAGTAACTTATCTGGGCTCCTATTTTTTATTCATTATTAAACCTACTCCTGCATTACCTCTATTTGATTTCGTATTTATAACTCTGTATTCACCTGACCATAAGTCTTGTTCCTCTGTCACCAAATTTCACTAATTGCCACTATATCTAACTTTAACCTATCAATTTCACTTTTTAAATTTTCTAATCTACCTGCTCGATTAAGCAATCTGACATTCCATGTTCCAATCCGTAGAATGCCAGTTTTCTTTCTCCTGATAACGATGTCATTCTGAGTAGTCCCCGCCCGGAGATCCGAATGGGGGCCTATTTTACCTCCAGAATATTTTACCCAACAGGATGCCGTCATAATTTAACCAAACAGTAAAGTTGCATACCCTTAGGGGAAAATTACAACTGTAGTTTCCCCTTGTTTTCAGCTGTTCGCAGTACCACCACAGCAAGGCCATTTTGGTTAATGTTACAAGGCCAGGTCAATCAACCATTCAGACTGTTGTCCCTGCAACTGCTGAAAAGGCTGCTGCACCTCTTCAGGAACAACATGTTTGTTTGATCTCTCAACAGATACTCCTCCATTCTCACAGTATGGCTATCTGTATCCCTGAGGCAACCTCCCCACCAACGACAAGGTCCATGGTTCATAGGGGAGTTAAATTGTTGTGCTTTCTTAATTTAAGCAACCTTCATTAACAGTCTTTCATAAAATATTGATAGTTAAGAATTTATATTTAAAATGAAAGCAGGAATTTTGTGAACAATATGTAATTAGAAACATGAAGACATGCATTATTCATAAAAAAAATGATTTTTTTTTTTTTTTTACAATTACCAGACGTATGTATTTCAAATCGAACGAACAGAAGCATGAACAAGGTGAGACTTAAACCAGCAATCCAATGATTCCTTCAGATTATTAATATACTGTGCTATCGACTCCACTCAACTTCCAGATTGTAATTACATCCCAACTGTATCAAATACAGTTCCTCGGAAAACTTGAAAGCCGACTTTTTTAGTAAATTTATGAAAAACATTAAGAACAACGTATTTCTTGATACTTCTTAGCCATGTTTCACTATGAAGCAGGAAGTAGCCTAAGCCATTTTCATACTGTGTATTAACAGTGCGACAATCAGAGCACAACAGTACAGAGACTGTGACTGTACACGATTTTTGAAATAAGAACTACATAGTTAAACAGTGATTAGAAAAACGTTGATGGCTGTTAATACATTGAATATCTTAAAGTTTCCTTTAAAGCAACTTAGTAGTAAGATATCTAATCCACAAGCAGCATTATAACACTAGTGTACGTGTGCTACAGCTTCTGACCAATCGTCGTGTTTGTGTCTGCTTATATCACGTTTATTCTTACGATGAAGTGTAGTATTTCGAAAACCAATAATACATATTTCTGCGCCATACTTCTCGTATTCAAAGTTCACTGCCATGCCACTCAGAGCGCTGCTCGTTGTCTGTTACTGTGTCGGAACATAGCCTCGGAGTTCTGATAAATTGGTGTTCTGTGCTGCTATCTTCCAGCGGTGCCTAGCAATGGGCTGTTAATTGTGTGGCATGCCAGTTGATAGCAGCACCATGTAGTTGTTACCATTACATATTTTCGAGTTTCATGGAAAAACATTTTATCAAAAAGAAGTTATCTTACCTCTGTCAACCTCATATTTCTTTTATTTTTTTCAAAAAAAAAGTTGCATAAAGTGCCTTTGAGATGTAACTGTTTATGATGAAGGTGCTCCATACGCAACAACATATTATATAATGTGATGTTTACATTCGGTACGTACATATTCATCCAACCCCAATCAGAAATTCCTAGACGCCCGCACCGTCACCCTCAAAATCCTTAAGTACATCCCCAGTGCCCCCATTAGCCAACTTATCCTCCACAGAGACTCTGTCCTCATCAAATCCCCCTCTCCCTCTTTCCACTGTGATCGCCTCCGGCGCTTCCCCACATCACCTTTGGCCCACATGCGTCCCTCACCCCTTTCCTTACATACTCATCTCCTCGTCAGCCCCAACCCCCTTGTTGTCCGCCAACCCTCACCGCCGTGATCACAGAGGTGGAGGTGTTGGCGGAACTGAACGCCCACCCAACCCTGGAAATCCGCTCGGCCAACCATATTTACAACTTCTCTGGCCCTACCTTCCTCATGCGTGTCTTTACTGAGTCCGCCTCCTCCATAGATCACCTCCTCACTCAGTTAGCAATGATTTTCAACCGCCACCACCCCGTTGACCCATCCCGCTCCCCTCCTCAATCCTACTGCTGCCAATGCTGCCTCCTGCACAATGACCACCTCACCCAGAACTGCAAGAACCCCTCCACCTGCTCCCATTGTAAAGCCTGTCCTAACGTTGCCTCTCCTCCTTCCTGCAACACCTGCAATGAACCCCACCCCACCTACTCCTCCAAATTCAGATCCAAACCCCTTCCCACCAACCCTGAGCTCACTGTCCCTGTTTGCCCATCTACCAGTGCATCCACCCCAACAATTCCCTCTACTCTCCCCCTACGGCTGACGACACCATCCAGTTCCTGACCATCATCCTGCAGAACATCCACCCCTTCCAACACCCTCACACCCTCCAGCAGATTTCCCTTGCTGCCCACTCCATTTTCATTTGAATACCTATGCCACCTACTTCCACAACCCGACCCACTTTATCTTCACCCTCGTTTAAGCCCCTTTCTCCTCCTAGCCTTCCACTTCCATCTCCCCTCCTACCTCCTGGCGCATCAACCGTATTGTCTCCTCTACCTAAACATTTGCTCCCTCCCTGCCAACAAATACCTCTTCATGCATACCCTATCCCAGCATCAGGCCAATTCCTTCATCCTTAATGAAACCTTCCTCCAACCTCACTATGTTGTCCGCACCTCTCCCTATCTCCTTCACTGCAATGACAATCCCCTTCCCCTCGCCTGAGGTGTGGTCGCTATTGGCCACCTCAAGCATCTGCCTTTCATTGGTCTGCTATTATTCAGTAGTTACAGATGCAAGTAATCACAAGACTGAAAAAATATTTCCATTAATTGTTCAATATTTTTCACCTCAGAATGGCATTCAAGTGAAACTGCTTAAACTAGTTTCACTGCAAACCACCTCTACAATAAGTATGTACTGCATTAGAAAAAAATAAAACTAATAAGAGTAAATGTATTGCATTTTGAGGTGACAATACCAACACTAATTTTGGAGGAGTACAACGAGCAGGTGCAAACAATGTATGTGCTAAACTGAAAAGTGAAGTAAATGAAAACCTTTTAGGAGTTGGCTGCCCTGCTCACATACTACGCAATGCTGCCAAGACAGCTGCCAACGTAATGAGTGTCGGCGCAGAAACCTTTATAATTAAACTTTTCAATTACTTCTCCGTACACACACTATCACTGGAACGTCTTAAGAAGTTTTGTGAATTTGTGGACATAATAGTACCATCCAATGTTGTCACATACAAAAACAAGGTGGTTATCTTTGTTTGTTGATGTGGAGAGAGTACTGAAGTTGTATGATGCTCTTAAATCATTCTTCCTCTTAGAAGAAAAGGCACCTAAATTTCTGACAACCCTCTTCCAGAAGCCACTAACAGAAGCATATCTGTGTTCCTGCATAGTCACTTGAGCGTGTTTCAGAGACAAATACTTAAATTTGAGAAAGCAGACAGCAGTGTTATAGAAGTAGCTGTGATTTTGGAAAATACTAGCAGAATCGTAGAACGTCGTAAAGAAGAAAATTTTATTCCACTGAAAGTGACATCTTTCTTACAGAACAGCAAGGTTGCATTAACTAGTGAAATTCAAAAATTTCATGTTGATGTAGAACAGTTTTATGAAATGTGTACAGCTTATTTAGGAAAATGGTCAACAAATCTCAATGAGTTTTCCATTTTTAAATGGATGTTGCTGGACGCAGAATCCAAGTGGACCTATGTGACAAGGACAATAACATTTGTACAAGGTAGTAGATTATCAGTAGATGGCAGTTTATTGTTTGACCTGTTTTCTGTACTCGAGCAGTTCACTGAATCAGAAATCAACAAAAATAGTGATAACTGGAATGGTAAATCATGTCAGCAGAAATGGACCTATTTCTTTCAACAGATTGGATGTGAAGAACAGTATTCTCAGTTAATGAATCTGTGTGAATTCATCTTCAGTATTCCAGGGCATAATGCAAACATGCCCTCTCTTTCTCTCATGGAAGTGCAAAGAACTGAGGAACAAAAGAGATTACAAGTACCAAACGTCAAAGCAATAATTAAATGTTTTAATTATCAGATGAGTTGCTCTATGTTTTACGAATACATCATACATTGGAAAGACCTGTACGAATCTCAGAATTCAGATAAATATGAGGCATAGAATAACAAATTATGTGAGCTTTGCACTTCAACCTACAGTGTTTCAGTAGACAATTTTGTATCTAGTATTAATGTTTCAAAATAAAAAATTCTTGGGTTACCAGTACTAATATTGTAAAATGCCTTGGATTTTATTAAATTAATTACAGTATAAAGTGTTCATTTATTTATTTATTTTATGAGATCAATTGAATAAAGAAGTAATTTGCACAAGTATTTCACTTTTTTAACTTTAAGAAAAGTGTCCTGAAATGTCCTGGTTTATGATTCACAAATTATGGCTGTTTTTAGTTAATTTTAGAGGAACGTCCTGGTGTGCTGCCAACAAATTTTGGCTACCCTTTCTATGACCTCATCCCCTTCCCCACCTTCTTCTTTTCCTCGAACACATCTGCACCCTGTACATTGTCAACTGACTTGATCCCCCCCCCACCCCCTTGTGTCCCCCTTCCAATCCACCCCCAGCCCATTGACGCGCCTAAACCGTTGTGTCCCACCCTCTCTCCATCTCGACACCCTCCACCTCCTTTCCCAATGCGACTTCCAGCTCCTACCCCTCCCAGAAGACATCTACCACTCCTACCAACTCTAACCGCACCTTCCCCACCTACTCCCCAGGGCTCCCTCTCCTCTCCTCTCCCCTCCCCTCCCCTCCCCTCCCCTCCCCTCCCCTGAATGGTTTTCCTCTCTCCTACACCCCTCCTCTTTTTCCCGTGCCCCCCCCCTTTCTGTTTCTTTGCGCTCCCTCCTCCCTTGTCTTCCCTCTTCATCTCCCACCCCACCCGTTTCCTGCCTCTTGTGCACCTCCCCACCCCCCACCACACCTTCCTCCCCTCTTTTTCCCTCCTCTCAGGCCTCCAGGCTGCTACCAGCAGTTTTTATTCTTCGTGTGTGCTCCGTCATTTACAGTGTTTTTTTTTTTTTTTTTTTTTTTTTAATGTTTCTCGCTCTGTGTGTTTTTTATGCTGTGGTCGACTTTTAACTTGTGTTTGACTCCAGTGTATTTTACTTGCCCCACGAATTGCCAGCTGTGTTCTTCTCACTTTCTGTCAACTTTTTAACTGTCCCCCAGTGAATGTCCCCCTTGTTAGTGTATATTTTAACTTTCTTTATCTCTATTTACTGTGTTTTCATGTCCCCTGTTTTCACCCTTTTCATGTATAAGTTCCATTTTTTATATTTTTTGCAAAGCCACTCAGCCGAAGAGGAGCGGCTTGTGCCACTGCCAGCCCTCCCCTGCCCATATGGAGCAGGGGCATGAAATTACAATAAAGGAGGGGGGGGGGGGAAGAAATTAATCACCAACTGATTTTTACACCAATTTTTGGAGGTGTTTAGTTCGCAAGTGTGTCAACTGTGCACGCAAGTGCATCAGGTATTAGGATATTGTGTATGTACAATGGGTGGTGTAAACTACAATTTCCGCTATTAATGTTTTCTGGTGAATGGTATAGTTCAGTAATTAACGAATTCAAAACTTGTATTTATAACCATGGATGTTACTCTCTCATTAGTTGCAAGTAAGAAGTGATCTGTGTCAATGAAATCAAGAAATATTTTCTCGCCTGTATGAGCGATTACTCGTTAGTACCTAAGGTTAACGTTTCAAGAACCCAACTGGCAAAAAGTTATGTGAAATGGTATTGTTCATTTTGCTAATTATTCTTCCTCAGTGGTTACACGATATAGGAAAGACAGGCATGCCCACAGCCCAAATTTCGTCTCAGTAAAACTGGCTGTAGTATGTTTCACTTATGTTCTTCCTTTTCCTTTAATTTTGTATCGATGTAACAGGTGTGAAAATATTGATAGTGTGATGTTGAGAATCATGGCAAAAATTACCACACAGTATCATAAGAGTTCGTATTTAGAATACTGATTCTAACCACCTTGTTACTTTCACAGGTGTCTGAACCACATTTTCAGTCAATCCATATAACGATAATTCAAAATATCTTTGACAGCGGAACTGGAGAAGCTGCCACAGCGTCTTTACACAGTATTCGGCAGAAGTAAGGTTAGTTTCTAATCTTGTGAGTAAAAGTAATGACATGGTTTACACAAATCCTCGTGACTTTCCAGACGCAGTTCCCATTTCGATTACTAGCTGCTCTGTGTACCCATCCACATGTAGAAGATTCAAATGGTTCAAATGGCTCTGAGCACTATGGGACTTAACATCTATGGTCATCAGTCCCCTAGAACTTAGAACTACTTAAACCTAACTAACCTAAAGACATCACACAACACCCAGTCATCACAAGGCAGAGAAAATCCCTGACCCCGCCGGGAATCGAACCCGGGCGCGGGAAGCGAGAACGCTACCGCACGACCACGAGCTGTGGACATGTAGAAGAGATAATCATGAAGAGTCAAGACAACTTGAAAAACTCACTGCTTAAAAAAGCCATAATTGATAACATAATTGTGCAAAATGAGTACTGGTTCAGTGTGTCATGTAAATCATTATGTTATTTGAAGGGGAAGATAAATGTGAACTCCACTGTGAATGAATAATGAAAATTCTCATCTTGTTTAAGCCATCTCATACCCCAAAATTTTCTGCCATGTATTTAGTGATAAAGACTTGCTAGAGTGTGACATTGATTCATCCATCCCCAGGCTACGCTACAGGTCTATCATTTAGCACAACCTTTGTTTGGCATAGTTGTTATTGTGATCCGACATCTCAATCACTGTGATTTATAAAAGATATGCAATCTCTTGCTCACCCCTAGTATGTAGCGTCCATACTCCTGGTCGCAGTCCATACCTTTTGAGGTGAAGTTAGGGTTATCATATTTTGAAATCCAAGAGAGAGGACAATTTCATTCTTTTAAATTAATTACATAAGAACCACATAATAAAAATATTATGTATGTCACACATAACTAAGTAACCCACAGAGTTAAACTGTTGTGGGACAGACTTCCTATCGTCAGAGAGGGTGTAAGACGTGAGTGCTTGGTAAAACTGCAGAATCCTTTCTAATGCTGGAGACAATGATAGCCATCAGGCCCTGGACTGATTAAGAACCTGTTGGTACCTTATGTCCACAAATTCGCAGAAATCTTTCAGTCGCTTGAGGTAGCAGTGTGGTCTGAGGCGCCTTGCTTTGGTTAGCGCAGCTCCCCC
Source organism: Schistocerca nitens (assembly GCF_023898315.1). Taxonomy (NCBI): domain Eukaryota; kingdom Metazoa; phylum Arthropoda; class Insecta; order Orthoptera; family Acrididae; genus Schistocerca; species Schistocerca nitens. The sequence goes on from NC_064619.1 coordinate 662,460,401, forward strand.
ATCGGAGGTTCGAGTCCTCCCTTGTGTGTGTGTGTGTGTGTGTGTGTGTGTGTGTGTGTGTGTGTGTGTGTGTGTGTTTTTGTCCTTAGCCTTAGTTTAAGTTCAATTAACTGGTGTATATGCCTAGGGACCGATGACCTCAGCAGTTTTGTCCCATAGGAACTTACCACAAATTTCCAAAAAGCTTTCAGTTTTTCTGTGCGTATTGCCACACGTGTGAAAAAAGTTAAACACTTCCGTAACAAATGATTCTATATCTAAAGGGACAGAATCAGTTCTGTCTTGCAAGATGATAAGTATTATATGTGCAGTGAATCCAACTCCTCTTATAAAAATTAAATGGTATGCCATTATTGGCTGGGAGTTGGTCTGGGGTGATCCATCGCCTAGCACAAACTGTCTTGACTTGAAAGCAAAAAAAAAAATTTTCCTCCACTGTGTGCAAGACCACCTAAGTTAACATTTGCATTGTCACTAGCAAAAGCAATGCATTGAGAAGTAGTAAGGTTATGCTTGTTCAAATTACATGTAATGTGTTGTGGTCTTCAGTCCTGAGACTGGTTTGATGCAGCTCTCCATGCTAATCTATCCTGTGTTCAAGCTCCTTCATCTCCCAGTACCTACTGCAACCTACATCCTTCTGAATCTGCTTAGTGTATTCATCTCTTGGTCTCCCTCTGCGATTTTTACCCTCCACGCTGCCCTCCAATGCTAAATTTGTGATCCCTTGATGCCACAAAACATGTCCTACCAACCGATCCCTTCTTCTAGTCAAGTTGTGCCACAAACTTCTCTTCTCCCCAATCCTATTCAATACCTCCTCATTAGTTACGTGATCTACCCACCTTATCTTCAGCATTCTTCTGTAGCACCACATTTCGAAAGCTTCTATTCCCTTCTTGTCCAAACTGGTTATCGTCCATGTTTCACTTCCATACATGGCTACACTCCATACAAATACTTTCAGAAACGACTTCCTGACACTTAAATCTATACTCGATGTTAACAAATTTCTCTTCTTCAGAAACGATTTCCTTGCCATTGCCAGTCTACATTTTATATCCTCTCTACTTCAACCATCATCAGTTATTTTGCTCCCCAAATAGCAAAACTCCTTTACTACTTTAAGTGTGTCATTTCCTAATCTAATTCCCTCAGCATCACCCAACTTAATTCGACTACATTCCATTATCCTTGTTTTGCTTTTGTTGATGTTCATCTTATATCCTCCTTTCAAGACACTGTCCATTCCATTCAACTGCTCTTCCAAGTCCTTTGCTGTCTCTGACAGAATTACAATGTCATCGGCGAACCTCAAAGTTTTTATTTCTTCTCTCTGGATTTTAATACCTACTCCAAATTTTTCTTTTGTTTCCTTTACTGCTTGCTCAATATACAGATTGGATAACATCGGGGAGAGGCTACAACCCTGTCTCACTCCCTTTCCAACCACTGCTTCCCTTTCATGCCCCTCGACTCTTATAACTGCCATCTGGTTTCTGTACAAATTGTAAATAGCCTTTCGCTCCCTGTATTTTACCCCTGCCACCTTTAGAATTTGAAAGAGAGTATTCCAGTCAACATTGTCAAAAGCTTTCTCTAAGTCTACAAATGCTAGAAACGTAGGTTTGCCTTTCCTTAATCTTTCTTCTGAGAAGTCGTAAGGTCAGTATTGCCTCACATGTTCCAACATTTCTACGGAATCCAAACTGATCTTCCCCGAGGTCGGCTTCTACCAGTTTTTCCATTCGTCTGTAAATAATTTGTGTTAGTATTTTGCAGCTGTGACTTATTAAACTGATAGTTCGGTAATTTTCACATCTGTCAACACCTGCTTTCTTTGGGATTGGAATTATTATATTCTTCTTGAAGTCTGAGGGTATTTCGCCTATCTCGTACATCTTGCTAACCAGATGGTAGAATTTTGTCAGGACTGGCTCTCCCAAGGCCGTCAGTAGTTCTAATGGAATGTTGTCTACTCCCGGGGCCTTGTTTCGACTCAGGTCTTTCAGTGCTCTGTCAAACTCTTCACGCAGTTCGTATTTCCCATTTTATCTTCATCTACATCCTCTTCCATTTCCATAATATTGTCCTCAAGTACATCGCTCTTGTATAGACCCTCTATACACTCCTTTCACCTTTCTGCTTTCCCCTCTTTGCTTAGAACTCTGGCAATACTTTTTGAAGTTTCTTTCAGACATTATGTACATCAAGAACCTTTTGTTTGAATACCAATGCAATGACATTTATAGTGGCTCCTGTTTGCCTACTTCCATAAGATAAGTTTTGTAGAACCAAAGATTTTGTAAAAAGCTTTATGTAATTTGGTAGATCAATCCACAGATTTGTACACATGGTGGTGGAAAATTGTGGCACATCAGTGTGGCTTGAACATTTGTAACTACAGGTGTATGTTTTCTTGTCACAAAATCGACCATCCTTGTATGTTTTCTGTGCTAAGATGCCTTCCCAAGTCCAAAGCACCCATTAATCCCACATTAAAGTAACTATAACACACTACACATTTAGATTCACTTTCATTTCGTCCAAATATGAAGCATGGTATTTTGCTTTTAACTAGTCTGTGTGTGTGCACTGTCTCTTTCCGCTGTCACTACTGTTTACCTGACAAGACAGCTTATTTCTAATTATTAGGATGTTATCGCATACAGCATCAGTACTTCACTAAAATTCTTAATGAATCTTTAGTGTTGGCAGAAGAGCAAACACTGTGTTACGAGTGGAGGCCGAAATGCACGCATTTTAGCTCACGCAGGCTGGCGTGAGGAGGGAAGAACTATACTGACGTGAGGTCTGGAACATGACAAGGAATGAGAATTCAGAAAGTGGACGTAATTAGTTTGATACTTAACTTTAATCCATTAATGATGAACGTCGCTCTTGACGGTACATGATTCACAATATTATCTGTTCAGAATACATTCTTGAAGTAATTATAGTAACTGAATATGGCGCCTTGCTAGGGCGTAGCAAATGACGTAGCTGAAGGCTATGCCAAACTGTCGTCTCTGTAAATGAGAGCGTATGTAGATAGTGAACCATCGCTAGCAAAGTCAGCTGTACAACTGGGGCGAGTGCTAGGGAGTCTCTCTAGACTAGACCTGCCGTGTGGCTGCGCACGGTCTGCAATCACTAATAGTGGCGACACGCGGGTCCGACGTATACTAACGGACTGCGGCCGATTTAAATGCTACCACCTAGCAAGTGTGGTGTCTGGCGGTGACACCACAGAATCAGCACTTGCAAACATAACATACAAAAACTTCAGATGAAAATGAATAGCTAACAAGCTTTTATTCCACAGTGTGAAAATACTGAGACAATGCTACACAAACTACAGCATTTCAAATCAAGATATTGTATAAGTCATCTACACCACTAACAGCAAACCTCGTGAAAAATACATAGGGTGTCCCAGGAGCAATGGTCAATATTCGGTATGTGACAGGAATGATCAGTCAACACAAAAAAGTGTAGTAAACATGGGCTCTGAAATGCTTACATTAAGAGCTGATAGTACTTGTTAAGTGGATGAGACATGTCTCACAGTGGCAAAGATGAACAGTGCTCACAGGTGATAGTATGGACCGAAATGAGGAGAAAAGTAAATCATGGGTAAATGCATACCTTAAAGAGCTATGAGCACCTGTCCATCTCCACTTCTGGGAAATACATTTCTTCTACTGAACAAGGGCTCACAGCTCTTACGATATGCTTTTTAAGAGGTTATCTTTTCAAAAAAGACGAAGAGGAGGAGGGTGTTCATAGCTGTTCAGGTGTGTATTTTAGAGACCATCTTTACTGGACTTTTCTTTTGTTTCGAATGATCATTCCTCTCATATATGTTGACCATTGTGCAGCACAATGTGTGCAGGTTACAATTCAGTTCAATTAATGCTACACTAAAATTTGTCATGATTAAATGCAAATCATGTTTTCCTGTATTTCCAGGATGCTCTCCCACGAATGGAACAAACCTGTGGCCTTTTGCACCATCACCCTTCCTGCATGTTCAATATTCCTGTAAGTCCTGTTTGGAATGAGTCTACATACTTGTGTAATGTTCCAAGATGGGACACACAAGTGATTTTTTAAGCAGTCTCCTTTGCAGAGTTACTGCATTTTCCCAGTTATTTGCGAATAAACTGAGTTGTCACACCTGCTTTACCTATGATTAAATCTATGTGATTGTTTGGTTTCATATCCCCAAGAATTATTGTACCCAGGTGAGATTACTTATTCAAAATGTGAATCACTGATATTGTTATCATAGAATACTACATTTTATCATTTTGTGACAGGCTTCAATTTCCATTTCTGTGCATGTGAAGCAACTTGCCATCCACTTTGAAATCTAATCAAGATCTGTCAATGTTAGTGCAACTTTACATCATTATGTACAACTATCATCTGAAAAAGGATGAGGTTGCTAATATTGTCTCCTACGCCATTAATACACGACATAAACAGGTGTGTCTCAACACACTTCCCTGGAGCACACCTGTAGTTCTACTTCTGTCAACAACTCTCCATCCAAGATAACATGTTGCATTCTGTCTATCATGAATTCCTCAACCTAATAATTTTGTCTGATATTCCATAAAATAGTACTTCTGTTGATAAAAATTGGTGTGGTATAAAATGCTTTTCGAAAACCAAGAAATACAGCATGTACATGATTTCTTTTCTCCATAGCTTTGAGGATGTGATATTAGAAAAGCCCGAGATAGATTTTGCATGACCAGTGTTTTGAGGTCCGTCCAGGTTCTCATTTAAAAGGCAAATCATTTCTTGGTATTTGGACTCTGGTGCAAGTCTACACTTTACAAATGATTTACAAAGCAGTGCTAAATGCAGACTGTTGAAAGAGTTGTAACAATTAACTGTTCAAAAACTGGATCTCTTTTCACGGGGTGAAATGAAAGTTTTCAGTTGTCAGTACAGAGGGAGTGCCTATTTCAATTAAAACCATACTTTTTGTACCTGGACTTGCTCATAATTTTCCGTCACTGGACAGGATAGAAACACATGGTTTCAGAATTACGTTTGAAAACAGAACAGCAACCATTCAATAAGGGAATTTTACTGATGCAGTTGCAGAGGAGGGGAGGAAGAAATGAGACAAAAACGTACACTCCAAGATTAATCAGAAAGTTCTACATGGCACTTGTGTCCACCCCTGGTAGCAGGTCAGTGCGACGCAATGTTATATCTAATGGCCTGGGTCGGAGATTTTCTCCACTCAGGGACTGGGCGTTGTGTTGTCTGTATCATCATTTCATCCCCATCAACATGCAAGTCGCCGAAGTGGCGTCAACTCTAAAGACTTGCACCAGGCGAATGGTCTACCCGACAGGAGGTCCTAATCACACGGCATTTCCATTTCTATATGGTACTTTTTACTGAAACCCTCAAAAACTGTCATCAAAGGCCAGATCATTTGAATTATACAGATCTTTAGGTGCTTCCAAAATTTTTGGAAGGAAGGAATATACCAGAATCATGCATCACCTGGCAAAGTGAACGGAACAGGTACTATTGTGGTAGTATCCTTACATGTGTAGGGCAGCCACACATTATATACGTCTTTATGACAATGCCATGCAAGGGTTAAAACACAGACTGACATTCTGCTCGACAATACTCCTCACACACTATCACCGTTGATAAGCACTATGGGTTCTGGATAACCTTTACTGTATTTGGTTACACATCCTGTGTCAGGTTACAACCGAGGCAACTGGAAAAGTTATTTTCAAGGCCACCCCCACCCCTCTGGGACTCCCTCCCCCTTCCTTCCCTTCCCCCTTTCTGGACTGGTAAGATTCAGGCTCCCCCTTCTCATATTTCGTAACTACATTAACTGTGTGGGATGCATCATTCAAGGTTTATCACCTTAATGAGGGCATCAGGTTTGTGTGGGATCAGGGCATGGGTATTTCTTGTAAATAATAATGACAAATTTATTATTATTCCAACTATATGAGCTCCTTCAAAACCATTGTTAACTTCCAGATTTTCACTACATATTTTCGTTACTGTAATTTTTCTGTAGAAAGGGACATACAGTATTAACTGATTAACTCACTAATTAATAATTTCATGTAATTATATTTGATTTCCAGTATTGTACCTATTCATGTAAATGAGGGGAATCACAATGTACAAGAAAAATAGTGTCAATGGATTTTTGTAATTCCCAAGCACCATTATTTGCTGTAATCCAAAATTCTGTTAATTCTTGTAGGTCAAAATAGCAGTTTGTTCCTACACCAGAATCTATAAGTAATCAGACATCACCCAAAGTAGTCACTATGTGGTTCGAGAGCAAATGATTAACACCTCATTGTCTGACTTGTGTTTCCATTACAATTACACAGTTGGGTGAACAGCTATCACATTAAGTAGAGCACTGTATCTGGAGCAGATCTTATGACATCGACTCAAGTTATACTTCAGACTTGAAACATTTCAATTGTTTTCTTGGGCACTGACACTGTAGTGTAGACAGTGCCCCCTTCTCTCTGCCATCCGAACAACCTTTCAGACATGTGCCAAAGCATAAGCAATCCCTTTACAGCAGGTGGAGATGCTCAATGGCTGCCGCACTTTGCCGGTGTCCTGTGTCCACACTTATTTAATTATCTCTGCACACACATACATCAACACAAAGCACGCACTGTTGCATATTTATCTACTGGCTAACATACATTTTCAACTTTAATGAACATCTTTCATCAATTAAAGAGAGTAACAGTGAAACACGTTATTTCCGGACAATCTCACGTTACACTACAATACCAATCTTTACTTGTGATTGCTTCAAAAATACAAACCACAGTTTTGTAGTTGCCGTGGCACGCACAGCCACACAAATGCAACGCTCGGCTACCGCGGCAGAGTTAAGCGGTGCCTGCAACTTAGTGCCGGCGCGTTCCGCCAGCCGGCGCTAGAGGCGTTCCCGCCAAACATTCAATCAGCCGCGAACTACGCACATGCATGAGGCTTTTTCCGGCGTGGATGGTCACACTATGATATTACCATCCACCAGTCATGGATCGCCAATGGCCGCCAATCATCACTCTGGAATCAGCGGAGGAAGACTGGAGCCATGGAGCCACCTTGTTAAATAGCCGGAAGAAAGGGAAATAGGCGTCTTTCGACCCGCAGCGGACTGTCGCCCGGAAGATACTTCGACACAGCTGGAACGTCCAGGAGCCACGTCTTCGCTACGCCGGCCATCAACCCCGGACTCTGCACCCTTCTACTTCCTCGGCACTCGCCGGAAGGCGTCGAGAGAAAACCCAACAAAGGAACGTAAATTCAGTTCAGCTGCTAATATTTCAATTTGATAAGGTGGCATAATCTTTGGCTTGTTATAAAATTTTGGTAGGAGAAGAAGCCTTTTGTTTTCGAAGAAAGTTTATCTGTTTGTAAAATTAAGCAGTGGACCTTGCTCCACCTAATCAAAATTTTTTTTCGCACATGGGTGTTGATCTGTGGATATAACAGTAGTCCTAATTTTTCAGATTATAAAAATACCTCCCTTCATAAAATGGACTTGTTAATTCACTAATTAAACAAATTAGGGAATTTCACCTTCTCAAAAATTTTTGCCAGGTTTCAGGAATCCCAAAGTAAATCATTTTCATAAAATAACACCTACACTTTGTCATTTTTTATTTATCCACACACAGTTACACTGATTTGCTTCTAATATGTTTGTCTCTATGTTCTTTAAGTTAATTATCTTTTGTGTGAATATTTAGAACTAACAAATTTTGATATTTACTCTTATCCATATCTGTATAAGTAGGCATTTAGTATTGTGTGCAAGTCGCTAGTTTGCAACATGTATACGCTGCATCAGCCTGGGTTAGATAGTTAAACCACGTACATCTATGCGTAATTATCAGAATTTTACTTAGCAATGTGACTCATTTAATACAGTAACTATAACCATCAAAGGCAAGAGGTTGAACAGTAAAAGTGTCAAGCTACTATGCAACAAACTTGAACCTCATGTTATCTGTCTGTCACAACACAATGGTGAAAGTGTGCTGTAATTATGTTGGCACACTCCTCTCTGCTCCAGACATCCAATCACACAGCAAATTTCATATCTATTCGTTTTATGGAATTGTAAGAGCAATTAGGTGTGAAGTCTGATGAATACTGCAACTGCCTTATAAGCACATGCTTATATTGGTCATTATAGTTTGAACTGGCAACAAAAAATACAAGGAAATTTGGAGACCATTTTGAACAAGTTTTTGACCTTCTACAAGCATGAAAGACTCTTCTGTAGCAAAAATTTGCATTAACTGATGTGGTATGAAGGCTACTCTAATCTCTGGCTGTTGTCGCACTGCTTCCTCTGGGACGTAACCTGTGTCAGCTACCACAACTGTCAGCTGCTTTATAGAAATCATATACACACATCAAAAAAAGTTTTCAGAATTCCTGAGGATAGACGTTGACTGTGGATATTTTATCACAGACACAGTCTCTCTGACTGTTCAAAGGTGTTACTAAACCCGCCCAAAGATGTAAACAACCATGCATGAGCAGCGCCTATTAGACAGAGGGGTCCGACAGCTGATCAGTTCCAGTCATTCCACGACAAAGGAGGTATACGGGCCGTGTTGTTTGTAGTTCAACCATGCCTAGACGGTCAATACAGCAGTTGATCACATCCGCATTGTTACTGTGTGCCAGGAAAGGCAATGGATGACCACTACTTACGGATTATGGCTCGGAGGAACCCTGACAGCAATGCCACCATGTTGAATAATGCTTTTCGTGCAGCCATAGGACATCGTGTTACGACTCAAACTATGCGCAATAGGCTGCATGATGCGCAACTGTACTCCCGATGCCCATGGCGAGGTCCATCTTTGAAACCACGACACCATGCAGCGCGGTACAGATGGGCCCAACAACATGCCAAATGGACCATTCAGGATTGGCATCATGTTCTCTTCACCAACGAGTGTCGCATATGCCTTCAACCAGACAATCATCAGAGTCGTGTTTGGAGGCAATCTGGTCACGCTGAATGCCTTAGACACACTGTCCAGCGAGAGCAGCAAGGTGGAGGTTCCCTGCTGTTTTGGGGTGGCATTATGTGGAGCCGACGTACGCCGCTGGTGGTCATGGAAGGCACTGTAATGGCTGTACGATACTTTAATGCCATCCTCCGACTGATAGTGCAACCATGTCGGCAGCATATTGGGGAGGCATTCGTCTTCATGGACGACAATGCGCACTCCCATCATGCACATCTTGTGGATGACTTCCTTCAGGATAACACCATCGCTCAACTAGAGTGGCCAGCATGTTCTCGATATATGAACCCTATCAAACATGCTTGGGATAGATTGAAAAGGGCTGTTTATTGACGATGTGACCCACCAACCACTCTGAGGGATCTACGCTGAATCGCCGTTGAGGAGTGGGACAATCCAGACCAACAGTGCCTTGATGAACTTGTGGATAGTATGCTACAACGAATACAGCACGCATCAATGCAACAGGACATGTTACTGGGTATTAGAAGTACTGGTGTGTACAGCAATCTGGACCACCACCTCTGAAGATCTCGCTGTATGGTGGTACAAGATGCGATGTGTGGTTTTCATGAAAAATAAAAAGGGCAGAAATGATGTTCATGTTATCTCCATTCCAATTTTCTGAACAGGTTCTGGAAGTCTCGGAACCGAGGTGATGCAAAACTTTTTTTGATGTGTGTATTTAGACAATGCAGTCTTCACTACCCGAGTTTTCACACACTATGCTGTCACACAATCACATCATCAATAACTGGACACTGTCACTACATAACATTCCTGCTTTAACTTTCCAATGAACAGTGTCAGCAGAAGTTAGGGAAATGAAGGTGAACCTAGTATCATTCAAATGGGCTGCAGAAGGTGACTTGATACTTATTCCCTACTGTGTATTTCACCTTAACACTTTTTTCTTCCCTCACACTATACCTTACTTCCAGATTTAAGTTTTCAATGTGGGCTGCATTCATCTTTGGAATTAAAGGTCCCTGTTTTTCTCTAATGCACAATTTTTCACCCTTAGACCTTACAGTTATTAATGAGGAATACACAGAGCTTATTCTAATAAAAGACTAGAAAACTGGTGGGAGTGACCACTGCCTTACTCAGAAACTCAAAGTTCAGCAACCCTGATCACAAATATTGTTGGCTGATGTCCCTGAAACGTTTGCTGTTTGGTACAACCTATAGTAATTTATGGAAAGTCAAAGTATTTCAGGTATTATTCCAACACCCCCACTTCCACTTTAATCCTTGAGTGTTGTCTGGGACCATACATGATCACATTTACTGATGAAACTGAAACGGCTCAGAGAAAAGCCGTACAATTTTTGAGAGAATTATTTTAGCTGAAATACACAGTTAATTCCAAGTTGATATCTTACAAGCAAGGGATCAAACAGCTTTAAGACCTGCTCTCCAGATCTGGAGAATCTAGTGTCATTTACTTGTTCAAAAACATTAGTACACCCCTCTACCAGACATTATACAGGAACAGTAATGAAATACATAAGATAATTAGATTTCATATGGAGTCAAAGGTAAGTGCAAAATACCTTAATGCGATGAAGTATGGCATAAATAATACTTGGACAAGGTATCCTACACTACAACCATGTAGATGTAGATGTAACTCTGAATGGACAAAGGGCAGAGCACTATGCAAACAGAATATCAAAAGGAGTTGAGAACATTTGCAGAGTGAAACAAGCTAACTTCAGCAAGAAACAATATCAAATAACATTATGTGATAGTAAAGAAAAATGCAAATCAAAATATGTCAAAAGTAGCAATGAATATAGAGCTTACAGAAATTTGCAGAAACGGAATGTATGTAAATTTAGTACTTATTTACCTCAAAAAAGAATGTCAGACCTTGACAGAGATAAGGGAGTAGGGACCAGAGGGTTTACACTGAACATATTTCTTCACCAAAAAGAAAGACAAACAGAAATAAAGTAATATTTTTTGTAGAGGTCTACTAAGACTTTGTTACATCATGAGACAAGGCCAAAATAGCAAATTGTAATAAAATGTTCACCAGTTTAAACAGACACTGTCAAATTTATTTTGGTTAAAAATAAGTTTCATCACAATACAAACTTAATAATTCTTTATAACTATATCAAAATTATTTTGGACAATAAGGTTGTACAAGGTTGTCAGAAAATTCCTTTACTTGCTGTACCCCACGCACTTCATGGTCGAGAAGTGGAAGCTTTGTTACATGGAAGTCTTCATAAAGATCAGCTATCTGGAACAGAAAATAATCACTGTACCAATGATGGCTGCAATATTGTAATAGATAATTTATAGGAAGATGTGCTTTTGCACACATTATAGTACACTCACGAAGATGCTCTGTACCTTATGTACACAGTAACTATAGGCTGGATACACACTATAGTCTTAGGGTAACATCACTGCCTTATAGTGGTTGGGGCTTCAAGGGCCACCTTCAACACTCAAGATGATTTTAAATATTCTATGAAATCGGGTATCCACTGTAGTGATACCATTAACTGACATACATAACTACATATGCATGTGGGTTTTGAGTAAACTAAAGAAAGGGCACAGAATTACAGTACTCTCAAAACAGGATTCCTGATTGTATGGGTAATTTATATTATTATTATTATTATTATTATTATTATTGTAAAACTTTATAGATGGAATTCATAAATACTTTTTCTTACAAAATTCTGTGTCTCATATGTACAAAGTTCTACATTTGCTTCCCAGTTTTGTAAAATCTGCAGTGCTGCATTCATCAAGTCCGTTACATATACTGTGTTCTAGTGTTCTGAACAAACATTTTATTTTGTTTAGTGGATTTTTCTGAATCATCAATGTTTCTCACTAATCCTTTAGTGGGGATGTGTCTTATACTGGTTTCATCCCTCTGCTCAACTCTCCCAAGCTTCTTACAACAAACTAAACTGTTTGTAATTATCTTATACCTCAGGAGAATCATCACAAATTTTTTGAAGTCCTTTTTTGACATTATAACTTGTGAGCAGGAGGGACAGTTAAGGAAGGGTAGATGACAGCTGTGGTGGCTGGGAGAGCTAACATGCGCATGGGATAGGAATGCTACAAGGAAAAGCAGAGTTGCATGGGACAGGAAAGCAACATGGCACCAGCAGTGGTACGTTTGTGTAGCCCATGGTGGCCATAATATGGAATCACATTGAAGACCCTTAAAAATCATGTTGTACTGGTGCGATTTGTTGTAATTCAATTAATAAAATAATTCAGTTAATACAATATCAGAAATTAAAGCCTTCAGGAGATTGTAACATTCAAGACATGGTCGTATGTTACAGAAGTGCAGTGTAGTGTAATGAACAGAGATGCGGAGTTACGAAGTGGTGTGTCGCTGGTTCCACCTCGCTCAGGAGTGAGTTTCTTCAAATTGGCTATCTACAAGAGAGCTTGCACTACTAGCAGATACATATTTTTTAGTCTTTTCTGTTTTAAGTCTTATATTTCACTTGTTCTATAGAGTCTGCTACTGAATATAAAAGTTATCAACTAAGAATGACCTTGGGGTTTTACTAAAAAGTGAGAATGACAAAATACTTTTTATCTTGTGGATGTTCCTATGCAGTTGGTTTTAGCATCCGCATCTATGTGGATGTCAGCTGCCTTGTTCCGCGTGAGGACGTCAAAGCTATCACAGCTAGTTTCAAGAATTTGTGGGCACTAGTGCTGTTTTCAGAGCATCACCTGCAGCCGTGAATTGCCACTAGAGTGCACTGTGGACACACATACAATGTTGAGGCACATGTGCCATATGCTCAATCCGGGTTTCTTCTGAATGTTTAGCAGGACAGTGGAGGTCATCGCATTTCAAATTCCACAGCCCCTGTGACAAAGCTTTTACAGTCATTCCATGTAAACTCTCATATATTTTGGTAGATCCTAAGGTGACCATTTCAGAATTTACTCATACATTGAAGACCCAAATAAACTGGTACACCTGCTTAATTTTGTGTAGGGTTCCCCGGAGCACGCAGAAGTGCTGCAACAAACATGGCATGACTCAACTAATATCTGAAGTAGTGCTGAAGGGAATTGACACCACGAATCCTGCAGGGCTGTATATAAATCCATAAGAGTACAAGTGGGTGGAGATCTCTTTTGAACAGCATGTTGCAAAATATGCTTAATAATGTTCATGTCTGGTGAGTTTGGTGGCCAGCAGAATTGCTTAAACTCAAAAGTGTGTTCCTAGAGCCACTCTGTAGCAATTCTGGATGTATAGGGTGTCACATTGTACTGCTGGACTTGCCCAAGTCTGTCAGAATGCACAACTGACATGAATGGATGCAGATTATCAGACACAAGGCTTATGTACATGTCACCTCTCAGAGTTGCGTCTAGATTTATCAGGTGTCCTATATCACTAACTGCACATGCCCCACACCATTACAGAGCCTCTACCAACTTGAACAGCCCCTTGCTGACATGCAGGGTCCATGGATTCATGAGGTTGTCTCCATACTTCTACATGTCCATCCACTTGATGCAATCTGAAATGAGACTCATCCAACCAGGCAACCTGTTTCCATGATCAACAGTCCAATATCAAGGTTCAAGGCCCAAGAGAGTTGTAAAGCTTTGTGTTGTGCAGTCATCAAGGGTACACGAGTGGGCCTTCGGCTCCAAAAGCCCATATTGATAATGTTTTGTTGAATGGTCCACACGCTGACACTTGATGATGGGCCAGCATCGAAATCTGCAGCAATTTGTGGAAGGGTTGCACGATTCTCTCCAGTCATCATCAATTCCATTCTTGCAGGATCTTTTTCTGGCCACAGCAATGTCGGAGATTTGATGTTTTACCAGATTACTGATACTCACGGTACACTCGTGAAATGTTCGTACGGGAAAAATCACCACTTCATCACTACCTCAGAGATGCTGTGTCCCATCGCTCTTGCACCACCAATTATGACAGCATGTTCAAACTCACATAAATCTTGATAACCTGCCATTGTAGAAGCAGTGACCAATGTAACAACTGTGCCTGGCAGTAGTTGTTTTATACAGGCGATTCCGACCGCAGCGCCGTATTCTGCCTGTTTAAATATTTCTGTATTTGAATACGCATGCCTATACCAGTTTCTTTGGCACTTCAGTGTATTTGGTACATGGGTACAGACACGTTTTAATAGAAAATGGCCAAATAGCACTATCTTAACTCCAACCATTGATGATAAATTCAGGTTTGAAAGCTCAAGGGTGTGGATTCTTTCATTATTAAGGCACCAATTTCCCTATTTTCCGAGACCTACTACTTAGTAATGAGTTGTCCTACAGACCTCAGTTTTTTATGGATCTAGTACATAAGCTACTCAGTAGATATAATGTTTAAAACATAGGTTAGACCATGATGGGAGCACTGTTGCTATGGAAGTTCATGAAAATGCTTTGTGGGGACACCTGCAATTCAGGCAGTATTTGGCTTTCAAATACGATAAAAACTGGTACAAAGCACACATTTCCCATGTATCATACAAATTCAAAGGTGTTCAGATTAACTGCATGTCTCCTGCTGTATCACATGGCCCAATAGGAAAGATGATGTTTGTATTCCCTTAGGTGGGTGTCCCATCATTACAAAGTCACAGTGCACAACTGTATAAACTTGACAATAAGTGCTATGAAAAAATTGTATCTCTCACCTTCAAGTGAACTCATTTTGTTTTTGGATCAAGATGTCATGAAAAACGAAGTTGTATGGAAGGTGGAAGAGTTTTAAAAACACAATTTCCTTCTTTATATTTGAATTTATTTGTGAAACAATTTTTTGGAGAATTTTTATAACTATATATACTGGCATAATTATATGTAAAAAGTTATTAATGTCTCTCATTTCTGCTTGCATTTTGTCTTTTGATTTACTGGAGTTGTCTTTTTAATTTTCAGTAACAGAGTAAGTGTAGATCACCACACTTGTGCACCCAAGCTGTTCAAGGAATGCATATTATTTTTATTCACAAATTCTCTGTAGTGGTGAATGTGGATGGTATGTAAAAGTGGCATTTTTATTTCACTCTTTGACAATGAATAAAGTGAGTTAGAATATTCTTCTCTGCACCTAAGATTGCTACAAGATATGTAAACATTTCAGGGGGGGGGAAAAAAACCACCATCAAGTACAGATTCAACCATCTATGTAACCCACTGACAGGTTGGCATACGAGGGAGCCACGTGGATGCCCGTGGTTGTGTTGTGGATTTATTTGTGTACTTGCCTCCAGGATAAGTAGTTATGTGTGAAGATGTACCCTGATAGACGTATAAGGAATAAAGTGGTGTGGCTGTATTCCGAAAAGATGTTGGGTGAGGTAGTGTTTGGCAGTGGCAATGCTATGGATACGAGGGTGGTTGTTGGCATCAACAGTGACAAGTAGGGATACAGGTAGTCAGCCCTCAGCCACACTACCCCAACTCTTGTCCCATTTCCTGTCTCCTTCCTCCCCTCTACCAGAACCCTAAATCTTAGTCAAGCTACAAAACAGCTGTCCCAGGACAGTGTGTTCAGCTGGCACAATGTAGTTGTACAGGTTTTGTGTGTGTGTGTGTGTGTGTGCGCGCTTTCCCTTTTCAAGTCAGGTACCTTATAGTGCATGGCTTTCTCTACCTCTGGAACTGTAAAACCACATGTATAGTTTCCAGAATGAATTTTCACTTTGCATCAGAGTGTGCACCAATTTGAAACACCTGAACAAATTAAAACTGTGTGCTGGACACAAGACTTGAAACCTGAAACCATGACCTTTCATGAGCAAGTGCTATACCGACTGAGCTGTACAAGCATGTCTTATGACCTGCCCTCACAGCTGGATGTCTGCCAGTATTGCATCTCGTACCCTCCAAGCATTACAAAATTTCTCCTAAATACCTTGCAGGACTAATACTGGAGGAAATGCTAATGCATGGCTTAGTCACAGCCTGGTGGATTGGTTCCAGAATGAATTTTCATTTTGCACTTCTGTGAAGCTGGGAAGGTAGAGGATGTGGTACTGACAGAAGTAAAGCTGTGAGGGTAGGTTGTGAGTTGTGCTTGCATACACTAGTTAGTCGAGCACTTGTCTGTGAAACGCATGATTCCCAGGTTTGGGTCACAGTCCAGCAGATAGTTTTAATCTGTTAGCAGTTAATATGTGTCTCGTAAAACCCAAGGTTATTTTTCTTTCCTGTGTAAGTTTTAGACAAAGAGTTGTTTCCAATGGCTGAATTCTGTGTCATTTCTTCATATTTGTTTTATTTTCTGTTTTTTCTATTTTTATGTCAGATCTTCATAAGGGTCCAATATACCTCCATCTAAATACTTACTTGGCAAACCACTGCAAAGTGCGTAGCAAATAGTACTTAGCATTGT
Organism: Schistocerca nitens; assembly: GCF_023898315.1. Lineage (NCBI taxonomy): Eukaryota > Metazoa > Arthropoda > Insecta > Orthoptera > Acrididae > Schistocerca > Schistocerca nitens. The sequence goes on from NC_064619.1 coordinate 662,476,886, forward strand.
GTAACATGTTAAGGTTTTACCCATCACATTCCTTGGGAAAAAGACAGGGGATAGGTTGAGAAAAATTAAAAAGGAAGGCTATCTTACCCGTGGATGATATAGACCCACCTCTTATGAGGACAAGAATTTACAAAGATGAAGGGGGAGGTGTTAGAGAGGGAGAGTAGTGGTCAGAGATGGTAAGCATTGTGCCAGCTTCAATCCAGAGGTAAGGACATAGAGAGAAAAAGATGAATTTTGCAGAAGAGAAACAGTAATATCAAGAACCAAAGGGTGAAAATATGAGAAAGTGGCAGGGAGGACAACAAATATGAAAAAGTAACAGTAAAAAGAGGAATATTAACCCTCCACCCATGGGAAGTGCAGAACTACGTGTTCAGCTCTAGTCTTTCCAGACAATTTTGCAGGCCCCACTTATCACACTGGACATAATTTTAGCACTGTTTGCATCTCAGAACTTGAAATTTTCTATCAAACACTTTTCTGTTGCCCTGGAACATCATAGGTTGCCATTTTCCTATGTCTCTTTCTGTAGCTCTGGAACATCAGAGGTCACTATTCTCCTGCTGAATATTTTATCTTTTGGTCTGAAACATCAGGAGTCACATTTTACATGATCTCCAGTTTCACTTGCATAGACCTTTTTGTGCCAGCAAGTTTGTAACCAAGTTCCCAAGCTCGTGTATGGATCCTTAATTCAAAATATACGACACTCACAAAAAGTATCATTAAGTTTATTTTGCTTTTACAATGTTGAGTGCAGTTTTCATATTCCTCATTATAAGTAACATGAATATCAAGCAACAATCAACTCTAAATTAAGTTTCTTGTTTCCTAGTTACTTTCCTTTGATTTTATCCTTACAACTATTCTAATTATTGAATAAAAATGCCTTGCAATTCTTTCGGGAAAAATTGGAAAATCACCTGCAGTTAAAGGGTTAGATGAGATACAGGTATTAACATATGATTAAAAATGGCCATCATAAAGAAAAAGTAGAGGGGGTGTTGGAAGGCAAGTTCCCATCTGCAGAGCTCAGGAAAATTAATATGGAATCAGAGGATCCAAAGAGCCCATTTGGTGTAGCAGGCACTCAGGTCCCTCCGAGCATGTGTAATAACTGGGTACTGAATGTTTCCAAAGTTACCCAGTTTTGCAGTGGTCATTCCCATATAAAATGCTATGCAGTGGACACAAGTTAATCGATAAATATGCATGGTTTCGCAAGTTGGTCTGCCTTCAAATATGATGTACAACTTAACGGCAAGGACGGAGCACATTTGTTATGAGTGGACGCACTGTGCTGGTTTTATACTGGGGACTATTGCAGAGATAGGAACCTTGCAACGGGGCAATGGTACGGGGATGGATTAACATTGAAGCATTCAAAGCCAGTACTGAGTGATGAAGAGGAGGCTCCTGAGGTTTTTGTAACTCGTAGTTGTTTGTGAATAAGATCTGTGGAGTAATTGCAGGGGAGGAAAGTCAAGGACAGGCTGTTGGCATCAGTATAGGTGGTTTGCTGCAGTTGTCTATGGTGTAGGGAAGTGACAGTTTGATGTGGAAGGGGTGACAACTGTCAGAGTGTAGGTGCTGTTGCTTGGTTGTGTGTGGACTGACGTTTAGATATGGGCTTCAGTGAGGTGGAGATCAATGTCAAGAAAGGTAGTGAGAATTAAGTGTGGCAGTAATTCTCTATCTTCCTTTGTAAAGAAAAGTCTGCTGTGCTATCATCAGTTTATGTAGAGATATGGCCTTATTTTGAAACGACCTATATGTAATCTATTAGTAATGTATTTATCATTCTGCACGAATGGAGGATGGACATGTAAAAAGAAAAATTAGGTTGGGATGGAAGGATTAATACAGGAAGAAGAAAGACAGCGTAGCCACATTATTGGTATGGTGCAGTTTGGCAGCACATTGGCAGACTGGAAAGTTCTGTGTTCAATTCATTGGTCATATGATGTTTTCTGGTAATTAATTTGACACACACACACACACACACACACACACACACACACACACACACACACACACACCTCCATAAACAATACAACTTATACTGTTTTGTTAAATAAAGATTATCATTTTTACCTCTGAAAACTCAAACTGCATTTCTTGCTGTTACAATAAAAACTTTATAATAATTAAGGTCCCAATGTAACTCCCAAAAGGATTATGTTAATTAAATTTGTTTTTAACTAATTCTGCTTTAAGGCAGCTCTTTTTAAGAAATAAATATGAACGAGTCTATCAACACTCAGCTTCTGTGAAAGTCCTAACACAGAGTTTGTGGCTTTTGCTAATGTTTTTGAACACATTGTGCTAATAAAAATAGGTCTGCAAATGATAAATGACAGCTGGTATTTTGGTCAATGGTCTACCCAAAAAAGGTAGATAGTGTTTGTTGAAAATCAATATTACTGTGCTCCAAGTCATATCATCAAACAAATCAACTCTGTCATCAGGGTGAGGTCCTTATGCTAGATCCATTCGCACTTGGGGTTACAATACATACCTTTCTTAACAGGACTTTGATAACATGTTGAGCTTGAACTAATCAGGAAGCAGAAACTGTGGCTGATTATTTCCATCCAAATATGATTAGCTGCCCTACGAAGACGTCAATATGATAACTAACATTGTCTTAATCAGTCAAGTGTTGAATTGAGTACTGCCAGTTACACCTAAAGAAAATTATGTCCTGAAAAAGGAGGAAACTTCCAGTTCAGCAGGAGCTGAATATTATTTACGACATCGAAGATAATTGACAATTTACTGACATCTTCAGGAAAGGTCTTTTCGAGCTAAATATGGAGTAGCCGTTTTTACACAGGTCAAGAAGAGAAATTAAATAATGACCCTAATACATTGCTCACTGGAATGCTGTGACACAACTGACTCCCCTGAACTGTTTTGTGAAGACTTGCTGTTATCCAGTATCACTGTTGTTAAAGAAGCCACGTCCCTTAAGTAGGAGCAGCAAGTGAGCCACTTCAGAACTTCCATTTCTTTCAATGATGACACCCTCACTTCCACATCCGAGTTGTATGTGAGTAAGCTATGTTGAACGAGCTCTCTGCACTAGATGATAGCGACAATAACAACAATGATGAGGAAGAGGGCGAGGAGTCACTTGCACTAAGTTTCACTGCAGTTGTGCAAGGACTTGATACTGTTAGGAACTATTTTCCTCTTTCTGTGCAGATGATTAAGTCCTTACCAGCATCAACCTGCTGAAGTGATATCTGTCACTGCACTATGTTGGAAGAAAGAAACAAACAACTCTTCTAAATAAAAAAAAGACTGTATTTGTTGAAAGATAATGCTTTTGCATATGTTCAGCTTTGTGAAGGACAAGTTATATTAATGTTAAGATAGATTTTCGCTGTAGTTTTATTATTAAAAGTTTCTTATCTTGCTTAATGTTAAAATTCAGGTTGTGGGTCACCACTTCCATGTTCTTGGGCTAAAGCCCACTCTACGGAAATTTGCAGTTTAAGGGAAAAGTTGTGGGTTCTCCGATGTAAATTGAAAACAGGTTTTACTATATTAGAATAGTGAAGAATACATGCTCACCTGATCCAAATATTTCTCCTGGACTTTGTGTCTTGCTGCACACATACGACATGGCACTTCTCCTGCAGAGGGAAACAGCAGCTGGTTCACAATAATATTGTGTGTGTCAATTCCACACTTTGTGAGTTCCTGTACAAGTCGCTCTGTTTCATATAGTGACAGGAATTCTGCTATGCACACACAAACAAATGTTGTCTGTTCCTGGAACAAAAAATTTAAAATAAGAAAAAAACATTTTAAATCATTTCACATAAGACAACATGCGTGGGAACACATGTGGTTACTGCAAGCATGCCATACTAACACAGATGAAACATGGCAAGAAAGAAAATTTCAGCTACAAATTGTAACATATTGAAACATAGTTGGATGGCCTTGTTAAGAAGGTGACAAGAAAATTAAAAATTGTAGATAAACAAGAAACTAAATAGCATCTCATCCACTCATTTATAAATTTTCTGCGGCTTTCACTGTCATTCCCATCTTACATCTCACTTGTTTCTCTCTGTTTCACATTTTGAGAACTGAAACTCCACCAGCCAATTTTAACAGTTAAAACAATCTAAAAATATATTCAGACAACTGTTTTATGCTATTTGTATTCCCATGTTCTTATGTATGTCTGAAGCATAAATACTATATGTTTACAGAAGTATGGGATTGTGATAAGTGTGAATTGCATCATATATATGGTGATTCTTTTGAATGGAGCCTCTACCCAGACATTCTACATACACAGAAGCTGGTAAATAACTTTCATTGTATATGTCCAACTGCATTCCTATGCTACTTTTCAACATAGTTATTGAAAAATATAAAGCACATGAAGTAGATTATTAAACATCACCCGAAAAAAAAGCCTAAAGTCATGAAATCCTGACGCTATCCCTATGCAGAATCGATGTTCTCTACTGATGGGTCAACCGACTGGTTTTAACAACTGATTAGCCAGACAATTGTTTTTTTGTTCAATTTGTTTTTCAGATTGCCACATCAGATATGTGACTTTTTTGCACTCTCCAGCAGACTGACGATTTCAACATTTTGATCCAGGCATAAGTAAATACACAGGCACAAAAAACTGAACTGAAAGTTACTTATTAATACTAAATACAAAACAAATATCTGAACAACAACAACAGTGAAGAGAATGACAATGTACAGAAGTCAACAATAATTATTTAACAACATCAAAACAATATAATTTTTTTGTTCAGAATTGAATGTGCTGGGGTCAGCTGAGTCCAATTGCCACTTCCAACAGTTTAACTATGAAACTGAAGTTCCAATGAGTGAAAGTGAACAGCACTTCTTCATACACATTAAATACTAGATTTGCTACTTTTCAACAGGCTACGAAATGTAAAGAGGTTTGTGTGCCTGGATGTGATATGCATGTGTGCAGTCAGTGTCAAATTTTTGTACAATACATTTACCTTCCACACACCTAAATGGTGGGGTGAGTATGTAAGGGCTAGATTCATTTTTCTTTAATTTATGGAGGCCATCACACCTTTTCAGTAAAATGCATTTCAAACTTCCATTAAAATTTGGCACCGTTCCTTTTTTCTTCTCATACTCATAAGGGAACTTTTACACTAACTCTGTACTGCCAATAATATGTCAGCTTATTGGTTTTGTGTTAATTGCATCCAAAACAACTTAATCCACAGCAATAATCAATTTTAAATGACAAAAAAAATTTACCATTTTGCAACTTTATTATAAATTATCAAAGTTTTCTAATTCCATTAATGTAAATTATGGTTAATGATACAAGCTAAAATGTGAGAGGTACTTACAGGATCTCTGAACTGCTCATTCACTTGACGGATGATTGCCAGCATTTCCTCCAGTTTCCCAGAAAACGAATCTGCATTGAAGTCAGACAAACCAAGGAGTGCACCAACCTATATGTATCATTAAGTGGCTATATATGTATACATATTCACAATAACAGAATGTGTTATGTAACTGATAAAGAAACTCAATATAGCATGACGATAAGCATGTGGGGGAAGCACAAAAGAAAGAACACCAAAAGAATATGACGTGTCTAGGAAGCTTAATGAATCTTTAAAATGACATCTCTAATACTTTATATTGAATGTTTATTTAGTCCTGTCTAAGTTACCATCCCCCAGTAATTTATACTGTGGAAACAACTATGTTTAATAATACAGTTTTATCTGCAAAATATGGAAAACATCTGTTCAGTCCTAATTTTGAAAACAGTTTGGATTAAGTATACATTCTTATTTCCTCTTTTCAAACGCAATGATTGGCCAACAGATTTATACAGATACTAGTCTACTCATAAATCTACAACTGAGTATGTAACTGGAATCAGAACAATTACAGTTGCAAGTCAATTTATCTCAGCTTACGAACTACAGACTTCAGCTTGAGAATTGCAAAATTTCTAGTTTAACCTTCAGCCAAGTGGTTTATCTTAATTACCTCACTATAAGGCAACCTTGAATAAAAGATGATCCACTATTTGAAAATGGTTCTTGTGAATTTTGTTATTTGGACAAATATTAGCTAATGAAGATTACAAACTGTTTTACTGATATAAAGATCTTCCAAAAAACTAACATTACTTACTGTAACTTACACCATTTATTGATTGTCCACATTTTTGTACTGTAAGAAGAAATAAACAAAAAGAAATAGTTTACTTGTATTTTACCTTCAAAACCTCTGTTTTGCTTACTTTCTAAGGCAGTAACTAGTGTTATTATACAAGGGACATTTCAAGACTGGCTGGCTGGCTCTGAGCACTATGGGACTCAACTGCTGCGGTTATCAGTCCCCTAGAACTTAGAACTACTTAAACCTAACTAACCCAAGGACATCACACACATCCATGCTCGAGGCAGGATTCGAACCTGCGACCGTAGCAGGACATTTCAAGAATTAGAGAGACAAACTGATGTATTAATGAAACATTTTGGGAAAGTTCCGTACTTTCAAGACATTAGATTGGCAACAATGAGAAGAGACACGCTGACAGATAAAAATTGTTTTCTTTCTAACCTCAATATTGCATGTAATAATGGCATGTTCACTTGAAGTTTCCACATTTGTTGAACAATGTTTAGTGACCTGTTTTTTTGCTTTCTGAAGATGAAAAGCCACCTAAAATCTTTTCTAGAATAATTTTACAGTATTCTAAAAGTAGTATGAAATGCAAACCTTTTCATAAGTGAATATTACAGAGTTTAAAGATGGTCAAACGTCAGTGATAGAGCAATATCCTGGCTGGCCAATTGATGTGTCAGCTCCTTTGCTCGACATCTGCATTGACAACAGTATTCATGAAGACCAACATATTACAGTTGAACATATAGCAAAAACAGCTGCAGCAAGTGTTAGTAGAGTTTCTAATGATTTTAAGTATGTACAGATTGGTTGTTGGTTGGTTGGTTTAGAGACGGAAGGAGGGACCAAACTATGAGGTCATCGGTCCCTTGTTCCTAATAAAACAATGCCACAAGTGTGATAATAAAATGGACGAAACATATAAAACAAAACGGAAAGAGAGGAAAAGCCACAAGAACGAAGGGACGGCAACGAACACTCAAAGGAACAAAAGAGGACAAGAAAACAACAGAGAGACGCTAGAAACAGAAGAGAATGAAACATGGAAGCAGATTACAGTAGCTGGTCAACCACGAGAATAAAAAGCAAAAGCCAGCCACTCTGCAATACATTAAAACCTCCACCCTAAGAGCACTAGGGTGGAGGGCACAGAGGGACAAAGGACATGCATTAAAACCTACATAGAAGTATGAAACCCGCTCTCACGGATAAAACGTAAAACTAAAGCTGCTGTGGAGGCATTGTCACCCAACACCGAAGGCAGGGTGCTGGGAAAGTTAAAAGTCTGCTGCAGAGCGGCTAAAAGTGGGCAGTCCATCAAGAGGTGGATGACTGTCATTTGGGATAAGACAGAACATGAAACATGACTTTGCGGCTGAAAACTGGAAGCCATGGGCTAGACCCCGTGACTGCGCTTTGTGGATGGCTCCCTGGAGCTGCCGCTCAGCAACAACAGTACTGGAGTAGCAGTACAAAATGCAGAAGTCGTCTGCATACAGAGAATGTGAGAGGGAGGGCCTGAAGCTGCTGATAGACCGTTAATGGCCACTAAAAATAGAGACGCTCAATAAAGAGCCCTGCAGGACTTCATTCTCCTGGATATGGATGGAACTATGGGAGTCACCAACTTGGACACAGAAAGTACGGAGCAACAGGAAGTTTTGGATAAAAATCGGGAGTAGTCCCCGGAGACCCCACTCATACAATGTGGCAAGGGTATGATGTCACCAAGTCGTGTTGCATGCTTTACGTAAGTCAAAAAGACGGCAATCAGGTGTTGCCATCTGGAAAAGGCTGTTCGGATGGCAGACTCGATGGACACAAGATTATCAGTGGTAGAGCGACCCTGGTGGAAGCCGCCCTGACATGGAGCCAGCAAGCCACGTGACTCCAGGACCCACCCCATCTGCCGACATACCATATGTTCCAGCCACTTACAAAGAACGTTGGTGAGGCTGATGGGCCAATAGCTATCCACAACAAGTGGGTTTTTACCAGGTTTGAGCACCGGAATGATGGTGCTCTCCCACCATGGCGATGGAAAGACGCCATCGCACCAGATCCGGTTGAAGATGACGAGAAGATGTCACTTGCAGTCAGATGATAGATGTTTAATTATCTGGCTGTGGATGCAATCAGGCCCAGGAGCTGTGTCGGAGCAATGTGCAAGGGCACTGACGAGCTCCCACTCTGTAAATGGGGCATTATAGGATTTACTGCAGCATGTAGTGAATGCGAGGACGTTCCCTTCCAGCTGCTGTTTGAGTGTGCGAAAGGCTGGGGGGGGGGGGGGGGGGGGGTGGGTTGCAATTCTCTGATGCAGAGGCTCAAGCAAAGTGCTCGGCAATCGCGATTGCATCGGTACATAACTCATCATTTACGGTAGCACCGGGGACAGCTGCTGCGGCCTGGTACCCGAAAAGATGTTTGATCTTTGCCCAGACTTGGGAAGGTGATGTGTGACACCCAATGGTGGAGATGTATCTCTCCCAACACTCCTCCTTCCATTGTTTGATATGGTAGCAAACACAGGCACAAAGCCGTTTAAAGGCTATGTGGTGCTCCAGGGAAGCGTGCTGCTTATGCCGCTGCAGAGCTCGCGGGCACTCCTTAATTGCTTCAGTGACTTCCGGCAACCACCAAGGGACTGCCTTACGTCTCGGGCACCCTAAAGAGCGAGGGATCACGTTTTCTGCCGCAGAAACAATTGTGCTAGTCACCTGTTCAACCATCACATCAATGTTACTGTGTGGGGGAGATTCAGCGGTGACAGCAGAGGTGAAAGCTCCCCAGTCCGCCTTGTTCAAAGCCCATCTGGGCAGGTGTCCGTGTGCCACCTGACACTGGGCCAGTGACAGGAAGATGGGGAAGTGGTCACTACCACACAAGTCATCATGTGATCTCCAGTGGATAGATGGGAGAAATCCTAGGCCGCAAATTGATAAATCAATGGCCGAGTAACTACCACAAGCCACACCGAAATGTGTGGCAGCCCCAGTATTTAAGAGGCAGAGGTCGAATTGCGACAGTCAAGTTTTGACACCTCTGCCTCGGCCAGTAAGCATGGTACCACCCCACAAGGTGTTATGGGCATTAAAATCTCCCAGAAGTAGGAAAGGTTTAGGGAGTTGATCAATCAGTGCAGCTAATGCATTCAGGGGTACTGCACCATCTGGAGGAAGATATACATTGCAGACAGTTATTTCCTGTGTCATCCTTATTCTGACAGCCACAGCTTCAAGAGGGGTTTGAAGGGGCACATGTTCATTACAGACCGAGTTTAGGACATAAATGCAAACTCTATCTGACACTCGATTATAGTCACTACGGTTCCTGTAATATCCCTTATAGCCACGGAGGGCAGGGGTCTGAATTGCTGGGAACCAGGTTCCCTGGAAGGCATTGCAGATAGCAGGTGTAAAGTTGCCGTAGCTCAGCCAGGCGGTGGAAAAAACCGCCACAGTTCCACCACTGCAGGATGACATCGTGAGACTTGGAAGGCATGGAACATTCAATGAGGCAGTTTACACCTCAGAGTCACCTGCTGCCACCGATTTATTGCCTGAGCAGTCTATATCCATTATGTCTGAGGGTCTGGCGAGATCTAGGTCCTCAGCAGACGCCAAAATCTCCACCCCATCCTCAGACACACAGCTTGTAGGTAGTGGTGGTGTGTGTTCCACCACAATTTCCTTGTTTTTTTTTTTTTTTTTTTATGCTTGCTGCTCCTTGGGTTTCCCTGGCTGGGAGGACTTCACTGACTCAGTGTCCGGGACTGAGGATGTGCGCGAAACCCTACAACCAGCTGCTTTTGGGCTCTTCAGCCACTGGCAGTTGTCATCTTTCCCACTAGAAGAAACCTGGGAAGGGAGTGACCCAAGGGACCCATACCTAGCAAGAGAAGCCGAAGAAGACTTTCGTTTCTTCAGTTTATAAGTGGGGACAGACGTCACCGATGGTTGGGGGGAGGGGGGGTGTTGCTCCCAAAGTAGGTGGTGCAGGATCAACAGGGAGGGAAATGCCCCCCCCCCCCACCATCAAGAGGGAGGTGTAGTCTTCCGGCTCAGAGGTGACCTGGGTTGACGGAGCTGATGGTGCCAGGACTGTTGTAGCGGCGGCATAAAACAATGTCAAACGCACTGGATGCAGGCGTTCAAATTTTCTCTTAGACTCAGTGTGGGTCAGCCTGTCCAGGGTCTTGTACTCCATGATTTTCCTTTCTTTCTGGAGAATCCTGCAGTCAGGCGAGCAAGGCAAATGGTGCTCTCCGCAACTGACACAGATGGGAGACAGGGCACATGGGGTATTGGCATGTGATGGACATCCGCAATCTCAACATGTGACACTGGACGTACAGCGATAAGACATATGGCCAAACTTCCAGCACTTAAAGCACTGCATCGGGGGAGGGATATAGGGCTTTACATTGCACCAGTAGACCATCACCTTGACCTCGGGCAGTGAATCACCCTCAAAAGCCAAGATGAAGGCACCGGTGGCAACCTGATTATTCTTCGGGCCCCAGTGGACACGCAGGATGAAATGTACACCTCGCGTGTCTTCCACCCTGATGCCACGCACTCCAAACAGGGGCCCTCCCATGGACACCACCCAGCTGCAGCAAAGGCCACCTGGCAGGATGGCCATTGCCAGGAGTCCCAATGCTCCAGGGGGATGGGCATCCACCCCTTGGTGTATAAGGAAATCAGCACTAATATTTGCTAAGGATAATTTTACTGTGCTTTGAGTCATTTCATGACTGCTAGTCTACAATCTAGATACTAGATATGGGCCCATTTGCAAAAGTTCTGCAGTTCTTAGTTTTGAGAGTTAAATGATGTTGCAGGAAGCAGGGAAAAGAATGTCCGTCCTTGCACGTATCACCACTGTAAATGGGTGGAACATAAACGAAGCAACTTTTGGAAGGTTTCCACTACCAGCATTCACAAAATTCCTTTCTATTGTTACTTAAAAATTGTAAATGCATTTTCCATCACTAAATAGCTAAACTGTTTGCAGAAAAGTATGCAAGAATCTAGTAACTTTGGTTAACATTCCTATAACACATGCATAGCTTTGCCTTGCTTCTAATCTGTGACATCACCAGAGCTTCAGCCAGTAACGCAGCCTTTTTTATCATGTGAGCAAATCTTTATACTTAATGATTTTTAAGCTTTAATCACATGAACAATATATTTTGTAGGAATATTGGCCGTAAATGCTATCTGATTATAACAATCCCTCAGAATAATAATAATAATAACCATATTTTTAACATAGGAAAACAGCCTATTATTACTAACACTCTGTTGTCTTTTGATATCAGAACCTTAGCTTCCCTGGGAAGGTGTTACCTGAAAGAATCCAGCACCACCATTCCCCTCCTGTTAATCAAGTAGACTAGTGTTCTGCTCCAAACAACCATCAACCAATTTGAGGTTTCTTTTTTGGTATGGTCCCCTGTGAATAACCACATAGTGGGGCAGCTGATCTTCATCATCTACCAGAGCACCCATCATTACTGATCTTCTGGCCTTTTCATTGCCAGAACATCTTATAACAACAATATATCATTCTACATCATGCCAAAATAAAGAAGTGTGTGCTTATTGTTCCCTTAGGCTGATTCCATAATGTTGAAGTGCCAGTAGTTCTTCATTCTGTGAAGTGAGAACTCACTGAGCTGTATTTGGTCTTTACTGAAATGAAGCCCCACTCACTCTACCATTCTCATACAGCAGCCTATACTAATTTTGAATTCCATGCTGCCTGCTGTTGCAATCTTCCTGTCTCCACCACTTTCAGTCTGGAAATTTGAAGTAAGCACGAAGCCTTCACGGTGTTTCTCACGTACGTGGCATTAACTACTGCTTCAATTATGAATCCTTTCCTGGTTCAGTCTCCTGAAAGTTAGGAATTTACAACTGGTGTTCTTTAAGTTATTCTTCACCTAAGAACTTTCACTTCTTTCACAGTAATTTTTCTTCTTGTTTGTACTGTGATTAACTTAAAATTGGCATTATATTGGAAAACTTAACAATAAAAATCAAACTGTCTCTTTAATAGCATACTTAATTTGTTAATGTACATTTCAAACCACAGCTTTATCATCATCATGGTTTCAGTTAGTTATGATGTCAACACACCAGAAATGCATATCTGTAAATTTTGCTGATATCTGTGCAATGACACTGCAGTGAGAAAGCTTCCACAAGTTGTTAGAACGAGTATATAAACGTACACCATTTTCAATAACAACACTGATTAAGTTTTACTTCGAAACGTACATTGGCAAATTAAATATGTATTGAAAAAACAATATGCAGACTTTATTATTAATTTTTCCCTTCATTTCACCATGTCAGACTTGCCAAGAATAGTCATGATGACTACCATGACGAAAATAGCATTATATTGTCTGTATGAACTAATTATAAAACTTGAACACTTACATCCATGTACCCCAACAAAGACACAGTTCTCATTTCAGTCATTATTGATTGCTTCAATTTACTGTTATTACAGTGTTGACAATGAAAGCACAGTGAATACTATTGTTACTTTTACTCTCACAAAATTTGCATGCTAACATGAAAGTGATGGAAAATGCTACTAAATTCAGAATAAAAACAACAATATGTTGGTCTCTTGGCTCCCTGGTGTTGGAGCAGCACAAAATATGAACACATTGTGCCTGATTCAGCATTTGTTGCTAACCTTGGAAATATACCCTGAAGCAGTACAAGCCAAAATGACATTGTTGTACCCTGTATTTTGTTTCTTGTGTCACATTTAGACAAAAACAGTAAAAAGTTCAAAGTATCAATTGACATTTTTTATGCCTAGTCAATTGTCTGTAGCAACGTATACTATTGTTGAATATCTGCCCATTTGTACTACTCAATTCCAACTACATTACGATTCAGGAAAATGTCAGTTGTGTGGTAAAAGTTCACAAATGCACTTAATATGGTATGCATGGTTACTGTTGACAGCACGACTCAGTACGAAGCCTCCTCACTACTCCTCTCCCCATGCTTCTCCCAGTTTTTGTTCGAGCTGCTGCCTCCAGTCCCCTGCTCATATTTCTGAAATTGTTTGAACTTGTGCTTCATCACAATTACCAAACCTTCATCTGCAAATGTAAGCCAACTATGTTATGCTATAACATAATGTAAAAAAACATTGACTCAGCAACCAAGGCTTAATTTGTCAATGTAACTGCCCATATTTTTCGAATGACGAATTTGGGAAAAACTACTACTTACAGTCAGATAAATATTGCAGTTGATATTATATAACCTTCTATAAGTTCGCAGGCTTCTGAGGTCATTCTAAATATATGCCAATCTTTGGAGTGACTATGTCACACCATTTTTCCGTTCTATTTCTTCAACAATGCCAAGTTTTGACCCCCCTCCTGGGTTGGTCTTCAGATGTCCACAGGTCAGTGTCATGTTCCATTACATAAAGGCATTCTTCCATGCTTTTTCTGAAGAAGAGGAATTAAGGGATAAATATTTCTCAGGCTCTTATCGGTAGGCCATAGCTACTGGCTAGATACTAATAGCAGGCATTCCAGAGAGAAAACAGAAAGAAAGAGCGTGTTTAGTACTGCTTGCTTCCGGGCTGGACGGTAGATCAAATTGGTGTCTAAATACTTATTTGTGCTACGACACACCCAGCATGCCCTGTTCTCAGAGTACTGTTAGATCTGTAAATCATACATCTATGGATTTAACATTTACAGAAGGAAAGTATGGGAACACTGTAGTGACCTCCAAGTATGAGTATGAGAGGAAAAGAGATTATGTCAAATATTTCAGCAATCAAGACAGTGAATAATATGCTGTTAGGAATACAAACAATTCCCAGGAGGCCAATTTGGCAGCACAATAATAATTTTTCTTGTTTTTTTTTTCTGACTTTTTGGAAACATCCCTCCAGCCCCATCTTGTACTGACTCCTATCAATACCTTTCTAAAAATAACGGGCCACCCATAACACCCCACACTTCTTTAGAAAAAAAGTGGGAGAACATCCGTTTACATGTGAATGCATAACCAGCTTTCAACATTCTTGAGTCACTGGTAAACATCAGAACCCACCTTAGAAGACCCCAGTAGAAGGTTTTGAAAGAGTGCATTGTTGAAGTACCAAAAGAGGAAAATGATGGACCTAATCATCCAGAAGATATTACTTACACATAGCTTTCTCCTTTTATATTTTTTCATCCTGTACATGTGACGCTTTTCTGAAAGCGGTGATATTTGTATTCCATTTTAAACTGTATATCCCACTTCAGGGCATATTTCAGAAACTGCTAACCTGGTGCACTTTTCTGTCCAACAAAGTGATCATGTGAGGTGAATAGACAAAAAAAGTTCTCAAGGTATCAATCGACATTTTTTATGCCTAGTCTGATTCATGAATGAAGGCAGTTTATCCCAGTCAAGGCACAACAGAGTTCGCATTGTTGCTGGTTCTAAGCAACAAGTGTGGTATGCACATGCATGTGCTTTGCACTGAATGTTCACTGGCTGTCAGACAATGCATGACGCAGGTGCGCAGAACAAGCTTAAACTAACCCACAATCATTCATGACAGCATCTGTAGGATCCTATAGCACTCTTACCATGCAATAGAAAGAAACCAGTGCATGAAGAAAGTACAACAGCACTAAAATATGCTTGGGCTCTAAAAGATCTGGTTTCCAGTAAGAATTAGAAAATGGAACTGCAATAGCCTGCAATCATTCTTTGACAGTTCTATTTTTTTTTTTCTCAGATTACTTTATTACCTTCAGACAAAATTAAGTAGCAGTGAGTGAAAGCTATAAAGAGTACTTAAAATGTAATTCACATCATTATATAAATTACATTAAGACATAATGCCTGTTGGCTTCTGGCTTTGATTCTTCTCTTGACATTTGTTTAGTGACTTTTCTGATGTTCCACCAGCATAAATGGCTGGCATTGTTAAAATTTCACACTCCATTGCTCATGATGGACTGGCAATAAGCTTACGACCACAGATCATAAGTACCTATTGTGTCAACATCTGAGGGCTTTTCCCTGGTCATTACTGCTGTGTTCTCTCCTTGCTACCTGCAATGTTAGTTCACTGCAGTACAGGAACCCATGCTCCATTTAGCTTGAGGCATTCCTCTTTTTTGTTTAAGCTTTCATAATTTTTGTGGATTTCTATGGCTTCCCTGAACGAGCAGGCACGACAGCTCTTCTCCACCATGAGCAGTTCCATCCTGGTGAGTTTTATTATACTGTCAGCCTCACACAGCACAGGCTTCACCATAGCCAATTTCTCGATATGTCGCAACCCACAGTACCATTTATGTTCTGTGATCCTGGTTTATATGGATTTGTGGATTCGTCTTTCCCACATACACTCTTCCAAATGTACAGAGTATGCAGTATATTCCTGACATTGCAATTGGTCCTTGGGCCCTTTTGTCTTTTGTTGATCTGAGACACACTTTCATATTTGGTTTGTATATAGTCCATACACTTTCTTTGAGCAATATGAAGTCAGAAAATGTCAAACACACACTGGCTGAAGAACCCGAGACCGAAGCCAATAGGCAATATGTCAATAAGTGGCCACAAAAGCCACAACGATTTTGTACATTAAACTATGTTCAACATTTGCTGCTGTTCATTTAAAATCTTGCCCATAATGGAGAAACTGACAAAGCTGACAGTAATGTGAAGCAGATTTTCTTCCACAGCTTTGGAATGAAAGGTTCTTCACGGTAGAGGGAAGCACAAAAAATACCATGAAATTGGCCTATTTGACAAGTTGTGTATCTGTCTATCAATGACTCAGAATAACTATCTGGTGAGTTGGTACCTTCACTCCTAAAATTATTTACTGACATGCATAAAGAAATTATCACAAACACATGGTGTACTCAAAAAGTAAGGGGCATTTTCTTTTATTTAAATGTTGGCAGCATAGGTCAAAGTTGCCCAAATGCTGTTCTATCTATTGCTCATCTATAAAACCATGAAGTCATTTGTTTTAATTCAGTAGTCATTTGACTATGGGTAACTGAAATGGCACCTTTTACAAAAATTCCTCCTGATACTTGTGAAATCCTTGCTGTAACTGTATTTTCATGTGCAAATGGATTTTCAGCTGCTTGAAACCATCAACAGTTGTGGCTATAGTTAAATTCTTTTATCTTGGCGGTTTGCGCATGCCCGCCCAGACGCGGGAGATTGCTGCGTTGCCAGTTGTACGTGCCAAGAGAAGCAGCGCCATAGTATAGTTCGCAAACTTACATTTAGGGGGGAGTGTGCAGTTTATGAAGTAAAGCCACCATGGCCGCATTAACCCTTTCGCTGCTACAGAGACGTGCTCCCCGCATTCCGCAATGTGCGCGCGATTTTGTCATCATTGCATTGCTCGCCTGTGCAGACACATGGTGTTTCAACTGCTTTGACACACTTTATCATTCGACTTCATAAAAACTATTTGGCCCAAAAATTTGATTTTTACACATCTTCTTGACTGATCCCTTCCCCCCATAAATGACTTAATTTTTGTTTCAATGTTCAACGCAGTTATTGTGCAGCATTAGATGTAGTAAACCACTGCATGAAATTTTGAAGAGTTTGCAGAGGTAAAAGCCCATAGCGTATACTTTCCATATGGTCGATTTTAGTTGCCACTAAAAATTTCAAAAAATTACATTCAAACGAATAAAATTCATGAAGTAAGACACTTCAATATTGTTTTTAAATAAAGAAAATATTAAGCACCAAACACGGTTTGAACTCAGAACCTTTGGCTTAGCAGTCGTACACTTTCACCATTACGCTAATGCAGCTCGTCATTCAATGCATCTCCCGGAGGACTTTAAAATATCACACAAAATACCGACAAACACTGTTGGTATGACTATGAATTACGTTTCGTCGAAGTACAATAGGAAATAACAATTACCGCTGTTCTTTATTGCGAAAAAGCAGTTAGTGAGAATGATACAAACACTTTTCCTTGCTATCGCCTGAATCAGGAGGCTTATTGCTTGTTTGGTTTAATTAATTAATAGAATATGAAGCAATTGGTACAAAGAATGCTTTTTCCAAACTTTCTATAAAAGAAAGTCTGCTATCATGACATTGCTTTTGTTCAATTACTTTATTTATGACAATGTTTCTAAAACTGAAGACACTCGTCCATGCTCTGCACTGCAGTCAAGCTCTGGCAACGTCGTTCTCTGTTCATTGGCTGACTGTGTTTTGTGACGTCAGATGCGCAGAACGAACCTAAACTCGGCCGCTGTCATAAATGATGCACACTTTAGTTTATGAGCCTACACCAATGATTGAAGAATACATTAGACAATGGTATCAAGACTTCAAAAGTTGCCGTACATATGTGTGCAATGGGGAGTGGTGTGGTAGGCCCAGTACCCAAACCAATGAAATCGTGGTTGGTTGGTTGGTTTGGGGGATTAAAGGGACCAGACTGCGACGGTCATCGGTCCCTCTTTCCAAAAAATTAAAACCACCCAAAGAGAAGAAAAACGAACAGCAGGAAAAACGTCAGACGACACAGGACAAGAAATACTCTTACAGAGCTCAGACAAGACAAATTAAAATCACACAGAGTGTGATGGTGGTTGGCCGACCATAGAGATAAAAAGGAAAAGCCAACCACCGAGAACACATTAAAAACTCAGCGTAAAATCGTAGGCCAATGGCCAGAATCAACACAAAAGAACAGAACAAACACTCAGAGTAAACGATAAAAACCCCCTGCCCGAATAAAACGTAAAACTAAGCCAGCCATAACAGGGTCATCGGATAAAAGGGCAGGGAGCGTATCAGGCAGCGCAAATGTCTGCCTGACCACAGCTAAAAGGGGGCAGGCCAACAAAATGTGGGCCACTGTCAAAGCCGCCCCGCAGCGACATACAGGAGGGTCCTCCCGGCGCAGTAAATAACTGTGTGTCAGCCGGGAGTGGCCAATGCGGAGCCGACAAAGGACGACTGAGTCCCTGCGGTTGGCTCGCATGGATGACCGCCACACAGTCGTCGTCTCCTTAATGGCACGGAGTTTATTGTGCGTGATCCGATCGTGCCATTCAGCGTCCCAAATCGCAAAAACTTTTCGGCAGAGGACTGCCCGCAAATCAGTCTCTGGGAGGCCAACATCCAGAGACGGTTGTCTCGTGGCCTCCTTCGCCAGGCGGTCAGCATGTTCATTGCCCGGGATACCGACATGACCGGGGGTCCACACAAAGACCACAGAGCGGCCGCAACGCGCAAGAGTATGCAGGGACTCATGGATAGCCATCACCAGACGAGAACGAGGAAAACACTGGTCGAGAGCTCGTAAACCGCTCAGGGAATCGCTACAGATAACGAAGGACTCACCTGAGCAGGAGCGGATATACTCTAGGGCACGAAAGATGGCGACCAGCTCAGCAGTGTAAACGCTGCAGCCATCCGGCAAGGAACGTTGTTCGGAATGGGCCCCTAGAGTTAGCGCATACCCGACACGACCAGCAACCATCGAACCGTCGGTGTAAACAATTCCAGAGCCCTGATACGTGGCCAGGATGGAAAAAAAGCGGCAGCGGAAGGCCTCTGGAGGGACCGAGTCCTTCGAGCCCTGTGCCAAGTCGAGCCGAAGGCAAGGGCGAGGAACACACCACGGGGGTGTACGCAGAGGCGCCCGGAAAGGAGGTGGAACAGGGAAAAACCCAAGCCCGCAGAGAAGCTCTTTGACGCGGACCGCTATTGTACAACCAGAGCGGGGCCGACGTTCTGGCAGACGGACGACCGATGGCGGGAACAGGAGACGATAGTTAGGATGCCCGGGCGAGCTGAGAACATGGGCAGTATAAGCGGCCAGCAAACGTTGGCGTCGGAACCGCAGTGGAGGTACACCTGCCTCCACTAGTATGCTGTCCACAGGGCTGGTGCGGAAAGCACCACTGGCAAGGCGTAGCCCGCTGTGGAGAATTGGGTCCAGCACCCGTAACGCAGATGGGGATGCTGAGCCATAAGCCAGGCTCCCATAATCCAGGCGGGACTGGATGAACGCCTGGTAGAGCCGTAACAGGGTAGAGCGGTCGGCACCCCAGCGGGTGTGGCTCAAACATCGCAGAGCATTGAGATGCCGCCAACACGCCTGTTTGAGCTGCCGGATATGAGGCAGCCAAGTCAACCGGGCATCGAAAACCACCCCCAAAAACCTGTGGGTCTCCACCACAGCAAGCAGTTCGTCGGCAAGATAAAGCCGCGGCTCAGGATGGACTGTTCGGCGCCGGCAGAAATGCATAACGCGGGTCTTGGCTGCCGAAAACTGAAACCCATGCGCTACAGCCCAAGACTGCGCCTTGCGGATAGCGCCCTGTAGCTGACGTTCAACAGCTGCAATGCCAGTAGAGCTGTAGTAAAGGCAAAAGTCGTCAGCATACAGGGAAGCGGAGACAGAAGTTCCCACGGCCGCAGCAAGCCCGTTAATGGCTATTAAAAACAGACAGACACTTAAAACAGAACCCTGTGGCACACCGTTCTCCTGGACGTGGGAGGAACTATACGAGGCCGCGACTTGCACGCGGAAGGTACGACACGACAGAAAATTGCAGATAAAAATCGGCAGAGGACCACGAAGACCCCATCCATGAAGCGTAGAAAGGATGTGATGATGCCATGTCGTATCGTACGCCTTCCGCATGTCGAAAAAGACAGCGACCAGGTGCTGACGGCGGGCAAAGGCAGCACTGATGGCCGACTCCAGGCTCACCAGATTGTCGGTGGCGGAGCGGCCTTTACGGAACCCACCCTGAGACGGAGCCAGAAGGCCCCGAGACTCCAGTACCCAATTCAAGCGCCGGCTCACCAACCGTTCAAGCAACTTGCAAAGAACATTGGTGAGGCTAATGGGACGGTAGCTGTCCACCTCCAGAGGGTTCTTTCCAGGTTTCAAAACGGGGATGACGATGCCTTCCCGCCATTGCGACGGAAACTCCCCCTCGACCCAAAGACGGTTGTAAAGATCGAGAAGGCGCCGCTGGCAGTCCACTGAAAGGTGTTTCAGCATCTGACAGTGGATGCCATCTGGCCCAGGAGCGGTATCAGGGCAAGCAGCTAGGGCACTGCGAAATTCCCACTCACTAAATGGAGCATTGTATGATTCTAGGTGGTTGGTGCGAAACGAAAGGCTCCGACGTTCCATCCGCTCTTTAATGGAGCGGAAGGCCTGGGGGTAATTCGCAGAAACGGAACTCATAGCAAAATGCTCTGCTAAGCGATTTGCAATGACGTCGGAGTCAGTACAAACTGCTCAATTCAGTGAGAGCGCAGGGACGCTGACAGGTGGCCGATAGCCGTAGACGCGTCGAATCTTGGCCCAGACCTGCGATGGAGTGACATGGAGGCCAATGGTGGACACATACCGCTCCCAGCACTCCTTCTTGCCTTGGCGGATAAGGAGGCGGGCCCGCGCACGCAGCCGTTTGAAGGCGATAAGGTGGTCTATGGAGGGATGTCGCTTGTGACGCTGGAGCGCCCGCCGGCGATCTTTAATCGCTTCAGCGATCTCAGGCGACCACCAAGGCACAGCCTTCCGCCGAGGGGACCCAGAAGAACGGGGAACGGCAGATTCGGCGGCAGTAACGATGCCGGTGGTGACCGATTGAACCACCGCATCAATGTCATCAGTAGAGAGAGGCTCAAAAGCGGCAGTGGAGGAGAACAAGTCCCAGTCAGCCTTATTCATAGCCCATCTGCTAGGGCGCCCAGAAGAGTGGCGCTGTGGTAGTGACAAAAAGATCGGAAAGTGGTCACTACCACACAGGTCGTCATGCACACTCCATTGGACAGACGGTAAGAGGCTATGGCTACAGAGTGAAAGGTCAATGGCGGAGTAGGTGCCATGCGCCACACTGAAGTGTGTGAAGGCACCATCATTTAACAGCGAGAGATCGAGCTGCAACAATAAATTCTCAACGATGGCACCTCGACCTGTTGCCACTGACCCACCCCACAGAGGGTTATTATGGGCGTTGAAGTCGCCCAATAGCAAGAAAGGTGGCGGCAATTGGGCGACCAGTGCAGCCAGGACATGCTGCGAGACATCACCATCCGGTGGAATGTAAAGACTGCAGACGGTAACAGCCTGTGGCGTCCACACCCGTACAGCGACAGCCTCTAAAGGCGTCTGGAGAGGGACAGACTCGCTGTGCAGAGTGTGAAGGACATATATGCAGACGCCACCAGACACCCTTTCATAAGCTGCTCGGTTCTTATAATAACCCCGATAGCCACGGAGGGCGGGGGTTCGCATTGCTGGAAACCAAGTTTCCTGGAGAGCAATGCAGAAGAAAGGGTGAAGGCTGATAAGTTGGCGGAGCTCAGCTAGATGGTGGAAGAAACCGCTGCAGTTCCACTGGAGGATGGTGTTGTCCATGGCTGGGAAAGGCGTGATGGGACTGGGAAGGCAGATTACGCCGCCGGGTCACCTGCTGCCTCCGATTGAGCACCCGCGCTAGTGCTATTCATGGCGTCTGAGGGACCGCTGAGATCGAGGTCCTCAGCGGACGCCAGAATCTCCACCTCGTCCTCCGAGGCGGAGCTTGTAGTAAGCGGTGGGACGGGTGCCACCGCAATGTTGGTATTCTTGGGGACTTTCTTCTGGTTCTGTTTCTGTTTCTCCCGTTGTGCCTTCGGTGGTTCAGGCTTGGAGGGCTTAGAGGGCTTCACAGGGTCAGTCTCAGGGACGGAGGACGACCGGGAGGCCCTACGACCAGGGGCTGGTGGTTGTTTGAGCCACTTGCCGGTGTCTGCTGTGCCGCTGGTCGGAACTTGCGAAGGGAGGTCCCCAAGGGATCCCTTCCTGGCAAGAGTAGCCGAAGAAGTCTTACGCTTCTCCGGCTGGGAAGGGGGAGCTGATGTCCCCGATGGTTGGGAGGGTGTTGCTCCTGGAGAAGATGGAGCAGGAGCAACAGGGTGTGAAGTGCCCCCCACAAGCAAGGGGGCTGGTGGATGCTGACCGATCTTAGAGCCGATTCGTGATGATGGGAGAACCGTCGTTGCAGCAGCGGCGTAGGTTGACGTCATTGCCACAGGATGGAGCCTCTCATATTTCCGTCTAGCCTCGGGGTAGGTCAGCCGGTCCAGGGTCTTATATTCCATTATCTTCCTTTCTTTCTGCAATATCCTACAGTCCGGCGAGCAGGGGGAATGGTGTTCTCCGCAGTTAACACAGATAGGAGGCGGGGCACATGGAGTATCGGGATGCGAAGGACGTCCACAATCCCGACACATGAGGCTGGAAGTACAACGAGATGACATGTGCCCGAACTTTCAGCATTTAAAACACCGCATCGGAGGAGGGATATATGGCTTCACATCACAACGGTAAACCATCACCTTGACCTTTTCGGGTAATACATCACCTTCGAAGGCCAAGATGAAGGCACCGGTGGCTACCTGATTATCCCTCGGACCCCGATGGACGCGCCGGACGAAGTGAACACCTCGTCGTTCGAGGGTGGCGCGTAATTCATCGTCGGACTGCAGAAGAAGATCCCTGTGGAATATAATACCCTGGACCATGTTGAGACTCTTACGCGGCGTGATGCTAACGGAAACATCCCCCAACTTGTCACAATTGAGCAACCTCCGTGACTGGGCAGAGGATGCCGTTTTGATGAGCACAGAACCAGAGCGCATCTTGGACAAGCCCTCCACCTCCCCGAACTTGTCCTCTAAATGCTCCACAAAAAACTGGAGCTTGGTCGACAGGAACGATTCTCCATCAACCCGCGTATACACGAGGTACCGGGGTGAATATTCTCCACTGCCTTCTTTAGCAAGACGTTCCTCCCATGGAGTAGCTAGGGAGGGAAACGATCTCTGATCACATTTTTTCCCGTTGAGGTTAGACCTCGATTGCTTAGAGACTGCTGGTGGAGGCCCACCAGCGATAGATGATGTACCACGCTTCATTGCGGGTCATCCGCCCTGATGCCACCTACTCCGACCAAGGGCCCTCCCCACGGGCGCCACCCAGCCGCAGCAATAGCCATCTGGCAGGACGGCCATTGCCGGGAGTCCTGATGCCCCAAGGAGATGGGCATCTACTCCTAGGCATACGTGGGGAGTTAACGGCGCAGGCATCAGTAGAGCGATCCCTGTGTTGTCAGGGGGCTACAACCAAGAGGGTACATGGCGGCCCCACCACAACGGACTGGCTACCGTGCTGGATGTTAGGTGACATGTGGTCCATGGTCGCCGTCAGTGCAGAAAAGGGCCCTGCACAGTGTTTGGCAGAAAGGGTACGCAAGAGCGTAGCCATGCCAAGCGATGGAGAGCGGGCAGGACTGCAATGCAACGACGAAGAAGATGGCGAAAGTTCTGAACACAACATGGACACAAGGCACCAAGTAAGGCGCCCTTCCCCAAGTGGCTCGCTCTTCGGAATAATTTAGAAAGATGGAGGTCAAACCCGAGAGGGGACCATCACATTAGGCCGAAACATTTGAGACTCCTTTTAGTCGCCTCTTACGACAGGCAGGAATACCGCGGGCCTATTCTTACCCCCGAACCCGCAGGGGGGAATGAAATCGTGGACCAAGTGGACCAAAAACTGATGGTTGGAGATATGGCTGATGAATTTCCTGATGTTGGAGACTCCACAATTTACACAACTGTCACAAAAAAGCTCGGATATCATAAATTGTGTGAAAAGATAAACTTCCTTCATAAGCAGACATGTTTCCACTCCGTTGTCCATACCAAGAATAAGATGCATCACTTTCATTGTGAACTTTTTGACCACTCTCCGTACAGTCAAAACTCCACACACAGCTCCTATATGTCTTCCTGTACCTGAAACAATGGTTTGATGATGACGAGGAACTCAAGACCACAGATGTAAGTTGTTTCCATTTTCCAGGTGGAGAAGTTTTATGCAAATGGTTTGAAAAATCTAGTAGATTAAAACTATGGAAAGAGCTTGGAAATGAACAGTGACTATGTGGAAAAGTGAAGTAAATCTCTGGGCAAAAAAAAACTGCTATCTAATACCCTTTTTAATGACTGAAAGGCCCTTTCTTTTTCAATATGCCTTGTACCTCCGTACCTTTACACACATCTGAAGAAGACGACAACAACAACAATGACGACAATAATAATTATGATGATAAAAATAAAAAGCATCAAAAAATGTGAAAAGAAGTGAATGTATGAACCATGATCTATTTGCAGTTGTGTAGCATGGAGACACACTGCACTGCAACCTACGTTTACTTGTATTTGCTTCAGATCTCTGACTTTGTAAATGGTGTAAATAAAGCAAGTTTTTAAAATGTTGCAATAAATTTTATCATTAGACAATGTTGCAAATTACAGAAAAAGATGGGATCTTTGATGGTCATTCTGCTAAAAAATATGCCTAGTATGATACTAAATGCTACCAATATTATTGAAAGCATTCATATACACCTGTAATTTCACACCAATGTCGAAAAAAGGAACTGACATACTATGTATTAATAAAAAAAAAAATAAAAAAAATAAAAAAAAAGAGCTGCTGTAGTGGATATATAATTTACATACATGTCTTAAACTTTTCTTTCTGTTGCAGTTCTTAAATTTTCTTACTTTGCTACTGCTAACAACACATTCTTTTAATTACACATACCTGGGAAACGAAAGGGCTAATTTTCATTTTCAATCGTATAATCTTGCCAAGTCCTTTTTCAACAACTTGAGGGAATGACAACAATCTAAGTGTGTGGCCAGTTGGTGCAGTGTCAAACACAACTGCAGAGAAGTTCATACCCTTCACAAGCCTGTGCAGAAAAATCTCCATTATTGAACTTTTACAATAAATAACCACTTAAATTAATACTTGTCATCAATCATGATTCAGTACTTTTAACAAGAAATAATATTCAGAATAATTACGCTAAATATTATCTGTTGTAACTACAGACTGTACAGACTGGCACTAGAGCAAAATAAAGATTTATATTGTAAATAAATTGCAGAACTCTAGGAGAGAAAGATAGGTTAATGACATTGGAAGAGGAGTCAAATAATCTCAAATGGCATGAAGTAGCATTATCATAAATGTGAGAAACAATTCTAATCAATTAATGTGTTTTATTACAGGGAGGAAATATGAGTGCAAGCCTTACAGTAAATAAGAAAATCAGAAACAGCACTGCACATATTGGAAGAACAACAACATTAAATGATCTAATAGAAAACTCTGATGGAAAGCCGATCTTCTCCTCACTCACTCAGCGAGTCTAGAACTACCCACTGAACGGCCAGGCACTGGTTATCTAGCCCCAGCGGAAAATTATTTCTGGCACTATTTGCACACATGTGATTGCCAGGAAAAAGTTCGTTGATCGTCGCACCCCCTTCCGCTGCTGCTGGTTGATGCCCTCTGATGGACTTTGGCCGCACGTATGTGTTTGTTGTCAACTGTGGTACTTGCTTGTGAACACTCAAACACTCTTGTATTAGCCAGACTTCACAGCGGAGTCGGCAACTCGCATCGCTGGTCTGTCTGCAGTGTTGCCACTGCAGTAGGCGTCTGTGGTGACTGCAGCAGCTATGGTTTCAGCAAAGGACACAGTATGCAGTACCAAGAAGAATCAACCCAAGGATAAAATACCAAGGAGGAACAAGTCCAGAAGATTGCAGCAGAGGAGTGGAGGAAACAGATGGGACAGTGAACTGAGGTGATAGGGGAAGACAGCAAAGACAACAGAAAATTATTGTAAGGGATGATGAAGGGAAAGAGGAAAGGTGAGAGTAAAAACACTACTATGCTGGATGAAATGGAAAATAAGTAAACAATACAAAAAGTTGAAAGTAACGTGGGAATACCACTTCACATCTCTCTTAAATTCACATTGGATAACTGACGGGGAGAGGCCACACGGGGAGAGATCAATTGAAAAGGATTTGATATGGGCAGAACTAGAATCCAGCACTGGGCAGTATGAAAGGAGGAAAGGCACCAGATGTGTATATAAAGTCAGCATAAATGGTACAAGTAGTTGGAATCGCAGGGAAAACAGTGACTATACTTGTTATGAAGGTAGTTTGGAGGGAGAAAACAACCTCAAAACACTGGAACAAACAAATGATTGTCCCTGCCTTCAAAATACAGTATAACAACTAGAAGGGTGACACTGATGTGCTGGCAACTGTGCAAAAATATTTGAGAAAATACCAAGGAATAGAATAAGGGACAAAAAGTCAAGAAGAAAATGGAAGGAACGGCAACATATCTTATTTTTGCAGTAGGGCAGCTGCAGGACAAACAATGAGCATCGACAAGATCTGTTGTTGATCTTCCCTAATCTTAAGGAGCTTGACAGTGTGTGCAATAGTAAGTTAAGGAAAGTCTTTGACAACAAAGGTGCATGAAACTGTGCAACTGACAAGGTAAAAGAAATATACCACAGACGTAGAAGATACATTAACATAGAATATGAGGAAACTGACTGGAAAAAAGAATTGTGGTTAAAAAAAAAAATAGGAAGTGCACTTGCATAATTACATTTTTGTTGTTGTCCTGGGTGACAGAATGCACAAGACAGCAGACAGAATTACAGAGAATGATGAGAAGTCGCTGGGCTTTGCTGAACTGAGGAAATAAGGAAGATGAAGTTCAGCAGCAAAAAGATGGATGGGCAGGGCTGGTTGGATTGTGTGGAGAGTTCATGACCCTGACCAGGAAGAGGCAGGGATCTACAACAGAACTGAGTCTGGCAGGGGAACAGTTGAAAAAAGTTGATGTCTTCAAATATGTTGGAACCATAGTGGAAACACACACAGAAGTGAATCAACTGTGATGGTTCAGTGATTTCATTCCATATCAGATAAAAAGCTCCAACAGACAAAACAATACACTGGTTGGTGCACCACTTTCTGTGATACTGGCTGTCTGTGTGGTGTGGGAAAAGCAGGCTGGCCGAGATTGTCTGTAGACAAGGTGAAGTGTGTGCAGGAATTAAGTCAGGAGCCCGAAGAAGTTGTTGATACATGCGAGCAGAGAACGGCAGATACCATAGTCGACTGTCTGTAGCATTCTACGCACACATCTGCATGTAAAACCATACCAGCTGCAGTTGTTAATGCACTGGCAACTCAGCAGACTGAGCTTTGTTCTGACTTTTGTGATGATTTGCAGCTGCTACTGAAGAAAGACAGTTTCTGGCAGAAGTTGATTTTCAATGAACAAGTGTCTGAAAAGGTGACTCCTCATAACATGTTAGTCTGGAGCACAGAACACCCACACATGATCGTGATCACATTAGTGATTCATCTAAAAATTTTTTGTGCCGATTCCTCTTCACAAGTTTATGGACAATTTTTCTTTGTGGAGAGAAAAGTGGTTGATTTCGTGTACATGGGCATGCTTCAGCAATGACTTAAGCCACAGTTAACAGTAAGACAGTGGAGATTTAATTCTGCAACAAGCTCACACTCTATCACACTTTCTATCAGATTTTTCTGATTGCCTGAGTACTGAATGTACTGTCTCAGTGTTGGATTGGATGTGCTTCCCACAATGGGCCCCCACAGTAACTTGACTTCAAGAGATCTCATCTTATGTGATTATCTCAACGATAATGTAGTGCAGAGTGTGTGTGTGTGTGTGTGTGTGTGTGTGTGTGTGTGTGATTTGGGGGGGAGGGGGGGGGCAGTATGCATTTTGCGCTCTAGCTCATCAAAGGATTTATTCTGAAAACTAACAAGTTCTCTTTGTGTTTTGTGTTTACCTGTCAGCGATTCAACACTTCTCTTGTAGTTTGCATGGTACATGTAAATAACCCTATATTGCTTAAAATTACTGCATTTTATTTTGCTGTTAAGAATGTAACAGCTTTGTATTTCAAGACTATTTAAAACCCTGCCTACAAAAGTCTTTAAGGAGGAGCTGTGCACAATGTGGCAGTCAACTCAGTAACATGATAGTCAAGTTCATTCAGTCTGTTGTGTATTCCATGTATTCAGTTCCATTAAGTCAATGGCCTGTATTAAGAGAAACTGCCATGTATTTATGTTAGACTTCTTTACATCTTCGAGCATTGCTGACCAATTTTGAAATAATACTGCAACTTATTATCTGCAAGACGACCATTGTGGAACTGTCCTCTGACAATAAACGCCATTAACAGAAATTTAATTTCAACAGCATCACCTCGATTACTTAAAAGCATTTAAAGCACCCATTAAATCATTCACAAGGCACATGTGGAAACACTCATCTAGGCAACTAAGGTCAGTCAGTCTCATTACCTCCCCTTACATGTTTTTCTATCGCTTCCACACAACAAATGGATCCATCTCGATTTGGACGTCAGCGTGTTAATGTCCCTCCTTTCCAACCATCCTCCACGAGAAAAGAATATAGTGTTATGCATGTAAGAAAGCATATGGTGGTAAAATGCACAGTAACAAGGAGCAGTTTACTATGTGATGCTCCAACCAATCGAATCTTTCTGTGTGTATGTAGTGTGGGCTTCAGGGTGCAAGTAGAACATTTAGTATCGATTTTCATGTGGCGAGGGTACTTGGTGTAGTGCTCATTGCAAGTGATATAAAGCAAAGCATTACATTAAGAAATGGCAGTGAGAGATTTCCAGACATTTTAATTTTTTCTGGGGAAAGTCAGAAGCAGAAACAGTGGCACAATGTGGTGCTCCCCCAGACTTGTTAGTTACCAGGGTAAACAACTGCTGGAGTGTGAGGCATGGAACAGAGACAGAGCGCACAGTGGTAATGCTAAGCCATACCCCTCTGCACAGAGCACACAATGCATGTGCATATCACTATAACAGTTCTGAAATCTAGGTATAGTTTTTGTCTTGGAATTTTGCTTCAAGGTAATTACTGAGCAATTTACTGATCAATAAGGTAATTTACTGATCAATAAGGTAATTTACTGCCAGGAATTCTGATAAATTACATATGAACTGAGGATGTAACTTTTGTTTGAATTTAGCTGTGGCTTATGTTTCAACTAGTTAGTTAGTTAGTCAGTTACATGTTACATAAATCATCTGAATGATTGTTTCATTGAAATGATGTACATTTCATCCTTAATCAGTCACAATAGCAGTAACATTATCAATTTAGTTTACCTTCCACTTTTCTTTCAATGCTGCAAGTGAGAATTACTCGTGTAATTCATGAACTGTTCACATGCATGTGAACCAGTAAATAGCTAGCATTATACTAGTGAAATATTTGTATTTCAAACATGCAGCAAAAGAGACAACACACTAACAGAGGCCACTTTCAAGTACCATCACCTGTAAAAAGGAAGACAATGCTGCTCGCTTTCAATGGGAATGCTGTTTACAATATCACTGAGCAATAAGATTTTTGTAATTTTAGGGTTTTGTGTCTTTGTCAGTAAAAATGGAACCATTACAGGGTCTTTTTGCTGTCCGTCTTGCCCGTACGACTGTTAAGAACCCTTTTTCATACAAATGGGTAAACATATCAAGTTCAGATTTGTCATACACTAAGGTCTACATTTCCTTGGCAGTGTAATAAATATAAGCCTCTGAATCAATGTATTGGAAAGATATAGCCATACCTGTAACATATTTTGATGCTCACTACGTCACTCACCAAAACCTACAGGGTACTTCGCCATTGGCCTAGATTCATGAAATTTAGCAAGAAAGGTTTCACACTACAAATAAGGAAAAATCTGAAAATTGCTAACTTGTCATCATGCTACTATACTCAAGAGGATTCTTAACACAGAAATGAAGAGTGGCATCACAAAGAATAAAATGAAAGGAGTTACTTCTACCTCTATCACTTTAATTTTAGTATTGTTAAGGGGCTCCGGAAAGGCTCAAAATGATGAAAAGTTCAATTTTTACTTTATTGCGTTTTCTGAATCTGCAGACTATTACCTTTTAATAGATATATAATTTATTCAATTCCGAAGACTACAACTATTTTTAAATTTTTTTTGAAATGTGTTCTACATGGGCGTGACCCACTGTGGCGCTGTTAAACTGCTGTCAAATGGTGTTATTATTAACGTCTGTGTTCATCAGGTACATTTTAGTGATGTGAGATAAAGTATGTGTTGTGGCTAACCTGTGATGGTTCAATATATATCGCTGGTGTGATTGTCGATTGTTCCATGTTTATTTACTCTGTCGTTATCTCGAAAATATTCGTAATTAATTCTGTTTCTTGAGTCTCTGTTTTGTTGAAGTATAATAATGAATAAAAGTAAAGTTATTAGAAATCCTCTGAAGGCTTTTAAGAAAAGGAGAAATGTTGGAAAGCCAAAGGTATGTGTTATTACTGTAAACAATAAAGACGACGAAAATCCCCAACATAGCTTGTGTCCCAAAGAAGAAGACAGTTGGTGTAAATATATATAACAAAGGATTGCTAACTGGTGAAGTGTACACTCATAAGCATAGTCTGCCTCATGCAATAATGGAGGTGATAAAACCTATTTTCAGAGACCTAGCAGCACCTGAACTGTTGAAAAAGTGTATTCACAGAAAAACTCAAAACCCCAATGAAAGTGTAAATAGTGTTATATGGTCGAGAATCCCCAAGACTGTATTTGTTGGAATAGAAACACTTCACTTTGGTGTGTATGATGCTGTTGCGACTTTCAATGATGGCAACATTGTAAGGTGCAAGGTATTTAGAAATATGGGAATGAAGATAGGTTCTAACATGGTACGAGCGATGCTTGCTTTAGACAAGCAACGCCTTCGGGCTGCAGACAGGGCTGTAAAGAGTCTAGAAATACAAGCAAGAGTAAACAGGAGGAGGAACAAGAGGAAGCTGGAGGAGGAGTTTGCAGAGGATGAAGATAATCCACCCTATGGACCTGGAATGCACTAAAAAGTTAATCCAATCTTTGTCGCTCGATTCCCAAAACTTTTATTTTCTCATACTAATTACATGTTTTCTAAGGATCTTCCAAACATATTTGTTTCAAACTTTCAGTAAATGTTACACAGTACCTTCTGCATAATTTAACACAGCCGTTTTCCAAAAAAACTGTACATTTTTGAATATATAAATAAAAAATTGCAAAAAAATGTTGTGAATTTTCATTACAATTGAAAAAAAATCATCTTTAATAACTGAACTAAAATTTTGTAAAATCCCTGTGTTAAGTTGTAGCCCATATTTCAATAAATAATCTGTAAAAAG
Organism: Schistocerca nitens; assembly: GCF_023898315.1. Classification (NCBI taxonomy): domain Eukaryota; kingdom Metazoa; phylum Arthropoda; class Insecta; order Orthoptera; family Acrididae; genus Schistocerca; species Schistocerca nitens. The sequence continues at coordinate 662,508,292 of NC_064619.1, forward strand.
TTCAACTTCCTACCTCAAATACTTTGTGAGGAAAGATGTAATTTATAAGCGTTATTTTAACATTGCAAGTATAAGGCGTTCTGGAGCCCCTTAATAGCGATACATTTAGTCATTGTAATGGTTGATTTACTGTTGCTGTTGTAAGAACTGGTGGTAGTGCTACTGGTGCTATTGAGTTGGAGAGTTTTGATTCTCGTAATGTGATTGCTTATCGCACTTACGAGGGTGGTTTGAAAAGCTTTTGGAACGGAACAGAAAAAAGTACTTGCATCACTGAAACGTTTTTATTTTTCGATGTAATCTCCTTGTAGATTAATACACTTGGTCCAACAATATTCTAGTGCCTTGATCCCATTCCTTCAGGCCTGCAAAATAGTTGTCAACTCTGGCTATCAATTCTTCGTTTGGTTAGTTGGGTTGGAGAAGGGACCAAACTACGCGGTCATCAGTCCCTCTGACCTTGGAATAACTAAAACCGATAAAACCTCACACTGTAAGAGGGAACTAGAGCGGCCATAAAATTACAAGCTATTGACAGCGAAGGAAGGAAGAAGGCAGAATAAGAGAGGAGGGAAAAAAAGTGACTAATGACGGGCATGAAGGAAGAAGCACAGGTAGACAAGATAGACACTCAAGATAAAACAGACCCCATAAGGAAAGGAGTGGGAAGACAGAGGGCGGGGGTGAACCATTTACCACCAAGCCCAGTCGAAGCTAGTCCAATGGGGGCAAAGAGGGGAGTAAGATAGCCTACCATCCCCCCCAACCACTGATAAGGTTGAAGGTCCCACCCTTAAATAAAGCGATAAAAACCCCCATCACAAAGAAATCGTAAAACCAGATCAGCCACTGAGGCACTGTCAGCTAACGCCAGGGTTAGCGAGTTAGGAAAGCTAAAATTCCATCGCAAGGCAGCTAAGTTGGGACAGTCCAGTAGTAGGTGAACCACAGTCAACACTGATCTGCAATGACAGAGAGAGGGGTCCTCACGACGGAGGAGATAACCGTGAGTCAGCCAAGTATGGCCAATGCGGAGCCAGCAAAGGTCGACAGAGGCCTTACGAGAAGCGCGTAAGGAGGACCGCCACATAGTTGTAGAATCCTTTATCGCCTTGAGATTGTTTGGCGAAGAAAGAGTGTGCCATTCTGCATTCCAAAGTTCCAAAACCTGACGGTGTAATGCCAAGGGAAGGTCTATTTCCGGAATGCCAATAGCAAGAGATGGCCTGTTAGTAGCCAATTTAGCCAGTCGACCAGCAAATTCATTGCCAGGGATGCCAATATGGCTTGGTGTTCAAATGAAAACCATGGAGCATCCACATCGATCAAGGACAGAAAGGGAGTCCAGGATAGCTATGACCAATGGGTGGTGAGGGAAGTACTGGCCAATAGCTTGCAAACTGCTCAAGGAGTCACTACAGATAGTGAAGGACAGTCCTGAGCAGAAGTGGACATGGTCCAATGTGCGCAAGATGGCTACCAACCCTGCAGTAAAAACACTACAGCCATCTGACAAGGAATGAAATTCCATGTGTCTCACAGAGCTGTAAGCATAACCAGTGTAACCAGCAACCATGAAGCCATCAGTATAAATCACTTCCGAACCCTGGAATAAAGTAGAATTTGTGGTGAAGGGCCTCCGGAGGGACAGAATCCTTTGAAATGACAGAGAGATCAAGACAGAGTTGTGGCTGAGACACACACCATGGAGTGATACGTGCGCGAGTGGAGAAAAGAGGTGGTAAAGTGATGTGCTGGAGCTCAGAAAAGAGTGACTGAATGCGGGCAGCCACGGTAACCCCGCATTCTGGCCGCCGCCACAGGAGGGGGATCTCCGTGTCTGGATAAAGGAGACCATAATTAGGGTGCTCTGGGGTGCAGCGAATGTGGAGCGCATAAGATATCGGCTGTTGTTGGCGCAAAAGTCGCAGCGGTGGAGAGGCTAATCACGGGGCTAGTCCAGAAGGCACCAGTTGCAGGTCGTACCCCACAATGGTGGATGGGGTCTAGTATCTGCAATGTCAAAAGCAGTACCACAGACAGGACTCCTGAAGTCTAAACGAGATTGGGCCAGCACTTCATACAATTGCAGTAGAATAGAGCGGTCTGAACCCTAGGTGGTATTGCACAGACATCTAAGAACATTGAGATGTAACCAGCACATCCTCTTCAGCTGGCGAAGATGAGGGAGCCAGGTCAACCGGGCATTGAAGACCAGACCCAAGAAGTGATGGGTGTCCACCACCTTGTGGGATTGGCCATCGAGGAACAGGTCCGGATTGGGATGGACTGTACGGCAATGTCAGAAATGCACGACATGACTTGGCCACCGAGAACTGAAAGCCATGGGAAAGAGCCCAAGATTGCACTCAGTAGACTGCCCCCTGTAGACAGCATTCTGCAGCGCCGATGACGGAGGAAGCAACATAGATACAAAAATAGTCAGTATACAAAGGGGGACGCTGTCAGCCCAGCAGCCACCACCAGTCCATTAATAGCTACGAGAAAGAGAGGGATGCTCAGCACGGAACCTTGTGGAACCCCATTTTCTTGCCGATGGGAAGTGCTGGAGGAGGAACCAACTTGGACCCGGAAAGAGCGACAAGAAAGGAAGTTATGGATAAAAACGAGCAGAGTGCCACGAAGGCCCCATTAGTGAAGGGTGGTGAGGATGTGGGGGGCCAGGTGGTGTCGTAGGCTTTGTGCAGGTCAAAGAAGACTGCAATGAGGTATTGCCGATGGGCAAAAGCTGACCGGATAGCAGACCCCAGGTGGACCACTTTATCTGGCGTAGAGCGGCCACAGCAAAAACCACCTTGAGTCGATGACAAAAGGGTGCAGGATTCAAGGATCCAAAACAGCCACCAACTCACCATGCGCTCAAGGAGCTTGCTGAGGGTGTTGGTAAGGCAAATTGGATGGTAGCTATCCAACTGAAGAGGTGGCTTCCCAGGCTTCAACACCAGAATAACAATGCTTTCCTACCACTGGGTAGGAAATACCCCCTCACTCCACAGACGGTTGGAAAGCGTCAGTGGCCAGCCACTGGTAAGTTTTGGAGCATTTGGTTATGTATCCGATCCAGTCCAGGAGCCGTGTCGGGACAAAGGGCAAGGGCGTTGGTGAATTCACACTCGCTACGTGGGGCATTATAAGGCTCCACGCAGCGAGAAACGAAAGACAAAGGCCTAGCGCTCTTTCAGGAGGAAGAATGTGGGCAGATACTGAGTCGACGCCAGGGCTTGAGCGAAGTGTTTAGCGAAATGTTCTACGACAAAGTCCGGATGAGTAAGGACAACACAATGCAAAGAAATTCCTGCAATGCCGGTGGGACGACGATGGCCAAAAATTCGCCTGAATTTCGCCCAGACTTATGAAGAGGGTGTGGTCCTATGGCAGCCACACATCGTTCCCAGCATATCCATTTCTGAAATTTGGTTAGGTAATGGGCCCGGGCACAGAATCGTTTAAAGACCAGAAGGAGAGCAGTAGAAGGGTGCTGCTTGAAGTGTTGAAGAGCATGGCGGCGGTCTTTTATGGCCGCAGCAATTAATGGAGTCCACCAAGGGACCACCTTCCTACGGGGGGAACCCAAGGAAGAAGGGATGGCTGAAACAGCGGCAGAAAGAATGGTGGCAGTCAAAGTCTGTGTAGACTCATCAATACTGCTGTGTGGTAATAAAGGGGGGGGGGGGGGGGGGATGGTAGAAGAGAAGAAGGCACAACAATCAGCTTTAGAGAAGGCCCATGTGGGAGGGTTATGGAGAGAGATACACTGAAGGAAGATCAGAACAATCAGGTAATGATCGCTGTCACATAAGTCATTGTGGACACCCCACTGAATGGAAGGAAGAAGGCCCGGACTGCAGATGGAGAGGTCAATGGCAGAGAAAGTGTCGTGTGCCACACTAAAGTGTGTGGGAGCGCCGGTGTTTAGTAGACAGAGTTCAAGCCCTGCCAGAACAGCTTCAACTGTCCTGCCCAGGGCAGTAGCCATGTGACTACCCCAAAGAGGGTTGTGGGCATTAAAGTCCCCTAGAAGCAGGAAGGGAGAAGGGAGTTGTTGAAGGGTGGTTGGACAAGGGATGTGGGTGGCCTGTCAGGCAGGAGGTAGAGATTACAGATTGTGATTGGAGTAGCCAGATCGACCCTAACAGCAATTGCTTCCGGAGTGGTATGGAGGGGAACCCATTTATAACAATGTCCTTGCAGACCAAGGTGCAAACACCACTACAAGACCGCAAAGGGCCAATTCGGTTCCTACGGAAAGTGTGGAGCCCATGAAGGGTGGGTGAGTTAGAAGTGACAAAATGGGTCTCCTGGAGAGCAAAGCAAGCAGCACGGTAGGAGGAAAGAAGGGGCTGCAACTCCAGGAGGTGACACAAATATCCATTACAATTCCACTGGAGGATTCTCAAGCTGCCGAGTCGCCATCCATCACCAATCAGGATGGGGTAATGACCATATAGGTGAGGTCAGACTCTGTTGGTTCATTGGCTGGAGGAGGGGAAGGTAGCACCTCAGGGGGTACTGGAGGGGCCTTGCCCTTGTTCTTGTGTTTGTGCTTCTTCTCTTGTGAAGGAAGAAAAGGGCAGACTGCAGTGAGGTCGGGCACAGAATCATACCTAGCAATCTTAGTGCCCACCAGCCGTGGATCACGCGGCCGATGTGGAGCTGCAGATTGCCTTTCAGTGGGATGCCAGGGAGAGGAGTCCTGGGAGGCAGCTCCAGTACCGGCAGTTGCCAAAGAAGGGGAGCGCTTCTCCAGTGGGGGAGGGGGAGCAGCACTCAAAGGGCACTGATGGGGAAGTGGAGGGGTAGTGAGAGAGTGAGGATGAGGCAGAAGGTGTGGGGTGAATGGGGCGGGGCTGGGAAGAGGAGGGGGTAGGAGGGGGAATGGACGTAACTGAAGCAAAAGTAGAAGTTGTACACACGGGATGGAGCCGGTCACACTTTCAACAAGCCTTGGGGTAGGTAAGTTGATCTAATACACCGTGCATGCTGGCGAGCATGGAGGATGCTGTGCATTACAATTTACGCACACTGGCAGGGGAGCACAGGCACTCCCCTCATGGAGGGGGTGCCCGCAGACACCACAGAGGGGATCATTGGTGCAGCGGGAAGACGTGTCCAAACCATAAACATTTAAAGCATCTCATCGGTGGTGGAATGTTGGAAAGTAAGGTTTTACATCACATTGATACACCAGCACCTTGACCTTCTCTGGGACGGTATCCCCCTCGAAGGCCAGGATAAAGGCGACTGTATCGGTGCAATTGTTTTTAGGGCCTCGCTGTATATGGCAGATAAATCTAACTCCTCGCTGCTCGAGGTTTGCACAGAGCGCCTCGTCAGTTTGGCGAAGAAGATCCCGGTGGAAAATGATACCCTATTCCGAGTTCAAAAATTGGTGGGGTGCGATGGAGACTGGGTCATCACTGAGATGCTCACAGGCATGCAGAACTTAAGATTGGGCAGCAGAAGATATCTTTATGAGCCGCATTTTACTCATGGATTCCACTTCACCATACTTATCTTCGATCATATCTACGAAAAACAAAGGCTTGGTCGTGGCAAAATTTTCGCCATATGTCCTGGTACAAGCCAGGTACTGAGGGAAAGGTTTCAACCCAAGCAGGCGAGTTTGACCCTCTTCCCAGGGGGTGGCCTGTGAGGGGAAGGCCGAAGGATCAGAAGAAAGAGTGTCATATCTTCTATCACTCTTAGAGATGACCACAGAATGGCCAGGATGGTGAAGCTTTTGTCGCTTCATGTACAAGGTGTCCGCCCTAGTACGATGCACTCCGACCAGGGGCTTGCCCCGTGGGCACTATCCAGCCACAGCAAGGGCCGTCTGACAAGGCAGCCATAGCTGGGAGTTCTGATGCCCCAAAGCGATGAGCATCGACTCCTTGGTATACACGAGGCGTTAACAGCTCAGGTACTAGCAGTGTGATCCCTGTGTTGCCAGAGGGCTCAGCCAAGTGGGTACTTAACTACCACACCACACGGACCTAGCAGGAAGGGCACCAGGGTGCAAGGGGAAAAGGGAGGGGAGGGGGAGAGGATCCTGCACCATGGAAACTAGGTTGGGAGTTCATCCCCAAATGGCTCACACTGAACGGAAAATGTTGTAAATGGTGAAAATGTTGTTAAATGGAGGTCAAACTCCAAGGGGACCAAAAACGCCAAAAAGGAGATAGAAACAGCAAACTAAACAATAGCACATACCAAAACATAGCCGAGAGGATAGCCAGGTCAATATAAAGAAGTCCACCAAGGGGGAAAGGAGGAGGCAGGGAGAAAGGAGCAAGGATAGGGTGGGAGAGGAACAGGGATGGTAATGCAGTCTGGAAACAGGAAGGAGACTGCAATAGCTCGGGGCCCCGTGTGTGCCACACACATACTCACAAAACGGACTGTGGGCCCTCTGAGGGGGAATTCTTCGTTTGAAGTGATTCTTTGTCCACCAGGAAAAATTTTCAGTTTTGGGAAGAGATGGAAGTGGCAACAATTCATACTTTAGTTCATGTAATTTTGCCATGGCAACGGCACATGTGGGCGGGTGCACATTGTCTTGATGGAAGATGACTTTCTTCCTTTCTAAACCTGGCCTTTTTTTGCATATCTTTTGTTGCAATTCGTCCAGGAGGTTAGCACAGTATTCTTCAGTAATTGTCTGGCAGTGGGGAGATAACCTACAAACATAATCCTCTTCGCATCCCAGAACACTAATGCCATGACCTTTCCCGCCGAAGGAATTGTCTTTGGTTTCTTTGGTGGTGGAGAACGAGCATGTTTCCACTGCTTTGACTGTTTTGTCTCTGGGGTATTGTAGTGCACCCAAGTTTCATCTGTGGTCACAAACTGGCACAAAAAAAACTTGTTTGTTTCTCCTAAAATGGGCCAAACATTGTTCCGATACATTCATTCTCATGTTTTTGATCCCGCGTCAAGAGTTGTGGCACCCGTCTTACAGATATTTTTTTTCATTTCTAATTCTTCAGTTAAAATGTGATATACCCTTTCGGATGACATCTGGCAAGTGTGAGCAATTTCACACACTTTCAATCGGCTATCCTCCTTGACCATTTTGTGCACTTTTGCAATGATTTACGGAGTAGTGACATCTTGGCCGACCACTGCACCGATCATCATCTAAGCTCTCCTGACCAAATTTAAATTCATTTGTCCACTTGGCAACAGCTGAAAATGGAGGAGCAGAGTCCCCTAGTGTATTCTGGAAATCAGCATGAATGTCCTTTGCTTTCATACCTTTCTTTATGAAGTGCTTAGTCACTGCTCGAATCTCTATTTTTTTCCATCTTCACACATTACTACACGACAGCTCTCTTCCAAGAACACTGGCATAGCTCGTGTTTACAAGCAACAGTCCAATGAATATCACATGAACAACTCGCTGCACTAGCGCTGACCTCTCGTGGTGATTCCGAGAACTTTTCAAACCACCCTCGTATGATATTGGTGAGGTAGCTAATAAAGATATTGGGAAGTCTCATTATTATTCTCATAAGGCTTTCACTGTGTGCCAATGGAAAATGCAGGGAAGAGAAAGGTTTTTATTTGGTTTAAGGGTCATGAATGTTGTGAAAATTTAACAGTAACTGGTGATTGTACTGTTTATCATCATCAATAAAGGTGAAGTTGAACTCCATGACTTAAAAAACACTGAAACCCAAAAGCCGAGAAGCAATTCTTCTTGGTGTTTCAGTCCTCTGGGCTGCCCTGAAACAATCACAGTGTGTCCCTCAGTGACTCAGTAGCTCCATGTTGCTCAATTACGCAACACAGAACTGCTATGACGTCAGGTCCACTGCAGGCTGACTGCAAGTTTGCCCTAATATCACACGAAAAATAAATTTTTTTGTCATGTTATCCATCTGCCAAGATCCCCATTCCTCAGGATTAGGTAGACTTAAGAATTTTAAGCTTCCACATCAATACAATAAAACGAATAGAGCCATTTATGTCACTTTTTGATATCTTGCCCGTACTGATATTGACAACAGAAAAAAAATTGTCGAAATTCTAAACTCCCAGGATGGATGAACCACCTACATACATCACCAAGTCGTACAGAACCTTCGGTGCTTGAGGCCTACTTCACTTATCTGGATCTTATATATTTCTAGTATGTGAAGTTCAGAACTCGAGTATCAATGACCTAAAGGTGTTTGATACACCTCTCAGATATTCAAGAAAATGAGACTGGAAGTTTTCTGAACAACATTAATTAACTGAAGTTAGGACAAGTCTTCAAGGGGATGCGTGGCTCAATCAATGGGGCTCAAAACCGATAATCGCTGGATTTGCTCATTTTGGTCATTTTTTTTCCTTTACCTCTGTACAACTCTATCACCAAGGTCATTTAAATATAAAATTCACCATACATTGCTAATTAACACATATATAATTATTGCTTTATATGATAAATGCATGTGAGTGCAAAGAAAATGCAATACTAGAGCAGGCCTATACAAAGAAAATTAACAATACTAATTTTTACCTCGGTGTGTAAACAGTCTTTGCAGTACATATTTTACTATTAGCTGACAACGGTTGCCCTGACTACTTCACTTTATGATCAGTCCCAGCACAGTAACTTATAAGAGTAGCTGTGCGATACGCAATTAGAAATAAGATGACGTGCATTTTTCATATTAAATGATAATTAAAAGTGTTAATTATCATATATTTGATGAGTTAAATTTCGACCACGTTAAGTATCCAAATTGAACAAAAAGAAAAAAAGAAAAAATAATCACCAAAAATGAGACTCTACCAATCTTGAACACTACTGATTAAGCCACACGGTTCATCATAGAATCATCCTAAATTTGGTGAATTAACATTGCTTGGAACACTTCAAAGTCAATTTTCTCGAGAATTTTTTAGACCTGCATTGAACTGCTCTGGCAGATTCATATGTGAGTTATGAATCTCACGAAATAGTGTGTGGTCTCCTTGTATGTTCTGAAAGTTTTTCAATTGAAAAGTAATTATAAAAAAAATCTGAATTATAATTTGTTAATGGCTACCTGTGATCCATATCGACCCTACTATGTTTAATGTGAAACATCTCTTAACATCAAATTTTCTTTCTTAAACACGTTATTGCAGTTTCGTTGTTATTAATTTATTGGCACCATAACTATGAGGTGTATTTAATAAGTAATGCGACACTTCTTTTCTCAGCCAATTTTAGGTGACAAAACACAGAATGTGATGTGGGACACAGTGGAATATTCCTGCTTTAGTCTCTGTACCTTCATGAAGTTACAATAGGTGGTGGCACTATATGTATGGTGTCTGTAACGGAGGTGAGTTCCAAGCAGAGAGCTATCACTGAGTTTCTTTGGGTGGAAAACAAGAGCATTACAGTTATTCATAGGTGTACACACAGGTGCGTGCAGAATGTCTATGGAGACCTGGCAGTGAACAGATGCATGGTGAGTCATTGCGTGAGGCATCTCATGGCAACAAGATCGTGCAACCTGACCTATATCCCGCATGCCCGCCGGCTGGCCGGCCACACACAGCTGTGAATCCTGCAATGTTTGAATGTGTGGACACACTCAGTTGATGTGATCGATGGGTCACAAACACCTCACTGCACAACTGGACATCTCTGTTAGTGGTGCTACCACACGTGTCCACCAGTTCGGGTATTCAAAGGTGTGTGGTCACTGGGTTCCTTACTGCCTAACAGAAGGCCATAAGAGCAACAAAGGACTGTGTGGAATTGATTGCACATTACAAGGCTGATTGTGACATTTGTCAAAGATTGTAATAAGCTATGAAACATGAGTTCATATTTTCGAACCAGAAACAAAATGGCAATCAAAGGACAAGGAGTGGCTCCACACCATCTCTCATCTCTCCTCCAAAGAAAATGTTCAAAGCTGCAATCTCAACCATAAAGTCATGGTGACAGTCTTGTGGGACTCTGAAGGGGTTATTCTGTTTGATGTCCTCCAACATAGTGCAACAATCAACACTGAAGTGTATTGTGCTACCCTCAGACAATTAGAGGGGAAGAAAAGAAAACGAGAGAGAGAGAGAGAGAGAGAGAGAGAGAGAGAGAGAGAGGGAGAGAGAGAGAGAGAGACTTCAGAGTGTTTGTCAACACAAAAATGCAACTGAACATCTCTTTCTTCATGACAACACAAGGCCTCAAAAGTCTATGCACCTGAGAGAAGCTCACAAAACTTCATTGAACTGTTCTTCCTCATCTACCTATGCTGCAGTCACCACAGACACCTACTGCAGCGGCAACACCAAAGACAGACCAGCTATGCGGGTTGCCAACTCCATTGCGAAGTCTGGCTGACACTAGTGTGTTTACAAGCAAGTACCACAGTTGACAACAAAAACATAGGTGAGGCCAACATCCATCAGAGGGCATCAACCAGCAGCAGGGGAAGGGGGCGCGATGATCAAAGAACTATTTCCTGGCAATCAAATGTGTGCAAACAGTCACAGACATATCCTTCCCCACGAGGCCAGATAAGCCAGTGCTCAGCCACTCAGTGGACAGTCTCCACTTGCCGAGTGCAGAGGAGATCGGCCAGTCCAACAGTGTGCCACCTCGACTATTCTCTCTTCCGCAACAATTGTGATATGTTGTTTCCGTCGTGTTAGGCTAACTAACAGCTGCTAACAGCCGAATTTGACGAACAGTTGTATGCGTACAGAGTTGAATGGAACCCTCATTATAGGAATTAGTTGTTATTTGCTGGATCCGTAGAAGGGATCCTTATTGTTTTTCGTTTTGAAGAGTGTGTTACCATTGGTGGCTCACTGTAGTTCCCTTAATAAAAAGAAAATTTGGCAAAACGAGTTGGTTCTTGTTCTGTAGATCTAGCAGTGATGACGAGTTTGTTCGAATTCCTGCATGGTTCCATTATTTGTTGACATGGCTGAAGGTATTCTGGGTTTAGATGTGCCATTAGCTTGCATCCTTGAGCTGTTGGATCGTTTGCAACACACAAATGAACATCTGATTCAGCAACTGCAGGCTCTGACTAGTGTTCCTCCAGGGATTCCGGCATTAGCCGCATCTGCCACATTCCTGCTGTTTGCCAAGTCTATTGAACCATGGAGTGATTATGCAGCTCGCTTGGAACAACATTTCCTTGCCCATGGAATCCTTGAAACTGGCCAGCGTCGTGCATTTTTTCTTCCTGATGTGGGTTCTGACACTTATCGCTTAGTGCAGTAGTTGCATCTGGAGGTAGAGCCCCATGCTCTCCCTTACGTACAGCTTACCGCCAGTTTAGCTGAGTATTTTGATGCTTAGGTCCACGTCGCAGCAGCTCGCACCAAGTTTTTCAGTTGTCAGAAGCTTCCATCACAGTCTTTCAGGGAATGGATAGACTACCTTCAAGGGCTCTCCCGGGATTGCCAGTTCTCTTGTGCCAATCGGGGATGTAAGCAGTCTTATGGTTCAGCTCTCATTCGTGAAATGATTCTCGTCCCTGCTCCTGCCAATGCCCTGTGAATGGATCTGTTAAAGCTGAAAGATCCCTCCTTGGGCACACGTCTGACAGTCACTCATGCCCATGAACAGTCTTCCTGTTCGTCTGTAGCACTCCAGGCCTCACCACAGGTCTTTGCCACACTGCTGTCCTGTCGTTTCTTGGAGCTACGGTCACCAAAGCAGTGACCACGCCGACAGCAAGCAGCAAACGCCCCACCACTGTCTCCTCCTCCTCCTCCTCCTCCTCCTCCTCCTCCTCCAGAAAAGATTACAGGTTCTCGGGCTCAGCAATGTCAGAAGTTGCCCTCCTGTCGTCAATGCTTCATTACGTACCAGCGCTGTGATTGTCATATCTGGCAGGTGGTCTGTTACGCCTGCGGGACGAAGGGTCACCGGGCCGACATTTGCTGCTTATTTGTCAATGGAAGTGGACCTCATGGTGTTGGATCCTCCAGGCTTGGTGTTAGAGGATTCTGACTAGCTCTCATGCATCTCCTTTGCCCAGATGGTCCTCCCACACACAGTGGGATCCATCTCTCTGAGAGTCCAGATCGACAGGACTCCTCTCAGTTTCCAGATGGACACAGGGTCCTCTGCTACTATTATTGACGGCAACTCACTGCCGCTTGGGTGCTCCCATGCTCCGCCTGTTCGTGACCCCCTTGAAGAGCTATAGTAATGACATTAACCGAGTGCAGGGGTGGTTCCTGGTGCAGGTGCGGTATCTCAAGTCGTCACCACCCAAGTTTTGGTCGTAGCTGCCCCCACAGCCACTAATCTGTTAGGGATGGATCATTCATTCTCTTTGCCTTGAGATCCATAATTCGGCCCTGGCAGTCCAAACTGTGTCTCCTTATGCTCCTTTACAGGAGCTTTTTGATTCTTTCTCTGATTCTTCTCTTAGGATGTTCAGTTTTGAAGTGCACATCTAACTACCTTCCCCAGCAGTTCCGAAGTTTCGTAAGGCTCATCCATTGCCTTTTGCCCAGTGGGGAACCCAACACAAGCAAAGGAGTTGCCTCAAGGAGGCGGGAGTTCTGACATCGGTTCACCACAGTTGCTAGACTTCGCCCATTGTCATCCTCAAAAAACCTAATGGGTCCCTCCGTGTATGTGACAATTTTAAGGCCACTGTCAATACCTGGTCTGTTACTGACTCTGACCCTGTCCCAGAGGTTGATGATATTCTTTCCAAGTTGGCAGCTGGAAAGATCTTCGTCAAGATTGATCTTAGGGAAGCATACGTCCAACTGCCAGTCAACACTTCCTTTTCAGAGGTCGTCATCATCAATACTCCCTTTGGGCTCTTCTGGTACACCCACCTGCCCTTCAGGATCGCCAGCACTCCAGCCATCTTTCAATGCTTTCTGGAGTCTGTGACTATGAGGTCCCCGGCACTGCCAATTACTTAGGGATCTTGGCCCCAGTCTTAGCCTGGAATCTTCAGAGACTATGAGGTTCTGCAGGCTGCAGGGTTGCAATGCAATAGGGCCAAATGTCAATTTTTTGTGCCACAAGTGACATATCTCGACCATGTCTTGAGTACTGCAGGCATTCACCCAACACTGGATACCTCAAGGCCATTCAGCGGCTCCTGACACCGAGAAACATCTCCCAGCTAAAACTCTCCCAGTTTGGGTCAACTCACCTATTATCAGGATTTCATCCCACATGCTGCAGCTCTGCCGGAGCCTCTACTTCGCAAGAATGTTCCCTGGACCTGATCACCGGAATGTGATCGGGCTTTTCAGCATCTCAAATCTGCTCCTCTCGCTCCATTGTGCCTCGTCCCACATAACCCCGCCAGGCCTCTTCTTTTGGCCACCAATGCGTTGGATCACGGGCTGGGGGCTGCATTGTCTCATGGTGTTGAGAGCCCAGTGGCTTTCGCCTCGAAAACCCGAGCACATGCACAGCGCAACTGTAGCCACATTGAGAAGGAGGCCTTAGCCATCGTATTTGGATTCAAGAAGTTCCACAACTTCATCTACTCCGCCAGTTCATGCTCTACATGGACCACAAGCAGTAGGTCCCAGTGTTCGGTGCAACATCCGCCATCCCAGCCCAGACCGCTCGCCACCTACAGTGCTGGGCGTTGTTCCTTGCAGGGTACACCTATGACATCCGTTAGTAGGCCATGGCCCTCTATGCCACCTATGACATCCGTTAGTAGGCCATGGCCCTCTATGCCAATGCCAATCTCCTTTCTCGAGTTCTGGTGGGGGCAGATTCAGACTTTGATGCTGATCTGGTTGCTTGTTTTCATCCGGATGAAGCAACCTCCTCCACCAACGCCGTGTTGCCACTGAACGCCCAGCTCCTCGCACAGCTCATGACCTCGGACCTGGTTCTCCAGACAATTCTGCACCACTTTCAACTTGGGTGGCCCTCCAATCATCGTTAGGTGTTGGACCTGGAGGTCTGGGCTTACTGGCCTCGCCACAATGACTTTGCCGTCTGCGACAGGGTTCTTCTTCTCTTAAGGGACACTGATCATTTGCATGTCATGATACTGTCCTCCCTCCATCACCGGGTCTTGCACTATTACTACTCTGACACTGTGGTATTGTCCTGATGAAGCGCCTTGTCAGCCAACGTGTCTATTGGCGTGGAATGGACAGTGAAATGACCCACATGGAATGTTCCTGCTCCTCTGGTCAGTGTCAGCAGTCTGCGCCACCACAAACACCTGCTTCCGAGGCCTTCGACCACTGCCCGGTGGTACCGGCTCCATCTGGATTTTGCGGGTCCATTCCTAGGGTCCTACTGGCTCATTTTGGTGGACGCCGGCAGTGGTTTTCTGTTATGTCACACACATGTCCTTGACGACCACCGCTCACACCAGTCAAGCCTCCTCTCATAATTTTGCCATCGCGGGTCTCCCGAAGGCAACTGTGACAGATAATGGCCCACAGGTCACGTCGGCCGAGTTTACTTACTCCTGTGCTACATCGGGCATCCAGCTGCTCCATACGGTGCCATTCCATCCCACATCCAATGGGTTGGGTGAAAGGTTTGTCCGCACGTTTCAATCACAGATGGCCAAACTGTGTCGGCATAACTCTCAGGCGGCTGCCCTCGACCTCTTCTTGTGTACTTATCGTTCTTCTGGTCACAATGGGTCCTCTCCAGTGGAGAAGCTGCATGGCCACCCTCATTGGATGCCCTTGTCACTCTGTTTCCTGCTTCTCCTCCTACGGTTGCTCCGGTCTCAGCACAACTGCTATTGTCTTCGCAGGATCCAGCCTGGGAGTTGGTGTTTCCCAAGGGGCCATCCACCATGGTCTCCACGCTTCTCGGCCACACCATGATAACTGTCATCCTCGACGATGGTTTCCTCTGTTGGAAGCACTTTGACAGCACCATCGTGGGCCAGGCCCAGCATTAACATTATCTCCGGTGCTGCACCTTCAATCTCAGGTCTTCCAGTTGGCCAGGGGCTTGTCGGATGTCTCTTTGTTGCCACTACCGTCGTAGCCACTACCATCGTCACCATCGCCACACCATCACAGAGTCTCCATGGACAGATCCTTCGCTTATGGATGTCGATGAGGTTCCCCCGCCACCAGCATTTCCGCCGCCACCCGCGGTCTCGTTCCACCAGCGGAACCTGGGACCAACGTCGAGATGTGACTTCGCCTCAACCCTGAGAGAGTTGGAGGGAGGACTGCTGCAGTCACCACAGATGCCTACTGCAGCGGCAACACTGCAGACAAACCAGCAATGCGGGTTGCCGACTGTTGCGAAGTCTAGCCGACACAAGAGTGTTTACAAGCAAATACCACAGTTGGCAACAAACATGTAGGTGCAGCCAATGTCCATCAGAGGGCATCAACCAGCAGCAGAGGAATGTGGCACGACTATCAATGAACTATTTCCTGGTGATCACGTGTGTGCAAAGAGTCTCAGAAATATCCTTCCCCTCGGGGCCAGATAAGCTGGTGCCCGGCTGTTCCGCGGGCCGACCACGACTCACCGAGTGCAGAGAAGATCGCCTGGTCCAGCAGTGTGCCACCTCAACCATTCTCTCTTCCGCAATGATTGGGATATGTTGCTTCCGTCATGTTACACTATCTACCAGCAGATAACAGCCGACTTTGACATGGAAAAGTTGTACAGGTATAGAGTCAAAGGGAACTCTGATTATAGGAATTAGTCATTATTTGCTTGATCTGCGGAAGGGATCCTTATTGTTTTTGGTTTTGAAGAGTGTGTTACTGTTGGTGGTTTATTGTAGTTCCCTCAATAAAAAAAGTTGGCGAAACGAGTTGGTTCTTGCTCTATAGATTTAGCAACCTGGATCTAACACCTCACTTCCATCTGTTTGGCCCAATGAAGGATGCACTCCACAGGAAGCAGTACATGGATGATTGGGAGGTCATTGATGCATCAAGACGTTGGCTCTGATGTCTACCAGTAGAATGGTGCCGTTTGGGCATACTGGCCTCCCCTGTAATGAAGAGTAAGGCCACCACATTCATTGGAGATTATGTTGGGAAAAAAAGGGTTTTGCAGCCAAATGAGTGGGGAACAATATGGTTATTAGAATCCTGAGTAAAACCAACCTGCTTTCTGCAAAAAATGTGTTGATTACTTACTGAATGCCACTCATATGTGAACTTCAGTGCTGTTTTGTACTGCGATTAGTATCTATATTAATGAAATTATACAATGCTTTCAAACCCATTAAACTACAGAGAGACATTTAGCAGAAACAATAAAGGCGAACACACCTCAAATTACACAAGATTTGATTTGTAGAACATCCCCAACTGAGGAGCATGATTAACAGAATGACAACCACTTTTGTTGTAATAAAGATATATTCAATTTGCAACTAGTTTTGGGATGTCAAAATCCCATCTTAAGGTGTATAAAAAATAACTGTACTTGGTCATGCATAATAAATGGTCAGACATCTTAGGCAGAAACTGCCGCCATAGAGAAGTGGCACATTACAGATGCCAGCAATGTCTCTAATTGTATTATGTTAACATACTGAAACATACACAATTGTGGCCAAGTGGTAATGTGCCAAAAGTGCTGTTAAATGTGATACTAATCGCCATCACAGGCTCTGGAAGCTCAACACAGATATTTATCAAATAAACACACAAAATTACAGCTAAACAGCTCAAAATTCTTTTGCTTCGATGTATGTGCATTAGATATTTCAACAAACATTGTAACCAGTTTGTACCTAAGGGTTGTCAGCAACTCATGGTCTTGTGGACACCATTGCTGACTCAATCACGAGGCCCCAAGTTTGACTGCCACCCAGTCAGGAATTTGCTTTGCTCAGGAATATATGTGTGTGTGTGCACGCCTCATCTTCATAGATGTGTAAGCCGCCAAAGTGGCGCCAATTAAAGACTTGCACCAGGTGGTTGAAAATCTCAGATGGGGTCTCATGGCCAATAATGCCATATACCTACTTCATTTCATATAAGCGTTAACATGTAAATACATGAACCAATTCACAAGCTTGTAAAGACGGCCAAAATAAATTCTGGAGTCAATCACAGGGGAAATAGGTCCCTTTATAAATTAGTTTAAAGTCTGTGTAGCACAAATTAAAACTGAACATGCCTGTATGCGAAATAAGTGTAGCACTGTACATATAAATCATCATCGATGGGATTGGAGTGTAGTCTTACCTTTTTTCAGCCTAACAATTTGCTTCACATTGATGTGCAAAACAAAGTGTGCGGTCTGCATTATAAATAATATTGCAGTAACATACTATGAATTTAAATAATACTAGTGCATCTCCAACATTACAGAAACTTACTTCATAACTTCTGCATAGCTCATGGCTTCATCAATTCCAGGAAATGCTCCAACTATTTCCTGCATAACGCTCTTACTTAATTTCATGGCTTCATTGTCCCCCTCAAAATATTCTTCTGGGAGTTCATTGAAACCTACATTTGGGTCAATCTCCTGGAAAGTAAACAAGAAACACACAAATTAGGAAGCGTACAAGATCTTACTGAGCACCATACACATTATTTTCCAAATGTACTATATAAAATGGTGTCAGAACGAAATTAGTTACATATGTAGCTTTTTTTTTAAAAAAAAAATACAAAATAACCACTGTTTTAAAAGGCTTCTGCAGAGTACCTTCAATAATGATGATGGATAAGAAACAATTTTGAGCCAATGTTGCTAATGTTTTGGCATTTACTTGAAAATAATTGCCAAATAGAGCTAGTGCATGCTCTGCCCATCGCCCAACAACATTTTGAGGTACTTTGTAATTAAAGTTGAAACAAATGATCCCTCTGTCACAATTTTTAGTCGTATTAACCAGGTTTCAACATTTCTAAGAGTGCCTTCATCAGAATTTAAATGTTTAAAATGGCCTATAACATAATTACAAATTTATGGGAAAAGAAAATTTTTCGTATAAAAGTGTAATTACTGACTAACAATACAAGACAGAGGCAGTACTTACAAGTCACATATAAAATAAGTGACAGGTCAGAAGGGCTTTAGTCACAATTTTTTTTTTAAAAAAAAAAGAATGCATGAAGGCCAGCCACTATGGCTGCTCATATCTGTAAAGCCACAGGTAGCAACAGACTGAGGTGCGAGCGTTAATACGTGCGGGCAGGTGAACATGACACCAAGAGTGCCATCTGGTAGCTGTAAATATAAGTAGGCTACTTAACAACATTTAAAATAGACAACTGAATGTTAAAATGAACAGTACTTAATACTTGAACTCACAGGCAAAGTTTTATATGACAGCAGCAAACATGGTAACATAAAAATACAGTTTGAAAAGTGAAAACTGATTCACAGTACAAAAAGAAGTAGTACTTACACGTCACATATAAAATAAATATAAAGCGAAACAGCTTTAGTCACAATTTTAATGTGTGGAAGGCAAGCCACTACAGGCTGCTCGCATGTATCCGTCTGAAGTACTTTAAATTGTGACTAAAGCCATTTCACTTTATATTTATTTTATATGCAACATGCAAATACTGCTTCTTTTTGTACTGCTAATCAGTTTTCACTTTTCAAACTGAATTTCTATGCTTTTACATAAGCAAAATGTTACCATGTCTGCTGTTGTCATATAAAACTTTGCCTGTGAGTTCAAGTACTAAATACTGTTCATTTTAACATTCAGCTGTCTATATTTTAAATGTTAAATGGCCTACTTATACCCCGTTGCTACCTGTGGCTTTACGGATATGAGCAGCCCATAGTGGCTCGCCTTCATGCACTACTTTTAAAAAAAATTGTGACTAAAGCCCTTCTGGCCTGTTATTTTATACGTGACATGTAAGTACTGTCTCTGTCTTGTATTGTTAGTCTATACTTACACTTTCATATAAAAAATTTTCTTTTCCCATAAATTTGAAATTACGTTATAGGCCACTTTAAACATTTAAATTCTGATTAAGGCACTCTTAGAAGTGTTGGAACCTAGTTAATAAGACTAAAAATTGTAACCGAGGGATCATTTGTTTCAACTTTAATTTATAAACGGTCACTGAACCAAGCAGCCATGTTTAAAACTTTGTAGTTGGTAATGTCCAGTGACACCATACCTTAAAGATGATAGCTATCAGCTTATTCTCTAAATACCAGCAGAACAGTTGAGACGATTCTAGAAATCCATTTTACACTAAATCACATGTTCTTAAAAATCCACAAATGATAGTTCACTTCCTATGTTTCAAACAAGCTGCTTCCCACTTTTCTAATGAGCACATGGTATTAATAAGGCATCAGGAACTGGTCAAATTTTAGAGTCAAATGGCGCTTACATATGCCCTAATCTGAACTATGCATAAATGCAGCGAATTAACAATGGCATCTAAAGCCATTCAAAAACTGAGGGTTTCTCAGAAAGCAAAGGAGAGATGCGTGATGGGAATTACTAGCGAGGAAGGGGAGGGAGGCGGAGCAGGAGGAATGTGTGTGTGTGTGTGTGTGTGTGTGTGTGTGTGTGTGAGAGAGAGAGAGATAACAAACACAAAGCAAAGAGTAAATGATTATGTGCACACGCAACTCTTCGTCTGCATGCTCCCACACAGCCCCCTCCCTGAAGAGCGGAGCTCCAGGAATGTGCGGAAACTTGTACCGGACCCTTCGCCTGGTTCTTGTGCAAATTTCTGGCTGTACTTCCTCCATCGTCGTATCCTCTCGCGGCTTCATCCGGCTCACTGTCCTACATTTCTGTTGCACCCTGCAGGGGCCCCTCGTATTCCTGCAGGCCCGCCACCTCTTCTTGTCTTACATCTTCTAGCAGTAAGTGAGCCGGCTTCACCTGGCCTATTGACACAGTAACACTTATCGCGAACTAGGATAGTCATGGCCTGGTCCGTATGGTGTAGTACTTTATAAGGTCCTGTTTATGGCGGCTAATGGAGTTCTGACTACGTCGGTTCGCAACATTACATGCGAGCATTTTCTCAATTCTCGATGTACGAATGACGGCCTAACACCATGCCATGTCACTGGTTGTGGCCTAAGCTTGGCCAGTTGAGCCCTTACTCTTGTTAATAAGTACGGTAGGTCTGTCTCGCCTGTACTCTTCTGAAAAAACTCTCCGGGTAGGCGTAAGGTTTCCCTGTATACTAATTCCGCTGTAGATGCTCCGAAGTCAGGTTTGAAAACAATGCGTAAGCCTAGTAACACTAGTGGCAATGCTGCTGACCAATTCTCGCCATGGCACATCAATGCGGCCTTAAGTATTCGGTGCCACTGCTCTACCACGCCGTTGCTTTCCGAATGATAACTTGTGGTACGGTGACAGTGGAACCCGCACATGTTTGCCAGCTCCAGGAACAAAGAGGATTCTAACTGACGTCCTTGGTCCATTGTGACATGTACAGGACATCCGAACCATGCTATCCATGTCGTCACGAACACCCGACTGACTGTCTCTGCTGATATGTCTGAAATGGGGATTGCTTCTGCCCGTATCGTAATCTGTCAATTGCCGTCAATAGATACTGATAGCCTTCGGACATTGCCAATGGTCCAACAATATCCAGATGCACATGCTCGAAATGACAAGTTGGCCTGTCAACTTTACGCACTGGCTTCTTCACGTGGCATCCCACTTTACATTGCTGACAATCCAGATACGTCTGCACCTACTTCTGACAGTCTCTTAATTCCTGGCCACACGAAATGTTCCATCATTAATTTTACACTCGCTCGGGATCCAGGATGAGCCAAACCATGTAACCCTTTGAATACTTCCCGGCACAAACTCTCCGGCACAAAAGGTCTAAGCCGTCCCTGTGAGGTATCGCACCATATATGTATTGTCTCACCTTCCGGATACAGTTTTCTTAACTTGAACCCGATGGGTGTGCTCTGCTGAAAAACTTGCAGTTGTGCATCATCCTTCTGCTCTCTCGCCATTGTAGCATAGTTCACTGAATCCTTTACTGCGATAACTCGTGAGAAGTAATCTGCCACCATATTCTCTGCCCCGTTAATATGCCGTAAATCAGTAGTGAACTGGCTTATATATTCCAGTTGCCTGAATTGTTTAGGTGACAAAGTATCCGTACGCTTGCAGAATGCAAAAGTGAGCGGTTTGTGATCTGTAAACAAGGTAAATGGTCTGGCTTCCACGTAAGGCCAGATATAGCTTATGGCTTCGTAAGCAGCCAGCAGCTCTCTAGCATACGCACTCTGTGAGTTTCTTGGAGAAGAATCCTAAAGGCTGCCAGTGACCAGCAGTCCACTGATGCAACACTGCCCAATCGCCACCTGACTTGCGTCAACAACAATAGCTAGCTTCACATCTTTCTCTGGGTGAGCTAGTATAACTGACTGCTTTAGGCTTTCCTTGATCTGCTCGAACACGTGCTGCATGCTTGATGTCCATTGTAGTTTCTAATTTTTCACGGTATTCGTGCCAAAGCCTCTGTGAGTGGCGCTTGTAAAGCCGCAGCTCCTGGCACGTGTCTGCGGTAAAAATTTAAAACACCTAGGAACCTCCGCACCTGTTGCAAATCTAATGGGCAAGGCATCTGCTGTATAACCTTGACCTTGTCCTCCAAAGGACAGATGCCAGCTGCTGAGACTGTGTGACCCAGGTAAGTCACCCAATCTTTACGCAAACTGCATTTGGTGTCATTCACCACTACACCGCAAGTACATAGCTTATTGAAAACTGTCCGGAGGTGCTCTTCGTGGAGGGCTGCTGTGCTGAGAACACCAGTATATCGTCTAAATAGGCGAAAGTGAAATCTAGCCCTCGCAACACCTCATCGATGAAACGTTGCCATGTTTGTGCAGTGTTTTTTAAACCAAATGGCATGTGTAAAAACTCGAAAAGACCTAAAGGTGTAGTGACTGCTGTCTTCGGTATGTCACTGTCAGTCACCGGTATTTGGTGGTATGCATTTTTACAGTCTACTACACTGAAACATTCAGCTCGGGCCAATTTATTTGTAAAGTCATGAATGTTGGGAACCGGATACCGATCAAATATCGTATGGGCATTCAACAACCTATAATCACCACAAGGTCTCCAACTTCCAACTTTCTTCCGCACTAAATGTAAAGGCGAGGACCATGCACTATCAGATCTTCGTATCACTCCCATTTCCAACATCTCTTCGAATTCAGCTTTTGTGTCTGCAAATCTGTCTGGGGGCCAACAAACTCGGTCTGAGGGCACGGTGTTTATGTGGTGAACGGTATGATGGGCCACCATGGCTATCGGCTGCGCTGACGGTTCTCTAAGTCGGCATACTTCTGTCACTCCGACTGAACCGTGTACCTTCTCTGTGATTATTCCTACATGACCCTGCACCACCTCTTTGCCCCTTCTAAGCTGCTATAATGGAATGTCCACCGCAATACCGAATGCATCTAGAAAATCTGCTCCTAATATGCATTCTGCCACATCTGCAATGACAGAAGTCCAATGGCAAAAAATACTAGGTCCTAAATTCACTCCTTTGACACAACTGCCATGAGTCATTGTGGGCTTTTTATTTGCAGCCTCGAGGCAAAACGATGTGCTGTCATTGAGGGAAGTACATTTCCTCTTTGGCCACATGCTGACATCAGACCCCGTGTCTATCAAATAATAACACGAAGCCGTCACATCCCGAACATAAAATTGCCAAGATACTGTTATTAAAGAAACATCTGTAATTACAGTCTCCATGTTATTTACATGGTGAACGTGACTGCACGGTAGAATGCACTTTGAGGCTTGCTCTCCAAATCATCGATGATACTAACACAACCACTCCTTCCTGTCATCTCCGCTGTCCTTACATGTTGGCAGGACTTCCGAACCGGTAGCTCCCAACGCCTCCACCTGCCTCTGCAGCCCATCTAGCTCTCCTTGAGTTTTTGAAGTTGTGTACCAGTAACAGTGCGCTGCTGCTTATTAATCGCCGCCGCTTTGTATTCTTCCGTCGTTGCGCCTCCACCTTTGCTATACTGAGAAAATTTGTTGGTTCAACCGTCGCATGAACCCTGTCGGCGTGTTGGAGTAGTGCTTGTATATCGTATCCGTCATTCTCTGCCACAGCTGCTCTTACTGCAGATGGAAGCTGTGCTGCCCAAATGGAATGAAGTGTAGTGTTCGAAAATTCATTTTCCGTCACGATTCCACACAAATGCCTCCAATATTCGGAGGGAATTCAGTAACCTCTTTCTTCACCTCACAACACCTGGCAGATTCTTTGATCTAGCGGTTTAGCAAGCCGGCTTATTAAAAACCCTTCAATGTTGTATATTGCTGCATTTACGGCAGCCGTCTAATTATCTCTTCAACCAATAGTGCTGCCCTGGCATCCAGACTGTTTGCCACTATCATGAACTTTCCCCGGTCGTCAGGTACCCGATTATGCATGAATGCCAGTTCTAACATGGAGAACCACGGTCAGGAACGGCAGTGGGCGTACTTTCATGCATTGTCCCAGCGAATCTTCCTCTCGTATATGTGTTCTGGCCGCAGATTTTGTCCTGGTAATATCACTGTCCCACTCTGCTGAATCCATTCTGTGGTGTCGAACGTCGTTCCATAATTCCTGAACCTGACCGCGCAGCGTACCCTGCCGGTGTACTGATTGTGCTGTAGGGCTTCTGCCGTTTGGCCTATGTTGTAGTGTACCTTCGTTTTCCTCCTCTGCCTCTTGCCGTATGTGTTCTTTTGACTTTGGTGTTACCACTTTGTAGCCACTACATAGCTCCATTCTATTAATGATAGACTCGTTCGTATTCTTAATGTTCAACTTTATTGTGAAGCAATGAGCCAGACATTAACATAGAACATCTAAGACACAAACAAACACAAAGCAAAGAGTAAATGATTATGTGCACACTAGAGTCTTTGCCGCTGCCCCTGTACTGTGCACACACAACTATTCGTCTGCGTGCTCCCACAATGTAATAAGGACTGCAGAGAAAATGGTGGGACATATAGCCATGTAGAATGATGGGTGATGGACGGAGGAAGTTCTTTCTTGCATTCCAAGATGGTGGTTGAGACCAGGGTGACAGCCTAACGGAAAGTTGTTAGATGACATTACAAAACACAAAAGAGCAAGATGGATTACCCTGAAACATGCATTTATATTGCACCAGGTGTCAAATGGCAATTACTGCTGACGACGACGACGCTAATGATGTACAATTGCATTTGAGTGTAAAAGTCTAACTTTGCATGATTATTGTCTTATTCTCTAGCTTTCCGAATCCCCCCCCCCCCCCCCTCTTTTTCAGACATGTCTGAGAGAATAGACACCATGCAGCATATGCAGCTGGGACATGTATTATGTACAGTGAAGGTGGACGGGTCAAGGGGGAGAAAGGGAAGGAAAATAATATTTGGTAAATAACGAACTGTGAAGCGGTGCCTTGGTGAAGAGGTGCCTTGGTGAAGATAGGCAAGTTTGGTTTTCCCTCTCCCACAGCATTCCTATTTTTCTTTGGGGATGGTGCCACATCATCGGTATGATGTTCCAAGTGTGTGGCATCAGCACATTCATTCCAGCATGTGCAGGGCCAAATGCTTCAGATTTCTGCCAACTGAAAGTTATGATGAGAGCACAAGACGGGGAGCATGCAGAAAAGGTGGAGAAGATATCTTCATTACCTGCCTTGGTTGATTGGGGGTTAAGGGACTACAGAGCAGCTTCAACAGCCCCTCGGTCAAGAGAGAGTTCATCTGGAATTAGTGACATTAGCCAGAAATTTGATCAAATTATTATAAGATGCACACTTGGAAAACTTGAGGACCTGAAAGCAATATTGATGTCTAACCCGAGGAATAATTTAGAAACAAGTAAAAGAATATGACTGAGGCCTTTACACAGGTCAGAGCAGACAAGGGGTCTCCCAGGGCTCATCTGTGGCAAGACAAAACCCACCTGCATCTGACCTCGGTGCCAATTCAATTAAGGGTGAAGACATTACTACAATAAAGAAAAACTTTCTAACATACTGGATATCAGTTGGGCCACCAATAATACACTACTGGCAATTAAAATTGCTACACCACGAAGATGATGTGCTACAGACGCGAAATTTAACCAACAGGAAGAAGATGCTGTGATATGCAAATGATTAGCTTTTCAGAGCATTCCCACAAGGTTGGCACCAGTGCGGACTTCTACAACGTGCTGACGTGAGGAAAGTTTCCAACCGATTTCTTATACACAAACAGCAGTTGACTTCCTTTGCCTGGTGAAACGTTGTTGTGATGCCCCGTGTAAGGAGGAGAAATGCATACCATCACGTTTCTGACTTTGATAGAGGTCAGATTGTAGCCTATCACATTTATCATATCGCGACATTGCTGTTCACGTTGGTCGAGATCCAATGACTGTTAGCAGAATATGGAATCGGTGGGTTCAGGAGGGTAATACGGAACGCCATTATGGATCCCAACGGCCTTGTATCACTAGCAGTCGATATGACAGGCATCTTATCCGCATGGCTGTAACGGATCGTGCAGCCACGTCTCGATCCTTGCATGAACAGTTCAACGACGTTTGCAGCAGCATGGACTATCAGCTCAGAGACCATGGCTGCAGTTACCCTTGACGCTGCATCACAGATAGGAGCGCCTGTGATGGTGTACTCAACGATGAACCTGGGGTGCATGAATGGCAAAACGTAATTTTTTTCGGATGAATCCAGGTTCTGTTTACAGCATCATGATGGTAGCATCCGTGTTTGGCAACAGCGTGGCGAACGCACATTGGAAGCATGTATTCGTCATCGCCATACTGGCATATCACCCGGCATGGTGGTATGGTGTGCCATTGGTTTCACATCTTTGTCACCTTCTGTTTGCATTCACGGCACTTTGAACAGTGGGCGTTACATTTCAGATGTGTTACAACCCGTGGTTCTACCCTTCATTCGATCCCTGCGAAACCCTACATTTCAGCAGGATAATGCACGAACGCATGTTGCAGGTCCTGTACGGGCCTTTCTGGATACAGAAAATGTTCGATTGCTGCCCTGGCCAGCACATTCTACAGATCATTCACCAATTGAAAACGTCTGGCCAATGGTAGCCGAGCAACTGGCTCATCACAAAACGCCAGTCACTACTCTTGATGAACTGTGGTATCGTGTTGAAGCTGCATGGGCAGCTGTACCTGTACACGCCATCCAAGCTCTGTTTGACTCAATGCCCAGGTATATCAAGGCCATTATTAAGGCCAGAGGTGGTTGTTCTGGGTGCTGATTTCTCAGGATCTATGCACCCAAACTGCGTGAAAATATAATCACATGTCAGTTCTAGTATAATATATTTGTCCAATGAATACCCATTTGTCATTTCCATTTCTTCTTGGCGTAGCAATTTTAATGGCCAGTAGTGTAAAATAAGGTGAAAGAAATAATCAGGTCAATAGGTGGTTGGAGCCCAGGCGGGTCCTCTAGGGCTTTGCATACGTTGAGGGCTGGCCCACCCTCAATCTGTTATAGACAAAGTGTTAAAGACGATAACAGCACCTATCATTCACTGGAGTGCTACCCCTTAAAAAGAAAACAGAGTGGCAGTACAAAAGGACTAACACACCTAAAAGTAATTAAAACAGAATGAAAGAGGGATAACCTCATGCGAACACAGACACACACACACACACACACACACACACACACACACACACACTAACACTAGAACAGCTACGATAAGCCTCAAATGTTATATCTGAGAATAAAAACAATTTTCACAGAGAAAATGCAGAACCAGTTCAACTCCATTCACTCCAATCATTCTTTCCTACTGTGTCTGCTTAGATATCTTGCCTTAGCACAAAGTCGCTTAAAAGTTATGGGGTGGTCTGTGAAGGATGTCACTTGAAGTGTTCCAGGGTCCTTCAATGATCCTTAATAACTATTGGAATATCTTTAGTCTACCACATCGGCCAGTGACATAGTGTGCCTGCAGAAAGGGAAACAACAGATCCAGTGGCACAAGTGATGATGTCAGGTCGATAGCTGCCGTAGGCATCACTAGAATGGGTAGAGTACTGTCACTGGGAAGAGGAAGATCAAGATTAGAAAGAAGGTGGTCAATCAGAAGGCCTCTACCAAATGAAGTGTTACATCCCCACAGGAGGTGGTACGTATTCCTACATCAAGTAGGAGAAAAGCAGAGAGGGGGCAAGGGGAAGTGGTTGCAATAAGATGATCATCTAAAGAAAATGCCCCCTGCCGGGAGGTAAATAAATATTACAAAAGGTGATTTCTGGAGTTGTCTGCAGTCACAATGCTATGGCTTCCAACATGGTATGGAGGAAAACCCACTTACTAATTACATCTGTACAACCCAATGTACAGACCGCTCTCCACAGTCTCTCTCAGGTCTCTGTCAATGGTGTAGGTGGAACATCATCAATGAACATTTACCAAAGTAAACTGCCAAACAACCATATTAGTTGTCAAGTCTTCAAAGTAAACACTAAAAACGAATTCACGGAATCCAGATGTTGATGGCTCCAGTTATGCAAGTATGATATATCTGATTATCTGTACATGGAGTGCATAGGGGCCTGAGGACGCAGATGAGATGCAGAAACTGGCTGCCTAAATAAACTAACTTTTCAAAACATATGGCTGTTTGGCAATTTCCCTTGGTAAGTATTTGACCAGCTGCTGTCCTACATCAACAATGAATCAACAGAGTTTCAATGAAAATTGGTTCGGAGTCCACCAACATGAGAGATCTGGTGCCTCTAGTGTCAGAGTAGCCTTCTCCCGAGATTTTTTTCTTTCTCTTATTTACAACTTTTGGCAGTTGACAATCTTATGATGGCTTATCCATTATGGGTGTCAGAATGAAAGAAGAGTGGGCAGCCCTGGGATCCAAGGTGTGTGGCTTCTTCAGCTATTGGTTAGTGTTGGGTTACTGATCTGTGTATTTCAGAGGAGAAAGTTCCCAAAAGGGAGCCCTGACACCAGTAGACAATGGAGGATGATGCTGCTTCTCTTGCTGGGTGTGGGAAGCAGTTCTTGAAGATGGTGCTGCAAGGACTGCAAGAGGCGAGGGCCTATCACCCCCATGGACAAGTTTGTGTGACTAACAGAGATCGACATCAAGTGAGTAAATATGCCAAGTATTGCCACTGGTCTGACCAGAGTAGCGACGAAAGTCAATGTCACTGAGACTGGATACAAAAATAGTACACTTTCCAAGCTTCAAATTAGGAGAGGTGATCTGTGAGCTTTAATTCCTGGATTTTACATTCCTTAAATTAGGTGAGCACACTTCATGGGTAGAGAAGTGTAGTCATTCCCACATTGACAGTGGTGGTGGTAGCCCGCAATACGAATTTTCATGAAGTGGTCGGCCACAGTCTCCACAAATTGGATCACCTGTTCACTGGGAAAACATATGCCCAATGCACTGGCATTTAAAGCACTACATAAGGTGGGAAATACAGCATCAAACCACAGCGGTAAAATTATATATTGATCTTCTCTGGAAGTAAATCCCAGTGGAATGCAAAGATGAATGTGCCTGTGTCAACCACGATGTCTGGCGGGCACCAATGTACTTGATGTATGAAATGGATCCCTTGCTTCTTCAATTTCCGTGTAGTATTTCATCCATCTGCAGCATTTGATACTAGTTAAAAATTAATCCCTGTACCACTTTTAGGTTCGTATGTGGTGTTATGGTAACAGGCACGTCATCAAGTTGTTTACAGATAACTGTGTAGGATAGTGCCTTAACTACGATAGACAGAACAGCTTCATAATTTACTAAGGGAAAAGATTTTGCTAAAAACATTTTTATTGCTCTCCACTAAGAACATCTGCTTAGTGGAGAGTAGAGAGACTGCATCTGTTCAGGTACTGAGAGTAAGTGCGTGCAAGTTGCGATTACATGGCCAAGAAGGGCAAGTTCCTAGGGTTGTAATGATCTGCACTGGTTTTTAATACGTCTGAAGAGACTGCTGGCATCTCCTGGCCACTGTCTGATAATTTTGGTCATTTTACAGCACCAAATATCATCATGATGCCACCTATTCCAAATAAGGGTTCTCCCCACTAGTGCCACCTAGCCAGAGCAAAGGCTGATATGATGGCCAGTGCCCGGAGGGGTACCCTCAAATGGACAGGCACCTACTCCTTGGCATGTGTGGGGAGGTGACAGCTCGGGCATCAATAGTGCAATCCTTGCGTGGTCAGGGGTACCTGACAATGCCCCACATGGACTGGCTACCAGAGTAAAACTGCAGCACATACAGCAACAGCCTGGGGATCCATGCTCACTATGCACGTACTTACAAAAAAGTTGAAAGCTGTTGGGGGGTTCATTACTTGCCTTTCAAACCACCACTTCTGCTGCTCACTGATATTGTTAGGTACCTCTAATTTAATAGCTCAAGAGGATATATGGATAGGATTATTGGAACCGAAAATACCGCTCAATAACCCACCTTGTACAATGGAAGACAAATGGATAAGTCTTTCTCCTGAACATAAGAATTTCCCATCAGCCCTACTGAGAAACATTACTGTGGTACTGACATACCAGCCATGATAAGAAATGTTTCAGTGGAAGAAGTTATAGCTACAATAAAACTGGCAAAAGGTTAAATTACATGTTGGAGGAAGCAAGGGCATGCCATATTTACAAGGCCTATCAATATAAATGTGCTAGGAACCCAAATTAGATTTTTTTCTGTTATGAATTCACGACCTTCCTTCTCTAGATAGTTTTACATATGTCTACTTCACAATTCTCTGAACTATAATCAGTATGTTCCCTACTAATGGTTACTGAATCCTGTTTTTGCACTAAATTTAACAGCTTATATTTTTGCAGAGAAAAACTAGATATAACATGACATTTAAGACTTTCCCAGCAATAAATGCCACTAAGGCTCTGAGTTTTGCACTATATGGCATTGCCATAACTTCAAAGTACTTCTACAGCATCTGCTCATCTTCAGGTAACAGTGTTGATTGTTGTGGGTTTTCTACCAATAGCTACCATCGTCTACTGAAGCAACACACATGTACGCCATCAAAATATTGCAAACTCTAGAGATATTATCTGAAAGTTATTATATCCTATCGAAGTTCTGGACCAGATCATCTGAAGAAATCCACAGAAACGTATTACCCAGTTTTCTATGTAAATGCTTGTTCACTTACTAATACAATCTAATAAAACTGTTTGGTTTAGTTATTTGCATGTACCATAGAGCATTTTTTGCCCTGATGCAGAATGAGTAAGTTGGGTAATCATAGCATGTACAAGCAAGCGCAATGTACACCAATGTATTCCCCAAATTTCATTACTCTACATTAATTATTTTTTAGTGCTGCAATTTTTTTCCATCAGTGTATTATCCAAACACACAATCCTGTGCAACAAACACTTTCTTGTTCAATGAGAAGATACTCCCAAAATATGATGCCATAAGACATTAGAG
Source organism: Schistocerca nitens (assembly GCF_023898315.1). Classification (NCBI taxonomy): domain Eukaryota; kingdom Metazoa; phylum Arthropoda; class Insecta; order Orthoptera; family Acrididae; genus Schistocerca; species Schistocerca nitens. Next base: position 662,538,703 of record NC_064619.1, read on the forward strand.
GATGAGTTTGGAAGTATAAAAAGCTCTGCAGCATGTTACTTCCAGTTCAGATTCTTATCAATATGAACATGTAACAACCAGAAAATTTTGCTTCATTTATTGATTTACTCTTGTCAATTATTTCTAATGGTATGCTCAGCCCTTGTGCAGTACAGAACTGCATATACAGTGCTTCATCTAAATGCAACGAGAGTCCACTTATAGAGAATCGGTTATTACAAGAAAATTTTATTTATATTTTCATGTGCTTAAGTTTTTCTATTATTTAAAATAGAATGCAGGGGCATACAGAGAAAATATGGAAGGATTCTTGAACAAACTCTCTTAGTATTCCTTTAAGTCCTCACTAAGCAATAACACCACTGCCCTCTGTTACTTGAGAATTACTTGAACTGACATCTCTTTTTCTTACTGTGACACTTATCTGTTAATACAGGCCAATAAGCACTCACTTCAAATCACAGTTCATCCCATAAATTCTATCTCTCAGCTGTCAACTATAAAGCCAACAGCTTTTAAAGATCAAGTTGCACTCAAATATTCAGTCATACTTTCTCCCTTCACAATTTTCTCTGTAAATTTTTCTTAAAAGTTATGAACAGTTACTTAGTTATTATTGTGCACTGTTTAGCAACAAAAGTTCTCTTTCCCCAGTGCCAATTTAACTAATACAGTTGCACTAGAAGGATTTTACACAAACAAATATGTTTTGCTTCAACTGAAAAGGTCTTTTGATGTTCTATCTGAAAAATTATACCTCAGTTAAAGCATCATTTGCCTTGAAAAATTGTTGGAATAGTAAAACTGTCATGCAGTATCAGAAGACAAAATCACATAAACCACATTCAATGAGATGCACATACTCTTGAATTATCTGTCCCATGGTGTTACATTTTCTTATTACCATTGCGAACAAGTTGTCAAATCCTTTAACCTTGGTGGGAACTTTAGAGAACTTCTGATCAAAAGCATCTGATATATTATGTGCAGGATCTGTAGATATGATGAGAACACTTTCTCGTACTTTGGAAAGCTGAACAGCCAGGCTGCAACTGCAACAAAAAATTGAAGTACATTCAGAGATGATTGAAATTTTATTACAGTATGTAGGACTGATAGTGCTACTATGATAAGTCAAGTTAATAATCAGACAACTAACAGTATCTCTTCGATGAATACGAATAGTGGGAATCTAATGTCAGTCTCTATAAAATAGAAACATTGTTCTGGTGAAGTCTGCTGTTAATAGCAATGACATGACACAAATACAATTTTCACGGGTTTTCTACAGACATTACAAGCAATAGAATGGAATCTTACACTGTGCAATAAAATATTTTAATAACTGAGGCCACTATAAGGCACTAGAATAATAACTTGTAGGTATCTGAAGACTAAAATTTTTACAGACAATACCTTTTACAAACTACACCGTTTTTTAATGTTTTGTTGTTGAAAAATACTAGAATATACTTATCTCCAAGTTAATTTGAAGGTAACATGTTATTTGTGGAAAGTATAACACCAGCAAAACAAGAAGAAAAGCTAAAGGTCTGATGCTCAAATATACAATCAGTTAGAAAAACACATGCCTCTCTCTAGTCTCTCACAATGTTTATGTTTGTCATTAGTGTTCTGAACTCACATTATGTGTCAATACAGTTGCAAAGTTGGAAATATCCAGTGACCAAGTGAGAAAATTTTATCTATGATCATCAGCTTGGAACATTTAGGCTGGTGTGTACACAGACCACACTAGTAGGCAGACAAATAATAAATTTTCCAAAAACACCAACTACATCAGAAAATGTGTCACCATTTGCTGCTGCCAAGGGCTCTTTGGACATCAATTGCGTACAAACCAAAAACAGTTCACGAAAGATCATAAGCAAAGAGAATGAACCCAAAATATACTAAGATGTGATCAGTCCACATCATCCAAACTGACGTACAAAATTATTTAATTGGATATATAAAAAATCTGCTCACCAAGCAGCAGCAGAACACACACTGTTGTGATTAGCAAGCTTTTGGAGCCAATGGCTCCTCCTTCAGGCAGAAGGGCTGAAGGGGAGGGAAGAAGGGTGAAGGAAAAGGACTGGAGAGGTCTAGGGAAAGGGGTAGATCTTGGAAAAGTCACCCAGAACTGCAGGTCAGGGGAGACTTACCATACGGGATGAGAAGGAAAGACTGATTGTTGGGGACTGCATCGGACGAGATTTGAAAACTTGAGAGCTTAAAGGTGGAAGACAGGGTAATATGCAAGACAGAGATTACTACTAGAACATCGTGAACACGTTAATAAGAGTGAGAAGCTAAGTGCATTGTACATAACAGAGGTGGGAGTGGGCAGTGAAAAATAGACAGGAAAGACAAAGATGATAAAAACTGAAATGGAGTGAAGCAAAGAGTAGTTTACAGTGAAGAAAAGCTGAGACGGAAGAAATTAATGTAAATTAGGGTCAGGTGGGTGGTGAGAACCAAGGTAATGTTGTAGTGCTAGTTACCACCCGGGGAGTTCCGAGAAACTGGTATCTGGGGAAAAATTCAGAGGATGCGTGTGGTTAACAGGCGCCGAAGGTCACAAATGTCATGTTGTAGAGCATGTCCTGCAACAGGATATTGCGAGTTCCCAGTATATACCCTATGCCTATGCCCATTCATCCTAATTGATAATTTAGTGGTAACCTTGCCAATGTAGAAGGCTGAAAAGGACAGCAGAGACTGGTCAGCAATAACCTTTTCACTTTGTAAAGGAAGAGTGATTATTTGGCACTGAAATTGGGGGTAAAGGCACCAGCACACAAGGCAGTAATCACTTCTCTGCACCCCAACAGAACAGAGTCATTGCTCCAAACACAATATACAATGATGCCATGACTGACTATAAGGACACCAGGATGCACACAGTGCAGCAACATAATGGTGGACCAGCAATTCAGCTCCTTGCTTTTGACATCTGACGACTTCATTACAAACTATACCATTAATGGAAGTTTAGTATTTTTCCCAAAAAATCTCAACTAACTCCCATATTATTAGTGTCTTTCAAAGAGTAACAGCATATTCACAGCATTACATTAAAGAAACATTTTATCAGCTTCAAACATCTACCAAGGGAAGATTTAATTGTATCTTCACAGACAGAACTGCCTGTACAATGAGAAACACAGTAGAAAAAAAAATAGTGATGCCTTTAGCAGTAAAACAGAAATTAGATATAAGATATTGTTGGTTAGCAGGAATACAACCTTAAGATATTCACTGAAGGGAGTGGAACAAAAACAGACATATTACTTGTCAATGCATAACACTCAGATTAGCTCAGTGTGGAGAGAGAGAGAGAGAGAGAGAGGTCTCTGAAACATCGGTGACATGGAGAAACTGTTGTGCAGCTGTTGGTCACACTGTTGTGATTCCTCCAATCCCAAATGACTCCATGTTCACTTCATTTAGATGCTCTGTCTTGGCTGGGCAGCCCTTCAAAAGAGTTCACATTTATTGTTACCATCAAGTTTGAAGTTTGTGCAGTTATTTGATTTTTTTAACACAAGGGTCATTAAACCAGTTGTTCATTGCCAACAGACGGAAATGTATGGACAGATGTGCACAGCTGTCAAAAACATTCACAAGTGGTGTAGAGATTTTAGTCAGTTGTACTGAAATTCATGATGAAGAAAGGAGTAGCAGGCCATCAATTTCCAACAAGACAGTCACAAAGGTTGAAGAAATAATGCATAAAGATAAGAGGATCATCGTGGATGCTCTCTGCATTTTATTCCGTGAGGCTCCCCGAAGCACCATCCACAGGTTTTTAACAGAGAAAATGTGATACAGGGAGGTGTGTGCAAGATGAGTAATGTGTATACTGACAGAAAACCAGAATCAGCAACAAGCTGATTCCTCCCAGGAATTTCTTCACCGCTATTCAGACAAAAAGGACAAATACCTTGGCTATATTATTGCAGGCGACAGAAGCTGGGCATTCTGCTTTACACGTGAGACAAAACAATGATCACATGAATGACACCATCACTCTTCACCCACGCAGCAAAAATTCAACCAAACAGTCGGTCAGTAAAGTCATGGGAATTGTGGTTTGGGACCAGAAGGAGGTCGACTTTTTGCCTGCTGGGACAATAAGAAATGCTGACAGATACTGTGAAACATTGGAGAAAAAAACAGGACAATTCAGAACCGGAGAAGAGGCACATTTAACAAGGCCATACGTATTCTCCACAACAACACTTGCCCACATGCTGCCGGTCAAACTGTATCTCTGCAAAACTTTAGTTGGAATATCATCACCCACACATCACACAGTGTGGGCCTGGCACTGAGCAACTACCACTTGTTCCTTAACTTGAAGGAACATTTATCGAATATGAGGTGAAAGGCAAGGTTCAACATTACCTGAGGGAAATGGCAGCGAGCTTGTATGACATGGGCATTGTAAAAATGCTATAGCTGCCTACAAAAATGCATCAACCAAAATGGGGATTGTATAAAAAAATAAAGCATTCTTCAATCTTTAAAATGATGTAATTATTCTACAAAATTAATGGTTGTTTGTACAATTAAAAACACAAGAGAGAGGGTGAGAGTGCCCTCGTAGAATAATGGACGAACTAATGCCATAATTTGTGAGAACTGGTTTTGCCCAAGGAACTGAATGTCAGTATTAGATCAACTCTTATTGCTGTAAGGAAGCTTTCAAATACTGCAGATTACATGTGTGCTGCGTACTGGATGCTAGCTCTGTGACAAAAGTGAGAGGATACATACACAAAATTGCATTACATAATGCTGAAAGGAGGATTCCTGAAATGTGTTATCGAAGCACATAATTATGGAACAAGAAACAAAAGACATACTTGAGATCCTATTCACTATCCTCTGTGATATAAGTAGACCAATTTTGGAGCATTACCAGGAGAGATATGGCCAGTAAGTACATTGTTCAAGACAGATCTAAAGCCAGTAATACAATGTTGTTTCAGTGGCTGTCTTGAGGCTGATTTCTGTCTTGTGCAGTGCATGATCCCATATGGCAGCTGCGGCTTTTGAGATAACTCTGAAACTTTAATTTCAGATTCTACAGCTTTCCACACACAGTTCTTACTCCTTCGGGTTATCTCGAGTTTAAATATATCAATGATGCTTCAGACAGACAACGATTTGAGGCCATTGATGAGATGTGAAAGCCTAACCTGAAAATATAGTCTGTCGGTAAACTGAAGAGCGAGCAAGTGAGTCCCCACTCTACCAACCCAGCGACGTCACAAGGCGCTTCTACAGGCTGGTTCACAACATAGTACCGGCCCTGCCACGGTGCGCGCTTCAAATCTGTGGCGATGCCATGTACAGGATGATCCTCTGATCTTTATGCATTATTTTTCAGCTGTGTTTATTTTTAGACAAATGCATTAAGACCATAAGGAATACAAAAAAACGATAGATTCTTCCAAAACACAACATTATAGAGTAAATAATATTAACCTAAGAACGGAAGTCAGGATTCTACTACAAACACAGAACCAAATGCATGTTCATGTGAATGCATGTTCCTCTATTGCTGTTCGTAAAACAAACCCCATATAATGCAATCAGTCCGTAGAATTTAAGGCTTGTTCTTATTTTGTGTTTCTACTAAAAGGTAGAAGTTTTCTTTGAAGGACTGCATTGAACCTTAACAATTATTGAAAACACAAAGGGTGTTTAAAAAGTAAGCAGAAACTTATAATTTTGTGTGTTGTATTAGTCCGATCTGCACTACTTTTTTGTCACTGTCTTTTAAACATGCCTCAAAAGTATGTGTGCAGTGTTATGCATATTGGGTATTTACGCTGTTGTCAGCTGTCAGAAAGGTTACATGTGTTTTGGTAGCATCAACGATTATTTGTTTTGTATAAAAATAAATTAGAGAATCTTTATTAAATTTTGTTATAAGAATGGAATAAAGTGTATGAAATTTTTAAAAATGGTAAATATTGGTTTTGGTGAGGCTGTTATGAGTAAACCAAGGGCAGACAAGTGGTATAAACATTTCAAAGCAGGCCTTAAAGGACAGCTGTTTTACAAGCATGGATGAGATTAAAAATGCACAGTTAAGAGACCTATAAACTATCCTGAAGAAACAGTTCCTAATGTGTTTCAGGAATTGGAAAAAGCACTGGCATAAGTGTATAGTATGTAATGGGGAATATTTTGAAGAGGATAACATTCCTGTAGATTAACAAATAAAGTTCTTGCCAAAAAATAAAAATTAATATACGAGCGCACCTCGTATGCCAAGCTTTCTGCTTAAAAGTCCAGAATTGGTGTACATTTTCCGAAGGAAATTTCAGCGGTGTTTAGAATATCTATTGTGCACGTTTTGAGCAATATGTCTTAGAATCAGGTGTATAGTGACCGAGACAGAGATTCAGTGTTCCATAAGCATCAAAGGTTTTATGTGATTTTGAAACTGTATAACGGTGGGTTTCCTACCAAAATTATTAGTTTTCCTTTGTGGCAATTCCAGTACATCATGCGGCTTATTTTTCCATTCGTTACTTATGCGTCCTATTAGGTGAGGCTGATGTTTGCATAAATTGCGGCCCTTTGATTGGGACTGGTAATATTAGCCAACAGTTCTTTTTGAGTCGCCTCTTTAATACACGCTGTAATAACATTAGAGACGACCGAACGCTCGTTACTCCCCAAATACCACCTCTTCTTCATATTCTGCACATTTTCTTGCAATGCTAGACAATTACCCATCACTTCCAGATATCGAAGTACATCAGTAAGTATACAAAGTTAACTCACTGACACTGGCAACTATGAGCCCACGAACAGAAACGACGCATATCACTGCATGCCGATCTACACTGCTAGACAGGTAACAGGCAACAGATTTTGGGTGCCCCTGTAGGCTGGTGGCAGCGTTCTTCCAGAAAGTCCACTTCCCCACCAAAAGCGCTGCTCGCTCTCGAGTTAACAGACAGACTATACAACAGTAGTCATTTTTTCATAATGAAATAATGAGACTGCTCACATTACTAATTAAGTATTTATTATTTTATATCTTTGTGATTGTTTCCCAACCTTTAGCTCCGACCCTACGCCGTCACAGCTTCCACCAAACTCCATCAGCGAAGGTACAGTGAACCAACAGTTTACCATAAATTTCAGTATATCGATTATAGATGACAAATTTAACTGTGATTTAAATCTGTGATGTATTTGGCTATGAATACACAACTAGTCACTTTTTTTTGATTTTTGATATGATTTATTGTATCAGAAACCAATTTCCAAGCCACTACACGCTCATGTGATGGAGGTGCTACAGGAACATTACATCATGGACTAAGTGTAACACCCCTATCTGATGAGCCTGCTGCAGCTTGAAAGCTAGTTAATAGTACAACACACTGTATCAAAAATAAAAATAAAAAACTGACTGATTACATACTTATATCCAAATCAATTGCTGATGTGAAGCGTCATCGTATTTAAGGGAATGCTTACAATTTTACCCTTCAATGGTGACCTGCATTAACCTTGTGACACACTCTGTTCTCTTCTATGTAGGTTAATGGCCATGCTTGATATCTGAAGAATTATTTAACCTATTCACAGTTAACAGGGGCACAGGAATATAACAAAACTCGTATCATGAGGAGATTGTGCAATATTTAGCACGTTCACACTACTTCTTCAAGAGAACGTTTCTGTTTGCTATTAATGAGAAGCCGAAATCAAATAAGAGAAGATTTTGCACAGTATTATTTGTATAGCAGTCATACTTATGAAGAATCAGCAGTGGAGAGATAGACTGGATTGGTGAAGCATCACGGGAGATGCAAGTGCACACTTTGTTGAAGATTATATAGATGAGTCTACATGTGGCATGGTCTGTAATATAAAAAGGAAGTGTTCTGCAAACTAAAAGCACATTGGGTTACCACATACTCTAAGACAATTAGGTAATCTGATGTGGGTCATCCACTGCTACTAGACTCTGCTTTCACTAGCTGCAAGTCTTATGGGCTGTGACTAGTCCTGATGCTGCCAGGATCTGAATTGGTGCCTTCCACCAGGAGACCATTTGCTGGCTGACTTCAGCCGACTTAAAGGCACCTGACTTGCTGCCGAGCCACTACCTGTCCGTATGCACACCCTCTGCTATGGCACACTTGCATCTGTGGACTGTTGCCACTGCATCTTACATAGGGTTCCACAGTTCTTGGGTGCTGTGTGCCTCTCCTCTTCGCTTCAACTTGATGCGACCGGTGCTGGGCTGGCTGTGTTGATCTGGCATCTGATGGGGCACTACTGGGATATTGTTACAACACAAGGCTGTGCCACTGCATCCTGATAAGTGGGGCTACTGTGGCTACCACCTGGTTTTGCCACTGTCAGCTCAGCCGCCTCGCTTGGCTCCCACTGCTGGGAGCTGAGTGCAGCAAATCGATAGTCTTGACTGACGTATTGATAGAGATGAATAGCCCATTGCTTTTTCACTGCTCCTGTGGCTTTACGATGGCCGACCATGTCGTTCACTGTATTGTCTGCCCTCTGACGATCCTGCACCAGCATTGTGGCCTTTAGCCTGTTCATTAACACTAAAGCCATCCTGACCCTACTATACAATTAAAAATTTGGAGAATAAATTGAAGTACTGAGAGAAAAAATAAAAACTTTAAGGCCTGGTGTTGATATTATGATTCTGTCAGAAATTGCAAATGACTTGGGAGAACAGTTGAATGGAATTGGTAGTGTCTGGAAAAGGTGGAGAACATTGACAGTAGTAAAACAAGGAGACTAGAAAGTAGTTGTATTGCATCAGGGGATACTGATGGGATTAGAGTAGGAAACGAGACACTAAAAATAGTCTATGGGTTTTGCTATTTCATCAGACGGTGGCTGAAGTACCTGTTGATTAAAAAATAAAGAACAGATTTCAATTGTTCATTACATACAGCCAAACTATAAAAGATAAACACATTAGGCACATCACAAGATAGAGGAAGGTTCGAAGTTTTGACACAGCTGCACTGAAGTTTGTTTGTAGTGATATGGTGACCACACCACAAGAGAAATCATTTTGTGCGTTTGAATTTTCATTAAGTCCATCCATTGTTCAAGTGCAGTATTCCCTCAAGGTCGGGGTGCACAAGATAGCTGTTGTCCTACATATGACTGATGTTCTTGAAGAGCACAGAAATTAGGTTGTTAAAGCTGTTGATTCAATAAACAAAGACCTGTTGATTAATGTGTGGTATGAAATGGACTACTGTTTTGATGTTTATCGAGCAACGCACTGTGCTCATGTTGAGTGTATGGTATAGTATGTGTGCTAATCTTTGAACCTTTCTCTGTCTAGGGATATGTGCAATATCTCACAGTTTGTCTGTAATAAAAATTTGAAATCTAGTCTTTCTTTTTGAATCACCATGTAGACAGAATGTAAAATGTACACTGTTGGAATAGCAAGAATAGTATTTCTATAGAAGAGAAATTTGTTAACATCTCATATAAATTTAAGTTTTAGGAAGTTGTTCTGAAGTGCACGTTGTAAGTGTAGCCGTATACAGAAGTGAATTGTGGATGATAAGCAATTCAGACAAGAAGAGAATAGAGGCTTCTGAAATGTGATGCTACAGAAGAATGCTGAAGATTGGATGGGTAGACTGGGTAACTAATGAGGAGGCACTGAATGGAATTGTGGGAGAAAAGAAATTTATGGCAAAACTTGACTGGCCGGCCATAGTGGCCGAGCGGTTCTAGGCGCTTCCGTCTGCAACTGCTATGGTCGCAGGTTCGAATCCTGCCTGGGGCATGGATGTTTGTGATGTCCTTAGGTTAGTTAGGTTTAAGTAGTTCTAAGTTCAAGGGGACTGATGACCTCAGAATTTAAGTCCCATAGTGCACAGAGCCATTTGAACCATTTTTGAAAACTTGACTAAGAGATGGGATCAGGACAGATCCTGACGCATAAAGGAATTATCAGTTTGATAATGGTGAGAAGTGAGCGATAAAAATTGTTGAGTGATAAAACTTGTAGAGTGAGAACAAGGGTTGAATACAGTAAGCAGATTCACTGGGATGTAAGTTGCAGTGTTTCTTTGGAGGTGAAGATGTTTGCATAGGATTGGGATAGTGTGGAGAGCTGCATCAAACCAGTCTTCAGACTGAGGACAGAAACAAAAACCATCAATGTTGTCTATGTTGTTAGTATGATTTCCTGTTCTTTGTCACTGCAGTTTCATTTTTACAGTTTCCCTTATAGAGTTTGACCAGTTACCTGACAGTCACATTAAGTGATCATTTCTAAACAATTTTGTCTTTGCTCTTAATTTTTTGAAATTTCTTCTTATAAATCTTTACATATTTTACTCTGATGCCATTCACACTTGCAACACCGTGAAAGTCACATGCAACAAATGTCAAATCCCTATGAAGTGTGTTACATGGTTGGATATGCACATGATCAGCAGTTCAACACAACTGCTTAAAATTTGTAGGAGCAACACCATCTGTATTTTGTGTGTAATGCAAGATTACACAGACTTTTTCTTTAAGGAATAACATTGGAATATTTGTTGCTTGTTGAGAAGATTGTTTTATGTCTTGTGAAAGAGGCATGAACATAATCATGTCAGATGTTGTCAGCAGCATGGTCATATCCTATAGAGACGGTGTTTCATCATACCACATTATTGTTAATGGCAATGGTCAGTGCCCCCACATGAATAGCACATGAGATGACAGAATTACTGTTTGCTCAGCCATGCAGGATTGTACTGCCACATCACATATTGTGAGCCAGGAAACATTGTTTGCATCTAAATAAGTATCCAAATGGACAATATGCTCACTTCTGAAGTACCATGAAATGGTAGCACTGTGTCCATTGTTAAGACTTTTCTTGACGCAGCAGCAGAAAAAGGTACATTGACAGTCGTTAGCACAATGACAACAACAGTACATACAGAAGTAGCACCATGTTGTCTTTCTGGACAAGTCCCAGTTCTACATACACATCATGATGACACACATCCGTGTGTAGAGGCTCCGATGAGAATGAACATTGGAATACTGCATTTGTCATTGTCATACGGGCTCAGCATCAGGTCTGATAGTGTGTGGTGCCGTTGGGTACACAAAAGCATCGCCTCTGGTACTTGGCTGATAATTTGGATATCACTTACTTTCCTGGTGGGTTCATGCCCATGGTTGTCTCTTATCCTCAAGGACCCCATTACATTCTCTCTCAAGATACTGCAATGACTTGTTTCTCATGATTTGTGGACCTACTTTGATGCAAAATGTGTTTGACTTGAGCTGGCCAACATATTCTCCAGCTCTCAGCTGTTGAAAACATCTGGCCATGGGTTACCAAAGGACTAGCATGCACCACTCACCAGGCCCTACAATTTGTGAACTCTGGTGGCCTAGGGAATGATTTGCCCGTATCTGTCACCAAGCTAGGTTTAACTCGATGCTCAGCTGGGTTGGAACCACTGTTTGATGCCTGGGGTGGTTGATGTGTGTACTAAATTTTGCATTCTGTATACCTTCAAATTACATACAAATTTAATTATATATTCTTCACACTATGTTGTGCGCACAATATAAGTAAAATTTTGTTAAATACTATCCTTCCTAGTGTTGAAATGTTAATGGCCAGTCCTGATTTGATTGAGCTTTTGTCAATCTTTCTAGTTGATGACTGAGTCATTTTAAGGTTTCACAGTAATTTGTAATGCTTGTTGTGATTCAGGTACTGTGTTGAGTGGCTCTCATGATTGGGCTCTGCTCATTTTTTCTGGAAAGCAAATTTGACAGCAAAGATTTTTATAATTATTGGAAATGGCTTGTGGTAGCATTTCTGACCAGGGTTCATTGTTTAGACCATTTATAAAACTGCACTAGTTTTCACAAGTATTTGTTTCACAGGTGAGATACACTATCCTTTCCCTGGTGTACATTATGCTTGGATATCCTTAAATATGTATGACTTAACACTATTTTGTTAGTGTCAACATTTGAACGGCTCTTATTAGCTGAAATATGTTGAAACTGTATAAGACATACAGAAATCCCTGAAGTATTGTCACTGAAGATAGTGAGAAAGCATCATAGCAGTTGCAAATATCAGTTCTGGGTAGTTCTTTTTTCATGTGCTAATGTGGACCATATTTGTGACAACTTGCTATGATGTGGAATATGTCAATAGGTTCACAAATAAGATAAATTCTGTCTGTGTGGACGTGACTAAATGCTATCATTTACACAATTAGATTTTTAAAATCATAATCTAAAGTAAAATTTTGTAAATATAATCCCCAACCCCCTACAGATACTATCTATTCAGAAAGTCACCAGTAAAATAAAAGGATACATCAAGCACAAATTATTTCTGTATGTCTATCTTCCACCACCTTTTATTAACAATGGAAGTGGTCAGATATTTTTGTGAATTAATTTTTTTTTTGTATTTCTTCACAGTAAACTTCATAAAGAACTAGTAAAAATATTGTGAAGCTGTCATTGTGCCTAATAGCTACAGGAAGTTCGGGGATGGACACAAATTATCATACTTACTGCAAATTTCTGTGCCATGAATACTTTCTGTCTGTGTGTGGAATTGCCCCAGGAAATGATTCCATATGACAACAGTGAATGGAAGCCCAGATCATGTAATACTCTTCAGAAGTATCCAGAGTAAACTAATTTTCTAATAATTTCATCACCAATATCAGAAATTATGCACAGAGCAAATATTGCTGAAATCAAGTATTTATGAAGAGATATTTGATCTCCAATTCAGTTCCGAACAGTATACACACTGTGGAATTTTGAACAGTCAGTTTTACGTATTTCGTCTCACCTATGCTGTACAGTATTGTTATTCTTACTAATATATCATGCCTTGTACCAAATTGAATGAACTGTGTTTTTTATGAGTTGAGTGCCTAGCATAAGGCTAAAACTTTGACATTCATATTTTAGTTAGAAAAATAGAAATTATATAATTTCTTGACATAAATGTCCTCCTTTCAAATGCACCACTTCTACACTAAAAAACAAGGTTGAGTCTGTTTGAGAGTCTGTTATGACGTTATGAAATTGTTTTTATCTTGAACTGTATCATTAGACTGTTAGATTTCATAAAAATTGATAGTCATTGGTAGTGAATAAACAGTTGATTTCAGGTGTATTTGTACAATCTACCAAAATATGTTGTGTATGAGGTCTTACGTAAAAGGAAACAAACCTGATGCTACCAATTTAAGTAACAAATATGGTCACTTAGTGGTGACTGCCTTCAAGAAGTCCACACAAATCGCCATTTATGCAGTCCTCTGCTCAAATGATATCTGTAAATCATTTACCATGACGATGCATGGAAGCTGTCCCTGTTGCATCTTCCAGTGAAAGGGTAATTTTCTAAGATCAAATCGTTTGTGCATGACTAGTTTCAAATTCTAATTTGAATCGTGAACTGAATTACTTTTATGGGACTGACCACTGACTCATGAAAAGTAATCATCACTGCTTACAATGTCATTAATGCAACTAAAGCACTTCATTCAATGCAATAAATGATAAGTCACTTCTCAAAGAATCAATACACTTAACAACAATACTTGAAGTTCGTAACAGTTTGCAAATTAATATTCTCTCACTAGCAGTTTTTGAATGTTGATTGTCTGTTCAGAATAAGTTCCTAAATAAAGAAATGCCTTTTACAATCACTCACTGATATACTTGGGCCATATTAATCACTTCCAGTAAATACAAAAAATACTTATTTTCTTGCTCTACTCACAGGATGTACTTGACACAAATTAATGAAGGTATACTTGTATTATGCACACACTAATAAATACTACATAGATCATTACATATGAAGATTTTTCAGGGCAGATATAAGATTGATACATAATTCACAATATTTGAGCATTTTGCTATCAATAGACAGCACAGTAGTTCTTGATAATGATTCCAAGCACTTCTCTCCATCAAGAACCTTTGGCACCCTTTCTATGTGACCTGCACTGCTGATCACTGCATCTGGAAAACACCATTGGAACACCTCGCCAAGAACTTGCTCGTTCGACACGAAACCGACAAAAAGAAAGAGATATTTTTAATATACATATTAAATACAATATATGTGAATGAACAATTAATGCTTTTCACTTATTACCAGTACCTCTTAGAGCTGTCTACGGACAATGGCAGATACTGCACTGCTACAATGGACAGTATTTACAGTTGCGCAACCCAAACCTGTTGTGACAGGACAATGTAAGATTGCGTAGGTCATGGGAGTGGCATAGTGCCAGGCTCAGATGTACTATAATCTGGAGCACCACTGCAACAGTCTGTCCTCATACTATTCTATATCCACAGTGTTCCAGTTATGGGGGCTGGGCGTGTGGTAACTAGTCTCGCTTTAATTCCAGGGTGGTGACTCTACAGTTTCTTGCACCAGAATGTGGGGACAGCTTTCTGTTTGCTGAATTGCAGGTTACAGATGCCAATTTGAAAGGCAGTGGAGTAACACTTGATAGTCTTCTACTGCTTGTTCAATGTACAGATTGAACAACATTGTGTACAGGCTACAACCCTACCTCACTCCCTTCACGACTACTGCTTCCCATGTCTTTAGTCTTATCTTCTAAGATAGGTCATAGGGTCAAATATTGCATGACACGTTCCTAAACTTTTCCAGAACCCAACCCGATCTTCCTCAAAGTTGACCACAGTTTTTTTTATTCTTCTCTAAAAAATTAATGTCAATGTTTTCCACACCTGTCTGCATCTGCCTTCTTTGGGATTGGAATTATCACCACCTTCTTGATGTCAGAAGGTATTTAATCTGTCTCCTGTATCTTGCACACCACGTCAAATAGTTTTGTCATGGCTGGCTCTCCTGAGGACCTCAATAATTTTGAAAGAATGTCATCTACTCCAGAACCCTTGTTTCTAATTCTTTTAGCAGTAATGTACCACCCAATTTATCTTCATCTACTACCTCTTTTCTTTCTACAGTATTTTCTTCAAATTTTTTTCCCTTGCAGAGATCTTTTGCATTCTCCTTCCACCTTTGCCTTTTCTGTTTAGAATTGGTTTGCCATCCTGATATTCACACAACTGCTTCTCTTTTCTCCAAATGGTTCTTTAATTTTTCTATAGGCAGTGTATACCTTTCACCTAGTTACACACACTTCTACATTCATTTCTCCTCTAGCCATTTCGCTCTCCTGTCAGTCTCATTCTTTAGACTTGTGCATTTCCTTTCATCTGTTTCATTTGCTGCATTTTTACACTTTCTTTTCAGCAATTAATTTAATATCTTGTGTGTTACCCAAGTATTTCTACTAGACTTCGTCTGTTTGCTGATTTGATCATCTGCTGTCTTCACTATTTCATTTTTCAACGCTACCCAATTATCTTCTATTTTATTCCTTTCCCTATTTCAGTCGATTTTCACCTAATGCGCCTTCTGAAACTCTCAGCTACCTGCGATTCTCTCACTTTCTCCGTCTCATCTCCCCCATTTCCTACCTTATTGAAATCTCTCCATTTTCATTCTTCAATTCATAACAAATAAATTATGGTCAAGGTAACGTCTGCTGCTGGAAATGTTTTGCAGTATAAAATCTAGTTATGTAATCTGTCTTAACATTAAGCATACCATCAAAAACCTTCCAGGTCTCTTCCATGTATGTTGCCTTCTTTCATGATATGTAAACCCAACATTAGTGATGACTATATTTTGGGCAAAATTATACCAGAGAGCTTCCTCTGTCATTCCTTTTTCTCCTATTTTTCCTCCTTTTCTTTTTCCCAGTATTGAATTCCAGTCGCCCACCACAATACATTTTAGCAGTCATTAACTATCTGAATAATTTCTTGTATCTCGTCATACATTCCTTCAATCATCCATATATGTCCATAGGGTTGACAACGACCCTGTTGTGACGCGACAAGGTTGCTTGGATAACAGACGAACTTGACCATCAGGCAAGTACATATAGCAACAGAAAAGGAACATAAACAGAGGGATTGCAGCAATATGTGGCCTAATTCTGTATGCCAGGAATGTGACGGAAATAGCCCCAAGCTAGGGATCCTTGCACCAACTGGGTGCATGAATAGCTTTGACTAATAGTTATTAGTGCAAGTTCGTACAACTCCATTTTTGGAAAAAATGTGTGACTGAGTGCATACAAAGGCAAGTATTCCACATGTATTATGTTATTTCTTACTAAACTTTTGGCTGTAGTAAATTATATATGTGATTTAGAGAAATTCATACAAATTATTTTTATAAACTTTATTTTTCAATTGTATTTTTGTGGGTCAGCAATGATCCCGTGGGCATACATTATGCTCAATGTTCTTATGTGTATTATTTTCTTTTTGAGTTCCTGGTATGCACCTATTACTAATGAAATAACAGAATTACTGGAGTGTTTGGATGACAAACACACCCACGGCATCAGTATTTACAAGGTGCATTCAAGTTCTAAGGCCTCCGATTTTTTTTCTAATTAACTACTCACCCGAAATTGATGAAACTGGCATTACTTCTCGACGTAATCGCCCTGCAGATGTACACATTTTTCACAACGCTGACGCCATGATTCCATGGCAGTGGCGAAGGCTTCTTTAGGAGTCTGTTTTGACCACTGGAAAATCGCTGAGGCAATAGCAGCACGACTGGTGAATGTGCGGCCACGGAGAGTGTCTTTCATTGTTGGAAAAAGCCAAAAGTCACTAGGAGCCAGATCAGGTGAGTAGGGAGCATGAGGAATCACTTCAAAGTTGTTATCACGAAGAAACTGTTGCGTAACGTTAGCTCGATGTGAAGGTGCGTTGTCTTGGTGAAACAGCACACGCGCAGCCCTTCCTGGACGTTTTTGTTGCAGTGCAGGAAGGAATTTGTTCTTCAAAACATTTTCGTAGGATGCACCTATTACCATAGTGCCCTTTGGAACGCAATGGGTAAGGATTACGCCCTCGCTGTCCCAGAACATGGACACCATCATTTTTTCAGCACTGGCGGTTACCCGAAATTTTTTTTGTGGCGGTGAATCTGTGTGCTTCCATTGAGCTGACTGGCGCTTTGTTTCTGGACTGAAAAATGGCATCCACGTCTCATCCATTGTCACAACCGACGAAAAGAAAGTCCCATTCATGCTGTCATTGCGCATCAACATTGCTTGGCAACATGCCACACGGGCAGCCATGTGGTCGTCCGTCAGCATTCATGGCACCCAACCACCTGGATGACACTTTTCGCATTTTCAGGTCGTCATGCAGGATTGTGTGCACAGAACCCACAGAAATGCCAACTCTGGAGGCGATCTGTTCAACAGTCATTCGGTGATCGCCCAAAACAATTCTCTCCACTTTCTCGATCATGTCGTCAGACCGGCTTGTGCGAGCCCGAGGTTGTTTCGGTTTGTTGTCATACGATGTTCTGCCTTCATTAAACTGTCGCACCCACGAACGCACTTTCGACACATCCATAACTCCATCACCACATGTCTCCTTCAACTGTCGATGAATTTCAATTGGTTTCACACCACGCAAATTCAGAAAACGAATGATTGCACGCTGTTCAAGTAAGCAAAACTTCGCCATTTTAAGTATTTAAAACAGTTCTCATTCTCGCTGCTGGAGGTAAAATTCCATCTGCCGTACGGTGCTGCCATCTCTGGGACGTATTGACAATGAACGTGGCCTCATTTTAAAACAATGCGCATGTTTTTATCTCTTTCCAGTCCGGAGAAAAAAAATCGGAGGCCTTAGAACTTGAATGCACCTCGTACATGGACTCACCTTGTGACCATCATCAGATGGAGACTCCAGAGAAAAGGATTGTGACACCATAAATAGGTTGAAAAGAAATCAATTACTCACTCCCAGCTGAGGTGGTAGAAGTACAAAGCCAGAACAATTAAAAAAAATCAAAGACGTCAGTCCTACTAGTACTTCTCATTACTGTGAACCTATTCCAACATCTGGACCAGCACACACAGGTCGTGACTACGACATCATCTGATGAACAGTCTCCCTCACTTCAGCAATCCGACAGGGCTGACAATGATTCTGTTGAGAGATTTCTCTATGATGATGTCATAAAACAAATTGTAGGGCACATGGTAAAGAAGGTCATTGAAAAACATAACACTAGTTACTGTTTTTCAGCAGATGAGATGTACTGTTGCTTGGTATACCGATTCTCACAAGGGAACCTCCTCATCGCACCCCCCTCAGATTTAGTTATAAGTTGGCACACTGGATAGGCCTTGAAAAACTGAACACAGATCAATCAAGAAAACAGGAAGAAGTTGTGTGGAACTATAAAAAAAATAAGCAAAATATACAAACTGAGTAGTCCATGCGCAAGATAGGCAACATCAAGGAGAGTGAGCCCAGGAGCACCGTGGTCCCGTGGTTAGCGTGAGCAGCTGCGAAGCGAGAGGTCCTTGGTTCAAGTCTTCCCTAAAGTGAAAAGTTTACTTTATTTACTTTCTCAAAGTTATGACCTGTCCGTTCGTTCATTGACGTCTCTGTTCACTGTAATAAGTTTAGTGTCTGTGTTTTGCGACCACACCACAAAACCATGCGATTAGTAGACGAAAGGACGTGCCTCTCCAATGGGAATCGAAAACATTTGATCGTTAGGTCATAGATCAACCGATTCCTCCAAAGGAAAACACAACTGATATATTCTATACGACAGTGGTGGCGGCATGTGTGTCACATGATAGGAATATGTTGTCGAACCACCTAACTTGTACACTTGGCGAATGGGTAAGAAGATTCTTCTACCTTGCCTGATTTACGTTTTCTTGTGAATGTGATAATCACTCCCAAAAAAGTGATGAAAACATAAGAGTTTGTCACATAAATCGAAAATAAAAAATTAAACCTTTCACTCGAGGGAAGCGTTGAACCAAGGACCTCTCGTTCCACAGCTGTTCACACTAACCACGGAACCACGGCGCTCCTGAGCTCACACTATTCTTGATATTGCCTATCTTGCACATGGACTACTCAGTTTGTATATTTTGCTTATTTTTGCATAGTTCCACACAACTTCTTCCTGTTTTCTTGATTGATCTGTGTTCAGTTTATCAAGGCCTATCCACTGTGCCAACTTATAACTAAATCTGAGGGGGGTGCGATGGGGAGGTTCCCTTGTCAGCAGCTACACACCCTTACCAAGACACTGCTTTTATTAGGAGACCAAAGAATATACCCAACAACATTTTAGTGACCAAATCAGTGCAATGTAACTGGTACATAGAGTTATTTAGATATTTTCATGTCATAGATAGCAACAACTTATGCACAGGTGACAAAATGGCTAAAATTCAGCCACTGTTCGGTATCATGAACAAAAGCTTTCTTATGTATGCTTTCACTGAGAGAAACTTTAGTAGCCTAGTGACGAAACTGATATCCTCTTATGAACGTCATGGCTGTAAACAGCATATTCATGGAAGGCCAATTCATTTTGGATTCAATACACAGGCTGCAGCAACTCATTTAGTATGCTGTTTGACTTGTATGAGGGGTGACCTATGTGCGAGATATAGGCCTTGGAGAAAATATTGTACCAAAACTGACTAATACAATAAAGAATAACGTCTCCAGGATTAATAGTTACTTTGCAAAGAAACAATGTGAAAATTACTGGAACTATTCATCAAAACAGAGTAGACAACTTTCGACAAATGGATGTCAAGTATTGCAAAACATAACCCAGAGGATTTTATGACTTCAGGTTGGATACAAACAATAACATATGCACTGTACAATGGAATCACAGCTGCTGTCAAATTGATTTAGAGTATATCCCATTCAAAAAGTACACAATATTCAATCGCTGCTAAAAATAAAACTTATTGATAAGCCACACATTGTACATCAATACAACTGATTTATGAGTGGAGTAGACAGACTAGATGCTAATAATGGAACTTACCAGATTGCTATAAGAGGCAAAAAATGGCATATCCCCATTCTGATTAGTCTAGTTGATGCCATAATCAAAAATTCTTCCCTGCTTGGCAGATCACCGGGAAAGGACAGAAACCCTGGAATTCGGCCAATCTATTGCAAGGTCTTTACTCTGGAAATTTGGCAATGCTAAAACTGAGCCTGGGCCATAGCAGCAAATGACGACACCTATCTGTTTCTGTAAGAAAACATTCAGCTCAACATATGAGGCATGTCCAGAAAGTAAGTATAATTTTGGAAAAATCTCATGCAAGCATTTTTTTTTACAAACCAAAATTTATTTTTACAAGACAGAACAGATCAAACTGTTTTTCTACATAGTTGTCACCATCGTTCCAGCATGTGTCACTGCAGGAAACTACCTTTTCTTTGTCATCTTCATAGAAACATGGCTCCAGAGAAGGTAGCCACTTCTGAACACAGTTCTTTTGCATTGTCATCACTATAAAACTGTCTTCCTCCAAAATCATGCTTCAAGTTTAAGGACAAGTGGTAGAAAGAGCAAGATTGGTGCTGTAGGCCATGGAATGCTCAGTCAAAGCATTGTGTTGCTTCATGACAATGCACATCCCCATTCTGCTGATCCCACCCAAAACCTTTTTCAACAATTCCATTGGGAGCAGTTCAGTCACCTGCCATACAGTCCCAATCTGATCACCAGTTCTTGAACATTACAAGGGTTTTGAAGGAAGGCATCTTGACAGCGAACCCAATGCAAAAAAAACTGGTGTTCAGCAGTCAGAAACATTGGTTTCCCCGTTATGACAATGTCTGAACAACAGTGGCAACTATGTAGAAAAGTAATTTTTTTAAAAAATGCTGTTTCTTGTAAACATGAATTTTGGATTGAGAAAAATGTTTTATGAGGCTTTTTTCAAAACAGTACCTACTTTGTGGACATGCATCATTACTACCACTAGTCACGTCAGAAGAAGATGAGCACTACGTAACAATAAGACTGCCAAAATGTGCTGCAAATTTAACACAAATTTGCATGTCAAAAGCTTTGAAGAATTTCATCCATAATATTATGTTTCACGTTCCTTACCAACCTAACATGATTACTTAACAGCCCACAACTTGAACTAATGAAGACTGATTATCAAATTCCAAATAAATTGATTATTCCTGTTCCATTGTAGTGTACAAATTTATATAAGCATGGGGTCATTATCAACCCACTGTGGAAAGGGGGAGAGGAGGGGGAGGAAAAAGAAAGAGAGACCTTTCAGAACTGACAACTACAAATTGTTACAGCTGTTATCTGTGGTCACTAATGAATGGCACGTAACAAAAACTTGCATTAAAAAAGTTCTGGGAATATATGCGTTAGAAGGAAAATAAGGATAAGCCTCAAAACTACTGAACAATTTCTGGGCTTTTAAATCTCTGATGTACAACCAGCTAAATAACTCTTTCAAACATTATCTCCTCTCCAACAGATAGTCTGGATTTCAATATTATAAAACTACTACTACTACTGCTGCTGTCACTGAAGATGTTAACTGAACTTGAAAATATGAATCTGGTATCTGCTTTACTTCGCATCTCAGCAAAGTTGTTGTATATGCTCTAACACCCTTCTTACACAACTGGAATTTGATGTTATGCGAAATCTACATCTACACTTACATCATACTCTGCAAGCCACCTAATGGTGTGTGGTGGGGAGTACTTTCGGAACCACTATCTGATACCTCCAACCCTGTTCCACTTGCGTACAGCATAATAACAGGAAAAAGGAAGAACCAGGAGAATGACAGAAGGACAACAAACACTACAATGGACAAAACATGACAAGAAAACCACAGACACACGCAAGAAACAGGGAGACGAGATTAAAAACAAGAAAGCAGATTACCAATGGCCAGCTGACCATGAGAATAAAAAAGGAGAAGCCAGCCACTCTGCAGCACATGAAACCTCCACCCTAAAAGCCCTAGAGTGGGGGACACGTGCTAAAACTCAGATCAAATGATAAAACCCAACCTCACGAATAAAACGTAAATCTAAATCTGCTGTTGAGGCATTGTCACCCAACACCAAAGGTAGGGTGCTGGGAAAGTTTAAAGTCTGCCGCAGAGCGGTGGAAAGCGGGTAGTCCAGCAAGAGGTGGACGACTGTCATTTGGGAACCACAGCGACACTGAGGTGGGTTCTCGTGAAGGAGGAGGTAACTACATGTGAGCCATGTATGCCCAATGTGGAGCCGACGAAAGACAAATGATTCCCTGTGAGAAGACCACAGGGAAGACTTCCACACATTCCTAGTCTCCTTCATGATAGATTGTTGTGCACACTGTTATGCCACTCCATCTCCCAAAGACATCACGCAGGTCAGTTTCAGACATGCCCATCTCCAGGAGCGGTTTCCATGTAGGCTGTTTGGCCAGCCTGTCAGCAAGTTCGTTGCCTGGGATTCCAATGTGTCCTGGGTTCAACACAAACACCCTGAATGACTGGACCGTTACAGAGCAGAGATGAACAATTGGATGTTCGCTATCAAAGGATGGCGAGGGTAGCACTAGTCTATAGCTTGTAAGCTGCTCAGGGAGTCAGAACAGAGAAGAAACGACTCACCAGAACAGGAACAGATGTACTGAAGTGCACGAGATATGGCCACAAGCTCTGCAGTGAATATACTGCAGCCAGTGGAATCCCCCCACCTTTAGAAATCTTGGTTGCAGTGACAGTGCTTCATAGTGACTGTTTTAAACCCTCACATTTGTACAGCATTGCTTTCTGTCAAAAACAACTTAAATGAATTCGACATCAGGAACAACACAAACAGATTAAATACTATTGTCCTATATCAGCCTTCTCCACAAACCCATTGCATTTCACAGATTACTGACACAGCCGCCAAACCACTTAAATAACCACAAGCTGCTGAATAGCAATCAATGAAGTTGTCAATCAAGCAAAACTAAACAAACATCAATAACAGTTAACACCAATGGCACAAGCAGAAACCTATAAAATATAATAAAAGTTTTGTGAAAGTCAAATTACACACACTTTTCTTAAGTTTTTGTTACTGTAAGTTATGAAATTCATTTTATCTACTAAACGGATCAAGGTTGAAGTCTATTCAGCATCAGCTTGGTACCAGTATGATGAAAATGAATTTGGCAGAGTATCGTCAGCAAAAGTATCTGTGACAATCATATTGTGACGTATGCTAACGTGTTATTCTTATACTAATGTTGCAAATTACATGTATGCACTGTAATCCTATATGTCCCTAGCTGTCACGAGTTAGGAAATGCGTGTATATTTTCGACAGCCACTATCGACCTTATTAACATTGGTGTACAGGGTCGCCGGCGGATTGTCGAGTGTTGTAGTTACTATTAATCCTATTTGCTCTGTAAAATCGTACACCTCTTAAACCACTCACTTGTAGCAACTGATGCAAAATATAGTTTTAATGATATTGGACTGTATTGCAGCTTGAAGCACTTTCTGAAATTAACAATGTTCTCCACGTTACATCAGTTTACACAAATGAATATCAAGTGTTACTAATCTGCGCAGACACATGATCAACAACCGAATTATAAAGCAGTGATATAGTTTTCTCTCAAGAAGAAACAATAAATGTACAGAGCTGTAACAATGACACTAAAAATCTGGGAGCGACCGTCTAGTATTTATACAAGAACTGTCGGTCACCAAACAACAACAAATGGAATAACCAATAAATAACTAACCATAAACGTCTACAGTATCAACGTAACTTAATACCTGCAGGTAGTTTTTCCTACACCGCCTTTACCACCAACAAAAATCCACCTCAAAGACTTCTGTTCCAGGATATTCTGAAGCGAAGGCTCAAGAGGCTCAAAGTCATCAGATTGCATGTTTACATCACCTTCGCTGGCAATCACACGCGCAGCCATTCTTCTCCAACCATACAGAAAACATCACACATCTCTGACGTCTACATCACATCCAAAGATAAGTTATAAAGTCCGTCCAGCGAATATCCTACGACTACAATTACAACTTATCAATGTTATATACTAAACCAAAGAGCATTCAAAAGGGAGAATGTGAAGTACTATACATTTTATAACGACCATTTAGCAATTAATAACGCATGATTAACAAAATTATAAGTAATCCTTTTTTATATATGACTTCTTCATCGGCCATTGCAAGAGACGTACTATGCAATTCGATTCTATTCGTAACACAAAATTTTAAGAAATATTTCTGTACTGGAGAAAATTAAGCAAGTTGTGTTTTTTGGTAGTCAATGAATGTTAGCTGTAGTGGTCTCTTGTTGGCATGCGCGTTTCGCCAGAGGCTGATTTCATGCTGCCCATTCAAGTAAGTTCATGACGTCTTCACAAATACAAGTAAAGGCCCCACATGCAACAATCTGCCTGCAGAAATATCTGCGCATAACACATACGCACACACAGACAGATGGACTGGAAATCGGCACAGATATGAGATGTGTACAGTACTGGAAATTGGATGTTTGAGCGAAATTGCTAGAGAGCAGTTCATATATGTACAGACAAATCATAGCTTGTCAACTAGTAATAGCCGCAGATCTGGCAGAAGTAACGTATTTCAGTCAACTGTTTGTTCTGTCTAGTGCTTCTCGTTGCGACCACAATGAATTCTTAAACGAATGATACGTGTCTGCGAAGTTCATTTCTGAATTTATTGAAACTGCTGATCATGTTACATGTTAATGATCTTTCGGACGATAATAATAGGAATCACAGACATTTTACAGATGATGCAGTTACCTGTAAGAAGTATTGTCTGAAAGAAGCTGCACTGATATTCAGTCATATTTTCATAAGATTTAATAGTGGTCCAAAGATTGGCAACTTGCTTTAAATGTGCAGAAATATAAAGTTTTGCTCTTCACAAAACGTAAAACCGTAGTATCGTATGACTAAATATCAGCGAATCACAGCAGGAATCGGCCAGCTCATACAAATACCTGGGTATAACAAACACTTCATAGGATATAAAATGAAATCATCACGCAAAATCATTCGTGGGTGAAACAGGTGGCTGACTTTGGTTTATTGGTAGAATACTGGGAAAATGTTATCAGTCCACAAAGGAGATTGCTAACAAATCACTACATCAAGCCATTCTAGAATATTGCTCAAGTGTGTGGTACCCCTACCAAACAAGACAAACAGAGATTATTGAATATGAGCGTAAAAGAGTAGTACACATGGTCACAGGTCACACTTCCTGTGGAAGAGTGTCACAGAGATGCTGAAGAACATGAACTGGCAGACTCTTCAGAATAGATGTAAACTATCCCAAAAATTCCTACTTGCAAAGATTCAACAACTGGCTCTAAATGCTGATTCTAGGAATATGCTATAACCCCTACGTATCACTCTCATAGGGATTGTGAGGATAAGATTAGATTAACTGCAGTGCATGCAGGGGCATTTAGACAGTAATTCTTCCTCACCTGATAAGTGAAGGGAATAGGGAAAAACAATAACAGGTACAGTGGGACATACCAGACCATTTCACAGTGGTTTGCAGATTGTAGATGTAAATGTAGAAATATGTACAACAAGTGCAGGGCCCATGTTATACTATGGAAACACAGAACGACTGAAGCACTCCTACTGATCTGGCATCGAATATGGGAAAATACAGCATGACAGTCTGTACTCTTGCTTTGCAAAATATGGGTATTAGATGGTAATAGTCTTCATTTATATTTTATGGGTGGCCTCCTAGTCTGGTGGTGCTGTGTGTGGCTGGAAAAGTTTATGTGAGCTTGCGACGTAATACATTCGTGAAATTCCAGTAAAAAACTAATATCAGCTTTTCTTAGCTAGGGTTCACAATCACGAGAAATTTGTAAATGACATCGTAGTCGCCTTTTGACTATAAAAATATTTATTTGTGAAACCCAATATTCTAATTCCAATCATGTGGCCATTATCAAGTTGAGTTAATTGCGCCTTAGCACATGTCAAAAGCTAAAAATCATCTGACATGACATGACACAGAAGCTGGTTTCATCATAAGGTAGGTAAAGGTACATGCAAGAACCTGTCAATCATAGAATAGAAACAGCATTAATTATTTACTTCATAGCTGGTCTTTGCCAACATCAGCACATTACTCTGTCGCTGCAGTAAGTAAAATTTTACCATTTCAATTGCATTGCAAATACTTTGCTCATATTCTGTTTCATTTTTGCTCACGTCTATAATATTGACTGTGATATATAATGGCATGTTTGTTTTGTGTCATATAAAATAGAAGCAGGTTATGTCACATCTTCTGTGGACTCATTTATGTTTGTCACTCATTTATGTTTGTGGGTAAACTGCTTGGTTTACGTACAGTATACGTATTTTGCTTGTACTCCACTTTACTTTTATCCACATCTGTTTTTTTGTACTTTCTTGCATTTAATGGAGAACTCCGAAATTTTTGTTGGAGTGGCAGGATGAAACTAATTGTGTCATTTGTAGTACCTGTTAATAACGTATGGACACATTTGTGTAACTACTGTTGAATTTTTAGCAATTGTATGGGAGACTACTCTAGTCACTAAGACTACAAAGCGTACTCATCTACTCCTACATCCATATTCTGCAAACAACTGTGAAATGCGTCATGCTGAGTGTCAAGCTGCAACACCATTCAAAACAGAGGTACATGCTCAATCTGTGACTAAATGTGATAAGCTGAATAATAATTCTGGCAAAAGCTGCTAACATTGAGATCTCCACTGAAAAGTGAGAAAGTACAGAAAATGAATGTGAAAAAAGTAGAAAATGAGCACTATACTTACTGCACATTGAAATCGACCAGTTCACACAAGGATTTGTATGCGGTAACAAATATAGATAAATCCACATAATACCATGTGATGACACCAATAATTGTTTTATACGAAACAAAAACAAATGTTGAATCATTTACCTTGGCCAATATTATGAATACAAACAGAAATCAACAAAAACATATTTATAATGCAATTCAAAGAGTGCAGTACACAGCAAGAAGGTGTAATCACAAACACTCTGCAATGAAACCTGGTTCTTTTCACTATGAAACGAAAACCAATTTGGAAGACGTCAAATCACCCTATAACGAACTAATATGTGGAAGGATTGGTGAACCTGTAGTATGTCGAATGGTCTGGCAGTGAAACAACGTAGCATAACTGGAAGTCTCTATATGAGTCATATCCTTGTGACACATTACATTTGCACAGATAAATATGTGCATATTATTCGGAAATTGCTCGAAAATTCACCAGTTGGACATGTCATATGTATATGGGCTGACTGTAGAGATTTTTGTTTTTTCAGAAACCACCCATATTACAGAAAGATGAATGCATTGAAAATATTGTTATTGGGAAATAAAAGCTTTGCTAAAAATTCAGTGCCTATAATTTAGCACAATGTTACAAGTTGAAGATGTAATTTCTGGTTAATTCAGGCACATTACACAAAATTTTAATTTTTTCTTTGATATAGACAGCTGATGCTGCTATCTAAAAATCAGTAAAATTGCATTTGGCTTAATATGAAGAGATAAATAAAATCAGTATCATAGTATGGCAGTGTAAAGTTGGGTACACACATGCAACAGAAGTTGCATGTTTGAACTCCCAGTTTTCAGTGGCGCAACTTACAAGACGTAACTTTTGCAATGCCACAAAAAGTTCACTTGGTTCCAGTTTGTTACTCTGCCTTTCTACTGCCACTGCTCCCTGGTGACCATACATGAAAACACTATCATTTTGTCGCAGTTGCTGTGGAATAATTGCTGCTGTGCTCTATTCAGTGTCAACCTGTTTTCATTTTATTACAGGAAAAAGGCAAAACAGTGGTTGGCAGGTACACTTTCGAAGCTTCTGGAACAACAAGAACAACAACCTATGTGTAATTTTATGTATCAGTGTTTGTGTGTATGTACAATATTTGCTAACCAATGATGTAGACCATTCCATAATCTTCAAAGATTTTTGGATGAATAAATAAATAAATAAATAAACTTAATACTTTACCAAAAAAAGGAGAGTGGTATAAGCTTCCTGACTTGTGAAACCAAGCACTGTAAAATGGTGGTTCATATGCAACAAATGGGCCAGGAGTGTAATGTGGCAGCTGTTAAATTAATAGTTAGTTATGATAAATGCATACATTAACGAACACAATAAGAGTCTTGAAAGAATGACGGGTCTACAGATGACCTCCTCGGACTGTACGGAGCAAGAAGGCACCTCAGCAGCTACCTTGACAACTAGACAGACAGAAGCCAGGTTGGGTAGTAGATCAAGAAACGCAAGATCGCCAAAGAACAGGAACACTTTTAGTGCCTGGATCCAGAACTTATGTAAGTGAACCAACTCAGTGCATTTTAAAGGAAGATAATCAGAGTGACCAGTTAAAAATACCACTAAGGCTCATGCACCTAAACATACAGTACCTTAGAAATAAGCTTAATATATTACAGGTTTTTGTAAGTGAACAGTCACCTCATATAGTAGTGTTAACTGAGCATGGATTAAAATCTGATGAAATTATTTACTGTAAACTAGAGGGCTACTCCCTAGCAAATAGTTATTGTAGACAGTAACATAAGGGTGGTGGTGTGGCAGTTTACATTAGTGAGAATCTCGAGTACAAGAAAATAAACTATCTAGACCAGTATAACAAAGAAGGCTTGATTGAAGTGACAGGCATTGAAGTCCACACCAAAGAGTGTAGAGAGGTTATGAGAAAACATAAAGTTATTGGGATTTACCATCCACCAAAGGCTGATGTAGTTAGCTTCATAGACATATTTAGTAGAGTAGTGGGACGTTGTGGTCCCAGGGACCTAACTATACTTGGTGATCTGAATATTGAGGCAAAATCTTCCAGTTTGTGTAATATGAGGTTAATAGATACTCTTAACTCATATAATCTCGTAAATGTAGTAAACAGTGATACCAGGGTAACAAAGTCCACATCTAGCAGAATTGATTATGTTATACTATGTAAACATATTAAAGACAGTGTTAGGTGCTGGAACATGGATTTTCACTACTCTGACCACAAATGCCAGCTTGTAGAGTATGTAAACTCAAGCATCCCAAAAATGACAAAAGTTAGCGAAAATAAAAGAATCCTAAAAGAGGGTAACATCCTTGCCTTAAGAAATAAATTAGCTATAGAGGACTGGGATCTGGTTTACCAGACTGAAGGATCTGAAAACAAATGGGCCAAATTCTATGATACTATGCTAAGACACTTTGACAGATGCTGCCCTGTTAAGAAAATACAAAGAGTGTTCACCCATAACCAAAGTGCAAAAACCAACAGACTGATACTTCCAGCAAATATGATAAAACTCAGGCAAAACATCCAGGACTTGGATGTGTTACACAAGTCAACAAACCTGCAGGTTTTTAAGGCCAAGTACAACGAAGCCAAGAAAATCTTTAAGAAAGAGCTTTCAAATATAAGAAAACAGATATACAGCAGTGAAATAGCTTAATCAGACAATATAGCCAAGACCTCATGGAGAATTGTAAATCAATTTCGCAAAGCCACACCGAAGCCAGAAACTGAATTTTTAATTATAAGACATGAAGGAAACACAATTAAAGATCCTAATAAAGTCTGCAATGTTTTCAATAAATACTTTATATCTGCAGCTGTTAGTCCAATTAATAACACAGTTGTGAGTAGTGAGGTAAAGCTCTGCCCATTTGAAGAGCCGCCTTTTGAATTCAAACAAGTAAGTGAAAAAGAAATAGGCAGGATAATAAATAACCTAAAGAATAAGTTCTCAACTGGATGGGATGGTTTGAGTAGTATCGTGATTAAAAAGTGTAATAAGGAATTAGTTAAAATAATCACCCACCTGGTAAACTGCAGTATCAGAGAACATACATTTCCAAATGTATTGAAATGGAGCAGAGTTAAACCAGTGCATAAAAAAGGATCCAAGGAAGAGGTTTCAAATTTCAGGCCCATATCATTAATACCTGTCTTCAGCAAAGTATTTGAAGTTGTGCTGCTGACACAACTTAGTGACTATTTCTTGAAAAATAAGTTCCTAACAGAGACACAACACGGATTCCGAAAAGATCATAGTACTATGACAGCAATTACGGAATTTCTTCACAAAACGTATGGTGCCCTTGATCAAGGAATGCAAACAGCTGGCATATTTCTAGACCTTACTAAAGCCTTTGACTCGGTAAACCATGAGTTACTTTTAAGTAAACTTGAGTCATACAATGTAAATGCCGCATCCATGCAATTGCTGGCTACATATTTATTTAACCGCATGCAGTGTACAATGCTGACTTACAAAATCAATAATCAGATCATTAATTTTCAGTCCAAATATGAGACAGTCACACAAGGTGTACCCCAGGGCTCAATTTTGGGCCCTTTCCTTTTCCTAGTGTACATAAATGATATAGAGCAACCATTCAACTCCCAATTGGTAACCTATGCAGACGATACCTCACTGTTATTTCTTGGTAAACAAAATGATGAGTTAACGTTGGTAGCCACTGAGGGACTACAGCAAATAACTACTTATTTCCAAGATCAAGGTTTGAAAGTTAATATCAGTAAATCTCAGTTATTGCCATTTAAACTTACAAACTCACACCAAACCTCTATCAGTAACATAGGTGGAATTGAAGTAGTGGACACAGAAGGCTGCAGATTTTTAGGTATTCACCTAGATGAAAATCTAAGATGGGTAAACCATATCAAATTTTTATGCAATAAAATCAGCAGTTCATTACATCTAATCAGCCAGTTATCAAAGGTAGTTCCACATCAGACATTAAAAACAATTTATTATGGAACCATTTTTCCACAGATTAATTACGGGATAGAGATATGGGGTTGTGCTGCCGACATACATATGAACAGAATATTAACCCTACAGAAAAGAGCAATCAGAATTATCCATGGATTAGGGTATAGAGATTCATGCAGGGAAATCTTTGTCCATCATAAATACCTAACAGTCTACTCACTGTATCTTTACAAATTAATTATAGTTTTTGTGACACATCAAAACAAAGAAACAAAGTGCTCTGATATGCATGCCTATAATACAAGAAATAAAGACTGCTACTACAGACAAAGAACAAAATTAAAAACAACAGACCATAGTCCATGCATTAGTGGTCAAATATGGTACAACAGATTACCGAGCTCTATAAGGTGCCACAAAGGGAACTTATTCAAAGTGAAACTGAAACATTTCTTGATTGACAAATGTTTATACTCTTTAAGTGAATATTAATATTAAACTAAAATAAGTTATTGTGTATATATATATGTATATATTGTACTAAACTTGTAAAAAAATGCTATGACGTTTGCAAAAGACACCAGTTGGTGTCTCCATACAAAAAAAATACAATAAATAAAAAATAAAATAAATATTTACATGCCAGCTGTCATTTAGTTTGTCATAGCAGACAGCATTTTCAACTTTGAGTGTTACGTCTTTTGTGAATGTGTTTGTGCCCCGCTGCACGAAATATATTTTCAGGTATAATACCTTGGTTTCTTCCTTGTATTTAACTCTAGTCACAGCTCTAATGCCATAACCTGCACTGTAACATAACACCCTCCCATATGTTTTCATTTGCCGCCATGTTGAAAGCTCTGCAACTTCACAGATTTTGTGGCATTCTGTATGAACGGTAGCTCACGTTGCCGCAACAGAAAGTCACAACCTGTGGCGTTGTTACATTAGTTGCACATCTGAACCCGGATTAAGAAAAATAACATCGACTTTTCTTTTTTTGAGTAGAGGTCGACAGACACTGGACGTAACAGAAAAGAACATTAAAACATTAGACAACATTCCATACTGCATAGATTGCGGCAGTCACACATATCGCCAATGGAATGGAACATCAATTTTGTTGGAGACGTTCATGGGGCAGGGGTGGTGTTGTCTCCTAATATCAGAAGGTAACAAATACTCGCCATGCTTTGTCATGTTAAAATAATGGATTTTATGTCTCCTTGATCTTTAATTCATTAGGTGCTTTATTTTCGTGGCTCAGTACGAAGATTCCAAGAGGAGCAGGGTATTTTTCCTGTTGTGCTCTTCCACAAATTAGGCCAAATATCTGAGAGTGGTAAATGATTTAGATATTGCAATACCTTGACAAAGAAAACGTTTACACTCTCCATAAATAAGAATATCAGCTGCTGGAACAAATTTCATTAAATAACCCAATTGTACAGTGAAAAATACAGTTTTTTAGGCAAAAAGGTTCTATGTTTTGCAAACTAAATATTGTCTGCTATGTTTGTATGTAGATACTGGATGGAGGAAACAAATATCGATGTTTTGGAATAGTTGTACATTATATCTTCTGTTGCTTCACTCCTCAGCAGTGTGGCAAGCTTATCATACAGAGTTTTCCAAAAATGTCCATTATGAATTATGCTTTGGCCAATAAAAAAACTATCCTGCTATTGTTAGGTCCATAATTCTGATACTACTGGGTAGTTATGATCAAAGTGCAGCTACTTATGGAGGTCCAATGTGAGTGAAACTTGGTAGATACACTAACATGTTAACACAGAACTAATTTACACCAGAAAAATAAGTTTCAATTTTGGTCACCAAATGCAAACCTGTTGCTGTATGTTGTATGATGATATGACATCCATGCTGTTATTTGACAAGCCATAACGTGAGTGAACACTATGGCTATGGTTACAAGAAGCCCTACACTATTAGTGAAATTGTTTTAGGAGAATGGCAGCAATTATAGTGCTACATTGAAAAAGTGTCGCTGACTGAAGTTTCTGAGGATAGGCCCAATGTCATTAAATGCTTCGAAGAAGACGATGAAATTCGGAAACACGGTTTAGCTTTGTGTGGCACCTGGAAGAGGAAAGCATCCTGTCCCACAGGAAGTTATTGACGAGGTTGCTGTTGCTTGCTCAGGCAGTGTCACATGAATTGCCCACAGCATGGTCAACAGTACACTGGCACCTGTACAACATTCAGATGGTGCAGCAACTGAAATGTCATTGTTTGCAGTAACATAGTCACATTCTGAATTTGATCTTCAGTTTCAGGTATGGATCGAAGTTGATGACATGAGGCCAGGCAATATTCTATGGGGTGACGAGGCACATTTTACATGACAGGGTATAGTGAACATAGAGGGATGCTGGTTATGCACGAAGACCCATTGGACTCCCCATATGTGGCTGTGTGGTGTGGATTCACAAGCAGCTTCATTGTCAGTCCACTGTTCTTTGAAGAGAATACATACAGAGGGCCTGTCAGGTGTACCCTGATGTCTACATGTTATCAATACCTTCTTGTACATCACGTGATTTCTGCTTTCGAAGAGTACAGTTGTGTGTAAACTACTGTTCTCATGTAAGATGGGGCAACTCCTCTGGTCGCACATACCGTGAAAGTTCTTCTTAATGCATCTTTCCACAAGCGTGACATCTCCAGATGTTTCTCAGATGCGTGGCTTGCAAGATCATGTGATATGAATCCATGTGACTTTTGGCTCTGGGGATATCTAAAATAAGGCGTTTACCAGAGACACATACGGTCGCTTCCTGATATGAATGGCAGTTTACAAGAACACATTGGCCAGATTCCATCTGAACTGCTGCGAGAAACTGTTAATCGTACAGTTTTACGGATGCAGCATCTCGTCAACGTCTGTCGTGCTCATATTAAACAAATTGCGTGATTAGCAGTTACTAATAAAATCAAAATTGTGCCTTTCTCACTTGTTTGACCTTTTCTGTCCATGTTCCATTCCTAATGCATTACATATGGATACACTTCTATACATCTTTCTTGCATTCATTGCGTCAGATATACAACTAGTGACCAAAATTAGAACTAACTTTTTTTCCACCGTAAATTGGGTCGATATTTACACATTAGAATATCTACAAAATTTCGATGCCACACGGTAATTACAGCCCACTCTGGACCTCTGTGAGTAGTTGCACTTTAATTATAACCACTGGAAATATTCTGACACTTTGTATGACATATGGTATTTCATAACATCACTTTCAAAATTCAATAGTAATTTCACAGAAATAGTCAGCAGTGGCTGTATCGACTCTGTAAGCCACTGTGAACTGCGTGACAGAGGGTGCTTAGCTTCTTCCTAATTCACATGCATCTGGAGGATGGCAAGAATGTTTGCTTAAATGGCTTTGTGCACCCAGTAATTATTCAAACGCTAAGCTTATTTCACAGTTTATAGTGTGATACACATGGTTTGTAGCATATTCCTCACTTAATGCTGATTCTTACACGTTCTGTAAGAGGCTTTTGAAAGTTAGTTGGCATCTGTATTTGAGCTTCTACCACTGCAGGTTTTTCAGCATCTTTGTGATGTTGCACCATGGGTCAAATTAGCCTGTAAACATATGTACTGCCCTTTTTTGTATATGTCCAATATCCTCATGAAGTCCTATTGCTTATGGATCCACATACCTTTGTAATGTTCCAGAATATGTCGCACCAGTCTTTTGTAAGCCATCTCCTATGCATTTTCCCAGTATCCTTTCGACGAATCAACATGTGCTACCTGCTTTCCCTACTACAATTGCATTTTATTTAGTAGTTCTCTTCATATAAAACCTGTGTATTGTTTGACAACTAGTTTTACAGATGTCGTTGTTTCTTTACCATTTACTTTACTAATAGTGTAGGAGGATCCTTCCAAACATCAACTGTTCTATCAGTTATGTATCCAGTGTATGGTCAACTATTCTTCTAAACATCAGCCACAGTTCTTGTACACAGTTGTAGATGTAGGGGTCATAGTTTGTTACTGCCATCCTCTCCCCCCTTGAAATATAATAATGCACCACTCTCACTTTTAATGAGCTACAGATGTCTAACATTTGAAAAGTAATTACAATGCATTATAAATAATTTACTAAAACATTTTGTGTAATTTTTTTACATTGGTGCTTAGTACATCACTTCAACAACTCTTCAAAGGAACTGCATTTCAGATAAATATATCATTTGGAAAGCAATTACGCAAGAATTTGATAAGTATCTATGTTATGCAACTGTTTTAAGAACAGTAATGGCAACAAACTTTCTCAACTTCGATAATTTAAGATTTGATAGAGAATGAAGTTGAAGGGCACACACTCCATTATCATCATTTTGCTGAGCTCTAATAGTATGAACTGAGTACTATAGACTAAGGTTACATGAAACTGTGGGGAACGTTGTATCTTTCTGTCATTTCCACCTACCTATGGGAAAGTCTGTCTTTCTGTTATTCTTTCTTAGGGGAGCATCTTCCTCCTTCTGCCTCGCCTTCTGTCAACTGTGTGTAATTTGTTGTTTCATCATGATGACTCACGAACTGTGTGAGGTTTGTTGTGAATGGTACATATGGTCAGCCTGTAAATCGGCGCCTGTTCCCAGTTGGAATGTTTTCTACAGCCAGTCAGGCCACAAACCAATCCACATGGGCTAACTCACAGGAACACAACAGAAAAGTATCCTGTTTTACAAAACTGTTAAGTTTTAGATGAAGATTCAAATTTCTGATAATTTCTTGTCATTTTACAGACTCTTAGTTTTCTTAGTACTGTACTCAATGCAAGTAAGCTGAAATTTGTGGTAATATGTACATGCATAAATACAAACGCTTTCAGTAAAAATTTGGAGGTCATGGCCGCCATAGCTCTCCCACCCATGTCTGCAACTGCTTCTACATACTCTTGCTCAGAGCTAAATGTCTCCGGTTGCTCACTGAGGTATGACACTTCTTCCTTTTCAAGAAATTTGTTGAATATTCAAATCTTTCTAATTTATTTAGCTGTCTTTGTACTGTGGTAATCATTGTTGCCACAACTGCCTCACCGTCACTGACACCCATTTCAATATGGACATCCCAAAGAGGTCACATCTATTTGCTGCCGTTAAATTTATTACATTTTCATTATGAGTGGGTTATTGAACTATATGTTCTAGGTAGTTTTCGGAGAAGGCATTTAGTATTGGTTTTCAGACTAGCCTATCACACCAACCACTTTAAGAACGGTGATTATTCCAATCAAATGCTAGGATGGTTCTGACTCTAGTTACTACATAACTAGTTCCACATCCATTAAGGCTCTCTTCATATTTGGATGTACAGGATATTGTGCGTGAGAGAAGTGCAAAAAGAACTGATAAAATGAAATCTATTAATCTTGTGGTAACCAGAAAGATAGTGACAAAAATAGAAGTCTTTGAATATAATAATTTGCAGGAATATGCCAAAAATATCAATCTCTCACACTGGGTTTCCACAGGCAATGAAAAAGTGCATCCACCAACACCTGCAGAGGCCATATGTGTCATAAAATTTCCACTGGAACTGTTTTCAAGACGGATAACTCACTTAATTTGCAGAGATGAAAATAAAGTTATGCAAATCTTAACTCAAGAGCTTACAGACGTTAAAGAAACGAAATGAGACTTTCAGACTATATATATATATATATATATATATATATATATATATATATATATGTTCTTGATTAGTCAACATTTTGAGTGGTAACATATCCTATAATTTTAATTTTACTGTATTTTGTTTTATAGCCAAACTCGACGCTATATACTGATGACATAAACATTGTAGCATGTAGAACTACTGCTAAATAAAAAGCCTTGTAGTATACAGAAAAATTTGATA
The DNA here is from genome assembly GCF_023898315.1 of Schistocerca nitens. NCBI lineage: Eukaryota > Metazoa > Arthropoda > Insecta > Orthoptera > Acrididae > Schistocerca > Schistocerca nitens. Next base: position 662,575,453 of record NC_064619.1, read on the forward strand.
AATACTACAACAAGCACAACCTGTTTATAAATGGTAATAAGACAATATACATTGAATTTCATAACATACAATAGTTCCTGCAAAGACAATTTTTCTGATTTGACTACTGACTTGGTATTACAGAACAATATATGAAGTGGTAACCACACACAGAAAATATTGCTCATAAATGAGCTCTAAAATATGTTTCTAATAATAATAGTAACAATAATAATAATGATAATAATAATTTCATGTGGCTCAGTGACCTTTTGTAAGTCTCTCTACTGGAGCCATTGCAGCGACTTGTGTGTCCTGTCAGTACAAGCTGTGCAGACTGTTATAACCTGCACCTACTTGATATGATGGTACCAAACTACACAAAAACTCACACAAACAAACAACAGTATCTTCATCGATTACAGCCAGAGGAGACAGCGAAAAATACAATTTCTTGTTCCATCGATTCGAGATTGCAATTCAATAACGCATGACATGCAGGGAACAAAAAACATCAGAGTTATCATGTAACTATGCACAATCTACTTTCATGAATGAATGATACAGAAATCATAATCAAAGAATAATAAAATCAAAACATGTATCTATAAAAAACAGCACCTCTGGTGTCTAGCGCGACATGTTTGACAGCATGATGTTTGTAAACACGTACACATGCACGTTCGACATGGCCCTACATAACTGGGAAATGTCGCCACATCAGCCCCCATGGTGAAAGCGGAGCGTTATTCCAAATAGCAGGCTGGTAAGTGGACATAGTAACTGGATCTCGAGGTACATGTTCACAGATCCGCTGATGTTGTAACCTGCGCCAGTGGCTGTGGTGTCGTTGATGAAGCAGTTACTGAGCGAGGCTGTAGTCTTGGAAGCTCTGACATTGTCGCTTCTTGGAAGACTTAAGTCATTTTAAAACTAATCATAGAAACAGTGGTCGCCTCTCCGTTAATTGAAACATCAGTTGTCTTGTCTACCATTGCAACTACATGGCAGGGTTATGAGTATGGTGGCTGCAAACAATGGCGAAGATGGTAGCTGTACCACGTCTGTGAGGCTGATCTAGGCGGACTTGGGCCACATGCTCTCGTAGTCGGCGTAGGAATTCTGGTTAACCAGTCCTTGGTTGTGACAGACTGTTGGTTTCCACAAATTCTCCTGAAAACTTAAGCATCTCACTGTACACCATTTCCGCCAAGAAGCATCCATATATGGTTTGAAAGCGTTTCTGAGGCCGAGTAGTACCATTGGAAGGTCCTTAGTCTACTCAGAGTCATGCCACATTAGTCTACGTTAAGTGAGCAGTGCCATCACTCGATCACCTCGTTACGGGCTGGGTGATAGCTCGTCTTTTGTGGTGAATTGTGCCGTAAAATTTCGGAGATAATCGAACAAATCGGATTGAAATGGTCATCCTCTGTCTGCCGTGACCTGTAATGGACAGCCAAAAGGCAACACCCAATACGATGCGAAAGTGAAAGTCACTATCTGCTGTAACATTGTCCACTGGTTTTGCTTCTGGCCGGCGATTAAAACGATCTATATTTGTAAGTACGTAATGTTGGCCGTAGGATGATGGGAATTGACCAACGACGTGGATGTGCACGTAACTGAAATGGGTTGTTGAGATTGGAAAGTTCCCTATCGGTGCCAGAACCTGACTGTGTATCTTGCTGCATTGGCATTTAAGACAACACCCCGCCCATTCCAAACGAGTCGTTGATCGAATACTGGGGTGACATAAGACGTTAACATATTGAAGACGTCCCTTCTGAAGGTAGTAGGTTATAACGCCCGCGGTTTTAACGTGATGATGTCGCAGTACAGCTTGATATCATTCCCTTGAATTTGGATAAGTTGGAGATCGAACCCTAATGTTCCTGTAGATAAAAGTCCTTGTAGTTCTTGATCTGATTGTTGAGCGGCGGCGAATTTGGCGTAATCGATCGTGCTAGAAATGCTTCCGAACCAAGAAAAAAATCAGCCACCCACATTGTCGATGGCAGAGATGTGCAGGACGCACATGCTGAATTGTGAGATGAACATTAGCTGATGGTCTTGCTTAAGTGAGCAGTTCGTATTTTTCTGGCAAAAGGCGTTAGGTAGTGGTTTATGGTCGGTGTATAAAATGAAGTCTCTAGCTTCTAGGTGAGGCCTGAAGTCTTTGATGGACTCATAAACGGCAAGAAATTCTCTGTCTTATCTATTCCACAGATTTTGTGAGGGTTACAAGTTGCGCGAGAGAAACGCGAGTGGTTGCCATATTTCACTACATTGTTGTTGCAACGCTGGAGTGATCAACCTCTGGTTATCGTCACTATTAGTGCCAAAGGTGCAGTAGGTTCAGAGTGCGCCATTAGTGTGGCGTATGAGGTGTCCTTTTGGCTGGTTCAAAACCACACACATGCTATCAATCTATGCTATAGGCGAGTTACCGTTGTTCTTAGGGCCGGAGAGTGCTGCAGTTGACGGCTCCTGTAACTCGACAGAGTGTGGCAAGTGATGGAAATAAAAATTTAATATGCCGAACGCAATTTCCTGGACGTATCTGGGCGTGAAATCCGTAAGACGGCTTCCACCTTCTCTGTTAGTGGTAGCGATCCTGACACTATTATCCCGTGCCCTACGAAATCCACTTGGGGCTGGCCAAGTGCACATTTAGTGGTGTTACGGAAGACATCGTGGTATTCCAACAGCTTGAACACTTCCGTTAAATGCTGTCGACGTGCTTCTGCCGTTGCGGAAAACACTAAAATATCGTCCGAGTAAGAGAAAGTTAAGCCCCGTAACACTGAGTCAACGAAATGTTGTCATGTTTGAGCAACGCTACTGAGTAGAAACGTCATAAATTTGCTCTCAAATAGACCAAAAAGAGTGATGATCGCTGTCTTGGGGAAGTCTTGTTCAGCTACAGTGATCTGTGTGTACGCTTTTGCGCAGTCGAGGACGCTAAAAATAACTACGCCACTCAAAGTATAGTTATAGTTGTGTAACAACGATACTGGATATCTTTTCGCTATTGTTCTAGAATTCATGGCTCTGTAGTCACCACAAGGCTGCCAAGAACCAGCCTCCTTCGGTAACGGTGAGGGCCATGGACTGTTGGAAGGCCGCATTCAAAAAAAAAAAAAAAAAAAAAAAAAAATGGTTCAAATGGCTCTGAGCACTATGGGACTCAACTGCTGAGGTCATTAGTCCCCTAGAACTTAGAACTAGTTAAACCTAACTAACCTAAGGACATCACACACATCCATGCCCGAGTGCAGGATTCGAACCTGCGACCGCAGCGGCCTCGCGGTTCCAGACTGCAGCGCCAGAACCGCGCGGCCACTTCGGCCGGCTGAAGGCCGCATTACTCTTTCACGAATCCTACTGTCGAACTCTGTCTCCGCAATTTTAAGACGATTCGGAGCCAAACATCGTCATCTGCAAGACTTGGGGGTACTGGCCAGTGTCGTGCCTTATATTCTTAGGCGTCAGAGGAGGTCCCATAAGAGCCAGTAATCCATGCAGCAGCTCCGCGTACTCGCCGTCCACCAATCGAATCTCTTTGGCAGTATGAACGGCTGCATAACGCGGAAATCAAGCCTGTGGTCTTGTCAACTAGGAGTGAAGACTTCATCTCCGGCAGCAGATTGTAATGGACCGAGAAGTCCTCTTCAACGATAGGTTCGGCAGTGGCTGCAATGGTAAAATACCATGCGAGGGCTCTTTGTAAACCTAGGTCCAGTTCCAAGCACAGAATACGTATGTTGTTACGACCGAATTGTTTGAAGCTGTTAGACAGAATAAATTGGTTAGTCGCTTGGTGAGCAGCGTACTCTGTGGATAAATGGACAAACTGGATCCAGTGTCTACTAAATATTTCCAGTCAGACCACCGATCACTAACAAACAGGTGCAGAGACACTCACCACTCATCAGGAATTGGAGGAGGCGCCTACTTCCGACTACCGCTACTATTTGAGTAAGAGCAGGGGGTTGTGCATCTGCGAGCTTGCTCCCTGAATTTCCTGTAATACCAGCAGATACTGTACTGCTCAGGCGTAGTTGCAGAATAAGTCATCGACGGTCTGCTGCATGAGCATAGGTGGTATCAATTCCGGCCTCTGTCATTTCTCAGATTGCTTCGAGATAACAGTTCCAGGTCTGCTGCGTCAGTACTAGTATATCTAGCTTGGTCGACAAGGCGTCATAATCTGCGGTAGGAACAGTTAATGTCGTACTAGCGCACTGCGTGGTCATTACGCTTACAGAAGTCGGTGTCGTCGTGTCCTGGATTTTACCTGTCAACGCCGCTACTACGTCCTAGTTTGTGTCAGCCTGTGATGCTATGATTGCTTTGATGGCCAGTGGCAAATTATTACTCCATTCTGTGCGAAGTAAGCTGTTCGGAATGGTTCCCACAACTGCTCTGCTTCTTAGGTGTCACAACTACTGCAAAATATTTCTGTTTGCGATATCACCCTGAGTGAGAACGTGACAGTTTAGCTCATCCAGCGGTGCTGGCAGTCGCTGGATCAATTCTGCTTTAACCCTGTCGTAGGAGTTAGCTTCTAGTGGCGAGTTAATTATATCTTGCACTTTGATGGCCTACTGGTGCTCTAATTGACTTACTATCAGTGCAAACTTGGTAGCGTCTTCCGAAGTTCCAGCATAGAAGAAACTGGCCTCGCATGTTCAAACAAAAATGCTGGACTGTTTGGTCAGAAGGGTGGTAGACTTACAGCCAGTTGAGTCACGGTGAGATAAGCGTCGGTCATTTTGCAGATCTCTCTCGTAAGTGCTCATTAATCCCAAGATACTCCACAGGTATGTCAAGTCAGTGTCACCACCTGGTAGGTACTGTTAGTGATGTGTCGGCAGCTGGGCCAACACCTTGTAGATAGAGGTGGCTTAAAAGGCACGCTAGACTAACGCAGACGGGCGTGAAGTACTGGAACAGGATACGTAATTAATGCTATGAAGAAAAGTACGTAGCTGGTATAATACTTATCTTTAATCAATCATTGTGGTACATCGCACAAAGGAGACTTTAATTACAATCACTGTAAGGCTAATGGCGCCTTGCTAGTTCGTAGCCATTAACTTAGCTGAAGGCTATTCTGTCTCTCGGCTAATGAGAGAGAAAGGCTTCGTACGTCTAGTCGCTAGCTCTGTCGTCCGTACAACTGGGCTGAATTCGAGTCAGTCTCTCGAGACCTGCCTTGTGGTGGCGCTAGGTTTGCGATCACACAGTGGCGACACGCGGGTCCGACATGTACTACAGGACCGCGGCCGATTTAAGCTACCACCTAGCACGTGTGGTGTCTGGCTGTGACACCACATTCCTCCCCCGCAAATCGGCGAACGGTCGTGAGATAAGGCTTCCGCCCGCCGTGGGGAGGACCCCATGTTGACATATGCGATGAGGTGGGGAGCCTAACAACAGGCGAGGCTGTGCCACCCGCACCCGGCCATTCGGTCCGATGGGAGCTAGGAAACGCCTGAAAACCTAGTCCAGGGTGCACGTCAACATGCGGTGTATGCGCCCGTAAAGAGACAGGAGGGGCCGAAGGGTCAACCTCCATGTGGTCGGAGAATCCGACGCGCGATGACGACATCTGGTCCGGAGCGGGCAAGAGTTCCATGGCGGAGGACAGCTGGTCACGGGAAGCGAGCGGCGGCGCGTGACCCAGGGAGGCGCGTGGCGGCTGCAGCGAAGCGTCCACTGCGGGCGGCGCCGGAGGCGGCTGCGGCGGCTGCGGCGGCGCGACGCCATGAGGCAAAACGGAAGGCAGCGTCGGTAACACCTGGGGATGAGGCGAGCCAGTAGATGGGTCCCCAGGGTGCTGACCTGACGGCTCCGTCGCTGAAAGCAGACGGGGAGCGGCAGAACCCGGGCGACGATAGAGGAGCAGCTGATTGAGATGCCGACGCACCTCACCAGAGGCCCCCAAAACCAAATACATCGCGCGGCCGAGGCAGCGAAGAATGCGCCCTGCGAGCCAACGCCGTGAACCGCGATAGGTGCGATAGAAGACAACGTCGCCAGGAGCAAAAGCAGGAGTCTGCAGCTGCACAGGAACCTGATGCGGCGGATGCAGCAAAGACATCAAGGTTCGATGAGAACGACCATGGAGCAACTCAGCCGGCGAGCGACCATCGCGGGGCTGAGAGCGATACGAGGACAAAAAGAGCAATAATGCGTCCTCCCGAGAATGCGACTCTTTCAATTTCAACATCTGTGACTTGAAAGTCCGGACCAATCGTTCCGCGGCACCGTTTGACTGAGGCGAAAACGGCGCGGACGTCAGATGTTGAATACCATTGGCCTTGCAGAAGGACTGAAATTCTGCGGACATGAATTGTGGGCCATTGTCGGAAACAATAGTATGCAGAAGACCTTCAATGCAAAAGATAGCAGACAAGGCTTGGATTGTGGCAGAAGACGTCATGGAAGACTTCCGGACAACAAAAGGAAAATTACTGAAAGCATCGACCACAACCAACCAACGAGCATTCCAGAATGGACCAGCAAAATCGATGTGCAAGCGTTGCCAAGGGGAAGTGGCTTTCGGCCATGCAAAGAATTTCTGCGGCGGTGCGGATTGTTGTTCGGCACACGCCACGCAAGAGGAGCACATATTCGTAATCGCAGCATCGATTCCGAACCAAGTACAGTGCTGACGAGCAAGTTGTTTCGTACGCACTATACCCCAATGTCCGTGGTGAAGAAGCCGTAAGACAGAGGACTGTAACGAACGTGGGACCACGACTCGGGACTGATCATCATCAGAACGCAACAACAAAACACCACGTCCTACAAAAAGTCTCTCCTTGTGAGCAAAAAATCGGCGAACCAGCGGATCCTCGATCCGTGACTTGGACAAGGGCCATTGCGTAGCAACAAAACGCAAAACGGGAGCAAGGACAGGGTCAGCTGCCGTGGCTGTAGCGACACGACGAAAATCAATCGGAAACGATGCGACCACGTCATCGGTTTCCGCATCAATGAACATGCAAGCAAGTTCGGAAGAATCGAATGCTTTATCCTCAGCAACAGGCAAACGGGACAACGTATCAGCGTTTCCGTGCTTAGCAGTGGACCGATACAAGATATCGTAGCGGTACTGCGAGAGGAAAAGAGACCAGCGAATGAATTTCTGCGCCGTACGCGGAGGTACCGGCTTGTTCGGATGAAAAAGCGATGTCAAAGGTTTGTGGTCCGTGATGATGGTAAAGTGACGACCATACAAGAAATCGTGAAACTTAGTAACACCAAACACGAGAGCTAAAGCCTCTTTCTCTATCTGTGAATAATTTCTTTGCGCAGATGAGAGCAATTTTGACGCAAAGGCAATAGGGCGATCATGCGATCCATCTTTGTGCGCAAGCACAGCACCGATCCCGAAATCCGATGCATCTAACATCAACAAAAGGGGTTTGCGGGGATCGAATGGCGTAAGGCAAGTATGTGAAAGCAACGCCGTTTTCAACTGGCGAAAGGCGCGTTCGCATTCCATCGTCCAGACGAACGGAACACCTTTACGGCGTAACTGATGAAGCGGAGCTGAAATGGAAGAGGCATGGGGAACATATTTATGGTAGTAATTAATTTTCCCCAACACACTTTGCAGCTGTTTCAAGTTCTGCGGTGACGACAAATCCTGTATGGCACGGAGGTGCTCTGGACTCGGATGTATTCCTTGGGCATTGAGGACATGGCCAAGGTAGGGTAAATCCCGAGCAAAAAACACACATTTGTCCTTCCTCAAGCGAAGACCATTTTGTCGCAAGACCTGAAATAATGTTCGGAGATTTTGCAAATGTTCGGCTTCTGTCTTTCCGGAGATCACAATATCGTCCAGATAGTTCGCAGCAGTAGGGACCGACGCACAAATACTTTGTAAATATTGCTGAAACAATGCAGGGGCGGATGCACACCCGAAAGGCAGTCTTTTGAAGCGATACAAGCCAAGATGCGTGTTTACCACCAAGACGCGCTGGGATTCTTCGTCCACAGGTATTTGCAAGTACGCATCTGCTAGGTCCAACTTTGAAAAATATTTTCCCGGGCACAGTTTGTCAAAAAGATCTTCCGGGCGGGGCAAAGGAAAAGTAGCAGTCACTAGTTGTGGATTCACAGTTGCCTTGAAGTCCACACAAAGTCTCAATTTTCCGGAAGGTTTTGGCAAAATTACTAAGGGTGAGGCCCAGAGAGAAGCCTGCACACGTTCAATTACACCTTGAGATTCTAAATCATTTAATGTTCTCGTGACCTCATCACGCAATGCGTGGGGAACATTGCGCGCTCTGAAAAACTTCGGTTGCGCGTTTGCTTTCAGTTCCAAATGTGCTTCATAGTTCTTAGCGCAACCAAGGCCCGGTGCAAAAATGTCCGCAAATTCTGCACATAGACTAGAAACACTGGCGGAAGGCACAGTCTAAATCACTGAGAGGACCTGATTTACTATAGACAAATTAAACAACTGAAATAAATCTAAACCAAACAAGTTCACTGCAGTAGAAGAACGAAGAACGTAAAATGACACAAGTTTTGTTTGTCCCTTGTATGTTGCAAGAAGGCTGCACTGTCCTAACACTGGTATTTTCTGGTCTGAGTAACTATTGAGCTGAACATTTGCGGCACGCAATGGAGGTTTGCCCAGTTGGTTGTACGTGTCGTGATTGAGCAATGAAACTGCAGCTCCGGTATCGAGCTGAAATGGTATCACTTTGCCTGCAAAGTCTAAGTCGACAAAAAGTTTATTGTCCTGCTGACGACAAAAGCGACTGTGTTGTGCAACTGGAACAGAAACTGGGACAGAATCACGTGCGACGTGACGGGACTTCCGCCGACGTCGACGCACACTTTTTGTGGAATGAACACTGTCATCGGACGGGGTGGAATGAACTACATGAATATCCATGGGCGAAGGTTCACGAGCCTGAGTTTCCTTGGTTCGATTCTGGCGCGAAGCAAAGGGCCTGGAATTGGTGTGAGTGTCTGATCTGAGCTTTTTCTGGCAAACACGTTGGACATGTCCTTTCTTATGACAGTAAAAGCAAATAGCTTGGCGTGACGGGCAATTTTCACGCGAATGTCGAGTTGCACACCGCGGGCATGATTTCACTGCATTAGCTTGCTGACGTGGCGCACGTGTTTGCGAGCTAGGCTGCCGCTGCGCTGACGGGCGCGAGGGCCGCTGAGCGTCCCGTGCAGCGGGCCCGGCGGGCCGGTTAATGTGACACACTGCCAGCGAAGTTGCAAATGAGTCCTGAGCAAAGTCAAGTGTGTCTTGCCTATCCAATATGTCTATCATTTGTTGAAGGGAGGGATTAACTAGTTTCAAAATCTGTTCCCGGATGCGAACATCAGAAACGTTCTGTGCTATTGCATCACGCACCATAGTATCTGAATAAGGAAGGCCACATTCGCATTCAAACGCACACTCCCTAGTAAGTCCTTGCAATGTCGCAACCCACTCCCTATTAGTCTGACCGGCCGTACGTTTTGTACGAAAGAACGTATACCTTTTTGCAATGACATTTACTGTTTCCTTGAAATAGGCATCTAAAGCAGACAAAAGTTCTTCGTAGGACAGAGTTGCTACGTCGCGCCGGGGAAACAACTTCACTATCACACGGTAGGTGGACACACCGACACAAGAAAGCGAAAATGGCTGCCGCTCATTACCTTGAATTCTGTAGGCGGCGAGGTGGAAGGCGAGTTGACGGGACCACTCCTGCCAGGACTCGTGCGTTGCATCAAAGGGTCTGAATTGAGGTGCAACAGCATGTTGTGGCTGCGGTAGCGATGAAGCGGCGGCCGCCGCATCGGTGTGCAGCGCACGTTGACCCTGGACGAGCTGTCCAAGAGCATCCAATAACGCCTGCGTCTGCTGATTCTGCAAGCGATAAAATTCGGACAGTACATCTGGAGATTGTGGCGAAGCCATGACACAAAGAAATTAGGGCAAAGTAAAACACAAGATCCTTTGTAGACTCGTCGCCATGTGATGTGTCGGCAGCTGGGCCAACACCTTGTAGATAGAGGTGGCTTAAAAGGCACGCTAGACTAACGCAGACGGGCGTGAAGTACTGGAACAGGATACGTAATTAATGCTATGAAGAAAAGTACGTAGCTGGTATAATACTTATCTTTAATCAATCATTGTGGTACATCGCACAAAGGAGACTTTAATTACAATCACTGTAAGGCTAATGGCGTCTTGCTAGTTCGTAGCCATTAACTTAGCTGAAGGCTATTCTGTCTCTCGGCTAATGAGAGAGAAAGGCTTCGTACGTCTAGTCGCTAGCTCTGTCGTCCGTACAACTGGGCTGAGTTCGAGTCAGTCTCTCGAGACCTGCCTTGTGGTGGCGCTAGGTTTGCGATCACACAGTGGCGACACGCGGGTCCGACATGTACTACAGGACCGCGGCCGATTTAAGCTACCACCTAGCACGTGTGGTGTCTGGCTGTGACACCACAGTTAGAATCTATGTCTACTTGATACAACGGAACCAGACAGTACAAAAACTCCCTGAAACAATTAACGGTAGCTTTTTTAACCACAGCCATAGGAAATGGCGTAAAATGCAATGGCTTGTTCAGTAGATCCGAGCCTGCAATTTTTAACCACAGCCGTAGGAAATGGCGTAAAATGCAATGGTTTGTTCAGTAGATCCGAGCCTGCAATTCAATATCACATAACATGCAGGGAACGAAAACATAAGAGTTATTTTGTAACTATACACAACCTAATTACACGCATGGAAGATACAAAATACAAAAGGCATAATCAAAGAATGTGTGTGTGTGTGTGTGTGTGTGTGTGTATATACACTCCTGGAAATGGAAAAAAGAACACATTGACACCGGTGTGTCAGACCCACCATACTTGCTCCGGACACTGCAAGAGGGCTGTACAAGCAATGATCACACGCACGGCACAGCGGACACACCAGGAACCGTGGTGTTGGCCGTCGAATGGCGCTAGCTGCGCAGCATTTGTGCACCGCCGCCGTCAGTGTCAGCCAGTTTGCCGTGGCATACGGAGCTCCATCGCAGTCTTTAACACTGGTAGCATGCCGCGACAGCGTGGACGTGAACCATATGTGCAGTTGACGGACTTTGAGCGAGGGCGTATAGTGGGCATGCGGGAGGCCGGGTGGACGTACCGCCGAATTGCTCAACACGTGGGGCGTGAGGTCTCCACAGTACATCGATGTTGTCGCCAGTGGTCGGCGGAAGGTGCACGTGCCCGTCGACCTGGGTCCGGACCGCAGCGACGCACGGATGCACGCCAAGACCGTAGGATCCTACGCAGTGCCGTAGGGGACCGCACCGCCACTTCCCAGCAAATTAGGGACACTGTTGCTCCTGGGGTATCGGCGAGGACCATTCGCAACCGTCTCCATGAAGCTGGGCTACGGTCCCGCACACCGTTAGGCCATCTTCCGCTCACGCCCCAACATCGTGCAGCCCGCCTCCAGTGGTGTCGCGACAGGCGTGAATGGAGGGACGAATGGAGACGTGTCGTCTTCAACGATGAGAGTCGCTTCTGCCTTCGTGCCAATGATGGTCGTATGCATGTTTGGCGCCGTGCAGGTGAGCGCCACAATCAGGACTGCATACGACCGAGGCACACAGGGCCAACACCCGGCATCATGGTGTGGGAGCGATCTCCTACACTGGCCGTACACCACTGGTGATCGTCGAGGGGACACTGAATAGTGCACGGTACATCCAAACCGTCATCGAACCCATCGTTCTACCATTCCTAGACCGGCAAGGGAACTTGCTGTTCCAACAGGACAATGCACGTCCGCATGTATCCCGTGCCACCCAACGTGCTCTAGAAGGTGTAAGTCAACTACCCTGGCCAGCAAGATCTCCGGATCTGTCCCCCATTGATCATGTTTGGGACTGGATGAAGCGTCGTCTCACGCGGTCTGCACGTCCAGCACGAACGCTGGTCCAACTGAGGCGCCAGGTGGAAATGGCATGGCAAGCCGTTCCACAGGACTACATCCAGCATCTCTACGATCGTCTCCATGGGAGAATAGCAGCCTGCATTGCTGCGAAAGGTGGATATACACTGTACTAGTGCCGACATTGTGCATTTTCTGTTGCCTGTGTCTATGTGCCTGTGGTTCTGTCAGTGTGATCATGTGATGTATCTGACCCCAGGAATGTGTCAATAAAGTTTCCCCTTCCTGGGACAATGAATTCATGGTGTTCTTATTTCAATTTCCAGGAGTGTATATAAGCACTTCCTGTGTCTGGTGCGAAATGTTTGACAGCATGGAGTTTGCGACACAACACTACATAACTTCATGAGTCACATCAGTCCCTAACCTACTCCAATTATTTAACAGGAAAGGGGACCTTCAGTTCAACATCAAATCCAAACCACGTGTTGTTTCTGGTGACTCCTCACACTGTTGAGAGGTGAAGTCTACTTTAAAACATAGACTGAAAAATCTGTGGTTCGACCAAGGCTCGATCCCGCGACCTCAGTTTCATAACATATGCTTTACCTAAATGTGATATGTGGCTATGAGCTGCAAACGATAATTGAAAAATACTCTGAAATCTACAAAAGAAGTCAATTAGAGACTTCTTAAATCTGTCCCTGCATGATTGTCTCGAAGTTATCAGAATAATATTCTTAATGGTCATGTTTTGTAAAGTTAAGCATATGTTTGCATAAACATTTGCAGCATAAATCGACATCGGAATACAGCATAAGAAGTGTTCGTACACACACACTGGTGCACAATCCTCAAGTACAGAAGCAAATTTTTATGTGATGTGTCATTACCAAGAAACATAGTTTGATGAAACTTGGAACATAAATGGAAATAACTGCTACCATATAACACAGAGGGCAACAGAAAGAAATACTCTACGAAATGATCGGAAATGACACTTTTATTCAAAGACAATAATTACACTGAAGTCTTTATGGTTTATGATGGTTCCCTGGACATTGTGAAAAGCAGGACACGTTTCTTATGAAGGTATGTGGGCACCACAGATGGTAATGCATGCTCTGCAGTGTGGCTGGCCACTAAGTTGTTAAGGAGCTCTTGTGGCAGGACGTTCAATTATCCAACCAGCGTGGTTGACAACTGCTGGAGGGTCGTCGGTGTACGTTAATGTACTGCAGTACATCTCCCCAACGCATCTCACACATACCCGGTTTGAGTCAGGGCAACAGCCAAGCCAGTACATTCACTGAATGTCCTCTTATTCCTAAAGATTCTACACATGCCTTAATCGATAAGGTCACATATTTTTGTCTGTAAAAATGCACTCTTGGCCGACTGCACTCCTGGAAAGGTGTACATGGCGAAGGAGTACATTGTCATAATAACATTGATGAATGAGTGTACCGTGTTCAAAGATTTGGAGGTCAGTAATCCTATGCAATGTTGTCTCCCTACAGTATAACATCTGGACCACCAAAACGTTCATATTATACAACGTTCCTGGGTGCATTATGTGTTCCCATCTCCTACAATATGACGGTACATCCAGAATCACTACCAGCAGCCAAGTGCAGTAGCCTCAGTCAAAAGGCAGGATAATCAAGGTACTGTGTTGTTGTTGTTGTTGTTGTCTTCAGTCCTTGACACTGGTTTGATGCAGCTCTCCATGCTACTCTATCTTGCGCAAGCTTCTTCAGCTCCCAGCACCTACTGCAACCTACATCCTTCTGAATCTACTTAGTGTATTCATCTCTTGGTCTCCCTCTACGATTTTTACCCTCCACGCTGCCCTCCAATACTAAATTTGTGATCCCTTGATGCCTCAGAATATGTCCTACCAACCGATCCCTTCTTCTAGTCAAGTTGTGCCACAAACTTCTCTTCTCCCCAATCCTATTCAACACCTCCTCATTAGTTATGTGATCTACCCATCTAATCTTCAACATTCTTCTGTAGCACCACATTTCGAAAGCTTCTATTCTCTTCTTGTCTAAATTATTTATCGTCCATGTTTCACTTCCATACATGGCTACACTCCATACAAATACTTTCATAAACGACTTCCTGACATTTAAATCTATACTCAATGTTAACAAATTTCTCTTCTTCAGAAACGCTTTCCTTCCCATTGCCAGTCTACATTTTATATCCTCTCTACTTCGACCATCATCAGTTATTTTGCTCCCCAAATAGCAAAACTCCTTTACTACTTTAAGTGTCTCATTTCCTAATCTAATAGCCTCAGCATCACCCGACTCAATTCGACTATATTCCATTATCCTCGTTTTGCTTTTGTTGATGTTCATCTTATATCCTCCTTCCAAGACACTATCCATTCCATTCAAATGCTCTTCCAAGTCCTTTGCTGTCTCTGATAGAATTACAATGTCATCGGCGAACCTCAAAGTTTTTATTTCTTCTCCATGGATTTTAATACCTACTCCGAATTTTTCTTTTGTTCCCTTCACTGCTTCCTCAATATACAGATTGAATAACATTGGGGAGAGGCTACAACCCTGTCTCACTCCCTTCCCAACCACTGCTTCGTTTTCATGCCCCTCAACTCTTATAACTGCAATTTGGTTTCTATACAAATTGTAAATAGCCTTTGGATCCCTGTATTTTACCCCTGCCACCTTCAGAATTTGAAAGAGAGTATTCCAGTCAACATTGTCAAAAGCTTTCTCTAAGTCTACAAATGCTAGAAACGTAGGTTTGCCTTTCCTTAATCTAGCTTCTAAGATAAGCCGTAGGGTCAGTATTGCCTCACGTGTTCCAACATTTCTATGGAATCCAAACTGATCTTCCCCAAGATCGGCTTCTACTAAGTTTTCCATTCGTCTGTAAGGAATTCGCGTTAGTATTTTGCAGCCATGACTTATTCAACTGATAGTTTGGTAATTTTCACATCTGTCAACACTTGCTTTCTTTGGGATTGGAATTATTATATTCTTCTTGAAGTCTGAGGGTATTTCGCATGTCTCATACATCTTGCTCACCCGATGGTAGAGTTTTGTCAGGACTGGCTCTCCCAAGGCTGTCAGTAGTTCTAATGGAATGTTGTCTACTCCCGGGGCCTTGTTTCGACTCAGGTCTTTCAGTGCCCTGTCAAACTCTTCACGCAGTATCATATCTCCCATTTCATCTTCATCTACATTCTCTTCCATTTCCATAATATTGTCCTCAAGTGGATCGCCCTTGTATAGAGCCTCTATATACTCCTTCCACCTTTCTGCTTTCCCTTCTTTGCTTAGAACTGGGTTTCCATCTGTTCTTGTAAATATGAGAAATGACGGCTACAGCATAAAAGAGGAAGTGTAAAGAGTATCATTTCAGTGAGCACGGTTAAAAAAAACTGCATTTATAATGTCTCCTCTGCGCACCAATGTTAATCGTGAATCAACAAATTGTCGTCAGCCAACCGTGCATTTGACCACAGTTAACTCCCTGTATTGCGATCCAAGGTGCCCTCCACTTGCACAGATGTTAACAGGGGTACGAATCTGGACATAGACGTCTACATACATAAGTCTTCTGTACAACTGCTGATGAGTGATATCATTGTCACATGCTCTCACATTCGTAAACAACAAGATGTGTGTTTGTAACTCTCCACTAGTTTGACCGTTCATGTTCAGCGAAGTGGACAATAAAAGAAAAACCAAGTTTCCAAAGTATGAGATTGATACACTTCTCGATTTCGTAAGTGCGAACGCAAAAGTTCTTGTAAATATGAGAAATGATGGCTGCAGCATAAAATAGGAAGTGTAAAGAGTATCGTTTCAGTCACTATTTTGTCCGTTTTTTCCAGTTCAGTTCGAATACTTACATCATTTATATACGAGGGCATTTCGAAAAGTAAAGATACAATGGCTCGCAGTCCTTAAATAGAACATTTATTTAGAAAACGTCAGTTACATCTTATTAACTTGATTATTTGTTATTTTTCGACATAATCACCCCCTTTATCCGAACATTTATTAAGTCGCTGCACAAGCTTTTGTATCCCAGTTATACAAGGTTGCCGCCTGTTGTCGGAACCAGATTTCAACTTCATCTTTGATCTCTTCATCGTTGTGGGATAATTTTCCACCAAGATGTGACTTCAGGTAACAGAAGACATGGAAGTCGGTGGGCGCAAGGTCCGGGCTGTATTGCGGATGGTCCAATATGTCCCATTTGAATTGTTTGAGTAGTGCTTTGGTTACGAGCGCTGTGTGAGGCCGAGTGTTGTCATGAAGCAAGCGGACTCCACTTGTCAGCATTCCCCTGCGTTTGTTTTGAATTGCCCTTCGAAGACATTTCAAAGTCTGGCAATATGCAGTAGCATTAATTGTCGTTTCAGGAGGCATAAATTCCAACAGAAGAATGCCTTGTCTGTCCCAAAAAACAGAAGCCATGATTTTCTTCGCTGAAATCGACGTTTTACATTTCTTGGCTTTTGGTGAATTCGAATGGCGCCATTGCATTGATTGTTGCTTGGATTTAGGTGCATGGTGATAAACCCATGTCTTGTCACCTGTCATAAAGTGATCAAGGAACTCATCACCTGCTTCAGCAAAGCATGTGAGGAAGTCGAGTGCAAAGCCCACTCTTTTCTTTTTGAGTTCTTCCATTAACAGTTTTGGAAGCCAATGCGCACACAATTTCCTGTACCCTCACTTGACAGTCACAACGTCATAAAGAGTTGTCATTTACACGTCCGGTATAATCTGAGGCAATTCATTCAATGTGACACGTCTATTTGCACGAATTACTTCCTCCGTTCTCTGAAGAAGGGCATCAGAGATCACAAATGGTCGACCTGTTCCTTGTTCATCATGAACATTGGTCCTACCTTCAGAGAAATAACGACACCAGTTCGTTACATTTTGTCAATTCATAATGTTCCCATAAACGGAAACAATTTCTTTGTGAATATCCGCTGGTCGCTGACCTTTTGCATGAAGAAAACGTATGACGGAGTGCACTTCGCATTTGGCGGGATTCTAAATTGGCGCAGCCATTTTAAACACGACCTACTCCAAATAGAAGCAACGTTCAACTGCCGAACGACCGCGAGGAGAAAGCTAACGGTTCAAGGTTAACACCAGTGTTGCCAACCTGCTCGCCAAAACTCTTCTGTTTCTCTGGCGTACGGTGTATCTTTACTTTCCGGAATGCTCTCGTATAAAAGTCACCAAATATATACTAACTAACACATTTAATATTCATTTTTATCAAAAGGCACATCTTTCTTCTAAGTTGTAATGTAGTAACTACGTTACATAGTACTGTGTAAATATAACACCCTCCCCCTATTTTTCAGTTTCAATTTCATTTAAAAACTTCAAGAATAATATTTATAATAACAAAAATTGTTTTATTTGCTTTATTGTCCAAACAAATGTGAACATAAGGTGGTCGACTGGTCGAGTGCATGTAAAGGAACTCCGATTCATTGTTTCATGTATGAATTTCTACGTGAGCAAGTGCAATTGTAGTTTCAGTATTAAAAGACCCACACTGCAGTGCAAAATTAACTATTTACAGTTACTCTGAGTGAAGCCAGTATCAAAATTATGTTCTTCCAGTATAAATGTACTGTTCCAGAAGTGGCTAACGTACATAAAATTTGTCGAAGCAGTAGGGCCTGACTGATAGTGAAGAATAATATGTAAACGAATGGCGGATATGTCATCATATCATACACAAGGGAAGATGTTAGCCTGATACTCTGTCATTCGTGTGCTCTCGGATTCAACAATATGTGCCAAGTACTACGGTGATAGCAATCCTTTGCAGATGTCATTTGGGCTTTTTTAGAGGACAATGCGCCTCTTAATTACATTTCAGTTATCAAGGTAGATCTGTTTTCTTATATACAACGAACATTTTCATTTCCAGAATTACTTTATTTATTTATTTCTTCTCAAAAGAGACCATAGTGAATACATTGAGAGCAGAAGAGCGGGACTATCTTTGAGGGCAACTATTGTGAAGTAAAAAGGTTGTGGTCTGTGGTGCGCACTGTTAGCACACTGCTCGCCCTAATTAATGTAACTTGTTTCACACCCTGTTATCAAGTGACTAAACCCTGCCACCGATACATAGCAATAACAATCAAAATTATTGTGAACCATATTACAGGATTTGGTTTAGCCACCATGATAGTCAGGTGGAATAAGTCTCAGAGTGACAACATCTCCACCCAACCTGGTAACTATCAACGTGGCTACCGATTGAGGTGGCGCAGTGGTTACCACACTGGACTTGCATTCGAGAGGAGGACAGTTCGAACCTGCGTCTGGCCATCGTGATTTAGGCTTTCCCTGATTTCCCAAAAACACTTCAGGTGAATGCCGAGATGGTCCCCTTGAAAGGGCACAGCGGACTTCCTTCCACATCCTTCATTAATCTGCTGGGACCAATGACCTCACAGTTCGGTCCCCTCCCCCAAATTAACCAACCTTCCAACGTGGTACCATCATCTGGGAAAAAATTCCATTGTGACGCGAAGCACAGGAAAATTTCACTGCCTAAAGTAATGCTGAATGCACCCAGAAAAGGATGTACCTAAGTAAAACCGGCTAGAGAAATGAATCCAGTAATTTTAAAATTTTAACTTTAGCCAGATAAAGAGTAATTATTAATTATCAGAGAGTTTGAAGACAATTATCGGAATTCCTCAGTGTGAGCCATTGAATGGAATCATTGTCCTATAGTGAGAAATATATGAACCAGCAACCGTAGTGGAGAAGAAGTGATTGCATGCCATATAACAGTATGAGAGAGTAGTGGCAGTTATGGACTTTGGCACAGGTAGCAGCAGGTGGCTGAATATGTCACAGGACGCCGATGCCAGACAGGGTGTCCCTCAAGTACAGCATGTTACCACAGCCAGCAGAGGGGCAGCCTCGTCAAAAAACATGCGTTTCAAGCAGTACGACAGACCACAGGGGTCGACCACTTTCTGTAATGAGTGATTTCAATGCAGTGCAGTGGACTACTGCAAGACAAAGTTAAATGACAGAATTGTTTTGTTAGCGGAAAGTTATTTTAGTTATGAGTAAGAGAATGGCTGAGCGAACAGACAAAGATACGTTCTCACCTGTTGATGAGGTGTATGAACCCTTCAATAGTTTTAAGGATATTCAGATTAAGCAGAAGCCACTTGATGACAGTGTAAAGAATGTGGTGAAAAATGAAATGAGTAGTGTTTATGAAGTTCAAAATGTTCAAATGTGTGTGAATTCCTAAGGGACCAAACTACTTAGGTCATCGGTCCCTAGACTTACACACTACTTAAAGTAACTTATGCTAAGAACAACACACACACCCATGCCCAAGAAAGGACTCAAACCTCCAGCAGGAGTGGATGCGCAGTCCATGACATGACGCCTCAAACCGCATGGCCACTCCTTGCCTACAGTATGGAAGCAAAGGAATAGATACATTTCGTTATATGTAAGGGAAGATGCCGTTATATGGACAAATGGTACCATAGATACTTGCAAAACAGTACAAGAATTTCAGGTAAAGTATTTGCAAAACTACTGGTCGAAAGGAATATAGGAAGATTTAATGAGGGATTTCCTGTGTAGAGAGTGATATCAGTCATGATATGACTCATTAACTGATTTCTGCAAACGCTGGTGAGCGAAAGTATGTATGTACTCAGTAGAACAGCTCACAAAGGGAGGGAATCTCCAGGGTATACAGTCACTGTAAAAAAAACTTCTAAAGAAAAGGAGATTTTTGAATAATAGGTGTAAAACAAAGCATAAGGCTACAGATAGAGAGATTCTGAATGAAACGCACTTGGCTGTCAAGAGAGCAGCATGATACCTCCAGTGACTACTGTAGCAGCATATTGACAAATGACGTTTCACAAAATCCAAAGAAACTCTGGTTGTATGTAAAGGCTGCTAGCAGCACCAAAGTTAGTGTCCAATTCATAACGAACGCCGTTTTCAAATGTTCATTACAAAGGAAAACCCAGGAGAATTGCCTCAATTTAATCGCCATACCAAAGAAAATTTAGATGCAATAAGTATTTCTGTCAATGGTGTTCAGAAACAGCTGAGATCTTTAAAACTGAACAAAGCTCCATATCCAGATGCAATCCCTGTGAGATTCTATACTGAATTGTGGCTGAGTTATTCTCTCTTCCAACTATAATCTATGGTACAGCCCAGTTCTTGGAAAAAGGCTCAGTTCACACCTGTCTACAAGAAGGGTAGTAGAAGTGATCTGCAAAACTACCATCCAGTATCTTTGACATCGATTTGTTGTAGACTCTTAGAACATATTCTGAGCTCAAACATAATGAACAAATTTACCTCCTCAATGCCAACCAGCATAGATTTTGAAAAAATCGTTCATATGAAAACCAGCCCGCACTTTGTTCACATGACATTCTGAAAGCTTTGGATCAAGGCAACCAGGTACATGCAGTGTTCTTTGATTTCTGAAAAGCGTTTGACTCAGTACCACACCTACGCTTATTGTCAACAGTACGATCATATGGGGCATCATGTGAAATTTGTGATTGGACTGAGGACTTTTTGGTAGGGAGGACAGGGCATGTAATCTTGGATGGAGAGTCATCGTCAGATCTAGAAGTAAATTTGACTGTGCCCCAGGGAAGTGTGCTGGGACCCTTGCTGTTCATGTTTTATATTAATGACCTTGCAGACAATATTGATAGTAAAATCACTCTTTGTGCAGATGATACAGTTATCTGTAATGAAGTACTATCTGAGAGAAGTTGCATAAATATTCAATCAGATGGTGATAAAATGTCAACGTGGTGCAGAAATTGGTAACTTATCCTAAATGTTCAGAAAAGTAAAATTTTGCACTCCACAAAACGAAAAAACTTGGTATCCTATGACTATAATATCAGTCGTGGGTAAAGCAAGTGATAGACTTCGGCTTATTGTTGGAATACAGGGGGAAGTGAAGTCAGTCTATAAAAGATATTGCTTACAAATCACTTGTGCGACCAGTTTTAGAATATTGCTAAAGTGTGTAGGACCCATACCAAATAGGTCTAACAGGGGATATTGAAGAGAAGGGTAGTATGAATGGTCACAGGTTTTTTTGGTCCATGGGAGAGTCTCACTTTGATGCTGAAGGAACTGAACTGGCAGACTCCCAAGAAAGTCTGTTAACAAAGGTTCAAGAACCAGCTTTAAATAATTACTCTAGGGATATGCTACAACCTCCTATGTATCGGTGACATAGAGATCATATGGATAAGATTACAATAAATGCAGCACTCACAGATGCATTCAAACACAATAAATGCAGCACTCACAGAGGCATTCAAACAATCATTCTTCCCACATTCCATTTGTCAATGGAACAGGAAGAATCCCTAATAACTCGCACAATGGAACATACCCTCTACCATGCATCTAACAATGGTTTCAAGAGTGTAGATGTAGATGTAAAATTAATTGAAACAGGAATGAATGTCAAATCGTTTAGTTGCAATTTAGAGAGACTTTTGCCATATGATGTACAGGAAGCGATGCTATGAACACTGCAAGACACTAGCGAGGATTATTTTCACTATCTTAGTACAGTAGAGCGAACATGACTCTACAGATCGAATATGACTCTATAAGAGTGAATACATAAAACCATGTTTTTTGGTAAAGTGAGCTTTTAATGAAGAACGCCTTGGATGAACGAGTTAAAAGGACCTACCAACACCATTACACTGCATTTTGAGCAGCAGAATCCAAGTAGGAATAAGTGGCTACATTTTGTTCTCACTCTGCAAATAATGTGTACTGGCTTGCTGTAAGTACTGTGCAACTGCAAGAAACGTTATATTGACCAAGTATAGTAACAATAAATACTACAGTTGTGAAACCACTATTATTTGCTGCAAATTATTCTTTGGGCAGAATTACTTGTTCGCGGTGATAAACTGTGCTCTCCACCAAGTAAGAGACTCAAGTATAATTTTGTTTGTGAAGTTTAGTGTATCATGTACCGTGGGATAGGAACCCATCTACATCTATCTACACTTACATGGTTACTCTGCAATTCACACTGAAGTGCCTGGCAGAGGGTTCATCGAACCATTTTCATACTACTTCTCTACCATTCCACTCTCGAATGGCGCATGGGAAAAAGGAACACCTAAATCTTTCCTTTCGAGCTCTGATTTTTGTTATTTTATTCTGATGATAATTTCTCCCTACACAGGTGGGAGTCAACAAAATATTTTCACATTCGGATGAGAAAGTTGGTGATTGAAATTTCGTAAATAGATCTCGCCACAAAGAAAACCGCCTTTATGTCAGTGGCTGGCACCAAACTCGCGTATCATATCAGTGACACTTTAACCCCATTGCCTGATAACACTAAACGAGCTGCCCTTCTTTGCACTTTTTTGATGTCCTCCATCAATACTACCTGGTAAGGATCCTATACTACACAGCAATATTCCAGGAAAGGATGGACAAGTGTTATGTAGGCTATCTCTTTAGTGGGTTTGTTGCATCTTCTGCCACAATATTATGTATGTGGTCTTTCCAATTTGAGTTGCTTTTGTGCAATTTACCCTATACTCAAAATTTATCAGATTTCTTTTAGTACCCACGTGGATGACTACACACATTTCTTTGTTTAGTGCCAACTGCCACTTTTTGCACCATACAGAAATTCTCTTTAGATCATTTTGTAATTGGAATTGATTGTCTGATGATTTTACTAGACGGTAAATTACAATGTCATCTGCAAACAATCTAACGGGGCTGCTCAGATTATCACCTAGATCATTTATGTAAATCAGGAACAGCAGAGGACCTATGACACTACCTTGCAGAACGCCAGATATCACTTCTGTTCTACTCGATGATTTACCGCCTATCAATACAAATTATTATCTCTCTGAGAGGAAATCACGAATCCAGTCACACAACTGAGACGGTACAAGCTATTTCATTAATAGTCGCTTGTGAGGAACGGTATCAAAAGCCTTCTGGAAATCTAGGAATAAGGGATCGATCTGAGATCCCTTGTCGACAGCACCCATTACTTCATGGGAATAAAGAGCTAGCTGAGTTGCACAAGAGCGATATTTTCTGAATCCGTGTTGGTTATGCATCAGTAAGTCATTTTATTCAATGTGATTCATAATGTTCAGGTACAGTATATGCTCCAAAATCCTACTGCAAATTGAGGTCATTCATATGGGTCCATAATTCAATGGGTTATTCCTGTTTCCTTTCTTGAATATTGGTGTAACCTGTAGTACTTTCCAGTCTTTAGGAACAGATCTTTCGTCAAGTGAGCGCTAGTATATGATTGCCAATAAAGGTGCTATTGTATCTGCATACTCTGAAAGTAACCTGATAGGTATACCATTTGGACTGGAAGACTTGCCTTTCTTAAGTGATTTGTGTTGTTCTGCAACACCTAAGATATCAACTTTTATGTCACTCATGCTAACAGCTGTTCTGGTTTCGAATTCTGGAATATTTACTTCGTCTTCTTTCGTGAAGGGCTGTTGCTTGGTCGATTCTCGTCGTTTCTTTGCCCTGTACCATTGAGACTGGAGCCCTTTTTGATCTTTCCCGTGACTGTCTAACCTAAAAAACCGCCCAATCCACACCACACAGCCCCTGCTAGCTGTGTAGTCGCCTCCTGTCTGTAGTGGACATCTGACCTATTTAGCGGAACTCGAATCCCCACCACCCTATGACGCAAGTCGGGAATCTGCAGCCTACACAATCGCGTTTGACGACTTTTTTCTCTCAAATCTATAAAGTGCAGGCTTAAGCGACTGAATTTCTCGAATGTATAATTGTTTCAGTACAGGTTACTGTTTGCATAAAAGATCACATCTAAGTAGTTAGTGAAAATTGACTTCAGACTAAAGTAAGCAAATTATGTCAAAGATATGCTTAAGTTTATATCAAATAGTTGTACACTTTTCAAAATCTACCACCACAGTGGCTAAGCATCTTCATTGCTTAGCAGGTTTTACATTAAAATAATATTTCAGTGTACTTCTGCATGACTAATATATTTTATCATCGAATATATGTTTTGATGGAATCTTTGCTGAGTGATTTTATATCTGTTGCCCATTCATGTTAGTCACCAAACTGGTAAATGTCATCTCAAAGTTAGTTAGAAGTAGTTGTGCATACATTGGTTAGAAGCAGTTGAATGTACATCTTTATTGTATTAACTTCACAACAGTAATTATTTTGTGCCTTTTCCAACAATTATTTTTGTGTGGTAAAGTACTTGCTGTGGTTTCGGTAGAGCGATTAACTTTGGTTGTTTACTGAGTACTCTACAGGGTGTTTCAAAAAGAACTTTACAACTTTGAAAATTCGTATTAATTAATTCATACTACCTATAGAGGTAACTGTAATGTTAATTTGTAGGGAAATACATCAAGTTTTGTCCCGCCCAGTTCGCTAGTGCCGAATCGCACTACCAGGAGCGCTACCGGTAGTTGCATTAAAGATGGCTACCCTAAGTGGATCCGACCATACTAGTTTGAAGAGCATGCTGGTTTGAAGAATCGAAGTCGGCGACAACAGTTCAGCGTCATTTCCATATCAAGTACCCTAAAGATCCTACTAGTAGTCCTACAATTTATGAGTGGCATAAATGTTTTGTAGAAACAGGGTGCTTGGTAAGACATGGGACAGGTCGATCAAGCATATCTGATGATGTCGTTGAGCAAGTGAAATCACGTTTTGTCAACAGCCCTACAAAATCGCCTCAATTTTATAAATGAGGATTCATCAAGGATATCGTGTTTGTATCTCCTGTGCCGGCTTCTCTACCTGAACTTAGAATTTACGCTGCCACTAAACAAGTCACACCTACAATGCTACAGCGAGTTTGTAAAGAAATTGACTTCTGATGGGATGTGTGCAGGATAACCAACGGAAGCCACATGCAATATCTACAAAAAAAAACACTAAACCCAGCTCTATGACTTCTTTCAATAAATTTATAAAAAATTTTAAAATTGTAAAGTCTCTTTTCAAACACCCTATACTACACATGATTGTCTGGTCATACTTATGAATGAATCCGACCATCACTCATCATCACTTTAAGGAGCAAAACATTTATCCACATTAGGATAAAACTGGGTAGGGTATCGCAACACACTGTCCTTTCTCATTTCTTCAACTGTCATCTGCCATGGCGGTAGCCCCCATTGGCGCTACAGTCACACTGACCTCATGGCATGTGACTTCCAGCTTACTGTGCATGACTGGGAGTTCTCCAAAAACATATTTTTTTAACTATCATGTCGTTAAGTTTTGCAGAGCAGTGGGATTCAACTTGAGAAAGAAAATTTGAAAATGTAAGTCTGTAACATTGCATTGTAAGGAAAAATCATGGACTGTGGACAAACTGCAAAAGATCAGAATCGAAGCACTTGAGACAGGTTGTTGTGGAAGGATGTGGACAAATAGGTGGGCTGATAACCAGAAATGAGGAGGTTCTAAACAAATTCCATAAGAAAAGAATATATGATGAACACTGAGAAAAAGAAGGTACAAGATCACAGGGCATGCGTTAAAAAGTCAGTGAATAACTTCCATAATACTATGGGAGATGCAGAAGATAAAAACAGTAGGGGAAAGCAGAGACTGGAATTTTTCCAGAAAATAACTGAAGTTGGATGCAAGTACTACTCTGAGATGAACAGGTTAACACAGCAAAGGAACGCATAGTTGGATGCATCAAACCAGCTGGGAGACTGATGACCAAAAAAAAAAAAACCCTCTGCTATGCTAACAGCAAAGGGATGCTACTAATGAATTAAGTATCCATAGATGTTAGTTGAATTTTATTCAACAAGCTGCCACAGTGACTGAAGAGCTACAAGGAAGTTCTAAACTATAGCATACAAACTGAGACTTGACTGCTGAAAGAAATTAGCACATTGAGCAAAACTTTTATTTTCGGAAGGAACATGTTATTTATTTATAAATCGAAGTTCACAAAAGCTGTAATCACTGTTTTTGCCCGTTATTAGGACAACCAAAGATGATGTTTGATCTCTGAACGTTTGGGATCTTCAGCTTGTGAACAATTGATGTCATCTACATCACAGCTCAACGTCAATGAACGTTATCAAAGCTTCAGTTTCGCACAAAGTAACTTATTATGCATGTGTTCACTTAGTCATTAGATATAGTATATCTTCTGTGGCAGAAACAGACAAACTTACGAAAAAATTTTAAACTTGAAGAAGAGGGCAATTAGAATAATAACGAAAAAGAGTAAGTGGGCTCACTGCCCGAAAATATTTGAAGAACTGTGGATCTTGACTGTCCACTGTGAATACAATTTAGAAATATTACTGTATACCAGGAAAAATATTCCTCATAGTGCCACAAACTCTGTAGTCAAACATAAAATACGACCAGTAAATTCCTGCACCTAGAAAGAAAAGAGACACTCAAAATAGTAGGCATATCAGATACCAGGAATTGAAACTATACAATGCATTATCTCAAAACGTTAAAGAACAAGGTGAAATGGACAGTTGCAAAAAAACTGTTAAAATATAGTGCCTCAAAAAAGTTATTGCATAGTTAAATATTATTTAAATGAAATCTAGCAAAAGTAGCAATTGATACAAAAGTGCAAAACAGATGTACTGACAACATTTTTTGTTAAATAGGAAGCTGTATATTAGTATAGGTAGTATACTGTTATGTATATTTTCATTCCATTGAATTATTTGCCTAGTTATTAATATTGTATATATTATGTATACTTGTCAATTACACACACACACTCACTCCACACACACACACACACACACACACACACACACACACATCTGTGTGTGTGTGTGTGTGTGTGTGTGTGTATCTTAACATATATATTTATTATGTGTAGGTATCACATTAAATAAATCACACATGATGAGTGACTGATAAATCAATATGAATATGAATATCATAATTCATATTTGCTGCTGAAGAGGTGGTCTACAGTTGAGGCAGCTTAAGAAGATCCCTGACCGAACTCAGCGTCATTGCCAACTTTCAACTGTAAGTGCAGGTGAAAACAGTAGCCATCTACAGAGCTGTTACAATGCTGTGGCGTTGCCATTCACATATTTACAAAATTACATTATTGGTTGATGAATACACGCAAAACTGCCACACCCAGCCTACTGCAACTGTCAGGGTTCAACTTATGACGACTGAAGTACAGCAGCAGGCATTTTCTGTTGTGCATTTGGCGCTCTTATAACAGAACTAGTGGGAGGGCAAGGAGGAAGAAAGTGTGACATTCTTTTGGACAACTTCTATTTATTACAATTTTAAACATAGCAAACATTTTTAAATTCTGAGATCACCAGTAAGAGAAATAGTTAATATAATCATTGACACAATAAATGATAATATTGATAATATTACTAATAATCACACAATTTCAAACAACTGATTCCAGTGACATAGGTCAGTGGAACACATAGTTGAATGAGTTGAATGCTCCAACTAGTACACAAATAAATGATTCTGAGGATGCGCCACCATGAATCACGAAATATTTAACACTCCATTCATGAAGAAGACTGCCACAAAAGTTCTGCACCAAAGGCAGCCAACATTACATGTCTGTTTGCCAAAAGAACAAATTTACTTGCATGCAATAGTACCGGTACAATAAACAGACCCAGTTGCCGCCGAAATACATTTGCTAAGTCTTTCAGAAGCGCCCCACAGGTTCCAAAACCAGCAAAAAGTCTTCCATAACCGCTTATAAAAATATAACGAAGATCAATGGCAGCAGCACTGACACCATTACTGACCCAAAGGTTCACGCGGCGATGCGGCAAGTGACATGCTGCAAGAAGGCGAGCCGACTGATCGACCCTTCCAGGTGGACACCTGGACCACAAGAGAGCTCGCTGTGTGGCCATCAAGGACAAGCTGTGAGCAGATGGCGCCACAGTGACACCGCTCTCAGCACTGTGCCGCAGCAAGGGAATTCAAGTCGCCGCAACTCGTGACGACTTAATGTTGGAATAACTCTGTAGTATCGCTGAATGACTTTCCATGTCCTCAATTCGTTTCTCAAGATTCTCTCTACACCTTGGTTGTTTTTGTTACACCCTGTATATAAATTACTGAAAGCAAAGCGTATAGCATTCTAAGTAAACATCATACCAAGCACAGAAATATGGCGCAGTTTCTGTTTCTTTTATTTTAGAAAATTGCAGGCATTGTATATACATTGGATGATATTCAGACGACGTAGTTTCTCTAAGAATTAATACATAAAATTAAATGAAATACGGGTCTCCTGAAGTTCAACTCATAATGACCATCATGTCACATCACACTCTCAATTTAGTGCCAGTAAGCTTCATAACATACATTCTTTATCAGATTTGTGTGGGAAAGAGCTATAAAGTGAAACATTTCGGAACATCAACATTTATTTATTATCGAAAACATATATATACAAACCATAAAACGACATTTATAAGGGAAAAAATAGAGCCTGTTTACCTTATCCATTGGGTTTTTTCCGCACATAACAGATAGTATCACAAACAACATCTTTTTCGCCTTAATTAGCGCTGACAGTACAGAACTTATATAGCAACATGCACATTGGATGACATAAGTCACTGACAATGGACATAGAATAGTTTCAGCTGCTGCAAGATGTTTAATACTGGATGCATGGTGAGGGAGCTCTAGCACCAGACAGCATATGCAGAGGACAGCAACTTACCGGTGGCCAACATCAACTGACTGCACCAGCGTATTGCAACAGATTATGTAATCATTGACTTCACAGAGAAATCCAGAGCACAGAATTAAGGCGAGAGACCAGGCCAGCTACAAAATGAAAGAAGAAATCGCTTCTTGGCTTTTGACAAGCTTAATGTGTAGTTCATTTTACACATTGTCACATCTCTAATTTATACAGTTTCTTGACGTACTATACTTAAATACTATTATAGGAAATGATATCACCAGTCAAACCAATTTAATAAAATTTAAATTTGTTGGTGATATGACTGTTTATGGTAGTATTTAAGTGCGCCACAAATTTAATGAAGAATTAAAGTGGGTTCACACATGCAACTGAAATGATGGCACAGCATGTGGCATTCTGTTGTGGCAACATGAGCTACCGTTCACACAGAACACAACTAATTCTATTACCTTGCACAGTTTTCAATATGGCATTAACTGAAACCATATGGGCAGATATTAGTGTTATATTCCATGTTATGGCATTACACTAGATGGTGAAAATGTTGTGTACTATGGCAAACCAAACAACAGCTGGCGCATGAACAAGATTTTAGAATTTTATTGTATTCTTTAAGGTAGGAATTTCGAATACAGTATCTCTAATTTTTAGTTTAATAGCAGCCACATCACATTTAGCAGCTAATCCACTATCTATATGGTGATTGGTGTCTCAAACTACAAGGTTTATACCACTGCATTTTTGGTTGCAGCACATATTAAGTTTTTTTTATTTATTCATTCAAAAATCTTTCACAATTGTGCGACACACACACACACACACACACACACACACACACACACAGCAGCTGCAAAAAAAAAAAAAAAACATTAACATCAGGCTATTGTTGTAATTCCAGAAGCTGCAGAAGCATACCTGCGGACCACAATACGACAGTGAAAACGCACTAAAATCGAAAGGAGTGTAGCAGTAGTTATTCCATGATAACTAGTACAGAGTGCTGATGTTTCGAAATACAGCCAGTGTGTAGCAGTCAAATGATGCTATTCATTTGTGGGGGAAGGATAGCTACGCCATGACTGAAGCCATCGGCACACGGGAAGAGATAACTAACGTTGACGTGGAGCTCTACGAGTTTTGTGACGTCACTTCCTTCTGTTTCACTTGAGGAGCTATTTCTTCAGATTTTTCGGCGATATGTCGAGTAAAACTAATAGGAAATAAAAACGCTCCCTGCATCACAAAGCAAGACACCATACTGTATTTGTCGTTTTAGTAGAAGCCCATATTCGGTGGGTTTTATGTTATATAATACATTCTATGAATAAAAAAATTTTCCCATTAAATTGTGGCAAGGTACCACAGCAACAAGTTTCGAACTATTTCAGAATAAAAACAGTCTTGGTTGCAAAGTTTCACCCTTTTGGGGCTTCATCAGATTGTGTAAAAGTAGCTAAATATGTAACCATTCCATTATAAAGCCATATAAAATTCAAAATGGAGTGGATATGTAATCTATCCGTCATAAAATCATATAAAATGCAAAGTGTACCTAGAGCACACCAGCTGACTGCGGCATAGCGGTATAAAATAGGGCCATGATTACAAAATAAACGCTGTATGAGACGCATGCAGCAGAATGCTGTTCGCGTTGGTACATACAAAAATATTATTGTAATATATGTGTGCAAGCCAAACCAGCACTGCACTGTGTACTGCTCATATGGCGTTTATTTTCTAATTTGGCCCTATTTTGTACCGCTGTCAGCTGGTGTGCTCAAGGTCCACTTTGCATTTCATATGATTTTATGGCAGATGGATTACATAGTCAATCACTGTTGCGTCCAATTTCTATTTTATATGGCTTTATGACGGATATTTTACATGTGCAGCCACTTTTACACAATCTGATGCTGCCCCAAAAGGGTGAAATCATTCATTGATGTTAAATAACTTAGCAACCTAGACTGTTTTTCTTCTGAAATAATCCTATGAATATATGCTGTTTACGTCCATGATAGACACCGAAGAGATAAAATTTTCTATCTCTTCGGTACACAACCGAGCGAGGTGGCGCAGTGGTTTGACACTGGACTCGCATTCGGGAGGACGACGGTTCAATCCCCCGTCCGGCTATCCTGATTTAGGTTCTCCGTGATTTCCCTAAATCGCTCCACGCAAATGCCGGGATGGTTCCTTTGAAAGGGCACGGCAGACTTCCTTCCCTAATCCGATGAGACCGATGACCTCGCTGTCTGGTCTCATTCGCCAAACAACCCAACCTTCTTCGGTACACACATCGTTGATTCACTATTTCATCATTCTATGTCTAGATTTCTTTTTGTTCATTATCTTTGGTATAAATGTTACTCCCGCTGCGGTTGACAATGACAGGCGTCTAAAGCTAGCGAAATGAGGGATGCTCAACTACCGGACTTTACCGATAGATGGCTCTACCAGCTGATTACTGTCGTCTGTATTGACCGCCATATTCGAATTTGGCAAGAAGTTTCTCTCGGTCTGTACGGTGTATAAGGAATTAAGTATTATCGAAATGGTGATTTCTTGTTCCGATTTCAATTGTACGAAGCGATGGAGTAAGGAAAGTGACTTACCATTTCACAGGTAATAGGACTACCGATACAATACGATAAAAATACAGACTTAGTGCGTTTGCTAATGCGATGTTTTTGAACAGGTTTCTCCTAAAGCACCCAGAGCTGCTAAAGAAGTGTATTACTTCCGTGAAGCGGAAAGGTTTTAATCCTACGTCTTGCAGTTCTCTTTGCGGAAACCATTTGCGACAAGATGATTACGTAGTGAGCCCTAGAACGTGGAAGAAACGTCTCAAACCCGAAGCAGTGCCATCAGTTTTTGACTTTCCGACTCATTTGATGCCACCAAATAAACAGCGACGATGACATGTTGTTAGGATTTTGAGTGACAACGAATGCTTCTCCATTTGAGGTAGCTAATTAATTTCCTTGCTATGTGTGTGCTTTTTACTTTTGTGAATTTATTTCGTACGAACACAAATGAGCTACATAGGTCTAAGCAATGTTGTAATACAGGTCCATATTTTTGTTTTTAGCGTTCTGTCATAGAATCTGTGCTCGATTTGCCAGCTGCAGAACCTACTGATTGCGTGGAGAATGTTGTCAATGAGAATTCTTCCGTGGAAAGCATGTCCCAATTATCCAATGCAGAAGCTGCCAATTGTGTCAAAAACGTTAGTATAAGGGTGTTTTCACACGCCCAAAGTTTTCTTATAATATTTTTTCATCAAGCCTTGAGATATTTCAATCATATATAACGAAATTATTTCTTTGTTTCAGAGTGCAGTTGGTTCTTCAGCAATTGATTGTGGTATACAGTCGAAAGTAGAAATGGAAGACAAGGCGACCGAAACTTGCAATTTTTTCTCAGACATTGTGCACGAATTAAAACGTAAACTGAAGTGCGTCTGTGAAAAACTTCGAAGAAGAGAGAAGAAAGTATGTTCCATGGATGACATCATAAGTTCATTGAAGGAGAATGGGCATCTTCCTAAGAAGTTACATAATTTCCTCAATCATCAGAAAGGAACACAAGTGGAATTAGTGTGCAATTTAGTGAACAACTCTCTCTCGTCAAAGGGTAATAGATACACAACAAATGTGAAAATGTTTGTGATGACTGTGTACTTTTATTCACCAGCAGCATGTGATTACCTGCAAAAATTAATGCCTCTGCCCCATAAATCATTGATTTCCAAATGGGTGGCAAGTGTAGACTGTGAACCTGGCTTCTTAAAAGATTTTTTTAAGTACATTGATTTGAACCAAATTGTAAGGGACCAGTTCAGTGATTCATGTCTAATTGTAGACAGTATGGCAATTAGGAAGCAAGTAGTTTGGGACCGAGGAACTAAGCAATACACAGTTTTTTTTTAGACTTTGGTGGGGAAGTTTCTCAGTCAAAAGAAGTAATAGAGGCATCTAAGGCTCTGACTTTCATGCTTGGCTCTATTAAAGGCAAATTTAAATGCCCGATTGCATATTTCTTTATCAACGGTGTACAGGCAAATAATCAGGCCACACTGATAAAATCTGCTTTGAGAGGCTGCATAGTTCTGGCATTAGGGTTTGGTGTGTTACATGTGATGGCTGCAAGGTAAATATAAGCACTTGGCTGTACTTTAAATTTTTCCGAGGGTGATTTTAAAAGCC
Organism: Schistocerca nitens; assembly: GCF_023898315.1. Taxonomy (NCBI): domain Eukaryota; kingdom Metazoa; phylum Arthropoda; class Insecta; order Orthoptera; family Acrididae; genus Schistocerca; species Schistocerca nitens. Next base: position 662,608,364 of record NC_064619.1, read on the forward strand.
ACTTTCCTCATCCTGTGGAAAAATACAATGTTTATTGTATCTTTGACATGTGTCATATGATTAAGTTAGCCATAAATGCTGTAGCAGAAGTATCTATCGAGTCTCCAACTGGCATTATTAGATGGCATTTCATTGAGCAATTGAAGAAGGTACAACAAGAAGAAGGTATGACATTTGCCAACAAACTATCATAGCAACATATAAGTTATGTAAATAGAAAAATGAATGTTTCATTAGCTACACAGACTTTGAATTCTAGTGTGGCAGATAGTATAGAGTTTTTGAGGAGGGTTGGTGAACCAAATTTTAAAGGAAGTGAAGCAACAGTAGAATTTTTGTATTATATTGATAGGATTTTTGATATTCTGAACTCCAGAAATCCATTAGGTAAAGGGTATAAGAGCCCCCTGACACTTGACAACAAATCTTATTGGCTTGTTATTTTCAGACACTAAAAATTATATCAAAAGCTTAAAAATTATTGGTGTTCCGTTGCTGCTCCATGCAAGAAGTACTTTTGCTTTTGGGATAATTTTCGATATGCAATCAGTCAGGCACATAGCTCTGTCAAGTATGCTTCGTGTCGACTCTCCTCTGAAGTATTTGCTGACATATAAACTGTCACAAGATCACATAGGGCTTTTTTTTCCTGCTTTCGGCCCAGAGGTGGTTGGAACAACAATCCAAATGCATACCAGCTCAAATGTGCCATGAGAAAGTTTCTCTTGGGTAACAGTGTCACTGTAATGAATGAGAATTGATCAAATTTTAATGTGTGTTGTTTGCCACCTGTTTATGATTTTCATGCAAGAGAGCATGTAGTAGAAAGTGATGAAAGTGTTGCAGAAAATGAAATAGAGAAGTGGTGTGCACTTCTTGATGATAAGATTAAGTTCTCATTTTACAAGCAAAACATAGTCTATTATATTGCAAGATATGTGTCATTGCGCTTGTCAAGGCAGATCACATGCAAAGACTGTCTTCACATACTGAAGCCACCAGTAGTTAAATTTGCATTAGAATGTGATGCTCTCTATGCTTTTCCCAATATGGCCAGTAAAAATGCATTTGTAAATTTTGTTAACCGGGGAGAACTGGTTAAAACAAATGGCTGCGTATACTCTGTTGTAGAATACTCAGATAAATTGTTTCAGATGTTTGTGATTGCTGGGGATATGCGACGGAAATATATACAGGCCAAGATTTTGCATTCTGTTAAAAATAATTTTGTAGGATTACCCATTTCCTGCTCTTGGTCATGATTACTGTTATGAAATTGGGATTGAGGACTTACATCAGACTCAACTTGTTTGTAAGATTGCATCCCTGTACTCCTGCATACGCTTAAAAACATATGGGAAAAAATGTCTGCTGAGAAAATTTTAAACAACTAATCAAGTATAAGGCAGAAGTTAAATAAACTCATATTGTTTAATCATGTATAGTGCGCAAATTGGAAAAGATTATGTAATGGAACATTCCATGCAGATGGGTGTGATATTTTGACAGCTTTTTTAAAACTTTGTCCATAGATTTGTTGTTGTGTAATGATGAACTTCAAAGGACGAATCACATTGAAGTAAAATTAACTCTTTACATCCTGTGTAGATATTGTAACAAAATTGTAATTGTTTATTATATAAGCTTATTTTAAGATGTTTGGTGTTACAAAATATGCACTTGCATTAAAAACAGGTGATTTGTGTGAAATTAATGGAAAAAAAAGTTCTGAGACTTATTTGACAGATGGCTTTCAGTGTGAGAAAATATTTCCCTCAATAACCATGTTAACTTGAATTTGATCTAATGGAGTATGCAGTGGCCCTATGTTTCAAACAGTAATGTTTGTGGATACTCTGCAACATAAGAGCAATAAAATTGTTACTCTGTCAGTTCTTGTTTTAATACTTCCTAGAATGAACACAATGTTCCAATTGATCATAAGCATTCTTTTTACTTTAGAACCATTCTAGAATAAGGGAGCCTGAGTCAGGTGAAACCTAATTCTCTGAATTTTGTCTTTATTTTGCTAGGAGGTCTTTCTATTATATTTTCCTGTGTTGGAGGGGGGGGGGAGATAATGCAAATAATCATATAGAATTATCTTTCTAGCACTACAAAGTACAGAATACAGTGATTGCAGTTGCACTTGGCAATCTAGGAAATTTCAGTACTTGTTACATGCCTAATTTTCATCATTTACCTTAATTATATGGTTGCACTTTTTGCTGATTTGAACTGTGTACTAAATGTTAAAAATATTTTGTTTGGTCATAGTAATAAAAGCATTTCATTTTGTTAGTTCATATGTCCCACATGGAACTGAAGTTATGGCGACAAAGGAAGGAATTAACATTAAGGAATCTTACTTCACAGAAATTATGTAACAATGGTTACACTTTTTGCTAGTTAACGTTAACATAAACCATTTAGTTTTCCATTAAGAGTGAAAGCAGTTGCACGAGTCACGTGTAGAACAAAGTTACCCATAGGGAACTAAAGTATTTTACGTTTGAGCTGTTGCAGGCCCAAAGTATTGTGCTCTTCATATTTCTATTTAAAAAAGTTTGTAACTCAAATTACCAGACAATTTGGAATCTGTACATACATGTGTGTAGCAAAGTACTTTTCATGTGCCATGTGGAACCTTTAATTTTCTGGTTTAAATATAATTTATTTCATGAATTACCTTTTAATACCAACAATGTCTGAATGCATTATTTACCATTTAGAAGAAGCAATATTAGTGTACAGGATAACAAACCTCATGAAAAATGGGAGAGATTGTTCTGTAGAGAACTTGGAATGGCTCTCTATCAATAGCAGGTAAAAAGAAGGCTTCTATTAAATGTTCAAAGAAACCAGTCAGCACCTCTTAATTATACAGTAATAAAACAATTTACTTTTTTCAGAATTTCTGGTAAGTATTAAAAGTGTGAAGACCTATTCAATTAGTATTTGCTTTACCAATAACCTGTAGTACAAGCACACATAGAAGCAGGTAATTATGGGAGTAAAGAGTTATGTTAAAATTAAAGATACTGACTGGTATTACTTGCTCACAGAACATTGTAGTTGCTGTACAGTTAATGCTGTAAGTGGTGTACCCAATGTGATTCCTGGAGGATATAATATTCTGTTATCCTATGGGAGTGCACTGGTACCACACCTATTGAAAGTAAGTTTTGCTGTGGAATAGTTGTATCAGACGTCTGTACCAGAAAACAAATCTCCACTGTGACACCCTTATGTTCTTGGTATGCTATTAGCTATTTATTACAGGAATACTCTAAACATGGAGGAGGGAGGGAGAGGGAGAGAGAGAGAGAGAGAGAGAGAGAGAGAGAGAGAGAGAGAGAGAGAATGAGAATGTTACTCTCTTTCCAGATACTGTTCTATTTCTTCAAACCAATTATGAATTTCTCAGGTTATTACATATTATTTACTGTACATTGTCCAGCAATACTTCTGTTGTACCGGATAGTTTGTAATTTGGCACTACCTTTGTGCCACTGGTATTGGCTAGTGTACTTTTGCAGATAAGAAACTCGGCTGGACTAGAATGTCCTGTCAGTATAGAACAAATTCAGACAATATGGAACTTTTTACACTAAATTTGCAATATAATGACACCCTTGTCTCTCACAGATTGTAGCAGCCATTGGAGTGCCTGTCTGGCCAGCTTCTGCAGCTTTCACTTTCAGGTTTGGTGTTTGCTTGGGCCCTATACTGACAACCAGTCATTCCAGTGACAGACACCATCTCAAAGATTGGAACCAAGATTCACAGAAATAAAATTCCATGGTTATAATTCATAGTGTAATTAATTTTGCTCACTCACATGTTTTGAATTCCATTTTAAAATAAAACCATGGTACCAGTCATTGTTTGGGTGTCAGACTGGAAAATTGGTTTTAAGACACCCCAACCATAAAATTAACAGCTGTGATCGATGTTATTTTCAGCAAGTTCCTTCACTTCCTACATCATCATGGATCAGTCCAATATAATATTAGTACTAGACTTAACTTCCAAATGATACAATTCATGCATTTAAGTGAAGCCTTAACGTTGGCCTTTGTGTTTGTCTCATTGAAATGTATTTCTTGTCTCGTATCAAAGACTGAAGCACTGTCAAAAACTGGTGCTTCTACCTTATCACTCAGTTAAAATACACCAAGCACGTACAGCAGTTAATAAAATCATGGCATTTAAATTTCTGATCAAAGAGAGAGCCAAATTCGTAAGTGCATGTTGCAATTACATTGTCAGCATATATGTAGATCGGTAATGCATCACTTCAGATAAAGAAAAATAATAAATTTTTCCGTTTATACGTAAGTAATACTTTGACAGTTCAGTTGTAATTTCTGTTGTCAGTAAAGATACCCCTAAGCAACCGGAAACGATGTCAACTTTTTATTTGAAGAGACGTCTTCACTGTTTTGCACACTAGATTTTTCGAATTATACCTGTAGTTAATAGCTTTGGCAAGTAAGGTAATTTGTTGACCTCCATTGAATCTTAAATAGTGTTTTAAAACGGGCAAATAAGTAAAGCACTCATAAAATTAATAGTAAATGATTTATAGGTCAGCTTGTCAAACTTCCAAAACACACTCGAATTTAGGAATTTCATAGCAGAACTGTCACTGTTTTTTCTCGCTAGATTAGAGACACTTCATTATGTTGATGTGTAGATATCTAGAACATCCAATATAAAAGACTTATGAGGGCGCAGAACGAAAAACATTTTCATCCGTGTTTTGATACTTCGTTTCTTGCCAAATTCAGATATGGCGGACACCAGTGATCTCTGGCGGACACTCAACGATATGAACTTTGGCCGGCACGCGCTAGAGCCATCTATCGGTAGTTCCGGTAGTTGAGCATCCCTCATTTCGCTAGCTTTAGACGCCTGTTTGACAGTGACAGTATTCGCCGGATTAGGAGGTTTGGTGTCGGCGAGCGGAGTATGGGAATGTGTGGGTGGAAAAACAATTGTGCAGAAATATTGCGTTGATAATAAGATTTCTGTTGTTACTGCTTCCGAAATGGCAGCACAGCCAGTAGACATAGATGGTGGTGTTTTGGAAGGCGTAAGTAGGATCACATGGAGTTATAAACCTGTTATTTGTCGTTTTAGAGTGATTCCGATTGAGATTATTTCACATTTATCTGCTCTAGGGTGGCCAAATCTTGCGTCTAGCAGCGTCATTCAGTTACCTGACGAAAGTACCTATAAAGGTGAGAAATATACGCGCTGGACGCAGCAAGCCCGGTCTTATGGCCCAACACTTGAAGGGTAATTAATCGCAATTTGCATCTTAACACCTAACGAATCTGTAATAGTGATGATTTGAGGTAGTAACTTCCTCGCAATAGAGCGGGAGAGTGTTCATACTTCTGTTCACATGATCAATCGTGAGCACCATTTGCACAGTATCTTGTGAATAACCTGTGTACATAGATCATTTTACACTAATAAAGTTTTTTAAATTACCATTCTTTACTGTCACAATTGTAAGTTAAGTTATAATTATTCTGTTTACTTCTTTTTTCAATAATTAAAAAGATGATATCGCCTTTGGGAAACAATGAAGTAACATACCTGTAAGTTTCGTTTTGTTAGAACTGTAATTAAGCAGCTGCGATTTCCTACCAGTGTTTACTATTTGATCCCGTTTTATAACCATACAACATACCTTCAGAAAAAGACATCCAAACAAATTTCAAAATTAATACGCCAACTTCGAAATCCCTGGCATCACACATTAACTGCCCAATAGTGACGTGAAAATTTGTGTATGCCCGGAGCGAATTCTCAATCAGCGAATAACTTTCTGAATGGTTCTTGCAGCTGCGGATTATCAACTATGTGTGTTCCTTCACAGTTTACGTTAGATGGTAACATTGTTTCTCAGAACAGCTTATCTTGCAGTTTGCAGTATATACCCTTTTGATTTCTTTACTCGGTTTAAGTCCTTTGCTGCCTCTGACTGTAACACCATTGGAAACCGCAAACGGTAATTTCATTGAAAGCGAAAACATAATGGGAAACTGAAATTCAGTATATTTTGTCTTCCTGTATATAAATAGAAAGTCAGGAGGTATGATTTTTGAAATAGTGTAAGGGCCCAATCAAATTAAAGCAAGCCAGGTTGAAATAAGTAAACTGTTTATTATTTCAAGAAGTAACCGCAATAACTGTCGAGTTTATCCCAGTGTGAGACTAGATGGTCAGTGCCTTCACATAAAAATGTTTGCATTTTCCAGTGGAACTATGATTTAACAAGGTGTGCATCTCTTCATCTGAAGCAACTTAAAAGCCATGTCTTTCTTCAGTGCTTCAAAAATATGGAAATTGCACGGGGAGAGATCAGGACTGTACAGGGGGATTTGTAAGGGCTCCCTAGCAAAATTCCTGCCTTGTAATCGAACATTTACATGGAACCAACATGTTGCCAAGGTTGTTTTAAGTGTACTGAAGTTTCACTAGGAAGCCCTTACACATCCTTCATACAGCCCCAAACTCTCCCCACGCAGTTTCCATATTTTTGAAGCCCTGAAGAAAAACATTGACTGTCTATATACTTTGTAGAGGTTAATACCTGGGTACAATCATGGTTCTGTAGTATAGTGCGGTCTTCAGTGCTTAATATTCAGTGATACGCCTTTGAAACTGGTGTTGATCTCTCACTTTAAGTAAATTGTGTAGAATTCCTCATTCACATCTAGAATTCTAAAGTATTGTCTTATTTCTTCAGTGGCATCATTGTCTCCTGTGGAATATGATGCCGGTGTCAAATCCTATTTCTTACGCAAAGCAACATTAACTGGTGAAATGACTGTTGTTTATGTGGCTTCCAATCATTATTCAACTAAATAAAGTTTCTAATCTGTGAAAAAAATATGTTCACTAATACTTGCACATGCTGAACTATTAACAAAAGGTGCTTCCCCCTTCAGCAGCACTAATAAAAACACCTCACCCCCGTAATGAAGTATACATTATGTTGTTAGTGGAAAAAGAACTGATGAACTACTCAAATAAAGTGGAGGAAAAAGTGATGGCTTTTGTTGCATTGCATCTTGGTACAAAAAAATTTCTTTGATGTGTAATTGTTCTCAGTTATTTAGATATCTTCAAATAATGTTTGGAAACACTTTACATTTTAGTAACTAAAGAATAAAGGAGTTAAGGGAATTCGTTCACTGTTACATCTGTAACAAATTAAGTGGAAATGTTTGCCTCATACCCTTGATTTTATACTTAATGAGAGAGAAAGTATACGTTTTTAATTAGCTATGACAAAATTGCAGTGAAGATAGTGTGCAACATATTACAGTTGGCAGAAATTTCTGAAGACACAAATAATTCCAAACTTGTTCCTGAAAAGATGTTCGACACATTTCAGAACTTTGGAAATATTAATGAATTCAATTCCTTGTCTCCCTGCTAAGGTGATCTCATCAGCAGGTATCGGTGGACTAATGACAAGACAGGATGTGAAGCAATTCTTTCTTTGAAATCATAAAAGCTCAGTGCTTTGAATGATTCGGTCTTGCTGATACACACTCGAGTGAGCATTATCCATGTGTCCTTTGATTATTGCTACAACTGCCATCAATGCACGCAAGACACTGGAAGGTTTCCCAAGCAGATTGGACACTTTCCTCCTTTCTAGCAACATTTGATGACCATCAGTTTCCTAGCATCGATGATAGTCACTCATGTTACGGAAGTTATTCTTACAGCTGCGGAACGTTCAGTACCTTCTACCTCTTCTTTGCTCCGGCATCCCGCCAGTTCCTTGGTGGAATGAGGCCTGCCATGACACAATACGGAATGGAGACGTGCACTTCACGGGGTTCCGTGTGTGATGCCGTCGCATCATACACGATAGCAAGAAGGCAAGCTGGAACTTCTTTACCAGCTCCTTTAACACTTCCACTCCCTCATCAGTTGTTCGGAGGTGAATCCGACAGATATCTAGCCTGTCCGGTTTTCCCCTGACCTCTGGGCTGTCACGCAGGATACCTTAGTGGACTCAGTCGCAATCTCTAATTCACTGGGTTGAAACTTTGTTTCTAATTACCCACCAGCTTTTCTCCCAAAGAAACGGGTAGTGGAAGAGCAACCTCTTGCTTTTTCCTCTCAAAATCGTGAAAGCAGTAATGCCTTTTTTCAATGCGGGACCTTAGACATGCATTCTCCTCGTCTGCTCCGGGATGACAGTATCCACGTCCAAATGTTGGTGCACCTAGTCTTTGCTGCCCCTTCGCCTTTATAATTGACTTTGTGTTGACAGTACCTTTCCCCAAAGATGGTGGGAAGCTATCATCATTCCTGTCATCTCCCCTCCAGCTATTGCCCAATCTCTCTCACGAGTAGTGTTTGTAAGGTTTTGGAGTGTATGGTAAATTGCTGTTTAGGCTGGTGGCTGGAGTCCCGAAACCTTTTAACAATGGCCCAATGCAGTTACTGAATGCATTGTTCTGCAATTGACCATTTTGTTGCTGTCTCCACGTATCTCGTGAACAATTTTCTCAAAAACGCCAAACGGTAGCTATATTTTTTTATCTGGAGAGTGCATACGATACCTGTTGGAGGACTGGCATCCTCCGCACATTGTTCTTTTGGGGCTTTCAATGTTGGCTACCCCTATTCATTTGTGAATTTATGACAGAGTGCACATTTAAGGTGCGGATGAACACTACTCTATCCCTACTTTCTTCCAAGAAAGTAGTGCCCCAGGCATTATTTGCCATCGCTATAAATCCAATTATACCTTGTCTCCTTCCCGATGTCTTGGGGCTCCCTCTTTGTCAACGATTTTGCATCTACTACAGCTCTCAACACACAGGACTTCTTGAAAAACTTCTTCAAGGATGTCTCAATTGTCTCCACTCACGGAGCTTCGAAACTGGCTTCCGACTTTCTCCCAGTAAGACTGACTGTGCAAAAGTTATGGCGTTGTATGGGGAAATGCAAAGGCTCAATCTAGATATAGTAGGGGTCAGTGAAGTGAAGTGGAAGGAAGACAAGGATTTCTGGTCAGATGAATATCGGGGTAATATCAACAGCAGCAGAAAATGGTATTACAGGTGTAGGATTCGTTATGAATAGGAAGGTAGGGCAGAGGGTGTGCTACTGTGAACAGTTCAGTGACCGGGTTGTTCTAATCAGAATCGACAGCAGACCAACACCGACAACGATAGTTCAGGTATACATGCCGACGTCGCAAGCTGAAGATGAACAGATAGAGAAAGTGTATGAGGATATTGAAAGGGTAATGCAGTATGTAAAGAGCGACGAAAATCTAATAGTCATGGGCGACTGGAATGCAGTTGTAGGGGAAGGAGTAGAAGAAAAGGTTACAGGAGAGTATGGGCTTGGGACAAGGAATGAAAGAGGAGAAAGACTTATTGAGTTCTGTAACAAGTTTCAGCTAGTAATAGCGAATACCTTGTTCAAGAATCACAAGAGGAGGAGGTATACTTGGAAAAGGCCGGGAGATAAGGGAAGATTTCAATTAGATCACATCATGGTCAGACAGAGATTCCGAAATCAGATACTGGACTGTAAGGCGTACCCAGGAGCAGATATAGACTCAGATCACAATATAGTAGTGATGAAGAGTAGGCTGAAGTTCAAGACATTAGGAAGAATAAATACGCAAAGAAGTGGGATACGGGAGTACTAAGGAATGACGAGATACGTTTGAAGTTCTCTAACGCTATAGATACAGCAATAAGGAATAGCACAGTAGGCAGTACAGTTGAAGAGGAATGGACATTTCTAAAAAGGGCCATCACAGAAGTTGGGAAGGAAAACATAGGTACAAAGAAGGTTGCTGCGAAGAAACCATGGGTAACAGAAGAAATACTTCAGTTGATTGATGAAAGGAGGAAGTACAAACATGTTCCGGGAAAATCAGGAATACAGAAATACAAGTCGCTGAGGAATGAAATAAATAGGAAGTGCAGTGAAGCTAAGACGAAATGGCTGCAGGAAAAATGTGAAGACATCGTAAAAGATATGATTGTCGGAAGGACAGACTCAGCATACAGGAAAGTCAAAACAACCTTTGGTGACATTAAAAGCAACGGTGGTAACATTAAGAGTGCAATGGGAATTCCATTGTTAAATGTAGAGGAGAGAGCAGATAGGTGGAAAGAATACATTGAAAGCCTCTATGAGGGTGAAGATTTGTCTGATGTGATAGAAGAAGAAACAGGAGTTGATTTAGAAGAGATAGGGGATCCAGTATTAGAATCAGAATTTAAAAGAGCTTTGGAGGACTTACGGTCAAATAAGGCAGAAGGGATAGATAACATTCCATCAGAATTTCTAAAATCATTGGGGGAAGTGGCAACAAAATGACTATTCACGTTGGTGTGTAGAATATATGAGTCTGGCGACATACCATCTGCTTTCGGAAAAGCATCATCCACACAATTCCGAAGACAGCAAGAGCTGACAAGTGCGAGAATTATCGCACAATCAGCTTAACAGCTCATGCATCGAAGCTGCTTACAAGAATAATATACAGAAGAATGGAAAAGAAAATTGAGAATGCGCTAGGTGACGATCAGTTTGGCTTTAGGAAAAGTGAAGAGACGAGAGAGGCAATTCTGACGTTACGGCTAATAATGGAAGCAAGGCTAAAGAAAAATCAAGACACTTTCATAGGATTTGTCGACCTGGAAAAAGCGTTCGACAATATAAAATGGTGCAAGCTGTTCGAGATTCTGAAAAAAGTAGGGGTAAGCTATAGGGAGAGACGGGTCATATACAATATGTACAACAACCAAGAGGGAATAATAAAATTGGACGATCAAGAACGAAGTGCTCATATTAAGAAGGGTGTAAGACAAGGCTGTAGCCTTTCGCCCCCTACTCTTCAATCTGTACATCGAGGAAACAATGATGGAAATAAAAGAAAGATTCAGGAGTGGAATTAAAATAAAAGGTGAAAGGATATCAATGATACGATTCGCTGATGACATTGCTATCCTGAGTGAAAGTGAAGAAGAATTAAATGATCTGCTGAACGGAATGAACAGTCTAATGAGTACACAGGGGGCCTACAGTCCTTTTATGGGTATGTGTGTGGTGCGCACTGGGCCCTGAGCTATTGCAGTTTCCTTTCCTTTCCAGGCTGCATTACTATCCCTGTTCCTCTCCCTCCTTTGTCCCTGCCCCTCTTTTCCCTTTCAGTGGAATTCTTTGTCGGCCTGGCTATCCCCGTAGCTTTGTTTTGGTCTGTGCTATTGTTTAATTTGCTGTTTCCATCTGCTTTTTGGCATTTTTGGTCCCCTTGGGATTTGACCTCCATTTCCAAAATTTTCCGTTTAGTGTGAGCCATTTGGGGATGAACTCCCTACCTAGCTTCCATGGTGCAGGTTCCTCTGCCCCTCCCCTTTCCCTTTGCATCCTGCCCTCCCCCCCCCCCCTCCCCCTCCCCCACTCCTGTTTGGTTACCAGCACAGTAGCCAGTGCGTGTTGTGGGTCTGTTAAGTAACCACTTGGCTGAGCCCCTGAAACCACAGGGATCACACTACTAGTACCTGAGCTGATAACGCCTTCTGTATGCCCAGGAGTCAATGCTCATCACTTTGGGGCACCAGAACTCCTGGCAATGGCCGCCACGCCAGATGGCCCTTGCTGTGGCTGGGTGTCGCCCACAGGACGAGCCCCTGATCGGAGTTGGTGGTACTAGGGCGGACGCCTTGGGCATGAGGCGACAAAGGCTTCACCATTCTGGCCATTCTGTGGCCGTCCTAAAAGTGGTAACAGACGTGACACTCATTCTTCCAGTCCTTCAGCCTTCCCCTCCCTGGTCACCCCCTGGGAGGAGGGTCAGGCTCTGCGGATTGATCTGAAACCTTTCCCTCGGTACCTGGTTTGTACCAGGACAGATGGTGGAAGTTTTGCCACGACCAAGCCTTTGTTTTTCGTGGAGATGATTGAAGATAAATATGTCAGAGTGGTATCCATGAGTAACATGTGGTCCAGTGCCCCACCCATCTTTGAACTCGGGACAGGGCGTTATTTTCCACTGAGATTTTCTTCTCCAAATTGACGATGCGCTCCTAACCTCGAGCAGCGAGGGGTTAGATTTATCTGCCGTGTGCAGCAAGGCCCTCCAAACAATCGCACCGCTTCGGCGCCTTTATCCTGGCCTTCGAGGGGGATGTCCTCCCAGAGGAGGTAAAGATCATGGTGTATCGGTGTGATGTAAAACCTTGTATTCCACCACTGATGGGATGCTTTAATTGCTTACGGTTTGGACACGTCTTCCCGCTGCACCAGTGATCCCCTCTGCGATGACTGTGGGTGCCCCCTCCGCCAGTGTGTGTAAATTGTCATGGCCAGCATTCTCCACGCTCACCTTCATGCCCAGTGTTTGTGAAAGAAAGAAGGATTCAAGAGTACAAGACCTTAGATTAGCTCCCCTACACTGTGACTTCTACTTTTGCTTCAGTTACATCCATCCCCCCTCCTACGCCCTCCTCTTCCCCACCTCACCCCATTTCCCCCATGCCTTCAGCCTCCTCCTCCCTCTCCCACTCCTCCTCCCCTCCCCGTCAGTACCCATACCCACCCCTTTGGGTGCTGCTCCCCCTCCTCCTCCGGAGAAGTTCTCCCCTCCTTCAGCGGCCGCTGGCAATGGAGCTCTCTCCTGGGACTCCTCTTCCCGGCACCTCCCAGAAAAGCGATCTACTGCTCCACATCGGCAGTGTGATCCGCGGCCGGTGGGCGTCAAGATTGCCCGGTATAATTCCGTGCCCGACCTCACTGCAGTCTGCCCTTCTCTTCCTTCACAAGAGGAGAAGCAGAAACACAAGAACAAGGACAAGGCCCCTGTGGTACCCCATGAGGTGCAGCCTTCCCCTCCTCCAGTCAATGAACCAACAGAGTCTAACCCCACCTATATGGATATTAGCCCATCCTTATTGGTAACGGATGGCAACTCAGCGGTGTGGCTGACTTGTGTCTGTTCGCTTCCCATTTGGACTCCTGCTTGAGAATCCTCCAGTGGAATTGTAACGGATATTTGTGTCACCTTCCAAAGTTGCAGCCCCTTCTTTCCTTCTACTCTGCCGCTTGTATTATGGTCCAGGAGACCCATTTTGTCAATTCATATTCACCTGCCCTTCGTGGGTCCCACGTTTTCTGTAGGAACCGAATTGGCCCCTTGCGGGCTTTTTGTGGTGTTTGCGCCTTGGTCCGCAAGGACATTGTTAGTAAATGGGTTCCCCTCCAAACCATTCTAGAAGCAATTGCTGTGAGGGTCCATCTGGCCACTCCAATCACAATCTGAAATCTCTACCTCCCACCTGACAGGCCGTCCACATCCCCTGCCCTAACCACCCTTCTTCAACAACTCCCTTCTCCCTTCCTGCTACTAGGGGATTTTGATGCCCACAACCCTCTTTGGGGTAGTTATACAACTACAGCTCTGGGCAGGACAGTTGAAGCTGTTCTGGCAGGTCTTGACCTGTGTCTACTAAACACGATGCTCCCACACACTTTAGTGTGGAACACGACACTTTCTCTGCCATTGACCTCTCCATCTGCAGTCCTGGCCTTCTTCCCTCCATTCAGTGGGGTGTCCATGATGACTTGCATGACAGCGACCATTACCCGATTGTTTTGACCTTCCTTCAGTGTCTCTGATTCCATCACCCTCCCGGGTGGGCCATCTCTAAGGCTGACTGGGGTGTCTTCTCCTCTGCTCCCCCCCCCCCCCCCCCCCGTATTACCACAGACTTTGACTACCGCCATCCTTTCAGCAGCTGTTAAGCAATCCCTTCTTCCTCAGGTTCCTCCCGCTGGAAGATGTTCCTTGGTGTTATCCGGAAATTGCTGCAGCCATAAAAGACCACCGCCATGCTCTTCAACACTTCAAGCGGCGCCCTTCTACTGCTCTTCTTCTGGTCTTTAAACGACTACGTGCCAAGGCCCACTACCTAATCAAATTTCAGAAACAGGTTTGCTGGGAACGATACTTAGCTGCCATAGGGCCACACACTCCCTATTACAAGTCTGGGCGAAACTCAGGTGAATTTTTAGTCACCAACCTCCCACCGGGGTTGCTGGAATTTCTGTGCATGGTGTTGTCCTTACCAATTTGGACTTTGTAGCAGAAAATGCCGCTCAACACTTTGCTCAGGTTTCAGCATTGGCTCAGTATCCGTCCACGTTCCTTCTCCTGAAAGAGTGCTCAGAACGACTGCCTTTGTCTTTTGTTTCTCGCTGCTCAGAGCCATATAATGCCCCATGTAGCGAGTGTGAGTTTGCCAGTGTCCTTGCCCTTTGTTTAGACACAGCTCCTGGACTGGATCGAATACATAACCAAATGCTCCAACACTTACTGATCCTCTTCAACCATCTGTGGAGTGAGGGAGTCTTTCCTATCCAGTGGCAGGAAAGCATTGTTGTTCCAGTGTTGAAGCCAGGGAAGCCACCTCTTCAGTTGGATAGCTACCGTCCAGATAGCCTTACTAACACCCTCTGCAAGCTCCTTGAACGCATGGTGAGTCGGCGGCTATTTTTGATCCTTGAATCCCACGACCTTTAGTCATCGACTCAAGGTGGTTTTCGCTGTGTCCGCGCTACGGTGGATAACTTGGCCCACCTGGAGTTTGCTATCCAGTCAGCTTTTGCCCATCGGCAACACCTCCTTGCAGTCTTCTTTGATCTGCATAAAGCCTATAACACTACTTGGCACCACCACGTCCCCACCACCCTTCACGAATGGGGCTTTCGTGGTGCTCTGCCCGTTTCTATCCGTAACTTCCTTTCTTGCCGCTCTTTTCAGGTCCAAGTTTTCTCCTCCTACAGCACTCCCCATTGGCAAGAAAATGGGGTTCCACGAGGTTCCGTGCTGAGTGTCCCTCTCTTTCCTATAGCCATTAATGGTCTGGTGACAGCTGTAGGGCCAACAGTGTCCCCCTCTTTGTATGCTGATGATTTTTGTATCTATGTTGCTTCATCCGTAATGGACGCTGCAGAACGCCGTCTACAGGGGGCAATCAGCCAGGCACACTCATGGGTTCTCTCCCATGGCTTTCAGTTTTCGGCGACCAAGTCGTGTCATGCATTTCTGCTGTACGGTCCATCCCCATCCGGAATTGTTCCTTGATGGCCAGCCCCTCGAGGTAGTGGACACCCATCGCTTCTTGGGTCTGGTCTTCGATGCCCAGTTGACATGGCTCCCTCATCTTCACCAGCTGAAGAGGATGTGCTGGTCCCATAAGTGTTCTTAGATGTCTGTGCGCTACCACCTGGGGTGCCGACCGCTCTGTTCTCATGTGTTTGTATCAAGCGTTGGTCCAGTCTCATTTAGACTATGGAAGTCCTGTCCGTGGTTCTGCGTTGCCTTCGCCATGGCAGATACTAGACCCCATCCACCACTGTGGGGTCCGACTTGCGACTGGTGCCTTCCGGACTAGCCCCATACTTAGCCTTCTCGCAGAGGCGGGGATTCCACCACTCTGATTTTTTTGCCAACAACACCTGATATCTTATGCGCTCCGCATTCGCTGCACCCCAAAGCACCCTAATTATGGTCCCCTGCATCCAGACATGGAGATTCCTCTGCTGCTGCAGCGGCGGCCACGATGTGGGCTTACCATGGCTGTATGCACTCAGTCGCCCTTTCCTAAGCTCTAGCAATTCCCTTGACTGCTTATGCATGTACCCCTCTGTGGTGCATCTCTCGGCCGCAGCTCTCAATCGATTCAAAGAATTCTGTCTCTCCGATGACTCTTCACCACCAGTTCTACTGTCTTCTCAGTTCTTTTCAGGTTTCAGAAGTGATCTATAGTGATAGCTCCGTGGTTGCTGGTCGCACTGGTTTTGCTTACACCTATGCACGACACATGGAAATTCGTTCCTTACCAGATGGCTGTAGTGTCTTTACTGCAGAATAGTTAGCCATCTTGAGCGCACTGGACCATATCCACTCCTGCTCAGGACTACCCTTCGCTATCTGTAGTGACTCATTGAGCTGTTTGCACATTATCGGCGAGTGTTTCCCCCGCCACCTGTTTGTCATCGCTATCCAGGACCCCCTTTCTCTCCTTCCTCAACTTGGATGCTTGGTGGTTTTCATTTGGACCCCAGACCATGTTGGGATTCCTGGCAATGAACTTGCTGATCAGCTGGCTAAATCAGCTACTACCAGGCCATCTCTTCCTATTGGCATTCTGGAAATAAACCTTTGCTCAACATTACATCATCAGGATTTGTGCCTTTGGGATGCAGAATGGAACACTCTTTCTTCGCCAAACGAGCTCAGGGCGATTAATGATTCTACAACTCCGTGGTGGTCCTCCTTCCGGACTTTCTCGTAAGGCCTCTGTTGTCCTATGCTGGCTCCGCATCAGCCAGATGTGGCTGACTCACGGTTATCTCCTCTGTCGTGAGGACCCCCCTTTCTGTCATTGTGGATCAATGCTGACTGTGGCTGACATCTTATTGGACTGCCCCAATTTAGCCACCCTGCGACGGACTTTAAGCCTTTCAGACTCGCTACCCCTGGTGTTGCCTGACAGTGCCTCAGCGGCGGATCTCATTTCCCGTTCTATTTGTGATGGGGGTTTTTATCGCTTCATTTAAGGGAGGGACCTTCCACCTTATCGGTGAGTGGAGGGGCTGGTTGGCTCTCTTGCTGCACCCTTCGCCCCGACTGGATTGGCTTCAACTGGGTTTGGTGGTTCATCCCGGCCCTCAGCTTTCCCCCTCCTTTCCTTATGGGGTCTGTTATGTCTTGAGCGGTCTCTGTCACCTGTCCTTCTCCCTTCATGCCCGTCATTAGTCACTTTCTTTCCCTCACCTTTTCTTCCGCCCTTTTCCTTCCTTCCCTGTCAATAGTTTATCATTTTATGGCCATTGTAGTTCCCTCTTCTAATGTGGGATTTTATCGGTTTTAGTTAATCCAAGGTTGGAGGGACTGATGACTGCGTAGTTTGGTCCTTTCTCCACCCAACCAACCAAATCCATGCCCCGGGTAGACAGGTAGGACACGTATGTACACCCTGCTAAAGGCCAGGCCCAGGGAGGGATGAGCTGGTACCATCCGAACGGGCCGATTGGTCACTCCATCCGTTTCTTGGGAGGTGTGATCTGAGGTGTGGACAATCGCTTAAGGCGGGAGTGCCCTCAGAGAAGGTCCCCACGAGGAAGGAGCGCACCATCGGAGATGCTGGTAATCATGGGGGATACTTTCGCCATGGCTTCCTACGTCTACAACTTTTGCTCACAAGCGAAAGCTAGATGAGTCTCAGCCACGGACAATTCTTCCATCTGTGCCAAAGTTAGTAGTTGTTTCTTTGTCTGATGAAGGTCAAGACTTTTCCACAGTCAACCCTTTCATTATTCAGAAAGGTGTCGACGCTATTGCAGGTCCTGTAAAGTCTTGTTCCCTATTATGAAATGTCACCTTGTTGTTAGAAACAGTCAGTTCCCTCCAGGCACAAAAATTGCTGTGAACTACACTGCTACACACCTTCCCTGTCCAGGTGGAAGCACACCGCACTTTAAATTCATCACGCGGGGTGGTTTATACACGCTCACTCAACGGATTGTCCGAGGACATTCAAAACTGCCTGTCTGACAAGGGTGTAACGGCTGTACATAGTCGTGAATAGGATTGACAAGGACTTGGTACTGACTGTACTTTCTTCTTGACGTTTGACAGAGTTCAACTTCCATAGAACGTTAAAGCCGAATATGAGATCATTTCAGTGTGCCCTTACATCCCCAACCCTACGGATTGCAATCAATGTCAGCAGTTTAAACATACCAGCCAGTTGTGTTCCAATCCGGCGAAATGCGTTACATGTGGCAGGGATGCCCATGTACGTGATTGTCCACCCCCATCCCCTCGTTGCATCAACTGTATGGGCGGCCACGTCTCTTCCTCTAGAGATTGCCCTATTTTCAAAGATAAACGAATTATTCAGGAAGTCCAAGTGAAGGAAAACGTGTCTACCTTTGCAGCTCGTAAGTTATTTGCCAGTCGAAAGCCCACTGTGCCCCCAGCGGGTAAAAATAGCACTGTCCTTGCATCTCCTCAGTCTTCTATGGAGGTAGCCACCTTTAGTGCCACAGTCGCCAGATTGGCCAGCCCAGAGAACCCACTTTCAACATCCCCACTATCACCTGCTCACTCTAAGGCTCATCCTTTAACGGCTCCTGCAAAATCACGGGGCCCCGAAATCGGACGCCCAGATTTCCAAAAAAGAGCCTACTTGTGAAGATTTTTTACGTACCCTAATTTCACAACCATCGAATCTTCCATAAGAAGGCTCATAAGAAACAGTTCCTCTCCTTCTCTGCCATGGTGTGTCTTATCTACGGTGCCTCGGCTGTCTTCCGTGTCGCCGAGACGTACCGCTGGCGGCCGATCAACCAGCTACCCCCGAACAACTTATGGATCAGGATTTTCTGCCTTTGGCTGAATGCCATTCCAAGCTGTTGGCCACCAGAGGTTGTTGAGTTGACAGCAATCATGGTGAGATTCTTCCCTTTTCTGTTCACCCTATGTCACTTCTCCATTGGAATGTCTGCGGAATTCGAGCCATTCAGGATGAATTGTTGATCCTCTTACGATCCTACTCTCCGGTCGTCTTCTGTCTTCAGAAAACAAAGCTACGTCCCCACAATTGCTTTGGTTTCCCCCATTTCCAATCAGTCCGGTTTGATGTCGCCCCTGTTGATGACACTCTGGGACACGGGGAACTTATGATTTTTCTCCGTAATACTGTCCATTATCACCCAATCCCTTAAACAGTCCCTTCCAAGCTGTCACTGTCCATCTTTCCCTTTCTGGATACACCTTATTGCTTTGTACTGTATACATTTCATCGCCCACACCGATGGTAAGAGCTGATCTCCTTCATCTCCTTGGTCACCTCCCGCCCCACTATTTGCTGGTTGGGACATCAATGCCCACTGCTCACTTTGGGGATCTCTGCATCCTTGTCGGCAAGGCTCTCTATTGATCGATCTCTTCCACGAAGTGGATCTTGTTTTCCTCAACTCTGGGGAATCTATATTTTTGCCTCCATCTCAAATTTCTCTCATTCGGACCTTTTGGTTGGTACTGTTCAGCTAGCTCAGTGCTTTGAATGGTTCGCTCTTGCTGATACACTCTCAAGTGACCATTTTCCATGTGTCCTATGATTACAGCCACAACTGCCGTCTATGCGCCCAAGATGCTGGGAGTTTTCCCAAGCCGATTGGACACTTTTCTCCTCTCCAGCGACATTGGATGACCGTCACTTTCCCACCATTGGCGATCAGGTCACTCATCACTCATGTTACGGAAGTTATTCTTACAGCCGCAGAACATTCAGTACCTCGTACCGCCCCGGCCACACGGCATTTCCATTTTTTCTGTGCAGGAACTCCAACACACTCTCTCTTCCTCTTGCATTTCTGCCCCAGGACCGGATTGAAGCCACGTCAAAATGTTGCTGCATTTATCATACTGTAGTCTGCCTTCACCTTTATAATTGAATTTGGACTGGCAGTCCCTTTCACGGATGGTGGGGAACTATCATCATTCCTGTTCCGAAACCTGGAAAGGACAAACATCTCCCCTCTAGCTATCGCCCCATATCTCTCTCGAGTAGTGTTTGTAAGGTTTTGGAGCGTATGGTGAATTGCCTTTTAGCCTGGTGGCTGGAGACCTAAAACCGTTTAACACCTGCCCAATGCGTTTTTCGAAAGCATATTTCTGCAGTTGACCATCTTGTTGCTCTCTCCACTTATATTGTGAACAATTTTCTCAGGAAACTCCAGGCGGTAGCTATATTTTCTGATTTGGAGAGAGCATACTATACTTGTTGGAGGACAGACATCCTCGGCACACTGTTTTCTTGGGGCTTTCTAGGTCAGCTACCCCTTTTTATTTGTGAATTTATGGCACAACGCACATTTAAGGTGCAGCTGAACACTACTCTCTCCCGTACTTTCTCTCAAGAAAATGCGATGCCCCAGGGCTCCGTGCTAATTGTTTTACCATTTGCCATTGCCATAAATCCAATTATGGATTGTCTCCTTCCCGACGTCCCAGGCCCCCTCTTTGTCGATGATTTTGTGATCTCCTACAGCTCTCAACGGACCAGCCTTCTTCAACAATGACTTCAAGGATGTCTCGATTGCCTCCACTCGTGGAGCTTCGAAACTTGCTTCCGCTTTTCTCCCAGTAAGACCATCTGTGTAAATTTTTGGCATCATATGGAGTTTCCTCCACCTTCCCAACATCTAGGCCCGGTCAACCTTCTGTTTGCAGACATCGCTAAATTCTTGGGCCTTATGTTTGACAGAAAACTGTGCTGGTCTTCCCACACTTCATATCTTTCAGCTCGCTGTCTGCAATCCCTCAACACCCTCCGTATTCTGAGTGATACCTCCTGAGGAGTGGACATAGTGGTCCTCCTCCTCCTCCTCCTCCTCCTCCTATATCGCACCTTAGTGTGCTTGAAATCGGTCTATGGAATCATAGTTTACTCCTCTGCACGGCCATCTATTCTTTGGTGTCTCGACTCTGTTCACCACCATGGATTGTGTTTAGCGTCTGGAGCTTTTTACACCAGCCCCGTGGAGAGCCTTTATGCTGAGACTGCTGAACCTCCGCTGTCGAGTCGGCGAGCAGTCCTTCCGAGTCTTTATGCTAGTCATCTGTCTTCCATGCCTGCTCATCTGGCCTATGCCCCTTTTTTTTCGACGCCTCCTTGTATTTAGGTATGCAGACCGCCCTTCCTCTCTACTACCACCAGGAGTCCACTTCCGTCAACTGCTACATTCTCTTTCCTTCCACTTCCCTAAAACTTTCTTGACAGCTGGAAGTTGTTTTCCCTGAAAAGGGCTCCAAATGACCGATGTCACCTCACTGACACTGATAAATGCAAGGACGCAATCGGCTGAGCGCGTGTCATCTGCTAAAAGGGAAGCCATATCAGGCGACATCTGTAAATGGGCATGTTGACTTTGCCTGCGGACCTGCCTTTGCCTTCTCCGTGACCTTTGTCAGCTTCCCAAGGACAGTACACCCCCCCCCCTCCCCCAACCTCTCCCCACTCTAGTTTATCGTCGGGAATTTGCTGCTCTATGCACACAAATGGAGCATGCCACATTTATTTACACCGACGGATCAAAAAACAACATTTGGTGTTGGGAGTGCCTATATTGTTGGTGGTACCCCTAGTAGATTTTGGCTTCCCATCCAGTGTTCCGTTTTTACTGTGGTGCTTTACGCTGTTCCCCAGGCTGTCCAATATATTTGTCGCCATAAGTAGCTACAGTATATTATATGCTCGGATTCACTCAGATCTCTCCTCAGCCTCCAAGCTCTTTATCCTGTCCACCCTCTGGTCCACCGGATTCAGGACTGCCTCCACTTGCTCCACTTGGGGGGCATCTCTGTCGCATTCCTCCGGATCCCTCGGCACATTCGTATCCACAGAAACGAGGCGGCTGATATAGCGGCAAAGGCTGCAGTCTCTCTACGTTGGCCCACTGTTGGCATGGTTCCCTTAGCCGATCTAGAGCGTTTTATGTTGTCGTGTTGCTCTTTTATGGCATGCACATTGGTCTACACTTCCTGATAATAAATTACAGGACGTGAAACGCCTTCCCTGTGCTTGGACTTCTTCCTACCGGCCTTATCATTGGGAGGAGGTAATTTTCACTAGACTCTGGATAAGGCACTATCTTTTTAGCCATCGACATCTTTTAAGTGGTGATCCTCCCCTGCTCTCAGCCGTGGACAGTGAGACACCTTTCACTTCAGTGCCCCTATTTTAATCCGCTACATGCCCAGTTACAGCTGTCGCCTGATATGGCTTCCCTTTTAGCAGATGACATGTGCTCAGCTGATTGCGTCCTTGCATTTATCAGTGTCAGTGAGGTGACATCGGTCATTTGGAACCCTTTTCAGGGAAAACAACTTCCCTTCAACGGCACATTTCTAAGATTTCCTGCCGTTTGTAGTTTGCTTCCGTTTTTAGTTTTGCTTCCATTGCTGCTGATTTATATTTCTGTTTTTACGCTTCACTAAGCCACAGCATGGGCGCTTATGACCATAGCTGTTTTGTGCCCTAAAACCATAACTAAAAAAAAAAAAAAGTATACTGTACACTACAGGCCGTGTCATTCACAACACTGAAAAGCCTGCTTCCTCAGTTCAGGACTCATGTGTTAGCCTGGGTTCTTTTGATATCCGTATGATGTTTCCTCATACGATACACCTATCAGTATCTTAGGCTCACTAGTTAAACTTTCAGGAGTAGGTCTATGTTTCATGGTTTGGGGACCCTAATTTCATGCAGTAACATTAAGCATCTCAGGCAACAGCTTCCATGTGTAAATTTTCTCAGCTAGTGTTTTGGAAGTATTGAAGAACATGATACAGCCTATAAACTTTGACCATTGATTTTGGCAGCCAGTATAGTGACTGTGATGTTAGGTATAACATCACATGTATTTTAAATATTGGGATATTATGACCTCAGCAGGAATAAAAGGGATTTTGGTGTGAATGATTGTGTTACTAACCCCTTAATTTAATGATCTTTTTTAAAGTCATGTTCCAAAAGATAACATATTATTATTAATGAAATCATCCTATAATGAATGACAATATGTATAGACCTACAAAGACAACTTTTAAAGCTCAAAATAATGAGTTACAAAATTTTGAAAATCGCTAGTAATGAACCCTAGTTTACTCGTGCACCAGACATTGACTAAAATATCCTGAAATCTGAAAAAATTTTTCATTTGTGTTGCTGTGAAATCTTAACTATGTCTTTCACAATAGTTTCCGTGTGCATAAATCCTGGAGAAGCTGGCTGGAGCACAGTGAATGTATTTATCTTGTACTACCAACGAGCACTTGTTGCTCAACTGACAAACTGTCATCACTTTTTGCTGATGAAGTAACATAATGTTCTTCTTCACTTTATGAGCTGCTAAATTCAGTGTCAAACTCTGGGTCACTAGTAATCCTTTTTTGGAAGGATTGCCTAAACAACAATATAGGAGTGTCTGAAAGTGCGTGTTTTGTTGAAGAGTATCCAAAACTGTGACAATAAAGATGATATATAGGGGCAACTACTTAACCGGAACACAATAGCCAGGCTACAAATGTAGTACCAGATGCTGTCTAGTGGCCAAATGTGTAACTGTCTGTGCTAAAATGGATATAAGTGGGTTTTTATGTTTTTGAAAGTCTCTTCTTAAGTTGCCAGTGTATACTTGGGATTTTAAATTTGTCAGAACAATAAAAACAAGGTAACTCATGGTTTTATGTTCAAACATATGGAATTGAAATTATCAGACCACAGTGGGAAAAATCTTTCTTCTTTACATGGAGAACATAATTTTAGCTACGAAAGGCGCAACTCATATGTAAGGGGCAGTCAGATGAAAAAGAAACAGACTGGAAGAGAGTGAGTGTTTATTATTTTGAAAGTGATTGCCATGACTTTTAATATATTTATCCTGCTATGGATAGTCAGTGCTTTCATGGAAAAATGTTTGTGGTTTGTACCCAGCCATGCACCTCTTTGAAACAAATCAATGCCATGAATGTATTTTTTCAGCTGTCCAAAAGTATGGAAATTGAATGGTAAGATATCGGGATTGTATGGGGAATGTGTAAGGACCTCCAGAGAAACTTCTACAACTTACTCAAAACAACCTTGGCAACATATGGGCTTAGCCACATTTCAACTCTGCTGCAGAAGATTCAGATTCACTGGAAAGCCCTTACTCGTCCTCTATATAGTCCTGATCTCTCACCATGTGATTTCCATATTCTTGGTGCCCTGAAAAGAAGACATTAGCGGTCGTTAATTTGCTTCAAATGAAGAGGTGCATGCCTTTATACAATCACTGTTCTGTAGCCAACTGCAAACATTTACCCATGAAGGCATTGACCATCTTGTCTCACAGTGAAATACGTGTATTAACAGTTATGGCAATAAATTGTGAAATAATAAACAGTTTACTTTTTCTTCTCTCATTTTCATTTGACAGCCTTGTACACATAAAAAAGATTGACATACATTTGTTGGCTATGTTGGTACATTACTAAACTGTCACCTTCCAACCTAAGCCAGACCTCGGACTTCACTAGAGATCAACTTCCATTCATAAAGTGGTCCCATTGCTGGCTGAAGTAGAACAGCTGTACCATGAGCTTCAATACACCCAGTGGTGATGTCTCAATTCATTATCTTTTACAGGGTGCCTGTAATTAAACTTTAACTACTTGAGTCAGTGTAGACAGAAAACTATTTACCTTATGGGTACCCAGCTTTATAGGAATTATGCTCAGCCTGTGCCCTGCAGGATTTGCGTTGTTAGTAGAGTCTGTGTCATGACTTGCCATTAAACACCAGTACTGGTATCGTGGCATAGGTCTGAAACACAAGCATCAGTGTGTGTTAGTTGTGGACAGTCAACATGGGTCTGGACAAGATGGGCAGAGTTTTACCAATAAAATTGTTTTATTAAAGCATATATAGAGCTGTTGCTCTTTGAGAGTGATGCATTGAGTGAGTGACCCAGGGAAGTGTATTGGGACACTTGCTGTTCATGTTGTATATTAATGGCCTTGCCAACAATATTGATAGTAACCTCAGACATTGGAGATGATGCAGTTATCTATAATGAAGCAGATGATGCATTTATCTATAATGAAGCACTGCCTGAAAGAAGCTGCATAAATATTCAGTCAGATCTTGATAAGATTTAAAAGTGGTTCAAAGATTGGCAACTTGCATTAAATACTCAGAAACATAAAATTGTGCACTTCATAAAATGAATAATAGGAGTATCCTTTGACTATAATGTCACTGAGTCACTGTTGGAATCAGCCAACTCCTGCAAATATTTGGGTGTAACACTTTTTAGGGATATGAAATGGAATGATCGCATAGGCTCAGTTGTGGTTAGAGCAAGTGGTAGACTTCAGTGTATTGGTAGAATACTGGGAAGTGCAATCAGTCTGCAAAAGAGGTTGCTTACAGATCGCTCGTGCGACTAGTTCGAGGATATTGCTCAAGTTGTAGGACCCATGCCAAATAGGACTAACAGGAGACATTGAATATATACAGAGAAGGGCAGCACAAATGGTCACTGGTTTGTTTGACCCATGGGAGAGCGTCACAGAGATACTGAAGCAGCTGAACTCTGGTAGACTCTAGGACAGACGTAACCTATCCAGAGAAAGTCTATTAACACAGTTTCAAGAATCAGCTTTAAATTGTGAATCTAGGAATGTACAACAACCCCCTATGTATTGCTCATATATGAATTGTGAGAATAAAATTAGAATAATTACAGCATGCGCAAAGGCCTTCAAACTATCATTCTTCCCATTTTCTGTATGTGAATGGAAGGGCAAGCAACCCTAGTAACTGGTAAATGGGATGTATGCTCTGCCATGCACTTCATGGTGGTTTTACAGAGTACAGATGTAGCTGTTGATTAAAGGAATATGGAGAGGTGCTCTTTCCACACACTGGTTGAAGAGCACAATTCGGAACTAAGAATTAAGTGGAGATTCAGCAATTGCTCCTGGGAGAGAGAAGCTAATGGCCTATTGCACCACAAATTGTTGAAGTTACTGTTGCCATGGCTCAGAATACTGGTCACAAGTACGATCTTCAAGTAGTGCATGGGCTATGTCACAACAGCTGAACAATCTGTGGTTCACTGTTAGAAAAGTGCTGCAAACAATTGTGAAATGGTGTTAGTGCTGTTCCAGGCTGTTGGTGGTGCTGTTGGTTGTCACATTGAGCAGTGCTTGTAATGTGGAATGTAAATATGTTATAGATTGTTATCCTCTCATGTGGAAAGTATAATGTTTCTTTGAATGGTTTATTCGTCATTTCTCTTCCACGTGCCTCTTCAAATGGTTCCAAAAAGTTTAATTGTCCTCCTGTCACTCCTTTCTCATGGGGCCCTATCAAGTAGCGAAAGTTTCATTATAACCACCTGGTAGTTCAAAATTGGTCAAAGCTATTGCCCTAGTCACAGGAGTGTAAGAAACTAGCTTACTTCTCTTCTTCACAGCTCCATTAACTTTATAAATAAACTTCACTCAATATACGGCTGTGCCTGGGTCATGTGTTAGGTTAATTCAGTGATCTGGCATGTTTTGGTCTTGAACATTTAGGTATTTAAGTTTCAACTTAAAGATTACTAATCAAACACTGCCAAATGTTCTCGCCACCTGCAGCAATAGATCCACCCATCAACCCTGAAATGAGAGGATTTAAAGTGTCTGGATAAGCTTTACTTGTTTTACAGGCTAACTTCCAACATCTGGAAACCTCAGTGATTTTTAGCATCAGGTACTGCCACTCTACCAGATACTGTCTTGTGGTGGTTGCATGTAAAAGGTCATCCAAGGAAAAATATTTATGTGATTAACTTTCACAACATTGAAATGATACTTAAATCGACACCCTAGCTGCAAACAGGCATTGATATACATAATTGGGAACATGTTGAAAATGTGTGCCCCGAACGGGACTCGAACCCAGGATCACCTGCGTACATGGCAGACGCTCTATCTGAGCCACTGAGGGTACAGAGGATAGTGCGCCTGCGGGTACTTACACCTTGCATGCTCCCCACGAGATCCACATTCCCAACATGTCCACACCACTACATTCGTAGTGGGCCTAATAGATGTTTGCCCATCACACTCTTTACATGTGGCAGATTAATCTACCATGTCCCTTACAAGTTGGGGCATAGCGTGAAGTTCAGTGGTAGGGCATACATTTTCAACATGTCCCCCATGGATATATATTAATGCCTGTTTGCAGCTAAGGTGTCAATTTAATTATCGTTTCATTCTAGAGAAGCTGCACGGTCATCAATGGTATCTGTTTTTACAGGAACAGATACTACCTTCACATATAGTTTCACATTAGATGTATGCACAATTGCAGACTTTTACTTGGCAGGTGTTGTCATTGTACAGACCAAATATTTGTTCAATTTACTAATCTTCTTTTTTTTCTACAGGTCTTGAATTGGTGCAGAAATTGAGTGGAGGTCAGCTTGTAGGAGCTGAAATGGGTTCAACAGAAGTCACGTTTTTTCCAGGAGACAGACGAGGAGGAGGAGAGTTTAGTGCTGACACCCAAACAGCTGGGTATGAAAAATTATTGCTGTTAAAATAAGTGCCTTTTCTTCTTTTTCTCCTCCTCCTCCTCCTCCTCCTCCTCCTCCTTCTTCTTCTTCTTCTTCTTCTTCTTCTATCAACCAGTAGATGTTACTGTTTGTTGTGACTTCAAATGTGCATTTAGACTCTTCCAGTTTGTTGCCACCATGTTCCTTCTTCCTCCTGGGTGGTTCTTTCAGGTAACCTTTAATTTGATACCCTCTACATATCTGCCCTCTTAAAGTGTAACAAGTAATAAATTCGTTAACAATTAATGAAATGAAATGGCAGTTTTGACGTTTATTAAGTAATGAAGGTGAAACAAATATTCCAACGTACAGTCCTTATTACTGGCTTCAGTTTCATAAAAAGGAGAAAGGATATGTGGCAGATGAAGATTATTAAGTTTAAAAAGAGGAATCGGCTAAGATATTTGATCATAATACTTGCATGACTACTTCTGAGACTACTGTCGTCATAGTGACATGGAAATCTGCAGCAATACAGAGTGCCTCCTATAGTTTAGTCAACAAAGGAAAATTATGGGGAAAAATTCGTGTAGTTGCAAATTTTTACATGGTGCTAGGAGGGAGTATTGAGAACAGTGCACTAAAAATCCTGAGTGGTAGGGTGTGAGCATTGGGATGTGGGGGTGTTTGAAGGTCACTTTTGTGCGATGCTTTTTCTTGTTGCAGGGGATGTAAAAAAAAAAATGCAGATGATTAAAAATATTGTTGTAACCTTGTAAAACTTATGTTCATCTTCAAATGAAGTGGGTTAAAATATTAAATGCATGTAACACATTCTAAGTGTAGTAGAGATGTATTAAGGGATAAGTTGTGTTTGGGGGGGTGGGGTGGGTGATAAGTGGAGTAGAAGCACGAGAGAAGATAGATCGCCAGATTGTGCTCATGCATCCCCCCCCCGCTCATGTGTCTGCAAACCAAAGGTTGAGCAGGTAATGCCCCACTCTGTCTAGCTCACTGTGTCACAAAAAGCTACTACAGGGTGTTCCACAAATTCATACCAAACCTCCACAGTGCTCCTTAAGCACTGACGATGCAGTGCACAGACACGGCGGGGTGTATATCTCCTACAAAATGCATTAAAGCTGCAAAGAGTGCAGTTATATACTAATAATACTAACACAGATGGACAGCACCTGTATAAATCTCTGCACTCTGTTGTACAGTGCCAGAGGAAAAATAGATTCTTAGTCAGCCTGTGTGGGATCTGTAATGTTCTTCTCGGAGAGTCAGCTTCCCCCACTATGAATGCTGCTGTATTTTCAGTTGACAGACTAAACCAACCTAGCATTTCCTGTCCAGTTCTTTTATATGGGTAAACAAGATAATGTCACTGAGCTCGTGTTTCGATTACTTTTTTGCAGGTGTTGAGTAACCTTCTATGTAAAATACATTCCTGTAAACAATGACTGAGAAGTGTTTAAATTATAAATGTTATGATGTGAGATGACCTGCATAATGTTTGTGGAAAAAGGGATTGGATTGGTGAATGTGACACCTTACTGCTGCTTATCATTGACAGTGTATTGAAAACTCGTGCAATTGTCTTGTACTCATATGGTGGTCAATTAATGAAAGACCAGAAAGTTACTGCACTTCTTCCACCTTTAGTTGTGTTAATGGTAGGCTGTGTAAATCTTCTCTATTCAAGAATTGCTATCACTTGTAGAGAGGTCTGCACTGAGTGGTGCCACTTATCTGACATCCATAGTATATCTTCAAGCATGGGTGTGAATGTGTCTTCTGGAATGGGACTGATTATGTTAGTGTAGAAGAGTAATCTGCTGTGAACCATTGCTCAACTTAGGCTGGAATACCTGAAGTTCTGTTACACATAGGTGACTTGTTGGAGAGTAAGACAATTTAAGCACCTGGGCCTCTTCAGTTGCTGGGTGAGCTGACACTGGGGTGATGCATTTGACACCCATAATGCTGTGAAAAGTATTCCAGCCAGTGATAGTGGAGACAGTGAAATCACCATTGTCGAATACGTATTGATTGTGTGCTACAATTGGGACAGGCACTTCAGTGTGGTACAGTTGACAGCTCTTGTCTGTCTGGTATTGTTTACATAATAGCTCTCTAATCAAATGCAAATACATGCTTAATCAACTGAAAATAACTCTACATGACTACGAGCTCAATGAAGTAATTTTGTCTACTCACATAAGATAACTGGACAGAAAATGTTGGGGATGTATGGTCTGTCTGTAAGCTGAAAACTGAGCCGCACTCATAGTGGGGAAAGTAGCCTTTCTTGGAAGAACCCTACAGTAATCGTACAGGATAACCGAGAATAAATTTGCCCTCTGGCAGTGTAGGACAGTGTGCAGAAATTTGTGTTGATTCTGTCCATGTGTGTTTTTGGGTTAGTGTTATTAGTAACTCACGTCTGCATTCCCTGTAGTGTTAACTCATTTTGTGGAACATAACTGTCCCCAGATATAATTGTGTCACCAGTGATTCATAGGGCAGGATCTGGAGGGTTAGTGTAACTTGTGGTGTAACTTTGTGAGGCACCCTGTTGCTGCTTGTTGTGATGTAGTGGGTAATCATCTGCAATCCTCAGTTTGCAGAAATATGAAGGAGGGAACTGTGTGAACACAATCCTACCCTCACATTTCTATACCCTCCCCACCACCCCCCCACCCCACCCCACCCCACCCCCTCCCCTCCTCTCCATGTTACCTCCTTGGAACACAGTTTATCACTTAATATGGCTCTGTTGAATATTTGTTTTTAACCCACTTCTTTAAGAGACAAACACAAATTTCATATGATTAAAACAATTTTTAATAAGTGATTCTACCATCCCTGGCAGTGTGGAAACTATTACTCCTAGGGAAAAAAATTAATAAGGCCTTTTTGAAGGGAATTTCATTTTGCACTGGAGAATATTTTCATTGAGAGCTGCAGTTTTTGACTTACTCGAGAAAAACACATAATAGTGACCTTCAAACAACCCCGCCACCCAATGTGCACACTTGTTCTGGTTAGGTTGTTCGTGATAGCAGGTAGAGCACTGTGCAAAAATTTGTGACTACATGATTTTTCCCCTACTCGACCTTTTTTGGTCTTCATTGACTGGGCCCCAGGTGAGCAAAAAAGTGACTGTCAGCAAGCTGATATATGAGCTTAAATCTGTCTGACTTTTAAAGTTATGTACATTTTGCAGGATATATGTGGGAGAAAGTAAGAAGTTGTTCAAACATTATTGGAACAGTGTCTCAGAATTTTAACAGTTAACTTGCCTTCTGTTGTGACGTCTGTCATTGAAGCTAGATGAACAATGCTATAACGCTTTCACATTTACTGATTTACCCATTATAATCTGTAGCTGTTCTTGGTATATTCTCCAGCTCCTCTGTTAATCCGACTCGCTAAGGGTTCCAAACTGCTAGCAACACTCAAGAATCAGCCGAACAAAGTTTTTGTAAGCTACCTCCTTTGTGGATGGATTAAACCTCCTTAGCATCTTTCCAATGACTCTCTACCTGCTATCAGCCTTTCATAGAACTAAATGAAAAGGAAGGTCAGCATTGGCCATAATATTGATGTTTTATTGATAGCAAAATCAATTTTCAATCACATAGTGATCATCTTCAGTGCTGGAAGTTAAAAATTTCACATAGCGATCAGTGAATAAAAACAAAAAATCATAAATACACCTGAGTATAAACCAACTGTTGGAAAGAACATACCTGTGGTGTACAAATTAAATTCAGACATTGGTATCAAGCCATCAGTGACAAAGACTGAGAAGCGATCACAATAACTGAAGCCACTGTTTACATTCATCTATACAGCAGACCTCGGTGTGACAGGGTCTTGGAACGCCCTCTATGTGGCGTGTGTCACGTGAAGACTTAACAATTCTTTATTTGCCAAGAGATTACCACAAAATACCTATGTGCACTTGCAAATCATTAATTGAATATTTCAATTTTAAAATTGTACATTAAAAACACATAGCAAAAAAGACGGGGGGAAATGCACAACTTGCCAACATACGCTGGTGTTATTTTCAAACAACTTAAAAAACATGTCAGAATAAAAATAAACAGGTGAAGTTATATGGTGTCAGATTACAGGACTATAAAAGGAGAAAAGTATACAAATAACATGACATCAAATATAACAGAATTTGTTGTAACACAGTAACCGCCATCTGGCATAGGGAATCAAAGATATAAAGTTCTTAATTTACGTAAAATATTACATTGAAACCAAGAAGTCAAATACAGAAATGTAATTATACAATGTATGTCACAATATAGCAGATCAAAATACCATGAAACTCATTACATGTTATAAAAAACATTTTTAGGGTGCAGACTAACAATTTTTTGTCGTATTTAACGACATGATAAACACACATCTCATTTATCCTGTTGGGACATGTGAACACTTTATATAAATTAAAAAGTCATCATAATTATGAAAGCAGAATGTTTTAAAAGCTCATTGTGACATACATTGTGTAATTACATTTATGTATTTGACTTCTTGGTTTCAATGTAATATTTTACGTAAATTAAGAACTTTATATTTCTGACCCCCTACGCCAGATGGGGAGTAGAAAACTTCAAGCAATCCCCCTTCAGCTTAACACATTTGTGGCATCTTTGTTCCAGTTTCTTTTCCCATCTAAAAAAAAAATTCAGCTGTGCAGGAAATTGCTCATCCATGCCCTTACTGGCTTTCTCAGTGATCAGAAGTCATCTGCCCTTGAGATGTGTCTTGAGGTTTGCAAACAGATAATAGTCTGAGTGGGCTAGATCAGATGAGTGGGGGTGGATGTTTGAGGATGTCAAAGTGAAGATCTACCAATTTTTACTGTGTGATTCCCCACCTCGCCAGGAGGGGCATTGTCTTGTGGAAATGAGCTTCCTCTTCTCAGTATTCATTGAAGTTCAGATACCAATTACTGCTTCAGTTTGTCGAAGTTCAACATATTACTTTGTCATGATGGTTTCGCCATGTTGTACGTAGTCAATAAGTAGGACTCCATCTTTATTCCAAAAGACAGGCCACTCAGGGATCTGTGGCAGTGAACAAGTCGATAGATTGGCTAGGATGGGGGCAACAACTCCATTTATTGGACCGGAACCTGTCTTGACAATCACCAAGGCTACGATCAAATTAGAACTATGGAACTGGCTTAGGAAACAGCACGTAGGATATTGGACCAAGGTCCATAAACAAAAATATGGTAAGGTAATGATGCCCAATCCATGTTTTAAAAGAAGCTCTGTAATCCTGGGATTGAACAGGAAAGAGATCAAATTCATGACTGGACTGATGACCGGCCATGGGAACTTCAAAAAACACCTACACACAATGGGTATAATGGAAGAGGACCCTAAATGTTGGATCTGTGATGAGGGTGAAGAAACTGCATCACACCTAATCTTTGAATGCATGGCATTGGAGAGTAAAAGATGCAGAATCTTTGGGACAACTAGACCTGAAGAAATTGTGTCTAACAAAAAACTGGTAGAGGGACTCCTTGCACTATTTAAGGGCACTGGTTGGCTTTACTAGATATACAGGGAGCGATACCGCACAATAAACCTAGTTTCGGTGCAGGCAGTAGCGGGTTAGACCTAAGCTGTTTTAGCTCTCCTGTTAAAATCAAATCAATACCAAAAGACAGATATAAACAACTCATCTGCCAATCATTTTGTTTTTGAATGTCTTTGGATGTGGAGAACCACTGTGTCTTCGTTCTTCTGACTCTGAATTATAAGTGTATATCCGTTTTCATTCACAGTGATGAAGCTATTAAAAAATCCTGCAGGATTCTGGTGAAATTGGACCAAATAGACTGTGAAGCAAACTCTTTTGTTTTGCATCAAGACATTGGAACACATTTGGCTGAGAGCTTTCTCATGCCCAAAATATCATGAGTAATTATGCACGTGTTCTCAGGACATCCCCAGTGTCTTGCTCGCTAGCAATTATCCTCTGATCATGCAGGATCACGGAATGAACATCATCTGCAGTTTCCAGAACTG
Source organism: Schistocerca nitens (assembly GCF_023898315.1). Classification (NCBI taxonomy): domain Eukaryota; kingdom Metazoa; phylum Arthropoda; class Insecta; order Orthoptera; family Acrididae; genus Schistocerca; species Schistocerca nitens. The sequence continues at coordinate 662,641,615 of NC_064619.1, forward strand.
TGACTTGAGTTGGCCTTCCAGGAAACTCATCATCTTCATTGCTGAAATGCTCTGTTTTAAATGCAGCAATCCAATTATTGATAGTGGAGTAGGAAGGGCCATTACCACCCAATGTACCAGACACATTACCATAACCCCTCCATGGGGTCCACAACTCCCTTGTGGATACATGTGTGGCAAGCACGGGAGCCCGAGCTAGTGCAGCTCTCTTTCCTTTCTGGGCTGCATACCTCCCCTTTCCACATCCCTTCCTTTCCCCGATCATCCACCCCCCCGCCCTCCACCCCTTCCCTTCCCCTTCACCCTCTTTGGGAGTATGTTTTGCACCTACATCTGGAGATGGATACATGTGAATGTAGGACATGGTTTTTCTTTTACCTCTGTAATGGAACGTCTCTATCCTTACTTTGTCCTCTTTTCCTAGATTCTTCTCTTTACCTTCTTCTCCACTGTGGTGTTTGAGAATTCTTCTCTTCTTTCCTTTTCTTTGTTCCTCCCTTTCTCTTTCTTTCCTCCCAGTGCATGTCTGTAGGCAGACTCATGCGTTCCCATGCATAGCTGGTGACAGGGTAATGCGTAATTCCCCACTCCAGGTAGACAAGCAGGACACATACATACCCCTGGTAAAGGCCAGGCCCAGGGAGGGGTGATTTCCCAAGCTGGTACCTTCTGAACTTGTCGATTGGTCCCTGGTCCCTCCCTGTTTATCGGGAGGTGTGACTTGAGGTGTAGACAGTCATCTAAGGCGGGAGTGCCCTCAGAGAGGGCCCCCACTAGTAAGGAGCACATCATCAGAGACGCCGGTAATCGTGGGGGATACTTTCGCAATGGTTTCTTCTATTTCTACAACTTCTGCCCACAATAGAAAGCTAGACTAGTCTCAACCACAGAACATTCTACAGTCAGTGCCAAAGTTCCTAGTTGTTTCTTGGTGTGACGAAGATCAAAACTTCTCAATAGTAAACCCTTTCATTATGCAGAAAGGTGTCAACACAATTGTAGGTCCTGTAAAGTCTTGTTCCTGGTTACAAAATGGCACCTTGTTGTTAGAAACAGGCAGTGCCCTCCAGGCATACAAATTGCTTTGAACTACACTGCTACACACCTTTGCTGTTCATAAGTTGTTCGCCAGTAGAAAACCCACTGTGCTCCCAGTGGGTTAATATAGCACTGTCCTCACCTCTCTTCGACCTACTAAGGCGGTAGCCATGCAGAATTGCGATCTCACCTTTGGTGCCACGGTCGTCAGACTGGCCAGTCCAAAGATGGTCCCTTCCATGTCCTCACTATCACCTGCTCACTCTTAAGGCTCAACATTCAGCAGCACCCGCTAAATCATGGCCCCCAAAATTGGATGCCCGGACTTCCAAAAAAGTGCCTACTCGTGAAGAATTTTTACGTCCCCGGATCTCACAACTGTCCACTCCTACTTCATCTTAACGTCCTGCTTCCAAGAAGGCTGATTAGAAAAACAGTTCTTCTCCTTCTCCACCACCGCACGTCTCTTCTCCAGCACCATCCAGTGGTAGCTGCCCTCAGCCACCACCCGCGTTGCCGAGACTCACCGTTGGCGGCCGATCAACCAGCTGATCTCTGCTGGCAGGAACTGCCCCCGAACAACCTATGGACAAGGATCTTCTGCCTCTAGCTGAATGCCATTCCACACCGTCGGCCACCGGCTCTCAGCGGTCGCTACGTTGACAGCAACGGTGGTGAGTGCTTTTTTGTGTGTGTGTGTGTGTGTGTGTGTGTGTGTGTGTGTGTGTGTGTGTGTCCATTGGAATATCTGTGGAATTAGCTCCAATTGGGATGAACTGTCGATCCTCTTACGATCCTACGCCGCCGTCTTCTGTCTTCAGGAAACAAAGCTACATCCCCAAGATCGCTTTGTCTTCCCACATTTCCAGTCAGTCAGGTTTGATCTCCCCTTTGTTGTTTGTGTTATGGCACACAGGGGACTAATGATTCTCCTGCATGATACTATTCCTTATCACCCAATCCACTTACGCAGTTCCTTCCAAGCTGTCGCTGTATGTCTCTCCCTTTCTGGATTCACCTTCTCTCTTTGTACCCTATACATTCCTTTGTCCACACCAATGTGAAGAGCCAATCTCCTTCATCTCCTTGGTCATCTTCCACCCCCCCCCCCCCCCCCCCCCCATTTACTGGTTGGGGAATTCAACACCCACTACCCGCTTTGGGGATCTCCTGTCAGAGAGGTTCCCCATTGATTGACCTCTTCCACCAATAGTATTTTGATTGCCTCATTAGTGGGGAACCTACATTTTTGTCTGTCTCCACATCAATGTACTCCCATTTGGACCTTTTGATTGGCAACGTCCGGCTAGCTCGATGCTTTTGAAAGGTTCGCTCGTGCTAATACACATTTGAGTGACCATTTTCCATGTGTCCTTCGATTACAGCCACAACTGCCATCAATGTGCCCAAGACGTTGGAAGTTTTCCCAAGCCAATTGGACACTTTTCTCCTTTCTGGCAACATTTGATGACCATCAGTTCCCTAGCATCAACAGTCAGATCACTCATGTTACAAAAGTTATTCTTACAGCAGCGGAATGTTCATTACCTTCCCTTTGTTCTCGCACCCCTAAGTTCCTTGCTGGAACGAGGTGTGCTGTGACGCAATATGCGAGCGGAGATGTGCTCTTCGTTTTTTCCACCGCCATCCTACATTGGCCAACTGTATCCGCTATAAGCAGTTACGTGCGTGATGCCGTAGCATCATACACAATAGCAAGAAGGCTAGCTGGGATTTCTTTACCAGCTCCTTTAATACCTTCACTTACTTATCAGTTGTTTGGAATCTACTCGGACGGCTATCCGGCACGTCCAGTTATTTCCCAATCTCTGGACTAACTGTCATGCAGGACACCTTAGTGGACCCAGTCGCAATCTCTATCTCATTGGGTTGACACTTTGCTGAGTTTTTGAGCTCTTCTAATTACTCACCAGCCTTTCTCCCAAAGCAGCAGGTAGCAGAAGAGCATTTTGCATTTTCATCTCAAAATTGCGAAAGCATAATGCTTTTTTTTAATGCGGCACCTTAGACATGCAGTCTCCTCCTCTCACTCTTCTGCTCTGGGACCGGCTGGTAGCCAAGTCCAAACGTTGCTGCATCTATTATGCCCTAGCCTGTGCTACCTCCTTCACCTTTATAACCGACTTTGGGTAGACAGTACCTTTCCCAGAATATAGCAGGAAGCTGTCGTCATTCCTGTTCCGAAACCTGGAAAAGCTATTGCGCAATCTCTCTCACGATTAGTGTTAGTAAGGTTTTGGAGTGTATGGTAAATTTCCTTTGAGGCTGGTGGCCGGAGTCTCAAAACCTTTTAACAACTGCCCAATACGGTTTCCGAAAGCATTGTTCCGCTTTGACCATTGTATTGCTCTCTCCACTTATATCATGAACAACTTTCTCAGGAATCGCCAAACGGTAGAAATATTTTTTGGTCTAGAGAAGGCACGTGATACATGTTGGAGGACAGGCATCCTCTGCACACTGTTCTCTTGGGGCTTTCTTGGTTGGCTACCCCTTTTCATCCATGAATTTTGACGGAGGGCACATTTAAGGTGCAGGTGATCATTACTCTATCTGGTATCTTCTCCCAAGAAAACGGGGTGCCCCAGGGCTCCACGCTAAATGTTGTTCTGTTTGCCACCACCATAAATCCAATTATGGATTGTCTCCTTCCCAATGTCTCGGGCTCCCTCTTTGTCAGCAATTCTGCATCTAATACAGCTCTCAATGGGCCAGACTTCTCCAATGACGTCTTCCAGGATGTGTCGATCACCTCCACTCATGGAGCATCGAAACCGGCTGCAAGTTTTCTCCCAGTAAGATCGTCTGTGTCAGTTTTTGGCATCGTACAGAGTTTTATCCACATTCCCTACATCTAGGCGCACTTGCCCTTCCATTCGAAGCTGTTGCCAAATTCTTGGAACTGAAGTTTGACAGAAAACTGTGCTGGTCTTCTCACGTTTCATATCTTTCAGCTCGCTGTCGGCAATCCCTCAACACCCTCGGTGTTCTGAGTGGTATCTCCTTGGGAGTGGACAGAGTGGTTCTCCATCTCCTATATCGCACCTTAGTGCGCTCGAAATTGGACTCTGGAAGCCTGGTCTACTCTGCATGGCAGTCGGTTCTTCAGTGCCTAGACTCTGTCCACCACCATGATGGATTGCATTTAGTGTCTAGAGCTTTATACACCAGCCCCGTAAAGATCCTTTACACTGAGACTGCTGAACCTCCAATGTCCAATCAGTGAGCTGTCCTTCTGAGTCATTATGCTAGTCATCTGTCTTCCATGCCTGCTCATCCAACCCATGTCCTTTTTTTCAACTCCTCCTTGGATTTAGGGTATGCAGGCCGCCCTTCCTCTCTCCTACCACCGGGAGTCCGCTTCTGTCAAATGCTGCATTCCCTTTCCTTCCAATTTCGTGAAACTTGCTTCACAACTGGGGGTACGCTGCCACCTTGGCTTCGCCCCTGGACCTGTCTTCTCTGTGACCTTTCAGCTTCCCAAGGATAGTACCACCCCCCCCCCCCCCCATAGTTTATTGTCGGGCATTTGCTGCTCTATGGGCACAAATTGAGGATGCCACATTACACTGACAGCCCCAAGACCACGTTTGGTGTCGGGAGTGCCTACATTATTGACGACACCCCTATTAGATTTTGGCTTCCCAACCAATGTTCGGTTTTTACTGCAGAGCTTTACACTGTTATCCAGGTTGTCAAATACATCCATCGCCATCAGCGGATACGGTATATTATATTCTTGGATGCGCTCAGATCTCTTCAGTCTCCAAGCTCTTTATCCCGTCCACCCCCTGGTCCACCTGATTCAGGACTGCCTTCACATGCTCCACTTGAGGGGGCCATCTCTGTGGCATTCCTCTGAATACTAGGGCATGTTAATATCTGTGGAAATAAGGCAGCCGATATAGCGGCAAACGCTGCTGTCTCTCATCCTCGGCTTGCTGTTTGCATGGTTCCGTTTGCCAATCTACGGAGCGTTTTATGTCTTTGTGTTGCTCTTTTGTGGCACACAACTTGGTCTGCACTTCAGGATAGTAAATTGCGGGACATAAAACCTCTTCCCCTTGCTTGGATCTCTTCCTCCTGGCCTCATCATCGGGAGGAGGTAATTTTAACTTGACTCCAGATTGGGCACTGTCTTTTTAGCCATCAACATCTTTTAATTGGTGATCTTCCCTGCTTTCTTCCCACTGGTCTTAATCACGGATGGTGAGACACCTTTTACTTTAGTGTCCCTATTTTAATCCACTACGTGCCCATTTACAGCTGTCACTTGATATATCTTCCGTTTTAGCAGATGACATGCTCAGCCGATCATGTCCTTGAGTCTGTAAGCATTAGTGGGATGACATTGGTGATTTGAGGCTCTTTTCGGGGAAAACAAACCCCCTTCAAAAGCACTTTTCTAAGATTAGCTTCCGTTTTCAGTTTCCTTCCTCCTTGAGTTTTGCTCCCGATTTAAATGTTGGTTTTTTACCCTTCTCTATGCCACAGAATGTGCGCTTATGACTATAGCAGTTTTGGCCCTTAAAACCATAATCAAATAAAATTATCATAAGTTTGTTTGCCCATTGTTCCCTTTGAAGAAAGATACTTAATCACAGCACGACTCTGTGTATTATCTACATTCTTGCGCCACAAAATATAAAAACCAGTGTTACCTCTATACAGGTACTGTCACATATAATGTAAAGGATTAATAGCAAAAATTCAGGACTAGTCTACAGTCATTTTAACTAGAGAAACCAAAGGACTTACCAGCACCTCTTAGAATGTGCTAAATATTGTGTTCAAGTAGAGAGGGGGACCTGCAACGCAGTCAATCTTTTTTAAGCAAAATTCCATAATGACGAATATTATCTGCAGGACAATTGTGCTGTCAATGACCTTTTTACAAACAGCTGTGACATATAATGCGTGAGTAATGCAAATCAATGCAGAAAAAATGTGCACTTCGGTTTATTGAAGTCCAAACATGAAGTTCAGAACTGTAATTGCATTTCTCTTCTTGTGATAAGTCGACCTGATACTATAACTGTGTGTAGTACTTTCTGACAGACATAAAATTGAAGGTTCAGAAAAAATGAACCACTGGTTGCCGGCACATAAACATTTATGTTCTCATTATAAAGTGATGGTGTTAGACCAAGAGCAATTGAACAGACACAAATACACATGTGCGTCTATGAATCAGCAATATTATGTTAATGCTGTGACTGGTTCTCTTTCAGTGTAAGGCAGAGATGACTCCAGTAAACAAGAATGGTAAAAGAACATACCCGCAAAATTACAGACCAATACCCGTAACTTCTGTTTGCTGCAGAGTTCTTGAACATAATCTCAGTTCGAATATAATAAATTTTTGTGAGACTGAGAAAGCATCGCTCATGCGAAATTAAGCTTGGTCTTTACTCACATGATAGACTGTGAACTGTGGATGAAAGGCAACAGGCAGATTCCTTATTTCTAGATTTTCAGAAAGCATTTGACACTCTGCCCCATTGCAGGCTGTTAACGAAGGTATGAGCATATGGAATAAGTTCAGATATGTGAGTAGCTCGAAAACTTCTTAAATAATAGACCCCAGTACGTTGTCGTCAAGTGTTCATCAGAGAGGAAGGTATCATCAGGGGTGCCTAAGGGAAATGTGATAGGACCACTGTTGTTGCCTGTATATACATAAATGATTTGGTTGATAGGGTGGACAGCAATCTGTGGTTGTTTGCTGAATTTGCCTTGGTGTACAATAAGGTGTCAAAGTTGAGTGACTGTAGGAAGATACAAGATGACTTAGACAAAATTTCCAGTTGGTGTGATGAATGGGAGCTAGCCCTAAATGTGGAAAAATGTAAGTTAATGTGATTGATATCAAATCTGTAATGTTCAGATAAAGTATTACTAGGGTCCTGTTTGACACAGTCAGGTCATTTAAATATCTGGGTGTAACACTGCAAAATGACGGAACGAGCATGTGAGAACAGTGGTAGGGAAGGCGAATGTTTGACTTCAGTTTATTGGGAGAATTTTAGGAAAAAGTGTAAGGAGGCCACATACAGGACAGCGGCCATGCCGCCTCCTCTCGGGAGTGTCCATTGTATCTTGCTGAGTGGGCTGTTCAAGAGATCGGAGTAAAGGAAAAGGTGCCTTATCCAGTTGCTTGCAAGTTAGTGGCTAGTTGCAAACCCTGCGTTCTCCCGTCTGGTACCTATAGTTCTGTTCTTGTTACCTCTTGCTCCATGAAGGACATGGCCACCAGACATGTGACCTCCAATTCAGCTCTGAGGTTGTGAAATCGCCCAGTGTCAAGGTAGCATTGTCATCCCCTCGTCCAGCTGTGCAACAAGCTGTCAAACTCTTGCCTCAAGGGGCGAAACCACCAGCTACACAGCTCCTGCTTCTGTGCCCTGTAGTAGCACCTCTTCCCCAGCTGTCAGCCGCCAAGGTGACACCCCTACGTCTCTTCCTCATCATGACTCTCCTCCAATGGAACATTTGTGGCCTTCGGTCCCACGGCGAGGATTTACGGCTGCTTTTAGCGTCACAGCATCCCCTTGTACTCTGCCGTCAAGAAACGAAATTGCGCTCTCACGGCTGCTTTGAGCTTTCACATTTCTTACCGATTCATTTTGACCTTCCCCCTGAGGTCGGCATTCCCTCTCATGAGGGCATCATGCTGTTCATATGGGATGATATTCGTAGTCAACCCATCTCTCTGACTGCCAATCTTCAAGCTGTTTCAGTTTGCCTTTTTCTTCCCCACCCGACATTTCCCCTCTGTACTACATATATATGTCCCTCCCTCATTCACTGTCACCGGGGCAGACTTCCTTCAACGTATTGGGAGCTACCTCCCCCATTTTTCGCTACTCGGTGACTTTAATGTACATAATCCCCTTTGGAGTTCTCCCAGAACCTGTCAGAGAGGTGCCCTCTTGGCTGACGTTCTTAAACAATTTAACCTCTTCTGCCTTATCACTGAAGTATCCACTTTCCTTTCTGACTCATTGCACATCTATTCCCATTTGGACCTATCCTACTGCACTGCCCAGCTTGCCCATCGTCTTGAGTGGTCTGTTCTTTCGGACACCTACTCTAGCGACCATTTCCCGTGTGCTATCCATTTGCTGACTCCTACCCCATCCACGTGCACGGCTAAATGGCAGATTCCTAAGGCTGACTGGCAGCTCTACTCCTCCCTGGCGAACTTCGAAGAACAAGATTTCTCCAGCTGTGATGGCCAGGTCGAATATCTCACAAACGTTATCCTTACTGCTGCAGAAAGTTCCATCCCCCTGCACTTCCTCTCTACTATGTCGTGTCCCAGTCCCTTGGTGGACTGAGGCATGCCGCGACACAATTCGCGCACGTAGATGTGCTCTCCGCATTTTTAACCGCCACCCTACACTGGCAAATTGCATTCGTTATAAACAGATGCGTGCAAAGTGTCGTTGCGTTCTTCAGGATAGCAAAAGAGCTAGCTGGATTTCTTTCACTAGTTTTTTTAAACAGTTCCACAGCTTCCTCTGGCGTGTGGGCCAACCTTCAACAGCTATCTAGAACCAAGATCCAATCCTCAATTTCCGATGGACAGTCGCTGACGATGTCATCGTGGACCCTATTGCTATCTCCAACACCTTGGGCTGCCATTTTGTGGATGTTTTGAGCTCTTCCCACTGTCAGCCTGCCTTCCTCCATCGGAAATGAGTGGAGGAGCTTGGGCGATACCCTTCTCTTCTCTGAATCGTGAGCGCCACAATGCCGCCTTTACTGTGAGGGAGCTAGATCTTGCTCTCAGTTCACTCCGATGCTCCACCCCAGGACCAGACATCATCCACATTCAGATGTTGAAGCACCTTTCTCCTGCAGGGCGAGCACTTAATGCTTAACACTTACAACTGCATCTGGGCAAAGGGCACATTTCCTGGACGCTGGAGTGAAGCCACCGTCATACCCATACCTAAGCCCGGTAAGGACAAAAACCTTCCTTCTAGCGACTGCCCCGCCTCTTACCAGATGCGTTTGCAAGGTGATGGAACGTATGATTCGTGCCTGGCTGGTATGGTGGCTTGAGTCTTGCCATTTACTAACGAATGCACAGTGTGGATTTCGAGCACCGAGTTCTGCAGTTGACCATCTCGTTACTTTGTCCACCTATGTCATGAATTGTTTTCTGCGGAAATCCCAGACTGTGGATGTGTTTTTCAATTTGGAGAATGCCTACGACACCTGCTAGATAACTGGTATCCTCCATACTCTTTACACGTGGGGCTTCCATGGGCACTTGACCTGTTTTCTTCAGGCATTTCTACAAGACAGAGTTTTCAAGGTGCGTGTGGGTTCTGCCTTGTCGGACACCTTTATCCAGGAAAACGGTGTGCCTCAGGGTTCTGTCCTGAGCGTCGTCCTCTCTTTGCTATTGCCAGTAACCCTATAATGGCCTGTCTCCCGTCGGGCATCTCGGGATCTCTTTTTGTTGATGATTTTGCCCTCTATTGCAGTTATCCACGGACCTCTCTCACTGAGCAGAGTCTTCAGCGCTGTCTTGATTGTCTTCACTCCTGGAGCATCGCCAATGGCTTTTGCTTTTCCCCTGACAAAAATGTCTATGAATTTCTGGCAGTGCAAATGGTTTCTCCTACCATCTCTACATCTTGGGCCTGTTACCCTTCTGTTCATTGAAACTACAAAATTTCTGGGGCTCATGCTCGATAGCAAACCTTGGTCCTCCCCTCTGGCAGCCTGCTGTACGCAGTCCCTCAATCTCCAACATGTCCTCAATGGTACTTCCTGTGGTGCTGATAGAACCATCATTCTCCGTTTGTACTGGTCCTTTGTCCATTCAAAACTGTACTGTGGATGCTTTGTTTATGCATCTGCACACTCATCCCTCATATGCCGTATCAGCACCATCACGGCTTCTGTTTGGCCATGGGCACCTTTTACACCAGCCAGGTTGAGAGTCTGTATGCTGAAGCTGCTGAACTACCACTGTTTTAACATGACGACTTTCTCCTCAGCAGGTATGCATGCCGTTCGACTGCCGTGTGGCCACACCTGCTATGCCTCCTCTTCTGATGATTCCTTCGATCGTCAGTATGGGGCTCATCCCTCTTCTGTTACCTCCTGCAGTCTGCCTTCACCACTTGCTACGGCAGCTTGCTTACACACTACCTGCAGCTTTCCCAGTGGATGTGAACCTTTCACCACCTTCGCTTCGTGAAGTGGCCCATGTTGACCTTGGCCTTCATTCGCTTCCTAGGGACACTTCTCCAGCCTCAATCTATCGCCTTCAGTTTCGCGATCTTTGCATGGAACTTGGTGATAGTACCTTTGTATACACTGATGGCTCTTCTTGGACTGACCGTGGGGTCGGGTGTGCCACATTCATTGGCACCCATGTCTTTTGATATCGGCTTCCCGCATGCTTCTCAGTATTTACAGCTGAGCTCTTTGCCTTGTATCAGGCCACAGAGTACATCCGATGACACAGGCATTCCAATTGTGTCCTTTGCTCAGACTCACTCAGTGTCCTCCGAAGTCTCTGTGCACTGTACACTGCTCGTCCCTCAGTGCAGCAGGTCCAGGAAAACTGTCACTTGCTCACTCTTGGTGGAGTCACTGTGATGTTTATGTGGGTTCCTTCTCATGTCGGTCTGCCAGGAAACAAGGCTGCTGACGCTGCTGCCAAGATTGCAGTCCTCTCACCTCAGCCCGCGAGTACCTATATTCCCTCCAGTGATCTCTGCGTTGCCATCTGTCAGGAGGTGGTGTCTCTTGGGCATTGCCAATGGTCCTCCCTTCATGGGAATAAGCTTAGTCTTATTAAGCCTCTCCCAGAACCTTGGACGACCACCTCTTGGTCCTCCTGTAGGGAGAAGATTATTTTAAGTTGGCTGCATATTCGGCACTGCCTTTTTAACCATCGTCATTTGCTAAGTGGTGCTACCCCACCACTTTGTACACATTGCGCCCAAATTTTAACTGTCCGCCACTTCCTGCTGGAATGCCCCTGTTTTAACCATTTACGCTCCAGCTAGGGTTTGCCATCTTATTTATCAGCCGTTTTAACGAATGACACATGGGCTGTCATCCGCGTTTTGCTTTTTATCCACCAAAGCAATGTGGCAAAGGCCATTAATTTTTAGTTTTGGACCTCCATTTCTGAATGGTGTTTTTAGCCCTTTTTCCATATGCTTGTTTTAAGCTGTCTACTATTCTCTCAATTGGGACTGATGTATAGTCATTTAACTCCTCTCTGTGTTTGTGTTCTATCGTTTTGACTTGAGCATGTATGACCCCAGTTGTTTTTTTGCACCCTAAAAAGAAAAGAAAAAAAAAAAGAAAAAAAAAACAGGACACTGGTGTGACCTATTCCTGAGTACTGCTAGAGTGTTTGGGATCCATACTGGGTCGGACTGGAGGAAGACATTAAAGCAATTTGGAGGCAGGCTGTTACATTTGTTACTGGTAGGTTTGAACAACACGTAAGTGTTACAAAGATGCTTCAGGCACTCAAATGGGAATCCCTGGAGGGATGGTTATTGAGAGAACCGGCATTTGAAGCTGACTGCCAAATGATTCTATGCTGCCAACGTACATTGCATTTAAGGACCACGAAGATAAGATATGGAGGCATATAGACAGTCATTTTTTCCCTCGCCCTATTTGCGAATGGAACAGGAAAGTAAATGACTAGTGGTGGTATGGGGTACCAGCCGCCATCCACTGTACAATAGCTTGCAGAGTATCTATGTAGATACAGAAGAAAGTTCATACAGTTTTCGTGAATTTGGTATGATGGTATCTCTTAATTTATTACCTGGAAGTCACAAAGTTTTAATACACAAGTTGTTGCTGCTGCTGCATAATCTAAAAATCAGATTTTTTATTTTTTTTATTTTTTTAAGTGCATTTTTATCCATTTGAAAAGTTAAATCTGAACAAATGTATGATATCATTTTTGAATGCTGGAGTGAAAACCTACTTAAAAATTTTAAACACCAATATTAAATGAGAAATGTGCAAATGTACTACAGCCATCTATGACTCATAGGAGCAGCAAAGACAAAATTACACTAATTGAGGTGTGCAAACCCCATTCTCCCTCCCCCCCCCTCGCTCCCCCTCCTCACTGCATGCCGCATGCCCCCCCCTCACACACACACACACACACACACACACACACACACACACACACACACACAAAGCATTTAAGTGGTTGTTCTTTCCACACTCCACTGAGAAGAAGATATAGTAGGTGATGCAGTGGGAAATACCCTCTGCCGCACACTTTCAGTGGTTTGTATAGTTTGTATGTAGATCTTGACTCTATTCAATGTGTGTTAATTTTAATCTATTTTACATACTTTTGTACTAGGCCTGAAGTGCAGACATATTAGTTTCACATGTAAGCATTGATACTAAACATCACCAGCAGAAAGTCATGTGTATCTTGCTCATCATTTTCAGCTTAATAACTGTGCAAACAGGATATTTTTCTAGATAACAAACATAGTGTATTCTTCATATTTGGACACGAGAGATGCTTTGGTACATTATGGAGAAAGTTACCAATGTTTTTCTGTATCGTTAAAGTTGCAATTGTGGACAACATTGTTGTTGACAAACCGCATGTCAATATAAATGATTCAGATGCAGTTGCTATGAAATTGTAGTAAAAAATATTGTTTTGGTGTAACTCAGATTGTGTCATCGCAAGTGGTGTCTCATAACGTATAGTTTTCATGGCTGACACGCACAGATTTGTGTAATATTGCAGTCTTATATTCCAGGATAGTACAAACACTGTTAGCTATTATATTTCTGATTTTGATCTTTTTTGTATAATTTGTAATATGTTTAATTCTGTACTTTTGTAAGACTTGAGAGAATATTTCGTTATGCAATATGTAAGAGACAGAGAAAAGTTAGGAGAATTGCAGTGGAGTTAAAGACTTGATGAAATTTACGAAAACAAAGGGTACTGACATACGGAGAAAGATGGTAGTGTGTAGAACAGTGTTTCCTAATTTTCTTGCATTCAGGAGGACGACGGTTCAATCCCGCGTCCGGCCATCCTGATTTAGGTTTTCCGTGATTTCCCTAAATCACTCCAGGCACATGCCGGGATGGTTCCTCTGAAAGGGCACGGCCGACTTCCTTCCCCATCCTTCCCCAATCCGATGAGATCGATGACCACGCTGTCTGGTCTCCTTCCCCAAAACCAACCAACCTAATTTTCTGTTGGTCAGGTATACATTGCTTTAGTGTCATAAATTACACATAAAGTATCAAAGATTTCATAATCATTCATAAGTGCAAGCCATAATGAATGGAAAAGCTTGCTTAATGCTTCAATATAATTTGAGACAGGGGTACTGGTAAACTTTACTTTTTATTCCTGGATTAAATTTTCTTTCAGTTTTTTACATACAAAGAAAGCAGGAAATACATCTCGTTGTTGCATGAAATGTATTCTCAAGTTTAATATTAGTACACGTAGAAAAAGGCAGCCACTTACCTATAGTGGATGGATGTATGGAGTGCGTAAGTGCGGGCACCGTGAACACTGTTACATGCGTCTACACTCCGCACCTCCAAACACCAGTCTGTCAGATGAGTGGTTTCCTTTCCTTTATTTTACATTTTGGTCCACCCAGGAATTTTCATTATTGTTATACACTAGGTATGTAATCGAAGATTGGTGGTGTTTTATGATTCTGTCCAATGTGTAAATATATGTTGCTGCTGTTTGTTGTATGAACAATAAAATAAATTTATGTACAGTCTTTGTTGTTGAACTATCTGCACAATAGTTGTATTGAAATTAATTGAGCTGTGATAGGCCCGTTTCACACTTTGTTGGCAACTGTCTCTATTCCACTGTGTACATGGCATGCTGCCATGGTGGTTCAGATTTATCCAGATGCTGTTGTACATGGCATGGCCCATTAACTTCCTCCATCTTCTTCTTCTTCTTCTTCTTCTTTCCCAGTGTCTTGGCACAACCCCAATGAAATGAAAAATAAACAGATGCTATCATGGGTTTTAGTTTATCTTTGCTTAAAAAGGGGAAACAGAATACAGTTCATTCATTGAATTAATTTAAAAATGAATGCTGACATTTCATACTCAATTTCAAGAGCTCTACAGTGATCCTGAGTAGTTCTGCCATTATGATTGAGTATAATATCAACATTCATTGAACTACATGAGAGACAGAAGGATTCGTTACAGTGCATGAATGTGTTCTTAAAGAAATATATTCAGCCCATACAAATATTGACTGTTGCCATCACATAAATAAAATAAAATAGAATAAAAATACTATTTCAGCATATGGCAAGGTCTTAATAATTTGTGCTCAGCACATCATAATTAATTGGGTAACCAACTACTGCAGGAACAGAGGTATAAAAAAATATTATTCAGAAGTTTCAAAAGCAGTTGATTTTCTTTACATTTAATACTGAGCAACAAATGAAGAATTTCTCAAATATCTTTGAACTTGGACCCTGATTTATCCTGTAGATATAAAAGCCTGTGTCACTTTTGCATAACTTTGGGCATGGCAGAGGTGGCTTTGAAACCAAAGATATGTTATCAGTAATTGGGCTTCAGGCACAGGCAATGAAACAGGTATATGGTGAAATTTTAGCAAATAATGAGAGGAACATAATGTTGGATTACTTTTCAACTTCAGTTGGTTCTGTAAACTGGCAGTTTTCTAAAGTATAGTTTTTTGTTCCATTCAGTGTAAATATGTTTTTGAAAAGGTACAATAAAACCTCTTCAAGTGATTGGACAACTTACTGTACTCACATTACTGTATTCATGTTATGAAATGATCCACTTAATACCTTGAGTACACTGATCCACACAATTTCTTATGAAACCTATCCTTATAATTTTCTAGGCTTTTGTCCTATAAAACTGGCCATTTTTCTATTACAGAAATTAATTGCTTGATGTCCGTTTTTGAAGCTGTATGTAGGCCTACGAGAAGTTATGAAAACAAAAAGAACGCCAAATAACCTTAGAACAGAGTAACTGATCTGCACCTTGTTGTGGCCTCAGTCCTCCATGCTGTGGCAGAAAGATGTGAAGGCATCAATGTTCCCTAAGCAACTACCCCACAGGTCACAATGCTAGTGAAATGGCAGGTTTCCATTGCAATGGGAGTGCTCGGCAGTTCCACGAGTGCTGTTTGCTGTTTGGATGGCAACGGCTCATGCCATGTAGATGTGAAAGGCTGTGTAGGGCTCTCCATACCATGGCCGTGTGCACAGTACTGTGTAGAGGGCTGCTGGACAAGTGTGAAATGCGTCTTGGAGTGTTTTTAAATTTATGCCTAGGTCTGGAAGCTGAATTATCAGATTTCATTTAAGTGTATTGCATTTCATAGTCAGAGCTAAAGGACATTGGTACAGATGAATGCCATTGCAGGAGTGTTGGTCTGCTGATTCAGGTGGCATTGCCGTGTGCTCTGTTCTCAACAACTACTACCATTCTTCAGTTGAGAGGAGGGACCAACGCTGAGATGGCGCCTCAGTTTGACTATACCACTGAGGTAAGTTGACATTACTACAGAACTTATTCTGCAGACAGTAAAGTGAATACATTTTCCACATGTGATACAAAATAAATCAGTAGAAAAATCTACTCACCAAGCAGCAGCAGGAGAAAATACTCACAGAAGCTACAGAAGTGTGCAAGCTTTCGGAGTCAGTGGCTCCTTCTTCTGACAGAAAGGTTGAAGGGGAAGGAAGAGTGATGAAATAAAGGGACTGATGCAGTCAAGTAAATAAGGAAAGTTGCAGAAAAGTCACCCAGAACCAGATGGGATGAGAAGGAAAAACTGATAATTGGGACTGTACCAAATGAGATTTGAAAGCCTGAGAGGTTAAAGATGGAAGGCAGGGTAATGAGGTAGAAGGAGATTACTGACAAAGCGTTGTGCAAGTGTTATTAAGAGTAGAAAGCAAAGTGCATTATACATAGCAGACATGTGGGATGGGAGGTGGGGATTGACAGGTCAGTAAAGAAGACCTACTGATAATAAATACTGAGAACGTTAGGTCAGGTGGGTGACTAGATCCAAGGACATTTTGTAACACCAGTTCCCACCTGTATAGTTCTGAGAAACTGGTGTCAGAAGAATCCAGATGGCACAAGGGATGAAACAGGCAGCAGTATCATGACTATCATGTTGTAGAGCATGCACTACGATAGGATATTGTGCGTTGCCAGTATAAACCTTCTACGGCCATTCATCCTATCTGATAACTTGGTGGTAGTAATACTGATGTAGAAGGCTGACACATACTTACATAACAGGTGGTACATGGCGTGTGTCATTCCACATGTGGCTCTCCCTTTGATAATGTTTTGCCAGTTACAATTCTAGAATAGGTGGTGGTAGAATGGTGCATAGGGCAAGTCTTACAGGGGGGGGGGGGGACTGTCAGAGGGGTAGGAACCACAGGGAAATAAGTGGAGGAGGAGCATAGGGTCTGACCAGGATGTGGCAGATGTGTGGTGATCAAAATGTTCGACAGAATGGACCTTGTTTCAGGACATGATCTTAAGAAGTCATAGCCTTATTGTAGTAGCTGATTAATACATTCCAGACCAGGATAATACTGAGAGACTAGTGGTGTACTCCTAAGTTGTTTTTTTGGAGGGATCATCAGTACCCGGGTTGGATATGGTGGACTGGGAAATCTGCTTTTGATGTAGGCTTGTGGGGTAATTATATCCTGTGAAGGCTGAGGTGAGAATGGCAGTGTATTGCTGCAAAGAGTCTGCATCAGAGCAAATATGTTTGCCTGGCTGTATGTGAGGGAATGTTTGATATGGAAAAGATGGCAGCTATCAAAATGTGAATACTGTTGTTTCATAGTAGGTTTAATGTGAACAGAATTGTGTAGCTGAGCCTCGGTAGGGATGGGGTCAAAATTAAGGAAAGTGGCATGGGAGTTGGATACAACCATGTGAAATTTAATTGGGAGTATGTATTTAGAGATTCCAAAATTTTAATAGATCATCCTTGTGTGAGGCTGACCTGTTAAAATTGTCATTCAGCATTTTCTTCCATTGTAGTCCTCTCCAGTTTCGATCATCTTTCGCCAGG
The DNA here is from genome assembly GCF_023898315.1 of Schistocerca nitens. Taxonomy (NCBI): domain Eukaryota; kingdom Metazoa; phylum Arthropoda; class Insecta; order Orthoptera; family Acrididae; genus Schistocerca; species Schistocerca nitens. The sequence continues at coordinate 662,658,806 of NC_064619.1, forward strand.
TCTCTCCATCTGTTCATGATCTTCCAGTCTGTCTTCTTCCAGATTCTGTCCACTTCATCTTGATAATCTTCCCTTTACAATTCTTTTAATGTGGCTAAATCAGTTCAGCCAATTTCCACCCATAGTTTTCTTTTAGGGGATTGATCTGAAACATGTTTAGTATTGTTTCATTTTGTGTCTTGTCCCTTCTTGTCTTACCCAGGGATCCCATTTAGAAAGTGCATCTCTGTTGCTTGTATTCCACTCAGATATTTCGGTTTCTAGGTCCAACATTTTGATCAAAATTGGTAGATAATATGCATAAAATAAACAAAAGGCAACCACTTCTCCATAAAGGAATAGTGTGTGGCACACAGAAACACATAACAGGGGATATATGCCCAGGGAAATCCAGGAAAAAGAGAGAAATTTTTTCATCCAGGAAAAACCTGGGAATTTTTTAGAATTCCAGGAATTTTCCATTGTTTGTTTTCAGCTATTTTTTTGTAATTTGGACTGGTAAGAACTGATGTTCTAACAAAGAATTTTACTTTAGCCTACTACTAATTTTACTCTAGCCTACTACTCAGAATAATACTGTGGCAATAAGAGATAAATGAGTGAATAACACTAAAATAAAACTTTAGTTGCAAAGAAAATGGACCATTTACAACAACAAAACACAATGCACACACAAGCATCTGCCGACAGCGAAATGTGTAAAAGGCTGTAGGACGAAGACAGTACATTTCTAATGGGTCACTGAAAAATATTTGGAAAGGGGGGGGGGGCTGGTTTGAGAAGCGGTATTTTCAAAGTAAATTTCCTCTAATGAAAGATGAATTATGTGTGAGAACATTCAATGAATTTCTTAAATCACAGAGCACTTGACTCTCATTCACAACTTAACACTTTGAGGACCAGCAACTTAGAAAAATTTTGGGCCCTGAAGACCAGCCATTTATGCCATTATTTAAAATTCTTAGGGCACATTAGTGTTTGACATGTCTTAAAGGGTAACACACACTAAAGAAGGCCAAGCTTCAGTGTTAGTTTTTCACATCTATTTAAGTTTTTGCACAATAATGATAGCAGAAAGTATAATTATCCTTCAACAAAAACTGTGAGCTGAGTTCTTGAGCAATTTCACACATAATTGGCTATTCTGTGGAAATATCAAAGTGCTCAACAGAACATTTATTCAACAATTTAGGGAAAGATATATACCTACTTACTGTAAAGAAGACATGTTAAGTTCCAGACAGGCATAATTAACACACTTACACAAAGCTTTCAGCCATAGCATTCATCAGCAAAACACACACACACACACACACGACCACCAACTTCAGCAGCATGGGCCAGAGATGCTGGAGGTGGTGGTCATGGGTGTGTGAGGGGTACCTGCTTCTGTGTATGAATGGTGTGTTTATCTTTTGTTGATGAAGGCTGTGGCCGAAGTGTAAGTGTCTTTCAATTGTGCCTGTCTGCAACTTAACATGTCCTCTTTACAGTAAGTAGAGTTCTACCTTATCCTACATTTTTAATATTCATACTTCGAGTTTCCATTGCTTGGAACATTTATTCAGTCAGATAACCAACGAAATGTTTGATGCACAGCAGTGAAATTTGTAATTGTGCTTGTTAGAAATATTCAGCTGTTGCAGTGATTTTCACATTTCCTATGCTCTGAATATCTGTCGTCATTGGTTGGCGAGATCGTGTGACAGCAGCAATGATTGGCCAGGAAAAGCGCATCACAATCTTGATTCCAGTGCTTCAGAAGCTGCTGTGCTGTATTTGGCGGAATTTATATTTATATTTTCATAACACAGGAAATACGCAGTGTACATGTTAACATGCATCAAAGATTTTTACAAAATGTGGGTTTTTCTTTTTGCTGTGGGAGGTGGTCATTTCTTAGCACTGGGAAGTTGGATGCCAGAGTATAGAACCTTTACCATTCAAAGAATTGTTACGTTTTACAACTCTGAGGGAAAGTATGTTGTCACTTAAAATAGAAAGGTTGTACTTCCACCGATGGTATAATGTATTTTCAGCCAGGAAAAAGTGTTTTCCCTTGGAAATTCAGGAAATTTTTTTCTTATCTGTGTATACACCCTGTAATAGAAAACAACTTTTGAGTCCTTACTCTTTTATGTAGTAAGATTACACATTTACATACACAACCACATAGACATCCAAATGTAGATACCTGTGCTAGCAGCGAGGCTGATTACCGAATATCAATTATTGAAAGCAGTTGGCAGTAGATGGAGGTGGGGAGGGAGTAGCATTGCACTGTGAGGCACATGTTTCACCAGAAGACACAGCAGCTGCACAATAAGATGAAAGGAGTTCAGAGAATAGAGCATGTAAGGGGTAGAGAGAGGCAGAGGATGGAGAGGAAGGTGGTGATGAAAAGGGAGCAGGGAGGAGAAAAAGGGGGGTGGTGGTGAAAAAAGGGGGAGGCTAATGGGGGGGGGGGAGAGAGAGAGAGAGAGAGAGAGAGAGAGAGAGTGAGTGCTAGCTTACATGAATAAGGGGAGGGGGATAAAAGCCATGGAGAAACCAGTACATGGTTTGGAAGGGAAGAGGGGTGTGGACAGAAGAGAGAAGGGAAAAGGTGAGGCAGTGAGAAAGAAGTTAGCGGAGGTTTAGGCCAGGGGTATAGCAAGTTCACAGGTTATGCTGGGGTAAAAATTCCTACCTGCGTAGTGTAAAGAAACTTAAGTTGGAATGGAGTATCCAAAGGGTGTAGTAAAGCAGCTGTTTAAGTCATAATTGTTGTTGTGTGCAGCATGTTCAGCAACTGGATGCCAAGTTTGTGTTCTTCCACAATTTGGCAATTTTCAATAGTTCCTTTCTCATTACCACTAGTTTCTTTTGTTGCTCATAGTGGATGCGACATCCTAAACATCATACCCCATGCTACCTTTTGCACCATTGTCCTGATATTGAACCTACAATCTCTTCCCTTATCCTCCTAGCCAACAACTTCCCGACCCACAATTATTTAACTTTTGAAGGCCAAGTTTATTAGGTTGATGAATGATTTTGAAGTGTTTTTCCATAATTTTAATAAACACAATAGATACTCATAACAGAGAATTTAATCATCAATAGTACATTCCCCTCCACTATTTACAACAGTCTGTCAACACTGTTGTAAACTTTCAATTCCATGACTATGGAAATCGTGTGATTTTCAGGCAAAGAACTTGTCGAGCCATGTTCAGAGTGCATTTTCACCTGCTAAGGAAGTTTCTTGAAGGTTGTTCAATAGGGAGCGGAAAAGATGAAAATCTGAGGGCGTGAGGTCAGGTGAATAAGGTGTGTGCAGAATGACTTCCCAACACAATTCCTGTTTGGTGTTTTTTCCAGTCTAGCAGAATGTTGGCTTTATCGTGGGGTAGCATCATTTCACACAGTCGTCCTAGTTGTTGTTCGTGGATTGCATCTGCAAGACGCCTCAATTGTTTACAATAAATGTCAGCAGTGATGTTTACAACAGGGGCAAGCAATTCGTAGTATACCACACTGTCGCTGTTCCACCAGATGAACAATGTTATCTATCGTTGGCGTGCACAGCTGTTTGTGTGGGGAGCTGCTGCTTTGTTTGGGCTCAGACATTCCTTTCTTTCCCGTATATAAACGTAAACAAACTGTTTCTTGTCACCAGTAATGATACACAGGCCAACTGATGACAAGCAAGCAGAGCTGCACATACTGCCACCCATTAATTTTTATGATTTGGGCTTAGAGCATGCGATATCCATACACCCAAATCTTAAACCTTCCCAATTGCAAGCAGGTGTTGCACAGTGGTGGAATGGTTACAGTTCATCACATTTTCCAGTTCTTGAGTACACTGACATGGCTCATTGTGGATTAATGTGTTTAAATGATATTCACATCCTGAAGGTCTTCCCAAATGTGGAGAGTCACTAATGTTAAAATAATCCTCCATTACATGAAAGAACCATTTTCCAGCTGTGCTCTATGCAGTGGAATTATCCCCATACACTGCACAAATGTTTCTGCCTGTCTCTGCTGCTGTCATCCCTCTATTGAACTCAAACAGAAGAATTTGTTGGAAATGTTCAAATAGCTCCACTTCATACTCCATTTTCTTGTGAACAGCTCCACTCAGTAATGACAAATAACAAAATGTCAATGTATAAACTCAAATAGCAACAGTGAGCTAAAAAAAAAGAGAGAGAGAGAGAATAAATAAATAAATGTATAGCAACCAGAATACAAACATTCATAACAAAAATGCTATGAGCTTATGCACAAACATAATATAAACAAATATGTGGTACTCTGCCATTGGTACTCGCATGGCACCATCTTACTTATTTATGGGCCATCTGGAGGCTTTGTCGCTATACTGTCGTAGCCTAAGACCCTTGTCTGGTTCAGATTCATTAATGACATTTTCATAATCTGATCTCATGGCAGGGCCAACATTTGCTCCTTTCTCCAATCCTTAACACTTACTCCCAGATCTGCCCGCTTCTTCTCAGACCAAAGAGATGTTGGTCTCCACCTCTCAGATGGTTCCGTAAATATGTCCATTCATATCAAGTGCACCAACCACCAACAGTACCTTCACTTCGACAGCTGTCAAAGTCTCTTCCATAAACCCTTGCTACGTGTGAATGCTACACATGCAGGGGACAACAGGTTATTCACTACTGTCCAACTACACTATTGAATGCAAATTGCTGGAAACAGGATCTACCACAATTTCTGCAAGTAACTCTCCAGAACAACCTTCAGTGGAATGATCACATAAGACCAATTGTGGGAAAATCTTCAGAAATTTAACTCATCCACAAAGGAAGTAGATTATACAGCATTTGTTTTACCGATTCTTGAGTATTGTTCTTCACTCTAGGATCCCTACCAGGTAGAACTGACAGAAGAGAGAGAGAGAGAGAGAGAGAGAGAGAGAGAGAGAGAGAGAGAGAGAGAGAAGATCCAACAAAGAGTTACACATTTTTGTCATGGGATTGTTTAGCTATTGTGAGAGCATTACAGAGATGCTCAGCAAACTCCATTGGCAGACATTACAAGATAGGTTTTGTGCATCATGGAGAAATTTATAACTGAAATTTGTAGAGAGCACTTTTCGGGAAGAGATGGACAACATATTTCTTACCCCCAGATAGATCTTGTGTAATGACCATGAGGAGAAAATCAAGGAATTAGAGCCAATTCAGATGTGTACAGTCAATCATTCTTCACGCGCGCTATTTGTAAGTGGAACAGGGTTGGAGAGCTCAGTTAGTTGTACAAAAAGTATACCCCGCCACACACCTTTAGGTGCCATGTGGAGTGTGATGTAGGTCTAGATGCAGTTGTCGAAATGAACCGATAATCTTAACAGAGCCATCACTGACAGACAATATTCTATTTATATCATTGTAGAGAACTTGCATGTCATCCCTACCTCTGACATCACTAACCCTGTTAACTAGCCACCAACTGTTATCTCCTACCCAATAAAAGACAGGGTCCCATGTAAAGCATCCATGTTATGCTGCAATTACTGTGCAGCATTCTATGTGGATATGACAAGTCACCAATTATCCACTTGCTTGAACGCCAAACTGTGACAACCCAAAACTTGACAATCCAGTTGCCAAACATGTTGCACACCACAACGCAAATGACTTCCAACTGCTGCCTTGCTACACAGGTCAGTTGGATACTCCCAGTGCAAGATCCCCTGAGCTATGCAGGTCTAAATTGTCCCTTCAGCATATCCTGCACTTTCACAATTCTGCGGCTTAAAGCTTCCTAACATGTTGCCCATTGCCTCGCCATACCTTCTTTCTACTGTCCATACTACTCCTTCGCCACCCATATCATGTACTGTCTTTTCCTATGATCCCCCCTCCTATCCCATCCCCACGCCCCACCCACCCTCCCTCCCCTGCACTCGCAACGCCCCACCCACCCTCCCTCCCCTGCCCTCGCAACGCCCCACCCACCCTCCCTCCCCTGCCCTCGCAACGCCCCACCCACCCTCCCTCCCCTGCCCTCGCGAGGCCCCACCCACCCTCCCTCCCCTGCCCTCGCGAGGCCCCACCCACCCTCCCTCCCCTGCCCTCGCGAGGCCCCACCCACCCTCCCTCCCCTGCCCTCGCGAGGCCCCACCCACCCTCCCTCCCCTGCCCTCGCGAGGCCCCACCCACCCTCCCTCCCCTGCCCTCGCGAGGCCCCACCCACCCTCCCTCCCCTGCCCTCGCGACGCCCCACCCACCCTCCCTCCCCTGCCTCGCCTCGAACTCATTGAAATGTGCATCATGTTTAAGGGGGCAGTGGTGAATGTGAAACTACTGGCCAGTTATGATTAAAGAGCAGCTACTCACCGAGGTCCAGTGCGGGCTGTAATTATTGTATGGCAGCAAAACTTGGTAGATGCGATAGTGGAGTAATGCAGAACTGATTTATGCTTAAAAAATTTCTAAAAACACATTTGTTGCTATTGTGGCCATAAGGTACTAATCTGGTACTGTACATCATCTTGTCAACATCCCCGGTGCTCATATTTAACAAATTGTGTAAGCAGTAGTTAATAATACAGTCTATGTTATGCCTTTCTCACTTGTTCGACCTTTTCTGCATATGTCCATTCCTAATCTGTTAAATACAGAAACATTTATATATCAAACAATGGAAAATCCAGGATGGAATGTAACAATACCAGAGAAGGAAGTTACTACTCACCATATAGCGGAGATGCTGAGTCGCGATAGGCACAATAAAAAGATTCACACAATTAAAGCTTTCGGCCATTAAGGTCTTTGTCAGCAGTAGACACACGCTCACACACACACACACACACACACACACACACACACACACACTCACATGAACACAACTTGCACACACATCCGCTGTCTCACAGAGCTGTGGTCTCAGCTCTCTGAGACTGCTGATGTGTGTGCAAGTTTTGTTTATGTGAAACATGTATATACATCTTTCTCACATTCATAGCGCCATATTTGCATCTGGAGGCCAAAATTGGAACTAATTTTTTCCGGCATACATTAGTTCAGCATTAACGCTTTAGAATATATACCAATATACAATAATTACATTCCACACTGGATCTCTGTGAGTAGCTGCACTTTAATTATAACCACCCGGTACAAGTAAGACAACCTGCAGCTTTGCATCATGCAAGGTGGATGGCCAAAGAAATTTATTCATTGAAGACATTCCTCTTTCATCCTCATCTATCCATCAGTGTTAATGAATTGGGTTGCCTGAAAAACACTGTTTGTTGTAAAATTGTATGAAAAATAGTGGTTTCAGAGTTCATCAGCAGTCAGTACACCTACGAATTACTTAAAAAAAAAAATAACACTGTACGAAAAAGTAAATGCAAGGGTTTTTTAGAGTACTCTAAAGAAGTTTTGTCAGTGCATGTGGTGTTTAAATGAAGAGATTTGAGTGTTATCTCTGTCTGATAATGTTGCAAAAACACACATGGTTAGAAATCTGCAACAGGAAGCTTTGTGGACTGAAAGGAGGTAATGTTCCACCTGTTGCAGTTACAAAACATTTGGTAAGTCTAATTTTTGGCTTAATGTAATTTTATAAATGTAAGTTGGTACTTTGGCTTAGGCTTTTTGGAATGTATCAACATGTTTACTGGCAGATTGTGCTTAGAATCTCTCTATTATTTCAGACAAGAAAAATGATGAGTTTATTTCAGTCAAGAGTGTGGACACAATGAAAAATTAAGCATTGATTCAGATTTCTTAAATAAAGTTTGTATTTATTGGGATTCAAACCCTTGATACCTTAGTGCTAAAGAGTGCTGAAAAATCTTTAGGTGGAGAGAGGAGTGATGTTAATGCAAGATTCCAGTGGGCTATTAACAGATGATGAACAACAAAAAGAACTCATTTTGTGATGTCTGCAAGATCACTGGAGCCCATGACCTGATTGTAAAAAGACACTGAAAAGAAAGTTGTGATACAACTAGTATTGATTTATGCTGCATTCACACATTTGTTATGGTCTGTTATATAGTAATACTTAAATTTCTCCCATTAAAATATATTTAAGCATATATGCAAAACATACATACGTTGATTTCAGTTGTTTATAGCAACAGAAAAAAACACTTTCTTCCAGTATTTAAATCTTATCTAGATATTGAAGTCCAATGCAGCATGGGTTAACACTAAAAAATTGTAATGAAACTTTGCACATTTTCAAAACATGACAAAAAAGGGGGAGGGGTCATACACTCAGATCATTTGCCATTTTATGTAACCATCAGATAAGGACCACCCTAATATTTAGTAACAGATATACTAATGTGGAAAACTTTTTCTTAATATCATTTGTCATTAAATAGAAGTTAAGAATTTTTTTATTTTTTCAGGTTTTCAGACCACTGTTAGAGAGGTTTGGGGCAACATTCGATTACAAACTTTTAAGAAGGTAATACTTACTAATCTGTAAGAGTGATTAAAACTATTTGGCAATTGTTCCTCATGCAGTGCTTTCAGTAACTGCAAGATTTCAAATTGCCATAGAGCAAATATGGATTGCTTCACCCAGAATTGTTTTGTGTAACGCTGTTTGGCTTTGCGGATCCATACATTTCTCATGTTCTTTGGAGATTAATAAATTTATGACTTCTGTTTAAGAAATAAAATTTTTATCCAGTGATATCAAACATATCTGCTTGAGAAAAGTGGAAGATTTATAATTCTCTGTAAAGGCTGTCTGCTTTCTATTTTGCACTTTCATTTATTATATTTATGTGTAACGTAGTCAGTAATAAGTTTCTTAGAAGCAAGTTTCAGTGCTCAGTACTGTGTTAGTTCAGTAGACATAATTTTAAAATACTTCAGTGAATGAATTAGATAAAACAGTACTAGATTTATAAATAATAGGGGCAAAGTGTGAAGCTTGTTGTTCTGCCCAGTTTCAAAGTGGCATAGTGCTTGATTTTGAATTTTAATTTTTAAGATCTGAATTTTACAGTAACATTAAGTGTACTGATAGAATAGTACATGAAATGATTGTGAACTATCAGATGAGAAATATCTTGAGGTGACAAACACTGTTCTTCAAAGACAAAATGATTAGTGACTAAAAGACACACAAAAACTAGTAATTTTTGTTAAACTTCCAAACCTTTGTGCTTCTTCCAAGCATAGGGAGTTTGCACGTACAGATGTGTGCTGCTGCATGCAAACATAAGTGCAATGGGATATCAAATGCTTGATGTTGCATTTGTAGCATCCATGGGTGCCCAGGCTGTAGGGCGGAGATATTTATGTCTGGAATGGCAGCATGTATTTAAAGGGAAGTCCCTGTCATTGTCTGTATGTTTAATTTTGTCAAAGTTCATATGAAACAATGAAGAAAATTGAGACTGACATTGAGGAAAATAGTCCTCAGGTCGGAGGAATACAATAAAACATGACCAGTGAGCTAAGTGTGACTCTATTTGTGTAAACTTTGGTGGGAATATTTTAGCAAAATCATCATCTTGGACGCCATATTTGATAATAACAAGAGGAGGGGTAGGGTAGGTAGAATACCAGTAAATTTCCTTCTGTATGTGACCTGCTGAAGAGAAAGGTAGCGGAAAATAATTTACTCCTAGCTCTATAGTCCTCCATCAATTGTCAATAACTCTTAAACCTTAATTGTTTCTTCTGATGGTTGCAGGAAAATGTTAGTATTCCTGTTACGTATGCAGCACAGATGTTGAAAATTAAGCAAAGATCATCATAAAAGATTAACAGGCAGAACTCACATTCAAAACAGATGCTGAAATATATACCAATATCTCTTCTGCATGTTAGCAGGTGCATTTTCTGTGGCATTTTGCCAGTTATTACCAATTTCATTTTTGGAGTCAGCCCAAACAAGTTCTACTCATCACGGGTTTCATGTGACTATCGTCAAAGAATGTCAATTCTCATTGTAAACAAAATGTTTCTGGAAGTGCACTTGTATGTGCCTATTCAATAAAACAAACCCAGATTGGTGTAGTGTGAGACTTGTTTTCACAGTAAGTATTAATACAAAACATGAAGAGGAACCAGTGCTCCAGCAATGACTGAGTAGTGCTTGGTAATAGCAAGAGTGTGGCAACTCCTTCCAGTTTCCTCCACTAACAGCATGTAATCTTACCCTCCCACATATCACCTTTGAATTTCTCTGTCTCTAAAAGTTTTGAAAGCTTTGAGAGGCATAAGATATACAAAAGAAAAACTTTTTACTTCATTTTCTCTTTTTATTGGTTGCAGTTCTCACACCTAGGGGTACATTCTCGAGGCTGAAATTTTGATTTTGTAGGTTCCTGCTGATCTGAATTATGTTTCAAGATTTGCCTGTTTTGCTCTTGAATTTTATTTTTTGTCACATTTTTCAATATCACACCGTCTTTACAATTTACACTTCTTTAACACCACAAATTACATTGTTAGTGTCAATCATACAAATACGTCTGATTCCATCAGAGACATGCCCACTGCTACTTAAATTCTGCAATACTCGCAATATTCCAAAGAGTTTACAAAGCAGAGGAGTTTACAAACTTTCTTGTCAAAAGAATAATAATCACCAAGATATAACATTATTTTAGAAATGAATCAGAAATAAATCTAATAATTAGCATTAGATTGTGCAATGAATAACATGAATTTTAAGTATGTCAGATATTTCTTAATTTCAGATATTTCTGAAAGAAGAGTAATTTTAATCATTAGTACATATCAGTTGTAACAAATTAATATCTTTCTATAAATTTTAGCCTGAAATATAGTACATCGTTTACAAAATCGTATGAAGTTCATTCAGTTCACCTATTCAAGAATTGATAGTACACATGGTATTGGTTATTCCTATAAAAAAAGGTAATGTTAGAGGAGGGGGTCCTATTACAGGCAGCAGATGATGTTCCATGCCTACAAAAAAACAATGATCAGAGGGGCTCCTACTGTTATTTATTCTTGCCAATTTTGTATAAGCTTGGCAACTTGCAAGCCTTTAAGAGCAAAGGACGAAACATAGTCATTTCTTAAAGAGCAGACAGACAACACTTCTCAACTGAACCTATCAAACCTGGATGTCAACTTCACCCCGTAACGTGATTTGGCATATGACATCATAGGTGCACACACAGAAAAGTAACAGATCATTGACAGTACTTCCTTTGCGGCTGTATTAGTTTCTGAAATGTGAGTTGCAGTGACAGACTGACCTCTTGTCATGCTAGAGGTCTAGGTTGGGTTGAAACATCAAAGTTCAGGTGCGAGTTTGTGAAACTGTAAGACACTTCATTTGATTCGACAGTGCGGTTGGGGCAACATGAAAGATACTTAAACAGAACAGTCTCTTACACAATATTATCTGCTGCATTCTGCTATGCTTTGGGATTAAAAACCAGCCTGCTTTAGTGTCGTATGGCACTTCCATTCGCAGTGTGCCAAGTATCTTGTGCGCTGGAGCCTCACTGTCTGCATAATATTACTATATCTACATCTACATCTACATTTATACTCCGCAAGCCACCCAACGGTGTGTGGCGGAGGGCACTTTACGTGCCACTGTCATTACCTCCCTTTCCTGTTCCAGTCGCGTATGGTTCGCGGGAAGAACGACTGTCTGAAAGCCTCCGTGCGCGCTCTAATCTCTCTAATTTTACATTCGTGATCTCCTCGGGAGGTATAAGTAGGGGGAAGCAATATATTCGATACCTCATCCAGAAACGCACCCTCTTGAAACCTGGCGAGCAAGCTACACCGCAATGCAGAGCGCCTCTCTTGCAGAGTCTGCCACTTGAGTTTATTAAACATCTCCGTAACGCTATCACGGTTACCAAATAACCCTGTGATGAAAACGCGCCGCTCTTCTTTGGATCTTCTCTATCTCCTCCGTCAACCCGATCTGGTACGGATCCCACACTGATGAGCAATACTCAAGTATAGGTCGAACGAGTGTTTTGTAAGCCACCTCCTTTGTTGATGGACTACATTTTCTAAGCACTCTCCCAATGAATCTCAACCTGGTACCCGCCTTACCAACAATTAATTTTATATGATCATTCCACTTCAAATCGTTCCGCACGCATACTCCCAGATATTTTACAGAAGTAACTGCTACCAGTGTTTGTTCCGCTATCATATAATCATACAATAAAGGATCCTTCTTTCTATGTATTCGCAATACATTACATTTGTCTATGTTAAGGGACAGTTGCCACTCCCTGCACCAAGTGCCTATCCGCTGCAGATCTTCCTGCATTTCGCTACAATTTTCTAATGCTGCAACTTCTCTGTATACTACAGCATCATCCGTGAAAAGCCGCATGGAACTTCCGACACTATCTACTAGGTCATTTATATATATTGTGAAAAGCAATGGTCCCATAACACTCCCCTGTGGCACGCCAGAGGTTACTTTAACGTCTGTAGACGTCTCTCCATTGATAACAACATGCTGTGTTCTGTTTGCTAAAAACTCTTCAATCCAGGCACACAGCTGGTCTGATATTCCGTAGGCTCTTACTTTGTTTATCAGGCGACAGTGCGGAACTGTATCGAATGCCTTCCGGAAGTCAAGAAAAATAGCATCTACCTGGAAGCCTGTATCTAATATTTTCTGGGTCTCATGAACAAATAACACGAGTTGGGTCTCACACGATCGCTGTTTCCGGAATCCATGTTGATTCCTACAGAGTAGATTCTGGGTTTCCAAAAACGACATGATACTCGAGCAAAAAACATGTTCTAAAATTCTACAACAGGTCGACGTCAGAGATATAGGTCTATAGTTTTGCGCATCTGCTCGACGACCCTTCTTGAAGACTGGGACTACCTGTGCTCTTTTCCAATCATTTGGAACCTTCCGTTCCTCTAGAGACTTGCGGTACACGGCTGTTAGAAGGGGGGCAAGTTCTTTCGCATACTCTGTGTAGAATTGAATTGGTATCCCGTCAGGTCCAGTGGATTTTCCTCTGTTGAGTGATTCCAGTTGCTTTTCTATTCCTTGGACACTTATTTCGATGTCAGCCATTTTTTCGTTTGTGCGAGGATTTAGAGAAGGAACTGCAGTGCGGTCTTCCTCTGTGAAACAGCTTTGGAAAAAGGTGTTTAGTATTTCAGCTTTACGCGTGTCATCCTCTGTTTCAATGCCATCATCATGCCGGAGTGTCTGGATATGCTGTTTCGAGCCACTTACTGATTTAACGTAAGACCAGAACTTCCTAAGATTTTCTGTCAAGTCGGTACATAGAATTTTACTTTCGAATTCACTGAACGCTTCATGCATAGCCCTCCTTACGCTAACTTTGACATCGTTTAGCTTCTGTTTGTCTGAGAGGTTTTGGCTGCGTTTAAACTTGGAGTGAAGCTCTCTTTGCTTTCGCAGTAGTTTCCGAACTTTGTTGTTGTACCATGGTGGGTTTTTCCCGTCCCTCACAGTTTTACTCGGCACGTACCTGTCTAAAACGCATTTTACAATTGCCTTGAACTTTTTCCATAAACACTCAACATTGTCAGTGTCGGAACAGAAATTTTCGTTTTGATCTGTTAGGTAGCCTGAAATCTGCCTTCTATTACTCTTGCTAAACAGATAAACCTTCCTCCCTTTTTTTATATTCCTATTAACTTCCATATTCAGGGATGCTGCAACGGCGTTATGATCACTGATTCCCTGTTCTGCACTTAGAGTCGAAAAGTTCGGGTCTGTTTGTTATCAGTAGGTCCAAGATGTTATCTCCACGAGTCGGTTCTCTGTTTAATTGCTCGAGGTAATTTTCGGATAGTGCACTCAGTATAATGTCACTCGATGCTCTGTCCCTACCACCCGTCCTAAACATCTGAGTGTCCCAGTCTATATCTGGTAAATTGAAATCTCTACCTAAGACTATAACATGCTGAGGAAATTTATGTGAAATGTATTCCAAATTTTCTCTCAGTTGTTCTGCCACTAACGCTGCTGAGTCGGGAGGTCGGTAAAAGGAGCCAATTATTAACCTAGCTCAGTTGTTGAGTGTAACCTCCACCCATAATAATTCACAGGAACTATCCACTTCTACTTCACTACAGGATAAACTACTACTAACAGCGACAAACACTCCACCACCGGTTGCATGCAATCTATCCTTCCTAAACACCGTCTGTACCTTTGTAAAAATTTCGGCAGAATTTATCTCTGGCTTAAGCCAGCTTTCTGTACCTATAACGATTTCAGCTTCGGTGCTTTCTATCAGCACTTGAAGTTCCGGTACTTTACCAACGCAGCTTCGACAGTTGACAATTACAATACCGATTGCTGCTTGGTCCCCGCATGTCCTGACTTTGCCCCGCACCCGTTGAGGCTGTTGCCCTTTCTGTACTTGCCCAAGGCCATCTAACCTAAAAAACCGCCCAGCCCACGCCACACAACCGCTGCTACCCGTGTAGCCACTTGTTGCGTGTAGTGGACTCCTGACCTATCCAGCGGAACCCGAAACCCCACCACCCTATGGCGCAAGTCGAGGAATCTGCAGCCCACATGGTCGCAGAACCGTCTCAGCCTCTGATTCAGACCCTCCACTCGGCTCTGTACCAAAGGTCCGCAGTCAGTCCTGTCGACGATGCTGCAGATGGTGAGCTCTGCTTTCATCCCGCTAGCGAGACTGGCAGTCTTCACCAAATCAGATAGCCGCCGGAAGCCAGAGAGGATTTCCTCCGATCCATAGCGACACACATCATTGGTGCCGACATGAGCGACCACCTGCAGATGGGTGCACCCTGTACCCTTCATGGCATCCGGAAGGACCCTTTCCACATCTGGAATGACTCCCCCCGGTATGCACATGGAGTGCACATTGGTTTTCTTCCCCTCTCTTGCTGCCATTTCCCTAAGGGTCCCCATTACGCGCCTGACGTTGGAGCTCCCAACTACCAGTAAGCCCACCCTCTGCGACCGCCCGGATCTTGCAGACTGAGGGGCAACCTCTGGAACAGGACAAGCAGCCATGTCAGGCCGAAGATCAGTATCAGCCTGAGACAGAGCCTGAAACCGGTTCGTCAGACAAACTGGAGAGGCCTTCCGTTCAGCCCTCCGGTATGTCTTTCGCCCCCTGCCACACCTTGAGACGACCTCCCACTCTACCACAGGCGAGGGATCAGCCTCAATGCGGGCGGTATCCCGGGCAACCACAGTCTTAGTCCGATCGGGGGATGCGTGGGACGAGCTGGCCGTCCCCGACAAACCCCCATCCGGACCCCCACAGTGATGCCCATTGGCAACAGCCTCAAGCTGTGTGACCGAAGCCAACACTGCCTGAAGCTGGGAGCGAAGGGATGCCAACTCAGCCTGCATCCGAACACAGCAGTTGCAGTCCCTATCCATGCTAAAAACTGTTTTGCAAAGAACGTCTGAACTAATCTACAGAGAGCGCAAACAAATCGACAAAATTTAAACGGTTATTAAAATACAAGATTGCCTAGTAAATGCAGTAATGCTGCTACTTGCGCACTGCTGACACACTGCTCGACAGCGGAAGGAGACTATGCGATTTTACACTGTTCAGGTACTAAAATGCGATGCTACAACTCTCAAACACTATAATACGCCCGAAATTTCTGAATTAAACAATGCAAGTACCAAAAACACGCAAAGAAATTAAGAATTAAACTATGTAACAAATGAGTGAGCTAGGAGTATACGACTTGCTGCTGCAGCTGCTTATCCAACGGCGGCAGGGAGCACACTGACTGTGACCAACCGACACTGGCCGTTCAAAACAAAAACAGAAGACAAACGACTACGCGAATTTACACTATTCAGGTACTAAAACGCGATGCTACAACTCTCAAATACTATAATACGCCCGAAATTTATGTATCAAACAATGCAAGTACCAAAAACACGCAGAGAAATTAAGAATTAAACTACGTAAGAAATAAGTGAGCTAGGAGTATACGACTTGCTGCTGCAGCTGCTTATCCAACGGCGGCAGGGAGCACTGCTCAGTCACTCTTGGAGTACTGCTTATTTTTAACATTTTGTTGCCCCTGTTAGTACTACATTAAACTGAATATTGTATGCAAGCAAGCACGCACACACGGACTTAATGTTTCCCCCTTCCCAACAGCACTTTTAAGTTACTTATATCAAGCTATTTTTCACATGTCTTTGCTTTCATTACAGGGGCTACTTCCCACGTGGTGGTGGCGAAGTGCATATCAGGGTGAATCCTGTAAGACAACTAAAACCAATCAAAATGATAGATGGTGGAAAGATCCTAAGAATTTGGGGTTGGGCGTTTGTAGCAGGAACATTGCCAATCAAGGTAAATTTTTCCAGTGTCACTGCATTGATGAGCACATGATCTTTAATTAGCTCCAAACTCCCTAGTGTATCTACGAATTGGAATGATAGGAAAACTGCGTCGTTAAAAACATAGTATTATGTTTTTCTAGATAAGTACATATGGTGAATATGTATGTTTACTCTGATGTAATAAATTACTTGCATGGTTGAATGAATCATTTATTCACTCATTCAATAATTTGACATACTGATGGATACGTAGTGTATAATTAGATATGAGCCTTCAATGTTTTGATTTTACACTGCCATGAACGTAGTGTACTGTAAAGTTTGGTGAATATATAGAATGGATTACAGCATAATAAACAGGTGATATTTTACAGTGTATACAGTTGTTATTTACTTTAACATGCACATATGTTTTTATTGTTGTATGCTCATTTCATTATCATCATTCGTGACAGTGGCTCGCTTGGACTGTGTAAAAGATTGGATTGTACTGATCACCACTCAGTTGAGCACCCCACAAACCAAACACCACCACCTCATTGTTGTATTCACCAAAACAGATCCAAGCTGCAACACTCAAGTTAGCAGGAAGCGAACCCTGTACTACAGGCAATTTGTTTCTGTACAAGGCACTGGCAACAGATGTCATCACAGGGCATTATATCTAAAACAAGTAATACAAGCAACACAAAAGGAAACATTTAATAAAAGAATTTATTCAGAGTACTCAGCTTTTAGTGATTTATGGTGTGTGGCTCTGTGGTTAAAGCCCTAAATGCTAGTCTGACCTAACAGATTGAAAGAGAACTATCTAATCTAAAGTAGTTCAATCAGGACTGCTGTATTTAACATTTGGCTTCTGTCTATGAATTGAATATCACATAAACAATTGGCATTTAATTTTTGATGATCAGTCATTAATAGCAGTGATCTGTGATGATGGTGGCTGCTGATACGTGTCAGCTGGAACTGTAGGCAACAGTTTCTATTGAACTGGAACATAAACTGTCAGCAACTGCAGCTGGCAGTGTGTTTGAGGTGCATTTCCATTCATCTGCAACTGATGTATTGATGTCCGTTTGTGCTCTAGTAGTACATTCTATGTATCAGTGCCCTGTGTGGTGGCTGACATAACTATAAACATATGGAGAGCACTGTTTGGAGGTTCCATGAAAGAAGCATGAATTGGTTCCAGATTATGAGTGTCATGTAGGTGGTGACAGATCAAAACTGAGGGGTGCCTGGTGTGGGAAGTGCCTGAATGGCAGTGCCCTTTGGTGTTACAACTGTGTTCCATATGCCTGCATGTACAGCATTAATCAAAATTGAATTATGGTTACTTCTATTTTCTTGCTTTCGTGTTCATTGTACTTCGGGTTTACAATCCTGTATTTCTGACTGTGTGCTGTAAGGCATTAATACTCCTTATTTGGCTGATGCTGTTTGGAAGGCAATAGAATAAGTAAATCACCATATAAGTCTTTTCTCGTAACAACTTGGTCTGTGTGTGTGACACACACACACACACACACACACACACACACACACACACACACACACAGAGAGAGAGAGAGAGAGAGAGAGAGAGAGAGAGAGAGAGAGAGAGAGAGTTGTCTGCATTTGCCAGCTGTTCTCCATTGTCATTGGATTTTGCTTCTCCAGCAACAGAAAGGCAGTCTGTTCTTAAACCTGAGAGATTTCTTGTCAACTTCATTACTGCTATAGATCAGAGGGAAGAGAACACTTATCGTGTACCTTGGAGGAATAGTAAGTCACTCAGAAGTGATATGTATTGGTTATTTTGTCACGGAAAAGAGAGAGGTGGGTGGGCATGAATGAATAGTTTAAGGAAAGAATGAGTGTTGTTTGTATTGATACTGTAATTTTGAGAGAACGATTTGTGAATTATTTTTTGTGACCTTCTCTAAATTAATGAGGTGAATTATGAATAAAACAGAATATGGCCTGTTTCTCATGAATACCTGATACTGTTTGGAGTGGCTGGGAGAATGAATTAGTTAACCTTTTTTTAACTGAACAAAGAAGCTTTTAACACATTTTAGTTGTTCCTAGATCTCATCAAATTTGGGTGGTGCAGATATTGTCAACATGCCTAATTACTTGGTGCACCATGACACACAATATTCCCAAGACTACTGTCAAGAAAGAATAACCAATACCTCTTTTTTACTTTCTTGTTTTGTTTCATTCAGAAGCTGTCACTCAAGATGTTGAAGCATAGTTTTATTGAACAGCCTGAGGGCCACAGAGTTAAGCTTCCACTGTGCTCCCTTCTGGCAAGGCAGTCATCTTTCTTGTACATGCGCACAAAACCTAGACCAGCTATAATTAAAACTGTTTATGTCGATAAATTTAATCATCATTAATCAGTTTATATCATTTGAGGCTTCTTTCATCATTTCACTAATTATCAAATTTTTAAAACATGGAACTACCTCGGAGATAATGAACACATCACTTCATGAAATCAACTGAAATCTTAAAAAACTTAGTATGTGTAAAGATGCTTCCTTCAGGTGTTTCAGAAATGATTGTAGAAACACTGAAGTAGCTAAGTAGTTAAAATTGGCCAAAATTAACATTTTGGAGAAGTTTTTTCTTGGAAAAAAAGTTATTTGTACTTCAGGCTCATCTGTGTATACAACCATAGGTGTAACTGTATCAGTAAGTCTTGAAATTCTGAACTGGTGTGTAAACTTGACCTTTATTTATTTTACATTGAGAAAGATCACAGCATTTGTAATGCACCAAATTCTCATTGTGAGGCACAGGCTGATGGGATGGAATGCCCTGGAATATGAAAGCAGTCAGTCACAATTTTGTAATTACATTGCTGATAACTAGAGCCCAGATTTTATGTAATATCAAGTTAAGAAATGTGTACACAATATATAAACAAAATTTGTGAAATACTGTATGTCCATAAATATGTAATGAAGCAATTATATGTAAAATACAAAATTTAATTTTTTTTGTTAGAAAACATAAGTTAACAGGTAGTTAGTTCCTAAAAAATTCACTTCTGCTACAGAGTGTTTATGTAAAAGTGTTCCTATTCAAGTTTTTTTTTAAGTCACAAAGGAACAGGATGCTCAGTTAATTATAATATAATTTTCCAAATGCTTTGTAGCCATGCACAGTCTTATGTCTGGCAGTATGTTTTCATAAACAGAGAGGAGGACGACGGTTCAATCCCGCGTCCGGCCATCCTGATTTAGGTTTTCCGTGATTTCCCTAAATCACTCCAGGCAAATGCCGGGATGGTTCCTCTGAAAGGGCACGGCCGACTTCCTTCCCCATCCTTCCCTAATCCGATGAGACCGATGACCACGCTGTCTGGTCTCCTTCCCCAAACCAACCAACCAACCATAAATAGAGAAAGAACGCTCAAATTGATAATTCAATGGTGCATATTTATACATAGGGACTGTGCTACAAACAATGTTCTCAGGGTTTTCTAAAATAACACCATTAAATAAGCTAGATAAAGTAACAAAATTTTGAGAATCCAGGGTTCTTGTTGAACACAGACTGCAGTTTACTGGAAACTACACCATCTACTTCACCTGGTACAACACTGACTTTCTGAACTGCATCTTCCACTACTCCCACAGCCTCTTGGAGAGGCATACTTGAAGTCCCCAGTTTTTTGATACTGTTGGGAAGCCAGCTGAAGTGACTTGGAATGTATGAAACTGAACTGAGCACTTTAGAACTGTTGAATGCTGACAAGGATTTACTCAGAGAGACTGCAGGATCAGCAGAAAAGTTTTCCGACACTGACTTCAAAGCTTCAAAGTGCTTACTGTAAAAAATCACAGCTTGTATCCATGTTGACCACCTTGTTGTCACTGGCTCTAGAAGCAGAAGTACATCAGTTAGACATTGTTTGTGGTGTAAGGACATTTAAAGGAAACCACCTTTCTTGCTTATATCCGTGTATGAGAATTGATGCCTAACTGTCTCTGCCACTTGTTACAGTGTGTGAGCTGTACATGTAACATGCACTAAGGTTTGATAAAATACACTAAGTGATTTCCCTGTGTGCAACATGTATGGAGCTTCATCTGTGTACATCAGTAGGATGGTCTTCTTTTTTACACCATCTGGCCATAGTACCTTCAGTTCATCATTAATGAGTCTAGCAACTGTTGACCTGTGTGTTGCCTCCAATGGTGTACAATAAATTAAATTGGGTGTAGGTGCAGCCTCATAAAGAGTCCAAATTGAACACAAATAGATTAGCAGTGAAACAGCCTACTGCATCTGTCATCCCACCAACAGAAATCCTGATAGCTGATTTGCCAGTGTCAGCCCTGATTTTTTTCTAATATGTTAACGTAGCAAGAATGCAGGTAATTCTTTCTGATATTCTGCCCGTTTGGGATGTTACTGTTGCAGTATTTCTATAAGAAATGTTTAAATTCCAGTACCCATAGTTTGTTCCAAGGTATGTTCCCTGGAACCAGTGCAATACACATTTCTTTGCAACATTCATTGTTAGATTATGCAGGCTGTTCCTGCAGCTGTGTAAATAGAAACTATTTCTTTGAAGCAATCATTTGTTTATTCATAATATGTAGATTGCTTCATAAATGTTTTTCAGTTTAAGATTTCATCATACACCCTGTATGTTTATCACAAATTTGGCAGAGAACTATTTTACCATCAGTGGTTAAAGCACTATCAATAGAAATCCATGTTTGCAGCTTTCGTGGCAATGAAGAGGCATACATGGCCATGATTAACCTAAATGCAACTGACTACTAATCAATTTGATGTATTTGAGAACAAGAAAGGACAGCATTTAAAATGAGTCGTCGTTGTTGGTATCAAACTTGTGCAATTTAGCTTTGATTGTAATGGGACTTATAACAGTATGAGAAATGCAGTAACAAAACTTCATCTTTTTTTCCTTTCTTGATATATAAGGAAAACGTATGGGACTTACAAAAATGTATAATAATTATGCAATAATATTAAAATATGTAAATTATATAGTATAGTGTGAAATACATATTATGAGTACCACAGAATATATAATTAACTCTTGACATAAGGTCCTTTCAGTGTAACAGGTTGACATTCTCTTTTTTCTTATAACTAAGTCTGAAGGAACAGAATATGTTAATACGTAAATCCAGTCTCTACTGATAACTCTACTTTCTCATAATGTGGACTAAAGATTTCTTTTCTGTGAGAATGTTGTAGAACATTTTCCCTTCAATACTTTGGCTCACTCATCATGCTTACTGAACTTTTCCTGTATTACAGAGATCTTAGCTATTTAACATGTTGGATAGCTCCTTTGTACAATTTTTATTGAAACAATGTAAACAAGTGTGTTTTAAAAAATAGTCGGGTTTTTATATTTTTTGGATGTTTTTGGGACAGTTTTGAAACGTATTTAAGTAACATCTTTTTATTTCCTTGCAGTTGGCCAGTGTGATGGCAGACAGTGCAACAGTTGCCTTGCAGCGTGCGTTCAAAGGAGTGGAAATAAACATTGAGGCTTATAAAGAGAGGGAAGAAGATGCAGTTGGAAATGGTTCAGGGATCAAGTACGTATCTGGTATTGTTACATTTTCATAATGTTATGTGAATATATTAAATTACTAAGCTAGCAAATGACACATTTATATACTACTGTGGCTTCATTTATGCTCAGTCTTACCCCTCTCTCTACAGCATAGTTGCAGAAACGACTACAGGTTGCATTTTGGGAGCATCAGGCTTGGGAAAGAGAGATGTGCGACCAGAACAAGTAGGGAAACAAGCAGCAGATGACCTCATAAGCACTGTTGAAACTGGTGCCTGTGTTGATCCCCATGCACAAGATCAGGTAAATTGAAAGTAAATTTAACTCCATATTTTGAATGAAAAATTGACACTGTAATGTATCTGGACCATCGACTAGTTCATAAAAAGTCTGGGGAAATAGTTTGAAGCAGTGTCAGTTTCAACTGTTTCTGCACTTAGTTTGTGTCTCTTGACTTATATCTGAGTGTCATTTGCTCTGTTCATAATTTTTAATACACATTTAAGGCAGTGTAAAATCACTCTAATGTAAAACACTTGACTGAACTTAGTCAATTGTAGAGGACTGTCATGCTGTGGCAGGAGTTGGAAGTAAAGTTGGCTATCGAGGAGGTTTGACCCATCTCTCTCTCTCTCTCTCTCTCTCTCTCTCTCTCTCATCCACTTGTAACTCTGCAGGACATAGGAATAAGAGTGTAAATGTGTTAAATGATATGACATGTGACTAGGAGTATTGTAGGGTAGGTCATAACAGGTAACATCATAGAGGCTGGTGGGATTTTATTTTGGAATATTGAGCATATTTGTGTAGTCAGTCTCATTTCAAGGCACGACATAAGGTAGTTGATTGTGTGTGTGTGTGTGTGTGTGTGTGTGTGTGTGTGTGTGTGTGTGTGTGTGTGTGTGTTGCTGAAAAATAATGAAAGGAGTAAAAGTAATGATTCACCATATAGTTGACTGTGGTGAGGGGTGGAGTAGGGTGAAGCAGGCAAAGGGGGGAAAAAGTGAGGAGGGTTGAGGAAGAACGGTAGCAGGATAGAATAGATGGCAGGTGCATGGGACAGGAATGTGGGGTCAGTAAGCTTGCTCTTGTGGCACTGTGGCAGTTGGGTGCAATGCACAGCAATGTGGATTTGGAAAGGGGGTGGGGTGCAGTGGAACATGGATCAGAAACTGCAGAGAGGGGTTGACAATGCATCAGTGAAGTTAGGGTCTTGGGGGTAAGGCTGTAAGTGGGTTTGCGATAAAGTCTAGTGAAGACTGCCACAATGATTGAGTTGAAAAGGATTTGTTGCAAGGATTATTTGCCACTATGTAATTCAGAGAAGTTAGTCTTCGGCAAAGGAGTCAGATGGCACAGGTTGTTTGAAGCAGCTATTGAAATTGAGCAAATTGTGCCCAGCTACATGTTCTGCCACTTGGTGGTCAACTACGTTCTTTGGTGTAGTTAGGTGATGGCCACTCATTTGGGTGAACAACTTGTTGGTTGTCGTGCTCGCATAAAGTGCTGTGCTGAAGTTGTCCTCCCCCCTCCCGGGTGCCCCACATCTCTTTTTGTGAGTACCAGCCCTTGCAGCAGCACTAATTCCCTTTCTGAGCTGCAAGTATGTCCTACTATTCTTTTTCCTCTCGACCTTTCCATTGGATGGTTTTCATGCTGGATCAGAATTGTGATTTTCAACACTAGTTTTGTTTCCTTCCGATGTTCTATAACTTTTCATTAATTATATGGTCACCTCGTTGGGACTGACTTGCCATTTGTTTTCAAAATAATTTTCCAGAAGTGCAGATTGTGCAGGGAAGGTCACCCATTTCATCATATATTCCATCTTTTTGTGCCTTTCTTTCTTAGTACCCTTCTTTTCATTTAAAGGTACTATGCCCAAAACCCAGCTTGGTACCATTCTGTTGGGGGTGGGGAGGGGGTCAAGTATCTGCATGGGGGTAGCTCCTTGACCACACTGGGATTGCACTGTTGGTGCTTGAACTGGGAACTACCCATATAAGTCAAGAATTTTGTGTCCGTCATGACTGGGGTATAGGGAATCCTGGCAATGTTTCATTGTTGTACTGGTCAGGTTGCTGTGGTTAGGTGGCACTCGAGGGGAGAGTCCACATTTGGAGTGGGTAATACTAGGACGATTCTTCTGCAATTTGCATTTCCCTCCAAGCAACACACTTTACACATAACCATTCTCCAATACTCTGCGGTTATTATGCATTCTTTCGGAACTGTGCTGATCCTGAAAGGGCATCTGGAGGGTTCTGTACTTTGGTTGATCCAGATGATGTCGGCAAAATTCATTCCCCTTCGTACCTTGCTAGAGCTATGTCAATTTGACCACATTAATCCAGCCTGTCGCCCCACCCTTTCTGCTGCTTGGGGACTTCAATGCACACCACCACATGTGCTGAAGTTACGGCTTTCTAATTGACAAGCTTCTCACAGACCATGACATGTGCCTCTTTTAAGTAATACATGACCTACCCACTTCAGTGCTGTGCATGGTGCCTTTTCAGCTATCAATCAAATGATCTCTTTCCCCTAATCTACCAATTCAGTGGTTCTTGCAGAACCCCTTGTGACCCACCTTGTGACAGCAGCAGCACTCTCTTCCTACCGGGCTCCCTTTCTACTGCAGAAGTGACAAGTTGAAGACATCCCCTTACCTTTCTTTCTCCACCAAACTGAATCCTATAATGAACCCTTCACTGACTGGAAGCATTTGAGACTCTTGCCTCACCAAATAACACGGCCCCAGGCCTGGATTCAGTTCAGTCAAATGAGCCAACACCTGAATGTTCCCCAAAGGCATCAGGCTCTTCTACTGTCTTTGGCTCTAAGGTGCCTTTCCCTTGCAATGGTGAGACAGCATATTTGCCCCAATACTTATGGCAGGCAAGAACCCAGCACATGTTGATAGTTACCAGCTGATTAGTCTGACCAACGTACTCTGTAAGCTGTTTGAAAAGATGGTTGCCCGCAGATTATACTGAGTTCTTGAATCTTGGGGCCTTAACTGTGGTTTTCAGGAGGGATGATCTACAACTGACCACCTGCTTAGGTTGGAAGCAGCAATCCGACAGTCTTATTCTAAATGCCAGCACTTTGCCACTTTGACCTGCATGAGGCATATGATACTGCTTAACGTGCTCATATTCTACTCGGCCTATATGACTGGGGATTTTGAGGTCCCCTACTGATCTTTATTTATCAGTTTTTATCCCACTGGTAGTTCTGGTTTAGAGTCAGCTCTTCACCCAGTTCCACATCAGTCCAAGAGAATGGTGTCCTGCAGGGCTCTGTGTTGTGTCACTCGCTTCCTCATCGCTACTAATGGTCTAGTGACCTCTGTTGGGCCACTGATCGCCCTTGCATTGTGTATTGACAGTTTTTGTGATTTACTGGACCCAGGTTTCATCCTGTCCGGATTATGATTGCCAGATTTATAGCTTGACAGCTCCTTCAACCTTAAAACTTTTACACCCAGCATGTGTGTAGATATGTTTTTACATCCCCTAACATTATATAATACCATTTGCTGCTGGGACCAGTATTCATGGCAGAGCTGACAGCTGTTACGAGAGCCATCCACTTTATTAAACGGGCCTCCCTTTACTGTTTAAATATTTACTGATTCAATGAGTAGTCTTCAGGCTATTGACCAATGCTGTTCTTGTCACTCTATGGTATCTGCTATTCATAAGCTTCCCACTGACCTTCGTTGTGTTGCCTGCTCGGCCGTCTTTCTCTGGATCCCAAGTCATGTGGGTATCCTGGGTAATGAAATGGCTGACAGTTTAGCTACAGGAGAACTTACTCATTCCGTGTTCACTTTGCTGATTCCGGTTTCTGAGTTACGCTTGCACATAAGATCTCTGCTTGTTCAGAGCAGCATCTGGTTGACTACTGCCCCATATAATAAACTTTGCACAATCAAGGAGATTGCTGCAGCATGGGACTCTTCTTTCCACTTCTTCTGGAAGGAATCTGTAGTCCTATGTTGTATCCACATCAGTCATACGAGATTAACCTCTGTTTTTCTTCTGTGTAACAGACATTCCCCACATTGTGATGTTGGAATCTTACAGACAGTTGCTCATATTTCGGTGGAATGCCCCCTCCTTTGGCTATCTGTGCTAAGTATGGACTTAGGGCTCATTGCCCTAATATTGGCAGATGGCTCTTGGATGGCGGAATTGGTCCTTGGTGGTTTTCATTCTCAGTTATAACTACCTCAGGAGGAAGGGCAGGGCAGTTGGGGAGGATGTTTGTCCCACTGCATTCCAGGTCTGGGGAATCCCCGATCCTACCTCCTGGAATAGGCTAATCTTTCATCCCTGTTTTATTCTGTTATAATTACTTTTAAATGTGGTTTGCCTCATTTCTGCTGCAACTAATTTCTATTCTTTGTGTTACACTTTAATAGTGGGTGCCCTTGACTGTAATGGACAAGGGGTGGGACAGCTGTGGATGAGATGTGTCTTATTGAGAGACAGTACACAAGAACAAACCCTCGTTGAGTTTGAAGTGGATCAATGTGTGGAAGTTGTCCTTTTCCGTATTTACACTTCTCCTTTCTCTCAACAAAAGTGTTGATGTTATATACAAAAGCTATAAATTTGACCATATTAATTTGTCAGTGGACCCAAAACATATTGTGCGGGCGTGGATGTACGCAAATTTTTTTTTTCTCCATCATTAAAGTTATGTATGGAAATGGTTGTTGTGTACATCGTTTGATTTTTCTTCCTCATTTCTTTTGCTTTACAGATGGTAGTCCTCATGGCCCTAGCAGATGGCATTTCACAGGTGAAGGTGGGCCCAGTGACACAGCATACCGAAACAGCTATTTACATTGCAAAATCTCTAAGTGAGGTGAGTAATCATGTTTTCTATAAATAACACTGATAGAAATGTCACATTTGGAAACGTGATTACAATAATATGACAAATCCATCCCAGATTTTCCTTTCTTTAACTGCAGTGTTGCTTGTTTTCATGTTATGCTGTAAAACTAAATTTTTGCAATAAGTGGACCTATACAACAGAAAATCTTCTTACAGTTAAGGTAGTCAGTCATTTTACTGTTAGGAGCAAGAGAGAAACAAAAGAGGAAAAGAAAGATTAGATTTGTACTTGTGACGGAGAGGAAAAGTAGTTCCTCTCAACCTCACATCGGCTGAGACAATAAACACAAAATGGTTCAGAAGTAAAAATAAATTAACATCCAAGATTAAAGTTCCAAACTACTTATAATGCGGTGCACCATAAAAAGGCTAGTCCAGAAAATGTGTGCGTTACAGCTGCTATCCATGTCAAAGTTCACCATGTAGTGGTAGACAAGTATGGTTTATTTGAACAATACATTGTTCTACAACTGTGTCAAAGTTGTTTGTGAGGTCAACATACATTTTCACCTCAAACATGTGATGCATGGCACTTCAGTTTCCATAAAACTTACTAACAATTGTGCCATTAGTTTACCACAAAGGCATGTGCATAGTTCATAAACTTGGCTGTCTCAGAAATACTGCTATCCTCTGTAGAGAATTAGATGATCTTTTTTAACATCTTTCATCAGTTAATTTCATCTGCAAATGACATCAAGGAGGTGGTGTGTATGTAGCACGCCAGACCCCTGAAGTGTGGCAGTAATACAGATAACAACACATTTATATCGAGCAACACATTGCAAATGTCGTGCAGATTGCAGAAGGCCCAGTGTAATGTGCTAGTTTATATTTGATAAAAATGTATTGTCAGACTAAAGTAGTGGGGTATATTAAGTATGCAACAAAATCTAAGTTCCTTCCTTGGATGGAAAAGGGATAGGTTGGGGCAAACAGGTCACTCGGACCCTAGGATGGGAAAGGTTAAAAAGGGAGTATTGTTTACAAAACTATTTAGCTAACCAGAAGAATGCGAGGCAATTTGTAATTTTGTGTTTTTCTTTTGCTGTCCATACAGTCTTCATCCCCAGCTGCCAAAAGTATGTAATTCATGACTTAGTTAAATAATACTGCATTTTAATACTTCCTTGCAGTATGTTGATCAACCACTATTTCTGTTTTAACATTGAATCTGAGACTGACTTGGAAATTTGATCTGTCTAGTTCCTGTATTATTTCTTGCAAACAGTACAATGCAATCGGGAAAACGAAGGTGGTTCAGCTTATTCCCTTGATGCACAGTCCTTTCTTTGCACCTGGAGGAGTAGAAAATTTCTTTTATACAAAATGACAGTTTTAGAGCCTAGGTGTCTCCCCTACCCCCTCCGATGTGTTAAATAATGCCCCAAATGTTTTACAGCTATTAATAAAAAAGCTCATTACAAGTAACATAGTTTAATTGAATTCTCGGTTGTGTAAAAGGAAACAGGAGTCATCATTCATAAACATTCATGTGCAGAGTATGGCAATGTGCTAGGAGTGATTTCAAGTGATGGATTAAGAGAGTTAGTGCCAGGAAGTGCAGGAACAGAGCTCAGTGATCAGCTATGTTTAGGAGACCCTGTCACAGCCACTGCTGCTGACATTTGAATCACTCTGGCTTCCATTTATTTGGAACACACATGGATTCTCTACGAGGAATACTTCGAAGAAGGGAGTGTAATTCATGTAGAGAAAACATGGCCTCAAGCACAGGACAAGAGCTTTTACCAATGCGCAATATATGGTCTTAAACTTTGCTGACTTGTTGTTGTTGTTGTTGTTGTTGTTGTTGTTGTTGTTGTTGTGGTCTTCAGTCCTGAGGCTGGTTTGATGCAGCTCTCCATGCTACTCGATCCTGTGCAAGCTTTTTCATCTCCCAGTACCTACTGCAACCTACATCCTTCTGAATCTGCTTAGTGTATTCATCTCTTGGTCTCCCTCTACGATTTTTACCCTCCACGCTGCCCTCCAATGCTAAATTTGTGATCCCTTGATGCCTCAAAACATGTCCTACCAACCGATCCCTTCTTCTAGTCAAGTTGTGCCACAAACTTCTCTTCTCCCCAATCCTATTCAACACTTCCTCATTAGTTATGTGATCTACCCATCTAATCTTCAGCATTCTTCTGTAGCACCACATTTCGAAAGCTTCTATTCTCTTCTTGTCCAAACTAGTTATCATCCATGTTTCACTTCCATACATGGCTACACTCCATACAAATACTTTCAGAAACGATTTCCTGACACTTAAGTCTATACTCGACGTTAACAAATTTCTCTTCTTCAGAAACGATTTCCTTGCCATTGCCAGTGTACATTTTATATCCTCTCTACTTCGACCATCATCAGTTATTTTACTCCCTAAATAGCAAAACTCCTTTACTACTTTAAGTGTCTCATTTCCTGATCTAATTCCCTCAGCATCACCCGATTTAATTTGACTACATTCCATTATCCTCGTTTTGCTTTTGTTGATGTTCATCTTATATCCTCCTTTCAAGACACTGTCCATTCCGTTCAACTGCTCCTCCAAGTCCTTTGCTGTCTCTGACAGAATTACAATGTCATTGGCGAACCTCAAAGTTTTTACTTCTTCTCCATGAATTTTAATACCTACTCCGAATTTTTCTTTTGCTTCCTTTACTGATTGCTGAATATACAGATTGAATAACATCGGGGAGAGGCTACAATCCTGTCTCACTCCTTTCCCAACCACTGCTTCCCTTTCATGCCCCTCGACTCTTATAACTGCCATCTGGTTTCTGTACAAATTGTAAATAGCCTTTCTCTCCCTGTATTTTACCCCTACCACCTTCAGAATTTGAAAGAGAGTATTCCAGTTAACATTGTCAAAAGCTTTCTCTAAGTCTACAAATGCTAGAAACATAGGTTAGCCTTTTCTTAATCTTACTTCTAAGTTAAGTCGTAAGGTTAGTATTGCCTCATGTGTTCCAACATTTCTACGGAATCCAAACTGATCTTCTCCGAGGTCCGCTTCTACCAGTTTTTCCATTCACCTGTAAAGAATTCGCGTTAGTATTTTGCAGCTGTGACTTATTAAACTGATAGTTCGGTAATTTTCACATCTGTCAACACCTGCTTTCTTTGGGATTGGAATTATTATATTCTTCTTGAAGTCTGAGGGTATTTCGCCTGTCTCATACATCTTGCTCACCAGATGGTAGAGTTTTGTCATGACTGGCTCTCCCAAGGCCGTTAGTAGTTCTAATGGAATGTTGTCTACTCCCGGGGCCTTGTTTCGACTCAGGTCTTTCAGTGCTCTGTCAAACTCTTCATGCAGTATCTTATCTCCCATTTCGTCTTCATCTACATCCTCTTCCATTTCCATAATATTGTCCTCAAGTACATCGCCCTTGTATAAACCCTCTATATACTCCTTCCACCTTTCTGCCTTCCCTTCTTTGCTTAGAACTGGGTTTCCATCTGAGTTCTTGATATTCATACAAGTGGTTCTCTTCTCTCCAAAGGTCTCTCTAATTTTCCTGTAGGCAGTATCTATCTTACCCCTAGTGAGACAAGCCTCTACATCCTTACATTTGTCCTCTAGCCATCCCTGCTTAGCCATTTTGCACTTCCTGTCGATCTCATTTTTGAGACGTTTGTATTCCTTTTTGCCTGCTTCATTTACTGCATTTTTATATTTTCTCCTTTCATCAATTAAATTCAATTTTTCTTCTGTTACCCAAGGATTTCTATTAGCCCTTGTCTTTTTACCTACTTGATCGTCTGCTGCCTTCACTACTTCATCCCTCAAAGCTACCCATTCTTCTTCTACTGTATTTCTTTCCCCCATTCCTGTCAATTGTTCCCTTATGCTCTCCCTGAAACACTCTACAACCTCTGGTTCTTTCAGTTTATCCAGGTCCCAACTCCTTAAATTCCCACCTTTTTGCAGTTTCTTCAGTTTCAATCTGCAGTTCATAACCAATAGATTGTGGTCAGAATCCACATCTGCCCCTGGAAATGTCTTACAATTTAAAACCTGGTTCCTAAATCTCTGTCTTACCATTATATAATCTATCTGATACCTTTTAGTATCTCCAGGATTCTTCCAGGTATACAACCTTGATATTGCTGATATAAGCTCATAGAATGTGATGGAGATTGTAGAAAATAGTACACGTAAAAGAAATGTTGATTGATACTGTCAAAAATCCTCTCTTAAGAATAAATGTGTTCTAAAAAAGAAATTGCAGGGCATTAATTACTGAGTAACTCTCATAAAATTTTAGAATACTCAGTCCTAATTATGATGACATTCTAAACATTCTTTACTCCCCTTTATAACTTACCCTATTGCCCAGGTGGCTAAGCTATTTCAGTTTCTTATGTTAAGTTCACCCATGGTGAACATCTACATGTAGATGTAGATGGTCTGTGGGTAGTGTCTTTGATTACTAGTTAAAATGTCCTGGGTCCCAAGTTAGAACCCAGTCATAGCTTAAATTTTAAATGAACATCAGCAGTGGTGGCAGCCGATGAGTTCCGGCATAAAAATACATTATTCTGTCAATGACCTTCTCAGAGTGGTTGGAGGAGCAGGCTGAGTTTCATGGCACTCTCTTGCTTATAGGGTGAGAAACAGCTCTTATAACATGGAATTCTCAGAAATGATCAGTGGAATGAGGATGCAGAATGCAGTGGAAACCAATGCATTAAAGACCTCTAATTGAAAAAGTGCTGTGATGTTCTCTCCCAGTGGCAAAAGATGCCATATTAGTCCCTCATTCAGATCTCTGGGAGGGGACTGCCAAGGGGGAGGTGACCATGAGGAAAACATGGAATAATAAATGATGGGATAACTTTCTAAGAGTCTGAGCATAGAATGTAAGAAATTTGAATGTAGTAGGAAAGCTATAAAATCTGATGAAAAGGGAAAAATCAAAGGCTCAACGTAGGTGTAGTGGGGGTCAGTGAAGGGTAATGAAAAGGAGATCAGGATTTCTGGTCAGCCATATATAGGGTAATATCAACAGCAGCAGAAAATGGAATAGAAGGATTGGGGTTTGTTATTGATAGAAAGATTGGGCAGAGAGTGAGTTACTGTGAACAGTTCAGTGATAGGGTTGTTCTCATTAGAACTGATGCAAACTGACGACAATAGTTCAGGTACACATACCAACATTGCAAGTAGCAGATGAAGATAAAGTTTATGAGGCTATTGAATGGTTAATTCAGTATGTAAAGGGGGATGGAAATCTAATAGTTACGGGGTATCGGAATGTGGTTGCAGGTGAAAAAATAGAAGAAAGGGCTACGGGAGAATATGGGCTTGGCAATAGGAATGAGAAAGTAGAAACACTAATTGAGTCCTGTAATAAATTTCAGATCTTAATAGTGAAGACCCTGTTCAAAAATCATAATAGGTGATATACTTCGAAAAGATCCAGAGGCAAGGGACAGTTCCAGCTGGATTATGTCATGGCCAGTCAGAGATTCTGAAATCAGATACTGGATTGTTAGGTGTACCCAGGTACGGATATAGACTCAGATAATACTTTAGTAATGACGAAGAGTAAATTGAAGTTCGTGAATAGTCTGAAAGAATCAATGTGGAAGGAAGTTGGATACTGTAATACTGAGGGATGATGAGGCACATTTGAAGGTCACTAAAGATGTGGATACTGCAATAAGGAAAACCAGAGTAGGCAGTTCAGCTGAAGAGAAATGTACGTCTCTGAAAAGAGCATTCACAGATGTTGAACAAGCAAACGTAGGTACACTGCGAATAAACTTTGGGTAACAGATGAAATGGTTAAATTGATCAACGAAAAAGGTATATAAATGTTCAGGGAAATGAGAGGAATAGAGCAATACATGATCCAGTCACATTATGACCACTGCATATATTTGTCAACCTGCAGTAACCTCTCCCAGATGGCCAGTGGCAGCTCCAGCAGTGGAGGGTATATAAAGCGTTTCAAGGTGCTGAAAACAGTGCAGTCATTATTGTTCTGTTGAAATGGAGCAATTTATCTGATATCCAAAAGGGCATGATCATTGGCTTCAGGGCCGAGGATGGAAGCATTTCCAAAAGTACTAAGTTTATGAACTGTTTGTGTGCTGCTGTGGTTAAAGCAAATGGTTAAAAAAAATCAAAATGTCACTATCCAAAAATGGTGCCAAGGCAACCGTGGTGTTCTAAGGGCCATAAATGACAGGTGAACAATAGCTGTGGAGAGGTGTACAGGCAAATAGATGTCCAACTGTTCAGCAACTGGCGGCCCAGATGAACCAAGGGGCAACCTGAACAACTGTTCAGTGCAGGCCTCCACATCAGGCACCTGGTTCATGCACCCGTGCTGACTGCTGTTCAGCAGTGACAAAGGCTAGAATTGGGATTCCAATTCCACAACTGGATGTCAGCTGACTGGCAACAGGTGGCTATTTCAGATAAATCTCATTTTGTGCCCCATTGAACAGATGGCAAACACGCTGCAACAATTGTCAGAAGGGTCCAGGCCAGAGGCGGATGCAGTAAGGTCTGGAGAATGTTTTTGTGGCATTCCCTGGGTGAACCCGTCATTCTGGAAGCCACAGTGGATCAACAAAAGCATGCATCTATCCTTGGAGACCATGTTCAGCCCTACATGCAGTGTGTTTTTCTTTGGCATGGTGGCATATACCAGCAGGACAATGCAGAGTGTATACAGTTTGCAGTATATGTGCATGGTTTGAAAAGTACCAGGATGAGTTTACCATACTCCCATGGCTACCGTACTCATGGATTTAAGCCCAATGAAGAATCTGTGGGGCCATCTCGACTGGGCTGTTCGTGCCGTCGATCCTCAGCCAAGAAATCTAGTGCAGTGAGTCGTGGCACTGGAGCTTGCCAGGGTCCACCTTCCTGTTGGTTCCTCTCAGAACTTCACGGTCTCTCTTCCTGCACGTCTTGCAGCAATCTGCATGGCAAAAGGTGGTTATTCAGGCTGTTGACAGGTGGTCACATTAATGTAACTGTACGGTATATAAATCATTTAGGAATGAAATATAGCAAGTGCAGGGCAACCAAGGCAAAATGGCTACAGGAAAGATGTAAAGAAATTGAAAAAGAAATGATCACTGGAAGGCTGACTCGGCACAAAAAAAAAAGTCAAAACAACCTCCGGTGAAATTAAAAGCAAGGTTGGCAACATTAAGAGTGCAATGGGAATTCCAGTGTTACACAATTCCAGTGTTACACACAGGAGAGGGAGAGAGAGGGCAGGGGGGGGGGGGGAGGGAGGGGGAGAGAGAGAGAGAGAGAGAGAGAGAGAGAGAGAGAGAGAGAGAGTTGGGGGGGGGGGGAGAATACATTGTAGGTGTCGGTGAGGGGGGAGTACTTGTCTGATGGGATAATAGGAGAAGAAATTGGAGTCAACATGGAAGAGATGGTCATAATTTAAAAGAGCTCTGAAAGACTGGAGATCAAATAAGGCAGAAAGGATAGATAACATTCCATTGGAATTTCTAAACTAATTGAGAGAAATGGCAACCAATGTTGGTGTGTAGAATCCAAGACTGGCGACGTACCTTCAGACTTTCAGAAAAATCCCATCCACACAATTTCGAATATAGTAAGGACACACAAGAGTGAAAAGTACCACACAATCAGCTGTTAAAGTTGATGCATCCAAGCTCCTTACCAGAATAATATACAGAAGAATGGAAAAGAAAATTGAGGAACAGTTAGATGACAATCAGTTTAAGAAAGGTAAAGGCACCACAGAGACAATGCTGACATTGTGCTTGATAATGGAAGCAAGGCTGGAGAGAAATAAAGGTATGCTCAAAGGATTTGTTGACCTAGTAAAATCTAAAATGGTGAAAGAGGTTTGAAATTCTGAGAAAAAAAGGAAGTAAGCTATAGGGAGACAGTCCTATGTTCAGTCAATTCATAGTTTCTCAAGGCCATTTTGTACAGATTTTCTTGAAACTGGAGTCGAAAGCTTTCTCATAATACATGGATCATTGACAGAGCAGTAAGTCATACCCATTGTTCGAGCCTGTAATTTCCTTTGTGACTTTCAAATGGACCATTGTAATGTCTGCATGAAAATCCAGCTTGTTAATATGTTTGTCAGATTGAAACCCAATGTTCTTTCTCGTGGTTGGTGATGTTGCTGCAGCCAGAGCTCACTGCAGAGTCGTAGAGGTCAGTCGTACATCAGCGCTCTGAGGTACATGCATTTACTAAACAGTAGTCCCTTAGACCAGTATAATTTACTAAACAGTTTAGTGAAATAATTTATAAACTGGATAAATAAATCCTGTGGATTTAATAATGTTGTTGAAACAGGAGAATTGTTCTTTAAACCCAGTAAATATTTATTGCAAGTAGTTCACACGATTGTGATTCAAGGCTCTATGTAGTCATAGATTCAAATGAAAACAAAGATATATAATTAATGTAGATGACAGAGCACTGTAAATAGAATATGTGCGTTGGAAAGATCCTTTAAAAACCCATGAATCGAGAAATTTCAAAGCAAGCACTCATAGTCAGACAGCACAATTTCTCAGTGTTTCTTGCAAGATTAAAATGATGCTCAATATCCTAAACAATTACTTCAAAAACGAATAAAAAAGTTCATCACATGACGCAAGTCTCAATACAAACAGCTGCTAAATAATTAAAGATATCAGCTGTCTCGAGTCTCGCATATAATGTCCTTATTGTTGCTCCTCGAACTCAATCACCAAAAGCCAATGTCCAATATTTTTAAGTCAAATGATTTGTACCCAAACAAAGCTGCTTCACTGCCTAGACAATCTTGACTACCGTCAAGCACATCCACTGACACAGTACCATTTGCAAAAGACAAAACCTTCCTTTTCGAAAGAATGAAACCAGAAGACCAGTGTCCACACATGCACTGCTGCTCTCCCTTAAAGCGCACGCACACGCACTTTCTCTCTCTCTCTCTCTCTCTCTCTCTCTCTCTCTCTCTCTACTGAATCCATGTTAAATATTGAAACAATGACCATCATTAAAAATTAAGGCTATTTGCATGTATTTACTTATTATTGGAATAATCCCACAACTATTAAGGTCATTTTGCGACCTCTCACTAAAAAAAAAAAAAAAAAAAGAGGCAAAATCCTTAAACGTGCTTGCATCTGTTTTTAAAATGTGAACTAGTTAGTCACAGTTATACATATGGCCAGCTTTAGCAAACTGTTGTTCTGACCTCTAGATATATTTGCTTTCATGCAAATGTTAAACGTTTTTTTATACACACTTCCATAGCCGTTCAATATAACTTCTTTTTATGACTAGTTACACAATCATTTAAAGCATATTTAATAGTTGGCTGTAGATATTATCTGGCAAGACACAGTGAGGAACTAGGTAACTCATTCTGCCCTCACACTACATGTAGCTTGTGGAGGATTTGACTTTGGCACATTTGCATATCTATATTTTAGGAAACCAATTGTAACTTTTAATATACATGCAGGATTTGGAATGTAGCTTGTTGTGATGTTTGCTGATGTAATCAGCTTTCGTTTGATGCCTTATATTATGTGATGCTTCAATGGTTTAATTTTCCAGCATAATATTCATAATTAAAAACAGTTGTAACTTTCTTAATACTTATTGTAGAACTATACTTGCCACTGGTTTCCATTTTTGTGAATTAAGTGTTGTTATGGCAGTGTTCCAGTTTTTCAGGAATTGTACTACTATGATACTCTGCAAATAATTTTGCTAGTTTGTTTCAATTTTCCTCCAGCTTTAATCTTCACTGCTGAGAAACCTTTTTGAGGCACCTTTATTTACTTCAGACATATTTGTGCCTCATCTGGCATCATTTTGAAACTATATTATTTTCATTATTCACCATCTGCACGTATATTGTGCTATACAGACATTTAAAGAAATAGTAGAATCCTCAATACTATAATGTAATTTTGTATGTCATCTGAAGCTATTTTTGTTTGCAGGCAAAATTCAACATCATTAAGCAAGGACCGAATTCGAACATCATAGAGTGCACTGGAATAGGCCTGCTTAATCCTGTTTAATAGCCAGCTGTGATCATAATATTGAAATAATGTGTGGCATTATCCTAATTATTTTGGAAACAGATGAAGTTCCCTTTTTTAATATCTCATATTTATTCCTATAATAACATATGTTGAACATATGACTTGTGTGCCCAAAAAACTGATATCTTACACTAGTGGTATCATTAAAAGAAACCTTATTGTTGTTTGCTGATTGTGATAAGCAAAGCTGCGTGAAATATACTCTCTTAAAGTACCAAAATTATGTTGCCTTTATTCCTTCACTTCCTTGTGCTAGTTTTGTAGCCCAGTACAAATAGCTATATATTGAGTAAATGACATAATGTAACTGTTAGTGTAGAATAATATTTAGTACATATATTTAAAAAAAATTGTGGAAGGAAGGTTCACAGCTGGAGACAGATAATTTGATGGTAAGGCCATTCGAGGGCATTCCATGAGCCAAGCTACAACGCAGGAACAGTACTTGGGGCTATGGATAAGGAAACTTTGTGTATTGATGCAGATGGAAACAGAAAGGATCATGGTGGTGGATAAAAACACGTAAATATAAGTAGATATAATTGGTAACAAGTGCTCTTTCTGATCTTGATGCACGGTCAGTTAGGATAAATGATTGTCTTAAAGTACAGATACTCTTCATGGGAAATCGGAAAAAGTAATGACACCAGGACAAATGTTTCTAAGAGGAGTTACCAGAGATGATCTGGAATCAAATTTATAATGAGACAAATATTAACATAAATTTAATCTATTCCATAATAAATTCATATCATTATTTGAAAATAGCTTTGGTGTGACGTCATAAGCGCGTGACTGCGTGTGAGATCGCTCTCTAAGTTTTCATCTATTTTTAGGTTGCAGATATATATTTTAACGGTTTTTGTGATAATATTTACTATATAAGTGACTTATTAGTGGTTTCTTCATTCACCTCTGCCTTTCTTGTGTTGTGACCTGATATTTGTGAGTGTTTTTTATCGAGCAACTTAACCTCTTACCCGTGTTTACATTCCACGCTGACCAGCTTCAGCTGTAGCGGCGCATCGAAAGCTAAGTACTAATTAATTGTTTGTGTATAGTAGTTTATTTAGGAACT
The DNA here is from genome assembly GCF_023898315.1 of Schistocerca nitens. Classification (NCBI taxonomy): domain Eukaryota; kingdom Metazoa; phylum Arthropoda; class Insecta; order Orthoptera; family Acrididae; genus Schistocerca; species Schistocerca nitens. The sequence goes on from NC_064619.1 coordinate 662,696,736, forward strand.
TTAGTAGTCTTCAACCGGTGTTCTTGGTGTTTTCCGGTGAAATAACTTCAGAAGAAATTTTTGCGAACTGCTTTCAGTTTCGTTACTGTAATTAGACGTTTGATTTTCTTTCTGTGTTAGTATTTTGTTATATTCTCATTTGTTGTTGATTAATACTGTCAATAATAGTAGTAAGTTTCCTTGTAGAGCAAGTTTGTGATATTGTAGTCAGTTTTTAACATCATCTTATTGTAGTAGCGGAACTTAGATAAAGTTGTTCTCTTGTTTCAATAACTGTAAAATTTTACTATGGGTGAGAAGTGTGGGCTTTGCCGTAGGTTCGTGAGTAGTGGATTGTGGTGTTAGACTTGTTCGAAGTATTTTCACTGGGGGGAATGCAGTGGGGAAGCCAGTGGGCATTCTGGTGAGATCGTCTCCTGGAACTGCAGGTTATGTAGCAAGAGTAAGTTGATAGAGGAGCAGGAGCGTAAGATCTGTGCCCTTCAGGTGCAGTTGAAAAATGCACAGGAGCAAGATAGGATGAGGAGGGAGAAGGGGGTTGGGGAATGGGAGCTGGCTGTTGGCAAGAGATCTGTTAGGAGGAGGAGACTTTCAGATAGTTTTACTATTGGTGTTTGTAATAGATATGACCAACTGTCAGAGTCTAGTGGAGAGGAATCTCTAGTAGCTGTAGATGTAGGAAGTATGCAGCAGACCTCAGTAGTTACGGTGGCTAGGACAGTTGCAAAGTCTAAGAGAAAGAAGAAGGTTCTGCTGTTAGGTAGTTCTCATGGTAGAGGTGTAGGCCAGCAGTTGCAGGAAGTTTTGGGGAGTGAGTACCAGGTCACCAGCATTGTGAAGCCTAATGCAGGATTGGCTCAGGTGACTTTTAACATAGGGGGGTTATGTAGGGATTTTACAAAAGAGGATCAGATAGTGATTGTGGGTGGGGCTGGTAATAGTATTGGTAGGGATGGGGAGTATGAGATAGATGGTGACCTGGAAAAGATAGCCACTCAGACTGGCAACACGAATGTGCATTTCATGGAACTGTTTCAGCGTCACAATCGGCCTCATCTTAATACAGCCATCAGGCGTAATAACATGAGACTTGGGGGTGTGCGAATGACAGAAGGCATGAGTCACATTTCAGTGGTGTCGGTGGAGTCTATCAGCAGGACGGGTTTCACTAGACATGGCCTGCACCTCAACAGGTATGGAAAGGGGAGGTTGGCAAAGCTTATAGGTGACAGCATAGGTGGGGGTGGTGGGATCACTCATGGGAAAATTGCGGTAGTTGTGTGTGTTAGAGCTGTACCTTTTTTAGATTGAAGTCAGCTGACAGGTATTCCTGCTTAAGGGAAGTCTCTCTAACAAAGAAACCACTTTCGACAAAGCTTAGGTATCCGATTAATGAGGGAATTAGTACATTTCATCAAAACATACAAGGCATTAGAGATAAAGTTAGTGAACTGCTTATAGATGTTGACTCTGAAATTATTGGTATATCTGAACACTTCTTAAATAAGGAGATAATTCAGAGGCTTCCTTTACCAGGATACAGGTTGGCTAGCAGCTTTTCTAGGAGCTCTTTGCGGTGTGGGGGAGTAGCCATGTATGTGAAAAACTGTATCCCATTTGAGTCAATCGATGTTTTAAAGTACTGAACTGAAAAGGTGTTTGAATGTTGTGCAGGTGTGGTTAAATTTAGTGGAGCTAAACTTCTTACTGTTGTTATTTATATATCCCCAGACTCCGATTTCACAACATTTTTGCTAAAGCTAGAGGAGGTTCTTGGTTCACTTTATAGGAAATACAAAAAGTTAGTTATACGAGGTGTGGCTAGAAAAAAACCGGACTAGTACTGGTGAAACAATAAAACGAATGCAATAAGGCTGAAAGTCGCGTGGCCTGTCACGTGACTCTCGCTCCGCCTACTGCTCGAGTTTCATCTGCCTCGTGCGCTCAGTCTGCCCGTGGCGTCTGTTTTAAGTAGTTGACGTTTTGTCTGTGCGTCGGAAAATGTTGAGTGTACAGAAAGAACAGCGTGTTAACATCAAATTTTGTTTCAAACTAGGAAAATCTGCAAGTGAAACGTTTGTAATGTTACAACAAGTGTACGGCGATGATTGTTTATCGCGAACACAAGTGTTTGAGTGGTTTAAACGATTTAAAGATGGCCGCGAAGACACCAGTGATGACACTCGCACTGGCAGGCCATTGTCAGCAAAAACTGATGCAAACATTGAAAAAATCGGTAAACTTGTTCGACAAGATCGCCGTTTAACAATCAGAGCAGTGCCTGAGTTAACAGGAGTTGACAAGGAAAGTGTCGAACAAGTTTACCGATTTTTTTCAATGTTTGCATCAGTTTTTGCTGACAATGGTCTGCCAGTGCGAGTGTCATCACTGGTGTCTTCGCGGCCATCTTTAAATCGTTTAAACCACTCAAACACTTGTGTTCGCGATAAACAATCATCGCCGTACACTTGTTGTAACATTACAAACGTTTCACTTGCAGATTTTCCTAGTTTGAAACAAAATTTGATGTTAACACGCTGTTCTTTCTGTACACTCAACATTTTCCGACGCACAGACAAAACGTCAACTACTTAAAACAGACGCCACGGGCAGACTGAGTGCAGGAGGCAGATGAAACTCGAGCAGTAGGCGGAGCGAGAGTCACATGACAGGCCACGCGACTTTCAGCCTTATTGCATTCGTTTTATTGTTTCAGCAGTACTAGTCCGGTTTTTTTCTAGCCACACCTCGTATGTGGTGACTTCAATATAAATTGTATAAGTGATTGTGCAAGGAAAAGGATGCTGGTAGACCTCCTTAATTCATATAATCTTATGCAAACCGTATTCTTTCCAATGAGAGTGCAAGGGAACAGTAGAACAACCATAGACAATATTTTTGTTCATTCGTCATTACTAGAAGGGCATTCTGTTAGCAAAATGGTGAATGGCCTTTCAGATCATGATGCACAAATTTTAAGTCTAAAAGATTTTTGTGCTGCAACACATGTTAAATATAGTTACCAACTTTTTAGGAAAGCTGATCCAGTTGCTGTAGAGACTTTTGTAAACCTTATCAAGGAACAAGAGTGGCAAGATGTTTATAGTGCTGATACAGTAGACAATAAATATAATGCTTTCCTCAAGACTTTTCTCGTTCTCTGTGAAAGTTGCTTTCCGTTAGAACGTTCAAAACAGGGTACTAGCACAAACAGGCAGCCTGGGTGGCTGACTAAAGGTATAAGAATATCTTGTAGAACAAAGTGGCAATTATATCAAAACGTTAGAAACAGTCACAATCTAAATGCAATAGCCCATTACAAACAGTATTGTAAGGTGCTTAAAAAAGTTATTAGGAAGGCAAAAAGTATGTGGTATGCAGATAGAATAGCTAAGTCTCAGGATAAAATTAAAACCATATGGTCAGTCGTAAAGGAAGTGGCTGGTCTGCAGAGACAGGTCGAGGATATAGAATCAGTGCGTAGTGGGAATGTCCGTGTTACTGATAAGTCGCATATATGTACACTATTTAATAATCACTTTCTGAATATAGCAGGTGAACTAAATAGAAACCTAGTCCCAAGAGGGAATCATATAGCGCTCGTAGAAAAAAGTGTTCAGAGACTGTTACCTGAAATGCTCCTCCATGATACTGACAAGAGGGAGATTGAGTTAATAATTAAATCACTAAAGACCAAGAATTCTCATGGATATGACGGGGTATCTAGCAGAATACTGAAGTATTGTTTCATGTATGTTAGCCCAGTACTTAGCCATATCTGTAACTTTTCCTTTAGGAGTGGTCGGTTTCCTGACCGATTAAAGTACTCGGTAGTGAAGCCACTTTATAAAAAGGGAGACAGGGATAATGTTGATAATTATAGACCTATTTCTATGCCATCGGTGTTTGCTAAAGTTATCGAGAAGGTTGTATATACAAGGTTGCTGCAGCATTTAAATTCACATAATTTGCTGTCAAATGTACAGTTTGGTTTTAGAAATGGCTTAACAACTGAAAATGCTATAGTCTCTTTTCTCTGTGAGGTTTTGGACGGATTAAATAAAAGTTTGCGAACGTTAGGTGTTTCCTTTGATTTAACGAAGGCTTTTGACTGTGTTGACCACAGAATATTACTACAGAAGTTGGAACATTATGGAGTAAGGGGAGTAGCTTACAATTGGTTCGCCTTTTACTTTAAGAACAGAAAGCAGAAGGTAATTCTCCGCAATATTGAGAGTGGTAATGATGTTCAGTCCCAATGGGGCACTGTTAAATGGGGCGTTCCCCAAGGATCGGTGCTGGGGCCACTGCTGTTTCTTATTTATATAAATGATATGCCTTCTAGTATTACAGGTGATTCAAAAATATTTCTGTTTGCTGATGACACCAGCTTGGTAGTGAAGGATCTTGTGTGTAATATTGAAACATTATCAAATAATGTAGTTCATGAAATAAGTTCGTGGCTTGTGGAAAATAATTTGATGCTAAATCACAGTAGGACTCAGTTTTTACAGTTTCTAACTCACAATTCAACAAGAACTGATATTTTAATCAGACAGAATGGGCATGTTATAAGCGAGACGGAACAGTTCAAGTTCCTAGGCGTATGGATAGATAGTAAGCTGTTGTGGAAAGCCCATGTTCAGGATCTTGTTCAGAAACTAAATGCCGCTTTTTTTTACCATTAGAACAGTATCTGAAATAAGTGATATTTCAACACCAAAAGTAGTCTACTTCGCATATTTTCATACGCTTCTGTCATATGGTATTATTTTTTGGGGTAATTCTTCTGATTCAAAAAGGGTATTTTTGGCTCAAAAACGGGCTGTTCGAGCTATGTGTGGTGTAAGTTCGAAAACCTCTTGTCGACCCCTATTCAATAGTCTAGGAATTTTGACATTGCCCTCACAGTATACATTTTCTTTAATGTCGTTTGTTGTTAGCAATATTAGCTTATTCCCAAGAGTTAGCAGCTTTCACTCAGTTAATACTAGGCAGAAATCAAATCTGCATGTGGAATGCACTTCCTTGACTCTTGTGCAGAAAGGAGTGCAGTATTCTGCTGCATCCATTTTCAATAAGCTACCACAAGAGCTAAAAAATCTTAGCAGTAGCCCAAACGCTTTTAAGTCAAAACTGAAGAGTTTCCTCATGGCTCACTCCTTCTACTCTGTCGAGGAGCTCCTGGAAGAGCTAAAAAACTAAACAAATTCCAGTGTTACATTCTCGATTTTCTTTATTTAAACTAACGACGTGTTGCCTGAATATGTTTCTTATATTTCATTTTATCTGTTTCTACAATTGTGTTGTAATTTCATGTATTGACTTGTTCCATGACCATGGAGACTTCTCCTTAGTGTGGTCCCACGGAACAATAAATAAATAAATAAATTAAAAATATATAAAACCTAATCAGAAAGGACATTAAACAACCATGTAAAAAATCATGGGTCGCTAAGGGAATTAAAGTAAACTATCTGTTTGCAAGAACAATAGAGCTTACGCAGTTGTTGCACACTAGAGAAACTCCGCAAAGTTCCAAAAATCGGTAAACTTGTTCGACAAGATCGCCGTTTAACAATCAGAGCAGTGTCTGAGTTAACAGGAGTTGACAAGGAAAGTGTCGAACAAGTTTACCGATTTTTTCAATGTTTGCATCAGTTTTTGCTGACAATGGTCTGCCAGTGCGAGTGTCATCACTGGTGTCTTCGCGGCCATCTTTAAATCGTTTAAACCACTCAAACACGTGTTCGCAATAAACAATCATCGCCATACACTTATTGTAACATTACAAACGTTTCACTTGCAGATTTTCCTAGTTTGAAACAAAATTTGATGTTAACACGCTGTTCTTTCTGTACACTCAACATTTTCCGACGCACAGACAAAACGTCAACTACTTAAAACAGACGCCACGGGCAGACTGAGTGCAGGAGGCAGATGAAACTCGAGCAGTAGGCGGAGCGAGAGTCACGTGACAGGCCACGCGACTTTCAGCCTTATTGCATTCGTTTTATTGTTTCAGCAGTACTAGTCCGGTTTTTTTTCTAGCCACACCTCATATATATATAGTTTTTAAATATGTCTGCTTGTGTCTGCATATGTGTGGATGGATATGTGTGTGTGTGCGAGTGTATACCCGTCCTTTTTTCCCCCTAAGGTAAGTCTTTCCGCTCCCGGGATTGGAATGACTCCTTATCCTCTCCCTTAAAACCCACATCCTTTCGTCTTTCCCTCTCCTTCCCCTCTTTCCTGATGAGGCAACAGTTTGTTGCGAAAGCTTGAATTTTGTGTGTATGTTTGTGTTTGTTTGTGTGTCTGTCGACCTGCCAGCACTATCATTTGGTAAGTCAAGAGAGATGATGTGACTTACCAAACGAAAGTGCTGGCACGTCGATAGACACACAAACATACACACAAAATTCAAGCTTTCGCAACAAACTGTTGCCTCATCAGGAAAGAGGGAAAGACGAAAGGATGTGGGTTTTAAGGGAGAGGGTAAGGAGTCATTCCAATCCCGGGAGTGGAAAGACTTACCTTAGGGGGGAAAAAAGAACGGGTATACACTCGCGCACACACACACAAATCCATCCACACATATACAGACCAAGCAGACATATTTAAAGACAAAGAGTTTGGGCAGAGATGTCAGTCGAGGCAGAAGCGGAGAGGCAAAGATGTTGTTGAATGACAGGTGAGGTATGAGTGGCAGCAACTTGAAATTAGCGGAGATTGAGGCCTGGTGGATAACGGGAAGAGAGGATATATTGAAGAGCAAGTTCCCATCTCCGGAGTTCGGATAGGTTGGTGTTAGTGGGAAGTATCCAGATAACCCGGACGGTGTAACACTGCGCCAAGATGTGCTGGCCTTGCACCAAGGCATGTTTAGCCACAGGGTGATCCTCATTACCAACAAACACTGTCTGCCTGTGTCCATTCATGCGAATGGACAGTTTGTTGCTGGTCATTCCCACATAGAATGCATCACAGTGTAGGCAGGTCAGTTGGTAGATCACGTGGGTGCTTTCACACATGGCTCTGCCTTTGATCGTGTACACCTTCCGGGTTACAGGACTGGAGTAGGTGGTGGTGGGAGGGTGCATGGGACAGGTTTTACACCGGGGGCGGTTACAAGGGTAGGAGCCAGAGGGTAGGGAAGGTGGTTTGAGGATTTCATAGGGATGAACTAAGAGGTTACGAAGGTTAGGTGGACGGCGGAAAGACACTCTTGGTGGAGTGGGGAGGATTTCATGAAGGATGGATCATATATCATAACTATTAAATTATTTGAAATATGTGTGTGAACAACATACTGTTGGAAAGGGGAAACTCTTGAGTTTTACATTGTTCCCACTAGGCAGCAGCAGGGTGCACCCAGTTAAGGGGACCACACCATGGTTCAGGTTGGAAAACATCGATTTTCGGTTTCCATCATATTTTGACAAATTAAGGTTTTATTTAAGTACTCTGAAATGGATTTTGCTGAATTATTATATTTTTTATTTATTTATTTATTTATTTATTTATTTATTTTTTTTTTTGAGCATTTAAAGAGCACTTTCCTACCAAGTGTGTGTATGTGTCACGCCCACTTTTCTGCATATATTTTAGATCTTTATATCTCCTACATTGCACGTTAGGTTTTTTTTTTTTTTTTTTTTTTTACTTCCGAGTGTGTTGGCTATTCTTGGAATGCAACAGTCGGTATTCTTTTATTTCTGCTGTTTGTAAACAACACTCTTTCAAACACGCGGTTAGTTTTGTTCAAGTGTGATTGCGAGTAATTTTTATACTTACATTAGCAGTGCTTGTTTGTGTGTTTTGTTGTGTTTATTGAAGATGACGAAACGTAAAGGCATTTTCAAGAAACGACAATTTAGAGGAAACAATTTTAGAAAGCTTTCTGTACAAGAGGCTATGTCGCCTGGTAACGATGTTTCTAATTGTAATTCTTCAACAAGTGCATCATCAAAAAAGCTCTCTCCATTTCAAGAGAGTTTCAACGAATTTACTGTAAGTGACAAGGGGTGCAGCAATGTTGTTATAAATTTAAGAATATTATCAGATGTAATTTTTAAATTTGTACAATGTAGACAGTGTGGTGAGTCACAGAGTGTGAAAATTTGTGTACGGTACACTAAATATTTGGGCGATGGTGACAGTAAGCCATACAACAATGTGGTGAATTCTAAGCCATATAGAGATACCATTATTAGCAAAATAGAATGTGTAGGCCATGTTCAAAAATGTTTGGGAACAAGGCTGAGAAAACTAACTGTTGATATGAGAGGAAAAAAATTAGAAGATGGGAAAACTGTTGACCCGGCAGGGTCGGTTAACTAAAACTTTTTTTTTTCATCAGTCTGCTGACTGGTTTGATGTGGCCCGCCACAAATTCCTTTCCTGTGCTAACCTCTTCATCTCAGAGTAGCACTTTCAACCTACATCCTCAATTATTTGCTTGACGTATTCCAATCTCTGTCGTCCTCTACAGTTTTTGCCCTCTACGGCTCCCTCTAGTACGATGGAAGTCATTCCCTCATGTCTTAGCAGATGTCCTATCATCCTGTCCCTTCTCCTTATCAGTGTTTTCCACATATTCCTTTCCTCTCCGATTCTGCATAGAACCTCCTCATTCCTTATCTTATTCCACCTAATTTTCAACATTTGTCTACAGCACCACATCTCAAATGCTTCAATTCTCTTCTGTTCCAGTTTTTCCACAGTCCATGTTTCGCTACCATACAATGCTGTACTCCAGACGTACATCCTCAGAAATTTCTTCCTCAAATTAAGGCCAGTATTTGATATTAGTAGACTTCTCTTGGCCAGAAATGCCTTTTTTGCCATAGTGAGTCTGCTTTTGATGTCCTCCTTGCTCCGTCCATCATTGGTTATTTTACTGCCTAGGTAGCAGAATTCCTTAACTTTATTGACTTCGTGACCATCAATCCTGATTTTAAGTTTCTCGCTGTTCTCATTTCTACTACTTCTCATTACCTTCGTCTTTCTCCGATTTACTCTCAAACCATACTGTGTACTCATTAGACTGTTCATTCCGTTCAGCAGATCATTTAATTCTTCTTCACTTTCACTCAGGATAGCAATGTCATCAGCGAATCGTATCATTGATATCCTTTCACCTTGTATTTTAATTCCACTCCTGAACCTTTCTTTTATTTCCATCATTGCTTCCTCGATGTACAGATTGAAGAGTAGGGGCGAAAGGCTACAGCCTTGTCTTACACCCTTCTTAATATGAGCACTTCGTTCTTGATCGTCCACTCTTATTATTCCCTCTTGGTTGTTGTACATATTGTATATGACCCGTCTCTCCCTATAGCTTACCCCTACTTTTTTCAGAATCTCGAACAGCTTGCACCATTTTATATTGTCGAACGCTTTATCCTGGTCGACAAATCCTATGAAAGTGTCTTGATTTTTCTTTAGCCTTGCTTCCATTATTAGCCGTAATGTCAGAATTGCCTCTCTCGTCCCTTTACTTTTCCTAAAGCCAAACTGATCGTCACCTAGTGCATTCTCAATTTTCTTTTCCATTCTTCTGTATATTTTTTTTCTTGTAAGCAGCTTTGATGCATGAGCTGTTAAGCTGATTGTGCGATAATTCTCGCACTTGTCAGCTCTTGCTGTCTTCGGAATTGTGTGGATGATGCTTTTCCGAAAGTCATATGGTATATCACCAGACTCATATATTCTACACACCAACGTGAATAGTCGTTTTGTTGCCACTTCCCCCAATGATTTTAAAAATTCTGATGGAATGTTATCTATCCCTTCTGCCTTATTTGACCGTAAGTCCTCCAAAGCTCTTTTAAATTCCGATTCTAATACCGGATCCCCTATCTCTTCTAAATCGACTCCTGTTTCTTCTTCTATCACATCAGACAAATCTTCACCCTCATAGAGGCTTTCAATGTATTCTTTCCACCTATCTGCTCTCTCCTCTGCATTTAACAGTGGAATTCCCATTGCACTCTTAATGTTACCACCGTTGCTTTTAATGTTACCAAAGGTTCTTTTGACTTTCCTGTATGCTGAGTCTGTCCTTCCGACAATTATATCTTTTTCGATGTCTTCACATTTTTCCTGCAGCCATTTCGTCTTAGCTTCCCTGCACTTCCTATTTATTTCATTCTTCAGCGACTTGTATTTCTGTATTCCTGATTTTCCCGGAACATGTTTGTACTTCCTCCTTTCATTAATCAACTGAAGTATTTCTTCTGCTACACATGGTTTCTTCGCAGCTACCTTCTTTGTACCTATGTTTTCCTTCCCAACTTCTGTGATGGCCCTTTTTAGAGATGTCCATTCCTCTTCAACTGTACTGCCTACTGCGCTATTCCTTATTGCTGTATCTATAGCGTTAGAGAACTTCAAACGTATCTCGTCATTCCTTAGTACTTCCGTATCCCACTTCTTTGCGTATTGATTCTTCCTGACTAATGTCTTGAACTTCAGCCTACTCTTCATCACTACTATATTGTGATCTGAGTCTATATCTGCTCCTGGGTACGCCTTACAATCCAGTATCTGATTTTGGAATCTCTGTCTGACCATGATATAATCTAATTGAAATCTTCCCGTATCTCCCGGCGTTTTCCAAGTATACCTCCTCCTCTTGTGATTCTTGAACAGGGTATTCGCTATTACTAGCTGAAACTTGTTACAGAACTCAATCAGTCTTTCTCCTCTTTCATTCCTTGTCCCAAGCCCATATTCTCCTGTAACCTTTTCTTCTACTCCTTCCCCTACAACTGCATTCCAGTCACCCATGACTATTAGGTTTTCGTCCCCCTTTACATACTGCATTACCCTTTCAATATCCTCGTACACTTTCTCTATCTGTTCATCTTCAGCTTGCGACGTCGGCATGTATACCTGAACTATTGTTGTCGGTGTTGGTCTGCTGTCGATTCTGATTAGAACAACCTGGTCACTGAACTGTTCACAGTAACGCACCCTCTGCCCTACCTTCCTATTCATAACGAATCCTACACCTGTTATACCATTTTCTGCTGCTGTTGGTATTATCCGATACTCATCTGACCAGAAATCCTTGTCTTCCTTCCACTTCACTTCACTGACCCCTACTATATCTAGATTGAGCCTTTGCATTTCCCTTTTCAGATTTTCTAGTTTCCCTACCACGTTCAAGCTTCTGACATTCCGTTACCCGACTCGTAGAACGTTATCCTTTTGTAGATTATTCAGTCGTTTTCTCATGGTAACCTCCTCCTTGGCAGTCCCCTCCCGGAGATCCGAATGGGGGACTATTCCGGAATCTTTTGCCAATGGAGAGATCATCATGACACTTCTTCAATTACAGGCCACATGTCCTGTGGATACACATTACGTGTCTTTAATGCAGTGGTTTCCATTGCCTTCTGCATCCTCATGTCGTTGATCATTGCTGATTCTTCCGCCTTTAGGGGCAATTTCCCACCCCTAGGACAAGAGAGTGCCCTGAACCTCTATCCGCTCCTCTGCCCTCTTTGACAAGGCCGTTGGCAGAATGAGACTGACTTCTTATGCCGGAAGTCTTCGGCCGCCAATGCTGATTATTTATCAAAATTTAGGCAGTGGCGGGGATCGAACCCAGGACCGAAGACGTTTTGATTATGAATCAGACGTTACACCTAGACCACGGGTACCACCTAAAACTACGGGCAGGCAATTAGGAGAAATAAAGAAAATCTGGAGGCAATGAAGAGAGATGTTTGGGACATATTCTTCCATAAGTCCTCTGCTGATGATAAGCCATGTCATGGATTGTGTCCATCAGGAGAAAATTCGTGGTGCAACTACAATAGGGCTTAGGCAACTGGAGAATCTTATTCTCACAAGCATTCTCTTCCTGCTGCCATTATTAGAGCAATTATTTTCAGAGACTTAGCTCATCCTGACCTTCTAAGGGAAAGCCTGCATGGGGAGACACAGAACCCAAATGAATGTTTCAACAGCATAATTTGGAACTGCCTTCCTAAAACTGTATTTGTAGGCATGCATACAATGAAACAAGGAGTTCATGATGCTGTTATTACATTCAGTTGTGGTAATATTGGAAAGTGTTCGATACCGAAAAAGCTGGAAAGTAATCCTGGTGAAAATATGATCACTGGGCTGCAACATTGAGATAAAATGAGGATAGCCGATGCAGACAGGTCTGCATCTAATATGGCCAAGAAAGCAAGACAAACATCCTGGAAGGTGAAAAAGAAGCTGGAAGACCTGCTAGAGGCCAAAGAAGGGCCCATCATATGCAGGAGGACAGCTTTAATTAACTGTAAGTAACAAATTTCAAAAGTTTTTTCCTTAAAGTGAATTTCCCACAAACTAAAATTTTCAGTACTTATGCCCCATTATATCAGAAACTATCATAGATAAATGAATGAAATTTTCAGAGACTCTACATAACATTTGATTGGAATACTCTCTTTCAAATTCTGAAGGTGGCAGGGGTAAAATACAGGGAGCGAAAGGCTATTTACAATTTGTACAGAAAGCAGATGGCAGTCCTAAGAGTCGAGGGGTATGAAAGGGAAGCAGTGGTTGGGAAGGGAGTGAGACAGGGTTGTACCCTATCCCCGATGTTATTCAATCTGTATATTGAGCAAACAATAAAGGAAACAAAAGGAAAATCGGAGTAGGAATTATAATCCATGGAGAAGAAATTAAAACTTTGAGGTTTGCCGAGGACTGTAATTCTGGCAGAGACAGCAAAGGACCTGGAAGAGCAGTTGAACGGAATGGACAGTGTCTTGATAGTAGGGTATAAGATGAACATCAACAAAAGCAAAACGAGGATAATGGAATGTATTCGAATTAAGTTGGGTGATGCTGAGGGAGTTAGATTAGGAAATGTGACACTTAAAGTAGTAAGGGAGTTTTGCTATTTGAGGAGCAAAATAACTGATGATGGTCGAAGTAGAGAGGATATAAAATGTAGACTGGCAATGGCAAGGAAAGCGTTTCTGAAGAAGAAAAATTTGTTAACATCGAGTATAGATTTAAATGTCAGGAAGTCGTTTCTGAAAGTAATTGTATGGAATGTAGCCATGTATGGAAGTGAATCGTGGACAATAAATAGTTTAGACAAGAAGAGAATAGAAGTTTTTGAAATGTGGTGCTACAGAAGAATGCTGAAGATTAGATGGGTAGATCACATAACTAATGAGGAGGTATTGAATAGAATTGGGGAGGAGCTTGTGGCACAACTTGACTAGAAGAAGGGATCGGTTGGTAGGACATGTTCTGAGGCATCAAGGGATCACCAATTTAGTACTGGAAGGCAGCGTGGAGGGTAAAAATCGTAGAGGGAGACCAAGAGATGAATACACTAAGCAGATTCAGAAGGATGTAGGCTGTAGTAGGTACAGGGAGATGAAGAAGCTTGCACAGGATAGAGTAGCATGGAGAGCTGCATCAAACCAGTCTCAGGACTGAAGAGCATAACAACATCAACTACATAACATAAAAAGCCACCTCTGGTACTACATTCTTTAATATTCCCACATTAGGAAGTTCACAAAATAATATTTTCTTCAGAAAAAACTTAATATTTTTTGTTAATAAATTTAAAAAAAGTATTTCTTAGAAACTATAAAATGGATAAAGTAGAGTTTACTACAGTTGACAATATTAGACTCATGTAACATTCAGGAAAAATATTAAGGTCCTGCATCAAATAGTTATTTTCAGGAATCAAATACTTGTCTAAATTAACATGGGTTAGATAGGCAGGGTGTGGGCCCCTTAAGTTCCATCAGAAGTGTTGCCGGGACAACTGAAAGCATTTTGTGTTCTATGTTTTGCACAGTGCGTGTCAGTAATAACTGTTCAGCGTGACTTTTGTATTAGGTATGGTGTGGACCCTCCTACAGCACAGAGCATTAAATGATGGCACGAACAATTCCGAGAAACAGGTTGTTTGTGTAAAGGCAAATCGCCAGGCCATTGCCGAGTGTCTGACACAGACGTCGAACGCATGCACCATAATTCACGAGTAGCCCGCAGAAATCCGCTCGCCGTGCAGCCTGACAGTTCAACTTGCCACCAATGTCTGTCTGGCGTGTGTTGCGTCAACATTTACACAAGAAACCATACAAAATTCAGCTACTGGAAGGTCTTTGTGGGGGTGACTAACAACAATGTGTGGAGTTTTGTAATTCCGTTCTTGGCAAGATGGAGGATGACAGTTTACTTCCACACTTAGTGGCTAGTGACGAGGCAACATTCCATTTAAATGGAAATGTGAACCGTAATAATGTGAGAATATGGGGTATGGGGCAACCACAAGTAGTTGTAAAACTCGAGAGGGACACTCTAAAATTTAATGTGTTTTGTGCAGTTTCAGGGGGAAAGGTGTATGGTCCATTTTTCTTTACCGAGAACACTGTTACAGGAAGCACATATCTTGATATGCTCGAGAACATCCTTCTCCCACAGCTAGAGACTGATTCGAACGACTTCATTTACCAACAGAATGCGGTACTGCCACATTGGCATCTGAAAGTATTGGAATTTTGAAATCAAAGGATCACTGAAGGTTGGATCGGTCACACTGTACCAAATGAGTCACTCTTACGTTACTGGCCTCTGAGGTCACTGGACTTAACTGTATTTGATTATTTATTGTGGGGTTTACAAAAGACTGTGTTTATGTGCCTCTGTTACCAACAACAATGAATGAACTGAGACGCGCATAACAGCCGGTAATTAAACACCTAAGAAAAGGTATGAAAAAAAACTTTTTGAATTTCTCATTCTCAAAAAACAAAATTCGTTGTATATGATTATTAGTTTCAGAAATATATATGTGGCAAATAGGATGATACTTTCAGATCCATCATGTACTATGTTCCTTGCTGGCACAAAGTCGCTGCTAATATGCAGTAGAGCTTTACACACACACACACACACACACACACACACACACACACAGTTCCATATTGCACGTGAGAATGCCCAATCTCTACCAGCTCATCTCGACAAGTTCCTTCATATATTTCAAGTTACAGACATCGATGTAATACTTCTGTCAGAGACCTGGCTCAAACCAACTGATCTTCAAGTTCAGTAAATCTAGATGGCTACTTCTTTCTAAGACATGATGGATGTAACTTAAGGGGTAGAGTAGGGGCATAATGTACTCTGATTTATCATCTACTGTGCTACAAACATCCAACAATAATGAAGATAAAAATGTGGAATTCATGTTCATAAAGATCAAATCCCTTAACAGAAAGTGCCTGATACGTGTCCTCTACAAGCCTAACATAGGTTATTTGCCTGCTTCTAAACTGCTCTTTCTACCTGAGTGGTCAGCGCGACGGACTGTCATGCCAAGGGGCCTGGGTTCGATTCCCGGCTGGGTTGGAGATTTTCTTCACTCAGGGACTAGGTGTCGTAGTCGTAATCGTCATCCTAATCTCATTTCCATCGACATGCAAGTCGCCGAAACGGTGTCACCACCTAAAAAGTCTTGCACCAGGCGACCGGTCTACCCGACGGGAGGCCCTAGCCACACATTTCATTTCAAGTCCTGAATCGACATAAGAGAATATAATTACAGCTGGTGACTAACAAATTTTTCCCAATCAGAATAATTCTTACCCCTCATGCATGCACCCGACACGTCTGATCATGACATAATTTTCGTGATATACTCGGTAGAATGTCTTGGAAAGAACGCACAACTGACTACATAATGAGATTTCAAACACACAAACGTATCAGAACTTGGAACTGAGGTGCAAGAAATAGTCTGGAGGACATCATCTAGTCCCTTCTCGGACATACCGGTAACTGAAAATCTTCTTACATTTACTAACGAAATTACTACGTTAAATGATAGATATGCTTTCTAAAGAGTGGAAAAGTGAGAAAGAAACATCCATCTTGGCTAACTGATGAACTGAAACAGCTCGTGAATCTCGGAGATGGTGCACACTGGGCATACAAACTACGCACCTGCCTGAAAATCATATTGCGTAAAGCAGAAGTGCAACAGTCAGTCAAGCCGTGAGGAATACAAAACTGAGGCATGCCCATTAGGGTGTGCTTTATTTTCCGACTTCATTATTTTTTAAGTGCTTGCTCTCCATCGTTGTTTGAATGACTCCAAAGCATGTCTGTACAAAATTTTGTTGTGATCAAAGCATGAGGAACATGATCTTCCGCATTGTTCACATCTGCCATCCAGACTTCACATCAGCTTATCTGTACGTGCACATACAGGACAGTCAGTTGTTTGTTACTGATAGTGTCGCACAAGTTTTGAAGTCTTAAGATGACTATCTAATGCTAACGAACATGCCTGTTTTAGTAGGTGTAAAATGCCAAATAACGGAATACAAATTATCATCAAATGGAAAAGCGCCTTAAGTTGTAACATATGAGAAGCGAAATTAACCATTAGTGAAACTGCTAATCTTGTGGCTCGCGAGTGAATTATGTTTTGGGAGAAAGCAAGAATTCTGACTACCTATTCAGTCAAAATTATTCACAAAAAAATTACTTTCTTGCATTCAGGGTGGCTAAAATTGCAAAAAAAGTGCCTGGATGTGTTTTAAGAGCAGTGAAGAGAAGTTATAAATGATTTGGACAGTTTATTTGATATTGCAAGTGCCAATATTCTGCAAACAATCTAGCTGGGAGAGAGCCTGGATGTGAAACCTACCGTGGAGCAGCTGACTGAAACTTGCAAATAAACAAGAAAGGGCGAGGCAGAGAAAATTGGAAGATGAAGAAAAGCAAGAGATACAAAAGTGCACAGCATCTACTTCTACGTCTTCTGCTGTCCTTCCTTCAGCTGATGAATTGGATAGGCATTTTCAAGACCGGCCGCAGTGGCAGAGCGGTTCTAGGCACTTCAGTCCGGAACCGCGTGACTGCTACGGTCGCAGGTTCGAATCCTGCCTCGGGCATGGATGTGTGTGACCTTAGGTTAGTAACAGTCATGAGACAGATTACCCATCATCTCACATTGGGTCTGACACACTTCAGATGACGACCACAACCGTTGAGGACGGTCAGAACGGGCGCGGACGGCAGTCGGAACATCCGCGACTGGAGGGGTCCATTGAAGCCGATTCAGACGGGCGCGGACCACAGAGGGAACACTCGACTCGGCGCGGACCGATTAGGTATGCCCAACGTGCAGCATCGCTGAGATTCATGAGCATTAGGTTAGTTAGGTTTAAGTAGTTCTAAGTTGTAGGGGACTGATGACCTCAGATGTTAAATCCCATAGTGCTCAGAGCCATTTGAATCATTTGAGCATTTTCAAGTTCAGATGAAATTGACAGCGATGGTGAGTTCTTAGAACTTACTTCTGAGAACAGTTCACTGGATAATGCAGCAAGTCAAGGTACCAAGGAATGTTGGTGGGTCCACCCCAACAATATTCCAGGCATAATTGTGATGGATCTACTATCAGACAACTTGTGAATCCTATCCCAAATATACTCTCGACAGTAGGGCGCCTACAGGAAACTAACACAATAGCCTGACTGAGCTATAGTTGTAAATAACAGGATGAAGTCAACACTCTACCTCCACAGGAATTAATGTATGTGTGTGCTTGGCTTTGGCGTTTAGTGCTATGCGGGTTGACCTTGGAAAGAAGTATAGTTCGTAGATACGCTAGCAGGACTGGGACTCCGTGTCACAGCTGCATGGTAGAGATAGTTCTACATTTACATACATAATATGGGGAATACGAAAAATTTGTAGGAAAACAGAAAAAAATGGAAAATGTAGAAAATATGGAAAAATGCGGAATATAAGTAAAACATAGAAAAACCTATAATTGTGTAAAATCTGGCGAAATCCAGGTATGGAATGGTAATACTGGATATCTGTATTTATGCAGAGGAAGCAGTCGAAATTTGTGGCATAAGCACTAGATCAAAGTGTCTGATGACGTCTTGGATATTTCCCTAGAAAGCTACAACTTTGTGCCAAGAACGACAACTATTACAACAACAGTACCATCTGCTCCCAAATGATTGAGAGATTTGGACTAGAGGTTGAGCGAGCTTGCAGCGCACTTGAAAAAAAGCAGAGTTATACTCAGGAAGTAGTCAAAATTTGCGGCATAAGCAGCACACACAGACAAACACACAGCGTAAGTCAGGTAAGACGTTAACACCCCTTTTATTTCGTGAACGGCTAGACATATCGAAACGCGGTTTTCGGCAAATGTCCGAGCGTCGCGGGACACGTATGTTTTTGTTTGGTTAATGTTTTTAGCGTTAATATCAGATATGATAAAGAGCGTTTTCTTTTTTTATTGGGAATGTATACCTTTTGTAACTGCATTCGATAGCTCTCGCGAAGACAGCTACAGTGATAATAGCGTTTGTTGATGTTGACGTTGAAGCCTATCCAAAACAAAATTAGAGAAGTGTCCTGGAATGTGAGAGTATGGTGGCCGGAAACCGCATTTACAGTGCAAACACTGCTAAGCAGGAGCCTCGGACCTGGCTGCGCTACGAGAATAAAGCTTAGTGTGCGATTAGGTGTGCAGCGTAAGACTACACACACAAGAAATCCATACATGTTGCTTGTCATTGCTGTATCTACTCCCGCAACCTTCCTCTGGACATGGGGTATCAACATTATAGCACACACAAAATAGCGTAACTGGGCTAGGAGTTTACACTTGGATTGCAAGGACATTCAGCTTCATTTGATTGGACGTGTCATCATCATGGTATTTACGCAGCAGGTTTTGGTACTGGTACAAATAATCATCACCAAAAACCATTGTCTGTTGGTAGACGTTCTGATCTTATTGTTATGCTAAATTGCAAACCAGTGTATGTCCTACACATACACAAACGATAAAGCTGACTCACATGGGATCTAAACCAGCATCTTTCAAAGAGTTGCAGTAAATAATTGGGAGCAATAATTGATTATAAAACTATGCTCTGTATGTCTATAGTTCTAATTATTTAATGTGGAAATCGATTGTACAAACTACCATACAGTGATGACGACAGTTCAGTTGTAGACTGTATCTTGGAGGAATTCTATGTTGCATATATAGATAACTGTCTGTTCATCATGTGCAAATTAATTTCAAAATCAGTATGCAATGCATATGGATTACAATAATGTGGGTTGTAAGGTGGCAGAATAAATGACGGTCACTTTCGCACGTTACATACGAACTTCATACTTTGCAATGGGAAGGTAAATATGACACCTAACTTAATTTGGGGGTAATGAGCAAGTTTGCCTCTCAGTATGTAATGCAAAAAGGGATGACACTCAATTGACGCTACTAACACACCAATCCTATATAATGCATGTCTATGAGCAGAAGGTGGAACAAGCAGCGAGAGGAAATGTTTTGGTTTGGAAGCAAGGGCGGGCAGAGGCGAATGCCGCGCCACAGGGGGTACCACAGAAACCATTTAAGGTGAGAGTCAACGACCGACCGACCAGGTGACTCAGATGGGAGAGAGAGTAATGGGCTGCGCCACCAGGAGGAGGTCAGAAAAAGCTTTAGAAAACTGTTTCAGAATTCCAAATGGATACGAGCAAAACCAGTGACGCATCCGATCATGTGAACTGTGAGTGGTACACACGTGATACATACATGTAACTTTTTAGGCGTCTGGAGTGGGCACAAAACGTCCGATTGGTGGAAAATGCACTGGGAAGGAGTAAAATACCGAGATTTCGACGCAGTTTAATGGAAGGACCCTTGTGATTGGTAGAGAGAGTTTCCACAAAATAAGAGGAACGCTCCTATTGGTCGAGAAAAGCCGTGACATGGAGAACGAGAGAACTGAGGTGGGGAGACAGTTCGGCTATGAGAAAGACGGAAATTTTCAGGGACTTTGCTCTGAACTGGCGCTTAGTGCAGAATGGGGCACATAATGCCCTGTACGACACAGAGGAGAAATTTGTGTGAACACTGCGTTCACAGCGGCTGACATCCAGCTAGAAATTAGCTGTAGCATCGTTGAGCTCCAACTGTGGAGAAACGAACCAGCCAGCTAGTTAATTGTTCTTGCGAGAAGTGAGAGGGCATTATAATATGCATGCTGCTCCAGCCATGCGCATGTATATCACCATAGTCTGAGACTAGGGATGAGTTCATATTTTCTCACATATTGAGAAACATAGGGAGAGTTTCTGCTGGAAAATTCAGCAAACCTTTAATTAGTTTTATAGGAATTTCAGAGGGTTGGAGCAGCCAGGTAGCCGACAGCTCATTGCAGCTAAGGTAAATACCGCGTACAGAGTCATAAACTCGTTGGTTCACCAGCTTGCGTCCACTGTAAACTCGAGCGACCTTGGGTAATCTTTTGCTCAACTTGCCACAAAACTAACCATCCTCTGTAGACTTGATTGTCATCCTAAAAAGAGTACCAAACTTTGAACTGGAATCGGATGATTCATCGTTGTACTGGTCAACATTATAATATAATTGTAAGAATAATTTTGTAATGAAAATTCTAGTTAAAATTTATTATTGTTGTCTTTAGGTTTATTTAACTTTCTGAGAGTTAAAATTTAATACTATTATGTTTAGGATTAGTTCACCTTCAGAGGCCGAGATGTGTCATTTTGACAACTGTCTTAACATTGTCACACTGTAAACTGTGTAAAAGTGTGTATTTCCGTGACAAGATTGCAATATTAAACCATTTAATTACAGGTTACACACTTGTGTTCAGTCATAGAATAATAAACCACCTAATCATAACCTTACAGGGTTTAACAGAACATTTGTTGATGGTGGGAGTGGATGAATGACTAGCTGTTCGCCTGTGTGTAAATCGATTTGTTAACCAAGTTACTGTAGTCGGATACCTACTATAGAGCCAAGACAGGGTAGTGTATGATCCCGGAAAACATGTTTACCAGTATTACTTACACTCACTCCCATGTGTGGCAAAAGCTCAGAGGTTTTTGCTAGTGTTAAGAGTATATTGATAGCCTTATGTAATCATGACGTCTCTTCTGGTTATGAGTCCTATGCTGTACTGCTTTCTAAGGTAGACTAACAAAAAGTCAGTGCTCATAATGTTTGGGCTCATCAGTGTATATCTCAAGAAACGTGTACACAGTTAACGTTATTCAAACAGACCCTACATGGACTTTGACTTCTGTTAGCAATTAGATCTATTGTAACTACTGCCTTCTGGTTTCTAAATACCCAACCATGTACATTGAAGGTACTCCACCCCAACGTCCGGTCACTGGTTCTAAAGCAGTTCGTATTTGCCATTACTTACAGCACTATTTCTAATGCTTTAGCAGATGTTTTACTAATCCATTCCTTCTTTTGCCATGGATTTTCAATAGAACCCTTTCTTCATTGATTCTTCCCAATAGTTCATCCTTCAATGCTATATAGGTTCACTTAATTTTAAGCAGTCTTCTTTACAGTCACATTTCAAATGCTTCCAGTTTCCTCTTAAACAGTTTCCCTGAATCTTATATTTAACTGTTTCAGAAAATTCATAGCTGTATTTCACACTGGTGAAGTACATGTGCAGAAGAAAGCACCTGTCTGTTTACGTCGTATCCTTTGATTTAGCTGTTTTCTGTAGGTAACAGAAAATTCACAGCTGTATTTCAAAACGGTATAATCGAAAGGAAGATACTGCTAGGGTCTGAGCGGTGAGTATTTGCAGTGGCCCTGCCCAAATTTGTTGTGATAGGGCCCTGCCTTCAGTCATGTAGGGGAATAAGGCAGCGCAGCATGAGGAAATTTAGTTTGCCATTGTGGCGGACTTTGGTCTTACACCATGATATTTGAACATATTTCAGCCCTGCAATAGGATTTCAAAGGCAGCTAGCTTGCCCACCTCATCATGGGTTGGGAATCTGCACGGAACCGTATTGCTGCAACACTTCTTTCTATTTCTACTGCATCAAAAGTTATGCATTATAATTAATCAATTTTATGATTGGTGGAGGGGAACCATTAATTTTGTTCCTCAAAGTTGAATATTGAGGCCTCTGCTGTTTCTCATATATGTTAATGGTCCTTCATTTAATACACATCACCGGAATGACACAAGTATTACAGTCAAATCCAATAGGCGAAGAGTAATAGTGGAAACTGTAAAACCCATATTTAGCAAGATTGTTAACATATTTTCTGCAAATAATCTTTCTCTATATTTTTTGAAAATAGCATGTATTCAATTCTGTACATCAAAGCGTACGACAACAGTGATGCTTATAAAGAATGAGGAGGAATCTTTGGGTTCACATACTGGTGAGAATTTAAATTGGAACACATCCTATTATAGCGCTTCTTAAACAACTTAGTGCAGTCAGTTCTGCCCCTCCTGTTATTGCATACTTTGCTTATTTTCATTCAGTAATGTCATGTGCAATTGTAGTCTTGGCAATTTAATATCCAAGAGAAAAAGTCTTCCTTCTGCAAAAACATGTCATAAGAGTAATATGTGGTGCCTCGCTCATATATCTTGTAATCACTGTTTGAGGAGTTTCGTATTTTAACTGCAGCATCTCAGTAAATATTTTCTCTGATGAAATAGTTTGTAAACAAGTCATTAGAGTTCAGAAGAAATGATGACATGCATAATCAGAATACTAGAGCAAATAATTACCTTCTTTCCTCTTCATTAAAATAGACTTTATCCCACAAACGATTCAATAATGCTTCTGTCAAAAATAATTGATCACTTACTCAACAATACTAAAATATCTGACAGACAGTTAAAGCAGATCTTGACGTAAGGCAACAAACTTGTAGCACATTTACTGTGAAAGTGTTATTATCCAGAAAAACGAGCTGAAGACCAGGTTAGGGTCACAGCACCATCGTATTCACACCCAAGAATGAGAAAGGAGCAGTGTACACTGCAGTATTACCACATGTGGAACATTGTCACACATTATATGTCTGTACGCTAATGCCCTTGCAGGGTGACTAGATCTGCAGAACCAGTGATGTCACCTTGCGTTTCATTCAGTGACAAATAATTAAGCTTTGCGCATATAATGTAACATTTCAGCGAACTATGAACTTAAACCATATGCCATTTAGCAGTTTGATTAGAAGAAAGCAGTACTCAGAAAAATAAATTATTGAAGCAGTATTGCATCACAAATAATGACGTCACCCGAGAAGATATATCCATGGGGATGGGTGTGAAGCAGAACAGCTGGTGCCAGAGAGGAGCTGTGGGAAGCTGAAGGAAGCTGAAGACAAGAGGAAGTTGGGACAGGACATCGTGTATGAACAGTGGCGAGTTAGGCCGAATGGAGTTAAGGAATAGGGAGATGACAGTTCTGAGACTGATACTGAATATTGGATATAAAAGTACTCGAACAAGTTTATTTTCTACAACGGTTAATATACTGAAAACGTGTGGTGTAATAAATAATAACAATACATGATAATAGTTGGTGTGATAATACAGGGTGATTCAAAAAGAATACCACAACTTTAGGAATTTGAAATTCTGCAACGACAAAAAGCAGAGCTAAGCACTATCTGTCGGCGAATTATGGGAGCTATAAAGTTTCATTTAGTTGTACATTTGTTCGCTTGAGGCGCTGTTGACTAGGCGTCAGCGTCAGTTGATGCTAAGATGGCGACCGCTCAACAGAAAGCTTTTTGTGTTATTGAGTACGGCAGAAGTGAATCGACGACAGTTTTTCAGCGTGCATTTCGAACGAAGTATGGTGTTAAACCTCCTGATAGGTGGTGTATTAAACGTTGGTATAAACGGTTTACAGAGAATGGGTGTCTGTGCAAAGGGAAAAGTTCTGGACGGCCGAGAACGAGGAATGAAAATGTAGGACGCATCCAGCAAGCATTTGTTCGCAGTCCAGGAAAATCGACTCGCAGAGCTAGCAGAGAGCTGCAAATTCCACAATCAACTGTATGGAGAGTCCTACGAAAAAGGTTAGTTATGAAACCTTATCGTCTGAAATTGGTTCAACTACCCGAGGCGATGGATCGGCCGCCAGGCAGCCCGTGACAGAGCACTTCATCACTGGCCTCCAAGAAGCCCTGATCTTACCCCCTGCGATTTTTTCTTATGGGGGTATGTTAAGGATATGGTGTTTTGGCCACCTCTCCCAGCTACCATTGATGATTTGAAACGAGAAATAACAGCAGCTATCCAAACTGTTACGCCTGATGTGCTACAGAGAGTGTGGAACGAGTTGGAGTATCGGGTTGATATTGCTCATGTGTCTGGAGGGGGCCATATTGAACATCTCCGAACTTGTTTTTGAGTGAAAAAAACCTTTTTAAATACTCTTTGTAATGATGTATAACAGAAGGTTATATTATGTTTCTTTCATTAAATACACATTTTTAAAGTTGTGGTATTCTTTTTGAATCACCCTGTATAACAGAAAAAATATCAGGTAATAAGGCAAAAGGTATCGGTGTAACTCTCTAATTGCCTACAAGTTTAATTCAAGAAAGGATCGACACACTCCTTTGCAGCTAAACTCATCTTTAGAAACAAAGAACAGGTTTTTTTTTTTTTTTTTTTTTTTTTTTTTTTTTTTTTTTTTACTTGGATTGCAGATAGCTCTTCAGACGAACAAGACACCTTCAAGAGAACAACTTCGGAATGCCAGTGTCGTTTACATGCCGCAGAATCTCTAAATTGCATCTCTTACAATCAGACTCCATTTATAAATGCAGTCATATTCAATAATATGGACAGATATATAAACTTCATTATTCATAAGCATTAAAATTGACAGACAGATGACAGTACGAATGTTGTACATATCTAGCCTGTCCCGTGAAAGATAGAGTGCATATTCTACTTGGGTTACTATAACTGACAAAAAAGAAAACATATGTAGCAAAAGGGCACTTCGCACATAGTTGGTTCAGCCTGCCAGGATAATAAATAAGCATCCACATTATATCTGCCATCCACCCTTTGTCAGGATCTGGTACAGTGGAAACACTTTGACTAGCAATTAAAAATTGATCAAGGTTAGCCAATAAAAGTAATCCTAAATAGAAGTACTTAAAGAAGTGTCTGATAGGTAAGTACATGTAGACGCTCCCAACTTTCGTAGTCACAGAATCCAGCCCCATGAAGAGTGGATGTCGTCAACAAATAATAAATGGCAGAGAACTGGGGTGAATAGTGAAGGTGATGAGTAACTATGGCAAAATAAGTGGGGTTTAAATGTAATACAAGAAACACAAAATGGGGTACCATCAGTGGAATTTATGTCTGAGAACCGCAACCCAGTAACGAGCCACATTACTACAAAGAAAAAACTCTCTCAGATGGATAAAATTATGCAAGATTAAAAATCTTGAAAGTAGTCTACTGTGGTACACTTGTGTGTGGTACCCGAATATGATAATAACACTAATGTGAAGTAAAATGAAACTATTATATTATAAATGATGTACGTCTCTGATAGGCTTTATAAAGCGGATCGGTGACAGTGCACGACTGCAGAGCTGAAGATACTGCTTGTTTTCTGAGATCTTAGTGTTGGAGTAAGAGAGAGCTTGCCGCACAGCAGTGGATATCTGTCTGTGAGCGAAAGAGGATGGAGTAGGCAGTTCTTGTAGTGTGCTTTGTGAAGCCACCAAGTGGTAGATTATAATATAGGAATCATGAGTACATGTATTACTGGAAATGGAAACGTGAAAGCAGAAGTCTTCTCGCATGCAAGATAAAGATGTTAAATATTTAGCGCTTTAGTGCAGGTGAGTTGGCTGATAATTGTCAACTGTTGAGCATCCCCAGAATGTACGTAAACAGATTTAATGTAAAGGCTAGTTGGATATTTCCCTTTCGTATTGTTTCTAATATTTGTTAACACAGGTATATGTAATTTGATGATTTGTATTTATGGTTTTTAGTGACGTATAAATGTCACTGTTGTGACTCAGTTACTAAAAAGGAAGTAATTTTTCAGAGTAATGTAATTTCAATTGTCAAGTGTTTTGAAAAGCCAGACTTAACTTCGTATGCAATTTCATATTGAAAAGTCAGTGCTAGTAATTCATCCTAATAAGTACCGTCTCCCTGTCCAGGTCATCCGTTTTTCAAAGACATTGAATAATTATTCAATGTTTTCATATATCAGCCAAAAGAATTTCATGTAAATTTCAAATGCACATTGCTGAGCCTGTAGCTAGCATATTTTATTTATTTTTTCATGAGAGACCAGAATATATCGCGCTCCACCATTGCTGCTTTAGAGGTAAGACAATTTTATTTATTTTGATATGTGCACAGGGATCAAAGTTACCAGTTTTGAACAGGTCCAAAGGATTCAGTACCTAAGGGGCTGGATGTATTTTGCAGTGACTGTATTTCTTTATTGGTATTGGGAGTTGCATTGCCCAGTCAGTTAGTAGAAAATTTTTGCTAGCAATAACACAGTGTAAGCACACCACTTACAGTTACAACACGCTTTACGATAAATCCAGGTTTCGTATGTATTCATTCAATAATCACAAAAAATTTTTTTAAAGAACTTTACAATCTGGAAACAAGAAGTTAATGAAGTTGTTGGGCCTACATGTACATTCATGTGCAAAGAGATTGTAGATGAAAGACTAACCGTATTAAAAACTTTATAAGACTACAAAACTTTATTTAAGTCACTTACTGAAAGCTAATAAGAACCGAGAATGAACATCAGATATTAAGGGACCCAGTTTATAAAGGCAAACCTAGGAACCATAAGAGCGGATTAATGAACTGCCTAACATAACTTCAGTGCCCTGATATAACAATATACGAAATTTACATATGCTATACTTGGTTGTCTGGACGGTAAAGCACAAGAGGAGATCGGCTGCATATCATAGCTCGTTGCATCTGTGGGAATGTTAGAAATATATTCATTTTTGGTGCCTTATTCCCTCACTATTTATATTTCGTTGAAGTTCGTTGTATTAGTGGTGATAGTAGAAATATTGTGAAGCTGATTCCTGCATGTGGTGCCCCTGCATAGGTACTTGGAATAGATTTTCCAGTACTGAACCGAGCATCAGCACTCCAGAGGTAAGAGTACAAGCAAATGATGTCGTCTGTTGTACGTAGGCCTTTCTTAAGGCCAAAGTTAACTATACTGACTTCTAATGTAGCGGGACTGTCATCTCCCAAACAAGAGCTTTTGGATGAACTCTGCCAAACTAACTGTAGCGATGTTCTGTGCCTACAAGAAACCCACAGAGATGATCAAATGTGTCGCCCCAAAATACCTGGAATGAGACTTGTTGCTGAAAGACCTCATAAAAAATACGGAAGTGCCTTATTTGTACGACCCGACCTCCACATTGTGTCTACATCCATCTCTGAACACAATGATACTGACATACAGTAGAGCTTAATAACTGCACTGTATTGTCTATCTACAAACAACCTAATGTCAAGTTCTCTTTTGTAACCCCTGAGAACTTCAACAAACACCAAACCAAGTTTGTAGTTGGAGACTTCAAGAGCCACAGTATAGTTTGGGGCTACTCACAAAATGATGACAACTGGGAAGAAGTGTTGAAATGGTCTGACACCTTCCAACTAACTCTTATCCACGATAGTAAACTCCCCGCATCTTTCAACAGTGGACGTTGGAAACGTGGATCTAACCCAGACATAATCTTAGCACGTGAGCACATAGGCCAACAGTGTGTTAAGACAGTTTGCCACCCTGTACCCAATTCTCAACACCGCCCTGTGATGTGCCAAGTTACTGCAGTATCCCAACCGAGAACCATTCACTTCAGCAGAAGATACAACTTCCGTAAGACTAACTGGGAGCTTTTTAGTTCCGACCTGGATAAAATTGTAACTGAATTCCAGGCAACACCAGAAAACTGCGATAAGTTTGTGGATGGAGTGCAGAAGGTACCACGGTCATCTATGCCACGGGGCTGCAGAACACAACACCTCCACGGATTAACAACCCAGTCAGCAGCTCTAATGAACAAATACCTGTCGCTGTTTGAACAAGATCCATTCAATGAGCAAATCATCTTGGCTAGTCAAGAAGTAATGTCTTCCATAGCAGAAAATAAAAGAGAAAGATGGATTAAACTTATGGAAGAAACAGATGTTTCAATTAGTAGCCAGAAGGCCTGGAAACTGCTGGGAAAACTAAACAACGATCCAACCAAACATGCCAATCACGCTAACATCATTCCAAATGAAACTGCTACACAGATTCTTGAGAATGTTAAACCAAGCTCTTCTATCCAAAAATTGGACTTCAAATTAGAGTTTAAGGAGCAATCCGAGGAATAATAACCTGAATAGACCATTCAACCTAGATGAATTAGAAGAAGCCATTCACAAATGCAAAAATGGCAAGGGAGCAGGATTAGACGACATGCCTTATGCTATTCTGCAGGAGAGTATGTTAGTCCAGTGTGGTACAATTCAGTACATGCAAAGCAGGTTGATGTAGCCTTAAATGACAGCTGTAGGATCGTTACAGGCTGTCTGAGGCCAACCCTCATGGACAAAGTTCAATGTCTCGCTGGGATTGCCCCATGTGACACCAGAAGAGAGGTCGCCGCTAACATCGAGAGGCATAAATCAGAACAGTGACCTCATATCCACTGTTTGGACATCAACCTGCCAAGCCAAGACCGAAGTTCAGGAAGAGTTTCCTAACATCCTCACAGCCCTTAGAAGGATCAGCTGCGGCTACCCGACTCACCAAGCGGAAAGAAAGATGCCAACACCTGTCAAACTGGATGACACCACAAGAATCCCTGCCGCCTGGACACAGTGGAGAAGTGGGTCATCTGGAAGTCCTTGAACAGACTACGGACCGAAGTCGCAAGATCGAGGGACGATCTCCATAAATGGAACTTCCAACTGCCAAATGCCAACACAACATTGTGCGAATGCGGTGAATTGCACACAACCCGGCATCTCTTCAAATGTAACTCATGCCCAACCAGCTGTAGCATGAAGGACTTAACGTCTGCAGCTCCCATTGCTATCAAAGTTGACCAATTCTGGGTGAATACTGTATAGTTTTCTTTGTATGTATTGTATATGTGTTCATTTTAGTGTGCCTCTGACACGAATAAAGAATAAGACTAGAAATACATATATTAATTTTTGATACCTTATTCGCTCACTACTTATGTTTCTAGCATTCCGAGTAATTCAGGGAGCTATCCTGACGATAGTCTCGCCTTCATTTTTACGATGTTCTTTGGTGCATAGACGCAATGTTCTACCGTTAAAGGCTTCCCAGCTTGTGGAGTTGCCGCCGCGCCTATCGCGTGTTGTGGTCTTCTGTGGTACACTAGTACCGGTGGTCGTATATTGATCCCCGCCAGTTTAGTATACAGCCGACCGTCGACCGTCTCCAGTGCTTTACCCTCGCGCAGCCAACATACAGGGTATGTGAATTTCTTTCATCGTTATATTAGGGCATTCAAGTTAGGTTAGGCGGTTCATTAATCTATTATTCTGGTTCCTAGACTTGCCTGTATAAATGGGGTCGCCTATTATGTGATTTTCAATCTCGGTTCTTATTGGTTTTTGATAAGTGTTTTAAATAAAGTTTTATAGCCATCTAAAATTTTTTATACGGTTAATCTTTCAACTACATTCAATTTGCACATGGCCGTACATGTAGACCCAACAGCTTAATTAACTTCTTGCTTCCGATTTCTAATCTTATGTAATTTTACCCATCTGAGAAGGCAGTAATGTGGCTGCTTAATGGGTTGCGCTTCTGAGACAGACATGCCACTGATGATAGCTTATTTTGTACTTCCTGTATTAATTTAAACCGTATTTATTACAGTAACTACGATTCTTGTTCCCATAGTTACTCATCACCTGCAGTATTCGCCCCAGTGCTCTGCCAATTATTATTTGTTGATGACATCCCCTCTTCATGGGGCAGGATTCTGTGACTACGAACGTTGGGAGCGTCTCTGTGTGCTTATCTATGTGAACTACTGTAAGTGCTTCTATTTAGGTTTACTTTTATTGGCTAACTTTAATCACTTTCTAACATACAGATTACAAAGATCTTTCCTTTCCATGTACAACCACCTAAAGATTCTCCTTAATGCAGCGAAGCCATCGTTAATAAATCTTAACTCAACAGCTGTTTGCGCTTTTATTCAAGTTCAATGTACCATTTAAAAGAAGCGTACTGGAAACTTTTGATGGGGCACACAACATATTTAAAAGTGAGCGTGTAAAAACTCTGAACATAAACGGGAGAATAGCCTCAGGATCAACATCTCTGTACGCTACAAGCAGCCCACTCAGAAGTAAAGCTCTGTCAGTCATCACTAAGATAAAGATATGTAATACCATCGTCTACCCAGTAGTACCGTATGATTCGGAAAGCTGGACGCTTATCAAGAAATGAAGAGAAAAACTGAATGTTTTAGAAAGAAAGGTGATGAGAAAAATGTGAGGACCTGCGTTGGAGAATGACATGTGGAGAGGTCGAAAGAACATTGAGATTTATCAGTTAATGAAACAACCCGCTATCGACCAGAAATTAAAAAGTGGGAGATTGCAATGGGCTGGGCATGTGGGTAGAATGGAAATCAACAGAATTCCTAAGAAGGCATTTGAGGGCACTCTCCAAGCAATAAGACCATTGAACCGACCTCGCACGCGGTGGATAGATGACACAGAGAAGGACGTCGCAGCGTCAGGAATCCCCGCAGGGCGGTTCAAAATGGTTCAAATGGCTCTGAGCACTATGGGACTTAACTTTTGAGGTCATCAGTCCCCTAGAACTTAGAACTACTTAAACCTAACTAACCTAAGGACATCACACACATACATGCCCGAGGCAGGGTTCGAACCTGCGACCGTAGCGGTCGCGCGGTTCCAAACTGTAACGCCTAGAACCGCTCGGCCACCCTGGCCGGCCAGCAGGGTGGAGACAGACAGCGAGAGATAGAAGAAGATGGAAGCAGATCGTTGAAGCAGCGCATGATCTACAGGACCTTTGATCACTGAAAAGAAGTTTAGTATTTAAAGAAATATGTACTTTTGTTGGATGTTATAGAATAGTATCACTGCCGGAAATATTGAAACTGGATTAGAAACTATGCATCAAACTATCTGCGCCTCGCAGCATTACTTGCGGTTAAAGAGTTATTTATAAAGAAATGTTAATACCGAGGTTCACTACCCACGATTATGCACAAAAGTTATCTCTTGGAGAACCACTAGAGGCAACAACGCCACATCGGAAAAAGAAGACACCAGATTTTGAGAATATGGCAAAAGCTGATGGAATGCATATCGCGTACAACTCACTCGTTCACTTAAAATGGTTCAAATGGCTCTGAGCACTATGCGACTCAACTTCCGAGGTCATTAGTCGCCTAGAACTTAGAACTAATTAAATCTAACTAACCTAAGGACATCACACACACCCATGCCCGAGGCAGGATTCGAACCTGCGACCGTAGCGGTCGCTCGGTTCCAGACTGTAGCGCCCAGAACCGCACGGCCACTCTGGCCGGCTTCGTTCACTTAAGGAAAAACTAATCCCTACGCTAAACTTAATGCATTCATTAGATAGTTAACTTTCACGGATGACCTCTTTAGTCACGTTACCTATCTCATGGGAACACTAGTCACGTTGACCCATGAGAACAGTGTTTTTTTTTCGGAATGAAAGATAGCCTATGTGTTAATTCGGATATAGGCTCTCTCAATTTCAGACTTCGTCCAAATCCGTCCAGCCACTTCGGCGTGAAGGAGGAACAAACATACTAACTCGAAAAAATAAAGAAAATAAGCTATTTCTACTTTGGTGAAGCGCAAATTTTATAACATTTGTACGAGCAATAACATCACTCGCCCTAACGTGTGTGCCTCGCATATCACAATCAAATCCAGCCTCACTAAAAGGCCTACCACGTTGTACATATAACGGCAAAATGTCTCTCTGTCGTATAGTATTTAAATGACGTCATCGCTGTGGGTCTTCAAGCGTTTCAGAAGCTATAAGATATGCCTGAGGCTCAGCGGCTTAAGTGCAATAAGGTTGTATGGATGTATGGATTAAACACTTTGAGGATAGTATAAGCATTGTATTCACTATGTTAAATCGTTTGTGTAAGTCATATTAAACAATAAAAGCATTTTCACAAATATGATACAGTCTAATAATCAAAGAGTAAATAGCTTTTACTAAGAGCAATATTATTGTTCCTCATTTCGCGTTATATTCCTCAAATGAATAAATATCTTTTACTACGGACATTTAAAAGTAGCGTATTAGTTTAGGCAGGGTGTAAGCTAATTCCATTCCAAATTTCTTTCAAGTCCGTCCAGCCGTTTCAGCGTGAAGGAGCAAGCAATATACTCACACACAAAATTTAGCGTTTATAATATACAAGGACGGGAAAAAAATCGCAGCACCAAAAGTTGATTAATATAGAGTAATAAAATTTCAGGAATACATTTGTCCACGTAACATATTTAAGTGATTAATACAGCAAGATCACATATCAATGTAAGTACGAGGTAAGTCGTTGCAGCCGGCTGCTGTAGCCGTGCGGTTCTAGGCGCTTCAGTCCGGAGTAGCGCTGCTGCTACGGTCGCAAAAAATCAAATGGCTCTGAGCACTATGGGACTTAACATCTATGGTCATCAGTCCCCTAGAACTTAGAACTACTTAAACCTAACTAACCTAAGGACATCACACAACACCCAGCCATCACGAGGCAGAGAAAATCCCTGACCCCGCCGGGAATCGAACCCGGGAACCCGGGCGTGGGAAGCGAGAACGCTACCGCACGACCACGAGATGCGGGCGCTACGGTCGCAGGTTCGAATCCTGCCGTGGGCATGGATGTGTGTGATGTCCTTAGGTTAGTTAGGTTTAAGTAGTTCTCTAAGTCTAGGAGACTGATGACCTCCGATGTTAAGTCCGATAGTGCTTAGAGCCATTTGAATCATAAGCCGTTGCAAACGTGAAATGCTGGTACATTAATAACCGGTATGACAACAGGAATGTTGAGTGCAAGTGTGCAAACGTGCGTGCATTGCGTCGTACAGGGGTCGGCTGTCAGTTTGTGTGTGCCACGCCTGTTGCACTTGGTCGGTCAATACGGGGTGGGTTAGTGCTGGTTGTGCGTAACAGTGGAGCCGTCGTCTGATGGATGTCCCATATGTGCTCGACTGGAGACAGTTCTGGTGATCGAGCACCCCAAGGCAACATATTGACACGCTGTAGAGAATGTTGGGTTACAGCAACGGTACGTGAGCGAGCTTTATCTTGTTGGAGAATACCCTGTGGAATGCTGTTCATGAATGGCAGCGCAACAGGTCCAATCACCAGACTGGCGTGCGAATTTGCAGTCATGAGAGCGCTCGTGCTGTCATACGAAATCGTACCACACTCCGTAAGTCCAGGCTTAGGTCCAGTGAGTCCAGCACGCAGACAGGTTGGTTGCAGGCCCTCAACTGGCCTCCTCCTAATCAACACACGGCCATAACTGGCACCGAGGCAGAACCAGTTTTCATCAGAAAACACAACTGATGTCTACCCTGCCCTCCAATGAGGTCTCGCTTGACACCACCGAAGTTACGAATGGTGGAGTCAGTGGAATGTACGGTACAGGGCGTCTGGCTCGGAACTCGCCTTGAAGTAATCGACTTGTAACAGTTCGTTGTGCGACTGTGATGCTAACTGCTGCTAAAATTGCTGCTGCAGATGCCGTACGATGCGGCAGAGCCATACGCCGGATACGATGGTCTCCCCTCCCGGTACTGCCACGTGACCGTCCAGAGCTCGGTGATCTTTCGAGCTTACATTCTCGTGACCACCGCTGCCAGCAATCATGTACAGCGGCTACATTCCTGTCAAGTCTTTCTGCAGTATCGCAGAAGAAACATTCAGCTTCTCGTAGCCTTATTGCACCTCGCTCAAACTCAGTAAGGTGTTGATAATGGCGACTTTGTCGCCTTAAAAGGTATTTATTCTTGTTTAACGTCAACTCACCACATCCAATCTGAAACGTACTAACGCTCGCGACCGTTACAGAGTGTGTTTAAAGCAAACCTGATTTGCAGCCTTGTAGCGGTGCTACTAGCGCCACTTTTATAAGTCTCGCCCGTAGTTTGGAGAGACATCATCTTCATTTACGTCGCACAACTCCTTCTTGGTGTTGAGATTTTTTTTCCGTCAATGTGTATGTGGAATGTAAAGACAGCACAGATAACGTAGTCGTAAGGAATACCGAACTCTGAATTGAAGAACGGTAAATTATTGGAATAGGTAATAGGGATTGCAATTAAAAGAGAAGTTGGAAGAGTCGAAAAAGACGCCAGAGGAATGTGACATTGCAGAAAAGATGTCACAGGCAGCGGAAGAACGTAAGCAAGACAACGTCTTGAGCAGTTGGTTTCTCTTAATCACACAACAGACCACCCAGAGTGAGCACGCTGAAGCCAGCATGACAGGGACCCGACCCACATAGGATATTGCCCCACGGGGCGAGCATGGCGATGTGGAAGTCCTTGGGCCACACTTGTGGAGGCCGTAGGGTTTGCACTTGACCAGGTCAGCTATGCCTACAAGCAATGACAAAACAAGGAGAAGCAATGGAAGGAATTAAAAGATAGATTAACGACTAAAAAGATATCTTATTCCAGTTAAAGCAGCCGGGAGAAGAGAGATTTAGAGAAGAACGTATAACGATGATAAAGACTGAGAACGCAACACGAGGCGTTAAATTGACTTTACAGGATCTTGACAAAAGACTGCCCGGGTTCCCGGGTTCGATTCCCGGCGGGGTCAGGGATTTTCTCTGCCTCGTGATGGCTGGGTGTTGTGTGCTGTCCTTAGGTTAGTTAGGTTTAAGTAGTTCTAAGTTCTAGGGGACTTATGACCACAGCAGTTGAGTCCCATAGTGCTCAGAGCCATTTGAACCATTTTTGACAAAAGACTCGACAGTCGCGACGTAAAGGTTAGTGAATTGAAAAGTGTGCTTCAGGATTCCATTATAGAATTAGTTCATTAAAGTTCGACTGAGGAAGGCAAAAAAGTTCAGCATCTGGAAAAATGAAACAGTAAACAGGAGGTACTGTACAAGAGCAGACTACTGGTTTTAGCGAACAGTTACAGAAATTAAGCGAGACCTAGGACAAAATAATTAGTGAAAAGTGTCAAAAATACCAGTCGGCGCATGATAATTTGGAACCTGTAGCAGTTGGCACTACTAATGAAAATCAGCAAAGCCAGAAACATGTGACTGAAGGTCCTGATACAGATACTGTTCATGCAGAAAGGAGTCTTGTTCAGACCACCGGAGAAAACAACTCTGAGTCAGAAGTCAGTGAGTTAGAAGAGTCTTCCTACTCTTTCTCTGCCTCGTGATGACTGGGTGTTGTGTGATGTCCTTAGGTTAGTTAGGTTTAAGTAGTTCTAAGTTCTAGGGGATTGATGACCACAGCTGTTAAGTCCCATAGAGCTCACAGCCACTTGAATCATTTTTTTTCTTCCTACTCAAAGACGTGCGTAAAATTTTGACAATCGATTTACAGACTATTCAAAAGAAACCTGAAAAGGAAAGAGTGGAAGTGGTACGGATAGATGAAGAAAATAAACGATTTAAATCCAAACGTGCTGATGTGAAAAGGTAATTAAGTACAACCAAGATGGTAATAGAAGAGTGGGAAAAAAGAAACGTTCATAATTCAAACCTGATTGACCAAAATAGAAACGTGACTTAAAATCTACATGAAGTATGCAAAGAACTTCAAACCTAATGATTTCGTGATGCCTTTAGCTGACATTTTCTTTATTTGATGTACGGTTTTAAAACTTCGGCCTTAGATCATTTTCGTCTATCTAAAACGGAGTAACTATACATTGGATGCATTGCTATCGCTTTGAATTTAACACAGGAACTAATCATATCCCAAGATATACTAGGAGGATTATAGCTTACTTTATGGACAGTTCTTTAATTGTGTATTATGTCATGTACGTCTTTGCTCCTATGACTGCATGTAATTATTATGTGTTACGTACAGTATGCTCAATTAACAAGCGTTAAAGGAAATTCAGAAACTATGCATATGGAAGGGTAAAACTGACGCCCATCGAAAAGCCACACTTACTTTTCTTAAAGAAACAAATGATTTTTAAGAAATCAGAGATTTCTTCTTCTTGTCAGTTACTTCCGTTTTCACCGTCCAAGTAGTAAGAGGTGATTTTGTCGAATCGCATATTTTGTAATTCTTTGAAATAATAATGCTTTCATTCTAAAGTATCAAGTATCTGCCAGTTACTGACTCTAATGATTTGGTTAATGAATTCACACTGATGAACCAATCGTTATGACCTCTACCCATCGCGATGCTGGATGCCGTCTGGTGACGTTACAGGCACGTGACGTGCTATGAAGGTATGCAAGCGCAGCAGAGACGGTTGGGTGATCGCCCTAGCGATGATATGGGCTCCAAATGGGGACATCCACTGAGATAAGCGACTTTGTCAAAGGACAGATTATTATTACGCAAAGCTTGCGAACGAGTACCTCGAAAACGGCGAAGCTGTTCGAATGTTCACCTGATATTGCCGTGAGCATCTACGGAAAGAGGTAGAAGGACGATGAAACTACCACTAGGAGCTAAATGGTTGGACGTCCACGAATCTTCGCAGAATGTGTGGTTCGGAGGCTTGTCTGCCACCTCTAGTGTTGACGTGCTGATCCAACGACGGTGTCAATTATATTGCAGTGGGCACGGGGACATCGGGATTCGACCGTCGATCAATGGAAACGTGTCATGTCTTTGGGAGAATCACACTTTTGCTACACTAGGTCGATGGTCGCCTCCACAAACGCCGCCATGACGCAGGCGGGTGGGAGCAGTATTGTGTTATGGGAGACATTCTGCAGCGCTTGCATGGGACCTGTGGTAGTAATTGAAGACACGCTGACAGCTGCGAACCAAATGCATCCCTGCATGCTTCATGTCTTCCCCAACGGCTTTTTCATCTTCCAGCAGTGTAATTGTCCGTTTCTTGGAACCAGAACCGTGCTACAGTAGCTTGAGGAGCATTCTGGTGAAACGATGTCTCGGCGACCATATTCGCGAGATGCAAATCCTATGGAAGCCCATCGGGGTTGCTATCGGGCGCCAACATCGCGTACACAAATTAGCGGCTCGTTAGTTACACGAATTACGTGACCTGTGCGTAGACATCTAATGCCACATACGTCCACAAACTTACCAGAAAACTGTCGGATCTTTGATAACCAGCATCACTGATGTATCTCGTTCCGAAGACGGGCAAACATGTTATTAAGCAGGTGGTTATGATGTTTTGGCTCATCAGTGTACATGTTAAAGATGGATGTATCGGGAAATTATGCTCACACTGCTTGAAGGCAAAGCGACCGTTGCTCATCGCATCGTGTCGTTTAAGTATTTTATTATCTACAAGTCGCATCTGCAAATCTGCGCTCGCGAAGTCCGATCGAATATTCGTTACCAACTTTTACGTGGAAGACACAGTAGTGTTTTATGGTCAGCAACCCTTCAAACAATGATGTTGTGCAATAGCCATCAGAGCCCGATGCATCGAAGAAATATAATCATCGATGAGACAGAAAGCTAAAAAATAATAGTGACTAAATGTTCTCTAAAGGTTACAAATATATACCGATTTGAGTTAAACGGCATATCACATCGCGCCATCACATTTGTAACGTGTCTTTCCGGAGGCGTACTCGTATACGTGCACAGCACATTTTTTTATTTTATTAAACATTCATCTGTCTTTTACACGGAAAGATATGTTACAGACTTCAAAGGATGTTATATTGTTGACAGTATGAGTTGACAGTCAGTAACAGAACGACTGAGCAAAGATAAAGGGGAAGACGCGAGATGCAGATCAAGTTGTCCTGGTAGTGAGAGCAGCCATAGCATTTTATTAAAATGTTGTTTTTCGTCATGTGGCAGGAACGTATGATATTTATTAACCCTGATAGATGTGTTTGTATCATGGGCTTCACCACCTGGGGGAAAAGGGAGCGCCTGCCCCCATCCCCTTCCCCTTCCAAAATTTTTTTAACGTTAATTTCAATTTTTTGTGTCTTAGTTAACAGAAATGACACTCTTGAGATTTAATAACGTGCTAGATCCACTTACATTTTCACTAGAAAGACAGTATTACAAGTTTCAATGAACTGTGTTCGTACGACTACGAGAGATGAAAGAGTGGGACAGATACCAATCTGCTTGGTATAGGTTAGTGATCGGCAAACCGCGGCTTTTTGGCGACTCAAGTGCGGCTCTTTGACGAATCGAGTCCGTCTACAGCTCTTGTCAAACTTCACGGCCACGTTTAGGTTGAAAACTGGTGTGTAGAGGTAGGTAGGAAGAGCGTTGGTTGTTTTTGTGTTGCAGCCATTTTAAATGTCTGTTTGACGGAAGACAGCGAAAGAGAAAACCCTGTATGCCCAGTTTACAGATCGCGTCGTCCAATAGCGTTTCAAGTGTCTATATTCAGACCGGTCCTCAAAGTTTGGCGGCGATTGTTAAGTGCAGGCGACTGGGTGTTGTCGGTGTTGTACCACAGGCTGAGCACAGGGAAAGTACGCACGATACTAGCTAGTCAAGGGAACCATTTATGCAGAGCCAGGCCGGTCGGAGAAAAGCTCGCGATCGACGGAAACATCTAAATGGTGTATTAAGCTGCTTGTATCTTTCAACTAGTTGCGAATCTTACAGATATTTCTGCTGTTAATTTAGTAAGCTGTCTATCTTTGTCACAAAGCTTTTATTTTTGGAATATGACTCATGTTTTAGGTGCTACATGTAGGCAAATGCACAAATTATTTGAACGTGGATTACCCACAGGACATTGCTTTTTGCTGTATCAAACACATGCATCCTCAGGAGCAGTACATAAAATTTACTTCTTATCTCTTGACATCGATAGATCTGAGGTCATTTCGCGGCTCTTTTGGATACGTTAAAATTATTTAATGTATTTGATTGAGGAAAAACTTCTAAGACGTTCCGGAAAGCTGGATTTCTTTTACGGTATTCAAGTTTATCCGAGCGCCACGACCATACTGTAAAGATGACACAGTCTCCCACATCACAGCTTTTCTTCAAAGATTCGTGCAGTGGCCGACGGCCTTGCTTCACGACCGAAAATAGCGGCGTTTGAGATGAGTTGTCAGTGCTAACAGACAAGCAACACTGATTGAAATAGCCGCAGAAATCAGTGTGGGACGTATGACGAACGTATTCGTTAGGACAGTGCGGCGAAATTTCGCTTCCATGGACTTGGCGGCAAAAGAGTGACGCGAGTGCCTTTGCTAACAGCACGACATCGCCCGCGGCGCCTCTCTTGGGCTCGTGACTACGTTTGTTGGATCCAAGACGACTGGAAAACGGTGGCCTTGTCAGATGAGTCCCGGTTTCAGTTGGTAACAGCTGATGGTAGAGTTCGAATGTGCCATGGACCCAAGTTGTCAACAAGGCACTGTGCAAGCTGATGGTGGTCCCATAATGGTGTGGGCTGTGTTTGCATGAAATGGATGGGCCCTCTGGTCCAACTGAACCGATCATTGACTTCGGCTACTTAGAGACCCTCTGCATCATGGACTTCACATTTCCAAACAACGATGTCAGCGGGCCATAATTGTTCGCGACTGGTTTGAAGAATATACTGGACAGTTCGAGTGAATGATCTGGCCACACAGGTCGCCCGACATCAATCACATCGAAAATTTATGGGTCATAATCGAAAGGTCAGTTCGTGCAGGAAATCCTGCACCTGCAACTCTTTTGCAGTTATAGACAGCTGTAGAGGCAGCATGGCCGAGTATTTCTGCAGGGGACTTCCAACGACTTACTGAGTCCATGCCTGTGGCTGTACCACGCCGGGAAAACAGGACGTCCGACACGATATTAGGAGGTATACCATGTGTTCTGTCACCACAGTGTATAAACGCAGTCAGTTTCAATAATTTGGACAGGAATATAAATTCCTAACCCATAAACATTAACATTTAACAGAATTATAACCGTAGGCGTATTATACTTGTTGAGCCTGTAAGCATACTGTTATATCGTTGACCATGCTGCCGCACTGTTGACAGTCGACTCTCTGTAGGGCACAGAGATTGATTGTTAGAGGGTGTAGTGAGTCAGCTACTGCGGTGTGTGTGTCTGTGTGTTATCAATTGCAAGACTTTTAACATCAACGAGTTTTTAAGAAATGTGAAATTTCCACGTTCTTTTGTCCTGTCGCGTAATCAACAACCAGCCATGCCGCAACGGTTATGGGACCATTAACGTAGATTTTGCTCTAGTGCAGTGACCATTGCGAAATAGACTACGCAAGTGGAGCTACTTTTGTTCGCATATCGTGTCGTGAGATGAACAGCCGGTCGTGTCGCGAAGGATCATGTGTACACTCGTGAAACTCATGACAGCACTGCTAGAGTGGTTTAATGTCAATTGCAAGAACTGTACAGCCTGTAAAATTTAGAACGAACTATCCAAACAGTGAATTTTGAGTGATTATTGTGTAAGTAATCGAACAGAGTCATTAAACAGCACTGCAGTAGATGTCATCGTAGTCCAAACAGATTACGTGGCTGAAGTGCCAGTTTATGACTACATAGATTGCACGAGGGGTGTTCAATAAGTAATGCAACACTTTCAATTTTTCTCGGCCAGTGTCGGTTAAAAAAAAGCGGAATTTGTTGTGGGACATTGTGGAATATTCCCGCTTCAGCCTCTATAGTTTCATGAAGTTCCGCTATGTGGCGGCGCAGTATATAGCCTTCAAAATGGCGCCTGCACAGAAGGTGCGCTCCAAGATAGTGAGCTGTCATTGGGTTTCTTAAGGCGGAAACCAGGGCATCGGAGGTATTCATAGCCTCTTGCAGAATGTCTTCTGTGACCTGCCGTGGACAAAAAAACGGCGAGTCGTTGGGCGAGGCATCTGAACTCATCGCAACAAGGTCTGGCACACCTCTTTGGTCTCCTGCGTGCCGGAAGGCCATACAGAGCTGTAACTCTCGCAATGTTGGAACGTACCTACAGTCTCATTCGAGGTGATCGACGGAGCACCATCACCTCGCTGTACAAATGGTTCAAATGGCTCTGAGCACTATGGGACTTAACATCTGAGGTCATCAGTCCCCTAGACTTAGAACTACGTAAACCTAACTAACCTAAGGACATCACACACATCCATGCCCGAGGCAGGATTCGAACCTGCGACTGTAGCAGCAGCGCGGTTCCGGACTGAAGCGCCTAGAACCGCTCGGCCACAAAGGTCGGCCTCGCTGTACAACTGGATTTCTCTGTTAGTAGTGCTGACACACTCGTACGCCAGTTAAGGTACTCAAAGGTGTGTACCGGCTGGGTTCCTCGCTGCTAAAGAAACCATCAACCTGCTTGGTGCAATAAAGGTTACACTTCGCGGGAAGCAGTTCGTCGATGATGGGGAAGCTACTGGTGCAACAAGATGTTGGCTCCGACTCAGACAAGCAGAGTGGTACCATGCTGGCAGAAAGCCTTCCCAGTAAGGTGGCACTGGACGGAGATTATATTGAAAAATAGGGTTTTGTAGCCAAATGTGTGAAGAATAATATGGTGTGTTAGAATCCTGAATAAAACCAACCTGCTTCCAGAAAAAAAAGTGTTGCGTTACTTATTGAACGCCCCTCGTACGATCAAACCAGATGTGAACAGTGCACTCCAATGTACTAATATCTGTGTTTTATTGGAAGTCAAAGTTAGCGTAATGAGGGCTATGCGTGAAGCATTCAGTGAATTACAAAGTAAAATTCTATGTACCGGCTTCACAGAAAATCCTAGGAAGTTCTGGTCTTACGTTAAATCAGTAAGTGGATCGAAACAGCATATCCAGACACTCTGGGATGATGATGGCATTGAAACAGAGGATGACACGCGTAAAGCTGAAATACTGAACACCTTTTTCCAAAGCTGTTTCACAGAGGAAGATCACACTGCAGTTCCTTCTCTAAATTACCGCACGAACGAAAAAATGGCAGACATCGAAATAAGTCTTCAAGGAATAGAAAAGAAACTGAAATCACTAAACAGAGCAAAATCCACTTGACCTGACGGGATATCAATTCGATTCTACAGAGAGGACGCGAAAGAACTTGCCCCCCTTCTAACAGCCGTGTACTGCAAGTCTCTAGAGGAATGGAAGGTTCCAAATGATTGGAAAAGAGCACAGGTAGTCCCAGTTTTCAACAAGGGTCGTCGAGCAGATGCGCAAAACTATAGGCCTATATCTCTGACGTCGATCTGTTGTAGAATTTTAGAACATGTTTTTTGCTCGTGAATCATGTCATTTCTGGAAACCCAGAATCTACTCTGTAGGAATCAACATGGATTCCGGAAACAGCGATCGTGTAAGACCGAAATCGCTTTATTTGTTCATGAGACCCAGAAAATATTAGATACAGACTCCCAGGTAGATGCTATTTTCCTTGACTT
Organism: Schistocerca nitens; assembly: GCF_023898315.1. Classification (NCBI taxonomy): domain Eukaryota; kingdom Metazoa; phylum Arthropoda; class Insecta; order Orthoptera; family Acrididae; genus Schistocerca; species Schistocerca nitens. Next base: position 662,739,230 of record NC_064619.1, read on the forward strand.
CCGGAAGGCGTTCGATACAGTTCCGCACTGTCGCCTGATAAACAAAGTAAGAGCCTACGGAATATCAGACCAGCTGTGTGGCTGGATTGAAGAGTTTTTAGCATACTGAACACAGCACGTTGTTCTCAATGTAGAGACGTCTACAGACGTTAAAGTAACCTGTGGCGTGCCACTGGGGAGTCTTATGGGACCATTGCTTTTCACAATATATATAAATGACCTAGTAGATAGTGTCGGAAGTTCCATGCGGCTTTTCGCGGATGATGCTGTAGTATACAGAGAAGTTGCAGCATTAGAAAATTGCGGCGAAATGCAGGAAGATCTGCAGCGGATAGGCACTTGGTGCAGGGAGTGGCAACTGACCCTTAACATACACAAATGTAATGTATTGCGAATACATAGAAAGAAGGATTCTTTATTGTATGATTATATGATAGCGGAACAAACACTGGTAGCAGTTACTTCTTTAAAATATCTGTGAGTATGCGTACGGAACGATTTGAAGTCGTTCTTCCCGCGAACCATACGCGACTGGAACAGGGAAGGGAGGTAATGACAGTGGCACGTAAAGTGCCCTCCGCCACACACCGTTGGGTGGCTTGCGGAGTATAAATGTAGATGTAGATCGTACCAGATAATCGTGGACTTCGTTGTCTGAATGCTCCTCCAACTTAGGATTATACTGTGTTCATCGTAAGAATAAACCTGACGTTAACATTACACCATGTATTCGTCAGCGTTTGCTTGAATGTCATTGGATTTCGTTTCGCGTGGAGCAGAAGCCAAGCTGTGTCCAGTACACTGCAGTACGACCATAAGGATACGTTTTATGCTGTGTTACACATACATAGACTGAGCGATAATGCGGGACAACAGCTTTGCCGGCGCATTAAACTTGGACAGCACCGCCCAGGTAGCTTGTCCAACTAACCTGCTGTCAGGTGAGCGGTTGCATTTCAGGCGTAAGAGAGACGAACAGGGAAACAATATAGCTTCGAATGCCATTTCATTTTTAAAGAGAATGAAATAATTTAGGCAAAACTTCAACACTACTGCACGGTTCTTAGGTGACCAGGCGGAAAGTATAAATTCTCTCGTTCTCATCCAACATAGTATTCTAATTACAAACCAGAGTGATGAAAATTTCTACCTTAAACACTGGGTAATTTTCCTGAGCGAGCTGTATGTGATGCAAAAGCACACTGCAGGTTTTTCACCGCATTGTTGAATACTGAAGCCACCGAAAGTATCAATTCCAGCCAGTCGTCCGGTAATCTCTTAGCTCCTTTCTTATCCGAATCCGAGAAATACATTTCAGTTCTGGAACTGTCATCTGCTACGTTGATAACGAGCCGATCAACAACAGAATCCACGAAGCCACCCAGGCGCCGCATTTTCTGCTCTTAATTTTATGACGTGCCTTTCTATATCCCGCCAGCGTTCGGCAGTGACATGTGAAAAAGCTGCGTGCGTTAGTTCCACTACTTCTGGCAGCTTAGTAGTCTTGTTATTTCTCGCGACAAATCCCTTAACTTGGTTCAATATCAGTTCTGTTTGATTCATATTGTAATGGTACAATGGCAAATTTACGACTAAAAATGTAGCATTTGTGTGGTGTGCTCGATGCTGTGAAAATCATTGTTTTTCATGTATCTGAGACACTTATCGGTTTGGTTCGTGAGAGACTTCATCCGTGGTATAGAACAAATAAAGAGTATTTGGTTTTTCATTTTTGTACTAAAAATGAAACTGTTATGTTTTCTTAATTTAACAATCTTTCATAAAATATCGATCATTAAGAATTTACATTTGAAGTGAGAACAGGAATTTCGCGTGCGATATGGAAATAGAAACAAGAAGACGTGCCCTTTTCATAAAAATGTTGATGAAATTTACAATTACGAGATGTAGGCATTTCAAATTGAAAAAAAAAAAAGACCAAGGCAAGATTTGAACCATGAGCTGCACCTCATTATGAGTCCACTACGCTACCGATTCCGCAATACATGCAGTATAAATTTTCATCTCAACTGCATCAAATACAGTCCCTCAGAAAACTTCAAAGCCGATTTTTTCTGTAAATTTATGAAAAACATTAAGAAGAACCTATTTCTCGGCACTTTTTAACAGTGGTCCACACGAGTGTTTCACTACGGAGCAGGAAGCAGCCTCAGCCATTTTCATACTGCATATTAACAGTGTGATAACAGAGCACAAACAACACAGGGACTGTGACTGTATACGATTTTGAAATAAAAACTACATAGCTAAAGAGCAGTTAAAAAAACGTTGATGGATACATTAGTATATCTTAAAGTTTCATTTAACGTAACTTAGTAATAAGATATAAAATACCAAAGTAGGACCTTCTTCCAAGAGCGTAACAACATCACTGTACGTGTGCCACGGTTTCCGACCAATCATCGCGTTTGTGTTTCTTTACATCAGGTTTATTCTTATGATGAACAGAGTATAATCAATGAACATCACAGGGTTCAGTTGGCGGTGGCAGCAACAAGAGAATGAGTGCCGTGGGGAACTAGGTGCGTGTTACTTATGCGTGTATCATAAAATATCCGATTCACATGCCTGTGTGTTACGTAACGTTGTCTGCAGCAACAGTGACTTTATATATGATGCTTTTCTTTTAACCCCGGTCAGCTTGCAGTGTGTGCCAGTGGAAGATAGCAGGAATATTATAATTGGCTTACCATATCAGAGAAAAACGATAGAACCAAGAGGTACATTATACTTTGCTCAATTGCCAGCGCAAAATAATGCACCCACGTTATACCCTGCTTAGCACAACAATTGAACATAGGGTTGCCAACTTTAACTGGAGCCAAAACCGGACAACTCAAAAATGTATTATTATTACCATTATTATTATTATATTACTATTACTATTATTATTCACAACACATTACACAATACGTACATGCATTATAGCTGCTACAACAGAAAGCTTGCATTTACTTAACATGATACTCATTGCTAATACTGCGAATCAAGCCATTTCTGTGAGCCTCTAGTTTCTTTGCTAGTTATATTTTGAAGATATACTTCTTTTCTGACTTCACAGCATTAACAAGTTCTTTCCCATTGAGGGACTTGATAAATTTAGCAAATTTCATACGGTAGTTAAAATTCACTTTCAGTTTGTTCATTCATTGCTCCAGATATTTAGCATCACACTGAAAGTCCACTCCTCAAACGCATTGGTTGGTGGCACTGCTACCACATGTTGAATAACTTTCAGCAAATTATGTGCTTTGGATCTCTTAAAAAATGCCACCCGTTTGTTTGAAATGTTTGAGTCGGTTAAGTCAATGAGTGACAAGACGTTATTCAGGGAACATATTTCAGAAAATAGTTCGTCACCATTTATATTTATGTTGAAATAATCTATTGAGTTTCATTACGTTCCCCATCTTAAGTAGTTCTTCAAAATTTAACTGAGAGTTAAGCTTGAAAATTGAATCTTCACTGAAGTCAAACCATTTTTCCAGATATAATGTAATTCTCCGGGAATGTTACTTCATTGTCCACTTCACTGTCGTTTTCATGGACTACGAATGTCCATATAAGTTTGGCGCTATTGTCTTCACCCTGGCTTAGAAAATAGGAATTCAGCAATGGCCAGTTAGAAGCAACTAGATGCAATCTCGAAGGACCAGTATTAATGATGCTGTCTTTAAGTTTCTTGGCTATGAAAGTTGATGTTTCGTCAGCGTCTTCGTAAAAATCTATAACGGTTGAACTAGTTCCTATTTGTTGGTCAAAGTACCGGATAGCACCTGGAAATAATTACATATTTCCTCTATTTGAAGCACCACGTGCAGTCGAGAATGGAGTTGTACCAAATTTTTTCAGACTTTGGTGCAGAGAATGTGGAGCCAACGCATTCTTTACTATAACTTCAGCTGTAGTTCGTTCACAACGAATTTTTGATGATAGTTTCGAGTCTTGAAACAAAAAGTGAGATAGGAGAGCATTTCCACAGTCCTGTGAAAGGTAACTGTGATGATGTTTCACTCCATGATATGTTAATATTAGTTCTGTTGCTGACACTTGCTCTTCCTGAGTAGTTCCTGCTGGCACGAAATACCTTTGAACAGTGGAGTTTCTTAACACATCCTACACTTCACCATTATGAGTGTTACTACTGGCATGATGCTTTACCGCTTACACTGAGTCCTGTTTCACTGTAAGACTTACACGGGGTTGGGTGTGCAGTTACGCCTAATCCAAGAAACCTTTGGAGTTTTGTTTTACCCGACATGTTTCAGCACTTGTGCTATCTTCAGTGGGTTACTTTATTTCGTTTCTGTAAAATTGTTATCACATATTAAAATTTAGAGAAAACGTTTGGTGCAAAATATTTACATTTGTGAATGAAGTGATTGTTGTCAAATATTATACATTGTTAGTTTTCTGTAAACAGTTGAGATGTGTATTACAGGGGTGATGCACTGTGTGTTTACATGTTATTTGGAAAAAGATAAGTATGCATTAGTTTACGTACAGTCGTGGACAAAACGAGCGAGACCCCTCGCCTTTTCGTTATGCTGATCCGCACGGCTTTAAAGTCTGCTACACAGCATAACAGGCAAGGCGACGAAGTGCTACCAACATACTATGCGCAGGTGTGAAATTGACAAACTATCTGAACTTTTTTAGACTGTATTCCATAATTTGTAAGACTATATTAATGCTGATTAGTGTGTTAAATACAACACGTAAATATAAGACAGAACTGAAAGAACAAACGCTAATTGGTATGAACTGGACAAATAAAAATGAATTTCAACTTATCGAGATGACTTAACTGTTTCAGTAAGACAAAGAACCCCAGATCGTTACGAAGTAGCAAAATATTATCCGCATTCGGCCGCGAAACGGTCTGTGTCAACGTTCAGACCAGTCATACTGGATTACCGTTGCTGACCTACCATGAAAGTGTGCAAATTTAGCAATGCGTGAAGATTCATAACGAAATTCAGTTAAAAATCATTCAGTGCCACGCTTAAGTCAATTCCATTATTGACAGAAGCGGAAAAAGTAGGCAGCAACATGTATGAAATTCTACAAGAGTGTCATATTGACATGCACAGGGCGCCAGTACAGAATAAAGGTAGCGATAAAACGTATTGGGTGCGCGAGAATTTCTTAAAATTGCTTTACTGATATTCTACCTGCCTCCATAGAGATTAGAACCGAAAACAAACCAGACCTTCCTTTCACTATGCTAGCAGACAACCTAGGCAAACAGCCCTCTATTATTACCCCAGACATGAACAAGCCGGCAATTTCGCAATAAAAATCTGCAGTTTCTGTTGCATAGAGCTTTCTGGACTCAAAAACATGAATTTTCTTCCTTTATGTCACCGCTTATGTGACAATCATTCGGGATGTTTATCGAAATAACAAATTACTGTTATTAGAGAGTAAATTTTGTAGGATAATTCTGCACCACCCCAGGAAATAAACGGCTACATAGCTGCCAAACGTATTCTGCATTGTTTCGAATTCTCCACTAGACTCGCCACAGCCAGAAAACGTTCATTAGCAGAAGTGTTTCTTAAGCTAGCTAGCAATGAGAATGTTCGTACATCTAAAACGCGGTGGCATTAATACTGGGATGTGAATTACCACGTGTATAGGCAAATACATTCTATTTGCATTCCTGTAAACGTGATTTGGATCGAAAACGTAGCTACGACTAATATGCTTATGTATCGACAGCAACTAGAACATTTCGAATAAAGAGTAGCGGGTGTTATTTATGCGGCCCTCATCTTCAGTGTTTTCGTTGTTAGGATTTCGTCACCTAAACCGGTAAAAACGGAACCCTACTAGTCTCACTTTCTTGACCGTCTATCGGTCTACCCAACCCTTAAAACCCGTTTACCTCCAGAACGGGTGGACATAATAAGCGGAAATGTATCGCACTTATTGCTGTAACCGGTCCCATGCTGGTGTAAAAAAGTGAGCTTCTATGTCAACGCAATCAAAAGATACGACGGTTTATGTAAAGAAAATTTACGCGAAAGGTCAAAAAATGGCTTCAAGAACTATGCGACCTAACTGCTTAGGTCATCAGCCCCTAGACCTAGAACTAACTAAACCTAGCTAGCCTAAGGGCATCACAGACATCTATGCCCGAGGTAGAATTCCAACCTGCGACTGAAGCAGCCGTGCGGTTCGTCACTGAAGCGCCTGGAACCGCTCGGCCACCGCAACGCGGCGAAACCCTACTCACCTCATGTATAACTATAATATATACTGTCTAGTGAGGATAAACTGTATTCGCCAGCAACTCAGATCGTTTGCTCACGGAACTTTTACGAAGCTACATTCAAACTTTGTCGAAGTCGTCTGCAATATCCATTACAAACACCCTAGGAACTTCGTATGCGATATCCACTTCCGAAGACGCTGGCAGATACTGCAGTACTATAACAAGTAGGTGGGAATTTATTGTTATTGGTCCACGCATGACACTTTATTTCAATATCAATTTAACGCGCCTAGGTGTTTGTATATGCCTGAAACTATTGAACAAAAAGTAAATAAACAACAAACGAGCCGGCCGCGGTGGTCTCGCGGTTCTAGGCGCTCAGTCCGGAACCGTGCGACTGCTACGGTCGCTGGTTCGAATCCTGCCTGGGGCATGGATGTGTGTGATGTCCTTAGGTTAGTTAGGTTTAAGTAGTTCTAAGTTCTAGGGGACTTATGATCACAGCAGTTGAGTCCCATAGTGCTCAGAGGCATTTGAACCATTTTGAAACAGCAAACAACTTCGATGTTTAAATCAAATGAAAGTCACATGTCGTAATTAAAACATAATTTCGTCGTTACATCTACATGACTACATCAACAGGATTTCTTGGCAATCCGGACTTACGTGCCTGGCAGAAGGTTAGGGTTATTTCTCTACCGTCCCACTCATTAACAGTGTGCGGGAAAAAGGACCACTTAAATCTTTTCTTGCGAGCCTTGAATTACATTATTACTATGGTTTCTTCCTGTGTTCCCGAGGAAATACCCCGATCTTGCTGAAACTTCGCTCAGTGAAAGCGGGGACAAAATAAGCGAACACGTGTCTCGGCTTATCTGCTTACACTCTACCGCTTCTGAGAAAACGACGGTCAAAGTTTTCAATGCGCTGTTACTATAGTGTAGACACCTCTTAGCGGGTAAGCATTCAACTGGAGCGGTGGCTCTGCGGCTACCATAGCGATTTCTGAACTTTGCGCTGCGAGTTCGAAACCCGGTTTTTCCTTTTTTTTCCCCTCACTCTCTGAATTATCTACGAATGTTTATTCCAATTTATGTTGAAACACTGTTGTCGTTATTCGTCAGTTAATTTACTGTGTAAAGAAATAAGTTAAAAAGGGAACACACAGTGCGTAGTGGGGCGATCACTCTGTTGTAGAAATAATTCAGAAGCCAAGATCGCTTAAATATTGTTTACTGGATAACCGGTTTCAACACACTAAAGGTGCCATCATCGGATCTGAATGTAGATTAACATTTATAAAATATTTGGTTATCACGATACATGAGGCAGCCCAGATGATGTTAGATCAGCTTGTCTCATTCGTTTATTACTTTTTAATTCATTAATTACACATAAAGTTAATTGGCGAATAATGACAACATTATTTCAACATAACTTAGAAAAAAACATTCGTAGATAATTCTGATAGAGAGGCAGGAAAATAAAATAATTAAAAAACCCAATATGGTATCGAACACGGGAATCAGTGTTAAGAAGGAACGACGGTAGCCACCGCTTCAATTGCGTTCTCGGCTGCAGAAGGTATCTACACTAGAGCAACAGCGCGTTGATAACTTTGACCGTCGTTTTCTCGGAAACGGTCGAGTGTCTGCAGATAAGCCGAAACACATGTTCGCTTATTTTGTCCTCTCCTTCACTGAGCAAAGTTTCGGGACAATCAGCCTATGACATTTGGCGAGTTCCCCTCGCTCGTCGAGTCGCTTCTTACGCCCGGCGAGAATTATGTATGCCTCCGAGTAAACTGCGCCACCTGGAAACACGGCGAGCGGGGATAAACACGTTTTCCTTCTTATAAGGCAACCTTCTACAGATAATATTCACGAAGTGTTCTTCAGGTTGCCTCAGATATTTCAGAAATGTTTCTTGCGTCAGGCCTGCCGCATATGCAAAACGTAAACATTTCATTTCATGTAATATTTATCAGGATAAGACGTGACAAGAGTGGACCAGTCACTTCTGAGAAAAATTAGAGATTCTAAGTTGCTCCACTATGTAATGACACGGGCACGGGCTTGCGATCTGTCTTTTATGCCATCGATTTCCGTGTTACACATACTTGGCCACTGCGTTGCGGCTGCCATCTTGGAGGAGGCAGTCTGTTTCCTGCCAGCGCTGTTTCCGCAGCCAATATTAACCGCGACGAATCATTCAGTCAACGCTAAATGGCCCATCTGGCTGAGGCAGACAAGGGCGCTATAATACTCCATGCAGAGGGATCTTCAAATGCCGACATAGCGAGAACTATGGGTCTTCACAAGTCGACGGTAGCCAGGTGGATCAGACGAAAGGAAGAGAGTGGTAACTTGAATGGGAGGCCTCATGGCCGTCGCCGCAAAACAACGCAAGCTCAGGATCAGCAGATACGCCGTTTCAGTGAGAACCACCCATTTGTCAACGCACGACAAATCAGCAAATTCATGAAGCTTGGAATGAGTTACTTGAATCTCCTAGTTCTGTGGCTCGAGTTGTGGGCTCAATGCCCAACAGACTTCCAGCTGTTGTGGAAGCCAAAGGAGGCTATACGCGATTTTTTTTTACAGACTTATGTTTTATATAATTTCAAGGAAACGCAATAAGTGAAATGGGGACAAACAAATTAATTCACAGCAAGATATGTAATATTTAATTTGATAAGAGAAGAAATACTCACCTTATATATTCATTCAGTCTCTATAAAATACGTGACACACGTGTGTATGCAAGAAGGGTACAAAACAGTTCAGCACAAAATAAAAATGTTGAGGAGAAGCTCCCCGATGAAGACGTAATTGCAGAACAAAGGTTGGGCTAGAAGGAGGGGTAAGGAGGCCCGAAAAAGCAGAACAAAATCAAATACCCAATAGACTTTGAGTAGTTGTCGCAGCAAAGGGCGGTTGGTATATGCGATTCGGAGCAACTGTACAAGAATAGTTTTATTTACTGATTTTTGAGGCTTTATTTTGTGACGGCTAAACAGTGCTGCATCATGAGACCCGCTATTTTTCCACATGTGGCTAAACATCAGAGCTGAAAAAATTTTGAGAGGTACCGAAGTTCTCTGGAAGAGTAAAGTGTTTTAGACAAGAAGATGATTTTTAGTTCATTTCATTTTAACCATTCACACTATGCTTCGACATTCTAATCTTTGATTTCATTTTATTATTACGTATCTTTCCTTCAGTGAAAGTCAACGGTAGTAAGTTTCAAGATATGAAGAATAACTGGAAGTTTTTAATTTGTGGAATAGCGTATTTAACAGTTCATATTTTCAACAAATCTGTAGTTATAGGACATATTAAGAAGCAAGTAAAAATGGCACTGTGGAAAGATCAGGTTGGCCTCTAAAGGGTAACGACGGTAAAATAGCAAATACTAAACAATGGGTAACAACTATTGTTGATGGTGAGTAGCCGTAATCGATATGTCACTTTTCCGTAATTGTATTTCTGAAGTTTATCGTCAATCCTAGGACTGACATCGATACTCTGTTTTACGTAAAGAATACAACCTTCAAAATTTATTTAGCAGCGCAGAATATTAAATCACAGTTTATAGATCAGGAACCTAATCCAACTGCCTTTAATTTTATTCTCACGGATGACTTTGGGACAGTAAATAACAAGAGAAATAACAAAACTCTCAGAATCAATATATAGAATTCAAGTGTCCAGTGGATTCAAAAGTTTGCTATAATAGCGATTAATTGCTTTTACAGACTCCTTCATGCCTACATTTTCTATCAGACAATGTTTGAAACTAGGACTAAGAAGGTAAACAATTTTTCCACAAATTGTCAAATTGGAAGTCGGAGAGACAGTTACACAAATTACGATGACAACAAACGTTTTTCAAGTAAACTGATCACAGGAGGAATCCAACGCATTTATTGTGAGTTACATGCACAGTATGTAAACTGGCAACGCCACCAACACACAATACCACTAACAAGGGAACATCCCCATCGCACCGCCCTCAGATTTAGTTATAAGTTGATACAGGGGATAGGCCTTGAAAAGCTGAACACAGATCAATCGAGAAAAAAGGAAGAAGTTGTGTGGAAGTATGAAAAAAATAAGCAAAATATACAAACTGAGTAGTCCATGCGCAAGATAGGCAACATCAAGGATAGGGTGAGCTCAGGAGCGCCGTGATCCCGTGGTTAGCGCACGCAGCTGCGGAACGAGAGGTCCTTCCGTCAAATTTTCCCAGGACTGAAAAGTTTAATTTTTATTTTCAGACAATTATTATCTGTCCGTCCGTCTGTCCGATGCGAGGTAACCGCGCCGTAGTATGATGACGCTACACCTAAAAAACATCGAAAGACATGACGTCAGTCGACTATAGCGTACGGAAGAGAGAGTATTCCTGCTAATGAGGCTCCCTGGCTGGCAGTTAACTGTTCGCTACTTTGGACGAGAGTGCATTAAATACGTGCGATGCATTGCGTGGGCAATATGAATCCAGCAAATATAGCTCGTGACTCCAATAACAATGTCAATGAATATTTTCCGAACTGTAAGGCATCGGAAAGTTCCTTAAGGGATCGAACGATTGTCGAACATTTGTATGATTATTTCCTACATTTGTTGAATAACAGTACGTGTGGTGATGATTGTCTGAAAATAAAAACAATCAAACAACTAACCCGAGGGAAGACTTAAACCAACGACCTCTCGTTCTGCAGCTCCTCACGCTAACCACGCGACCACTGCGCTCCCGTGCTCAAGCTATCCTTGATGTTGCTTATCATGCACACGGAGTACTCAGTTTGTTTGGTTTGAATATTTTTTTCATAGGTCCACACAACTTCTCCCTGTTTTTCGAATGATCTGTGTTCAGTTTTCAAGGCCTATCCACTGTGTCAACTTATAACTAAATCTGAGGAGGGTGCGATGGGAAGGTTCCCTTGTTAGCTATGAAACAACTGTAGCAAAACGGAGCATCCTCGTTATCCATGTGATGGATAAGACGACTAATTCGCAACATAAATGTCAATGTAAGCATCAGTTTCTGTTGGAACGTGCTTCCCGGACCAAATAACATACATTTCCTACGTCTTCAATGCGAATCATGTAGCAAATGTAATTTAAAGGACATAAAAATATCGAGTGAATTTACTAAAATAATTATGAACCACTTGAATTTGCATTCAACAGGCAATGTTCAGAAGTCTGGTGTAGGAGTACTGCATGCTCTAATTCGAAACAACAAAAATCAACAGAGTAACTATTATTGAACGTCATCAGGTCACTCATCGAGCATTCCTATGCAGTACTGTTACTGGTGACGTGTTATGATGCCTTTATCGTTAACTTCCTAAGAAGAAATGAAAGGCTGAGCCCCACCAAAAGACGTAAACTCGAGGAACGAGTTGCGTGAACATATTATTTTACATCTGATAAATCCAAAAGTGTGTTTTGGGCTACGAATTCTGCCCCCAGGGTGTGTGCAACACAGCTGGAATTTGTTGCCAACAACTGAGTCACCTTTCGGTCACAGTGTAAGAAAATCGAGCAACAAAACTACATCACCTGTGCTACTGCATGATAACGCACTATGTTGATTTGAGAAACAAAACTATCCAGGAGATTGATAGGAAAGTCGTCTCTCAGGCACATTTGTATTGATAGGGAAGTCCTCTCTCAAGCACTTGTCCCTCTCGTCATATATTTGTAAAATTTTACCTTTCCCACTCTAGATCGATCAACCGTCAAGGCAATTCATTTCTAGACGAAAATACTTTTAAAACTACTCTGGTTTATTGACATCGTTAGAACAAGTAGGTTTCTACAGGCGTAGAATTTGTAAACAACTTTAGCATTGTCATATCGTTTTAGATATCGTGAAAGAAAATTCTGCTGCTAATTAATTTCTCTTTGATAATTACTGTTGCGTTTAGTAAACTAATGGAAAATGCAATTAAAATATTCACTGTACTAATACAAACTAAAGTCAGCTTAATACAGAAACATCACGACGGCAGTCTATCTTAATAAAGCATTAAGTTTCTGTGAGACAATTGGGCTTATTTTAACACGAATTAGTAGGATATTACAGACTTTACACTTAGAAAAGATCTGTATTTATTTCATTTCCTGTACCATTCGTAAGTGTTATGAAAATGGGGCTTTTCATAGATAAAATTATGTATTCACAACAACAAAAAAATGTCGGCAGAAAACAAAAGTGGCATTATGAATCTGGCAGTACCGTAAGGTTTTCACTCTGACACTAAGAGTTACTGAAAGTAGCAAGAAGAATTTTGCTCGAGCGTTGTCTTACGATTCCCTTATTAAGTTTTTATCTGCCTGCTTGTAGCTGTGCTACAAAAGAATTAAAAATCTGGCTTTCAGCAAGTCTCGAAAGGCGAACAAAAGCAGCTTGCACCTGGTTACTAAGCATGTTACCTGGGGACTGGTTTTTTCTTAAAGCGGGAAGACATCCTTTTGTGGTTCAATTGGCAAATGTCAGTCAGACGTGTAACGTTAGTCTAAGCGTTTCGGTGTGTTGAATTTGTACCAATGATTTTTCTACACGTTTTTTCTGTCCCAAATAGAGTTGAAGTCTCCCATTAGTATTTTCACGTCATCTTGGTGAATTTTGCTCATGGTATTTTCGAGTGTGTTCCAGAATTTTTCAACATTGTCGGTGTTTTTCTTATTTTCGATGTTGGTGGGTTCAAATGGTTCAAATGGCTCTGAGCACTATGGGACTTAACTGCTGTGGTCATCAGTCCCCTAGAACTTAGAACTCGTTAAACCTAACTAACCTAAGGACATCGCACACATCCATGCCCGAGGCAGGATGCGACCCTGCGACCGTAGCGGTCGCGCGGTTCCAGACTGTAGCGCCTAGAACCTCTCGAACACTCCGGCCGTCGATGTTGGTGGGGACACGTGCATTGATGAGTGTATATGTTTTACTGGGGCTCTGAATGACCATAGTCATAAGTCGCTTGTTGACGGGCCAGCCGCGGTGGCCGAGCGGTTCTTGGCTCTTCAGTCCGGAACCGCGCGACTGGTACGGTCGCAGGTTCGAATCCAGCCTTGGGCATGAATTTGTGTGATGTCCTTAGATTAGCTAGGTATAAGTAGTTCTAAGTTCTAGGAGACTGATGACCTCCACTGTTAAGTTCCATAGTGCTCAGAGCCATTGGAACCTTTTGATTGTCGATCGGTGTGATTTCTTTGACAGAGTTGATAGATCGGTGTTCGAGAAATGCAATGCCGAAGATTGGTACGCCTTTCGTTACCTTTTGTTGTATTCTGCTCTTGAAGATGCAATGGTTTCCCTAATGCACGGTTTCATTGTCAGTTAGTCGTGGTTCTTGAAGTGCAAGGATGAGAATTTTTTGTCGGTCCATTTCTTTTGTGAGATTATTTAGTTTTCGTGTTTGGATCAAGGTATCGATGTTTACTTTTAAATGCATGTTTTTTGCTTGTAGGGAAATTTACCAGAGATCTTCGATATTCTCTGTCGTGCTAACCTGGACTCCCCAGAATCCGAAAATCCAACTGCCGCCTGTCGACAGCCGGGTTGTGTACCACCTGGGATAAAGTTGACTTTGCTTGCATAGTTTACGTTTGCTTGTGTTTCATTGGTTGTGCTTGGGTGATACCAGGACCGGACAGGACCAGAGGGTGTTGAAGCCTTTGAAAGCAAATATTTTCAGCCAAGCTCATTGAGCTAACACGGTGACCAGAGTAACGGTGATTTTCACTCAGACGTGTCTGGATTTTGCGTTCAACGGATTGAGTAGCCGTTCAGGATTGTGTTAGTATTTGGTTCACCCCTAGTATTTGATTTCCTCGGTACCACCCATATGGGGGAGGGTTTCCACTATCCGCCACACGCGATTATTATTATTATTATTATTATTATTGTCATTATGTCTCAGCAAATCCCATATGGTGTATCTTCCCACCACTGAAATAGATGTGTATTGTTCGATTCAGTATTTCCATCACATAAATGTGGTTTATAATTACGTTACATTGCTACTAGTAGACATATTTCTCACTTTTTCTTAGACAGTTGCTACCTGTTACTCCATCATAGGAATTTATGTGCGAAGCATTGTTGAAATACAGACGTTCAAATTATCCGATTTCTGTAATTTCATTTCGATACCAGATCGTTCTAATCGGATTCAGCCAGGTAGTCTTAATGTGGATATCCGACCACGACTGTCATCATATGATAGACTGTGTAAACCACATTCTTTATCGGACTGTTGAATATAGATCACTTATCTATGACAGGACCTGAATTCTTAAACACTGTGGAAAATAATAATCCGATGTGCTTATTACAAATACGTTATTCCAATATAAATATGTGAACTAACGAGATAACAGTTTATTTACAGGAGCAGAACTAATGTTCAAATGTTCAAATGTGTAAATGTGTGTGAAATCGTATGGGACTTAACTGCTAAGGTCATCAGTACCTAAGCTTACACACTACTTAACCTAAATCATCCTAAGGACAAACACACACACCCATGCCCCAGGGAGGACTCGAACCTCCGCCGGGATCAGCCACGCAGCTCATGACTGCAGCGCCCCTGACCGCTCGGCTAATCCCGCGCGGCTACTAAAAGTATACTCGTCCACAAAACCCATGTGGACAATTATCTGATAATCGGTCAAGCTTTGCTTTGTCGCAGCTCTTTAGGACAAAAGAATGGACAGCTCCCTGCTTTTTGCGTTTCCGATAGCGCCTACGATAAGAATCTGGTGTCATATTATGTTTCAGAGCCGTAAACTGTTTATTTTTTCACCTCATACTAAAACAAAAGCTATGATATGAGACGAGGAAATGACTTATATGCTTCTCAGGAACTTAAGTTTTTCGCGTTAATTTTCTCACTTCATTCTAAAACAAGGACGTTAATATGAGAAGAGGAAATGAAATATACGCTTCCAAGACATATTATTTCCTTGTGTGCTACTACTGCATACATGAAAGCCCTGCAGTTAATTTTTGTATGTTGGATAAATTTTGATATCACCTCACATTCCTTTGTGAGAAGGTTCCTATTTTCTTAGGATTCAAATAGAGTGGACATTTCATCACTGGTTAATATTCTCATGACTAATGACATGATACCCGTTGCAATTGCTCCATGGCACCTGTGAGTGGAGTCTCACGTTGGTTACTATAAGAACACGCAGGCAGTGATATCCGCTCACTGCAGTCAGAGCCAAGGTGATTTCTTTCTGTTTATGGCGAAGCGTCTGCTGCAGTGTCCACGCTCAGCCAACATAAACAAATCGCGGCGGCATTGGGCAGTGCTGATCGCTGCGCTTGTCGCAGGCCTCGACAACAAGAGCGCACTCTCTGCTAACGATACTATGGAGTTAATACATCTTACTTAACGTAATATGCAGGACGTGGGTTAGGTGAAAATTCAGTTTGTAACTTCCCATCGCATTAACATACTTTACAGTCATATTTGATGCCCGATTGTCTGTCTGATGTTAATAGTATTGATTCAGATTGTGCATTAACACGAAAACTCACTCACACACACACACACACACACACACACACACACACGCACACACTCATTGATTCCAGTGAGGGTGACAACTACTTTGTGTTGAACAACACATGCACCAGTCAGTTCCTCAGTTGGCGTCGAGTGGATGAGTTTTTTCAATTACCTTGCATTGCAAGAATTGTATGTAAGAGCCTGAAAGTAAATGGACTTGTATCCTAAAGAGCTGCGACAAAGCAAAGCTTGACCGATTATCAGATAATTGTCCACATGGGTTTTGTGGACGAGTATACTTTTAGTAGCCGCGCGGGATTAGCCGAGCGGTCAGGGGCGCTGCAGTCATGAGCTGCGTGGCTGATCCCGGCGGAGGTTCGAGTCCTCCCTGGGGCATGGGTGTGTGTGTTTGTCCTTAGGATGATTTAGGTTAAGTAGTGTGTAAGCTTAGGTACTGATGACCTTAGCAGTTAAGTCCCATACGATTTCACACACATTTACACATTTGAACATTTGAACATTAGTTCTGCTCCTGTAAATAAACTGTTATCTCGTTAGTTCACATATTTATATTGGAATAACGTATTTGTAATAAGCACATCGGATTATTATTTTCCACAGTGTTTAAGAATTCAGGTCCTGTCATAGATAAGTGATCTATATTCAACAGTCCGATAAAGAATGTGGTTTACACAGTCTATCATATGATGACAGTCGTGGTCGGATATCCACATTAAGACTACCTGGCTGAATCCGATTAGAACGATCTGGTATCGAAATGAAATTACAGAAATCGGATAATTTGAACGTCTGTATTTCAACAATGCTTCGCACATAAATTCCTATGATGGAGTAACAGGTAGCAACTGTCTAAGAAAAAGTGAGAAATATGTCTACTAGTAGCAATGTAACGTAATTATAAACCACATTTATGTGATGGAAATACTGAATCGAACAATACACATCTATTTCAGTGGTGGGAAGATACACCATATGGGATTTGCTGAGACATAATGACAATAATAATAATAATAATAATAATAATCGCGTGTGGCGGATAGTGGAAACCCTCCCCCATATGGGTGGTACCGAGGAAATCAAATACTAGGGGTGAACCAAATACTAACACAATCCTGAACGGCTACTCAATCCGTTGAATGCAAAATCCAGACACGTCTGAGTGAAAATCACCGTTACTCTGGTCACCGTGTTAGCTCAATGAGCTTGGCTGAAAATATTTGCTTTCAAAGGCTTCAACACCCTCTGGTCCTGTCCGGTCCTGGTATCACCCAAGCACAACCAATGAAACACAAGCAAACGTAAACTATGCAAGCAAAGTCAACTTTATCCCAGGTGGTACACAACCCGGCTGTCGACAGGCGGCAGTTGGATTTTCGGATTCTGGGGAGTCCAGGTTAGCACGACAGAGAATATCGAAGATCTCTGGTAAATTTCCCTACAAGCAAAAAACATGCATTTAAAAGTAAACATCGATACCTTGATCCAAACACGAAAACTAAATAATCTCACAAAAGAAATGGACCGACAAAAAATTCTCATCCTTGCACTTCAAGAACCACGACTAACTGACAATGAAACCGTGCATTAGGGAAACCATTGCATCTTCAAGAGCAGAATACAACAAAAGGTAACGAAAGGCGTACCAGTCTTCGGCATTGCATTTCTCGAACACCGATCTATCAACTCTGTCAAAGAAATCACACCGATCGACAATCAAAAGGTTCCAATGGCTCTGAGCACTATGGAACTTAACAGTGGAGGTCATCAGTCTCCTAGAACTTAGAACTACTTATACCTAGCTAATCTAAGGACATCACACAAATTCATGCCCAAGGCTGGATTCGAACCTGCGACCGTACCAGTCGCGCGGTTCCGGACTGAAGAGCCAAGAACCGCTCGGCCACCGCGGCTGGCCCGTCAACAAGCGACTTATGACTATGGTCATTCAGAGCCCCAGTAAAACATATACACTCATCAATGCACGTGTCCCCACCAACATCGACGGCCGGAGTGTTCGAGAGGTTCTAGGCGCTACAGTCTGGAACCGCGCGACCGCTACGGTCGCAGGTTCGCATCCTGCCTCGGGCATGGATGTGTGCGATGTCCTTAGGTTAGTTAGGTTTAACTAGTTCTAAGTTCTAGGGGACTGATGACCACAGCAGTTAAGTCCCATAGTGCTCAGAGCCATTTGAACCATTTGAACCCACCAACATCGAAAATAAGAAAAACACCGACAATGTTGAAAAATTCTGGAACACACTCGAAAATACCATGAGCAAAATTCACCAAGATGACGTGAAAATACTAATGGGAGACTTCAACTCTATTTGGGACAGAAAAAACGTGTAGAAAAATCATTGGTACAAATTCAACACACCGAAACGCTTAGACTAACGTCACACGTCTGACTGACATTTGCCAATTGAACCACAAAAGGATGTCTTCCCGCTTTAAGAAAAAACCAGTCCCCAGGTAACATGCTTAGTAACCAGGTGCAAGCTGCTTTTGTTCGCCTTTCGAGACTTGCTGAAAGCCAGATTTTTAATTCTTTTGTAGCACAGCTACAAGCAGGCAGATAAAAACTTAATAAGGGAATCGTAAGACAACGCTCGAGCAAAATTCTTCTTGCTACTTTCAGTAACTCTTAGTGTCAGAGTGAAAACCTTACGGTACTGCCAGATTCATAATGCCACTTTTGTTTTCTGCCGACATTTTGTTGTTGTTGTGAATACATAATTTTATCTATGAAAAGCCCCATTTTCATAACACTTACGAATGGTACAGGAAATGAAATAAATACAGATCTTTTCTAAGTGTAAAGTCTGTAATATCCTACTAATTCGTGTTAAAATAAGCCCAATTGTCTTACAGAAACTTAATGCTTTATTAAGATAGACTGCCGTCGTGATGTTTCTGTATTAAGCTGACTTTAGTTTGTATTAGTACAGTGAATATTTTAATTGCATTTTCCATTAGTTTACTAAACGCAACAGTAATTATCAAAGAGAAATTAATTAGCAGCAGAATTTTCTTTCACGATATCTAAAACGATATGACAATACTAAAGTTGTTTACAAATTCTACGCCTGTAGAAACCTACTTGTTCTAACGATGTCAATAAACCAGAGTAGTTTTAAAAGTATTTTCGTCTAGAAATGAATTGCCTTGACGGTTGATCGATCTAGAGTGGGAAAGGTAAAATTTTACAAATATATGACGAGAGGGACAAGTGCTTGAGAGAGGACTTCCCTATCAATACAAATGTGCCTGAGAGACGACTTTCCTATCAATCTCCTGGATAGTTTTGTTTCTCAAATCAACATAGTGCGTTATCATGCAGTAGCACAGGTGATGTAGTTTTGTTGCTCGATTTTCTTACACTGTGACCGAAAGGTGTCTCAGTTGTTGGCAACAAATTCCAGCTGTGTTGCACACACCCTGGGGGCAGAATTCGTAGCCCAAAACACACTTTTGGATTTATCAGATGTAAAATAATATGTTCACGCAACTCGTTCCTCGAGTTTACGTCTTTTGGTGGGGCTCAGCCTTTCATTTCTTCTTAGGAAGTTAACGATAAAGGCATCATAACACGTCACCAGTAACAGTACTGCATAGGAATGCTCGATGAGTGACCTGATGACGTTCAATAATAGTTACTCTGTTGATTTTTGTTGTTTCGAATTAGAGCATGCAGTACTCCTACACCAGACTTCTGAACATTGCCTGTTGAATGCAAATTCAAGTGGTTCATAATTATTTTAGTAAATTCACTCGATATTTTTATGTCCTTTAAATTACATTTGCTACATGATTCGCATTGAAGACGTAGGAAATGTATGTTATTTGGTCCGGGAAGCACGTTCCAACAGAAACTGATGCTTACATTGACATTTATGTTGCGAATTAGTCGTCTTATCCATCACATGGATAACGAGGATGCTCCGTTTTGCTACAGTTGTTTCATAGCTAACAAGGGAACCTCCCCATCGCACCCTCCTCAGATTTAGTTATAAGTTGACACAGTGGATAGGCCTTGAAAACTGAACACAGATCATTCGAAAAACAGGAAGAAGTTGTGTGGACCTATGAAAAAAATATTCAAACCAAACAAACTGAGTAGTCCGTGTGCATGATAAGCAACATCAAGGATAGCTTGAGCACGGGAGCGCAGTGGTCGCGTGGTTAGCGTGAGGAGCTGCAGAACGAGAGGTCGTTGGTTTAAGGCTTCCCTCGGGTTAGTTGTTTGATTTTTTTTATTTTCAGACAATCATCACCACACGTACTGTTATTCAACAAATGTAGGAAATAATCATACAAATGTTCGACAATCGTTCGATCCCTTAAGGAACTTTCCGATGCCTTACAGTTCGGAAAATATTCATTGACATTGTTATTGGAGTCACGAGCTATATTTGCTGGATTCATATTGCCCACGCAATGCATCGCACGTATTTAATGCACTCTCGTCCAAAGTAGCGAACAGTTAACTGCCAGCCAGGGAGCCTCATTAGCAGGAATACTCTCTCTTCCGTGCGCTATAGTCGACTGACGTCATGTCTTTCGATGTTTTTTAGGTGTAGCGTCATCATACTACGGCGCGGTTACCTCGCATCGGACGGACGGACGGACAGATAATAATTGTCTGAAAATAAAAATTAAACTTTTCAGTCCTGGGAAAATTTGACGGAAGGACCTCTCGTTCCGCAGCTGCGTGCGCTAACCACGGGATCACGGCGCTCCTGAGCTCACCCTATCCTTGATGTTGCCTATCTTGCGCATGGACTACTCAGTTTGTATATTTTGCTTATTTTTTTCATACTTCCACACAACTTCTTCCTGTTTTCTCGATTGATCTGTGTTCAGTTTTTCAAGGCCTATCCCCTGTATCAACTTATAACTAAATCTGAGGGCGGTGCGATGGGGATGTTCCCTTGTTAGTGGTATTGTGTGTTGGTGGCGTTGCCAGTTTACATACTGTGCATGCAACTCACAATAAATGCGTTGGATTCCTCCTGTGATCAGTTTACTTGAAAAACGTTTGTTGTCATCGTAATTTATGTAACTGGCTCTCCGACTTCCAATTTGACCATTTGTGGAAAAATTGTTTACCTCGTTAGTCCTAGTTTCAAACATTGTCTGTCTGACGGAAAACGTAGGCATGAAGGGGTCTGTAAAAAGCAATTAATCGCTATTATAGCAAACTTTTGAATTCACATGATACTTGAATTCTCTATATTGATTCTGAGAGTTTTCTTATTTCTCTTGTTATTTACTGTCTCAATGTCATCCGTGAAAATAAAATTAAAGGCAGTTGGATTAGGTTCCTGATCTATAAACTGTGATTTAATATTCTGCGCGGCTAAATAAATTTTGAAGGTTGTATTCTTTACGTAAAACAGAGTATCGGTGTCAGTCCTAGGATTGACGATAAACTTCAGAAATACAATTACGGAAAAGTGACATATCGATTATGGCTCCTCACCATCAACAATAGTTGTTACCCATAGTTTCATATTTGCTATTTTATCGTCGTTACCCTTTAGAGACCAACCTGATCATTCCACAATGCCATTTTTGACTCGCTTCTTAATATGTCCTATAACTACAGATTTGTCGAAAATATTAACTGTTAAATACGCTTTCCACAAATTAGAAACTTCCAGTTATTCTTCATATCTTGAAACTTACTACCGTTGACTTTCACTGGAGAAAAGATACATAATAAAATGAAATCAAAGATTAGAATGTCAAATCATAGTGTGAATGGTTAAAATGAAATGAACTAAAAATCATCTCCTTGTCTAAAAGACGTTATTCTTCCAGAGAACTTCGGCACCTCAAAATTTTTTACACCTCTGATGTTCAGCCACATGTGGACAAATAGCGGGTCCCATGATGCAGCACTGTTTAGCCGTCACAAAATGAAGCCTCAAAAATCAGTCCACATTCCATTTACTGCGTTTCCTTGAAATTATATAAAATATACGTCTGTAAGTAAAAAAAAAGAAAAAAAGACGAAGAAGAAAGAAACAAAGCTTGAAACAGCTGATTGGTGAAGCCTCCTTTGGCTTCCACAACAGCTCGAAGTCTGTTGGGCATTGAGCCCACAACTCGAGCCACATAACTAGGAGATTCAAGTAACTCATTCCAAGCGTCATGAATCACATCAGAAAGCTGTCGGCGAGTCGACGGTGACTGCCCTTTTCTCGTATTACTCTGACCATTTCTGCCCAGATATTCACAATGGGATTCGTGTCAGCTCCTTTAGGTGGCCATTCCGTTACAGTAATATTACTATGGTCGTCGACCCGCCTCTTAACCACACGTGCCATATGAATAGACGAGCGATCTTGTTGGAACATGATCTGATCATCGCCAAATCTTGCTGCCACAGCAGGCAACATCACGTTCTCCAGAATTGATATGTAATTGCGCGCATCGAATCTTCCTTCCACTTCCCACAGGGGCCCACACCCTTCGGCCGATATCCACGCCCATACCGTTACCGACTACAAATGGCTCTGAGCACTGTGGGACTTAATATCCAAGGTCATCAGTCCCCTAGAACGTAGATCTACTTAAACCTAACTAACCTAAGGACATCACACACATCCATGCGCGAGGCAGGATTCGAACCTGCGACCGTAGCGGTCACGCGGTTCCAGACTGAAGCGCCTCGAACCGCACGGCCACACCGGCCGGCACCGACAACCTGCCACTCCTTCGGCAACTGTAAATATATTTTCGATTATACCTAGCACATTTAGGCCGGTAAACTAGTACTTTTCCGGATGATGCCGTAGAGAAAACTTTTTGGTGCGTGAAAATCACTCGCCTCCAAAACTGGAGAGGTTTGTCGCCATTTTCAGTAGCAAAAGCAAGGCAAGCTTCTCTTTGGGAAACAGTCAATGTCTCTTTCACAGCAGCGCTTCTTGCTCTCAGTCCACCTTCCCTTACACGAGGAGTGACGGTCTTACTGCTAACATTGAGACCCAAAGTTTGCTGAATTTGTCGTGCGTTGACAAATGGGTGGTTCTCACTGAAACGGCGTATCTGCTGATCCTGAGCTGCTGTTGTTTTGCGGCGACGGCCATGAGGCCTCCCATTCAAGTTACCACTCTCTTCCTTTCGTCTGATCCACCTGGCTACCGTCGACTTGTGAAGACCCATAGTTCTTGCTATGTCGGCATTTGAAGATCCCTCTGCATGGAGTTCTATTATAGCGCCCTTGTCTGCCTCAGCCAGATGGGCCATATAGCGTTGACTGAATGATTCGTCGCGGTTAATATTGGCTGCGGAAACAGCGCTGGCAGGAAACAGACTGCCTCCTCCACGATGGCAGCCACAACGCAGTGGCCAAGTATGTGTAACACGGAAATCGATGGCATAAAAGAGAGATCGCAAGCCCATACCCGTGTCATTACATAGTGGAGCAACTTAAAATCTCTAATTTTTCTCAGAAGGGACTGGTCCACTCTTGTCATGTCTTATCCTGATAAATATTACATGAAATGAAATGTTTACGTTTTGCATATGCGGCAGGCCTGACGCAAGAAACATTTCTGAAATATCTGAGGCAACCTGAAGAACACTTCATTAATTTTATCTGTAGAGGGTTGCCTTATAAGAAGGAAAACGTGTTTATCCCCGCTCGCCGTGTTTCCAGGTGGCGCAGTTTACTCGGAGGCATACATAATTCTCGCCGGGCGTAAGAAGCGACTCGACGAGCGAGGGGAACTCGCCAAGTGTCATAGGCTGATTGTCCCGAAACTTTGCTCACAAGGGGAGGCCGCCAAATGTGAAATTCAGATTCGATTCATACTGCGCATAATAAAAGCTCATGGCCAGAGGTGTAATGTGGCAAAGCACCAAGATGCACTTCTCAGCTGTTGTCGAGAAAATCGACAGTTAGAAGAAACCGTTGCGGTGAAATACTCTCTACGATTAATAATTTTCTACAGCGTCGTGGCGCAGCGGTAAGCGCTCGAGTTCGTAATCCGAAGGTCGCCGGATCGAATCTCACGCCATGCAACATTTTTTAATTATTATTATTTTTTTGTAATTCAAATATATATATATATATATATATATATATATATATATATATATATATATATATAAACTATTAATGAATTGCTTATGCATGTTGGTGAAGGCGGATCGCTCTCCAATTGTACCACCTCCATTTTACCGTTTGTTTAACAGGGTGTACCAAAGCTCTCACGTCCGCACTGATTTTCGACGGTGTTATAAGTTGTGCTAGGGACCGCATCTACCTTCTTTCGAAGTTAGCAGGCAACTACGCTGTTATGCGGCGGCTCGTTTCGGCCCATTCAACATCTGTCCTTCAAGTGTAACGAGCGATTAACGGAGTTTATATTTCATACCTGCCACAGCAAATTTGTGTTCGTGGGGTTTCTATTCTAATTCGAACGTTTGACTTACGCTATACGTATTCGTTTCGGAATATCGTTTCTACGTCTTCCGCTAACTATACGTGGTTAACATTATGAAGACAATTAATAACATTTGTGAAATACAAATTTGTTTGCGGAAAACATAATGATGTTCGAAGTCGCCAGTTTTTCCACGACAAACGACTTTCAACAACTTATTATATGCATAATTGTTGCAACCTGTTGCCGGGAATTATATATATATATATATATATATATATATATATATATATATATATATGTGTGTGTGTGTGTGTGTGTGTGTGTGTTTATACACACATTTGAATTACAAAAAACAAATACTAAAAAAAAAAAGTTGCATGGAGCGAGATTCGATCCGCCGACCTTCAGATTACGAACTCGAGCGCTTACCGCTGCGCCACGACGCTGTAGAAAATTGTGAATCGTAGAGAGTATTTCACCGCAGCGGCTTCTTCTAACTGTCGATTTTCTCGACAACGGCTGAGAAGTGCATCTTGGTGCTTTGCCACATTACACCTCTGGCCATGAGCTTTTATTATGCGCAGTATGAATCGAATCTGAATTTCACAATTGGCGGCCTCCCCTTGTCAGTGAAGGAGAGGACAAAATAAGCGAACTTGTGTTTCGGCTTATCTGCAGACACTCGACCGTTTCCGAGAAAACGACGGCCAAAGTTATCAACGCGCTGTTGCTCTAGTGTAGATACCTTCTGCAGCCGAGAACGAAATTGAAGCGGTGGCTCAGTGGCTACCGTCGTTCCTTCTTAGCATTGATTCCCGTGTTCGAGACCATATTGGGTTTTTTAATTATTTTATTTTCCTGCCTCTCTATCAGAATTATCTTCGAATGTTTTTTTTCTAATTTATGTTGAAATAATGTTGTCCTTACTCGACAATTAACTTTATGTGTAATTAATGAATTAAAAAAATAATAAACGAATGAGACAAGCTGATATAAAATCATCTCGTCTGCCTCATGTATCGTTATATCCAAATGGTTTATCAATGTTAATCTACATTTAGATCCGATAATGGCACCTTTAGTGTGTTGAAACCGGTTATCCAGTAGACAGTATTTAAGCGATCTTGGCTTCTGAATTATTTCTACAACAGAGTGATCGCCCCACTACGCACTGTGTGTTCCCTTTTTAACTTATTTCTTTACACAGTAAATTAACTGACGAATAACGACAACAGTGTTTCATCATAAATTGGAATAAACATTCGTAGATAATTCAGAGAGTGAGGGGGGAAAAAAGGAAAAACCGGGTTTCGAACTCGCAGCGCAAAGTTCCGAAGTCGCTATGGTAGCCGCAGAGCCACCGCTTCAGTTGAATCCTTAACCGCTAAGCGGTATCTACACTATAGCAACAACGCATTGAACACTTTGACCGTCGTTTTCTCAGAAGCGGTAGAGTTTAAGCTTATTTTGTCCCCTCTTTCAATGAGCGTAGTTAAAAGCGAGATCGGGGTCTGACACTTGGCGTGCCCCCTCGTAAATTGCGTGCGTTGGGATTCAGTAGACAGAATGCGTCCACTTTCCTCGACTACTCATTGACATGTTTGGAAACTTTCTTTGTTGTAGTTGCACTTTGCATTATGAGGGCTGGTTTTCCTGATGAGGATCTACTTATGGACTTTGCTCCTAATTTACGTTACTGTGTAGTAGACCTACTGCAACTACTTAAACCGGAAACGTTTGTTTGTTTGGATACTCCGCTTCTTAGTTGCTACATTTCGCTAAAATATTTTCCTTTTTTTCAAAACGGCAAGTTAAGATGACCACTGCAACATGGTAAGATCAGTAACAATTTAATACTTTGAAACAGTTATGTGTGGTGTACGAGGAGTCTACTGTTGTTGACTGAGGAATACATTAAACACGAAAGCTGCGTCCAATAACAATAATTAACTTTCGGTTACATGACAAAACACAAGTCGAAGCACTGTCAGTTCATCTCAGTACCCAGTAAAACTTAAACTGGAAAGATCGAAAACATACTTTTGTGGGGAAGGCAAACGAATGACTGCGTTTTATTGGCCGCACACTAAGAATACGCAACAGGCCAACGGAAAACACTGCCTACACTACGTTTGTCCGTCCACTGCTATAATATCCTTGACAGACGTGATTGACTGTGCACGCAAAAACGTCCAAGGAACGGTAGCACGCTTTGTAATGTCACGAAATAGGGGAGAGAGGATCCCAGATTTGATAATCGAGTTGGGGTAACATTCATGATAACATATGCGTTTTTCGTTGCCACGAGATCTTTTCACGAAATTTCAATCACCACCATATGTTCTGAATGCCAAAACATTATTTCCTAGGGTACTTACACAAGAAGAAACCATAGTAATAATGTAATTCAAGGCTCGCAAGAAAAGATTTAAGTAGTCCCTTTTCCCGCACACTGTTAATGAGTGGGACGGTACAGAAATAATCCGAACCTTCTGCCAGGCACGTAAGTCCGGATTGCAAAGAAATCCTGTTGATGTAGTCATGTAGATGTAACAACGAAATTATGTTGTAATTACGACATGTGACTTTCACTTGATCTGAACATCGAAGTTGTTTACTGTTTATTTACTTTTTGTTCATTAATTTCAGCCATATACGAACACCTAGGCGCGTTAAAGTGATATTGAAATAAAGTGTCATGCATGGACCAATAACAATAAGTTCCCACCTACTTGTTATAGTACTGCATTATCTGCCAGCGTATTCAGAAGTGGATATCGCATACGAAGTTCCTAGGGTGTTTGTAATGGATATTGCAGACGACTTCGACAAAGTTTGAATGTAGCTTCGTAAAAGTTCCGTGATCAAACGATCTGAGTTGCTGGAGAATACAGTTTATCCTCACTAGACAGTATATATTATCATTATACATGAGGTGAGTAGGGTTTCGCCGCGTTGCGGTGGCCGAGCGGTTCCAGGCGCTTCAGTGACGAACCGCACGGCTGCTTCAGTCGCAGGTTGGAATTCTACCTCGGGCATAGATGTCTGTGATGCCCTTAGGCTAGCTAGGTTTAAGTAGTTCTAGGTCTAGGGGCTGATGACCTAAGCAGTCAGGTCGCATAGTTCTTGAAGCCATTTTTTGACCTTTCGCGTAAATTTTCTTTACATAAACCGTCGTATCTTTTGATTGCGTTGACATAGAAGCTCACTTTTTTACACCAGCAAGGGACCGGTTACAGCAAGAAGTGCGATACATTTCCGCTTATTATGTCCACCCGTTCTGGAGGTAAACGGGTTTTAAGGGTTGGGTAGACCGATAGACGGTCAAGAAAGTGAGACTAGTAGGGTTCCGTTTTTACCGGTTTAGGTGACGAAATCCTAACAACGAAAACACTGAAGATGAGGGCCGCATAAATAACACCCGCTACTCTTTATTCGAAATGTTCTAGTTGCTGTCGATACATAAGCATATTAGTCGTAGCTACGTTTTCGATCCAAATCACGTTTACAGGAATGCAAATAGAATGTATTTGCCTATACACGTGGTAATTCACATCCCAGTATTAATGCCACCGCGTTTTAGAAGTACGAACATTCTCATTGCTAGCTAGCTTAAGAAACACTTCTGCTAATGAACGTTTTCTGGCTGTGGCGAGTCTAGTGGAGAATTCGAAACAATGCAGAATACGTTTGGCAGCTATGTAGCCGTTTATTTCCTGGGGTGGTGCAGAATTATCCTACAAAATTTACTCTCTAATAACAGTAATTTGTTATTTCGATAATCATCCCGAATGATTGTCGCATAAGTGGTGACATAAAGGAAGAAAATTCATGTTTTTGAGTCCAGAAAGCTCTATGCAACAGAAACTGCAGATTTTTATTGCGAAATTGCCGGCTTGTTCATGTCTGGGGTAATAATAGAGGGCTGTTTGCCTAGGTTGTCTGCTAGCATAGTGAAAGGAAGGTCTGGTTTGTTTTCGGTTCTAATCTCTATGGAGGCAGGTAGAATATCAGTAAAGCAATTTTAAGAAATTCTCGCGCACCCAATACGATTTATCGCTACCTTTATTCTGTACTGGCGCTCTGTGGATGTCAATATGACACTCTTGTAGAATTTCATACATGATACTGCCTCCTTTTTCCGCTTCTGTCAATAATGGAATTGACTTAAGTGTGGCACTGAATGATGTTTAAGTGAATTTCGTTATGAATCTTCACGCATTGCTAAATTTGCACACTTTCAGGGTAGGTCAGCAATGGTAATCCAGTATGACTGGTCTGAACGTTGACACAGACCGTTTCGCGGCCGAATGCGGATAATATTTTGCTAATTCGTAACGGTCTGGGGTTCTTTGTCTGTTATCTGGATAAGCTGAAATTCATTTTTATTCGTCCGTTTCATACAAATTAGCGTTTCTTCTTTCAGTTCTGTCCTATGTTTACGTGTTGTATTTAACACACTAATCAGCATTAATATAGTCTTAGAAATTATGGAATACAGTCTAAAAAAGTTCAGATAGTTTGTCAATTTCACGCCTGCGCATAGTATGTTGGTAGCACTTCGTCGCCTTGCCTGTTATGCTGTGTAGCAGACTTTAAAGCCGTGCGGATCAGCATAACGAAAAGGCGAGGGGTCTCGCTCGTTTTGTCCACGACTGTACCTTGTATGAAGCTGTTGAATGTTTATGTTGGTAGCTGTGAGTCTGCTATACAGGGCGTTACAAAAATGTACGGCCAAACGTTCAGGAAACATTCCTCACACACAAAGAAAGAAAATATGTTATGTGGACATGTGTCCGGAAACGCTTACTTTCCATGTTAGAGCTAATTTTATTACTTCTCTTCAAATCACATTAATCATGGAATGGAAACACACAGCAACAGAACGTACCAGCGTGACTTCAAACACTTTGTTACAGGAAATGTTCAAAATGTCTTCCGTTAGCAAGGATACATGCATCCACCGTCCGTCGCATGGAATTTCTTATGCGCTGATGCAGCCCTGGAGAATGGCGTATTGTATCAGAGCCGTCCACAATACGAGCACGAAGAGTCTCTACATTTGATACCGGGGTTGCGTAGACAAGAGCTTTCAAATGCCCCCATAAATGAAAGTCAAGAGGGTTGAGGTCAGGAGAGCGTGGAGGCCATAGAATTGGTTCGTCTCTACCAATCCATCGGTCACCGAATCTGTTGTTGAGAAGCGTACGAACACTTCGACTGAAATGTGCAGGAGCTCCATCGTGCTTGAACCACATGTTGTGTCGTACTTGTAAAGGCACATGTTCTAGCAGCACAGGTAGAGTATCCCGCATGGAATCATGATAACGTGCTCCATTGAGCGTAGGTGGAAGAACATGGGGCCCAATCAAGATATCACTAACAATGCCTGCCCAAACGTTCACAGAAAAATCTGTGTTGATGACGTGATTGCACAATTTTGTGCGAATTCTCGTCAGCCCACACATGTTGATTGTGAAAATTTACAATTTGATCACGTTGGAATGAAGCCTCATCCGTAAAGAGAACATTTGCACTGAAATGAGGATTGACACATTGTTGCATGAACCATTCGCAGAAGTGTACCCGTGGAGGCCAATCAGCTGCTGATAGTGCCTGCCCACGCTGTACATGGTACGGAAACAACTGGTTCTCCCGTAGCACTCTCCGTACAGTGATGTAGTCAACGTTACCTTGTACAGCAGCAACTTCTCTGACGCTCGACATTAGGGTTATCGTCAACTGCACGAAGAATTGCTTCGTCCATTGCAGGTGTCCTCGTCGTTCTAGGTCTTCCCCAGTCGCGAGTCATAGGCTGGAATGTTCCGTGCTCCCTAAGACGCCGATCAATTGCTTCGAACGTCTTCCTGTCGGGACACCTTCGTTCTGGAAATCTGTCTCGATACAAACGTACCGCGCCACGGCTATTGCCCCGTGCTAATCCATACATCAAATGGGCATCTGCCAACTCCGCATTTGTAAACATTGCACTGACTGCAAAACCACGTTCGTGATGAACACTAACCTGTTGATGCTACGTACTGATGTGCTTGATGCTAGTACTGTAGAGCAATGAGTCGCATGTCAACACAAGCACTGAAGTCAACATTACCTTCCTTCAATTGGGCCAACTGGCGGTGAATCGAGGAAGTACAGTACATACTGACGAAACTGAAATGAGCTCTAACATGGAAATTAAGCGTTTCCAGGCACATGTCCACATAACATCTTTTCTTTATTTGTGTGTGAGGAATGTTTCCTGAAAGTTTGGCCGTATCTTTTTGTAACACCCTGTATACTCTACAGCTTTTCATCTGCAAACTTCGAAACACGAGTGTGTGAGCACTACCCACACATACATCCCGTTGAGCAGCGAGATGTTTGATTGCGATCCGTCGATCATCTCGAATGAAAGTGTCTGCATGTTGCAGCATTGCAGGAGTCACAGCTGTGTGCCGCCGGCTGTCTCACGTCAGATCGGATAGGTTTGCACGGCCTTGTTGCGATGGTGACAGACGCCTCGCGTAACGACTCACAGTTTTTTCCCACTGTCAGCTCTGCGTAGACTTTTCTGCAAGCGCCTATGAATATCTGCGATGCTGTAATAATTAGCGTATGGCATTGACGGCCGGGAGACCCCTCGCGGGGCGGTTCGGCCGCCGCTCCACAAGTTCTTTAACGCCACTACGGCGACTTGCGAGTGAATGAGGATGAAATGATGAAAGACACACAACATTCAGTCATCTCGAGGCAGAGAAAATCCCTGACTCCGCCGGGAATCGAACCCGGGACCCCGTGCGCGGGAAACGAGAACGCTACCGCAAGACCACGAGCCGCGGACTGCGGTACTGTGCTTTTCCGCCAAAAGAACCTCAAAGATAGCTCTGTGCTTGGAATGCACCTCCGTTATACACGCCATTTTGAAGGCCACGTATAGCGCCGCCATCTATCGGAATTTCATGAAACTGAAGGGGCTGTAGAGGGAACATTCCACGACGACCCAAAACAAATTCCAGATTTGTTCAACCGAAACTGGCCGAGAAAAAATGTGTTGAATTACTTAGCGAACGTCCCTTGTATAATAGGAAAGGTGTCGCCGAAAAAAGGTTAACTTCCGATGTTAGCAACACGGCCGCACAGTCCGCTGTTTCTGCACATGCGCAGTCTGTAGCATACTAAGATTTCAGAACTCCACCCTTGGCAGAGTCGATCACTGGCCCGCTCGTGAAGTGGTTGGCTGATGATTTATACACAAGAACGTGACGCGCACCTTTGCCGGGCAGTCGATTTTTGACCAGAAAGTCGCTCACACAAAACGGGTTTATAATAGCAGTAGGAGTCGATGACCATTGGAAGAACGCTGCAGGATACTTTGTGACTGATAGTGTTTCTGCCTACGGGAAGAAGACCATTGTTGAAAAGGCCATTACACTGTTACGAGATGCAAATGTGACTGTATTAGCTGTCACTTGTGATGGCCTTTCAACAAATATTGGAATGGCCAAGGAGTTAGGTGCAACTATTGCAGTTGACAATATGAAGCGCTATTTCTCTCATCCTGTTTCAGGTTTCTTTATTTTATTATTATTTATTTTATGGCCTTCATTGGACCAACCTAGTCAAAAATACAAAGTTGTAAACAAGTTGTTACACAGGGATACAATTTGGCTCAACAATAACTTATATGATATTTAGGTAATATAATTATTAGAATCTATTCTTATATGAAAGGTGTTTTGCTCTTCTGTCTGGCCCATATTTCTTCATTCTTTCAGATATTTTCTTTCTTTCTTCATTTGAGACCACTCTTCCTGTACTCCTTTTATTGATTTTCATTTGTAGTCTGGTTTGCAGGTCTTGCAGTATTCTGGTTTTCTCTGTCTTGTTTTTTAGGTCATCTACTGTAATTTGGAGTTCTTTTATATCTTCCTTAATT
This sequence comes from Schistocerca nitens, assembly GCF_023898315.1. Lineage (NCBI taxonomy): Eukaryota > Metazoa > Arthropoda > Insecta > Orthoptera > Acrididae > Schistocerca > Schistocerca nitens. The sequence continues at coordinate 662,771,365 of NC_064619.1, forward strand.
TCTGTGATCCATTTAATGTCGCTCTTGCTATTCCACAATTTTTGTATTATTTTTTTACTAATTCTGTTTTCTGGAGTTCTCATCAGATGTCCAAAGAATGAGATGCGTTTCTTCCTGATCGTGCTCATGACTGGTTCTATTTTCTTATATACTGTTTCATTTGATGCTATTCTCCAACGTCCATTTATTTTATACTATTTATTTATACATGTCCTAATTATTCTTCTTTCTATTTTTAGTATTCTTTGAGTTTCTGCTGTATTAGTTGTTTTGAAGTTAGTTTCAGCTGCATACGTTATTTCTGGTTGTGTAACTGTTTTATAGTGTTTTAATTTTGCATCTATAGATAGACTTTTTTTGTTGTATGTAATTTTGGTAATGTAATTTGCGTAGTTCAGTTTTTTTTATTCTATTCTGCCATGATGGCTTCTCATTTAGATTGTATGTTATTATTTCGCCTAAATATTTACATTTATCAACAATTTTGATTTCCTGTTCTCCTATTGTAATTTTGTTTACAAGTGGTGGATCAGTTAGCATAATCTCCGTTTTTTCAAATGATATTCTAAGGCCTACTTTCTCTGCTATTTCTTGTAGTGATTTCACTTGTTGCCTGGCTTCTTGAACAGTGTTGGCTAGGAGAGCAAGATCGTCAGCGAATCCCAAGCAGTTTAAGCTAATATCATCTTTTGCACTTCCAATTCTTATCATCTTTTGATTGTCCTTGTACCATTCTCTCATTATGTATTCCAGTGCACAGTTGAACAGTAATGGTGATAGGCAGTCACCTTGTCTTAAGCCTGTTTTTATGAGGAATGGTTCCGAAATTTCTCCTCTAAACATCACTTTTGATTTGGTGTTGGTTAGAGTGAGTTGTATTATTTTAATTAGTTTTGGATGGAGTCCTAGATTTCTTAAAATTTTTAATACTGAAGGTCTGTGGAGACAGTCATATGCCTTCTTAAAATCTACAAATGTTATTGCCAGAGGTTTGTTCCCTTTCTTGTAGTATGCCATAATCACTTTTAAACTACTTATCTGCTCTGCACAGCTTCTCCATGGTCTGAAACCTCCCTGATATTCCCCTAACTCCTGTTCTAATTGCTCCTTGATTCTTTCATATAGGATCTTGGATAAAATTTTGTATGTGCAATCTAGGAGAGAGATTCCTCTGTAGTTGTCTGGGTTGCTCTTATCTCCATTTTTGTGTAGTGGGTGGATGATAGCTGTGGTCCAATGTTCAGGGAATCGTTCTGTTCCCAAAATTTTGTTAGATCCATGTGTAAGGAGGTCTTGACTGTGTCACTTGCATATTTCCACATTTCAACAAAAACCTGATCTTTTCCACATGCCTTATAATTTTTTTGTTCTTTAAGAATTTTTTCTACTTCTTGGAAAGTTGGAGGGTCTAGTCTGTTAGGTTTGGTTTTTATTGGGGTATTTATGTTGATTTGTAAGGGTTCTTTGGGCTCCTCGCAATTCAGAAGTTTGTTAAATGCTTTTGCCATGATTTCTGCATTTTCCTTGTTACTTTGTGTCATTCTTCCATCTTCATCTTTCAGTATTAGTATAGAGGTCTCATATTGTTGTAGTTGTTTCCCAAAGATTTTATAGTAGTTCCTGGAGTTGGTTTTATGATAATTACCTTCTATAGAGTTTATAATATCTTTATGGAATCCTCTCTTGATTCTTCTAATATTTTGTGTGAATTTTTTCTTTCATTTTTTAGGTCGATGGCATTTTCTTCAGTTTTATGTGTTTGAAACTTTAGCCATGCTTGGTGTCTATCTTCATGGAATTTGTCACATTCTGATGTCCACCATGCATGTTTCCTTCGTGGGTTCAAGGGAGCTAGATTCTCTGCTTCTTTTTTAAGATTAGGCACTAGTTGTTCTAGATCATCTGTTAATTTGATAGTTTGTGTTATTTGTTGGTATTTATTATTTTTAATTAGCTGATGTGGGTCAAACCTCCTTTTTATTTTATTAGTTTTTCCGGTCCTCTTCTTTAACGGAGTGAATTTGATCTTAATTTTAACTATATAATGGTCTGAGCTTGTGTCTACTCCTCTCAGTACTTTAACATTGTGGATCTCCTTATGAAAATTTTTGTCCATACAGACATGGTCTAGCTGCCACTCCCCCTTCCTCCAGTCTGGATGTTTCCATGTTTTAAGTTTACTTGGCTTCCTCTTAAAGTATGTTGATTTAGATATAAGGTTGTGTTCTCTGCAGAGTTCTACAAGTCTTTGACCGTTTTTGTTCGTAAATTTATGTGGTCTCCATTTTCCAATTATATCTTTATATTTCCTTTCTTTTCCCAACTAAGCTTTGAAATCTCCCAATAAGATTTTTACATTCTTTTTATTTACTCTGTTCACAGTTTGTTCTAGAAGGTCCCAAAATTTATCTACCTCTTCCTTTGTTTTTGTAAGACAATTTTTTCATTTGTTGGGGCATGAGCATTTATTATTGTATAGGTTTTATTCATTGTTTTAAAGCTTAGAGTCGCAATTCATGGTGATACTGCTTGCAAATCCGTTACTGAATCTATTATTTTTATGTTTACTAAAAACCCTGTTACAAACTGGGGACATTGTTTCATTGCCCTCGGTCCTGGTTTCCCGTTATAAATTCTGTATCCTTGTGATTCGAATGGGTCCTCTGTGGTGTTTCTCATTTCTTGGATCCCTGTTATTAAAATTTTTTGTTTATTTAGTTCATCTGTGAGCTTCTTGAGTTTTCCGGTCTGAAGTAGTGAGTTTATGTTGTGTGTTGCTATATAATTTATCTGCTCATGTTTAATCTTCTTTTTGTGTTTTAGTGTGCAATTTGATGGTTGCAAACGCTCCGATTCGTTGCTGTCTGTTGTGTGTCACATCCTTCAAATTACCAGGCCTACATTTACATTCGTCCCTGCAAATGGCGGCGGTTACGGCCTTCGATTTGGGAGCACTTACCTCACTTCGTCACTACGGGGTGGTAAGGGCTTGATAAAACAGTGATGTGTTGTTGAATTCCTCACTACCGAAGAAATTTCGCCGATTGAAATCCATCGACGCTTGCTACAAGTATATGGAGACGATACAATAGATGGGAACAATGTGAGACGATGGGTATGGCATTTTCAAGATGGTGAAAAGGGATGCATGAAAAGCCACGGCCCGCTCGACCCTGCACGGCTGTCATCCCTCGCAATGAAGAGGATCTTGATCAACTAATCCGTGTTGATCGGCGGATAACGACCAGAGAATTGTGTGCAAAGCTGAATGTCGGTTGTAAAGCCTTGGAAACGATGTTGGAACATCTTGGTTATCGCAAAGTCTCTGCTAGTCGGGTCCCGCGGATGCTTACGGAAGAACAAAAAACGCATCGAATGGATATTTGTCGGTAGCTGTTGGACAAATATGAAGCTGAAGGTCATAATTTTCTGAATAGTGTCGTCACCGGAGATGAGACGCGGTGCCACTACTACGAGCTGGAAGCCAAAAAACAGTCCATGGAATGGCGACATGCGAATTCTCCGTCAAAGAAGAAATCCAAAGTGATGTGCGCATTCCTCTGGGATAGCCACGGTGTGATTCTTTAGTATATCGTGGATCCTGCAGAAACCGTCAGTTCATCACGCTACAGGACGACACTGATTAAGCTGAAAGCCCGAATTCCCATGATAAAGCCAGAGAAGAAGACAAACTTTCAGCTGCAGCATGTTAACGCCAGGCCACGCACCAGCTTCGCGACCACACAACTCACTGCAAAATTCGGCTGGACTGTTGCATGGGGGCTTAATTAAAATAAAATGCAAATAATTTTAATTTTTGGTAGCTGTATGTCCGATTACGCTATGTCTCGTAAACGGTTGGCCCTGACTAGTATTATTACGCTATCTGACTGCATAGAACAATAACAAAGAATGAAATGGAAATTTTCATTAACACAATTAATTAATTAAGTCCCCAGCAACTATAAAACCTACGAAACCAAAGCACAAGTGTAACTGTTCTGTGTGTGGAAGTATGACTCAACGTACGCATCTGGCACGGTTCTTCTTCAATAACACAAGAAATTTTAAATATCATTTATACTGAATTAATTAAAGAAAATAAAAATACCATAATTACTCAAGAAAACCAGAATTACACTCTAATACAAGAACACAAGCCAGATGCTTTGTTGACTGAACCTGTAATGACGCATTATTCAGGACATTGAAATAATGAGAAAGAAAAGAAAAGTAGTTTGTTACCTTAATTTATATTGATGAAAAGCACTCTAGACATTACAATCTCTCCACACTGACTCGCTACTATCACATCTCAACAAGAACTTTTCAGTATCACATCTCAGCAAGCACTGCCTACTAGCTCATCTCAACAAACACTCCTCACTACGACATCTCAGCACTGACTACCACGAGTTCTCCCAAAGCACTGCCCACTACGAGTTCTCAATAATCACTGCCAGTGGAGGCGGCGGAACAATACTCTCTAGCGCGATCTCTGGCGCTGTGGCTCAGTGTAGCCACCTTTCATATGCCCTTCCTCCACAGGCTAGAATTTGATGGTATTTTTGCCAGCATTGGTGGTGAAAATACCACCAAATTCGTCAAAAAAATACAGACAAAAATAAAAGATAATATTCATGCGTAAATATCATATAACTAGATAAAATTTTGGCTTTGCACTGACCTTTCAATAACCTAATATATAAAATACAGTAAGCAATACAAATTCTTTCATACATGTGACTTTACATAACAGTTTACACAAGTATTATGTGGTTAAACAGTTCAATCAATAGCGTCAGCAATGACGAATATGTGCAGGTAAGAGTCTCATAACTTTTCACAAACAGTAATACACAAAAAAATCAGTTTATACAAATATTCACATAAACGCTTTCCATAGCTCAAGAATAAGCAGTTGACAGTTCCAGCAGTAGCACCCAGCAATGGTCAACAGGTGCAAATACCAACAAGTGACATTTTTTCAGTAGAAACAGTCCATCAGTGGCACACAGTAATGTTGAATAGGTGCAGACACCAACAAGTAACACCATTTCAGTATAAGCAGTTCCATTAGTGGCACCAGCAATGTTGAGCAGGTGCACACAGCAACAGGTGACATCTTTTCAGTAGAAGCAGTCCATCAGTGGCACCCAGCAATGTTGAGCAGGTGCAGACACCAACAGGTGACATATTTTCAGTAGAAGCAGTCCATCAGTGGCACCCAGCAATGTTGAGCAGGTGCAGACACCAACAGGTGACATCTTTTCAGTAGAAGCAGTCCATCAGTGGCACCCAGCAATGTTGAGCAGGTGCAGACATCAACAAGTAACACCATTTCAGTAGAAGCAGTCCATCAGTGGCACCCAGCAATGTTAAGCAGGTGCAGACAGCAACAAGTAACACCATTTCAGTAGAAGCAGTCCATCAGTGGCACCCAGCAATGTTGAGCAGGTGCAGACATCAACAAGTAACACCATTTCAGTAGAAGCAGTCCATCGGTGGCACCCAGTAATGTTGACCAGGTGCTGACCGCAGTCCATAAAATTCACTATCACTAATCACACTGTTCATCAGCAGAAATTAAACATGTCCTAGTGGCACCAATCATGTAGAAAAAGTGCAAATAACAGTTCATAATATTCCCTATCACTAATCACACAATTCATCAGCAGAAATTAAACATGTCCAGGTGGCATCCACCATGTTGAAAAGTGCAGCACCATCACTAATCAGACAGTTCAGGCATGAACAATAGTTTGAATACACATACAATGCTTTTACACTAAACATACAAATCATAACAAACACACAAATGATATCAGATAATTGTCCTATTAACTATTACAATACACAAATACCAGTAAACATATAATATTTATGGGTGTCAGTGCAAGCCACAACAAACAAGTAAAATAATATTTAGGAGATAGGTTGGGATCACTTCTCTGGGATTATAAAAGGAAAACACACAAAACACACTCACTCATCTTTCATCCACATTTAGTGCTACTGTGTAGTTGAATAGTGTTAACTGTGTAAATGCAATTCTGTCAAAATTTTATGTTCATCATGTGTATCAAGTGGTAGTGGCAGCAATGTATAACAGTCAATAATAGTTAGTCAACGTCATAGTCATCATGTCAAGAACAATGTTTGCCAAGCCAGATCAAAATGTACAGTTGCTGAACAACTGTCAGTGAGCCAAGATATGCAATTACTTCCTCTCTCCCAAAAAAAGTATATACTGCTTAGTGATTTAACAAAGTGTGTGTGTAGACAATCTTCCTTCTACTTGAGTGTTCTAGTCTGCCATCTTCATCCTCCTTGTTCCATATAGACCAACAAAAAAAATATGCTCCTCACTTACTTCACCTCTTATCCACCAAACTCCAATAATCATCAGCATTACATAATCTCAATACTTCAATAATACCTCATTTACCTTACCTCTTGTCCACGAAACTCCAATAATCATCAACTTCACATAATCTCAATACCTCAATAATACGTCGACACATATAAACCTCAGCACCAATATCATTTCACTTCCATAACAACTCTTTCTTGTAGTCAGTCTCCTCGAACAAGTACAGACAAAATCCTAGTGCAACTTCAATTCAGCATCCCATACAATCCGAAGACACAGTGTCCACACACAACCTCTGTGTAATCCATCTGACACAAATTTTCTACTCATTATAAATTATAAGATACATTTTGGTTCCTTGTCCATCATTAAATAAAAGAAATGCATACATGACCTCTAACAGCCTTTAGTTTGAATAACTTTCAGTAAGTAAGTACGATTACGAAGTGTTAATGATCATAATATTTCACAGTGTGTACACCACTTCAAGAATTATGGCAAACAGAAGCAAACATGTGGAGTATTTCTTGTGTCGTGTCACTTCCTATTTCAATTGCTCACGAAGAATGCAGTGTAATAACTGTCAATGGTCTAAACCTAGTGTTGGTATGTCACGTCGTTAGCTTCCTTCCTATTAGCATAAATTTATACAGCTTCCTAAAAACCTCCAGCTCATGTGACTTCTATGCAGTTTCTTGTACCAATGTCGTTCGTAGAATTATAGCAGTTCATTTTCTTATCTTAAAAATATAAGGCACTGAGCGTAAGCAAAACATGCAATAGCGAGTAAATATACCAGTAGAGAACAGAATGTCAACAAGTGGATGCAACACAATTCCTACAACAAGGCTCTGCCAAGCGAACAATCTATAATTAATACCATAGTGTGACCTAAACTCTATGTTTGTACACAGTATATCAGCATTTCTATATACCAACTTATAGTTATGACAACAAAACAGAAGTGTGTAAATATGCAATCCATACGCACAGCAGCAAACATATATCTTACGTAATAAACAAGTCATTAGCATCATTCAGCATAAGCAAATAAATGTTCATATGTAATCTTAATAAGTAAACATGAAGGCGCAAGCAGATAAATCACAAAGTGTAACCTACATACCTAACTACAGTCAGCACAATTAATCAGGTGACAATTATAATTTGAATAAATAAGCACAGCAGGCACATAATAGAAAAATGTGACATCAGTGAAAAAGCAGTGCAGCCAAGCGATGCATAATATATACAAATAACAAGCCTGTTCATTAATCAATCATCGTCAAAATCAGTTAATGTGCGTAAGCACGTCGCTTCACAAGTAAATTCATAGAACACGAAATTTAGCACAAAGTATGAGTCACGTAATCGCAAGCAGCAAATTACGTCTAAAGTACGTACCTAAGTGGAAATATGTTACCTGAAAAATAAACTCAATTAATCGTTACCTTTTTTGTTTATTACTTTCTTCTTCGAAATGACATTCTTCCTGAAATTTTCTCAATAGCAAGTCGTCTTAACGTCGGACACGCACAGAATTTACCTAAAGGTCTTAAATATTTTACACAACCGTATCCTGAAAAATACTGAACGTTAATAACATAATTTATAAAGTCACCATAGCTTTATACAGAATTTAGTCGGAAAAATTAGACTGGGTATTTGTTTACGGCTGTCAGTGCATTCACACTGAGCGCTCGATCAGCTGTTTGCGCGTGACGTAGGAAGTAATTGTTTGCGGTCAACGACTGCCTTGTGCGGCGCGCAGACTGACTGTTGCTTTGAGTATGTGCCGCCGCCGGAACACGGCGCGGTTTCCTTGCATTCTCCGTGTGTTTACGTACAACTGTTGGTTTCTCAGAAGTATGTCATTCCACAAAAATTTTAACGTTAGATATGTGATGTATTCCCTTAGAGCGCCGAGATTTAAGAGTTTCTACTTCAATAGTGTTATCATGAATAATTTTGCGAACTCTATATGGACCGTTATAAAGCAGAAAAAATTTGCGACATAAGCCTTTTCCTTTGTGAGACAAACGATGAGACTTAATTAATACCTTCTGACCAACTGACAAAGTTTTTAAACGACCAGGACGCTTCGCTGATTTTTTTCTCTTCTAGCAGCCGCAGATGCAATATTTCGTAGAGCCAGGTTGACAACTTCAGAATGCCGCAGTTTCCGTGAAGGCGGAAAAGGAACAATTTCAGAAATGCGATTAGTCGGTGTTTTGTTTTTTAATATCAATAGAGGCGGTAAAGAAGTTGAGTCATTAGGAAGTTCATTCAGAATGTTTTGAAAAATATGAAGATACTGATCCCACGTTCTGTGATTCTGATGACAATAAAGACGGCACAATTTATTGATTTCCTTCATCCATCTTTCTGAAGCGTTAGATTGAGGGTGAAAAAGTGAAATAAAAATTGGTTTAATCTTACGACGCCGTAGAGTACGAAGCCAAATTTTAGAGCGAAACTGTGATCCATTATCTGATATAACCTTATCAACATGACCCACTTCTTTAAGAAAATGTTTGATGAAAGCATTAGATACTGAACGAGCTGTTGCTTTGCGTAACGGTGTAAAACACACATATTTTGATGTCAATTCCACTGCTACAAAAATGTACGCAAAACCATTAGTAGATCGAACCACTGGACCGAACAAATCAACTGCAGCCATCTCCTTTAATTTCGCTGGAATAATAGGAAACAACGGTGCTCTGTGAGAAATTGTTGGCGGCTTAGCCTTTTGACATAATTTGCATTTGGCAAGAACAGATCGAATACGTTTTTCCATATTACTGAAGTAGCAATTTTCTCGTAATTTATGAAAGCATTTTCTGGGACCAAAGTGCGCATAACTAAAATGTGTGTACCAAATCAATTTATTGACCCACTCATCAGGAATACAAACTAACCAAACAGAGTTGTCGACCGATTTTCGTTTGAAAACAATGTCATTGCGAACTAAATAATGCTGTCTAATCGCTACGCTTTCCTTTCTCCTCCACTTCTCCTTAATGTCCTTCCAGATTGGATCCTTATTTTGCTCCTTAGCGATGTCCTGGAGCGAAGACGAAATAAAGTTCTCAAACGCAACACCTTGAATGTACATCAAACAATAATGGTTTTCTTTGCAGTCCTCTTCAGCACATTGTTTCAAACCCATAGGTGCACGTGATAAAGCATCAGCAACAATATTTGAAGATCCCTGTATGTAAACAATACGAAAATCAAATTCCTGTAGGTACAACGCCCATCGTGACAATCTGCCATGAGTTAATTTTGTCGACATAAGAAATTCCAGAGCTCGATGATCAGTGTAAACCTTAGTATGTCTACCGAACAAAAATGTGCGAAATTTTGTGAAAGCCCAATCAACAGCCAAAGCTTCAAGTTCCGTAATCGAATAATTCTTTTCGGATTTAGAGAGAACACGACTTCCAAATGCAATAGTCTTCTGTACTACAACGCCGTTTTCTTCTATCTCTTGAAATAAATGTGCACCTAGGCCTTTGTATGATGAGTCCGTCGCCAAACAAAAATCTTTAGATAAATCCGGATGTGAAAGAAGTGGAGCAGCAACTAAAGCATCACGAAGTTGTTCAAATTCTGACTGAGCTTCCTCATCCCAACACCAATTAGAATTTTTTCCAGATAGTTCACATAAACGAGGTGTGGCCAAATTGTCCAATCTAACAAAGCGTCTAAGAAAATTACAGACACCAAGGCAACTACGAACATCACGTTTTGTGGTAGGAACAGCATAATTACGAATCGCGTCTAGTTTTTCTGGATCAGGAAGAATACCTTCTGTAGAAATAATGTGACCGAGAAATTTCACCTGTTGTTGTTGTTGTAGTCTTCAGTCCTGAGACTGGTTTGATGCAGCTCTCCATGCTACTCTATCCTGTGCAAGCTTCTTCATCTCCCAGTACCTACTGCAACCTACATCCTTCTGAATCTGCTTAGTGTATTGATCTCTTGGTCTCCCTCTACGATTTTTACCCTCCACGCTGCCCTCCAATGCTAAATTTGTGATCCCTTGATGCCTCAAAACATGTCCTACCAACCGATCCCTTCTTCTAGTCAAGTTGTGCCACAAACTTCTCTTCTCCCCAATCCTATTCAATACCTCCTCATTAGTTACGTGATCTACCCACCTTATCTTCAGCATTCTTCTGTAGCACCACATTTCGAAAGCTTCTATTCTCTTCTTGTCCAAACTGGTTATCGTCCATGTTTCACTTCCATACATGGCTACACTCCATACAAATACTTTCAGAAACGACTTCCTGACACTTAAATCTATACTCGATGTTAACAAATTTCTCTTCTTCAGAAACGATTTCCTTGCCATTGCCAGTCTACATTTTATATCCTCTCTACTTCGACCATCATCAGTTATTTTACTCCCTAAATAGCAAAACTCCTTTACTACTTTAAGTGTCTCACTTCCTAATCTAATCCCCTCAGCGTCACCCGATTTAATTAGACTACATTCCATTATCCTCGTTTTGCTTTTGTTGATGTTCATCTTATATCCTCCTTTCAAGACACTGTCCATTCCGTTCAACTGCTCTTCCAAGTCCTTTGCTGTCTCTGACAGAATTACAATGTCATCGGCGAACCTCAAAGTTTTTACTTCTTCTCCATGAATTTTAATACCTACTCCGAATTTTTCTTTTGTTTCCTTTACTGCTTGCTCAATATACAGATTGAATAACATCGGGGAGAGGCTACAACCCTGTCTCACTCCTTTCCCAACCACAGCTTCCCTTTCATGCCCCTCGACTCTTATAACTGCCATCTGGTTTCTGTACAAATTGTAAATAGCATTTCTCTCCCTGTATTTTACCCCTGCCACCTTCAGAATTTGAAAGAGAGTATTCCAGTTAACGTTGTCAAAAGCTTTCTCTAAGTCTACAAATGCTAGAAACGTAGGTTTGCCTTTTCTTAATCTTTCTTCTAAGATAAGTCGTAAGGTTAGTATTGCCTCACGTGTTCCAACATTTTTACGGAATCCAAACTGATCTTCCCCGAGGTCCGCTTCTACCAGTTTTTCAATTCGTCTGTAAAGAATTCGCGTTAGTATTTTGCAGCTGTGACTTATTAAACTGATAGTTCGGTAATTTTCACATCTGTCAACACCTGCTTTCTTTGGTATTGGAATTATTATATTCTTCTTGACGTCTGTGGGTATTTCCCCTGTCTCATACATCTTGCTCACCAGATGGTAGAGTTTTGTCATGACTGGCTCTCCCAAGGCCATCAGTAGTTCTAATGGAATGTTGTCTATTCCCGGGGCCTTGTTTCGACTCAGATCTTTCAGTGCTCTGTCAAACTCTTCACGCAGTATCTTATCTCCCATTTCATCTTCATCTACATCCTCTTCCATTTCCATAATATTGTCCTCAAGTATATCGCCCTTGTATAAACCCTCTATATACTCCTTCCACCTTTCTGCCTTCCCTTCTTTGCTTAGAACTGGGTTGCCATCTGAGCTCTTGATATTCATACAAGTGGTTCTCTTCTCTCCAAAGGTCTCTTTAATTTTCCTGTAGGCAGTATCTATCTTACCCCTAGTGAGACAAGCCTCTACATCCTTACATTTGTCCTCTAGCCATCCCTGCTTAGCCATTTTGCACTTCCTGTCGATCTCATTTTTGAGACGTTTGTATTCCTTTTTGCCTGCTTCATTTACTGCATTTTTATATTTTCTCCTTTCATCAATTAAATTCAATATTTCTTCTGTTACCCAAGGATTTCTATTAGCCCTCGTCTTTTTACCTACTTGATCCTCTGCTGCCTTCACTACTTCATCCCTCAGAGCTACCCATTCTTCTTCTACTGTATTTCTTTCCCCCATTCCTGTCAGTTGTTCCCTTATGCTCTCCCTGAAACTCTCTACAACCTCTGGTTCTTTCAGTTTATCCAGGTCCCATCTCCTTAAATTCCCACCTTTTTGCAGTTTCTTCAGTTTCAATCTGCAGTTCATAACCAGTAGATTGTGGTCAGAATCCACATCTGCCCCTGGAAATGTCTTACAATTTAAAACCTGGTTCCTAAATCTCTGTCTTACCATTATATAATCTATCTGATACCTATTAGTATCTCCAGGATTCTTCCAGGTATACAACCTTCTATCATGATTCTTGAACCAAGTGTTAGCTATGATTAAGTTATGCTCTGTGCAAAATTCTACAAGGCGGCTTCCTCTTTCATTTCTTCCCCCCAATCCATATTCACCTACTATGTTTCCTTCTCTCCCTTTTCCTACTGACGAATTCCAGTCACCCATGACTATTAAATTTTCGTCTCCCTTCACTACCTGAATAATTTCTTTTATCTCGTCATACATTTCATCAATTTCTTCTTCATCTGCAGAGCTAGTTGGCATATAAACTTGTACTACTGTAGTAGGTATGGGCTTTGTGTCTATCTTGGCCACAATAATGCGTTCACTATGCTGTTTGTAGTAGCTAACCCGCACTCCTATTTTTTTATTCATTATTAAACCTACTCCTGCATTACCCCTATTTGATTTTGTATTTATAACCCTGTAATCACCTGACCAAACGTCTTGTTCCTCCTGCCACCGAACTTCACTAATTCCCACTATATCTAACTTTAACCTATCCATTTCCCTTTTTAAATTTTCTAACCTACCTGCCCGATTAAGGGATCTGACATTCCACGCTCCGATCCGTAGAATGCCAGTTTTCTTTCTCCTGATAACGACGTCCTCTTGAGTAGTCCCCGCCCGGAGATCCGAATGGGGGACTATTTTACCTCCGGAATATTTTACCCAAGAGGACGCCATCATCATTTAATCATACAGTAAAGCTGCATGTCCTCGGGAAAAATTACGGCTGTAGTTTACCCTTGCTTTCAGCCGTTCGCAGTACCAGCACAGCAAGGCCGTTTTGGTTAATGTTACAAGGCCAGATCAGTCAATCATCCAGACTGTTGCCCCTGCAACTACTGAAAAGGCTGCTGCCCCTCTTCAGGAACCACATGTTTGTCTGGCCTCTCAACAGATACCCCTCCGTTGTGGTAGCACCTACGGTACGGCCATCTGTATCGCTGAGGCACGCAAGCCTCCCCACCAACGGCAAGGTCCATGGTTCATGGGGGAACGACCAAATTCAGATTTTTCCAAGTTCACTGTCATGCCAACTCGTGCAAAAATACGTAATAATGAATCCAAAATTTTGTTATGCTCACTCCAAGAACGTTTAGCAATAAGAATATCGTCAACATATGAAGTAATATTGTCACGAAGATAAACAGGTAAAATTTCATTTAAGCTACGAATGAATGCTGCTGAAGATACAGTAAGTCCAAACGGTAATTTCCGAAACTGGTAACAGTTACCAAAGGCTAAAAAGGCAGTATATTTTCTACAATCAGGGTGGAGTTCTATTTGCCAAAAACTTGCGCGCATATCAATCGTGGATAAAACTTTAATTCCATGGAAATGTTGAAGAAGTTCATCTAAATTTTGTGGACGGTCAGTTTCAGGAATAATAATATTATTTATCTGTCTGGAATCCAGAACCAAACGAATTGACCCATCCTTTTTAAGAACAACGTGTAATGGGCTGGTATAAGGGCTGACTGCTGGCTCAATAATGCCCTGATCTAACATGTATTGAAGTTTATTCTTAACCTTGTCTCTGTAAGCCAAAGGAATAGCGTACGTTTTCCCGCGAAATGGTGTGTGTTCTTTTACTTTAAATAAATATTGTAAGCCTTGTATAGTTCCTGTGTGATGACTAAACACTGTAGCATGTGAAGTCAAAATATGGTGCAGCTCTTCTCTTGCAACGTCATCTGGCACTTCAGCTTTTTTAACCTTTTCATTAATTAATTCTTCGCTACTAATTATATCCTCCATCGCGTCTCTGTATCTATTGTCATTGTCATGAATAAACACACTGTCGTCATAATGCTCAACGAAAACATCAGAAGTAAGAAACCTTAAACATTTTGTATCTGATTCAGATCTTGCTAAACACTCGAAAAATTTCAGACATTTCGGCATTCCGGCAACAGTCAAATTCACACTTCCTTCTTTAAAGTTCAAAATTGCCTTATGTGTGTTAAGAAACTCCATACCTAATATAATCTGTGTACTGAGTAATGGAACAATAATAAAATTAGCAGACAATTCGTATCCTTGACAAATGAAATTTAGGTTGGTCTGTTGTTTAACTTCCACACCTTTTCCAGAAATCGCTCCTCGAATTGTAGTTTTAGAAATAGGTAACACAGGACAGGCAATAGTTCTTTCACATATACGAAAAACTGATTCACTAATGACGTTCAATGGGCTCCCAGAATCTAAAACTGCAGTGAACTTATTCTTACCCACACATAGTTCAATAACAGGATGTAAAAATGCGTCTACATTATTCTCCTTTTCGCCTAGCAAAATGTCTCTCATATCTTCCAGGCGTACGTAGTGTAAAGTTGTAGTGTCATTACTTTCTGACCCGTCTATATTGCTGCCAGAAGCCGAAGCTGCTAGTCATTGTCGATTGTTTGCGTCACGTCTTTGATTATTCCCGACATTTCGCGGATCAATTTCTACTATTTCCACTTGTCTCTCTGAATTTCTGTCACGCGGAGGATGCCAATTAGGTCCTTCCTGTCTGTTAGATGCAAATTCTTGGTTGTGTCTGTTATTAAAATTTCTGTTTTCCTGTCTGTTTGCATAACTACTTCTTGTATAATTTCGACTGTCACTTCTGAAATTATTGTTGTATCTACTACCCTGGTCATTTCTGTAGTAAGAATTTCTATTATTGTATGGATAATTTCTGTCTTGATGATACCGATTACTGTTTCCGTATGATTGATCATTCCGGTAAGAATTACCGTTATTATAATTGTCTGTGTAATTTCTGTTAGAACGTCTGTTATTGTCATAAGGCTGGTATCTATTGTCCTGTCTGTTACGTCTGTCATTCTCAAAATTACCCATATAACGCCCGTTCCGATCACTATCCCTTTTCTCTGAAAATCTATCGTAATTACTGTTACTGAAAAAGTTACAAGAAGTCCCGTCGTCGTTGTCATACTCAAGTTCTTGTAACAAAGTCTTAAAAGTCTCAATGTCGTCTTTACATCTTCCGGCTAAAGCAATTTGTCTTATGGATTGTGGCAGCTTAGTTAAACAAATGCGAATTAATTCAGTCGGGCTATAAGGGTTGGAAAGGAACTGATTCTTTCGAATCATGTCTTCAAAATATTTCGCTGGCGTGCGGAACTCAGACTGTTTGAAATTACGCTGCATAATAAGACTGTGTTTGACTCTGTCTTGCGTGTTTTCGGACCAATATGCCGATAGAAATGCATGATAAAAATCATTCAGATTATTACAATCTCTAATGAGTGCGCGCATCCGCGTCGCCGGTTCATTTTCTAAATATCCACACATAAATTCCAGTTTGTGACTTAGTGGCCAATTTGGTGGGAGTGCATACATAAATTGATCTAACCATGCACATGGATGTATGTCATTCTTAGAATTGCGGAAGATATTAAATTTACGAACAGTCAAAAAGTGTTTATAGTCAAAGTTTTCGCCTCGTGGCGACAAAGACCTACCGCGTCTGTCCCAGTCCCAATGTTGATTATTGTCAAGTTCGCGCGCCTGGCGCTCCCTTGTTGCATCCCGTAAATGAAACAAATTATTTTCTTCAAACCCCTCCGCTAACTGTGATTCCAAATTTCTTTTGCTGTCCTTTCCTACGATTTCGCCTTCAATTTGTTTGACTTGCTTTCGTAATGCCTCAACTTCCCTTTTAACGCGTTCATTAAATTTTCCCTGATTTTCAACATGCTTACTTATGTTCTGGTACTCTTCGGTTTCTGCAAATAGTAATGGAGCTGTATCATCTGAATCTCTATCCCCATTTAAACTAAGACTTGTCAATTTATCTGAAATCTCCTCAACTCTTTCCGATAAGTCACCTATTTTTTCTTTCTGTTTACTTACGTCTTCCGTAAGTGTCGCGACTCGGGTTTCAGTATTGACACATTTGGTAGTTAACTGTTCATATTGTTGTGTTAGATTATTTATTCTGTCATTTGGTACGGATTCCTCGATTCTCTCAAATATTTCTTCCTTATCATGTGCACGTTGTAAATTTAACTCTGAAAATTTTTGTACTATCACGTGATCTCTTTCCTCCTGTTCTCTATCCTGTTCCCTTTGTCTAATCTCTATTGCAATTAATCTATTATTGTGAGCATTCAAAATCGGTTGTACTTCTTCTCTGATTTCTTTCTTTAATTCATCTTTCATGTTTTTGAAACATGTCCCTATTCGTGAATCTAACCGTGTTTCCATTGTTCCCATCTGTGTTTTTAATTCAGATCCAAACCGTGTTTCCATTGTTCCCATATCAGTTTTTAATTCAGATCGTAAAGTTCCCATCTCTGTTTTAATTGTTCCTATTTGTGATCCCAGTGATTCCATTGTTCCCCTCTGTGTTTTTAATTCAGATCCAAGCTCGCCCTATTTGTCCAAGAAATTCACAGTGCCGTAGACACTGGCGAGCAGATTGATGCCGTATTCCTGGACTTCAGGAAGGCATTTGATACGGTTCCGCACTTACGTTTAGTGAAAAAAATACGTGCTTACGGAATATCGGACCAGGTTTGTGATTGGATTCAGGATTTCCTAGAAGAAAGAACACAACATGTCATTCTTAACGGTTCAAAATCTGCAGATGTAGAGGTAATTTCGGGAGTACCGCAAGGAAGCGTGATAGGACCTTTATTGTTTACAATATACATAAATGACTTAGTTGACAACATCGGTAGCTCCGTGAGGCTATTTGCAGATGACACGGTTGTCTACAAGAAAGTAGCAACATCAGAAGACTCGTACGTACTCCAGGAAGACCTGCAGAGGATAAATGAATGGTGCGACAGTTGGCAGCTTTCCCTAAACGTAGATAAATGTAATATAATGCGCATACATAGGGGCAGAAATCCATTCCAGTACGATTATGCCATAGGTGGTAAATCATTGGAAGCGGTAACGACCGTAAAATACTTAGGAGTTACTATCCGGAGCGATCTGAAGTGGAATGATCACATAAAACAAATAGTGGGAAAAGCAGGCGCCAGGTTGAGATTCATAGGAAGAATTCTAAGAAAATGTGACTCATCGACGAAAGAAGTAGCTTACAAAACGCTTGTTCGTCCGATTCTTGAGTATTGCTCATCAGTATGGGACCCTTACCAGGTTGGATTAATAGAAGAGATAGACATGATCCAGCGAAAAGCAGCGCGATTCGTCATGGGGACATTTAGTCAGCGCGAGAGCGTTACGGAGATGCTGAACAAGCTCCAGTGGCGGACACTTCAAGAAAGGCGTTACGCAATACGGAGAGGTTTATTATCGAAATTACGAGAGAGCACATTCCGGGAAGAGATGGGCAACATATTACTACCGCCCACATATATCTCGCGTAATGATCACAACGAAAAGATCCGAGAAATTAGAGCAAATACGGAGACTTACAAGCAGTCGTTCTTCCCACGCACAATTCGTGAATGGAACAGGGAAGGGGGATCAGATAGTGGTACAATAAGTACCCTCCGCCACACACCGTAAGGTGGCTCGCGGAGTATAGATGTAGATGTAGAAACCGGTTTTCCATTTTTAATATAGCACTCATCAACTGCTCCATAGTAACTGATTCGAAACTCCTTTCGCCCCTAACATTTCCCGCAAAACCAGTTTCCTTCGTCATAGCTGTAAAGCTATCTGTGTTCGATACTATTTCAGACTCTTCTATCATTAATCTCGTATTCTGTGAATTTCCTGATTGAGAAAAATTTTGAAATGGTTCCGGACTATTTTCCCGACTTATTAAATTGTTTTCCACTCCATTATTCATCATACTGTTGTCCTGTGTTGGCGAGTTCGCCATGTCAACAATTTCGTCATTCTCACTGTCCATCATTTTTGCCTTTTTCATCGACCGCATAATCATTTACAAAACATACAAAACTCGTCACAATATGAAAATTACACACAATGACTCTTTATCTCCAACAATACCATTCACACGAAATGTTTCCCTCAAACACGATAAACGAACAATTGAAATAATTGCACTAAATTGTCAAACCCATAGACAAGACAACAAAATAAAATTTTGAAAAAAAAATACCATTAGAAGAATGACAATTACCAAATCTACATATGCAAAATAGACTACAATTACTAAACTACCAATTACTACAACAATACTACTGTCTACTATTTTTACAATCAGAAGATTCCAAGGGACGATCCGAAGCAGCGGTCGCCACGTGCATGGGGGCTTAATTAAAATAAAATGCAAATAATTTTAATTTTTGGTAGCTGTATGTCCGATTACGCTATGTCTCGTAAACGGTTGGCCCTGACTAGTATTATTACGCTATCTGACTGCATAGAACAATAACAAAGAATGAAATGGAAATTTTCATTAACACAATTAATTAATTAAGTCCCCAGCAACTATAAAACCTACGAAACCAAAGCACAAGTGTAACTGTTCTGTGTGTGGAAGTATGACTCAACGTACGCATCTGGCACGGTTCTTCTTCAATAACACAAGAAATTTTAAATATCATTTATACTGAATTAATTAAAGAAAATAAAAATACCATAATTACTCAAGAAAACCAGAATTACACTCTAATACAAGAACACAAGCCAGATGCTTTGTTGACTGAACCTGTAATGACGCATTATTCAGGACATTGAAATAATGAGAAAGAAAAGAAAAGTAGTTTGTTACCTTAATTTATATTGATGAAAAGCACTCTAGACATTACAATCTCTCCACACTGACTCGCTACTATCACATCTCAACAAGAACTTTTCAGTATCACATCTCAGCAAGCACTGCCTACTAGCTCATCTCAACAAACACTCCTCACTACGACATCTCAGCACTGACTACCACGAGTTCTCCCAAAGCACTGCCCACTACGAGTTCTCAATAATCACTGCCAGTGGAGGCGGCGGAACAATACTCTCTAGCGCGATCTCTGGCGCTGTGGCTCAGTGTAGCCACCTTTCATATGCCCTTCCTCCACAGGCTAGAATTTGATGGTATTTTTGCCAGCATTGGTGGTGAAAATACCACCAAATTCGTCAAAAAAATACAGACAAAAATAAAAGATAATATTCATGCGTAAATATCATATAACTAGATAAAATTTTGGCTTTGCACTGACCTTTCAATAACCTAATATATAAAATACAGTAAGCAATACAAATTCTTTCATACATGTGACTTTACATAACAGTTTACACAAGTATTATGTGGTTAAACAGTTCAATCAATAGCGTCAGCAATGACGAATATGTGCAGGTAAGAGTCTCATAACTTTTCACAAACAGTAATACACAAAAAAATCAGTTTATACAAATATTCACATAAACGCTTTCCATAGCTCAAGAATAAGCAGTTGACAGTTCCAGCAGTAGCACCCAGCAATGGTCAACAGGTGCAAATACCAACAAGTGACATTTTTTCAGTAGAAACAGTCCATCAGTGGCACACAGTAATGTTGAATAGGTGCAGACACCAACAAGTAACACCATTTCAGTATAAGCAGTTCCATTAGTGGCACCAGCAATGTTGAGCAGGTGCACACAGCAACAGGTGACATCTTTTCAGTAGAAGCAGTCCATCAGTGGCACCCAGCAATGTTGAGCAGGTGCAGACACCAACAGGTGACATATTTTCAGTAGAAGCAGTCCATCAGTGGCACCCAGCAATGTTGAGCAGGTGCAGACACCAACAGGTGACATCTTTTCAGTAGAAGCAGTCCATCAGTGGCACCCAGCAATGTTGAGCAGGTGCAGACATCAACAAGTAACACCATTTCAGTAGAAGCAGTCCATCAGTGGCACCCAGCAATGTTAAGCAGGTGCAGACAGCAACAAGTAACACCATTTCAGTAGAAGCAGTCCATCAGTGGCACCCAGCAATGTTGAGCAGGTGCAGACATCAACAAGTAACACCATTTCAGTAGAAGCAGTCCATCGGTGGCACCCAGTAATGTTGACCAGGTGCTGACCGCAGTCCATAAAATTCACTATCACTAATCACACTGTTCATCAGCAGAAATTAAACATGTCCTAGTGGCACCAATCATGTAGAAAAAGTGCAAATAACAGTTCATAATATTCCCTATCACTAATCACACAGTTCATCAGCTGTTATCAAAGCTATAAGGAAGTGGTTACCCTCAGCTTGTTCCAATTTTTACAGGCGCGGCATGAAGGCTCTGGTTCATTGCTGGCAAAAGTGCATAACGGATAGCGATGACTATGTGGAAAAATGACAATCTGTACCTGAAATATTCCTCTATTTAGCTGTGCTGTTGTGATTTACGTACCTTCTGTAGTTTCCGTGAACAGACATAGGGGGCATTACTTTTCGGGACGACCATCGTATTTGTCTACAAAAGACAGAAGGATAAATAAAGAAAAACTGAAAATAGTAATGAACAAGCAGATGGTGCAAATCGCTTACCGCATTTACTGTAACAATTTCATAGTTTCAAATGCCTTGTTTTATCATGACGCTTCGACGTCGTCTGCAGTGTTATTGCAATGTAATTAATTAGAACAGAGTATTCGACAATCTGAATAAGTGCAAAAGAAAACGCAAAAAACTATTGTTGGCTGTAACTTCTTATCCTGTTATCTTAAAACGTAAATAAAGTGGAATCTGAACTATGATACTGTGGCGACAAAGCATAATGCCGTTGCTTTTCACACCTTTAAGCCAGCTTCAGTTCCTGCTATCAAATTGTTAAGATGTCTATAGAACGCGTGTGCAAATATTCAAGATACGTCCGAAGGTGATCTATCCGTAGTAGCAAAGTAACAACACTCCAAATATGCTAAGCGTTTTACGAGTTAAAATGTGTCCTCCCAAAATCACGTGACTTGAGCTGCAGGATATGTTGCGGACAGAATTCTCGTTCTGCGCATCCGAATGCTCACTCCATTTATACTTTATGGGTAGGTCCATCCGGAGAACAGTTTGTTGCGCCTTATACCACACGTCATCAGAAAGACTGGGCCACGTCCAGAATTTTCCTACCATGGTCATGGCTGACACCGGTCCTTCCCCTGTCCCATCGGGAGTAGAAAGCCTGTGCTCCGGTCCCGCAGTATTTCACTACTACGTAGAGGTAAATCTCTTGCGTAGCATCAGATCGTGGTTGGCGTTTAAGGGGGATGGAAGCAGAAGCTTGTTCATCAGCGAGGGTGGTGGTGGCAATGGACATTATAAAATGTTGGTTCCGTCCTCTTGTTTACAATTGTCATTTGTAGTAGCTAGTTCATCTGCAATGATTTCGTGGATGGGATGAACAATTTTTCGTACAAACGGACACAAAACCAGAATGAACGAACAACACAAATTACCAAAGATCGCATTTTGTAGCTGACATTATTGAGATGATAATACCAACTTACCACATTTCTCTGGATATAATGATGTTAGAGGTGACTATATCGATCATGTTAACACAGGAACAACTCTCACTGAATTTTGTAAACCTGTAAAAATTTATAATTAGGGCAGATACCACGGTGGAATCTGTTCCACCCTTTCCAGGCAGGCGAAGAAAGTGCCCGGACTTTTTACGAAACCTTAGCTCGTCCACCACAAACGCTAGAGAGCTCTTTATGTCAAAAACTGTGAGTGTCACGTAGTTGGGAGTCTGTCACATAGTTGGGGAGTCTTACAGTGATGGAGGGAACTGTGGGAGGCAATTTTATTTAATAGATGGGATAAATCACAATGTTCAAAGGGCACTAATAATGTTCATAAATTCGTAAATGCGAAAGAAGAATACAAATGAAAGTTATAGACAGATCGCTTCTCTCATCATGATCATACAATACAAACATTCCATTCCATTCCACAAACATACACACAATACATACATGTAGTATTACAAATAGTGAAATGGAGTATGTTGTAAATAAACAAAACGAAACTGTCTATGCCGCGCGGGGTAGCCGTGCGGTCAGGGGCGTATTGTCACGGTTCGCGCGCTTTCCCCCATTGGAGGTTCGAGTCCTCCCTCGGGCATGGGTGTGTGTGTTGTTCTTAGTGTAAGTTAGATTACGTAGTTATAGGCTTAGGGACCGATGACCTCATCAGTTTGGTCCCATAAGAACTTACCACAAATTTCCAATTTCCGAAATCTCTATGCCAACTTTCTATCATGTCGACGTCATCTCGTTGCAGGTCTACAGCAGTAACAATTGGAGGATCCCTTGATCGAAGTCTGTTGATGTGTTCATCTTCAGAGAAAAAAATGAATAGGGAGCTGGGCGTTATTTTGTGCTTTGCTATGCTCTCTGACTAACCTGTGCTGCCAGCACGAATGAGTGGATAGAATATGACTACCAAGGGGACGCCACGACGTTGGCATCACAGATTTACTTGGAACTTTGTACACCTTCAGTAGGCCACCTAAACAACATAATGTGCTAGTAGTAAGGTGCAGTCCCAGACAACTTCGACAAAATCGCACGAGAAGTTTTACGTGTGTATTATGTGCCGGATATATCTGTGTGTAGATGCTGAACGTTGCAGAATTCATGATGATCAAGACGGAGCCTGCACGGTAGCTGAGCGTGTTTGGTCAGAGGGTTAGCTGCCATCTTCAACTAAAAACTAAGTGAATGGATCGCCGATGAACTTGAACAAGCGTCATGGGACGTCCGCCCCGAACAAATTCAACGACCGATAACGAATTAAATGAGATCAACAAAAAAGGGAAAAAATTTGTTAAAATGGTTCAAATGGCTCTGAGCACTATGGGACTTAACATCTGAGGTCATCAGTCCCCTAGAACGTAGAACTACTTAAACCTAACTAACCTGAGGATATCACACACATCCATGCCCGAGGCAGGATTCGAACCTGCGACCGTAGCGATCGCGCGGTTCCAAACTGAAGCGCCTAGAACCGCTCGGTCACGCAGGCCGGCAAAAAAAAATTGTTAGTGTTCGAGCTACAATTATACGCACGTGTATGAGCCGCTGTCCGACTCCCACTCAAACCTAATTTTTAATCTATACTTTTTTCATCACTGGTCATATTATTTAATTTATATGACATTTGTCCGCAGCTCGTGGTCGTGCGGTAGCGTTCTCGCTTCCCACGCCCGGGTTCCCGGGTTCGATTCCCGGCGGGGTCAGGGATTTTCTCTGCCTCGTGATGACTGGGTGTTGTGTGCTGTCCTTAGGTTAGTTAGGTTTAAGTAGTTCTAAGTTCTAGGGGACTGATGACCATAGATGTTAAGTCCCATAGTGCTCAGAGCCATTTGAATTTTTATATGACATTTGAGAGGTAATATAATTTTAAAAAAAGCACGTGTATTTGCATGAAGTTTTGGGGAATTTCATGTTATTTGACCTCTTACTATTTTTAATTAAATTTAATTAGTAGAAGAAACATATTTATAACTATCGACAAGTAAATGAAAAAACGCATAGAGTTTTCCTGAAAATGTATGCCTGTCGTGATTTGCGATTTCCCTTATACATGCTGTAAGTAGGCTGTTTAGGCTTTTATGTTGGTAACGTCACGTAGCGCTCTGTATGAAAATCACTGGTTGTGCTGTGTGCCGTCTGTTGCAAGTAGGCTGTTTAGGTTTTTATGTTGGTAACGTCACGTAGCGCTCTGCATGAAAATCACTGGCTGTGCTGTGTGCCGTCTGTTGCTGGTTGGCATTGTTGGAACATTCGCTATTGTAGCGTTGGGCAGTTGGATGTGAACAGCGCGTAGCGTTGTGCAGTTGGAGGTGAGCCGCCAGCAGTGGTGGATGTGGGGAGAGAGATGGCAGAATTTTGAGAGCGGACGAAAGAGTAAATTTGTAATACTGGATATCATGATACATTGTTTGTTCTCTATCAAAATCTTTCATTTGCTAACTATGCCTATCAGTAGTTAGTGCCTTCAGTAGTTAGAATCTTTTATTTAGCTGGCAGTATTGGCACTCGCTGTATTGCAGTAGTTCGAGTAACGAAGATTTTTGTGAGGTAAGTGATTCATGAAAGGTATAGGTTATTGTTAGTCAGGGCCATTCTTTTGTAGGGATTATTGAAAGTCAGATTGCGTTGCGCTAAAAATATTGTGTGTCAGTTTAGTGTTGATCAGGATAAGTAAAGAGAGAAATGCCTGAGTACGTTCAGTTCTGCTCAGCTGTTTGAAAATTAAATAACGTAAGAGGTTTATCAGCACAATAATTCAATAATTTTTCTAAGGGGATGTTTCAATGCAATCTGGTAAGATACCCGGAATTACCTTGTCCCTCAACGCTTCGAGCTGCAGACACACAGGCAGGCCCCATTTGGCAGTTAACATACGTAGTGGTGAGCATTGCTAACGTAGCAAGAACAAATAGTGTAGGTGCAATTTTTTTAATATCACAGAATTTACACTTGTACTGCAAAAATGGAGATTTGAGCGAAAGCCGCCTCATACACGTTCGTCTTACGAAGCTCGAACGCTAACCATTTTTTTTTTTTTTTTTGTAATTCATTGTATTTCTTCGGGTTCATCGTTGACCCAGTCACTCAGTGTTTTTATTACAGAAAGCAAATAGCCCTCTGCCCGAACACGCTCAGCTACCGTGTCGGCTTCCACTTGACCACCATGAATTCTAACGTCCGACACCTATGCACAGATACATCACTTACATGATGGACGGGTAAAACTTATCTAGAGATTTTCTCAGAATTGCCAGAGTGGTGCACATTACTGCTTGCACATTATGGTGTTTTAATGGCCTACTAAAGGTGAACAAAGTTTGAAATAAATCCGTGATCACAACGTCGCGGCCTCTGCTTGTAAGTACAGGTAGCCAACGGACAGGTCCAGTTTCCGTTGTCCCAGATATCATTCTCATGGTTCTATTCAATTCCATGTCGATTTTACGAGTCCCAGTGCAGATGCACGTAGAATGGATGACGTGCTACATAGCTTTTGAACTGTATTGTTTCTGCATGAAATGTATTCGCAGTTGCGAATATGGAGAACCATCATGTGTGTAATGGAATGACGACAATGAAAATTCATGCGGAACTGGGACCCGAGGTATCGCAGCCTCCTAACAGACAACTTTCCATAATGCTAGAAGACGCTCCTCTGTAGACTAAGAGGAACCTGTAGTACCAACTTGATGGCTGTCCAGCCCATAGCGCACGAAGTATTACAGCATGTCTTCAGAAATTGTTTCCAAATCGTTGGATTAGACGCAGAGGACCTGACCTTGGCCGTCCCGTTCCCCGGATTTGACGCCTGTAGACTTTTTTGTGTGGGGAAAGCTGAAAGAAGCTGTCTACACGGACATACACTATGTGATCAAAAGTATCCGGACACCTGGCTGAAAATGACTTTCAAATTCGTGGCGCCCTTCATCGGTAATGATGGAATTCAGTATGGTGTTGGCCCACTCTTAGCCTTGATGACACCTTCCATTCTCGCAGGCATACGTTCAATTAGGTGCTGGAAGGTTTCTGGGGAATGGCAGCCCATTCTTCACGGAGTGCTGCACTGAATAGAGGTATCGATATCGGTCGGTGAGCCTGGCACGAAGTGGGCGTTCCAAAACATCCCAAAGATGTGCTACAGGTTTCAGGTCAGGACTCTGTGCAGGCCAGTCCATTACGGTAATGTTATTGTTGTGTAACCACTCCGCCACAGGCCGTGCATTATGAACAGGTTCGATCGTGTTGAAAGATGCAATCGCCGTCCCCAAAGTGCTCTTCAACAGTGGGAAGCAAGAAGGTGCTTAAAACATCAATGTAGGCCTATGCCGCGATAGTGCTATGCAAAAAAACAAGCGGTGCAAGCCCCCTCCATGAAAAACACTACCACACCATAACAGCACCACCTCCGAATTTTAGTGTCGGCACTACACACGCTGGCAGATGACGTTCAACGGGAATTCGCCATACCCACACGCTGCCATCGGATCGTCACATTGTGTACCGTGATTCGTCACACCACAAAACGTTTCTCCACTGTTCAGTTGTCCAATGTTTACGCTCCTTACACGAAGAGAAGCGTCGTTTGGCATTTACTGGCGTGACGTGTGGCTTATGAGCAGCCTCTCGACCATGAAATCCAAGTTTTGTCACCTCCCGCCTAACTGTCATCGTACTTGCAGTGGATCCCGATGCAGTTTGGAATTCATGTGTGATGGTCTGGATAGATGTCTGCCTATTACACATTACGATCCTCTTCAACCCTCGGCGGTCTCTGTCAGTCAACAGATGAGGTGACCTGTACGCTTTTGTGCTGTACGTGTCGCTTCACGTTTGCACTTCACTATCACATTGAAAATAGTGGATCTAGGTAAGTTTAGGAGTGTGGAAATCTCCCGTACAGACGTATGACAAAAGTGACACCCATTCACCTGATCACGTTCGAAGTCCGTGAGTTCCGCGGAGCGCCGTCTTCCGCTCTCTCACGATGTCTAATGACTATTGAGGTCGCTTATATGGAGTACCTAGCAGTAGGGGACAGCACAATGCACTTAATATGAAAAACGTATGTTTTTGCGGATGTCCGGATACTTTTGATCACATAGTACACCAACTGCACCGGACGATATGCAACGACGTATCACTGCAGCTTGCTTGCACATCTCCGCGTATGCAGTGCTCGTTCCATGCCAGACAGTAAGTGTGCATTGCCGCTGCCGGTGGTCATTTTGAACACAACCTGTGATGTTCACTCGTCTCGTTACTGGTCAGAATCCACATAATTAGTGTATGCACTTGTTCTTTAGTGCGTGCTACCACAGGTATTGTAGAAGTGTCGGTGTTGAAACTTTTCAAAATATGATACCTCGTAAACAGCTCACACTGGACTTCTGTAACAAACATCACTCTCATTCTACTTTACCCTACTTTTAGTTTCTTAACGTCAGTAGGAATTGTTCCATTTAAAAAAGTGTATCGTTGCACAAAAGTATACTTTCTAAGTATTATTACAATCTGTTGGTTGGGTAATAAACGAACCCCAGAGTACCTGTCCATTCTCTGAAAACTGCACATCAATAACACTTTCCTTTTCCGCAATATTTGCGGGACACGTTTTAGATGATTCGCCGTGTATTGTTTCTGGTTCGGAGTTAGCCGCTGTTTTTGTCAGCTGCTGTTTGTGACTGAGGGTCGTATCCAAGTTAAGTCCCCAGGTACTTCGATGTCATATTATGGGAGAGTAAATGGTTGTTATCTTAAATCGATGGCTCTTTATTTGTAGTCTTATTATTCAAGTGAAAGCACGTAAGTACTGTCTTTGTTGGGCTCGGCAATAGCCTCCAATCCCGGAACAAGTTACTCGTCATGGTAAGAGGGTATGTCAGTGTGCTTTCAGTTTCATCCATGTCTTTATGTTGTGTGGCCACAGCCCAATCGTCAGCATATCCAAATTTTAAATATTTCAGGCATATCAGCGATGTACATGCAGTGGTTCCCAACCTGGGGGTAATTACTCCCTGATGGGTAAAATGAAATTTTATGAGGCGTAAAAACTTAACAATTCGATTCTGTTTCAGTCACGAAACTAAATTATATTTTAAGATCATTAATATTATCACAATTTTACAAAATTGTAATTTTTATTATATAAGTTATCAATAATTACTTTCCAGAATGAAATTTTCACTCTGCAGCAGAGTGTACGCTGATATGAAACTCCCTTTTGGATTAAAACTGTGTGCCGCACCGATACTCGAACTCGGGACCTTGCCTTTCGCGGGCAAGTGCTCTACCAACTTTTTGTTTGTATTTGATCGTAGTGAACGTCACATGATATCCGTTTAAGTTCGTTGCTGATGCTTTCACTCAGTTTTTTTTTTATTACAGAGGCCAGCCAGCTCTTTGAACGAACACGTTGAGCTACCGTGTCGGCACCGACTGAGCTACCCAAGCACAACTCGCGACCTGTCCTCACAGCGTCAATTCTGCCAGTACCTCGTCTCCTACCTTCCAGACTTCGCAGAAGAGCTTCTGTGAGGTCCCGAGTTCGGGTCTCGGTCCGGCACACAGTTTTAATCTGCCAGGAAGTATCAATAATTACTTTCTCTCAGTTAGTAACATCAATGCGTTGGAGGTTACAGATTCCTCACACAGTCCACCCACTGCACACATATGTTGTGCTTTGTCCTGTACATCGCTAATGATAAGAGTGAGACATACACGTAACAAATGCTAAAGATCTCAAGAAAATGTCTTTTCCGAGCTGTAGATGGTACCCGCAGTAGCCCAGAGATTGCTTATTTCTTGCTTCGAAACAGATACATGAATTAATTGACGGCACGACACAGCAGTAGCTACACAAGGTCTACTATAGAGCTATTATTATTATTAGTGGCTGTGGTCAGACACAAAGCATTAACAGCCTGAAGTCTTTCAATTTCTGCCAGTTCAGAAGTAAGGAGTGCAGCAATCAAATGATTTAACAAACAATAAGTATAGTGCACACATTTTAACTTGGTTGATTATAAATGAGGTTGCAGTGTGCAGGTCAAGCAAATGCCACAGTAGAGACGAGGGGGAAGTTTGCTGATATTTAGCTTTATTTTCTGTTTTGAAGGAATTGAGGTTAGCACTTGAGATGCCCCACGAATTCCTTCATCTTTCACTTCTAACACGCACACAAACGAAATATCACTCGTCTTTCATCATTGAAAGAATAAAAGTGTTCAAAGAAAAGTCTTTCATTCTACAGTTTATATGGTGCTAAAGTTGGTGATAATGTGGGGGAGGGGGCGCAAAAGACGGCCGGGGGGGGGGGGGGGTTGTTGGGGGCGGGGTACTAGCTAATGTCTAATTACACTCAGGGGTAATGGTCTAAGAAAGATTGTAAAACCACTGTGCTAAAAGCTAATTCGCCTCCCCGTGGTGCACCCTGGGTAACGCCAAATGAATTGAGTGCCTAGGCGGCCGCCTAGGGCGGCAAAAATTTAGGGGCAGCAAAAGGCGGAAAAAGCTAATTTCAGATCAAACAGCGAACAAATAAACATGAGCAAATGAGGAGAAAAATGTAACAGACGAAATATTAAAACACCGAATTGTTTTCAAAAGTACACAGAAGAGTTACTTAAAAAGTCTTTAGTTAGTTCGACGAAAGTAAACACAGTGCGTCTGACCTTGATTGATCTCTGTGAAGCATTGGAGCTGGGTAGTCCACTGGCTTGGATTTTATAGCATACCACCCCCCCCCCCCCCCCCCCACCATCACCACCGCTTATTGTTTTTGTGTCTACAGCTCATTTGTCAAGCGTCAGTTGTATTGAATGGTTCTGTTGATGTTTTTTGTTCTACTGTTATTTCCTCTGGGTAGTCGATCATGTCTTCACAAGGTAGGTTTTGTACTCATCTAAAGGATAAGTGCATATAATCGTACCCATACACAAAAATGAGTTGGTGTCTGTGTAAGTGTGTCTCTGTTAGATTCGCATCACGAGAAAAGAACTACATTGTCTTTCCTCAAATTAGCTGTCGTTTTCTTCAAATTTGACTTAAACGTAAGTAATAACAAGGATTCCGGGCGGGAAGGAGCGCCGGTCCCCGGCACGAATCCACCCGGCGGACTTGTGTCGTGGTCCGGTTAGCCGGCCAGTCTGTGGATGGTTTTTAGGCGGTTTTCCATCTGCCTCGGCAAATGCGGGCTGGTTCCCCTTATTCCGGCTCAGCCACACTATGTCAGCGATTGCTGCGCAAACAAGTTCTTCACGTACGCGTACAGCACCATTACTCTACCACGCAAACATAGGGGTTACACTCGTCTGGTGTTAGACGTTCCCTTGGGGGATCCGCCGGGGGCCGAACTGCACAATAACCCTGGGTTCGGTGTGGGGCGGCGGAGGGGTGAAGTGGACTGCGGTAGTCGTCGTGGGGTTGCGGACCACTGCGGCCGCGGCGGGGACGGAGCCTCTCCGTCGTTTCTAGGTCCCCGGTTAATATAACATAACATAATAACAAGGAAGATAATGACATGACTTGTCTATCGATGGGACGTAATTGGTTTAAAAGGAATTGAGAACAAAGCATGAAAACTGAGGAGTGTCCCCAGAAAACGAGCACGTCTGGTCACCTTAGTTTAATAATTAAAAGTATAATAGGAGATTTGCATTGTTATGACGTTGGCTGTTGGTGGTGATTAGATGGGCAGAAGATATCGAGGAGACCAATGGTAGTAAAAAAAGGGGGCGTCATTTTTAAATTCTCATCTAGACTGGCAAAACATCTAGCAATGGTCCTGAATGAACTAGAATAACTGGTAGTCGGACAGTGTTCAAGATCTCCTGGCCAAGAAAGCAAATCACATGTGGGAAGCAAAAATTGCAGAGAAAGACCAGTGGATGAATGCAGTAGGCATGTTCATATGGACGTAGTTTGCCGTAGTTATGCAGAGATGTAGACGACTGCACAGGATATACTTGGCTGAAGAGCTGCACCAAACCGGTCCCCGGACTGATGGCCACAACTAAAGAAAATCGACAACGACAGTCAGCGTGCTGACAGAAGGAAGACAACTGCGGCACCTGGCTGGCCGCCTCGCAGCGAGTCGGCTTGCCTGAGTAGCGCCCAAGGCGCGTGGCCCGGCCGTCGGCCTTGACTCCTGCTCACGATGTACGCAACAGCGGCGGCGTGTCTCGGAGCGAGCGCGTGAATCAGCGGTTGCTGGTGGGAGGCGCGGACGCTCCGCACGGCTGCCCGCGGACAGACGGCGTCCGTGGTTTCGCGACCAGTCAGTCGCCCGCCATCTGCAGGCTGAACGAGATGGCCGCGAGGGGCAGCACCGGCGCGCTGCTGGTGGGCGCGGTGAGTACTACGCGTACTACTGCTGCTGTCTTATTTTAAACCAGTGACATTTGACTGCCAGCGGTCCGGACTGCTCCCGCCAGCAACACAGCCCATTTTAGACGAGCGACATTTTGGTCAAAATCGACTACTTCTGGTGGGAGCGCGTCACCTACCTGCTGATAAATCAGCCGCCAATCACGTCTCGTTTGGCGCAGTGCCGTCAGTGATCTATTGATTGTGACATGTGTAGAGTTCTGAAATCCCGAGTATCGCAGAAACAACGGACTGTGGCGTCGTCAGCTAGCACCGGAGGTTAACCAATTCTCGCCGCTACCATTCGTGTTATAGTAATGGATTTTGTGCTTTTGTGTCTTCTTAATCTTTATTTTATTCTTTGCTTTGTTTTAGTGGCACATTCCAAAGGTTGTATGCGGTCCTAATATCTTTCGTACTAGTGTCCTCCCACGAGAGAGACCAAAAATCGAAAAATGGCAGTGACAGTTTGAAAGGTACAAAGGATAAAGTAAAAATGCGCTGCTACTGTCTTCTGAATATTGTTTGGTGAACAAAACTGTTGAGCCTTCAGAGCCCACTTGTTGATGTATTGGCTGTTGGCTTTCGTCTCGGGATCTTCGGTCGACGTTGCTTAGTGATTTTCCTGACGTTTCGCCAGCACGAGTGGCTGGCATCGTCAAAGGCAACAATAGAGGGTGAACCTCTGAGAATGCCAGCTACTCGTGTTGACGTAACCTTAAACAAAGAGGTTAGTAAACCATCACCGGTCCTAGATTTCGAAACGAAATACATTGTTTGCTGTTTTTGTATGTAAATATTTTCTTAAGCAAACGATACTTGATGTTTTGAAATGTTTGGGCGACATGTTTCCTCTTTTTTCTGTTCTCAGCAGAGTAGAGAATTTACCGTACGACCTCTGCCAAGAATATGAATTTTGCTTAGGTCACTAATAAAATGTGTTGTCATTTCTTGTTCCTTAATTCTGTTGATATATTTTGACTTATGTAAGAAGGATGGTTCCTCACAACCTCACGTTCACCTTTAGAGTGTCAAAGTGCATACAGAGAACTCTCACTACGCTTGCAATTTTGAAACTGACACGTAAACAGAAAAGGCCACTCGTGACGGGCAATACTCAGTACAGGAGGAATAAGAAGGCAGGGGCGCTGTAATAGACCACTTGCCAAGAGTAGTCGACTGAGACAACAAAGTTGTTAGTGTAAAAGGGCATACAAGAGTAGGAGACTCGCACTGCCCGTTTCCATTGCGCTGCCGCTACCACAGTGCAAGTCCTGCGCCTGCCACTTATCAAATAGGAATAATGGACGCAAAATTTTAATCTGTTTCAGATATAACTGTAGCATACTTACAGACACTGTAGAAATCTATATCAGGGTTTTCAAACTGGGCCTCACGACTCTCGGGTGGGTCGCTTCATGATACAGATTAACAGTTTTTCGTAGTTTTTAATCTTAACTTTCGACAATAGTGCTAACAAACGTTAATATGCAATAAAAACTTGTAGAACTGTAACCAGTGCTGCCAGCTCTTCAAAACGAAATAAACTAAATGTGTCTACAAAAAGGAGCCTGGAAAAAGATGAAATATAAGATATATTATGATGCAGTTTGCAATCATTATTCTGTGTAGTAGTTACAAAATAATGAAGTCAGAGGCTGTGCTCAAATGTAGAATGAAAACAATATAATTCCGCATCCCATCTGGCCGCGACTCCTCTCAGGAATAGATAGAAACAAGAATTAATTTATATTTATTTTAGTTTGGTATCTGCTGGAACTGCAGTAATACAAACAATTCACTGTGAAAGTATAACACAATTTGAATTACATATCCTTGATAATACGGAAACAACAGACTGCATTTTTAGAAGTTCAAAACAGATGATGTGCAACACAATATGTGTGATTGTAATTCGTGTCCGTGATCCGCATATTAAATATTGCTTCATCCAAATCATATGTCCGTTGTAGTGGGGTTGGCATCTTAGCAAACTACTGCACTGAATAGAAGTTCGCTGTTCCTTTTCACAGACCAGTCGCTGGTCCCTTGTTTATTACATCTGTGAAATGGTCGACTTCTGATTCATCTTGCATCAATCTGCTTTGCTTACAACAGCGTCCATCATTATTGCGATGTTGCGATACTTTGAATTCCAATAACTCTCTTAAGTGTTTATATTACGTAGTTACGTTTTTCTTCTTGCGTATGTGTATTCTGTCGCCCGGAAACGCACACCAACACAACTATAGTTTGATTTCTTGTGCTTTTTAATTCCATCTAATACTACATTTTCATGAGATTTTAATGCATGTTTTGAAATCTTAGGTCGAGGCAAATACTTTTCATCTAATCAACATGGATTTTAGTGCTTTCCTATCGTCAAGAAAAAGAAAACTAGAGAAAACGCCAAATGATCCCAATTAACTCACTCATTTGCCAGCTAAATGGTATTAAAGAATCCAGAGTTAGCTCTAAAAAGCTGATTTGGCAGCACTTACTGTAACCAATCGCTAGTAAGAGCCATTTTCACATTTTATTGCAAATACAATAGTTAGCAGTGATGAGCATCCAAATTAGTCTGTCATGGTGGCTGGCCATTCTGTTGCCTCTACTTCGGCCAACGTTTTGCTAGTGGCGAGTGGCAAATCTCTGTCGGATCCCAACAATGTCGCTTGCTGACTGTATCTCGTTCACGTAAACAAAATCCCGCTCAGCTATTAGTTGTCGCGTGCAGTGCAACTGTCGGACGTTGTGACGCCTCTGGCCATAGGGCCTACTTACGTACCAGTTATTTCATCGTTATTGTTGTGTGAATGGCATAATGAGGTACGCTAAGATATTCAAAGTCTCCACTGTTTTTGCCAATCACGGAGTTCAATGTTTAACTCGCGTAGTTCTTGTCACTGTTCAGATGTAACTAGACCCAACGTAATTTTTTTTCTTTCTTTCTTTTGTCAATCGTACAACGTATTTTGAAATGTAATGGGCCTGAGTTACGAATGAATATTCAAAAATTATGGAAAACAAAAATACATAATTTTGTTTGATATATAACTGCATGGTCATGGGTAGCCGGAAGATGTTTTGATTAGACGATGGAGTCGCACTATAAATAATGTGATCAAACAGCGCTGGCGAGAATAAATGCCAGCAGAGAGCTGGAATAGAAAGGGCGAAAACTGATCTTGGAAGCGGAATTTTGGATTTTACAAAATGTTCAAATGTTTGTGAAATCTTATGGGACTTAACTGCTAAGGTCATCAGTCCCGATGCTTATACACTACGTAACCTAAATTATCCTAAGGACAAACACACACACCCGTGCCCGAGGGAGGACTCGAATCTCCGCCGGGACCAACCGCACAGTCCTTGACTGCAGCGCCCGAGACCGCTCGGCTAATCCCGCGCGGCTTGGATTTTACACCGGACAACGATGGACTCAGGAAAGTTTTATGAAGGAGTAATGTTGGCTGGTTCTAGACCTTCACTGGACTTAAGAAAGTATAATTGTACTGTAGAAAAGACTGAAAACGTGGTATGGGAACAAAAGGTAACTGATAATGTGATGAAAAACGTGAACACTGTATCTTAGTTTATTTTAAGTTTACTTACATTTGAAAATTTTAAGAACGCTGTATTTGTAGTTAGTAATAAACAGCGATTAATAAGTATGATATTTGTTTTAATACAGATCCATTTTGTAATTAATGAATCAAGTAAACAACTTTTATACATTTTTTCGTTACCTCTGAATACTTTGAAACAGTTTTCATACCGGCGCACTTTGGGTCCGATGAATAATCGTTAAGTATGGTCTAACAACAATCGCATGAAACACATCTTCTTAACGAAGTACAGGTGAGCTGTGAATAAAATCCGATGACACTGTGCGCTCGTGATCGAAAATTTGAAGGAGATGCAAGTTCAGTTGTGATTTCATACATCGCATGCGCAAATAGCGCCAGTGTTAATATGGTATTTACGTCTAATTACGGCTAACTGCGAGAATTAGAGCAACATGGTGAGAGGGTCGCGAAGTTATTTTAGAACTGTTTTTCACAGCCGTGAAGGACGGCATTTCTTAATAGCTGCAACTGTCACTAGTTTAGCGCGATTTCAGATCTCATTGAACAGTCCCGTTCTCTGTTTCGCCAGGCGTGATTGGTCTTGTCGCTCATATGCGCTGAGAAAATGTGTAGTGTTGCTTCGTGTTCTGTAGAGAAAAACAGCGTGATAATCCGTTATAAATCACCGGGAAAAATTGTGCTTGATATCTTCAACATGTTTTGGAAAAATAATCGTCACTACCGATACAACAGATTTCAGAAATAAGATCAAAGTTTATCGGAGTTTTCTGTGTCGAGTATATTAGATACACGGAAAGAGAAACGGAACACAGGTAAAATATCAACTCTTGAAAACCAAAATAATTCGCTTTTGCAATACACATACCTTATGCAAATGAAATATCCCATGTTTGCGAATTCCCCTCCTAACTTTCGTTTTCCGTTTGATCTCTTACGTACCTTATGACGGAAGTTTTCTCCTTAATCGTTAATCTTTCGATCAGCTGGCAACACTCCATATTGAATTATTAGAAGATATCTCCTGCATTATTTTTAACTTCTTTTAAAAACACCAGTCGCAGTCTTCCTAGAACATCTAGAAGGAAATAGTGGTGTCGTATTGTGTGACCAACCCCTCGTGTCTTCATCTGTCAATTGCTCTCCTAAATGACCTTATTTCACCTGTTCCTTCATCTGTTCACATTGTTTCCGGTACTATATCTCAAATGCTTCAAGAGATTTCGTTAAAGTTTTCCCTGTTGTCCATGTTTCAGTGCCATAAGTGCTATGAACTGAATGCAGCTCTTAGTCGCATTCTTCTTCATTTCAGTATCTATGATGTTAGAAAAAGTATTATCGTCTTACGTGTAAACATTTTATATGCTTCTCCAATTCTTTGTTTTACGTCTTCTTTACTTCTTCCGTCTTCAGAGGACTAATTTCCGAAGTATTTTTATGAGCTTGGTTGCTTCATCTTGTTTCCTTTAATATTAATGTTTACTCATTCTGAATCCCAAGCACACGAGAGTGATCTGTCTGTTTTTAGTTAACTTCCAGTTGGTACTCATCCCTTAGTACTTTCTCAATAACTTCTAAGATTGTTTGGAGATTTTCTTCATTTGGAGCTATCATAACCTTGCCACACAAGCCTACTAACACCACAAGTCACAGACCTGAAAAACCACCTCTTACAGCGCGGAACGCCGTGAGTCGTGCAAGAATACAGTCAGTGAGGTGCTGGAAGACATTGAACAGGGATGCCGAGCTATGCTGACTCCGCGCCACGGCCAGCTGCGTTACGTTTCTTGAGTGAAGACCAATCACGCGAACAGCCCGATTGAGGTGGTGTCACAAATTCTTGATTGGGTTTAAATCCGGCGAGTTTGGTGGCCAGGGGAGTGTGATAAACTCGTCCTGGTGCTCTCTGAACCACGCACGTACTCTGCCAGCTATACGATGCAGTACATGCTCTGGTGGGGGATGCCATCGTGTCGAGGAAAAGCAAGGTGCATGTAGGGGCGGACATGGACCCCAAGGACAGGCGCATACTTGCGTTGCCATGCACGGTATACTTTAACCACAGTGGCACGCGAACAGTTTACAACCATAGCCGTTTTGGAAATGCTTCTCGCTTGTCCCAAAAGCCAATGATTATATCCTTTTGGACGTCAGATCTTGAGTTGTTGTTGCACGTTGACGTTGAATGTAGGAATTGGACACTTTAATGTTACTAGACCGTGTATTGATGTCTTTGCAACTTCTACTAAATGTAATCTGAAGAGGTCTATTTTCCAGCTGTTCATCGCTTTAAGAGCAACATGTTAAGGGAATTTGACGTTTTATTGTTTGTCTGTTGTTGTTGATTTGATGTCGCTCTCCGTTTTGATGTATTCTGTACAGGCCTACTCCATCATATATCCATTTGAACCTACTTACTGTAGTCAAGCTCTGGTCTACCTCTGCAGATTTACCCTCCACACTTTCCTCCATTAAAAACCTGACGATTCCTCGAGTCCGGAGGACATGTACTATCATCCTATCTCATACTGTACTATATATTTCTTTTTCCTCAGTTTAATTCAATATGTCACGATTAGTTATTCGATTCAAATATCTGTCTTAATAATTCGCCTGCAGCAACACATTTCAAAAGCTTCCTCTCTTTTGGTTCAAATGGTTCAAATGGCTCTGAGCACTATGGCACTGAGGTCATCAGTCCCCTAGAACTTAGAACTACTTGAACCTAACGAACCTAAGGACATGTCCATTATAATTATCCGGGCTGTTATGCCGTGGTCGGTTGATGAATTCTGTGTCGATTCCCAACGTTTCGTCTCCGACTGCGGGAGACATCTTCAAGGGGGTCCGTAGCTCGATGGAAGGTCCAACACACCCACTGGCTCACTAACGACTGCCGCTAAATTCCGTGTCCGCGCGCTCCCACGCCGCGGCGTGACGTCACGTGTTTTGAAAACGTCAGTGCAATTGGCCGCTGTCCGTCGCCGTCGATCGCCGTTGCCATCACCCAGTAGTGGACGGGTGGTACACATCTTCTTTAACACCGGCATCCATATACCGTTTAATTTCACGCCTTCCTCCTTTCGGTTGAAATTATTTGGGTATTTAGCGATTTCGATTGCCTCCCTGTAGAGCCTTTCGTAATAACCGCTTGTGGCCGCTAGTACTTATAATAATGGACATGATATTTCCGGCCGTGAAAGTCTACATTTTAGTAACCTAAAGACATCACACACATCCATGCCCGAGGCAGGATTCGAACCTGCGACCGTAGCAGTCCCGCGGTTCCAGACTGTAGCGCCTAGAACCGCACGCCTCTCTTTTGATGTGAGCGGTCATGGGAGAGTGAAATGCACATACGCTGATTAAAAGTATCCGGACACCTGGCTGAAAATGACTTACAGGTTCGTGGTGCCCTCCATCGGTAACGGTGGAATTCAATATGGTGTTGACCCACCCTTAATTTTGATGATAGCCTCCACTCTCACTGGCGTACGTTCAATCAGGTGCTTGGCGGTTTCTTGGGGAATGGTGGCCCATTCTTCACTGAGTGCTACACTGAGGAGAGGTATCGATGTCGGTCGGTGAGGCCTGGCACGAAGTCGGCGTTTCAAAACACCCCAAACGTGTTCTATAGGATTCAGCACTCTGTGCAGGCCAGTCCATTACAGGGATGTTATTGTCGTGTAACTACTACGCCACAGGCCGTGCATTATGAACAGGTGCTGGATAGTGTTGAAAGATGCAGTCGCCATCCCCGAATTGCTCTTCGACAATGGGAAGCAAGAAGGTGCTTAAAACATCAATGTAGGCCTATGCTGTGATAGTGCCACGCAAAACAACAAGGGGTGCAAGCCTCCTCCATGAAAAACACGAGGAGGCCATAGCAGCACCACCTCCGAATTTTACTGGTGGCACTACACACGCTGGCAGATGACGTTCACCGGGCATTCGCCAAACCCACACCCTGCCATCGGATCGCCACATTGCGTATCGTGATCCGTCACTGCACATAACGTTTTTCCACTGTTCAATCGTCGAATGTTTACGCTCCTTACATCAAGCGAGGCGTCGTTTGGCATTTACTGGCGTGACGTGTGGCTTATGAGCAGCCGCTCGACCATGAAATCCAAGTTTTCTCACCTCCTGCTTAACTGTCATAGTACTTGCAGTGGATCCCGATGCAGTTTGGAATTCCTGTGTGATGGTCTGGATAAATGTGTGCCTATTACACATTACGACTCTCTTCGACTGTCGGCGGTCTCTGCCACTCAATAGACGAGGTCGACCTGTGCGCTTTTGTGCTGTAAGTGTCCCTTCATGTTTCCACTTCACTATGACCTAGGGATGTTTAGGAGTGTGGAAATCTCACGTACATACGTATGGCACAAGTGACACCCAATCACCTGACCACGTTCGATGCCTGTGAGTTCCGCGGAGCGCCCTCTTCTGCTCTCTCACAATGTCTAATAACTACTGACAAGGGAACCTCCCCATCGCACCCCCCTCAGATTTAGTTATAAGTTGGCACAGTGGATAGGCCTTGAAAAACTGAACACAGATTAATCGAGAAAACAGGAAGAAGTTGTGTGGAACTATGAAAAAAATAAGCAAAATATACAAACTGAGTAGTCCATGTGTAAGATAGGCAACATCAAGGAAAGCCTGAGCTCAGGAGCGCCGTGGTCCCGTGGTTAACGTGAGCACCTGCGGAACGAGAGGTCCTTTGTTCAAGTCTTCCCTCGATTGAAAATTTTATTTTCGCAAAGTTATGATCTGTCCGTTCGTTCATTGACGTCTCTGTTCACTGTAATAAGTTTAGTGTCTGTGTTTTGCGTCCGTACCGCAAAACCGTGCGATTAGTAGACGAAAGGACGTGCCTCTCCAATCGGAACCGAAAACATTTGATCGCAAGGTCATAGGTCAACCGATTCCTCCACAGGAAAGCACGTCTGATATATTCTATACGACACTGGTGACGGCATGTGCTTCACATGACAGGAATATGTTGTCGACCCACCTAACCTGTACACTTGGCGAATGGGTAAAAAGATTTTTCTACCTTGCCCGATTTAGGTTTTCTTGTGGATGTAATAATCGCTCCCAAAAAAGTGATGAAAACATAACAGTTTGTCACATAAACTGCAACAAATGAATGCAACAGTTTCACAGTCGCACAGTTTTGCCTGTGCTCTATCAAAACATATGTTTTTAACGTTTTCAAATTTTTCCGTGTGTAGACCGTCAAATCCTGCATATGTCCAAGCAAATCTGAACATGTCCTGGAATTTTGGAGAGCGAAGTTGATTATGTGTGAGTGCCTGAACTTTGATAATTGTCTGAAAACAAAAAAATGAAACTTTTCACTCGAGGGTAGACTTGATCCAAGGACCTCTCGTTCCTCACGTGCACACGCTAACCACGGGACCACAGCGGTGCTGAGCTCACACTATCCTTGATGTTGCCTATCCTGCGCATGGACTACTCAGTTGGTATATTTTGCTTATTTTTTTCATAATTCCACACAACTTCTTCCTGTTTTCTCGATTGATCTGTGTTCAGTTTTTCAAGGCCTATCCACTGCGCCAACGTATAACTAAATCTGAGGGGGATGCGATGGGGAGGTTCCCTTGTGAAGTCCCTGATATGGAGTACCTGGCAGTAGGTGGCAGCACAATGCACCTAATGACAATGAATAATACACTAAATGAATCGACATGCAGATTAAAAGTGTTCTGTCTCGGAAACAATTCAGAATAGAGCATGTGTCCACATAAGTTTTTTGTTCAGAATCACTAATGCTATTACACGACACTTTTGTGGTCGTCCGGATACTTTTCATCCCATAGTGTATACAGAAGGTGGCAGTTTGGCGTTCGCAAGGTATAAAAGGGCAATGCGTTGGTGGAGCTATCATTTGCACGTTGGTGATTCATGTGAATAGGTTTTCGAAGTATTGTGGCCGCACAACGTATTTCCTGTCTTTGAACGCGGTTTGGTGGTTGGAACTAGAAGCATGGGCCATTCTATTTCGGAAATCGGTAGGGAATTCAGTATTGCGAGGTTCACAATGTCGAGAGTCAGCCGAGACTACCAAACTTCAAGCATTATCTCTCCACAGACAACACAGTGGCCGACGGCACTAACTTAACGACCGAGAGCAATGAAGTTTGAGTAGGATTGTCGGTGCTATCAGGCAAGCAACACTGCGTGAAGTAGCTGCAGAAATCATTGTGGGATGTACGATGAATGTATCTATCAGGACTGTACGGCGAAATTTGGCGCTAATGGTTAGGTCTGCAGACGATAGACGCGAGTGGCTTTACTAACGGCACGATATCGACTGCAGCGCCTCTCCTGGGCTCGTGGCCATATCGGTTGGACCTTAGGCGACTGGAAAACCCTTGGCCTGTCCATATGAGTTCAGATTTCATTTGGTACGAGCTGATGCTAGGCTTCGAGTGTGCCTCAGATCCCACGAAGCCATGGATCAAAGTGGCGAACAAGACAATGAGCTAGCTGGTGGTGGTTCCATAATGGTGTGAGCTGTGTTTACATGGAATGTACTT
Source organism: Schistocerca nitens (assembly GCF_023898315.1). Lineage (NCBI taxonomy): Eukaryota > Metazoa > Arthropoda > Insecta > Orthoptera > Acrididae > Schistocerca > Schistocerca nitens. Next base: position 662,812,810 of record NC_064619.1, read on the forward strand.
AGTCCTCTGGTCCAAGTGAACCGATCATTGGCTGGAAGTGGTTGTATTCGGCTACTTGGAGAGTATTTGCAGCTATTCTTGGATTTTATGTTGGAAACGACAATGGAACTTTCATGGATGACAATGAACCATGTCATCAGACCACAATTAATCACGATTGGTTTGGAGAACATTCTGGCCAGTTCGAGAGAATGATTTGGGCACCCAGATCGCCCGACATGAATCCCGTCGAACATTTATGGGATATAATCGAGAGGTCATTTCCTGCGAAAGTCAGCTCGCTCTTTTCCGCCATGAGATCCACAGTGCAGTGGACAACGGCGCTCAAGTTGATGCCGCGTTCCTTGATTTCAGTAAGGCATCTGACACCATCCAGCATTGCCGTTTAATGACAAAAATACGAGCTTACGGAGTATCGGAGCAGACTTGCGACTGGAGTCAAGACTTTCCTGCGGATAGAACTCAACACGTCGCTCTTAACGGAACAAAATCGACTGATGTAAAGGTGAGAGGACCGTTGCTGTTTATATACAGGGTGGGTCAAGTGGAAAGGTGCGTGAATTGACGAGTAATAGCATTAGTGATTCTGAACAAAAAACTTATGTGGACACATGCTCTATTCTGAATGGTTTCCGAGACAGAACACTTTTAATCTGCATTTCGATTCATTTAGTGTATTATTCATTGTCACTGTTTACAACGTACAACAGTAGAAGAGAGGAAATTGAGACGGACATTTTGGTACAGGACGCTTGTGGCCTATCAAGTCGCAAAACCATCTCAAGTTGGCCTACAAAAAATACCTAAGCTACAACGCATTACCGACCCGCGAGATTTCCAATATTCTCGCGATCTCTTCGCGCAAACTGTTAGTCCTTGACAAAAAGTAAATAGGACCTTTCTTATTGCAAATTTAATTCAGTTTCATTGTATACTGAGACAAATTTTCGTTGGATTGTGCGGTTTTCGAGTTATTAAAGAAAAACGTACAAAAATGGTATTAAACAAGCCATTTCTCGGAAACCATTCACAATAGAGCATATGTGCATATGAAGTTTTTTTTGTCCAGAATCACCAATTCTATCGCGTCTCAAAGCATGTACAGTCGTGCTCAAAAGTATCCGAACGACCTGAATTGTATTTCACCTGATTCGTATGCAACCCGCATAATGCAGCTGTCTAGCAGGTCCTCTAATCGCTCCGTGGTACAGTCGTTTAACTATTGAAAAGGGTTCCAACAAGTCACCACTAGAAAACTCTGCCCTGTATCGCAATAATTCAAGATGTAAAGTAATATCACGATACTACAAATATCAGGGAACACCTTAGCACAGATAAGACTGTCCTTAAGGCTTGTAAACTCACATTTATTGCAATAAATGACATACCTGAAATGGTACCACTCTCATTATTACGCCAGATAGGTAATGCAAGTAGTAAGTTCGTCGTATTCATGATTTCCACTTCAAAGTAACATAACGTACTTGTTATTTAACACAAAATGACATTAAAAACTTAAGTTATTCACGAGCAGCTAGTTGAGAATTTGTATGAACTTCAAATGACACGACGAACCGTCTCGTTCTGCATTTGGATTCAAACCCAGGACATGCAGACTAAGATGTCGTGACTGACGGAAGCTAACAGTCATTCCTGACTATGCATACAGAGAGTGATAAACCTCGATTTTAGACAGTATCAGTTAGCAAATATCAACTTTAAATTACATAACGTAAACATTTTTAACGGACGCGAATTCCTACCCAGCATCTATTGTCCTTGTTAACGAACTACGAGAGATGTTAAATATTGCTTCTCCAAAAGTAACTTACTTGAAATGCCGTGAGGTAGACCTTTGTGTTGGACAGGGATTCGAACCCAGAACCTAATCGGATTGTTATTGAAGCACAATCAACTGTGACATATCGGATTTTCTCGGCAGTAGCTAGATGTTTTAACTGAAATGACGAGACGTAACATTAATTTTTTCCTTCCTCGAACTCCAACCCGGCACCTATCGCTGTTATATTCTAGAGAATACGAACGCTAAATATGGGTTTGTTACACCAGCAGCTAGGTGTGAGCATGTTTGAAATAGAAATAATATGACAAAGAGTTCAGTGCTGAATGGGAATCGAGTCCCACACATATCGTTGTTGACTATACACAAAGAGACGTCAGCTACCGAATTTTTCTCCACCAGCAGCTCGCAATAACATCCTTGAACTTACAGTGATCTCTCAAATAGTTCTGTGTCTCACTGGGAGTCTAAAACGTCAGATAACGTTAGTGTTGACAACGAATGAAAATGAATTAAAAATCAAAATTATTATCCACCAGCAGATAGGTGTTCTCATGCTAGAGCTTGATGATACATAATGAAAACTTAAGTGCCGGGCAAGGATTCGAACCCATTCACGCGTAGTTTGTGGAGATGTTGAGGAATGTGCAGTTTTGAACAAACAACAAGTAGTAGTCGAGCTTCATTGTCACGAAGGGATCAAATTCCGTTATAAGGGCGGTCTGAGTAGCATTCCCAGTTCAGAACCAATTTTATCGACATACAGAAGCTCAAATAAAAGATGGAATAAGTGTCCTGTGACCCTACATAGCGTTTGTTTCGTTACTAGAAATAAATAACTAGTATAAGAAAGGTTACTGGAGATAGAGTTCCCACATTACGCCACTCCTGACTTTATTGTGGTTCAACCTAATGTCTACTTGGCAGAGAAGGAATATCATGTTTAATGTGAATTTCAGACCACAATGCCATTATACCTTCTTCACTTGGCGTAGCCAGAAGAGAATAGAATCTGTCTCTCCCTATTAAAAATCATAGGCCGAAGTTGTAATCGAACTGAGACCATTATGATAGGACCCTAGCATCAATCCAACAGACCACCAGATCATCTTCTCTGAGGCTCATTATCCTATCATAGCGCCGATGCGACACACTCGATGAGAATTCTGACACACAGGCTCCCTGTAGTGGTTTGCAGTATGTTCAGTACATTCATGTACTTAGTTGACCGAATAGCCATGAACTAGCTACCTCGGCTACCCAGTGCATGCATTTGACTCTATTTTGTAATCACCGAAATAAAATCACGTAATTACCATCAACACAGAACTGCCAACATTGGAGGACCGAGCGAGGTGGCGCAGTAGTTAGCACACTGGACTCGCATTCGGGAGGACGACGGTTCAATCCCGTCTCCAGCCTTCCTGATTTAGGTTTTCCGTGATTTCCCTAAATCGTTTCAGGCAAATGCCGGGATGGTTCCTTTGAAAGGGCACGGCCGATTTCCTTCCCAATCCTTCCATAAACCGAGCTTGCGCTCCGTCTCTAATGACCTCGTTGTCGACGGGACGTTAAACACTAACAACCACCACCACCACCACCACACATTGGAGGATGCAGAAATTTTAAATAGGAAGTGTTCCTTTCCATTTGAGCTACTCTACTGCGTGTTGTGTTTGTTGAAAACGTCGTGCAGTGCAAAAGAAAAGTTGTAACTGTCGGTCTCTCAGAAGTCTAGATCCGGCCATACGCATTATCTCATAGCACTGTGGAATTTGGAAGTTCTGGAGGAACTGTTGTTGACTTCTGGAGGTGCTGTAGCTACATGGGCGCTAGTAGCGTAACGGTAAGTGTCGAGCGCTGTAGATAAAATGTCGCGGGTTCAATTACATTCGTTGCCACATTTTTTAAAAAGCAATTTTGCTGTTTTCTGAAGTTATCAGTTTAATGAAACTTCAAACTTAATTCCCTTCACTTCTCACCCCAAAAAGCCGCATGTGGAAAAAGGCTAACTTCTGCGTCATTTTGTTCTTTTCAGGTTTAAAAGATTTCCAAGCAGCAGATGCATCTCGAAGCTTTTGTATTACGTATGGGGAGAGCGCAACGTGCCAAAATAGCCAGAAAAGTATTTTCTACATTAGTTGACGTCTGGTAGTGGCATTTTATTCTTCTTCAAACCTTGTGTAACAGCTTTAACTCAGAACAAGTTTTCTACATGCATGTAATCAATAAACTGCATGTGCGCTGTCAGACTGTTGTAGATAACATCAGAGAATTCGCATATATCGTTGATGATTAATTTCTCTCTCATGTTTAGTATTGTTTTAACAACACTGAAAGAAACCTTACGAAAATTGTGCACTGTATTATAAGAAATGAAATAAAACTACCCACGATAATCTTACGACGAATGTTTGTTTTAATAATACTGAGTATCTGTTCACAAGTGAGCTTCTATTGGCATGAATTAGATACATACTACTCACTTAGATTCCGATTGGATCCGTGTATAATTGGTATCCTGTGTCATACTCAACAGGTATGCAAATGTGACATTTCATAAGCAAAGTTATGTATTCCTAGAAACCCAAAGTTTACTTGTCAGCAGCGGAAAGAGGCGTTACCTGTTGTGCAGCATTGTAAGTTTTCACTATGAGCTGAAAGTACTTTCTTGCGATTTCGTTATCGATGTTTGATCTGACTGCTTGTAGCTCTTTCACAGAAGGGATAAAAATGTTTCTCTCTGCGAGACAGGAACCGCCAACCATAAGAGACGATTATTCACGGGTGATCACGTCAGCACACAGCTAGCGAAGAGGTGTGTGTAGTTCCTTCCTTTTACGAGGCCAATAGGAACTAAAACTTGTAAACCGCTACTTGAGGTACGAGATTAGTTGCGATTTCCACGTGCAACGGCTTTCCTGGGCTGAAAACCGTAAGTTTACAATCTTTTGTTACACCTCAAGCGATATTAACTCAGATTATGCAATGGAAATGACATGAAAAATCAAGTGAACTCTGAGGCTTAATTCCATGCACACCAGGAAGTAACTCGTCGATCACAGCGCTGACAAGATACCTTGCCTTGTTCCCAAATCTCAGTTACAGTACCAGCAGGAAGAGGACGAACTTATGTGACCCTAGAGCGGGCTGGAAAGTGACCATAGCTGGCGTCACAAACACGCGGCTGGTATGGCCTGGAATACATAATGCGCCTGATTCGCATTTCTGTAACTAGCTTTAGGGACTGGAGCGTAGTTACTAATAATATTCAGAACTGACTGCAAACTAGGAATCATATATCAGTAGCTCTCATAGTTGTTTTTATATTTATTTCGTGACTGTACTCAAAACAAAAAACTCATTTACAGACGTTGTCGTGTCTCGCCGATAGTCTAGCACACCAAACAAATAAAAAAAAAAGAATGTGTGTGTGTGTGTGTGTGTGTGTGTGTGTGTGTTTCAGAGAGAGAGAGAGAGAGAGAGAGAGAGATAAAAATAAAAAAAAGAATGAGAGAGGGGGTAAAAAATTCTTGTAAAGAAATTGAATACTGGTATGTAAAGAAATGTTTCATTAAAATGACAAGTTCCGCATCAAAGCGAAATGTCGTATTCATGATCTATGGAACAAGTATTAATCTAATCTAATCTAATCATATCATATTGCTGACTAGCCGTGAAGAGTCATGAATTACCGAAATTTTCGCCAATATCAGTAACCAAATCTTAAACTGAAAATAAAAGACGACAATTTTGTAATAAACCGGGTCTCCTATCACGACCCTTTCTTCCCTGTTAACTAACCACGGAAGATGTCTGATATACCTCCATTCAGAAGTAACAAAGTGTGTATGCATTTAAAGATGAAGCGCATGATATGAAGTTCTGTGACGGAGATACGAACCCAACACGTAATCGGATTGTTAACTAAGTAAAATCAAATGTTACGTATCGGTTTTTCTTACCAGCTGCTAGGTGTTTGAATCTAAAATGAGAATACAAATTTTTGTGCCTGAGCGACAATCGAACCGCACTGTTATCTTTCTTCTTCATCGTCCCTGAATATAGTAGCTTAAGTATCAATTGATTGCTCACCAACAGTAAGATGTGTGCATGTTTGACCAGAAATTGTTGGCAACACATGAACAGACATTAAAAATGCACGTCATTTTCACTACAGGCCGGTGTGCACGCGATACGGCTTGAAATGGAATTAGGAATATTTTTGTACTGGATCCGGAATCGGACCCACCTTTGGAGGAGACATGGAGAAGATTGCAGTGTTGGAAAAAGGAACGAAATGATCGAACTATACTGTCCCGAGAGATTCAGATCCTCGAAAGAGGAGATACGAGTTCGAAACACAGTCCAGCACCAAGTTTTTCAACGTCTCTAGTTCAATGAAGTACAAATAAAATAAGAGCCCTTTTCCTTTAAATGGCTATCGGTTCATCAAATAAAATAAAATTTTCTAGTGTAAGTAAGTTTACTGGCGACAGTATTTCTGTTTACCATGACCTCCACCTATGTCATTTCCCAAAGTAAACCGGCTCTGTGCAGTTGGGAATGAAGGAACGTGATGTTTAATGCGGATTCTGGGTTATAACGTCTTTCTCTTGAGGTTACTGGAGGTAAAGTAAATCTGTTTGTGTCTCTTAAAAGTAAATTCCTGAATCCATGCATTGTACTTGTGATAGTTCGTTCCACCAGACCATTGTGGCCACATTTCCCAGCCCAGGAGTGTGCTGTAATGGATGATGTGCTTAGCTTACAAAATTAGTCACGATGGACAAAATGCGAGTCTGTTAAATGGTTAAGTAGAAGCATGCTTCTGACGCGGAGACTATGCTGTTCTTATGTCAGCCGGATGTAAAGACTCTCTAGGCATCACTTCTTCGATGTGAAGCCATTTTGAAATTTTCACTAATTAAGGAAATTTCTTAGTTCGAGAAAATCCACTGCGAAGCGTGAAGCTACCGGATAATTCGGTTATTACCGTCATTATTACTATCGTTTTATTCATACCGCTGCTGGAACACATGTGCTTGAAGATCATTTAAGGTCTTTTGGTCATTATAGAAGTAGTTGCCCAAGAACAGGTTCTTTCCCTGTCTACGGAATCCTTTTCATGTTAATATCAAACATCAGCAATTACTCGTAGATCACATTAAAACTAAAGTAATTGATGAAGACGTTACTTGATAACAAAAACGCGCTGCCTTTCTTCATTTACTTGCGCCTAGAAATGGCTGTCGGATACTGCCAAACCAAAAGACAAGGCACCTTACTGCCTTCCGATATACGTCGCTGTCGGTTCTTCCATATTATTTGGTCGGCGTGACCTGTTTCAAGTTGTGTTTGACAGAGAACGTTATAGAAAATCGATTGTTTTCCTTTGCAATAAACAGAAAGATTTTCATTCTAAGCTATCCAAGTTCCAAATTTTCGCAATATTAGTTCAAATTTAATATTCGCTTCTATAATGTAGGAAAGCATTTCACAGTTGCAAAACCTGCATCCGACTCATTGACCTTACACTTAGTCGCTGGCCATAAATTCTAGCTCAGAGTGACACCATTTTAAGTAACCTAATGTAGCGAAAACTGTTTGCCAGTGCTCTTTCTCACCGGAAAATATGGAATTCAGTCATTGGGCTCCACAAGTACACTGTAACAGTAATTTCTGTGTGTATGCAATGCATACGGATTGTAGAATTTGGTGGTGCTCTCTCTTCCACTTCTGTATACAATATGCCTGACCTAAACGGGCCCTTTATCATTACAGGCCCTGGGCGGTGCAACATCATACTGGCAACAGTAATGTGCTTATACTGACAACCTCAATGTTCGTTTTAGCTGATTTTGTAATCATTTAAATAAAACAACATCACCTTTCAGTGGGAGACATTTCATCCCCCTTTTCCGTGAAATTTGTCAGTAAGCTTTTTGCCTTCAAACCAGCGAAATGCGGCAGAGTACGGCCGGTAAACGATTCACAAACCACGATTTAGTGCCGTTAAGACGATTTCGTTAAACATTGGCGTGGCTGAAGGAAATTAGTTTCTTCTTAAATCATCTTATGGTGCAACGTTCACAGGTATCTCAAACAGGAAATGCTCTTTATCCAGGTGTGAAGGTTGTAAAACAAACTTCTCACAGTTTGTGTGAGGTTTATCTTTTCGTCTGACAGCACTGTGTAAGTATTTTGTCTAAGAGGTATCACAAGTAGTGTTCCTGTAGCTGTGGGAATCAGTGGTTGAAAACGAGTTTAACACCAGTGGGTACACCACTGCTAAATTTTCAAAATGATTATCAACCTAAGTTTGAGTTCATACACAAACTGAGGTGCATTTATAATATTCAAGCTAGATTGTGTATTCTTGTCTTCCTTGAGTGGGCACACACGTATACAATACAATGAATACTTCGAACGCTATAGTTAACGTTGCTCTCATAAACAATTTTTTAAAAAAATTCTTCTCGTTCTTAATCGTGCAATATGTGTTGTAGATACAGTCTTAGAGAAAAAAAACTGACCGCCGAGTCGTTCACGTAAGGTGGACAATACAATCGCATTCCTCTCTGAATTCTATGTTCGGCAATATGCTCGATCTGGCAACATTGTACTGCTACACTTCCCGGAGGAACTCTTGACTGCAGTCTGAGTACATTACTCTTGTCTATGACCACAGTCTTGAGATAAAACGCGAGACTAGCTATTGCGATGTTTGGTAACCATAAGCACACGTCAACAAAATTCTTATCGCCCCTTTCCTCTCGGTGCGGAAGCTATGAGTATAATTCATGCAAGTGTACAATATATTTCACTTTCTGTCACATTGGTAATAACAGTTAGGTTCAACAATATTGTAGCGAGAGATTTCTTGGCCGACCATCCGCCTCTGAACACCGCATGCATCTGAGTTCTTTGGGACCCGTTTGCTGCCTACTGGCGGGGGCTGAGGCAATGTGCCGCCTCGCCTTCTGCCGACAATGTCTGCTCCACTCCTCACTCTTGTCGGTGTAGAATGATTTAATGTTGTTGAGTGGTGACCCATAAAATCTGTCTACGATTTGTGTTTTACACTCGATAGCAAATGAGGTGCAAAACTGTTTTCATTGGTAAGTATTTTAATAACACTAGTGTGCAATACATCAATGTGCTACAGAATTAATTTCATTGTTTCTGATCCAGTGCATTATAATTAAAGCGTCACATCTTGTTCTTTTTCGTTTCACGGGAGATTCTTCAAATAATTTATTTTTGTCATGGATTCATATGTGTTAGTCAAGGCACAGAGAGTAAATGCAGTGTAATGTGTTTGGTTTCTTTCTTTGATTCCCTATGGTAAATGGATGCTCTATAGCTACTATGGCAAATTGCTTGTTTTGAGGATCATACATTAAATAATGGAGAAGTGAAGGCTGTTCAAAAGTGATATTTAAAATATTCAATTGGATTTAAGGCGACAAAATTGCCCATATTTGAAGCTGCCCAGAGAAAAGGTAAGTCGCTAGAGCCACTGTTAGCAAATGTCTGCAGAGAGTTCCTCATTGCTACTGTGGAAATTTAGCATAGAGACCCTGTAGTATCCAAGAGGTTCCTTTCCTTCGTACTTATCACCCTGGCATGTGAGTCTTAAGTGAAGAACAATATTGAATTTCATATCGTTGACGGTCGATTCGAATTTCTTCAGAGACGCTTGTATTGTGAAGCAGCTTGGCAGTCAGAAAGCCGAGATCTATGTCCATTAACGCAACTTACTGTGTCGAGCTACCAAGAGGATTTGATGTGTAAGGGTTTTCTCCTGATTTCCTTACAGAATTTTTTCTGGAAAATCGCAGCCCTATAAAATAGATCTGAAAAAAAAGCTCGCACACGCTGGCCCCTACCACAGGTAGAACTGATGACTCCTTGAACCGTTGCGACACAAGACGCGGGTGGTACCACGGGGCTACGGACACACTGCTGCCAGCACCCCACTCTCATCATGGTGTTGGTCGCTCAGTCTCATAATGCATCGTGAAAGATAATAAAATTTGTCCCTAATCTGAATAAAAGAATTTCTTTAGCCAAAAAATTGAATTTTCTGTCTCAGTGTCTTAGATTACATGAGGATTATATAGCACGAGTCATTCAAATGGAAAGGGAGTATCAAGTAAGTTTAGCGAGTCAATTCAGTACCATACACGGAAGTGATTGCACTGTCACAGTGTTGCCAAATGTTTATGACGACGTTGCCAATTCGTAATTCCATTTCAAGCCCTATCACGTGCACACCGGCCTGCTAGTGTAAATGACGTGCATTTTTAATGTTTGTTCATGCGTTGCCAACAATTTCTGGTCAAACACGCACACATCTTACTGTTGGTGAGCAATCAATTGATACTTAAGCTATATTCAGGGACGATAAAGAAGAAAGATAGCAGTGCGGTTCGATTGTCGCTCAGGCACAAAAATTTGTATTCTTATTTTAGATTCAAACACCTACCAGCTGGTAAGAAGAACTGATAAGTAACATTTGATTTTACTTAGTTAACAATCCGATTACGTGTTGGGTTCGTATCACGGTCACAGAACAACACATCATGCGCTTCATCTTTAAATGCATACACACTTTGTTACTTCTGAATGGAGGTATATCAGACATCTTTCGTGGTTAGTTAACAGGAAAGAAAGGGTCTTGATAGGAGTTCCGGTTTATTACAAAACTGTCGTCTTTTATTTTCAAGTTTAGATTTGGTTACTGATATTGGCGAAAATTTCGGTAATTAATGACTCTTCACGGCTAGTCAGCAATATGATATGATTAGATTAGATTAGATTAATACTTGTTCCATAGATCATGAATACACACACACACACACACACACACACACATATTATTTTTTTATTTTTATTTGTTTGGTGTGCTATACTATTGGCGAGGCACGACAACGTCTGTAAATGAGTTTTTTGGTTTTGAGTACAGTTGCGAAAGAAATATAAAAACAGCTATGAGAGTTTAAGAACCTTCAACATCACAGCGCGTCAGCAATCGTTGATTAATACATTAAAAAACTAAAAAACCGCCTCGATTGCGAAACCTAGGTGCTTTTTTCGTAATCGAGGTGGGTTTTTAGTTTTTTGATAAACTGTGAGAGTTACAGATTTATGATGCTTAGTTTGCAGTCAGTTCTGAGTATTATTAGCAACTACGCTCCAGTCCCTAAAGCTAGTTACAGAAGTGCGAATCAGACGCATTACGTATTCCAGGCCATAGCAGCCGCGTGATTGTATGGTCACTTTCCAGCCCGCTATAGGGTCACATAAGTTCGTCCTCTTCCTGCTGGTACTGCAACTTCGATTTGGCAACAAGGCGAGGTATGTTTGGCAACGCTGTGATCGACGAGTTACTTCCTGGTAGGCACGGAATTAAGCATTAAAGTTCACTTGATTTTTTCTGTCATTTTCATTGCATAATCTGAGTTAATATCGCTTGAGGTGTAACAAAAGATTGTAAACTTACGGTTTTCAGCCCAGGAAAGTCGTTGCACGTGGCAATCGCAACTAATCTCGTCCTTTAAATAGCGCTTTGCGTGTTCTAGCCACTATTGGCCTCGTAAGAGGAAAACACAATACATATATCTTCGCTAGCTGTGTGGTGACGTGAACACCCGTAAATAAGCATCTCTCATGGTTGGCGGTGGCAGTCTCGCAGAGAAAAACGTTTTTATCCTCGTAAGAGGAAAACACAATACATACATCTATGCTAGCTGTGTGCTGACGTGATCACCTGTGAATAATCGTCTCTTATGGTTGGTGGTTCCAGTCTCGCAGAGAGAAACGTTTTTATCCCTTCTGTGAAAGAGCTACAAGCAGTCAGATCAAACATCGATAACGAAATCGCAAGAAATTACTTTCAGCTCATAGTGCAATAGTGAAAACTTACAATGCTGCACAACAGGTAACGCCTCTTTCCGCTGCTGACAAGTAAACTTTGGGTTTCTAGGAATACATAACTTTGTTTATGAAATGTCATATTCGCATACCTGTTAAGTATGACACAGGATACCAATTATACACAGATCCAATCTGGATCTAAGTGAGTAGTATGTATCTAATTCGTGCCAATAGAAGCTCGCTTGTGTACAGATACTCAGTTTTATTAAAACAAACATTCGTCGTAAGATTATCGTGGGTAGTTTTATTTCATTTCTTATAATACAGTGCACAATTTTCGTAAGGTTTCTTTCAGTGTTGTTAAAACAATACTAAACATGAGAGAGAAATTAATCATCAACGATATATGCGAATTCTCTGATGTTATCTATAACAGTCTGACAGTGCACATGCAGTTTATTGATTACATGCATGTAGAAAACTTGTTCTAAGTTAAAGCTGTTACACAAGATTTGAAGAAGAATAAAATGCCACTACCAGACGACAGCTAATGTAGAAAGTATTTTTCAGGCTATTTTGGCACGTTGCGCTCTCCACATGCATAATAATTAAACTGATAACTTCAGAAAACAGCAAAATTGCTTTTTAAAAATATGTGGCAACGAATGTAATACAACCCACGACGTCTTATCTAGTGTGCCCGACGCTTACCGTTATGCTACTAGCTCCCGTATAGCTACAGCACCTCCAGCAGTCAACAGACTTCTGAGAGACCGACAGTTACAGCTTTTCTTTTGCACTGCACGACATTTTCAACAAACAGAACACGCAGTAGAGTAGCTCAAATGGAAAGGAACACTTCCTATTTAAAATTTCTGCATCCTCCAATGTTGGCAGTTCTGTGTTGATGGTAATTACGTGATTTTATTTCGGTGATTACAAAATAGAGTGGAATGTATGCACTGGGTAGCCGAGGTAGCTAGTTCATGGCGATTCGGTCAACCAAGTACATGAATGTACTGAACATACTGCAAACCACTACAGGGAGCCTGTGTGTCAGAATTCTCATCGAGTGTGTCGCATCGGCGCTATGATAGGATAATGAGCCTTAGTGAAGATGGTTTGGTGGTCTGTTGGATTGATGCTAGGGTCCTATCATAATGGTCTCAGTTCGATTACAACTTCTGCCTATGACTTTTAATAGGAAGAGACAGATTCTATTCTCTTCTGGCTACGCCAAGTGAAGAAGGTATAATGGCATTGTGGTCTGAAATTCACATTAAACATGATATTCCTTCTCTGCCAAGTAGACGTTAGGTTGAACCACAATAAAGTCAGGAGTGGCGAAATGTAGGAACTCTATCACCAGTAACCTTTCTTATGCTAGTTATTTATTTCTAGTAACGAAACAAACGCTATGTAGGGTCACAGGACACTTATTCCATCTTTTATTTGAGCTTCTGTATGTCGATAAAATTGGTTCTGAACTGGGAATTCTACTCAGACCACCCTTAAAGCGGAATTTGATCCCTTCGTGACAATGCAGTTCGACTACTACTTGTTGTTTGTTCAAAACTGCACATTCTTCAACATCTCCACATACAGCGCGTGAATGGGTTCGAATCCTTGCCCGACACTGAAGTTTTCATTATGTATCATCAAGCTCTAGCATGAGACCACCTAGTCCGCCGCTCGTGGTCTCGCGGTAGCGTTCTCGCTTCCCGAGCACGGGGTCAGGGATTTTCACCTGCCTCGAGATGACTGGGTGTTTGTGTTGTCCTCATCATTTCATCATCATCCAAGAAAGTGGCGAAATTGGAGTGAGCAAAGGTTGGGAACTTGTACGGGCGCTGATAACCACGCAGTTGAGCGCCCCACAAACCAAGCATCTTCATCATCATCATGAGAACACCTATTTGCTGATGGATAATAATTTTGATTTTTAATTCATTTTCATTCGTTGTCAACACTAACGATATCTGACGTTTTAGACTCCCAGTGAGACACAGAACTATTTGAGAGATCACTGTAAGTTCAAGGATGTTATTGCGAGCTGCTGGTGGAGAAAAATTCGGTAGCTGACGTCTCTTTGTGTGTAGTCAACAACGATATATGTGGGATTCGATTCCCAGTCGGCACTGAACTCTTTGTCATATTATTTCTATTTCAGACATGCTCACACGTCGCTGCTGGTGTAACAAACCCATATTTAGCGTTCGTATTCTCTAGAATATAACAGCGATATGTGCCGGGTTGGAGTCCGAGGAAGGAAAAAATTAATGTTATGTCTCGTCATTTCAGTTAAAACATCTAGCTACTTCCGAGAAAATACGATATATCACAGTTGATTGTGCTTCGATAACAATCCGATTAGGTTCTAAGTTCGAATCCCTGTCCAACACAAAGCTCTACCTCACGGCATTTCAAGTAAGTTACTTGTGAAGAAGCAATATTTAACATCCCTCGTAGTTCGTTAACAGGGACAATAGATGCTGGGAAGGAATTCGCGTCTGTTAAAAATGTTTGCGTTATGTAATTTAAAGTTGATATTTGCTAACTGATACTGTCTAAAATCGAGGTTTATCACTCTCTGTATGCATAGTCAGGAATGACTGTTAGTTTCCATCAGTCACGAAATCTTAGTCTTCATGACTTGGGTTTGAATCCAAATGCAGAACGAGACGGTTCGTCGTGTAATTTGAAGTTCATACATATTCTCAACTAACTGCTCGTGAATAACTTAAAATTTTTGATGTCATTTTGTGTTAATTAACAAGTACGTTATGTTACTTTGAAGAGGAAATCATGAATACGACGAACTTACTACGTGCATTACCTATCCGGCGTAATAATGAGAGTGGTACCATTTCAGGTATGTCATTTATTGCAATAAATGTGAGTTTACAAGCCTTAAGGACAGTCTTATCTGTGCTAAGGTGTTCCCTGATATTTGTAGTATCGTGATATTACTTTACATCTTGAATTATTGCGATACGGGGCAGAGTTTTCTAGTGGTGACTTGTTGGAACCATTTTCAATAGTCAAACGACTGTACCAAGGAGCGATTAGAGGACCTGCTAGACAGCTGAATTATGCTGGTTACATGCGAATCAGGCGAAATGTAATTCAGGTCGTTCGGATACTTTTGAGCATGACTGTACCTTTCCTTCTGACTCACCCTGTATAAATGTCTAGTAGAAAGCGTCGGATGCTCTTTAAGGGTATTCGAAGATGATGCAGTTGTCTATACCAAAGAAGCAACGCAACGCCAGAAAGTAGTAAGAATTTGCAGAACGACTTGCAGAGAATGGATGAATGGTGCAGGCTCTGGCAGTTGACTCTGTACGTAAGCAAATGTAACACATTGCGCATACATAGTAAAAGAAATCCACCTTATAGCTACACTATTGATGAGAGACAGCGCCTGCCGTAAAACAGCTAGGCGTAACTATCCAGAGCGACCTTAAGTGGAATAATCACATAAAACAGACAATGGGAAAAGCAGATACCTGATCAGATTCATCAGAAGAATCTTAAGGAAATGTAACTTATCCACGAAAGAAGTGGTTATAAGGCGTTTGTTCGCCAAATTTTTGAGTATTGTTTATCTGTTTTGGATTCCTTTTAGGTAGGACTGATAGAGGAGATAGAGAAGATCCAACGATGGGTGGTGCGTTTCGTTTAGCTGGCGAGAGAGCGGTACGGAGATACTAAACAAACTCCACTGGCAGACGTTACAAGAGAGGGGTTGTGCATAACGGAGAGATTTACCATTGAAATTACGGGACAGCACTTTTCAGGGAGAGTCGGACAACATATTACTTTCCCCCACATACATCTCTCGTACTGACCACGAGAAGAAAGTTCGAGAAATTAGAGCCAATACAGAGGGTTACCGACAATCATTCACACCACACACTATTCGCGATTGTAACAGTGTTGGAGGGATCAGATAGTGGTACCAAAAGTACCCTCCGTCACACACCATTAGTCTGCAGGAACTTCCAACGACTTGTTGAGTCCATATCACGTCGAGTTGCTGGATCATGCGGGGTAAAAGGAGGTTCGACACGATATTGGGAGATATCCCATGACTTTTGTCACCTCAGCGTTATTCCATTAGCATCGACGGATTTAATTCGAATACATTCCTTTACCTTTGTTATTCTTTTGTTGATGTCCATCTTATGTCTTTTGTTCAAGTCGCTATCAATTCCATAAAAATGCTCATCCAAATCCTTTGAAGGATGGCGAACCTCAAAGTTGTTATTTCTTCCCACTGAACATTAATTCCGTTTATAAATTTATTTTCGGTTCATTTATTGCTTGCCCAATTTACCGACTGGATAACATTGAGGAGAGCCTGCAACACTGTTTCATTCCCTTCTCCATCACTGCTTTCCTTTTATTTTCTTCGAAACTTATAACTGCAGTCTCGTTTCTGTACAATATGTAGAAAACATTTCTTTCCCTGTGTTTTATCCCTGCCAGATTCAGGATACGAAAATTCTAACCAACAGAGTCAAAAGCGTACTCTATGTCTATAAAGTGTTGTAAACGTAAATTTACTTTTCTTCAACCTATCGCCTGAGATAACTTGTATGGACAATGTTGACTCACATTTTATACCCAAGCCGATATTTGTGTCAGTATTTTGCAACCATTAATTATGATACACTTGTGAAAGTAAAGTTTTTTGCAATTGGACTTCAGTCTCATGTATTTTGCAAACTAGATGCAGTATTTCGTCATGGATCTCAAGGATATCAATGTTTTTGGTTAGAATATCTCAGGAAAATACAAACAGCATTACATTCTCAAAAGGAACACGTCAAACACAGAATGATAGAAGACTTAGGAAATATCGGTATTATAGTTGTAATTGTCGATAGTTGTAATTGTCGTAGCTGTGTTTGGAGGGAAGTAGAGTTCCAAGCGCTCATAGCATGCATTGAAGCTGAAATAGTTATAAGGTCTTGAAAGCTGGCTGAAGTTTTTACCAATGACCGAATGGGTAGTTAGACAGGTCATATCAACAAACAATAAAGAAAGAGTAATGCGCCGAATTATAGACCCATATCATTTTCATGGATTTGTGGTAGTATTTTGGAACATATTCTGTTTTCTAACACTGTGGAATACCTCGAAACGATCTACTGACGCATCACTAGCACGGGTTCACAAAATACTCTTGTGGTGACCAGCTCTCTACTCACATGACGTAATGAATACTATCGACAGAAAAACATGGCTATGAGCACTATGGGACTTAACATCTGAGGTCATCAGTCCCCTAGAACTTAGAACTACTTAAACCTAACTAACCTAAGGACATCACACAATCCCACGCTCGAGGCAGGATTCGAGCCTGCGACCGTAGCGGTCGCGCGGTTCCAGACCGAAGCGCCTGGAAACGCTCGGTCACACCGGCCGGCTATCAACAGAGGATCTGAAGTTGATTACATATTTAAAGATTTACGAAAGACTTTTGACGCCATTTCTCAGAAGCAGCTCCTAATCAAATCGCGCGCCTATGGAGTATCATCACTGTTGTACGACTGGATTCGTGATTTTCTTTGAGGAAAGTCACAGCTCGTACTAATTGATGAACCGTCATCTGACGAAATGGAAGTGGTTTCTGAAATTCCCCAAGGAAGCGTTGCTCATAATTTATAGATTTCTGCATGATGCATAAAGTGGCAAATGATTCTAAAGAACAAAAGGCGTGAAGTTCTCCACATGAGTGCTAAACAAAATTCCATTAAATTTCGGTGCACGATAACTAACACAAATTCAGCTAAATACTTGGGAATTACAATTACAAACATTTTAAATTGGAACCATTACGTAGAAAATGTTGTGTGGAAGGCGAACCGAAGACCATGTATTTTTGGCAGAACACTTACACAAGACGCATCATATCTACTAAAGAGACTACCTGTGAGATCCTTACCACATAGGATGGATGGAGGACACCAAAAACGTCCAAAGAAGGGCAGTTCGTTTTGTATTATTGTGAAACAGGGGAGAGTATTACGGATATGATAAGCAAGTTAGGGTTCGAAATCATTAAAACACAGGTATTTTTCACCGTGGAAAGACCTTTTCACGACATTTTCTCCTCCGAATGCGAAAACATTTTATCAACTTCCACCTACATAGGGGAAATTGTTCATCATACTAAACTAAGAGAAATCAGAGCTCGCACGGAAAGATTTAGATGTTCATTTTTTAATGTACTATTTGAGAGTGGAAGAGTGAGAAATTGCCTGAAAGGTATACTATGAACCCACTGTCAAACACTTAAGTGTCAATTGCAGAGTAATCATGTAGATGCAGGTGTACAGGTAACGTCATCTGCTGCAGGTGCCACGTTTCAGCTTAGATCTCTCAGTGCTCTGACAAAATCGTCTCGTAGTATCATATCTTCCTTCTCATTTTCGTCTACTTCCTCTAACCTTTCTGTAATATTGTCATGAAAGTCATTTCCTTCGTATAGCCCTTATGTACAATGATTAGCCAGAAAATTATGACCACCGATCTACTATCGATATAAACCCGTCCAGGCAATAGCAGAGGTACACTACTGGCCATTAAAATTGCTACACCACGAAGATGACGTGCTACAGACGCGAAATTTAACCGACAGGAAGAAGATGCTGCGATATGCAAATGGTTAGCTTTTCAGAGCATTCACACAAGGTTGGCGCCGGTGGCGACACCTACAACGTGCTGACATGAGGAAAGTTTCCAGCCGATTTCTCATACACATACAGCAGTTGACCGGCGTTGATTGGTGAAACGTTGTTGTGATACTTCGTGTAAGGAGGAGAAATGCGTACCATCACGTTTCCGACTTTGATAAAGGTCGGATTGTAGCGTATCGCGATTGCGGTTTATCGTATCACGACATTGCTGCTCGCGTTGTTCGAGATCCAATGACTGTTAGCTGAATATGGAATCGGTGGGTTCAGGAGGGTAATACGGAACGCCGTGCTGGATCCCAACGGCCTCGTATCACTAGCAGTCGAGATGACAGGCATCTTAACCGCATGGCTGTAACGTATCGTGCAGCCACGTCTCGATCCCTGAGTCAACAGATGGGGACTTTTGCAAGACAACAATCATCTGCACGAACAGTTCGACGACGTTTGCAGCAGCATGGACTATCAGCTCTGAGACCTTGGCTGCGGTTACCCTTGACGCTGCATCACAGACAGGAGCGCCTGCGATGGTGTACTCAACGACGAACCTGGGTGCACGAATGGCAAAACGTCATTTTTTCGGATGAATTCAGGTTCTGTTTACAGCATCATGATGGTCGCATCCGTGTTTGGGGACATCGCGTTGAACGCACATTGGAAGCGTGAATTCGTCATCGCCAAACTGGCGTATCACCCGGCGTGATGGTATGGGGTGCCATTGGTTACACGTCTCGGTCACCTCTTGTTCGCAATGACGGCACTTTTGACAGTGGACGTTACATTTCAGATGTGTAACGACCCGTGGCTCTCCCCTTCATTCGATCCCTGCAAAACCCTACTTTTCAGCAGAATAATGCACGACCGCATGTTGCATGTCCTGTACGGGCCTTTCTGGATACAGAAAATGTTCGACTGCTGCCCTGGCCAGCACATTCTCTAGATCTCTCACCAATTGAAAACGTCTGGTCAATGGTGGCCGAGCAACTGGCTCGTCACAATACGCCAGTCACTACTCTTGATGAACTGTGGAATCGTGTTGAAGCTGCATGGGCAGCTGTACCTGTACACGCCATCCAAGCTCTGTTTGACTCAATGTCCAGGCGTATCAAGGCTGTTATTGCGGCCAGAGGTGGTTGTTCTGGGTGCTGATTTCTCAGGATCTATGCACCCAAATTGCGTGGAAATGTAATCACATGTAAGTTCTAGTATAATATATTTGTCCAATGAATACCCGTTTATCATCTGCATTTCTTCTTGGTGTAGCAATTTTAATGGCCAGTAGTGTAAATAGGGGAAAATGACCATCATACTAAAATAAGAGAAATCAGAGCTCACACGGAAAGATTTATATGTTCATTTTTATCATGTAGTGTTTGAGAGTGAAAGTGTGAGAAATTGCTGGAAAGGTATTCTATGAACGCACTGTCAAACACTTAAGTGTGAACTGCAGAGTAATCATGAAGATGTAGGTGTACAGGTAACGTCATCTGCTGAAGGTGCCATGTTTCAGCTTAGATCTCTTAGTGTTCTGACAAAATCGTCTCTCAGTATCATATATTCCTTCTCACTTCCATCTACTTCCTCTACCCTTTCTGTAATATTGTCATGAAATTCATTTCCTTCTTATCGCCCTTCTGATCAATGATCAGCCAGAACGTTATGACCACCGGTCTACTATCGATATAAACCCGTCAGGCACTAGCAGTGGTACCAGGCGAGAATTGACTGCTAGTCAGGCAGATGCACGGCGTGTAACTTTGAGCGTGCTGTCCGTGTGTGGAACGAGGAAGGAGTACGGTCTGTCTGAGTTTGACCAAGGGCACATCGTGATGGCCCGGAGGCTCGGCACGAGAATTTCGGAAATTCCAAGACTTGCCGAGTGATTGAGGAGTGCTGTGGCGAGCTACTTCAACACGTGGCGAAACCATGGTGAAACCACGTCCAGAGGTCGTAGATGTGGGCGGCCACCCCTCTTTACCGATGTCGGACTATTCATCAATAAGTATCTTGGTACCAGTTGTGTGAGGCGGTTTGGCAGAAGGGTTGAACGATTTTATTAAGATAAGCTTGAAATAAGAATTAAATTTTTATTTACATGCCGCCCGGGGTGGCCGAGCGGTTCTAGGCGCTACAGTCTGGCACCGTACGACAGCTGCGGTCGCAGGTTCGAATCCTGCCTCGGGCATGGATGTGTGTGATGTCCTTAGTTTAGTTAGGTTTAAGTAGTTCTAAGTTCTAGGGGACTGATGACCTTAGAAGATAAGTCCCTTAATGCTCAGAGCCATTTGAACCATTTTTTTATTTACATTTTCTTTTTGTTCACCAGCACACATCAGTGTTTACACTGTCATTTCCAGCTTCAGACACGTCTCCAGAAAGTAAATCATGTAGATGAAGAACCATCTGCGCTTTGTCTCTCTCTATGAAACTTTTTTGCGTGCATTTGGCATAGGTTCGAAGACTTCCGAAGTTTTTGTGTGCTCCATCGAGTGTGAATCCGAGCTCGAGGACTACAGCGTGTGAGTTGTCCTTTTTTAGATTGTGTTCTCTGTATATCTTACTTTCGAAGTCTCACAGCTCCAGTGTTAGACGAATCGCATTTATGAAATTCATTATTCTCTCGTTCGGACACTTCTCCATAGCTGTACACAACAAACTCACAACTAACAACCGCCATAACAGGTTGGCATATGTACGGGAGGAAGCTTTCTAACGAAAGCGAAACGATATTTGTTTGCACTCATACACGTGACTGCAACGCTCATAGACTTGATTGCATCGCCATCGGTGAGAGATCTAGAAACAAAAGCGAGACCGAGAGGGAAGTATTTACAGGCAAGGACAAAAGTAGATATTGTACTGCAATGTGAAGTATTCTCCATCCTTGTTGGGCAACTCCGGCCCCCTCCCTGCAATACGCCGGCAACTAAGCAACAACAAACGCCCACAGCATTATCAGTATTGGTTGTATTGCTGCCACATTGCAGTGTTCTTGATGGCAACACTATTGCGGCCAAACATTGCCATAAAACATGGCCCGTGTAAACGCACCTGTACGATGAACAGAGTATATCTGTGTTTATGGCAGTTGTGTCAAATGCTTAGTAACAGTTTGTGACCTGTTGTGTTCATTTATTTAACGAGTTGCTCAGTTTCAAAGTGTTTATCTGTTTATAGGTAAATTAAGTGCATGAAATATAAACAATTGTAACGGTGGGCTCGCGAAGAAATGTTCCTGTTTGTAAGGAATCGCCGACGAATACGTTTGCCATACGCGCATTTGAAATTTTTGACGTGGTTTTAGTAGTAGAAAGAGACTTAGATTTTTTTAACTCTACGCAGAGCGGAGCTCTGTGGTGGTTACTTGCATACAGTGCTAGTTGCGAAAACGCCGCCAATTTGGGCCTTAAACGCCGACGAGAGCCAAGTTAAATTAGACTAGAGTCCAACTGCCTGGCAACCATCACTTTTAGACGAAATCACACTCCAGATTGGCTGGATATGTACTTAAGAGAGAAGAGCCACTCGTTTTTGAATGGTGCGATTCCATTCGTTATCGGTTTGTTCCGCTTCGTTCATTGGTATGCTGAGTAAATTTCCACTCATTCTCAACGTCGTCTTCGGTCTCCTTTCCAGCTGCAGGCTGAGACTTTGGTTCATCGAAGTCATCCATTTCACTCACACACATACACTATGCTTTCATGTATTTTCCTTGTCACGCATTGTTTCTAATAAAATCTGAAGCAGTTCCGACCCGCTAGATCGGTCTAAGCTTTTCCACACATTTCTCTTGATTGTAAGGCTAATGCTGGAAGTGGAAATCTCCTCTCAAGTATTCACAACTGGGACTCCTTCGCCCCAGTACCAGGCGCCATGGTACTTGGCGAAAGAGAACCTGACTTCACGACAATTTCTCCCACCTCGAACATACTTCTATACTTTTTAAATGTAGAAAATGAAAAGTTAAAAAAATCCAGCCATATTCATATTACATAATTTATTTAGCAATTATTCAACCCATCTCTAGAACTCTTAACACCTGACGTATTAATCACATTTTGTATTCTTATGGATTAATCAGAACAACTACACGGACGTCTGAAGATAGGATTGTCTAATCCCGAAATCCATCATGTAATATGAATATCTTAAAAGAAAGACAGCTGACTGGAAATTTACTCGGTATGTGATTAACAAAATACAGTTTTTTGCATAGTAATTTGCTTTTCTGTTTTCACGCAGGAATACAGGACAGCATTTTTGCATTTGTATATGTAGGAACACGTGAGTTTCTTGTCGTCCCGTTTTCCATAATATTAATCAGTAAGCTGCGAATCAATAGAAATAAGTGTGCTCCAGTTTCGACCATAGGAAGTATATTTCACTAAATACTACAAGAAGATTGCGACCATATACGTCAGTTGATCGTGTAATAAAATGTGCTAACACCCTTCCTACCCACTAGTCTCAGCACGGTAAATGCATACTGCCCATGTCCCGTAGAGTGTTAACCAGAAAAGATAGGCCTCTCTTCCCTGCACAACAATGACTCTTTTTAGTCAACTACCCTCACGGCGTTAGGCAACAATAATGAGAAAGTTCATTTGGAGACTGGAAATGGAAAACTTTCTATGAACCAAATCTCACATTTGTCAGGAAAATCAAAACACAATTTTCGTTGGGACGCGAATAGGTCCCGTATTTTCTTGACACTGTGTTCCTAAATTAAAAACCGAACAGTTTTTGGCATTGCATATTGTGAGAATAACTGCATTTTGCATCAAAACAATGTTTATTAATATCCTGAGTTAAGTGCACTTACAAATCCTTAATATTAGTAGAATTTTGTCCGTATTTTTCGCCTGAGTAAATTTCCTCACATAACTGCTTATTGCGTAACCATCTATTGTACAAGTCTGCACATGAAATGCCTACATTACTCTTGAGAATCATTGCACTGGAACTCCACTACCTAAAACATTTGTTTCATCACATGACCAATAATATTTCATTTTTGGAAACAAACTCTCAATTCCAGTATTTGACTCCAGGATGCACAGAGCTAGTTCCACAATTTTAGGCAAAATTTTACTGTTATGCATTTTTCGTTTAACACCATAAATATTCCAACCCACCTATTACGCACTTCTTCCTTCGAATCATTCCAGTAACTTATTTTTCAGCTTCAATCGCTTTGACAATACGATATTGTTCAAACATTTTGCACTACCAAATGGTTCAAATGGCTCTGAGCACTATGGGACTCAACTGCTGAGGTCATTAGTCCCCTAGAACTTAGAACTAGTTAAACCTAACTAACCTAAGGACATCACAAACATCCATGCCCGAGGCAGGATTCGAACCTGCGACCGTAGCGGTCTTGCGGTTCCAGACTGCAGCGCCTTTAACCGCACGGCCACTTCGGCCGGCTTGCACTACCAGTTTCTACACTGATTACCTACTGAATCAAGGGTATACTTGATTCTATATCTTTCCTCTGTGCCTCTTTTTTCACACAGTCCCAACAAAGTGAATTACAATCTCAAAACTGCTTCCCGCATGAAACGAAATATTCAAGTGCTACATTATAAACTGAATGAGTAGTAGTAATAGTAGGAGGAGAATGAAACCTACTGTGAACAGCTTGATAAGCGTCATAAAATTCCTTCAACAGCGACTGAACTTCAAAGCTCACGAAATTATTTTCTATCGCGTTTTTTATCTTTTTTATGAGTAGTTCATAATAAGATATTGTCTCTATAAGGCAGGCATTCTGCTTTTCGATTTCTCGAATACTTATTTGAAAAAGACTGATCTGACAATGAGCAAACCAGTGAAAATGATATAAAATGGTTGCAGGAGCGCCTAAATACAAATTATTCCAGCTGGAGGTATTGTGGTATTAGACAATGCACCCTAGCACTGTAAACGCGAAAATAAAGCGCCTAACACATCTTCTCGTAAAGCGGATATAAAATAACGGCTGAATAAGCACAAAATTCCGTTCGTTGCGGATGTAACGCGCAACGAGGTTTTGAAAGCTCCGAAACGTTACAAATTGGAGGCAGAATATACCGTAAATAGAGTACCAGAGAATCCAAGTAAGAACTTAACAGTATTACGCCTTCCACACTGCAACTGTGATCTGAACCCATCGAACCTATCTGGAATTTAAAGAAACAAAAAGTTTCATCGAATAACGTTAACAGCGTTACGCTTTCCCAACTTAAACAAGTGGCTATGGCTGCAATACAGAGCGTTACGAAAGACGACTGGAAGACGACATGTGATAAAGTGAAAACTGTTACGGACGAATACAGGCACAGAGACGCTCTGACGGACGAAGCTATTGAGATGTAATTATTCTACTTCAATCAGACAGTGAGAATGAAATTTCGCCGCGTGGTTCTGAGGATATATCGGACGAAGCGAATTCAGAATCGACAGAGATAGCTGCTTCGGACATCAGCAAAAGCTCCACCGAGTCAGATGATGAGGTAGAATTGTGTGCAGAAGAGCTAGGTGTTCAGCCGTTACATATGGATGAAAGGTTGTTGTAAACATTGTATTAACGTTTTTCAATAGGTCACTTTTTTGTTCCTGTCTTTGTTTTTTAATTTGGAATCCCTGTAAATGTGGTTTTAATTATTTTTATTTACCCATCATAATATTTAAACGTTTGAAAATGCTGATGTATTGATTAAAAAACAAAAGTAGAATAATCTCTATTAGTTGTGCAATGCTGTCAAAAGTGTGTGTTTCGCTACAAAAATTAATAATATAGTGATCAGTCATTTCGATAAGGATTTGGAAATAAAAAAGAGTTACAGCACCTAACAAGATTTGAACTCACAACCTCATGCAAAGCAAGGAGACATGTTGTCCACTGCACTACTTCAACTGACAGCATATTCTTTCTGTTTTAATGGTATAGATTCTCGCGAGAAATTCCGAAACTTTTTTTTTTCGTCCATTAGTTGCAAACGAGGGCCCAGTAGGGTGAACCGCTCCAGGATGTGATACCTGGAACCAAGGGCGTACCCAGGATCTGAACTAGGGGGGGCAGGTCATACTAGTCTCAGGAAACAATGACTCGAGACAACATACAGCACTTCTTATTAAATAAAACAGTAAATCCGTGAAAAACTGCTTTTAATAAACATTTTAAATACAAGACTGCACTTGTACAATCCGAGAAAACATGCAGCATTTCTTATTAAATAAAACAGTGAACTAGTGAAAAACTGCGAATATCTTCTAGGGGGGAGGGGGGGGGGGGGCAGCTGCCCCTCGCTGGGTACGCCCGTGCCTGGAACCCTTACCTACACCACCGTATATATAGTTTCAAAACACGATTCCCCCCCCCCCCCTCCCCCCGTGGGCACCACCTCTTTTTTAGTTATCAGATTGCATACGAAAATTTCTATTTCATTTTCATTTCTTGTGCTTTGTTGTAGAATAATATATTAAACAGCGAATGTATTTTTATCTGTTGCCCGCCCAACCCAAGTTATTAGATCCAAAAACAACAGTTTTATTTTAGTTTCGGACGTGTTAATAGCAATTGTATTACGCGTTTAGTTCAGATATTAGACAGTAACTCAACCGTTTTTGTTTTTCATTTTCTACCCTTTCCTGTAGAAGAATACATTAAAAGCGAATGTACCGTTGTCTCCTAAACGCATGCACCACTGCTTTGTTCGATCGTAAAACAACAATTTTATATTATTATTGTTGATTTCGATTGTTTTTCTGTACAAGAATGAGGTAAAAGAATATATATTGGTTTTATCTGCACGTATACCAAGTACAGTTCACGAACCGTGTTACATTTTCATTGATCGCAGTTATATCGTTCGTACGACATCCGAAACAAAACAGCAGCACACGTTAACAGTTCGCAGCGCAACCGGTTATATCGGCGATTGTAAACTGAACGGGGAATACAGTGTTTTGTTATTGTAACGAGGTTATGAGAACTCATAAGGGGGATTTATAGTAACATCAGTGTGAAATACGGCTTACCTTCGTCTGCTGAGAAGAGTGTTGGATTTGGCAGCTGTCACCATGCCGTATGCTACGGCCATACTTTTCATCTTCCATTCAAGTTTACTTACTTCTTCTTTGTCGCTAATCGCTTAACGAAATATTGGACAGTATCAAGGATGAGGACTGGTCAGGACGGGGACATTCCGACGTATAGTAAACCTGCTGTCGAATATCTTCAAGTGGGTCTGCCGCTGTTTCAGGCACACCTCGACACTCTACCTTTGGAGATGGCGTTGGCTGACACCAACCATCTGTAAGAATTTTGTACCCATTGTTTTTGGAACGAACAGTGCTTGATTTCTTCACAGATGAGCCAATCACCTCAACAACTGAGCTTCCACTGTCCTGACAGCAAGATGATAGTCACTGTGAATCTATTTTGCTACGTGCTGAAAGGAAAATTGACGCTCCTCATAATTTTCATTCAGGTAGTAGAAAAATTATTGCATAGCAACGTCATTTTCAGTGGACCTCGTTTTTTTTTCTTTTCCTACCTGCTTTGGGTATTCGTGGTGGATCTTTATGCATTTGATGTCGTACTGGGCATCTGTTGCGACCGAGTCAGGAACTGGTCTAATACGGCGTTTTATTGAGCGTTCTAATTCAGTGTTTTGTCTCCTAATTCAGTGTTTTTCAGTTTCAGAACAATCTCTCGTAGTCCCAGCTTGCGCACGCTGTACACTAGGTTCCATCGATTGATTGGGAGCTCCTGCTTTGTTGAGTAACAACAAAATGATGGCGCAGCCATACATGGGAGTTCAGTCGTCTGCGCTCTTGATGCTAGTTTGATATGTACAGTCAAGGTTTGATTCCCACTTCAACCGATGGTTTTTAATAGGTATTAGTAGATCCTATTTACCCCAAATTCACATTAAACATGATGTCCCTTCATTACTGACTACAGGTGTAAAAGTGTAAGTGGCAGCATGTAGAAACACTATCACCAATAACCTATGTTACACTTGTATTTTTGTTTTAGTGAAAGCAACATACGCCAGTTTTAGGTCACCGGCAGGATTCCCAAATCTAGCTGGGACCTCGTCGGGACACTCTGAGATGGGGGATATAGAAATGAAGTAAAAATATATATTTAATATAATTACGTTTTATTTAGAACACAAATACATGGAAGTAGTTAGTACACCATATTTTTCGGAAGATTTCGCCTTTTTCAGCAAGTCTTTTTTCTCTTTTACGTATTTATAAAACGCCACGCAACTCAGCTTGTGGATAAACTGGCACTGTAAGATTGTTTCCACAGTCACCGGCAGCAGTCGATTTCTTTCATCAGTCCACTGGGCCGATATCAGCGAAAATACACTTTCCACAGTGGCGTTGTGTGCGGGAAGAGAAATCAAATTCTTGCATAATTTTAGCGGTTGGCATTTGCGTTCGGGATTTTTGTTCGTATTACATTTAGAAAGATTCGTCTTATCAGATCGCTATTCAAATGGGAAAGGCTTGATTCTTCTGCGAGGCGCTGCTTAAATAGTTCCAACCCCGCACTACTGGAAAACTCTGGTATTTTCTCGAATGATGGCGCTAGATTTAGAAGATGCTTGTAACGTCGATACAGGTTATGCAACATGCAACGCTATCTCTGAGACGACCTTGTCAACATAAACTTGTTGACATAAATAAAACTAAGTGAGGCTTCATTTACATGTTGCGCTAACAGATGGCGTTACTTCCGTTACTTCAGTACTTGAGTCAAGCTCGTAACAGTGTTTTGCAAAATCGGGACAGAGTTGGGTCTTGTCGGTATCTTGGGACGAGAAGGTCCATAACGGTGACAGTCCCGATATAGCGGGACGGAGGGCAACGCTAGTTACAGGGCACTTATTCTATCTTTTATTTCAGCTTGAGGTGTTGAATACGTTGGTTCTGATTTGGGATTCGTACTTGGATCTTCCCTGTCGTGGGGTTTGATACCTTCGTGACGACATACTGACATCAGTTCATTGTTTGCTCAAGATACCAAACTTCTCAAGTTCTCTACGTAATGTGCGTGTCAGGGTTCGATTCATGGTTTGACACAAAAATTTTTATAATGTCCTGTCGGACTTTAGCATGAGCGCACCATATTGTTGGTGGAAATTTATTTTGATTTTTAACGTCTCTGCATTCATTGTCAAAAACGATATGTTACGGCTTCGACTGCCAAAGAGCCACAGGTCTTTTCACTACATCATTTCAATTTGTCCGCCCCCGGTAGTTGAGTGGTCAGTGCGACAGGGCCCGGGTTCGATTCCCGGCTGGGTCGGACATTTTCTCCGCTCAGGGACTGGGTGTTGTGTTGTCCTAATCATCATCATTTCATCCCCATAGACGCGCAAGTCGCCGAAGTGGCGTTAAATCGGAAGACTTGCACCCGGCGAACGGTCTATCCGACGGGAGGCCCTAGTCACACGACATTTACGTATTTCAAGTTCAAAAATACCACTGCTAGTTAATGGTGAAAAAGAACTGGGCAGTTAACGTATCTTCGAGTGTAGTCATCGACGATATGTGAGGGGTTCGATTCCCATCGCTGTACTCTTCGTCACGTCATTTCTAGTTCAAACATGCGCACATTTCGTTGTCGGTGAAAGAAACCTGTATTTTATGTCCATTCGTGGCTAGGAAATAACGGCGATAGGAGCCGTATTTGAATCCTGGGAAGGCAGAATTATTCATTTTTCTCATCATCGCAGTTCAAACATTTCGCTACTGCTGAGAAAATTGGGTATTTGGCATTTTACATAATAATTGGATTAGATGCTGGGTTCGATTCGCCACACAACACATACATTACGTTATTTCAAGTTTTATACTTGGGAATGAAACCATATTTAACATCATTCGTGGTTATTTAACAGGGACAATAGTTTTTGGGTAGGAGTTCAGGTCCTGTACAAGAATTTTTGCCATGTGATTTCAAGTTTAGATTTGCTACGTGATATAGGCTAAAAAAGTGCTATACGACGTCTCTTTAAGGATAGATAGCAATGGCCATCAGTGCTGTGGTCGGGTCTCGGTCAGGCACGAATATGTTGTATAATTAATGAATTAATGTTGGGTTTCAATCCACATCCGGGAATAAACAGTTCGACATGCCACTTAAAGTTCAAACATATGCACAGCTCATTAACAAAATTTCATTTTTAATATCACTGTGTGTTAGATAACAAGTGCGGTAGGCGGTTTTCGGGCTGCACCCTGATCAACGCACCATCATGAATGTAGTGAAATTATTAGTGATACATTGTTGATGGTGAGACTTCGATGGTTTTTATGACTGCTTAGTTCATTAATCAGTGAACGACGGTTAATAGGTGGTTGGAAAACATCTCGAGGGCAAGAATATTTCGCATTATCATAGAGATTTGGAAGTCCAGATATTCCTGAAAAATCTCTTACGCACAAAAGCTTAGTTTTGAGTAAGGATTACGAAATGATTGTCCCGCTGCTTATCTGAGTGGTTACGTGCTTACCTCCCATGCAGCGATTGTGGGTTCGATTCCCGGCCGGCTTGGAGATTTTTTCCGCTCGTGGAAATACTTGACATGGCCAAACTTTGGCAGGCAGTAATTTAGTGTCACTCACTTCTAAAGAAGGCCAAAATATTTTGGCTGAAACCTGGGTAAAGTTTGGTTTGTATTTGCAACTGAGATTGACGTGTTACATGTTCATTTATCACAGTTGCTGACAGGGCTGCACAATGTTAAAAATTCGTTCGGATATTTTTGTTGAGCATGATAGGACACGTAAAAGTTCACAGATTTCAAGAATAATGTTGCAATACTTGCCCGTTTACTGCATAATACACACTGTAAATATGCGGAACACACAAAATATTTCTGGAGGATCAAACTTTGTATTCTCATGTGAAGGAAGAAGCTATTCTGGTTCTGTGGACATCTTGTTATGAAGTATTGAAATATTGTGCTGCTGTGATAGTGGCCTGTCTCAGGGACAGTTGCAGTGAATAAAAAGATTTGTAACCCGAATTAAAATACTAATGCCTAATGATGAAGAGACCGATCGAAGTGTTTTGCATCACTACAAATGGCGGAGTGTGCAGACTACAGGAATCAGGCGCGCGGAAGTTCAACGCTTAGAGACCAGCCAGATGGTGTAGAGACCACTGGGTGAGCCACACAGTAAATAGGTAGCCTAGAGTACCGTACCTCGCCTCGCCTCTTTGGAAATCCGATTAGCAGTAAAACAATCACAAATCGAGATATATTGCTCTCTGTTGAATAAACCGCACTGTTGCGTCTTTCATGACGCTGGATTAATTTCCGTTTGTGGAATGTCGTGCTCTGGTGTGGCAAGAGGTCCATTTGCTTACGTGGAGAGATGACGACTGCTCACTCGCTGTGTAACGTCCTGTCACATTTCCAACACTGACCGTTACCTATTAGCGTAACGATGCTCCTAGTTGCGTAAGCGAGTTTGACGACTGCGCGCCAAGAAATGTCCCAGTGATGGCACTTGGTACCAAAACCGGTAGACATTTGACCAAAGTGAAAGTGCGACTGTATACAGGACTGTACTTACGCCTAGGCCAGGTATGCGCGGGCCTAGGGCATCCAGAAGAAAGAGGCTCCGAGAGACCTCGATCTGCTCGTTTATATTTCGTAGACTTGGCCAAATATTAGAGAAAAGCGTTGCATGTAATTTGAAAGCATGGAAGGTAAACCAGCAGCCAGCAGCACTATAGCTACATCTACAATTGCATTTACATCTATACTAAGTGAAGCGCAAGGCAGCGGGTACTTTCCGTTTTACCAGTTATTAGAGATTCTTCACATTTCATTCATTTATGGATCACTACGGGAACGATACATAGGATGAGCGGGGGGGGGGGGGGAGGGGGAGGGGTTTCTAGTATATTCCTAGATTGGTTTCTTAAAGCTCCTTCTTGAAATTTTGTAATAGACTTTCTCGGGACAGTTTTCGTCAATTTTCTCGAAGTATCTGCAAGTTCAGTTTCTTAAACATCACTGTGACACTGTCCTACGAGTCAAACAATGACTATGACTGTTCGCGCGGACCGTTATATACGTTCAATATCTTCTGCTAGTGCTATCTGGTACGGGTCCCACACACTTGAAAAGTATTCTGGGATGGGTCGCACGGGTGTTTCGTAAGCATTCACTTTGCAGGCTGATTTCATTTCCCTAATAGTACTCTAGCAATGAACCGCCTGCTTTACCTACGACTGAACCTATGTGATCGTTCAATTTCATATCCCTACAAAATTACACCCAGGTATTGGTATAAGGTGATAGATACCCGTCGTGACTCGTTGATATAGGATACGACTTTTTCCTCATTTTTTTAGGTACACAGTTTTACAATTCTGAACATTTACAGCAAGTTGCCAATCTTTGCACCACTTTGAAATCTTATGAAGAACTGACTGAATATTTGTGCAGTTTTCTTCAGACAGTACTTCGTTATAGATAACTGCATCATCTGCAAAAAGTCTGGGGTTTCTATTGTCTGCAAGGTCATTAATATACACATGGGCAGCAATGGTCCCAACACACTTCCTTGGGGCCACCTGAAGTTACCTCTACATTTGTCGATGGCTCTCCATCCAAGATAATATGCTGCGTCTTTCCTACCAGGATCTAGTCATAGATTTCGCCTGCTAATCCATACGATTGTATGAAGGCTTGCTGAAAAGTAATGCTTCCTAATTTCTTATGTGAAAATTCTTAAGGCTTTTTTAAATAAAAAATACTTTATTAGCTTTATACATCTTTTTCTTCATGTCATAATATTTATTTCTCAACTTAGTCACCCTGACCACTGACATATTTCTCCCAACGAGAGACCAATTTGTTGATGTGTTTGATTTTGTTGACAGAGCCACAACCTCACTTCTGATTGCACCGTTTGATCACTATAGCAGTGGAGTCCTTTAAAGTTTGGAAACAGATAAAAATCGGATGGGGCCAAGTAGGGACTATATGGAGGATAATTGATGAGAGTGAATTCAACACGTCGGATTGATAAAGATGTCGCACATGGTCTGGCATTATCATGCTGAAGGACGGGATGCTCCATGTGTGAATGAACTCTTCGAATTCGTGCTTCCAGTTTTCTGAGAAGGGTGTTTTTCTCACGCACCAACAACGCGTTACAATGCGGAGCCCTGTAGCCGCAGAAGGCTGCAACTTGCCTCATCGAAGCAGGAAAATCGACCGAGTACTGTGCATCATTTGTAATACTTCAGCGGATATTGAGAATACAGGGTGTTTCAAAAAGGACTTTACAAGTTCAAAAATTCATAGAATATAAATTTATTAAAAGAAGATATAAAGCTGGGGTTAGTGTTGTTTTGTAGGGAAACACATCAAGCTTTTTTACCTTAAACTAAAGATGTTGTATGTGGCTTCCATTGGCTATCCTGCACACATCCAATCGGAAGTCAAATTCTTCCCAAACTCATTGTAGCACTGCAGGTGTAACTTGCTCAGTGGCGACGTAAATTCTTGCTCCAAGTTCAGTTAAGAGAAGTCGGCACAGGAGGTACAAACACGATATCCTTGATGAATTTCCATTAAAAAAATCGAGTGGGGTCAGATCTAGTGAACGTGGGGGCCATGCAATTGGCGCATCACGGTCAATCCGTCGACCTGGAAAGCAGTCACTGTGAAAATCCCAGACGTCAGTCAAGTAGTGGGGTGGTGCACCGTCTTGCACGAAGTAAACATTTCGTTGTTGGTCATCTTCCTCGATCTGTGGTATCAAAAATTGTTGTAACATATCCAGGTACACTATCCTGTTGATGGTTCTCTCACGGAAAAAAGGGGTCGTACAGTTTGTTCTTGCTCAGTGCACAAAAACGTACATTTTAGGACTATCACGAACATGTTGCAATGTTTGATGTGGATTTTCACTACCCTAAATCCTACAGTTATGTGTGTTAACCTTGCCACTTAAGTGATAATTCGACTCTTCAGAAAAGATGATTTTGTCCAAGAAGTGTTCATGCTCAAGTAATCGCTTAAACAAATACGCACAGACTTTCTTGCGAGCAATTTTAACAGTGTCTTTTATTGCTTTACGATCGTCAATCTGTACGGTTTCAGATGCAAACGGTTTCTCAACACACGCCAAATAGTCGTATGTGGGATTTGCAGTTCGCGAGTTGCACGATGGGTCGATTTTGTAGGACGGTTGACAAAAAGTTCTCTCATTCGCTCAACGACATCGTCGGATGTACTTGGACGACCTGATGATTTCTCATGTCTTACTGAGCACCCCATTTCTACAAAACATTTATGCTACTCATAAATTGTAGGCCCACTAGGAGGATCTTTAGCGTACTTGGTACGGAAATTACGTTGAACTGTTGTCGCAGTCTTCGATTTTTTCAAACCAAACCAAAACACATATGCCACTTAAGTGATAATTCGACTCGTCAGAAAAGATGATTTTGTCCAAGAAGTGTTCATGCTCATGTATTCGATTTAACATATACGCACAGACGCTCTTGCTTTACCATCGTCAATCCCTACGATTTCAGATGCAAACGGTTTCTCAACACACCAGCCACAAACAGGAAGATTGCCACGCGCCACTTCCTCTGGCAGACATTCATGGTCCGAAGATGATCTGATAAAAAGATCGAAACCGGTCACCATCAAAAAAGTTAAGCGATCAAGACTGCTTCAGGTTACTCAAAACACACAGCTAGCATGCTCGGATCCAGGAAAGACAGCCATCTTTAACGCAACTGCCGCTAGCGCTCCTTACGGTGCGATTCGGCACTAGCGAACTACGCGAGACAGAACTTAATGTATTTCCCTGCAAATTGACACTCCAGTCAGCTCTGTGGGTACTGTGAATTAAATTATATGAATTTTCAATGTTGTCAAGTCCTTTTTGAAACACCATGTAGAATAAAAAATTAGCAGTAATTACTTTTCAATATGCCCTCGTCTCTCGATAACAAGCGTAGCTGTGGTATTGAGTCAAATGCTTTTCGATCACGAATCCTGCAATTCAGCTGCAGAGTTTTCTGGCCCTCTTTGACATAAAGTGGCAAAAACAAAACCACTGGGCACAACATTAGATGAACCTGTAGATTAATTACAAGGTATCTTAAGCCGACATTCATTGACAAAATCAGCATTCTTGCTGGAATCGCACCACTTAGCACAAGACATAATTGTGACAGGTAATATGGAAATGTTTGAGGTAGAACTCTTTATTTGTTACGATTGGTTATAATTAATGGTAAAATTTAAATGTCGTGTGACGAGGGCCTCCCATCGGGTAGACTGTTCGCCTGGTGCTAGTCTTTCGATTTGACGCCACTTCGGCGACTTACTGTCGATGGGGATGAAATGATGATGATTAGGACAACACAACACCCAATCCCTGAGCAGAGAAAATCTCCGACCCAGCCGGGAATCGAACCCGGGCCCTTTGGATTGACAGTCTGTCGCGCTGACCACTTCCTTTTTTTTTTTTTGTTAGTCTCATTTTGTTCGTTTTCGTTCGTTGTATCTGCTCTAGGCGGACGTCTAAAGACACCCGTTTGAGTTAGTTGTTGATCCATTAACTCAGTTTTTTTTATTACAGAGGGCAACTGGCTGAGCTACCGTGCCGGCTCCACGCAGCTACCGGGGGCGGACATAATTAATGGTCATTCATTGTATAAGGAGTGATCAAAAAGTTTCCGTCCGGAGACTATACAGTATGCCAATCGGGCGAATATGTCGTGAGCACTGAGTCAATCATCCCATCGACGCACCTCGCTGAAGATATCCGTTTGGTATAACAACGTTTTCTGCTGCGTGAAGTAGTCCTTAACTGCATACTGGACATCCTTGCCTGATAGGAATCACCGACCCTACAAGGGCGTTTTTAAGCAACCAAGGCGCTATAATGGTGTGCGGAGAGATCAGAAAGGTAGGACAGATGCTGGACAGCTTCACACTTGAGTTGGCATAACGTGAGCGTTATGACATTTGCGATACGGGGACTTGTTTGATCGTGAAGCAGCAGCACCCCTGACGTAGTTTTCCTGGACGGTGGTTTCGACAGGCATGGTACCCCATACACATTCTTCGGCAGCCAAGGAAACGATAATAGCACGTTAGTCTTATCAGGAACCATTTGGTAATAACGTCGCCATAGTTCACGTTACCCCCATTTACCACACGCACCTCGGAAAGACACGAATGCCACACTAATCCCTTCCTGCATTTCGGTGCTTATATACTCGCATTGACTTCCGCTGCGTTGCATATATGCTGCAGCAACGCCCACAAATGGAAATTTTTTGATCGCTCCTTATAGATTGCATGTGCTGAAACATTTATGCCTAGTGAATTTTCTATAGTTATATTTATGTATAAAATCCATGGAGAAGAAATAAAAACTTTGAGGTTCGCCGATGGCATTGTAATTATGTCAGAGACAGCAAAGGACTTGGAAGAGCAGTTGAACGGAATGGACAGTGTCTTAAAAGGAGGATATAAGATGAACATTAACAAAAGCAAAGCGAGGATAATGGAATGTAGTCGAATTAAGTCAAGTGATGCTGAGGGAATTAGATTAGGAAATGAGACGCTTAAAGTAGTAAAGGACATTTGCTACTTGGGGAGCAAAATAACTGATGATGGTCGAAGTAGAGAGGATATAAAATGTAGACTGGCAATGGCAAGGAAAGCGTTTCTGAAGAAGAGAAATTTGTTGACATCGAGTATAGATTTAAGTGTCAGAAAGTATCTTCTGAAAGTATTTGTATGGAGTGTAGCCATGTATGGAAGTGAAACGTGGACGATAAATAGTTTGGATAAGAAGAGAATAGAAGCTTTCGAAATGTGGTGCTACAGAAGAATGCTGGAGATTAGATGGGTAGCTCACATAACAAATGAGGAGGTACTGAACAGAATTGGGGAGAAGAAGAGTTTGTGGCACAACTTGACTAGAAGAAGGGATCATTTGGCAGGACATGTTTAGAGGCATCAAGGGATCACCAATTTAGTATTGGAGGGCAGCGTGGAGGGTAAAAATCGTAGAGGGAGACAAAGAGATGAATACACTAAGCGGATTCAGAAGGATGTAGGTTGCAGTAGGTACTGGGACATGAAGAAGCCTCCACGGGATAGAGTAGCATGGAGAGCTGCATCAAACCAGTCTCAGGACTGAAGACCACAACAACAACAACAATATTTATGTATGTACTGTAACATCTCTGACGGCGTTTGGTCTATTGTTGAGTTCAGATGGACTTGGAGGGCGATTGGTAATGTATGCCGTATAGTTGTTTCACGTCGATTCGTGCGTAATATAGGAAAGGAACAACTGAACGAGAAAGGAAGATGCAGTTCACGTTAAAAGATTTGGTGAATATTTATCGAAGCATGTAAATGCAAATTTGAATCTATAGATCGGAAGTAGTAATATCAACAGTCAATGTGAGATTTTAACACCATTTAATAAAGAGTTGATGGCGATGAAACGTGTGTTGCTAGAAATTACGTGTGGAAGCGATACGGTTACTTGCGTTGATGTTGATGCGGCATTTAAGATGATGATCGTCATGGTAACATGGATACTGCAACATTTCGAAAAGTGGAAATAGAAAAGGACGGATCTGATGGCAAAAATAGTGTGTTGAGAAAAAAGAAAGGTGCATTACGAGTGCAAGTGCAAGTTTGGACGTCTCACTTTTTTCGTTGTTATTTAAGCTGAAAACCATTCTTGGATCTACCTCTAGCATTCCTTCTTCCCACGAAGTAAGTCGGGCTTGTTACTTTCTCTGCTTTGATATGGTTTTGCTTTTCATAGCAGAAAAATATCTTAAGTAAGGATTTATTAAAAGTAGTTTCAATATTGATTACAGTTTTTGTAACATATAATCTTAATTTTGAAAGGCAACGAAGAGTGTACGAAAACAAAGACGTCAAAATTCGAAAAGGAACGGAATTTTTTGGGGGTGGGAGTGGGGGAGGGCTACCGAAACATATCTGGTCCAGGGCGTCGTCGTCTGTAAATCCGACCCTGACTGTAGGTTATCGTGGAGAAAAGTTTTTTCTGTGTTTTCCATTCGCAAGCCATATGGGATGTACGCACATTTCGCATTTCATGCCTTATGTGACCTTGAGAGTCATCGCCTCGTAGGGAAGCGAGTTTACATGACACTATCACTCACGCACCGACTGTTTACTCGCGCAAATCCTTTCCAGATGACCTGGCGGCGATGGTATCTGCGCACATGCACGTTCATGCAAACACATACGAAGATGATCGTACTGCTGTTGTGCTACACAGAGCCGTAAAGTCAAGAAACTGAAAGCTAAACTTCGAATGTGGTCATAACGTTCCAGTATCCCGTTTGACATGCGATATCAGTCAGTAATCATCTCATCACTGGCGGTGAGTCCATGTTATTCACCCCGCAAAATGACCAGTAAAAATCTCTTGTATATACTATTGTATGCTGTTACAGCTGCTGGATTTCCTCTGCCATTCTCGATTTTTGCCTCCGTGAAGATGCTCAACTGTTTTTTGGAACACCCGGTGTAACTCGGTTAATACTTCTGCTATCACATCTCGAAGAGAAACTGTGAAAGTGTGAATAAAAAAAAAATCACACACTTGTGCAATATTCTACAATATTACACTAATCCGTCCGTTTTTAATTCATAATGTATAAAATATTCTGCCGAGAACCAATTAGTCAATTAATGTAATCCTGAAATTGCTTCTGTGTCCATAACTGACTGTCTATTCAGAATAACGTGCTCATGCTGTCTAGATGATTTCACTCCAGTGGAAAACCTCGATACATATTTCGTACTAACGTATTTTTCTTAGTAAATATCAGTGTGGTTCAGAATTTATTTTACTTATTTAATCTGATCTGTTTAGAGCTATCTTACATCGGACCAGGGCTTCACACACATGCTATACCTTTTTTACATCATGGTTTCCTTGTTTTGTTGTTGTTGTGGTCTTCAGTCCTGAGACTGGTTTGATGCAGCTCTACATGCTACTCTATCCAGTGCAAGCTTCTTCATCTCCCAGTACCTACTGCAACCTACATCCTTCTGAATCTGCTTAGTGTATTCATCTCTTGGTCTCCCCCTACGATTTTTACCCTCCACGATGCCCTCCAATACTAAATTGGTGATCCCTTGATGCCTCAAAACATGTCCTACCAACCGATCCCTTCTTCTGGTCAAGTTGTGCCACAAACTCCTCTTCTCCCCAATCCTATTCAGTACCTCCTCATTAGTTATGTGATCTACCCATCTAATCTTCAGCATTCTTCTGTAGCACCACATTTCGAAAGCTTCTATTCTCTTCTTGTCCAAACTATTTACCGTCCATGTTTCACTTCCATACATGGCTACACTCCATACAAATACTTTCAGAAATGACTTCCTGACATTTAAATCTATACTCGATGTTAACAAATTTCTCTTCTTCAGAAACGCTTTCCTTGCCATTGCCAGTCTACATTTTATATCCTCTCTACTTCGACCATCATCTGTTATTTTGCTCCCCAAATAGCAAAACTCCTTTACTACTTTAAGTGTCTCATTTCCTAATCTAATACCCTCAACATCACCCGACTTAATTCGACTACATTCCATTATCCTCGTTTTGCTTTTGTTGATGTTCATCTTATATCCTCCCTTCAAGACACCATCCATTCCGTTCAACTGCTCTTCCAAGTCCTTTGCTGTCTCTGACAGAATTACAATGTCATCGGCGAACCTCAAAGTTTTTATTTCTTCTCCATGGATTTTAATACCTACTCCGAATTTTTCTTTTGTTTCCTTTACTGCTTGCTCAATATACAGATTGAATAACATCGGGGAGAGGCTACAACCCTGTCTTACTCCCTTCCCAACCGCTGCTTCCCTTTCATGTCCCTCGACTCTTATAACTGCCATCTGGTTTCTGTACAAATTGTAAATAGCCTTTCGCTCCCTGTATTTTACCCCTGCCACCTTTAGAATTTGAAAGAGAGTATTCCAGTCAACATTGTCAAAAGCTTTCTATAAGTCTACAAATGCTAGAAACGTAGGTTTGCCTTTCCTTAATCTCTCTTCTAAGGTAAGTCGTAAGGTCAGTATTGCCTCACGTGTTCCAGTATTTCTACGGAATCCAAACTGATCTTCCCCGAGGTCGGCTTCTACTAGTTTTTCCATTCGTCTGTAAAGAATTCGTGTTAGTATTTTGCAGCTGTGGCTTATTAAACTGATTGTCCGGTAATTTTCACATCTGTCAACACCTGCTTTCTTTGGGATTGGAATTATTATATTCTTCTTGAAGTCTGAGGGTATTTCACCTGTTTCATACATCTTGCTCACCAGATGGTAGAGTTTTGTCAGGACTGGCTCTCCCAAGGCCGTCAGTAGTTCCAATGGAATGTTGTCTACTCCGGGGGCCTTGTTTCGACTCAGGTCTTTCAGTGCTCTGTCAAACTCTTCACGCAGTATCGTATCTCCCATTTCATCTTCATCTACATCCTCTTCCATTTCCATAATATTGTCCTCAAGTACATCGCCCTTGTATAGACCCTCTATATACTCCTTCCACCTTTCTGCTTTCCCTTCTTTGCTTAGAACTGGGTTTCCATCTGAGCTCTTGATGTTCATACAAGTGGTTCTCTTATCTCCAAAGGTCTCTTTAATTTTCCTGTAGGCAGTATCTATCTTACCCCTAGTGAGAAAAGCCTCTACATCCTTACATTTGTCCTCTAGCCATCCCTGCTTAGCCATTTTGCATTTCCTGTCGATCTCATTTTTGAGACGTGTGTATTCCTTTTTGCCTGCTTCATTTACTGCATTTTTATATTTTCTCCTTTCATCAATTAAATTCAATGTTTCTTCTGTTACCCAAGGATTTCTACTAGCCCTCGTCTTTTTACCTATTTGATCCTCTGCTGCCTTCACTACTTCATCCCTCAAAGCTACCCATTCCTCTTCTACTGTATTTCTTTCCCCCATTCCTGTCAATTGCTCCCTTATGCTCTCCCTGAAACTCTGTACAACCTCTGCTTCTTTCAGTTTATCCAGGTCCCATCTCCTTAAATTCCCACCTTTTTGCAGTTTCTTCAGTTTTAATCTACAGGTCATAACCAATAGATTATGGTCAGAGTCCACATCTGCCCCTGGAAATGTCTTACAATTTAAAACCTGGTTCCTAAATCTCTGTCTTACCATTATATAATCTATCTGATACCTTTTAGTATCTCCAGGGTTCTTCCATGTATACAACCTTCTATCACGATTCTTAAACCAAGTGTTAGCTACGATTAAGTTGTGCTCTGTGCAAAATTCTACCAGGCGGCTTCTTCTTTCATTTCTTAGCCCCAATCCATATTCACCTACTACGTTTCCTTCTCTCCCTTTTCCTACACTCAAATTCCAGTCACCCATGACTATTAAATTTTCGTCTCCCTTCACTATCTGAATAATTTCTTTTATTTCATCATACATTTCTTCAATTTCTTCGTCATCTGCAGAGCTAGTTGGCATATAAACTTGTACTACTGTAGTAGGTGTGGGTTTCGTATCTATCTTGGCCACAATAATGCGTTCACTATGCTGTTTGTAGTAGCTTACCCGCATTCCTATTTTCCTATTCATTATTAAACCTACTCCTGCATTACCCCTATTTGACTTTATGTTGATAACCCTGTAGTCACCTGACCAGAAGTCTTGTTCATCCTGCCACCGAACTTCACTAATTCCCACTATATCCAACTTTAACCTATCCATTTCCCTTTTTAAATTTTCTAACCTACCTGCCCGATTAAGGGATCTGACATTCCACGCTCCGATCCGTAGAACGCCAGTTTTCTTTCTCCTGATAACGACATCCTCTTGAGTAGTCCCCGCCCGGAGATCCGAATGGGGGACTATTTTACCTCCGGAATATTTTACCCAAGTGGACGCCATCATCATTTAATCATACAGTAAAGCTGCATGCCCTCGGGAAAAATTACGGCCGTAGTTTCCCCTTGCTTTCAGCCGTTCGCAGTACCAGCACAGCAAGGCCGTTTTGGTTATTGTTACAAGGCCA
Organism: Schistocerca nitens; assembly: GCF_023898315.1. Lineage (NCBI taxonomy): Eukaryota > Metazoa > Arthropoda > Insecta > Orthoptera > Acrididae > Schistocerca > Schistocerca nitens. The sequence goes on from NC_064619.1 coordinate 662,854,300, forward strand.
GATCAATCAATCATCCAGACTGTTGCTCTTGCAACTACTGAAAAGGCTGCTGCCCCTCTTCAGGAACCACACGTTTGTCTGGCCTCTCAACAGATACCCCTCCGTTGTGGTTGTAGGTACGGTACGGCTATCTGTATCGCTGAGGCACGCAAGCCTCCGCACCAACGGCAAGGTCCATGGTTCATGGGGGGGGGGGGGGGGATGGTTTCCTTAGAAATAACAATATTAATATGGCAAATACGAGGGTTGGAGCTTAAATAGTGGCAACTATTTATTCTCAACCGATGCAAAAACTTACATGTTTGCACCTGTTACTGTCCTTTAAAGTAGTCACCAGCGTTGTGTAGAACTCGTTGCCAGCGATGTAGAAGGCGTAGTATACCGTCAGCAGAGCCTGGTCTGTTGATAGTGCGAATAGAGCGGTCTACTGCCTGTCGAATCTCTGGAACAGTTCTGAAGCGAGTGCCACGAAGTGGTTCCTTCATCTTCGGAATCAAATCAAAGCCACAAGGATTTAAGTCGTATTACTGTTCGTTTTTGGAGCATTAACCTACGACCAGCTTTGCGAAAGAAGCCACGACACTTTCTGCACAACCCACCCATCATTTTGCACGACAGTGCGCGGACACATACAGCGCAAGCTGTGGCTGCTCTGTTCGGTCGATGGGACTGGGAAGTACTGTACCGTTCACCATACTCCCCGGCCTTTAGTCGTTGTGACTTTGATTTGATTCCGAAGATGAAGGAACCGCTTCGTGGCATTCGCTTCAGAACTGTTCCAGAGATTCGACAGGCAGTAGATCGCTCCATCTGCACCATCAACAGAACAGACTCTGCTGACGGTATACTACGCCTTCCACATCGCTAGCAACGGGTTCTACACAACGCTGGAGGCTACTTTGAAGGACAGTAACAAGTGCAAACATGTAACTCGTTTGCATCGGCTGTGAATAAATAGTTGCCACAATTTAAGTTCCAACCCTCGTAGTATTAAAACAGGATGAGTGTCTGAAGTGGCAATGTGACTAAGTAACACTGACTCTGAATAAATAAAGTTAATGCTGGCAGTACTTGTACTACTGCAGCTGCTGCCACTAATAGCGATAATAGTAATAATAATAACAATAAAGACAGTGACAGATGTAAAAAGAATTTATAACTGTACAAAGTAGATATTTTCTGATGTAGCGTGCTCCGGGGAAAGGAAATTTAAGGAGACTGCGTCAGCTATGAATACTGGGCAATGAGGAAGATCTGGTTGGAAAGAAGGATGTACAAAGGTAACAAGTGTGTACAGGGACAGTGGTAATTATTATTGTCGCTTTAGTAGGTATGTCATTAACTGTTTTCTGAAGCTTTAGATATTATTCAGTTCTCTAATATAATGCGAGTAATATTCCAGAGCCGCTTCCTGCCACTGAGAAGGACTATGAGAAAGTGCATGAACGATGGAGTGGGACAGAAAGGATTTTGCTCTGATGCTAACGGGTGTTTCTGCCATGTTGTTCAGAAAAGAGCGATAAGGTCGAGGAGAGAGAATCTATAAAAATCGAGAGACACTGAATTCTCCTGGTTACTTAGAGACGTGACTCAGAACGTCATATTGGAAGAAGAGCAACTTTGGCCTCGCATTGTGGTAGTTGTTTTTCTGTTGACGCTGTGGAACTCGAGAGAAAGAGATGTTTCAAAGAGGCTATCAAGCACAGTGTAGCTAAAATAACACAGGCACAAAATGTGTCTAACTGTAAAGAGGTCGTCTGAGAACCATCCGAAACGAGTCAGAATATCAGTAGACAGTATTCAAGTAAGAGATGTTACTGTTGTTGTTATTTTTTGTTAGTTTTATGGTCTTCACTCCGGAGAATGGTTTGATGGAGCACTTCACGCATGTCTGTCTTCTGCAAGCCTCTTCATCTCTGCATAACTGCTGTGGCCTAAATCCGTCTGAAGCTGCTAACTGTATTTAAGCACTATACAACCTCCCCCTCCTCCCCCCCCCCTTCCGTCTAATGACAAATTCACTGTTCCTGGATGCCTCAGGATGTATCTTGTCAAACTATCCCGTTTTTAATCAATTTGTGACGGAAATCTTATTTTTCTCAAATTCGATTCTGTAACCTTCCTTTAGTTATTCGATCTACAGGCATAATCTTCTGTATTTTTTGTTGCCACACCCTTCAAAAGCTTCTGTTCTCTTCGTGTCTGAATTGTTTATGGTCCATGTTCCACTTCCAAACAAGGCTATGGTCCAAATCAAATACGAGGGGCGTTCAGTAAGTAATGCAAGTTTTTCTTCTGCGTCAGTTTCGGTTCAAAAAATGCGGAATTTGTTGTGGAACATCGTGGAATATTCCCATTTCAGCCTCTGTAATTTCATGATGTTGCGATAGGTGGCGACGCTCTAGGTAGTCTTCAAAACGGCGTCTGAAACGGAGGGGCGTTCCAAGCAGAAAGCTGTGACTGAGTTTGTTTTGGAGGAAAACCAGACCAGCGCAGATATTCATACGCGCTTGTAGAATGTCTGCGAGGAGATGGCGGTGGACTAAAGCACAATGAGTCGTTGGGTGAGGCGTCTGTCATCATCGCAACTACGCTACTGGCCATTAAAATTGCTACACCAAGAACAAATGCAGACGATAAACGGGTATTCATTGGACAAATATATTATATTAGAACTGACATGTGATTACATTTTCACGCAATTTGGGTGCATAGATCCTGAGAAACCAGTACCAAGAACAACCACCTCTGGCCGTAATAACGGCCTTGATACGCCTGGGCATTGAGTCAAACAGAGATTGGATGGCGTGTACAGGTACAGCTGCCCATGCAGCTTCAACACGATACCACAGTTCATCAAGAGTACTGACTGGCGTATTGTGACGAGCCAGTTGGTCGGCCACCATTGACCAGACGTTTCCAATTGGTGCGAGATCTGGAGAATGTGCTGGCGAGGACAGCAGTCGAACATTTTCTGTATCCAGAAAGGCCCGTACAGGATCTGCAACATGGGCTCGTGCATTATCCTGCTGAAAAGTAGGGTTTCGCAGGGCTCGAATGAAGGATAGAGCCACGGATCGTAACACAATTGAAATGTAACGTCCACTGTTCAAAGTGCCGTCAGTGCGAACAAGAGGTGACCGAGACGGGTAACCAAGGGCACCACATACCATCACGCCGGGTGATACGCCAGTATGGCGATGATGAATACACGCTTCCTATGTGAGTTCACCGCGATGTCGCCAAACACGGATGCGACCATCATGGTGTTGTAAACAGAACCTGGATCCGTCGTTGAGTACACCATCGCAGGTGCTCCTGTCTGTGATGCAGCGTCAAGGGTAACCGCAGCCGTGGCCTCCGAGCTGATAGTCCATGCTGCTGCAAACGTCGTCGAACTGTCCGTGCAGATGGTTGTTGTCTTGCAAACGTCCCCATCTGTTGACTCAGGGATCGAGACGTGGCTGCACGATCCGTTACAGTCATGCGGAGAAGATGCCTGTCATCTCGACTGCTAGTGATACGAGGCCGTTGGGATCCAGCACGGCGTTCCGTATTACCCTGCTGAACCTACCGGTTACACATTCTACTAACAGTCAGTGGATCTCGACCAACGCGGGCAGCAATGTCGCGATACGATAAACCGCAATCGTGATAGGCTACAATCCGACGTTTATCAAAGTCGGAAACGTGATTTCTCCTCCTTACACGAGGCATCACAACAACGTTTCACCAGGCAACGCTGGTCAACTGCTGTTTGTGTATGAGAAATCGGTTGGAAAGTTTCCTCATGTCAGGACGTTGTAGGTGTCGCCACAGTCGCCAACCTTGTGTGAATACTCTGAAGAGCTAATCATTTGCATATCACAGCATCTTTTTCCTGTCGGTTAAATTTCACGTGTGTAGCACGTCATCTTCGCGATGTAGCATTTTTAATGGCCAGTAGTGTAGGTCGCCAAGCCTGCCCGATCTCCCACTTGCCGACTGGCGGCACACAGCTGTGACGCCAGCAATGTTGGTCGGCCGAGGTGGCCGAGCGGTTCTAGGCTCTACTGGTAGCGCTGATACACTCGTCCACCAGTCGCGATACTCAAACGTGTGTTCCTGCTGGCTTCTTCGCCGTCTGAGGGAAGACCGTGAAGAGCAACGAAGGACCGTCTGTGCGGAATTGTTTGCGCGTTAGGAGGCGGATCGTGACAATTTTTTGTCGAACATCGTCAAGGGCAATGAAACATTGGTTCACGACTTTGAACTGGAAACAAAACAGCGATCCATGGAGGGGCACCACACCACCTCTCCTCCGCAGAAAATGTTCAACGCTGCAACCTCAGCCGGTAAGGTGTGAAGTTATTCACGTGAGTACTAAAAGAAATCAGCTAAATTTCGATTACGCGATAAGTCACACAAATCTGAAGGCTGTAAATTCAACTAAATACTTAGGGATTACAATTACAAATAACCTCAATTGGAACGATCACATAGATAATATTGTGGGTAGAACAAACTAAAGACTGCGATTCATTGGCAGAACACTTATAAGGTGCAACAGGTCTACTAAAGAGACTGCTTACACCACGCTTGTCCGCCCTATTATGGAGTATTGCTGTGCGGTGTGGGATCCACATCAGGTGGGACTGACGGATGACATCGAAAAAGTACAAAGAAGTGCAGCTCGTTTTGTATTACCGCGAAATAGGGGCGAGAGTGTCACAGAAATGATACGTGAAATGGATGGCAATCATTAAAACAAAGGCGTTTTTCGTTGCGACGGGATCTTCTCATGAAATTTCGAGATGTAGATGCAAGGTCATGGCGACGGTTTTCAAGGATTCTGAAGGGGTTATTCTGTTTGATGTCCTCCCTCATGAAGCAACGATCAACTCTGAAGTGTATTGTGCTACCCTCAAGAAACTGAAGAAACCACTTCAAGTATTCGTTACCACGACAACGCAAGGCCTCGCACAAGTGTGCTCACCCGCGAGGAGCTCACAGAGCTTCACTGGACTGCGCTTCGTCACCCACCCTACAGCCCGGATCTCGCACCATCCGACTTCCATCTGTTTATCGTAATGACGAATGCATTCCGCGGGAAGCAGTGCCTGGGTCTTGGAGACATACAGGCCTTCTCAGTAATGTGGCGTAGGTCGTCGCGATGAACGGAGATTATTTTGAAAAATAGTGTTCTGTGAGGAGTAATATGGTGTACTGGAATCCTGAACAAAACTAACCTGCTTTCAGAAAAAAAACATGTATGACATTACTTACTGAACGTCCCTCATGCCTTCAGCAAAGACTTCCCAACATTTAAATTTATATTCGATTTTAACAAATTTCTCCTTTTTAAGAAATTGTTTCTTGCTATTGCCGGTCTGCATGGCTTCACTACTTTAGCCAAATTCAGTTATTTTGCACCCGAAATAGCAAAACCCATCTACATTTAGTGTCTCATTTCCTAATACAATTTCCTCAGCATCGTCTGGTTTAATTTGGCCGAATACCTTTACCCGTGATTTATTTTTGTTGATATTCATGAGTAAAAGACAGCACGCAGTAAGGTCCGACAAAATAACGCCGCCACTGACGTATCCAAGCAGGAACTGGAAGACCGTTCGTGTCAGAACATTGTCAGAAAGCAGCTGCATCTTTATCAAATTTTCTGTCTGTCCATTTTCAAAGCTGCCAATGGTTTATGAACTGGCTGTCTGGATACCCCATATTTCATTTCTTCAGATGCAGCCTGCTTCAGCTTGCCCTATAACGTAAACTCATAGACCACGAGGCTATATATACGTCAAAAAATCCTCGTCATTACGTCGAACAGGTGTTGCATACTAATATAAATGTTCTGCTAGCAATTTTCGAACTAGTTTCATTTTCTACGATAATGACCGAAGCAATCAATTAAAATTTGTGCTGCGGCCGGGACTCGAACCCGGGTCTTTTTGCTTGCTAGGCAGAAATACTAACCATTTCATCACGGCAGTACATCCGGTAATATTGCAGCACAAACTACCCAAGTTGACTGCCCTCCCCAACACAAACTTCGCCGGCCGCGGTGGTCTAGCGGTTCTAGGCGCTCAGTCCGGAGCCACGCGAATGCTACGGTCGCAGGTTCGAATCCTGCCTCGGGCATGGATGTGTGTGATGTCCTTAGGTTAGTTAGGTTTAAGTAGTTCTAAGTTCTAAGGGACTGATGACCATAGATGTTAAGTCCCATAGTGCTCAGAGCCATTTGAGCCATTTGAACACAAACTTCAATCCATATCTTCTGCTTATTTTCCCTTACATTGTCACTACTGCCAGGGCTCTCCGACTTCGGAATAGCACCATAGCATTGGACGTAATGGGAAAGTATCATTTTACCGTCCTATACTTGTATGAGAATTCCTTCGGTGAGATGATGTGGAGGCAAATTGCTCTGCACGCTGACCATCTGTGACGCAGATAAACGGGGAAAAGTTATTTACCGGAGCCTGCAGTACCTCGTTTGTGGTCTCGAAAAACAAATGACGTATCTTACTCACGTCATCAGGTTTACTGCCGCAACACATCAAAAGGAAGAACAAGCTTCGTAACCTTCGTCGCTCTGAGCGGCATTACTCACATGCGAAACTCTTCATGTGTGTAACTGCCCTGCACGGCTTTTAACAGTTTTGGTCTTCTAATGTTATCTTCTAAATGTTGTTCTCGTGTATTCGTGATGTTGGCTGCAGAACAGTGCTGGCAACGCTGTCACTCATAAATGGCCCTGGCAGATTATGTGGATATTGCAACATCCCTCTCACATTTTACACATAATATTGCTAGTTAGAAGCAGACGCTTCGCCCTTGAGGAGTGTCTTTGCTGCTGTACGGATACAACGGGAAAAACCATGTCACTGAGGGAGACAAGGTGAGGTTGGTTCGTCCTTTACTTAACGTCTTGAGTCTCGAACGTGCTCCGTGTTGCAGTCCTCCTAATTATGTCTCTCGCAGTCGGTAGCGCTAATTGTCTTATCCAAATCCGCACTTAGCGACTTGCAACAAACTTTAAATATAATTTCAAACCTTTACAAAAATATTTCTCGCTGATAACCTGTACAAAAGGGACAAATGTTTATCGCTTATCACTTTTGCGCTGTTCATGCAGTAAAAGTACCACGTGAGGCATGACATTAAAATTTATTATGTATTTTCTATTAACGGGATCCGCGATACACTTTACAGACACTGTGCACATATACCACTGAACGTAAGTGCAAAATTATATGTGAATGTATGCTTTCCCGGCGTATACAGCTGGCGAAGAGTTCTCGGGCTTCCAGCCGGGTGGCGGTGTCTTCAAACTGCGAAGTGTCTTCTGGCGAAGATGACGAGTATGTCACTCGTCGAAACGTCGCAGTTTGAAGACACCGCCACCCGGCTGGAAGCCCGAGAACTCTTCACCTGCAAAATTATATCATTGTACGACACTTAGCTCAGGAGATATGAAGTACGAGGAGGAATCGAAAAGTTTCTAGCCTATCAGATAAAAAATGACAGAAATTTCATAATACCAATTTATTTTCCAATATAATACCTGTGTAATACACCTGCGGGCATGCTCTGATAACTTCTGCAAACCATTCAAATAAAAGGTCTTCAATTTCGAGTCCAACCAAGCGTTCACAGCATCATCATAGTCAAATCGTCGTCCTTCAAGGTCTTTTTTAGGTATTCGGAAAAGAAACATGTCTTATGGAACCAGATTTCGAGATACGGCGGATGACGTAACAATTCAAACCCGCAGTTACGCAGAGTTTCCAATGTTGCGAGGGCTTCGTGCGCTGGTGCGTTGTCCTGATGCGAAAGAACTCCGTTCGCTAGTTTTCCGCGCATTTTTTCTTTATTTCTTGTCTCAAACAGCGCAGGAGGTTGCAATAGTATGATGCATTGATAGTTAAGCCCTAATGCAAGCAATCCACCAAAATTACTTCTTCTGCATCGCAGAAGACCGATGCCAATACCCTACCGGCTGATTTTTGCACCCGGACTGTTTTTGGGTTTGGGGATGAAGGGTGTTTCCATTGTTCTGACTATTGTTTTGTCTCAGGATCAAAGTGGTGAACCCACGTTTCGTCCATTGTCACATATCTTCCAAGAAGGCCGTCTTCATCCACTTCACTCGCTCCCGTCTGTGATCTGCATTCAAGTTTTTCGGGACCCACCGAGATTAAACTTTCCGCATTCCCAAAATATCCACAACAACGTCATGAGCACACCCACAGGAGATTCCAAATGAGGTTCCAATGTGCTGCAAAGTTGTTCGATGATCCTGCAAAATCGTATCGTGAATTGCAGTCACTACTTCATCAGTGGCAACAGTGGCAGTCCTTCTGCTCCTTGGCGCATCTTCCACATCCGTTATTCCTCGTTTGAAGTCGGACAACCAGTTTTTCATTGTTGCATAAAACGGAGCACTGTTCTTAAGTGTATTCCGCATGTCCTCCGCAATCTCCTTGGGCGTCATTCCTTTCAAATGAAGATATTCAATCACAGCGCGGTTCTTGATTCTCTCGATATTCGCCATTTTGCTTACACTACGGTATACAACGCATTCTAGAGGCAAAACTAACGAAGCTGGACCTGCGAAATTTGACGTGCGTACCCAGAAAGTAAGAGTAGGTGGTGTTGTTTGTGCGAGACATTCCGGTAAATATCTCGGGCTAGAAACTTTCCGACCGTCGTATGAACAATGCGATGCGTGATAACAGCAGCAACATGCATGACGTTTAAATTTAATAAAAATGGTTCTGAGCACTATGGGACTTAACATCTGTGGTCATCAGTCCCCTAGAACTTAGAACTGCTTAAACCTAACTAACCTAAGGACATCACACACAACCATGCCCGAGGCAGGATTCGAACCTGCGACCGTAGCAGTCGCGCGGTTCCGGACTGCGCGCCTAGAACCGCTAGACCACCGCGGCCGGCTAAATTTAATACTTCGTTGCAACTAACTTCATTCGCAAGACATTTTGCAGACAGTATCTACGTATGCCACTGAATGTAATTGCAAAATTATATCGTTGTACGATCCATAGTTCAGGAGGCATAAAATTTTAAACATTACGGACAAGGCCACACGCAGCGTACACTACTAGCCATTAAAATTGCTACACCAAAAACAAATGCAGATGGCAAACGAGTATTCATTGGACAAATATATTATACTAGAACTAGCACGTGTTTACATTTTCACGCTATTTGGGTGCATAGATCCTGAGAAATCAGTACCCAGAACAACCACCTCTGGCCGTAATAACGGCCTTGATACGCCTGGGCATTGAGTAAAACAGAGCTTGGATGACGTGTACAGGTACAGCTGCCCATGCAGCTTCAACACGATACCACAGTTCATCAAGAGTAGTGAATGGAGTATTGTGACAAGCCAGTTGCTCGGCCACCATTGACCAGACGTTTTCAATTGGAGACAAATCTGGAGAATGTGCTGGCCGGGGCAGCAGTCGAACATTTTCTGTATCCAGAAAGGCGCGTACAGGACCTGCAATATGTGGTCGTGCACTGTCCTGCTGAAATGTAGGATTCCGCAGGGATCGAATGAAGGGTTGAGCCACAGGTCGTAACACATCTGAAATGTAACGTCCGCTGTTAAAAGTGCCATCAATGCGGACAAGAGGTGAACGAGACGTGTAACCAGTGGCACCCCATACCATCACTCCGGGTATGGCGATGACGAATACACGCTTCCTATGTGCGTTCACCGCGATGTCGCCAAACACGGATGCGACCATCATGATGCTGTAAACAGAACCTGGATACATCCGAAAAAATGACGTTTTGCCATCATGGTCTCCGAGCTGACAGTCCATGCCGCTGCATACGTCGTCGAACAGTTCGTGCAGATGGTTGTTGTCTTGCAAACGTCCCCATCTGTTGACTCAGGGATCGAGATGTGGCTGCACGATCCGTTACAGCCATGTGGATAAGATGCCTGTCATCTCGACTGCTAGTGATACGAGGCCGTTGGTATCCAGCATGGCGTTCCAAATTACCCTTTTGAACCCAACGATTCCATATTCTGCTAACAGTCATTGGATCTCGATCAACGCGAGCAGCAATGTCGCGATACGATAAACCACAATCGCGATAGGCTACAATCCGACCTTTATCAAAGTCGGAAACGTGATGGTACGCATTTCTCCTCCTTACACGAGGCATCACAACGACGGTTCTCCAGGCAACGCCGGTCAACTGCTGTTTGTGTATGAGAAATCGGTTGGAAACTTTCCTCATGTCAGCACGCTGTAGGTGTCGCCACCGGCGCCAACCTTGTGTGCTCTGAAAAGCTAATCATTTGCATATCACAGCATCTTCTTCCTGTCGGTTAAATTTCGCGTGTGTAGCACGTCATCTTCGTGGTGTAGCAATTGTAATGGCCAGTAGTGTAGTATAGACGTGTACACACAGCTGTAAACAAGCGCGTACCTTGCCAATGCCAGGTTTCTCCGCTAGTAAACTGATAAAGTGTGACTTCTGATAACAGCGCTAATAGTTATCTTCAATAAATGAATAATGTGGATACCATCATCTTGCGCTTAGCGAAAATAATAACAGTGAGTTTTACAGAAATATACTTCTGATAATAATTAAAATAATTAACTCCAAAATGGAAAAAATGAAGAACATGGACTACATGGAGATATTGGCTGGGTCGTGCCTAAATACCGTCTGACTAACTTGGCGCAGTAGCGTATCTATTGCACAACATGTGACTTCGTTCCCGTTCCTTATTTAGCGAAACTCGAAATTTTCTGCGTAGGAGTACTACCGACCTGCAGCCAACGACTGGTAGATGCTTCCTGACATTTTATATGTACAACATGAGTTCTTTTTAGAAGTATTTGCATTTGAAGCTGCTACTGTTCGGCGCTGATTTTTCGGATCATCCCCGTTCTCTGTATCAGCTTGAAAGATACTTTCCCACCCAGTGATCGATTCTCTCACCACCAATCTGCTATAAGCAAACATGACATATGCTGGTACGTGACGCTGTGGGGAAAGTATACAGGGTATTCGGAAATTTCCGTTACAAACTTCTAGCGCTTGTAGAGGGGAGTGACCAAATAATATTTTGAACAGAACCCATTGTTTACATTATTCCAAAACGAACAAGAACTCAGCCTACTACACGTACTTACCAGAACCGATACATTACAACAGTGACTCGATGTGGCGACCATCAACGTTGTTACAAAAGGCTGTTAGTAAAATATCAATATATCGATTCTTTCTGTAAAAGCATCGATTGTTTGGCAGCAGTTTTATTCCCGATAAATCGATACGGAAATGGCAATATCGAGAGCCGATATTTTTATTTTATATTATAGTTTTTTCGCAGTTTTCGGCAAATATTTGAAAATGTTCTTTTGAAGTTGTAGTAGAACATAACTTTGCTTTAACTGTGTGAAGGAGTCTTACTACTTTTTGAGCTTTCATCACGTCCAATCATTCTCTTTGAATGAGTGAAGCAAGTACAGGTCGGAGAAACGATAAGCCCGGTTGCACTGGGGGGGGGGGGGGGGGGGTGCAGCTATTGGGTTATTTCTTCACATCGGCAGTTTTCAAAAGCAGTTGCTGAAAATTATGAACAAAAATGTAAGTGACAAGGGTTGAGTAAAAGATTGGTCTTTGCGGTGGGCAGAGACGTGTGAGGGGAAATGCTGACTTAATCGACGTTCGGCGCTCCCAACACGAACTGTAACGTTTAACTTCACCACACAATTTTGGCACCACAACTGCTAGGTCGTTCGCGTTTGCAGAAATGGAAAAAAAAAGAAAATGGGAAAGCCGATTTGAAGTGTTCCGAGCAAATCCAATATGTGACGAAACCGAACGACGGAGTCATCGGACACCTTTTATTGAGCCACTTACACGCAGGTACCATTGTTAGCAAAGTGGTTATCGCCAAGCGTGAGCGTCCATTGTTTTTCTTTCAATTCTTGCTGTAATGGGGGTAAGGAGGCTGCTAGCTTATTGATGTACAGAATAGCTAATAAGAAATCAATACTTAAATGTACATCTCTAAGATCGGCAGTATATTTAGAATGTGCAGCCGATATTTTTATAGGCCGGTACGTCGATCTCTTTTTACGTGGATAGATATCGATACTTTTTTTGATATATCGAGGGCCTACAGCAGTCTCGTAAAATAAACTTTGCATGCACCCCCCCCCCCCCCCCCAAGAGGAAGTCCACATGAATTCAATCCGGCGGCGGTCGTGCAGTTCGACCACTTTGACGTACCCATCTTGCACCGTATCGTCTGTTGAGATGTCTCTGAACCGCATGTGAGCCGGCCGGAGTGGCCGAGCGGTTCTAGGCGCTACAGTCTGGAACCGCGCGACCGCTCCGGTCGCACGTTCGAATCCTGCCTCGGGCATGGATGTGTGTGATGTCCTTAGGTCAGTTACGTTTCAGTAGTTCTAAGTTCTAGGGGACTGATGACGTCAGCAGTTGAGTCCCATAGTGCTCAGAGCCATTTGAACCATTTTTGAACCGCATGTGAGTAGTGGAGACGTGCACCATCTCACACCAAGGCAGACGTTAAGTAACATGAGGTAACCATCTGACAAAGAACATGTTATTCTGTCTACCCTATTGCATACAAGGACAAGCAAGTCTGAAACTTTTCTCTTTCCCTAGCAGATGTGGACGCGTCACACAACTGAACTGAAACCATCTAGAACATGTGTTCCTATTCAAAATATTATGTGCTCGACCCCCTCTACAAGCCCTAGAAGTTTGTAATGAGATCTTCCGAACAACCTGTACAAGTGGAGCCGAGACGAATGGGTGGAATCATTTTACCGACGATATCGGCCGCAAATAGGGAAATCCAATGATATGAATGACTCTCACACGGAGCATGTTGTGGCGCGGCGCCTGAGAACAGGCATTTCGAAAACGGCGAAGCTGGTTGGCTGTTCACGTGACAGTGTCGTGAGCGCATGTGGAGTGTGGTTGAAGACATCTTTATAAATCATTTGGAGAGAAGACTCCTCGTTAACCCGCAATATCCCGTGGATAAAGTTGTATATTACAAACGCTATGTGGGTGATACGCTGCTTCTTATTGATGGACAAGAAAAAGAAGTTGCAGAAATAGTAAATAAATTTAACGAGTTACACGGTAAAACTGAATTCACTGTGGAAGAAGAGAAAAATGGTGAACTGCAATTTCTCGACCTAAGTATTAGGAAACAAAATGGTAGGCATGTTTTTAAAATATTTAGGAAACCAACAACAACTGATGTGTTGATACAAAATAATTCCTGCCATCCTAATAGCCAGAAACTTTCTCCTTTTAGATCTTTGATAGATAGAGCCTTTAGAGTCCCTATGAATGAAGAAGACAGAATGACTGAGCTGAACATCGTGAAACAATTAGCCAGAGCTAACGGATATCACCAAAATGTTGTCAATAAATTTATACAACAGAAACAGCGCGCGAATGCAAGGAAGAATACCGCAAATAATATCACGAGAGTCACAATACCATACTTCGGTGATATTTCGAAAAAAGTGGCTAGCATTTTCAAACCTTTTAAAGTTGATACCGCTTTTCAGACCAATAATGCGCTGCGGTTTAAACTAAGAAATAATTTACAGCAAGAAAGCGATAACTGGGGTCTATAAAATTCAGTGTAACACGTGGAAGGCAAGCTATGTAGGCCAAACTGGTAGGTCCTTTAAAGCACGTTACAAAGAACATAGGGATGCTTTCCAGCTTAATAATTTCGAAAAGTCAGCTGTAGCCACGCATATTTTGGAAACGGGACACCCCATATTGGGAATAGATCAGGATGTCGTTATTTTACATAGACAGGACAAAGGAAAAAAGCGGGATCTACTAGAACAGCAGGAAATTATGATACATAGCGTGGATAATCAGAACAAATGGTTCAAATGGCTCTGAGCACTATGCGACTTAACTTCTGAGGTCATCAGTCGCCTAGAACTTAGAACTAATTAAACCTAACTAACCTAAGGACATCACACACATCCATGCCCGAGGCAGGATTCGAACCTGCGACCGTAGCGGTCGCGCGGTTCCAGACTGTAGCGCCTAGAACCGCATGGCCACTGCGGCCGGCTAATCAGAACACACTGAATGAACAGCTAACTGGTGATACAAATAACTTTTTCAAACATTTCACTGGTTTCTTTTTGTAACTACATTTTTAGCAATTGTCAGGATACCACATTTCATGAGGTCCTTGGAACATGTAAACGTTATCTGTTTGTATAGACATCTCTGTGACTTCCCTGTTTACTTGCGCGTGAGCTCACTCACGTTCCGGTGTTGTGTTTGGCTGCGTGGTGTGTGGTATCAACGAAGACGCACGGGAGGTTTACGACGATAGAGAACCATGTGGTTAGATGTTGAATACCATAGGCGACAACATTTTAGAGTTTTTTATATTTTGACGACTATGTGGAGATGCACCTTGGAAGACACGGCTGCAACAATGGAAGAAGCCACGATGTTTTAATTTTATTATCAATTTTATTGTGCCTGGTGCATGTTCCATTTTGGGGAGTTTTAACAGGTTCTTTTACTTTTTATTATTCTGATGATGGAAGCTTGACTTCCGAAACGCGTCAATCTTAGTATTTTACACTATAAACAAGTGGTCGAGCCGATATATTTTTTAACATTGACATTCACAACCACGACCTCTCATCCAGTATGGATAAAATAAAAAATCCTACAGCTGTTATGAATTACCGCAATGCCTGTTCCTTCGGAAATAACAAAAGCACTGCAATATCGTGTGGCCCTCCAACTAACTCGGGAATTTGTCGATCTAACGCAGCTGTTGGACTGAATTTGGAACGATATCAGTCGGAACGACATCCAACAACTCTATCAATCAATTCAAATCCGGGGGCATGAGGGTCAGAGGTTGACCAACGCGTTATTGACTTGCCGAATTTTAGAAGCTGTTTCTCTTTGATAAATCATCCAGTTTTTCTGAAACTGTAATAATGTACCCCCAGACAGAGGGCAAGAGGCTTTCAAGTAAAATGTCTCCTCTGTACAAGAATACGTATAATGGATGTACAGGTTGTAGATACATGGTTGACGACTTACGGAAGTTTGGGTCTCGCCGTGTGTCGTGCTCGGGTAGCCAAACGATAAGCCAACCGAATCCCGGATCGGCACACATTTTCACTGTCGCCATTCTATTATACAGCAGGTGGCGTCTCCAGACACGTCTTCGGCATGGAATGTCATTGAATGGAGTGGAACAGTCTTCAGTGATGAGTCCCGCTTCAAGCTGAGCCACGATGACCAGCGAAGAATTGAGAACGTTTGGAGCATTATGAGCATGACCCTCCAAGCAACTCGGGAGTTTGTCGACCTAACGCGCCAGCTGGACTGAATTTGGGACGATACCCCCCAGATCATCCAACAACTCCATGAATCCAAGCCGAATAACTGCTTGAATAACGGACAGAGGTGGACCAACTCGTTATTGACTTGCCCAATTTTTGAAGCTGTTCCTCTTGAATAAATCATCCAGTTTTTCTGAAACTGTAATAATTGGTTCGTCTGTGCATGTAAATCACATTTACCGATTTCCGTCCCATTCGGATAATTCCTTCGTGATGCGTCATTTTTTTGTTATTGTGTACACCACGTTTTTAACTGGACTAAGAAGTGTAAAATAATTTCTGCCATCCTGTACAGATTCCTAACGACCTACAGAGAGACCTGAATGCCGGCCGGAGCGGCCGTGCGGTTCTAGGCGCTACAGTCTGGAGCCGAGCGACCGCTACGGTCGCAGGTTCGAATCCTGCCTAGGGCATGGATGTGTGTGAAGTCCTTAGGTTAGTTAGGTTTAAGTAGTTCTAAGTTCTAGGGGACTGATGACCTCAGAAGTTAAGTCCCATAGTGCTCAGAGCCATTTGAACCATTTTTAGAGACCTGAATATTTGTCATTGTGAATTTTTGATGTTGTTGTTGTTGTGGTCTTTATCTCCCAGTACCTACTGCAGCCTACATCCTTCTGAATCTGCTTAGTGTATTCATCTCTTGGTCTCCCTCTACGATTTTTACCCTCCACGCTGCCCTTCAGTACTAAATTGGTGATCCCTTGATGCCTCAGACCATGTCCTACCAATCGATCCCTTCTTCTAGTCAAGTTGTGCCACAAACTTCTCTTCTCCCCAATCCTATTCAATACCTCCTCATTAGTTACGTGATCTACCCACCTTATCTTCAGCATTCTTCTGTAGCACCACATTTCGAAAGCTTCTATTCTCTTCTTGTCCAAACTGGTTATCATCCATGTTTCACTTCCATACATGGCTACACTCCATACAAATACTTTCAGAAACGACTTCCTGACACTTAAATCTATACTAGATGTTAACAAATTTCTCTTCTTCAGAAACGATTTCCTTGCCATTGCCAGTCTACATTTTATATCCTCTCTACTTCGACCATCATCAGTTATTTTACTCCCTAAATAGCAAAACTCCTTTACTACTTTAAGTGTCTCATTTCCTAATCTAATCCCTTCAGCATCACCCGATTTAATTTGACTACATTCCATTATCCTCGTTTTGCTTTTGTTGATGTTCATCTTATATCCTCCTTTCAAGACACTGTCCATTCCGTTCAACTGCTCTTGCAAGTCCTTTGCTGTCTCTGACAGAATTACAATGTCATCGGCGAACCTCAAAGTTTTTATTTCTTCTCCATGGATTTTAATACCTACTCCGAACTTTTCTTCTGTTTCCTTTATTGCTTGCTCAATATACAGATTGAATAACATCGGGGAGAGGCTATAACCCTGTCTCACTCCCTTCCCAACGACTGCTTGCCTTTCATACCCCTCGACTCTTATAACTGCCATCTGCTTTCTGTACAAATTGTAAATAGCCTTTCGCACCCTGTATTTTATCCCTGCCACCTTCAGAATTTGAAAGAGAGTATTCCAATCAACGTTGTCAAAAGCTTTCTCTAAGTCTACAAATGCTAGAAACGTAGGTTTGCCTTTCCTTAATCTTTCTTCTGAGATAAGTCATAAGGTCAGTATTGCCTCACGTGTTCCAACATTTCTACGGAATCCAAATTGATCTTCCCCGCGGTTGGCTTCTATCAGTTTTTCCATTCGTCTGTAAAGAATTCGCGTTAGTATTTTGCAGCTGTGACTTATTAAACTGATAGTTCGGGAATTTTCACATCTGTCAACACCTGCATTCTTTGGGATTGGAATTATTATATTCTTCTTGAAGTCTGACGGTATTTCGTCTGTCTTGTACATCTTGCTCACCAGATGGTAGAGTTTTGTCAGGGTTGGCTCTCCGAAGGCTATCAGAAGTTCTAATGGAATGTTGTCTACTCCTGGGGCCTTGTTTCGACTCAAGTCTTTCAGTGCTCTGTCAAACTCTTCACGCAGTATCATATCTCCCATTTCATCTTCTTCTACCTCCTCTTCCATTTCCATAATATTGTCCTCAAGAACATCGCCCTTGTATAGACCCTCTATATACTCTTCCCACCTCTCTGCTTTCCCTTCTTTGCTTATAACTGGGTCTCCATCTGAGCTCTTGATATTCATACAAGTGGTTCTTTTTTCTCCAAAGGTCTCTTTAATTTTCTTGTAGGGAGTATCTATCTTACCCCTAGTGAGATAAGCCTCTACATCCTTACATTTGTCCTCTAGCCATGCCTGTTTAGCCATTTTGCACTTCCTGTCGATATCATTTTTGAGACGTTTGTATTCCTTTTTGCCTGCTTCATTTACTGCATTTTTATATTTTCTCCTTTCATCAATTAAATTCAATATTTCTTCTGTTACCCAAGGGT
This sequence comes from Schistocerca nitens, assembly GCF_023898315.1. Lineage (NCBI taxonomy): Eukaryota > Metazoa > Arthropoda > Insecta > Orthoptera > Acrididae > Schistocerca > Schistocerca nitens. The sequence continues at coordinate 662,872,162 of NC_064619.1, forward strand.
TTCTACCAGCCCTCGTCTATTTACCTATTTGATCCTCCGCTGCCTTCACTATTTCATCCCTCAATGCTACCGATTCCTCTTCTACTGTATTTCTTTCCCCCATTCCTGTGAATTGTTCTCTTATGGTCTCCCTGAAACTCTGTACAACCTCTGGTTCTTTCAGTTTATCCAGGTCCCATCTCCTTAAATTCCCACCTTTTTGCAGTTTCTTCAGTTTTAATCTACAGTTCATAACCAATAGATTGTGGTCAGATTCCACATCTGCCCCTGGAAATGTCTTACAATTTAAAACCTGGTTCCTAAATTTTGTCTTACCATTATATAATCAATCTGATACCTTTTAGTATCTCCAGGGTTCTTCCATGTATACAACCTTCTTTCATGATTCTTGAACCAAGTGTTAGCTATTATTAAGTTATGCTCTGCACAAAATTCTAACAGGCGGCTTCCTCTTTCATTTCTGTCCCCCAATCCATATTCACCTACTATGTTTCCTTCTCTCCCTTTTCCTACTCTCGAATTCCAATCACCCATGACTATTAAATTTTCGTCTCCCTTCACTACGTGAATAATTTCTTTTATCTCATCATACATTTCATCAATTTCATCATCATCTGCAGAGCTAGTTGGCATATAAACTTGTACTACTGTGGTAGGCGTGGGCTTCGTGTCTATCTTGGCCACAATAATGCGTTCACTATGCTGTTTGTAGTAGCTTTCCCGTACTCCTATTTTTTTGTTCATTATTAAACCTACTCCTGCATTACCCCTATTTGATTTTGTATTTATAACCCTGTATTCACCTGACCAAAAGTCTTCTTCCTCCGGCCACCGAACTTCACTAATTCCCACTATACCTAACTTTAACCCATCCATTTCCCTTTTTAAATTTTCTAACCTACCTGCCCGATTAAGGGATCTGACATTCCACGCTCCAATCCGTAGAACACCAGTTTTCTTTCTCCTGATAACGACGTCCTCTTGATTAGTCCCCGCCCGGAGATCAGAATGGGGGACTATTTTACCTCCGGAATATTTTACCAGGGGGACGCCATCATCATTTAATCATACAGTAAAGCTGCATGCCCTCGGGAAAAATTACGGCTGTAGTTTCCCCTTGCTTTCAGCCGTTCGCAGTACCAGAACAGCAAGGCCATTTTCGTTAATGTTACAAGGCCAGGTCAGTCAATCATCCAGACTGTTGCCCCTGCAACTACTGAAAAGGCTGCTGTCCCTCTTCAGGAACCACACGTTTGTCTGGCCTCTCAACAGATACCCCTCCGTTGTGGTTGCACCTACGGTACGGCTATCTGTATCGTTGAGGCACGCAAGCCTCCCCACCAACGGCAAGGTCCATGGTTCATGGGGGAAGGAGCTGGGCATAAGATGGTGAAATGTGATCAAAAGCCGGTAGGTGTGGCCGTGCGGTTCTAGGCGCTTCAGACTGGAAACGCGTGACCGCTACAGTCGCAGGTTCGAATCCTGCGTCGGGCATGGGTGTGTGTGATGTCCTTAGGTTAGTTAGGTTTAAGTAGTTCTAAGTTCTAGGCGACTGATTACCTCAGAAGTTAAGTCGCATAGTGCTCAGAGCCATTTGAACCACTATGGGACTTAACATATTAGGTCATCAATCCCCTTGAACTTAGAACTACTTAAACCTAACTAACCTTAGGACATCACACACATCCATGCCCGAGGTAGGATTCGAACCTGCGACCGTAGCAGTCCCGCGGTTCCGGACTGCAGCGCCTATAACCGCACGGCCACCGCGGCCGGCGTTTCTCGAAGAAAACCCCCTCCCTGAACCGTACAAGAACTGAAAACTGCCTCGAGAGAGGCGTGGGGAAATATCCCCGGAGGGCTGCTCAACTGTTTAGTAGCGAGCATGAAGAACAAGTGCAAAATGTGAACTAGAGCCCGAGGAGGGGATATTCCTTACTGAGAGTCCGACATAGACCTTTATGCTGGAAGTCTGACCTGTGTCAAACATGAACGTTATTTATGGCTGTTATCCTCCTATCCTATATGGTGAAACCTGTACCATTTTTCGTTATAAATACAGGGTGTTTCAAAAAGAATATACGTATTACAAAGTATTATTTTGTCCAAACTATCGATCGCTGCGCCTCGGCTCGACTATAGGAGAAACGAATACGTAGTCTAGTTTGTATTAATAGCCAATAGATGCCAGTTGTCTTCTGTTTTGCTTGGTAACCGTCGTATGTTTAAATTGGCTTCTCCGCAGCAGAAATCATTTTGTGTTCTCGTGTTTGCGAAGTGCAATTCCGTGATTACAGCGCAAAGATGTTTGAGATTGAGGTATACCAAATTGATCCTCCGAATGGGGGGAACATTCGCAGATGGTATCGACAGTTTCTAGATACAAGATGTGTATGTAAAGGAAAGAGTCCTGGTCGCCTTCGTGTTTTTGAAGAAAATGTTGCATGAATACAAACTTCTTTCCAACGTAGTTCTTCCTTCAAAATCAGTTCGTCGTGCCAGTCGCGAGTTACAACTGCCTGTAACAACAATTTGGCGTGTTTTGAGATGTCGTTTGGTTATGAAGCCGTACAAGTTACAGCTGTTACAAGCTCTGCGTCCTGATGACAAACGCAAACGTGTGGCATTTTGTAACGAGATTCTTGATGCTATTGACGATGATAACACTTTCGCACAACGCATCGTTTTCAGTGATGAAGCGAATTTCCATGTTAGTGGTTAGGTAAACAAACACTGTGTTCGAATTTGGGGCCTACAGAACCCACATACAGCCATTGAACATGTACGATATTCGCCCACAGTCAATGTGTTTTGTGCGATATCCCGATCATGTGTTTACGACCCATTCTTCCTTCATGGAAACACGGTTAACGGTCAGCAGTATCTCGCTATGTTACAAAAATGGTTGTCTCAGAGGCCGCACGAAGACAATTTCATTTTTGAACAAGACGGGCCACTCGTCACTGGAGTCGCTAAGTGCGTGATTATCTGGATGAAACTCTACCGAACCGCCAAGGAGCTGGCGACTTAGCATGTCTCAACTGGGCTCCACGGTCACCCGATTTGACACCCTCTGACTTCTTCCTGTGGGGTTTCGTTAAAGACGTTTATGTACCACCACTCCCACAAAACCTGGAAGAGTTGAAGAACCGGATCCGTACTGCCATAAAATCAGTGACAAAGGACAAGCTTGCCCGAGTATGGGCAAATTTGAGTATCGATGTGATATTGTTCGTGTCGCTGATGGAGGACATATTGAACATGTGTAATCTGAACTTGAGAGGTTCGTAAATATGTGTGTAAAGTTTCATATTCGAATGTCTTAAAATTTAATAAATATATGCATTTGAAATACGTATATTCTTTTTGAAACACCCTGTATACCACTCCTCCTTTATTACGTGTGTACTGCTTTTCATGCCGCCCATCACTGCCTGTGAGTATTCCGGTCTAAGAACGTCTCTGTTCCTTACAAGCTGACAAGCAGTGCGTTAGCACCTTGCGATTGTTTGTGTACATAAGAGATTAAAGACAATGACCTGCTCAACGTGCTGATTTCTGTACTCATTCCTTCAGAATCTTTACCATTGTCCTCTGGCGGCAAAATTTCCCAGTGCAGGCTTTGCGGTGCTGCTTACTGTGGACAGTAACGCACATTTAAAACGGAAACTGAAGTCATCAGAGCAATAATGAACGCACGGATGGTTAACGAACTCAGAGCCTTAATAGTATATTTTTATGAGAATAACCGGTGCTGAAAATTGAATTTCTGGAGAAATCTAGCGAAAACGATAGCTCCTCATGACCATGACTATGACCTCCATGTTCACGATGTCTGGAGAAGAATGTTCGTTCTCGACAGCATAATGTTCTGTACTCACTTATGCAAAGCACTATATCTGCTTCTCCTGTCTCCAGAACGCATTTGATAGAATGCCATGCGATGCATTTTGTCGCTAATGTGAAAGAGAGACTCTCCGCTGACTTCGCTGTCATTGGTAAAGAGTCTTCACGAAGAGAAGCAATGCGAGATATGCGTCAGTGGTGTGCTCTCAACGTCGTCGTAAGATCTCCTATGGCGTGAAGGGGAGGTGTGTGTTCCCCTCCCCCCTAGCCTTCCTCCTGCCTCCCTCATCCCACCTCTCTTCCCCCCCCCCCCCCCCCCCCGCCTATGACTTTCCTCAATATCAGCGGAACGAGCTGGCTCTCTCGTTAGTACGCTGGACTCACTTTCGGGAGGATGGCTTTTAAATCACCGTCGGACCACATCGATTCAGGCTTTGCGTGATTTCCTCAAAGCGCTTAAGGCAAATGCCGTAATGGTTCTTTCGAAAAGGACAGGGCCGAATTCCCTACCCAGCCTGTCCCCCATTCGGAGCTTCGTCCCCTCCGTCTTTAACGAGCTCAGCATCGACGGGACGTTTATCTCCGACCTTCCTTTCTCCTTTTCTCCATCTATTTCACTAGTGTTTTATTGTCACACAGAATCCGGAATCAAGTTCTAGTTACGACAACAGGACTGCAAACACATACTAACATTTCCCACAGAACGCTCGTTTGTTGATCACGCGGGATGTACACGCATAGCTCAACCGCAGAAAGTGGTCCTGCTTATAAATACAAAGATTATTCTAGGGTGTTCCAATAATCCTTTAATACGCAAGCCCCAGACCCGCCCAGAAATCACGAATGTTAAATTACTGCAAGTTGTTAGATCGAAACAGTGACGCACTAGTCACCAGTCAGTGAAGATAATCGCTATATCCCTTTTGTTTTTTTTATTTCCTGCCCATCGCGCATCGTCGTTTAGAAAACGTAAGTTGTTCAATTCTGAAAACATTCGGAAAACTATAAATGCATCGTTCGTAAAAAAAAACAGGTTAAAAAAAAACTACAAACTTATTCGTTCTTCACAATAAAATATGTTAATTGTTGAAAGAAAAATTCTTTAAATTCCAAATACGATTTTTGATGTGAAAAAAATCTAATATTATTATGCCGCTAAAGCTTTTAGTAGGAAGCAAACCGATTTTTATTTTCTATGTATATAATATACATACACTGAAGAGACAAGCAAACTGTTATAGGCATGCGTATTCAAATACAGAGTTATCTAAACAGGCAGAATACGGCACTGCGGTTGACAACGCCTATATAAGACAAGTGTCTGGCGCAGGTGTTAGATCAGTTACTGCTGCTACAATGGCAGGTTTTCAAGATTAAAGTGAGTTTTAACGTGGTGTTATAGACGACGCACGAGCGATGGGACACAGCATCTCCGAGGTAGCGATGAAGTGGTGATTTTCCCGTACGACGATTTCACGACGTACCGTGAATATAAGGAATTCGGTGAAACGTCAAATCTCCGACAGCGCTGCGGCCGGAAAAAAACCCCCTGCAAGAACGGCTCCAACGACGACTGAAGAGAATCTTTCAACGTGACAAAACTGCTGCAGATTTCAATACTGGGCCATCAATGAGTGCCGGCGTGCGAACCATTCAACGAAACATCATCTATAAGGGCTTTCGGAGCCGAAGGCCCCCTCTCGTGCAATCTTGCTGACTGCACGACACAAATCTTTACTGGTGACGACTGGAAAAATGTTGCGTGATCGGACGAGTCTCGTTTCAAATTGTATCGAGCCGATAGACGTGTAAGGGTATGGAAGCAACCTCATATATCCATGGACCCTGCGTGCCAGCTGTGGATTGTTCAAGCAGTTGCAGTGATATGGTACCCCTGATACATCAGGATACGACTCTGACAGGTGACACGTCAGTAAGTATCCTGTCAGATCACGTCCATCCATTCATGTCCATTGTGCTTTTCGACGGACTTGGGCAATTCCAGCAGGACAATGCGATACCCCACACCTCCAGAATTGCTATAGAGTGGCCACCAGGAACACTCTCCTGAGTTTAAATACTTCTCCTGGCCACCAAACTTCCCAGACATGAACATTATTGAGCATATCTGGGATGCCTTGCAACGTGTTGTTCAAAAGTGATCGCCACCCCTTTGTACCCTTAGGGATTTGTGGAGAGCCCAGCAGAGTTCATGGTGTCAGTTCCCTCCGGCACTGCTTCAGACATTAGTCGAGTCCATGTCATGTCGTGTTGCAGCACTTCTGCGTGCTCACGGGGGCCCTAACACGATATTAGGAAGGTGTACCGGTTTCTTTGGCTCTTTATTGTATTTATATACTACATGGCGCCCCAGTAGAGATACAAAAATATGTAACTATTCGAATGCAACGTTGTACCGAAACTTCAAAGGAACTGATGAAGACTATTCGGAGATTTAAGATTTTGTTCAAACGAGTATGAGGTTTTTGCTGACAACGTGTCGCCTTAATTATTATTTATGTACATGGTGCTTCAGTAGGTTTATAGAAACACGCTCGTATTCGAATGCAATGTCGTGCCAATCGGACGAACTATCGGAGATTTTGAACAAACAAATACTTACATTTTTATTCTTTAGATTAGTAGCTTATGCATTATTAATAATTTATGAGGAGCAAATAAACATGTTGTTTAGTATACATCTAACTACATTCAGTGCACGGAAGCTGCTATAAACAATAAAATACAGATTTTGATTTACATTACTTTCTCCGAAAGTTTACGCAGTGACACGTTTAATTTATTGCGTGGGATTTTTTTATTCAATGTAGTTCATTTAAGCAAGTCTTTCAGTGATGGTTTTTTTTGAAACCTACTTACAAAATTCCAAAATTTTCCAAATATGCGTAGCAAATATTTCAGGAAGGTAGCTTTGTCGTCGGTTTGTTGGGGCAGGGGGACAGCTTTGGCAGTTCAGTTAGGGGCGCAGGATCATCTTGTTGCGCTCCTGCATAAGTATACTGTACAAGTAATCTAGACACGCTATGAAATAGGATTTTAGCCATATCAGATGTTTTTTGTTACACTATAATATGTGCTTTCGCTTCCTGGGAACGAAACTTTTGAGTAAAATATATTTCTCACAAACAACCTCAAATACAGGGTGGCGCACGAAATGTGTTACCATTTTGTTTTTGAATATAAACTTTATTGTCAATACAATCTGAAAGGAACATATACTACAATGAAGAGCCGTCCATGGAGATTTGTTCTAACTCAGCACATGCTCAATATGTCCACCACTTCGTTTCCTAACTTACTTAAAACGAACACTGAGGTTAGTCATTACCCTACGGCACACGTCTTCCGTAATTTCACTGCAAGCTTGAAGAATAAGTCTTCTGAGCTCCATTAAATCACGTGGACGTTTCGGGAAAATTTTTTCTTTTAGGTACCCCCAAAGAAAAAAGTCACATGGATTAAGGTCTGGACTATTGGGGGGGCCAATTTTGTCCGTCATTGAAGTGACCTGGATACCTGGGTGAAATGATCCGCATGTCGAAATGCTCGTGTAAAAACTCCAACACAGTGTTTGCAGTATGTGGCCTTGTTCCATCTTGCATGAACCACTGCGTGTTGAAGGGCAAGGCAGTAGCAAGAAGCTGTGGAATGAAGCTATTGCGAAGCATACCAAAATAACGCTCGCTGTTCACAGTTTCTTCAAAGAAAAAGGGTCCATTAAGTCCGTGACTGGAAATTGCTGCCCACGCTGTAATCCTCAGAGCATAATGTTGTCGTTCACGAAGCACTTGTGGGTTTTCAGTGGCCCAAAAGCGTTCATTTTGTTTGTTAACCACACCATCTATCCTCCAACCACTGAGCATACAGTAGTCTCTGCTACTTGTATTCTTCAGTGAGCTTCTGTGCACAGGTCATCTTGTATGGGTATATATGGAGGTCACTTTTAAGAATGCGTTGAACAGCGTCTGGATATTCCCAGTTGCACTGCTGCCTTTCTACACGATTTCCCGGGACTTCTCTGTACAGCAACTCGTACCGCTTCAATATTCTCCGGCGAACAAACAGGCTTATGCCGAGGTCGCTTCGCTTCCAATACTGTTCCTTCCTGTACAAATTTATCGTACAACCTGTGTATGGTCTTCTTGCAAGGGACCCATCGTGTGTTAAACTGTTGTCGAAAACGCCTCTGAGTCACAACAAGGCTTTTCGTTTCATGAAAAAGTAACACAATTGCCGATCGTTGCTGTGTCGTCAGTCTTCCATTGTCAGCCATTGCTGCTTACTAGTCTCCTAGCGGCAGTATCGTGATTTACACGTCATTTCGTAACTCTTTTGTTTTTTCAAGCTCTGCTGGTACTGCTATAGAGATCCCAGCGGGATATCTAATGTGCGTCGTAAATTGTGAAAGAAGCAATTGGTAACACATTTCGTGCGCGACCCTGTATAATCCCGTTTGTACCAGCAGTTGTGTAACTGATCTCCGCCATCTCCTCTTTAGCTACATTAAATTTCACTTAGAGACACATGACAGCATTTGTAACACTCCAGTAATAACTAGGGCATATTGGTAACAAAAAAGTTCATGTCTTCTTTCATTTATGTTCTTAAGAGTGGTAGTTCGTTAAATGTACTCACTTTCCGTGTGGAGCCCTGGTAGCCTTACATCATGGCAGCGCTAGTTGCGGGCAGCACCTTGCAATTAATGCAAATCATTGGTGACAGCAACACCAATAGATTAAATACTCCACGTTGGCACCATCTGGAAATATTTACTGGAACTGCTACCAATAACCTCTCGAATATTCAATGTACACTTTTATAATTTTATTCTTTGGCTGATCTATGACAAAAAATGATGTATTTTGTGTGATCTCTATTACTTTGTAGTAAGTTGAATGTTTAGCGCTGTTAAAGCAGAGACTATCTTATAAATACTTTTATAATTCTGAGAATCTCGTGCAAGAAAAGTTGGCGAGACGCGTTGTAAGAACAATTCAGTATCTGATCGATCAATAAATAAATAAATAAGTAAATAAAAAAAATGCTATGGAAAAACCGGAAGCAGGAACAGCTGCGGATTATTTCACCTTTTTACACAATACGCAATGCTGTTATGGAGTCACCATGGTCATTGTTGATTGGAAACGTGCGTTCAGTCATATTTTATTGAGGACATCGCGGAAGAATGCTGACTAATGCGCGATGTAACCTCGTTACAAGGGAGAATGAACGTCTTGTAGGAGGCTGCGTAGAAGACAGCTTGTGAAATGTTATTTACTTGGAGTGTGCTGATTACGTACGTCGGTTCTGACATATTACAAAATCGCTAAGTTATTTTATGATTTCTGAAAATTTCTTTTTCATTTATCTGCCTTTATTGAAATAATAATTTCTCGAGAATCTCTGTGTTTTCTTCTCATTCCATTGTGTGACGATCTTTCTCCGCAGTAAGTTCCATACCATTGGACTGAATTTGTAAAACTCCACAGCTGACTATCCAGCTCCTCTTGTACCTGAATAGTGCGTTTGCCGTCGGAGGTAGAAAAATGTTTCTGTGCAATTAACATGATGATACGACTCCATCTCCAAATCCAGGTAACTGTTTCAGTTGTGAAGTTTCGTGATTTAAAACGGTAGTGAAGTAAAAATAAACCTTAAAGTCTTAATGAAACGAAATACCAGCAACAAAAGTAAGTGCGATTCAATTTATTTTCATTTCTGTGAGCCAGAGTATTAAGTAACTTACAGACAAAACGCCGTTCAGTTACTAATATTAACTGTCGATTACTGTGTTTACAGTAAAAGCGTCAATCGATATTACTAGGACGGAATTATTTAAATATTCTACATATTTCAGTTTTTCCTCGTTTAAATAATTACCATTTCAAACATTAATAAGCCACCTCAGGCAATTTACTGGGCCCTAATAATCTATGATTTTTTTCTTAGCATGTTTGTTTACACAAATAGCGCCACTGAATTCATGTGGTGTTTTGTGCATATAATATATGTAACCAGAAAGAATGTCGTGAGCTATTACTAGTGTGAACCTTGAGGATCATAGCCATATGATTTGCAATTATTATTGTGAGACTTGATCGCTTTCCTGCTCATTACAGACATGACAAAAAGTCAGTCAGAAGTTACCTGATTCGTCTCAATAGCGAGCTAGTGAATGGAGCCCATATTTCACCTGGCCGGTACACATGCTGTTACAATCCCTGCACGTATGCTGGCTGTGCGTGTATCAACCGTTTGGAGAAGTGAATCATTGCGCTCGTCTGTTCTAGTATGTATCTTTTAGCATTTTGTGTGGTGATTAGGCATTTTGTGAGTCATCACACAGGCACATTTTGCCATCTAAAGATGTTCTTTAGAACGAAACACGTTGTGACGTAATGCACATGTAATAACTAACAGCTGTGGCGGTTTTTATTAACATTCACGTTTTTCAGCCGCAGAGGCACGAAGTGATCAAATTTTGTTGTTGTTTTATTATATATTCCTAGATCATGTGCACCGTGAGAAAACGTACTAAATGATTTTTGGAGGAGGATTATGGCATTCCAACACACACTGAGGTGTCAATACCTCCAAATGTCGGACCAATACGGACCGCGTTTTTCCCGGCATAATGCAGCATCTCGACGTGGTATGTCATGGACTCAGGTCGTTGGAAGTAGCCTGTAGAAATATCGAGCCATGTTTGTTGCCTCTACAACCATCCATATTTGTGAAAGTGTTGCCTGTGTTGGATTTTGTGCACGAACTGACCTCGTGATTATGTCCCATAAATGTTCGGTGGGACTGATGTCTGGCGATCTGAGTGGTCAAATCATTCACCCGAATTGCCCAGAATGTTCTTCAAACCAGTCGCGAAGAATTGTGGCCCGGTGAAGTGGCGCATTGTCATCCATAAAAACTCAATTGTTGTTTGGCTGCAGACGGTATCCAAGTAGCCGAAAGTAACCAATTACAGTAAACTATCGCTTCTGTTGGACCAGATGACCCAGTCTGTTCAATGAAAACGCAGCCGATACCAATACGGAGCAACTATCATTTTGGTGAGTGCCATGTTGACAACTTGTGCCCATAGCTTCGTGGGCTAGCGTCACACTCGAATCCTGCCATCAGTTCTTACCAACTGAAATCGGGACTCATCTGCCCAAGCCAAGGTTTTCCAATCGTCTAGGGTCCAACAGATATAGTCACGAGCCCAGGAGAGGAGCTGCAGGCGATGTTATGATCTTAGCGAAGCCATTCACGTCGGTCGTCTGCTGCCACAACCGATTAACGCCAGATTTCGCCTCACTGTCCTAATGGATACTTTAATAGTGCGTCCCACATTGATTTATGCAGTTATTTGGCGCACTGTTGTTTGTCTGTTAGCCCTGCAAACACTACGCAAAGGCCGCTGCTCTTGGTCGTCAAGTGAAGGCGGTCTGCGATTGCAGTGTCCGTGGTGAGCGGTAGTGCCTGAAATCTGGTATTGACGGCACACTTTTGAGATTGCGGATTTCAGAATATTGAATTCCCTAACGATTTCCGAAATAGAATGTGACATGCGTCTAGCTCCAACTACCGTTGTGCATTCGATGTCTCTTAGTTCCCGTCGTACGGCCACAGTCACGACGGAACCATTCTCATATGAGTCACGTGATTACGAATGTCAGCTCCCCGAATGAAAGCCATTTGATACCATGTGTACGCGACACGACCGTCATCTGTATACGTGCATATCTCTATCCAATGACTGTGTACTGTGACAGACAGGAGCCATTAAGCACTGCAGAGGGTTGTTGTAAAAATTGGCACGAAATCAGTGGAAGGAATCACTCGTCAATGCCAGAGTGTTGCCAGCTGACCAGCTAGCACAATTATTGAGCATAGTGAGTTACAAATAATGCTGTACAGTGGTCGAGCAGCTCCTCATAAGCCAAACATTGGTGTAGTGAATGCTTAGTGGCGGTTGAGGTTAGTGTAAGGACCGACGCCATTGGACAATTGATGACAGGAAACGAATAAATTGTAGTGATGAATCACCCTATGCGTTGTGGACATTCAGTGGAAGTGTTTAGGTTTGGGGAATGGCTGGAGAACGATGCCTGTCACCATGAGTTGTGGCGACACGGAAGTACAGAGGACGTGCTGTTAAGGTACGGGGGTGTTTTTCGTGATAAGTGTGTGGTTCCCTTATTGCGCACAAGAAAATGCTTACTTGGGAAGGATATGAGCACATTTTACTCCATTGCCTACCACACTGAAACGCCAAAGAAACTGGTATTGGCATGCGTATTAAAATACAGAGATACGTAAACCGACAGAATACGGCGCTGCTGTCGGCAACCTCTATATGAGACAAGTGTCTGGCGCAGTTGTTAGATCGGTTACTGCTGCTACAACGGCAGGTTATCAAGATGTAAGTGATTTTGAACGTGTTGTTATAGTCGGCGCACGAGCGATGGGACAAAGCATCTCCAAGGTAGCGATGAAATGGGGATTTTCCCGTACGATCATTTCGCGAGTGTACCGTGAATATAAGGAATCCGGTACAAAAAATCAAATTTCCGACATTGCTGCTGCCGGAAAAAGATCCTCCTGAAAGAACGGGACCAATGACGTCTGAAGAGACTCGTCAACGGGACAGAAGTGCAACCCTTCCGCAAATTGCTGCCGAATTTAATGCTGGGCCATCAACAAGTGTCGACGTGCGAACCATTCAACGAAACATCATCGACATGGGCTTTCGGAGCCCAAGGGCCACTTGTGTACCCTTTATGACTGCACGACACAAAACTTTACGCTTCTCTTGGGCCCGTCAACACCGATACTGGACTGTCGATGACTGGAAACATGTTGCCTGGTCGGACGAGTCTCGTTTCACATTGTATCGAGCGGATGGACGTGTAGGGGTATGGAGACTACCTCCTGAATCCATGGACCTTGCATGCCAGCAGAGGATTGTGCAAAGCTGTTGGAGGCTCTTAATGGTGAGGGGCGTGTGCAGTTGGAGTGATATGGTACCCTGATACCTATAGATACTACTTTGCCGGCCGCGGTGGTCTAGCGGTTCTGGCGCTGCAGTCCGGAACCGCGGGACTGCTACGGTCGCAGGTTCGAATCCTGCCTCGGGCATGGGTGTGTGTGATGTCCTTAGGTTAGTTAGGTTTAAGTAGTTCTAAGTTCTAGGGGACTTATGACCTAAGATGTTGAGTCCCATAGTGCTCAGAGCCATTTGAACCATTTTTGATACTACTTTGACAGGTAACACGTGTGTAAGCATGCTGTCTGATCACCTCCATCAAATTCATGTATATTGTGCAAGCCGGCCGCTGTGGCCGAACGGTTCTAGGCGCTTCAGTCCGGAACCGCGCTGCTGATACGGTCACGGGTTCAAATCTTGCCTCGGGCATGGATGTGTTTGTTGTCCTTAGGTTAGTTAGGTTTAAGTAGTTCTAAGTCTAGGGGACGTAGTGCTTAGAGTCATTTGAACCATTTTTTGCATTGTGCATTTCCGGACTAGGGCAATTCTAGTGGGACAATGTGACACCCCACACGGCCAGAATTGCTACACAGTGACTCCAGGAACATTTTTCTGAGTTTAAACACTTCCGCTAGGCACCAAACTTCCCAGACATGAACATTATAGAGCATATCTGGGATGCCTTGCAACGTACTGTTCAGAAGAGATCTCCACCCCGTCGTACTTTTTCGGATTTATGGATAGCCCCGCATGATTCATGGTGTCAGTTCCCTCCAGCACTTCTTCAGGCGTTAGTCGAGTCCATGCCACGTCATGTTGCGGAAGTTCTACGTTCTTGCGGTGACCCTACGTGATATTAGGCAGGTGTACCAGTTTCTTTGGCACTTCAGTATACATACATTAGGGTAGAGGTCGTCAGCCCTTCTTGCTCATGAGCCAACACACGTTTTGTGGCGTCACCTAAGGCCTCATATGTACCGATGTTATTTTTAATTGATAACGTACGTATATTACTGTGTTATGAGCCCTCGAGTAGGCTGTAGTAAGGGCGCGGTAAGATGGACGCCGGCATCCAAGTACTGGCTGTTAACAATCGGCACCACTCGGTACATTTCGTGTCGACTGTTCTCTGGTTCAGATTGGTGCCCCCCCCCCCCCCTCCGTTCCCCCTTAGCGACCACAAAGGTGTGACACTGTAATTATTTGACGAAGTATTGTTGTAGTGCCTTTGTGATCGGATTAACAATTGCTTAATAAAAGTAAGTTATTTATTGTAATTTATTTATCACAAATGTTTACTAAATGTTTTGAAAGTAATTTTTCCTCTACGCACTGCTTGTATTACTACAGTATTAATTTAATTTCATATTCCTTGCTATAAATATGTACCGAATTTGAAGATGACCGTATATGTTATGCAAATTCGGGATCCATGTAACTTAGGTTTGAAATTTGGCAGCTGATTGGTGTGGGGCACACAAGCCCGTGAGTTGTCAGTAATGGAAGACACACAAGAAAACTTCCCCCCCCCCCCCCCCCCCCACATATCTTCTAACACTGCAGTGTCCACGCTTCTTTACTCCTCTGCATCTGGGATAAGCGGCCAATATTACTGTATGAAATATAGGAGTTGGGCAAAAATGGGTAAACGTAACACAATACCGTGCCTAATATGACGTAGGAAAATCATTGGCATTCAAAACAGTTTCTAGTGGTCTCGCAATGGATAAATACAATTCCTTTATGATTGGCAAGGAAGTCTTGTACCACATTTTCCGCATAATACTGGCGAGTTCAGCTACCGATGCTGGAGGAGCATTGCGATGGTGCACCCTTCTCTCCAAAGTAGACCACAAAGACTCGATTATACAGGGAGTTTCAAAAGACTTTACAACTTTAAAAATTCATATAAATTTATTGAAAGAAGACATAGAGCTGGGTTTAGTGTTATTTTGTAGGGAAACATATCAAGTTTCTTTATCTTAAACTAAAGATGTTGTATGTGGCTTTCGTTGGTTATCCTGCACACATCCCATTGGAAGTCAATTTCTTTCCAAATTCAGTGTAGCATTGCAGGTGTAACTTGCTCATTGGCGGCGTAAATTCCTGCTCCAAGTTCAGGTAGAGAATCCGGCACAGGAGGTACAAACACGATATCCTTAATGAATCCCCACAAAAAAAAAATCGAGTGGTGTCAGGTCTGGGGAACGTGGGGGCCATGAAATTGGTGCATCACGGCCAATCCATTGAGCTGGAAAGCGGTCTCTGGAAAAATCCATCTTGTATGAAGTAAACATTTCGTTCTTACTCATACTCACCGATCTGTGGTATCAAAAATTGTTGTACCATATCCAGGTACACTATCCCGTCGACAGTTCTTTAAAGGGAAAAAAGGGGGCCGCACATTTTGCTTTTGCTCAATGTACAAAAAAAAAAAAAAAAAAGCCGTTCAGTTTAGGGCTATCACTAACATGTTGCAATGTTTGATGTGGATTTTCACAGCCCCAAATCCTACAGTTATCTGTGTCAACATTACCACTTAAGTGCAAAGTCGACTCATCAGAAAACGTGATTTTGTCCAAGAAGTGTTCATCATCATGTAATCAATTTAGCATATAAGCACGGAAGTTCTTGCGAGCAATTTTAGCAGTGTTTTTTATTTCTTGTACGATTGTCAATCTGTACGGTTTCAAATGCAAACGGATTCTCAACACAGGCCAAACGGTCGTATTTGGGATTTGCAGTTCGCGAGATGCACACCAGGTCGATTTCGTAGGGCTGTTGACAAAACGTTGTCTCACACGCTCAACGATTTCGTCAGATGGAGGACCTGATGATTTCCTATGTCTTACCGAGCACCCTGTTTCTACAAAACATTTATGCCACTCATAAATTGTAGGCCTACTAGGAGGATCTTTAGCGTACTTGGTACGGAAATTACGCTGAACTGTTGTCGCCGACTTCGATTCTTCAAATCAAAACACAGAGCTAGCACGCTCAGGTCCAGTGAAGGCAACTGACGCTAGAGCTCCTTAAGGTGTGATTCGGCACCAACGAACTATGCTAGACGAAACTTGATGCATTTCCCTACAAATTGACACTACAATGACGTCTGTGGGTACTGTGAATTAATTTATATGAATTTTCAAAGTCCTTTTTGAAACACCCTGTATTGAGATATGGTCGTTGTGGTAGCGAAGAGAGATAGGACAATTCATCCTCGTGCTCACAAAACCAGTCCTTGACGATGGGAGCTGTGTTGGAAAGCAGCATCACCGCTGGCGAACAGACGTTACACTATGAGACCTGATCGGCCAAAATGGTCACGTAATACCTGCCACTAATACGACAATTGCAGTGCAGAGAAACGACGATGGCGATGGAGTGTGGCTGCCTAAATCATCACCGACGTCCCGCCATGTTTCGCTCTTGGGCTGCAAACTCGGCCAGAATTTGGAAACAGTGTGAATCAAGACTCATCCGACCAAATGTGGTTTTTCCGTTGCTCCACAGTCCAGATTTTATGATTCCGGCACCATGTTTTCCTGTTACCGGCATCTGCGTCGCTGGTGAGTGGTTTTGGAATTCCATCTCGTCCTGAAATTCCCGGTCCATGGAGCTCTCTTCGTGTTGTTTTATACTGATAGAGTTCAGGAGTGTGACATTCAGTTCTGAAGTCACTTTTGCACCGCCCAATTACCGTCTGTCGCGATCGCTCAACACACACTTCGTCCGCGTTGTGATTTAGTGGATGACGTTTTCTGCTTTCCCTATGCGGTATAAACCTTAGATACGGCGTCTCTTGAAATACCGAACGCTTCGGCTACCTCGGCTAAGAATGCACCCCCCCCCCCCCCCCCCTCCATACGAGCACCAACACCTTCGAGTTCAGTTAGCCTCGACAAAATGCACTCACAATTACACAGAGCAGTGTTCTGACTTTGACACTCGCAATGTACTGTGGACGTTACACATGCGCCGTTCCTGGTCAAACACAACAGCACAACCAGCAAGCTTGGCTAGCATCTGCATTTATGTAGAAGCATACATTTCTCGCTATATTTCAATTTGTGGCTAATCCCTGTATTTTTGTTTGTTAGTGAACAGGACAATTACACTCTTCACGAGCTCTGAACGTTAGTTCACGTTTTTACATTCGTCTGTTCGTTGCTACATTGTGTTCATCGTAAGAATAAACATGATGCAAACATTATACCATGTATTCTTCCGCGTTTGGTTGAACCTCATTAGGTTTCGTTCCACGTGGAGTGGAAGCCAAGCTGTGTCCAGTAGAGCAGAGTACCATCATAAGGATACTTTTCATGCTTTGTTACGCGCACTTAGACTGAGCGATAATCTGCGGAACAACAGATTTACCGCATTTAACTTGGACAGCAGTGGCAAGCCGGCTGTCCAACTAACATGCAATGATGTGAGCAGTTGCAGTTCAGACGTAAAAAGAGACTAGCAGAGGAACAAGCTTCGAACGTGATTTAGGTTTTTAAAGAGAATGAAATAATATTCGGCAAAACTCCAGTAATACCACACGCTTCTTAGGTGGCCAGACGGAAAGCATAAAATCGTCTCTTTCTCACCTAACATAGTATTTAGTGATGAAAATTTCTAACTTAAACGCAGGATAATTTTTCTGAGCGAGCTATGTGTGATGCAAAAGCATACTGCAAGGATTACACCAGGGGCGGTTCTAGAAATCGGTCAAAGCGGGGGTGGGGGGGGGGGGGGGTGTTAGGGGAATGAAATATGGCTTAACAAATGGAGAGTTGGGGTCCTCTACCGACAAACTGGTAAAATTTGGTGTTGCTTAAAATAGTTTTTGGTAACTGTTTTGGAGTTCAGGGTAAAAAATGTGATTAATAAATAATAAGACACCTATTTTAAGTTAAATGATATTTATTGGTCTATTTGCCTCTCTTATTCTTTTGTTAAAACGTGTTTGGAATACATTTCAACCTATATTGCTACATAATTGTAAAAAAAAAAAATGATTGAATCTGTTGGAGTAATATATTCGATGATTTCTGAAGTCATTTTATCGTGTAATATGATACTCCATGGGGGGGAGGGGGGTATATAGCCCCTATAGCCCCCCCTCCCTTGCCACCGCCCCTGGATTTCACCGTATTCTTGAACACTGAAACCACTGAAGGTATTAATAACAGTCAGTCGTGTGGTAATCTCTTAGCTCCTTCCTTATCCGAATCCGAGAAGTACGTTTCAGTTCTTGAACTGACATCTGCTACGTTGATAACGAGTCGATCAACAACAAAATCCACGAAGACACCCAGGCGCCGCATTTCCTCCTTTTCTTTTATGACGTTCCGTTCTATATCCAGCCAACGTTCGCCAGTGACATGTGAAAAAACTGCGTGCGCTACTTCCAGTACGTCTGGCAGCTCAACAGTCTTGTTATTTCTCGCGACAAGTTCCTTAACTTGGCTCAAGATCAGTTCTGTTGGTTTCATATTGTAATAGTACAATGACAAATGTAAAAATGCAGCATTTGTATGGTGAGCTCGATGCTGTGAAAATGATTGTTTTTCGTGTTTCTGCGACATTTATTACTCTGGTTCGTGTGAGACTACATCTGTTGTATCAAAGATGGACATAGTCCAAAGAGAGTATTTGGTTTTCCGTTTTTATCCTAAAAAATGAAATTGTTGTGTTTTGTTAATTAAACAACCTTTGTTAACAATCTTTCATAAAATGTCGATGATTAAGAATTTATATTTGAAATGAAAACAGGAATTTCGTATGCAAATATAATTAGAAACAAGAAGACGTGCATTATTAAGAAAAATGATGATGAATTTTACAATTACGAGATGCAGGTATTTCAAACTAAACGAAAAAAAGGGTGACCAAGGCGAGACTTGAAACAGCGATTTTCAATCTACTACGCTACCGATGACGTTATGTATCAAACGTGTTTTGATATCTGAACTCTATCAAATACAGTTCCTCGCAAAACTTCAAAGCCGATTTTTTCTGTAAATTTATTAAAAACATTAAAAACGACCTATTTCTCGCCACTTTTTAACCGTGTTCCACACACATGTTTCACTACGGAGCAGGAAGCAGCCTCAGCTATTCTCATACAGCGCGACAATCGGAGCACTGTTTCTATACACGTTTTTTGAAATAAAAACTACGTAGCTAAGCCGTGATTAAGAAAAACGTTGATGGTTGTTAATACATCAGAATATCTTGCGGTTTCATTTAACATAACTTAGTAACAAGATATCTAACACACAAGTAGGACCTACTTCCAAGAGCGTAACACCACTGTACGTGGGCTGTGGTTTCTCACCAACCATCGCGTCTGTGTTTGTTTATATCAGGTTTATTCTTATGAGGAACACAATATAGATGCATATTATTATACATCTGCATTTGTTTGTTTACATCAGGTTTATTCTTATAATGAACAGATTATATATGCATATTATTATACATATGCATCTACATCTGCATGGATACTCTGCAAATCACATTTAGTGTCCAACCACCTTCACAGTTCTCTATTATTCATATCTCGTATAGCGCGCGGAAAGAACGAACACCTATTTTATCATTATGATCGTTTCTCCATATGTAGGTCGGCATCAACAAAATATTTTCGCATTCGGAGGAGAAAGTTGGTGATTGGAATTTCGTGAGAAGATTGCCCCGCAACGAAAAAAGACTTTGTTTTAATGATGTCCATCCCAAATCCTGTATAATTTCAGTGACACTCTCACCCCAATTTCGCGATAATACAAAACGTGCTGCCCTTCTTTGAACTTTTTCGATGTACTCCGTTAATACTATCTGGTAAAGATCCCACACCGCGCAGCAGTACTCCAAAAGAGGGCGGACGAGCGTAGGCTCCTTGGTAGGCCTGTTACATTTTCTGTGTGTCCTGCCAATAAAACGCAATCTTTGGTTAGCTTTCCCCACAACATTTTCGGTGTGTTCCTTCCAATTTAAGTTGTTCGTAATTGTAGTTTCTAGGTATTTAGTTGAATTTACGGCCTTCAGATTTGACTGATTTATCGTATAACCGAAGTTTAACAGATTCCTTTTAGGACTCATGTGGATGACCTCACACTTTTCGTTATTTAGGGTCAATTGCCAATTTTCGTACCATACAGATATCTTTTCTAAATCGTTTTGCAATTCGTTTTGATCTTCTGATGACTTTATTAGTCGATAAACGACAACGTCATATGCAAACAACCTAAGACGGCTGCTGAAATTGTCTCCCAAATCGTTCATATAGATAAGAAACAGTAAATAGGCTATAACACTTCCTTGGGGAACGCCAGAAATCACTTCTGTCTTACTCGAAGACTTTCCCGTCAATTACTACGAACTGTGACTTCTCTGACAGGAAATCACGAACCCAGTCACATAACTGAGACGATATTCCATAAGCACGCAATTTTACTGAAGCCGCTTGTGTGGTACAGTGTCAAAAGGCTTCCGGAAATCCAGAAATACTGAATCAATTTGAAATCCCTCGTCAGTAGGATCAACACTTGATGCGAGTAAAGAGCTAGTTGTGTTTCACAAGAAAGATGTTTTCTAAATCTGTATTGACTGTTTGACAATAGACCGTTGCTTCGAGGTAATTCGTAATGTTCGAAAACAATATATGTTCCAGAATGCTGCTGCATATCGACGTTAATGATATGGGACTGTAACTTAGTGGATTACTCCTACTAGCTTTCTTGAATATTGGTGTGATCTGTGCAACTTTCCAGTCTTTGGCTACGGATCTTTCGTCGAGAGAACTGTTGAATATGATTGTTAAGTATGGAGCTATTGCATCAGTATACTCTGAAAGGAACCTAATTGATATACAGTCAGGACTAGAGGACTTGCTTTCATTAAGCTATTTACGTTGCTTCACTACTCTGAGGATATCTACTTCTACGTTATGTTGGCAGCTGTTCTTGATTCGAATTCTGGAATATTCACTTCGTCTTCTTTTGTGAAGGCACTGTCTTGGGTGGTATCTCCATTGCTATCATGGAGAGAAGGCACTGATTGTGTCTTGCCGCCAACATACTTCACATACGACCAAAATCTCTTTAGATTTTCTGCCAGGTTTCGAGACAAAGTTTCGTTGTGAAAACTATTATCAGCATCTGGTTTCAGACATCTCATTGAAACTGTGTCCAGCGAAGTTTAAGCCGACGTAAAGGTGATATGTGGAGACATCCCATATTAGCGCCCGCTACTAGGTGTCAGGATACTTTTCATAAGATGGTGTACATTAACCAATGTTTAAAAAGTGAGTAGCAGTTTTATTGCCCAATCATGAGTCAAAAGAAGTAGAATCTTTACATGGCGTGAATACTGATCATGGAATCTAAATTCCGGCAACTAAAGCCGCATATCCAGAACCAATACTGGAATGTTTACATGACCAAGCAGGTGTGGCATTGAGAAATCAGTTTACAGGGACCCAAATTTGGGAGCCCAATGTAAACGTAGTGTGTAAGCTACAGACCTATCCCGCAACCTACTGACGGCGGATTGTAGACAGGTTACTTACCCTGGGGGAGGCGTCTGCTAATATCGAACTGGTCGCATTCCCCATCAGATGTCAAGTGAGTTCCACATGGAACAGCTCGTTTTAACAGATAAGACCCTGTGGAATGATGTTTTAATCTGCCTACCGCATCGTAATAAGAGGAGCGGTTGAGTATTGTGGACGTCCGGTCGTCCTCGGCTGGGAAAGCGCTCAACAAAAGGTGGAATCTCCGGCGTGGAACTGCACACGGATACAAAAAAACAACGGAAAGAACTGCGTGAAAGGTATCTAATTCGTGGACACGAAAAACTATCTCATTTATTTTAACGTTCCTACTTCGTGCGAAAATCGTGTTGTCTTTGATTGATATCTATGTCAGGACTGCCGGGGAAATAATCATGAAAACACAATGGAGTATGAAAGAAGTTAGACGTATGTAGGTTATAAACGATATTATCATCGTGCCGTGCCATTTTTTCGGGATTATTGTTCTGCAGGTCTTGACTTGGGTGGATTCAGCTACATGATAGAGTGACTTTGCGAAGAAATCAGATACAATACGATTAACCAGAAACTTTTATAATACATTGCTTGACAAGAAAGAGAAGCACCCAGAAGATGATCAGATCACAATGTAATTTCGTATACATAAACACCATAGGCGCACATGTAAATGATATATAGTTACAGTACTGTGTAGCAGGTAGAACTGTCATCAGAGAGAATTAATGCTGTTAATGTTAGGTAGTGGCAAGGTACAAAACGGGCGTGAACTGTGTTGGGTATTGATTGATCAATGTGAAGAATTTGGAGATGCCACGTACTCGTGTGAGACGCATGAAAGAGTCCTAAAGGGGCCTCATTGTGGGTTCCCATTTGGCCAGCTGGTCGAATCGTGCGGTACCTAGATTTTTGGTGCATTCGGATGTGACACTGGTGAATTGGCCATGGGAATGCAATGGTTCTGGTCGACCACTTATAGCGACCACTAGGGAGGATCGCAATACTGTGCACATCGTAACCCCTTTACGTCTGCACCTTGTGATATTTCCCATTTCCCATACATAATGTGTAGTCAGAGTAAAGATGGAATGTCGGATTTCATTGTGCCTCAGAATACCAATTGTTCTTAGGTGGGAAAATCGCAAAGGCTGCAGTGGGAGTGACAATGATTTTATTTACTTTACAGTTCAGATATAACATGGACAAACTCCCACTTTAACTGATTCCGCGCGTGTTACCATTATTTTTCCCGTTGTGACGAGATCATGCCGAGAGAGCGCTGAGTTGGGGGATTGGTGGCCATGTTAAAATTTAGCACAAGAGGATGAAATATGTCGCAGTGCACAGCAAGAGTAATCGGACTTCGTATAAAAAACAACGTAGACTGCAGGTTCTACGAGGAAGGATGCGAATATGCATATGATACGCACGCTGATAGCGCGTAATCGTCGCATCACCGACCTTCCGCTTTCGTCCGCTTCGTTAGCCACGGGATCAGCGCGGGAGAGTCCTAACCAAACAGCCCTAGGTCCGGTTTCTGGCCAGGTCGGAGATTTTCTTCGCTCGGGGACTGGATATTGTATTGTCCTTATTTCGTATCGTCATTACTGACACGAAAGTCGCCTCAAAACACTGTCACATTCTGAGTGTGACGGATCTATTATTCTGTTATTCTGCGCAACGGATTAATCTGTTATGTACCCTTTACCCTGTGGCTCCTGCAAGATGCAATTTCCACCCCCACACTACTACAGAAGTCAGACAGACACTCCTAACGTTCTAAAGAGAAATGCCTGAAAAACTTTCAGCGATAAATATCTTCTGGAGGCGTCCGCTGTAAGGAAATGACATAAAAATTCACAAAATTTCTTGGGTACTGGAGTAGTGCTAGTTAGTGTAAGAAAAACATGAAACTAACGAAAGTTATTATTCATTTTGCAAAAATTCTGAGAAATCACAATGACACTTTTAGTTATGAATTGAACAACTTATATCCTGGTTCTTTTCGGAATGTGAAGTTACCTTTCAAGGATAGGATTCGCTAATGAAATTTCTACACAAAGTTTAAGATGGTTGTTAACTTGGCAGAATGGCTGAGAGGTGCGCCTACTCAACTTGAATAATTATCCTTTAGAATGTTGTTAGGTACGGTCGAGGCTGTCGCGTGTGAAATGCAGTGAAGTGTACTGTTGTGGAGGAAATATGGGGCTCGCAATAGCTGTAGCGCACAATACCATAAGCTGCAATGAGTGCTGTCTGCGCCGTTCGCTGCTGACAAATAAGATAACTCTCGTTCTATCTGGATTGACCTTCGACAATCAAACTCTCTCTATGCCTTGATGAAGTCAAGGATTCCTATTCGCCCCTAGTCTAACAATTGGCGTGGTACACCGCTCAGATAACCAGTCCACCGCGATGCCGCTCAAAATTCGCTCGCAGGCGTTTAATTATAATTCTGACCATTCACACCGCACAATAAGTGTGTCGGCCAACACAGTGAACAACGCTTAATCGCAAGGACTCAACATAGAGTAGCCCTTTGATTTGCGCTTGACAGAGGTGCTCTCCCAGTGAAGTACTGAGGAGAGACTTGTTCCTCACTCTTTCGAGTACACGTACGAGCGCGCACGCTCTCGTCACGTGTTATCGCTGCAAGAACGACAACAGAACCGTGCCTCACGCCAGACGTGAAGGGGTATATCTTTCGGTCTCTTCCATTATTCCTTCAGCTCAAGGCATCACAAATATCGTCTGCCAATCAGCATTGCTCTTCTAAAATGGGAGAATGACGTTTCGTTTAAGGCGACCAACCCGGAAACTTGTAGCATTGGCATTTGGCGTTTGCTGTCTCCCTGTGAAAATCTCTGAAACTGCATGCTATGTGTAAAGAATGCGTAGGCTGGCCACTTCCACACAATGTAGCGGAATTTGCTTTTAAGCCGAACATGGTGTCATTCCCCCTTTTCACTCGGGCCCACGCTGTCCGCTTTGGGCGGTCACCGGCCGACATGAGTTGGGTTGTCCTCTGAAGGGCCTGGCGTCCCGTTGTGCAGCCTCTCTCCCGACCTAAAAGCCTCTGTGAACGTCGTGTCTGGAATGTATGTGTGCACGCCAGCCTCGAGTATTTCAACCACGGTGCGCTCACTTGTCAATTGCATATCGTTTACATGAATTTATACAACATTGACTTTATTTTATCGAGTTTGGGTTAGAATGAAGCGTCTTGATGTGCGGAATATGATTGTGAGAGCGGTATATGTAAGCAATGAAGGTCAGGAGACCACGACGTCTTACAACATCGCCTTTCCACTACTGAGATGGCCATAAGGGCACCAATTGAAGACAATAAGTGGAGGAAAAAAAAAGAAAAACTTTTGCCTCCCAGCGGAATTAAGCTGCTGAAACAAGTAACAAACTTTTACAGACTGTTAGTTATATTTAAGGAACATATTCAATAATAAGTAATCATTTTATATATATATATAGAAGGCTCACCAGCCACTTGAATGGGCGGGGGCACTACGAATGTAGTGCGGGACAATACGTTGAGAATGTGGGTTTCACGGGAGGCGTGCCAGAGATCAATCCCTGCAGTTGCGCTATGTTCTGTCTCCTCGGTGGCTCAGATAGATTGAGCGTCTGCCATGTAAGCAGGAGATCCCGGGTTCGAGTCCTGGTCGGGACACACATTTTTATCTGACCCCGTTGACGTATGTCAACGCCTGTAAGCAGCTAAGGGTGTTCATTTCATTGTAATTGTAATCATTTTAATTCAGTATCAAGTTCATTAGTCATAATTAGGCAGAAATAGAAATGAGAAGTATTTTCTTTCTTCTTTTTTAGGGCCAGTTTGATTACATGATTGTTAGCGTAGATGCACCAAATAGCTGCTTTCACGACAGACTGTACTAACAACAAGAAAAATGATTTTCAGTGACAGTGTTCAAATCATGAAAATAATAAAATGATTAAAAATTAAAAAATATTGAAATTGTAAAAAATTTGAAATGATAGTAAGTATTGTACATGTCGCCTTCAGTACAGCGACTGGTTTGAGGCAGCTCTGCACACTTGTGTGCAAGCCTCTCCGTCTTTGTAACCTAAATCCATTTCAACTTCCTTACCATATTCAAGCATTGGTCTGTTCTCACACTCTTTATCCTCCCTCCCTGTTTCTTTCCATTACAAAATTGACTACCCCTTGATAAGCCAGAAGCAGGTGTTACAGTGGTTGCAGGAGCAACAGTCTGAATGGTCGACTGGTGTGACCTCGTAACCTTAGCTAATATTGGCTTGTGTTGGCACTGCGAGCGGCTGAAAGAAAGGGGAATTTACAGCCGTTATATTTTCCATGGACATGGTGCACCACTGTACGACTTATCTTACAAGATACGTGGATGAAAGCAAACCTATATTTATGGCATTTGTAGATTTAGGCAAAGTTTTTGAAAATGTTGTTGGTAACATACTTTTTAAAATTTTGAAAGTAACGGAGATAAAAGGTGTCTACTTGTAGAGAAAACAGACTTCATTTATAGAACTCGAAGAAAATGAAAGGGAAGCAGTGATTGAGAAGGGAGTAACAGAGGGCAGTAGACCCTTCCCCGTGGTATTTCATCTGTACATGAGCAAGCAGTAAAGAAAACGAAAGAGTAGTTTGGAAAGGGAGAATAAATGAAAGCTTTGAGCCTTGGTGCTGATACTGCAATTCTGTCAACGACGGAGCAGTTGAATGGAACGGACAGTGTAATGGGACAGTGTAATGGAACGTAGTGGAATTAAATCAGTCTATACTGAAGGAATTGGATTAAGAAGTGAGACACTAAAAGTAGTAGATGAGTTTTGTTATTTGGGCAGCAAAATAACTGAAAATAGCCGAAGTAGAGGAGATATAAAAAACAGACTGGCTGTTGTGCGAAAAGCGTTTTTGAGAAAGAAGAATTTTTTAACATGTAATATCAATTTAAGTATATACAGTCGTTGTTCCTGAGATATATTGAGTCCCACCTTTATGAACGATAATAATGTAGGCTGAAGCAATGAATTAATATGTCACCTACGGCTCAGGAACAGGCAGGATTAACCCCATTTCGCTCATTGCTAAGGTGCTATTCCAGTATTGGAGAACCTCTGCAATACTGATGCGAGTTTCGACGGAGGTGAAAAAAGTAATGGAACAGCGATATGAAAATGTACAGATGGCGGAAGTATCGCGTACACAAGGCATAAAACAGCAGTTCATTGACGGAGCTGTCATTTGTACTCAAGTGTTTCATGTGGAAAGCTGTCCGTTGTGATTATGACTGCACGACGGTCATTAATGGACGTTGAACGCGTAATGGTAGTTGGAGCTAGATGCGAGAGACATTCCATTTCGGAAATCGTTAGAGAATTCAATATCCCAAGATCCATAATGTTCAGAGACTGCCGAGAGCATATTACACGCATTACCTCTCACCACTCACAACGCAATGGCCGACGTCCTTCACTTAACGACCGAGAGCAGCGGTGTTTGCGTAGAGTTGTCAGTGCTAACAGACAAGCAACACTGCGTGACATAACCGCGGAAACCAAGGTGGGACGTACGATGAACGTGTCCGTTAGGAGAGTGCGGTTAAATTTGGGATTAATGAGTTGTGGCAGCAAACGACCGACACGAGTGCCTTTGTTAACAGAACAACATCTGCAGCGCCTCTCCTGAACTCGTGACCATATCGGTTGTACCCCAGACAACTGGCTAACCATGGCCTGGTCAGATGAGTCCGACTTCAGTTGGTAAAAGTTGATGGTAGAGTTCGTGTCGCAGACCCCATGATGCCATGGACCCAATTCGTCTACAAGGCACTGTGCAAGCTGGTGGTGGCTCCATAAACGTGTGAGCTGTGTTAACACCGATCATTGACTGGAAGTGGTTAAGGTTGTATGCTTCGAGATCATTTGCAGGTGCTGATGGAGTGCACGTTCCCAAACAATGACGGAATTCTTATGGATGAGAATGCGCCATGTTACCAGGCCAAATTTGTGCGCTACTGGTTTGAAGACCATTCTCGACAATACAAATGAATGATTTGGCTACGTAGATCACCGGAATGAATCCCATCGAACATTTGTGGGAAATAATCGAGAGGTGAGTTCGTGTATAAAACCCTGCACCGGCAACACTTTCCCTGTTATGGCCGGCTATATAGGCAGCGTGGCCCTGTATTCCTGCAGGGGACTTCCAGCGACTTGAGTCCATACCACGACGAGTTGCTGCACTACACAGGACAAAAAGAGGTCCGACACGGTATTTGGAGGTATCCCATGACTTTTGTGACTTCATTGTATAAGGGGAATAGCAATGGGCTGAGGCATGAACTGGATTTTGTATAGGGGATGGAGATGTACTAGGGTAACCCATGCAGCTCTGGTGACTCGCATTTCTGTGCTACCCTGGATGACCATCGTCGACGAGTTTGGCGGCGACCTGGAGAGAGACCCATTCTCCCAATGTTTAAGAGAGGTACAACGGTATTGCTTCTAGTGTCATGGTGTGGGAAGCCATCGGCTATATCATGGCAGGTAGTGACTGAGGGAACTCTCACAGCACAATGGTGCAGTATCGTAGATCGATACTACCCCACTGCCATCCCACAGTTGGTAATGACAATGCAAGTTTCCATCAGACAGCGATAGCGGTCGTGTGGGATCCAGCGGACCCAGTGGAGCATCCCTGCTGAGCCACGCCTCCAACGGCTCCATACCACGAGTGCCCCCTGCAGTCGCGATACAGGATGGTCGGCGGCAGCCACCTGGCCTATTCGCAACGAGGTGCGGGCTATTCGCAACAAGTCTCCACCGACACACATCCCAGTCGCGGCCCTGTCACTATCGCTCTTGAATTATGCAAGAGGCTCACCCAACGATGCTGTTGTTGCTATCATATTAGCTGGACTTCACTGCTGCTTGTTCATTTCTAAAGAGTCTTCATACCTTTGAAGAAAGCTGCAAGTTAAGTAAAGCTTTTGTGTACTGTATTTACTTGTTCGACAATCATTTTTACTTCCGTCCAGCTTTCTGACGACAGCTGCTGCACCACTCTGTAGCCCACCTCTCCTTACCATTGTGTACGAAGTAGTATTTTTCAACAGGACAAAATTCGTTCACTCATGGTGAGTCTCTCTATGAACTGTCTACGTGATACTGTGGTACTCCAGTTAACAGCGAGATCCACAAATCTGTCCCCAATAAAACACATGTGGAACCAGCTCAGACATCAACTCCGTCTCAGTGCAAGTGTATGGGATGTCAGGGACCAGTTACAGCAGTTTTGGGACAGCTTGCCTCAACGAGAGGGTACAACCAGTTTATGGCATGCTTCCATACCCAATCAGAGCATGCATACAGGCCTGAAGGTACATCTACATCTACATCTACATCTATACTCCGCGAGCCACCTTACGGTGTGTGGCGGAGGGTACTTATTGTACCACTATCTGATCCCCCCTTCCCTGTTCCATTCACGAATTGTGCGTGGGAAGAACGACTGCTTGTAAGTCTCCGTATTTGCTCTAATTTCTCGGATCTTTTCGTTGTGATCATTACGCGAGATATATGTGGGCGGTAGTAATATGTTGCCCATCTCTTCCCGGAATGTGCTCTCTCGTAATTTCGATAATAAACCTCTCCGTATTGCGTAACGCCTTTCTTGAAGTGTCTGCCACTGGAGCTTGTTCAGCATCTCCGTAACGCTCTCGCGCTGACTAAATGTCCCCATGACGAATCGCGCTGCTTTTCGCTGGATCATGTCTATCTCTTCTATTAATCCAACCTGGTAAGGGTCCCATACTGATGAGCAATACTCAAGAATCGGACGAACAAGCGTTTTGTAAGCTACTTCTTTCGTCGATGAGTCACATTTTCTTAGAATTCTTCCTATGAATCTCAACCTGGCGCCTGCTTTTCCCACTATTTGTTTTATGTGATCATTCCACTTCAGATCGCTCCGGATAGTAACTCCTAAGTATTTTACGGTCGTTACCGCTTCCAATGATTTACCACCTATGGCATAATCGTACTCGAATGGATTTCTGCCCCTATGTATGCGCATTATATTACATTTATCTACATTTAGGGAAAGCTGCCAGCTGTCGCACCATTCATTAATCCTCTGCAGGTCTTCCTGGAGTACGTACGAGTCTTCTGATGTTGCTACTTTCTTGTAGACAACCGTGT
Organism: Schistocerca nitens; assembly: GCF_023898315.1. Classification (NCBI taxonomy): domain Eukaryota; kingdom Metazoa; phylum Arthropoda; class Insecta; order Orthoptera; family Acrididae; genus Schistocerca; species Schistocerca nitens. The sequence continues at coordinate 662,901,768 of NC_064619.1, forward strand.
CATCTGCAAATAGCCTCACGGAGCTACCGATGTTGTCAACTAAGTCATTTATGTATATTGTAAACAATAAAGGTCCTATCACGCTTCCTTGCGGTACTCCCGAAATTACCTCTACATCTGCAGATTTTGAACCGTTAAGAATGACATGTTGTGTTCTTTCTTCTAGGAAATCCTGAATCCAATCACAAACCTGGTCCGATATTCCGTAAGCACGTATTTTTTTCACTAAACGTAAGTGCGGAACCGTATCAAATGCCTTCCTGAAGTCCAGGAATACGGCATCAATCTGCTCGCCAGTGTCTACGGCACTGTGAATTTCTTGGGCAAATAGGGCGAGCTGGGTTTCACATGATCTCTGTTTGCGGAATCCATGTTGGTTATGATGAAGGAGATTTGTATTATCTAAGAACGTCATAATACGAGAACACAAAACATGTTCCATTATTCTACAACAGATTGACGTAAGTGAAATAGGCCTATAATTATTCGCATCTGATTTATGACCCTTCTTGAAAATGGGAACGACCTGTGCTTTCTTCCAGTCGCTAGGTACTTTACGTTCTTCCAGAGATCTACGATAAATTGCTGATAGAAAGGGGGCAAGTTCTTTAGCATAATCACTGTAGAATCTTAAGGGTATCTCGTCTGGTCCGGATGCTTTTCCGCTACTAAGTGATAGCAGTTGTTTTTCAATTCCGATATCGTTTATTTCAATATTTTCCATTTTGGCGTCCGTATGTAACCTCCTACTGATAAGTGGACCCATATTGCGAAGATCTTTCTAGATCCGACCCGATTCTGCAGTCACTGAAATAACATGAAATATTCTCTCATCCGTGAAGTTTCATTTCGTTTCCTTCTCCCTTTCTGGGTGCTTCCACCTTCTTGTCGGTCAGTGTATTTAGTTCAGTTGTCGGCTGGTAAGCGCACCACGTCTCTGCCAAAGTGCTGACGGCCAACGTCCCATTGCCGCCACAGGGGATCGCGATACGCCGAGTTACTTCCTGTGACCGCAGCATCGGCCTTGAGCGGCTCCCGGCCTCAGCGTGGCGTGTCCGCATCGCTCACCGCAAACAGCGAGGGCTGCTACCAGCACCTGTCCGGGAAACTGCTCTGACGTCACCACTGCTGCTGCACCGCCGTCCACATACTTCCGAAAATGACGAGTTACGGCTGACAGTGAGACAACTGCCAGTGTACTGACCAAAGATCTATACTTTAATAGGCAAAAGTTTCAGTTCGATTCTCCGAAGTTCGAGCCTTAAAAACCGTTTTTCTGAGGAACAGGTATGAACTTGAAACTTATGGCACATATTGAGGTCTACTGTTCCTTGGAGGTTTGAAAAGTTGAAGCTTATAAGTCAATGAAATCAAAACATACGGCCATATATGTCATATTATGTCACATTTATGTCACAGCAAACATAAACATAGCCAAAGCCTTGCAGACAAGCAAAAATTACACGAAGCGAAATGTAGCGTGAGGAATGCTATGCGAGAGGCGTCCAACGAATTCGAAAGTAAAGTTCGATGTACTGACTTGGTAGAAAATCCTAAGACATTTTGGTCTTATGTCAAAGCGGTAGGTGGATCAATACAAAATGTCCAAACACTCTGTGACCAAAATGGTACTGAAACAGAAGATGACAGACTAAAGGCCGAAATACTAAATGTCTTTTTCTAAAGCTGTTTCACAGAGGAAGACTGCACTGTAGTTCCTTCTTTAGATTGTCGCACAGCTGACAAAATGGTAGATATCGAAATAGATGACAGAGAGATAGAAAAATAATTAAAATCGCTCAAAAGAGGAAAGGCCGCTGGACCTGATGGGATACCAGTTCGATTTTGCACAGAGTGCGCGAAGGAACTTGCTCCCCTTCTTGCGGGGTGTACCGTAGGTCTCTAGAAGAGCGTAGCGTTCCAAAAGGTTAGAAAAGGGCACAGGTCATCGCAGTTTTCAACAAGGGACGTCGAACAGATGTGCAGAACTATAGGCCTACATCTCTAACGTCGATCAGTTGTAGAATTTTGGAAGACGTATTACGTTCGAGTATAATGACTTTTCTGCAGTAAAGAGATCTACTCTGTAGGAATCAGCATGGGTTTCGAAAAAGACGGTCGTGTGAAACCCAGCTCGCGCTATTCGTCCACGAGACTCTGAGGGCCATAGACATGGATTCCTAGGTAGATGCCGTGTTTCTTGTCTTCCACAAGGCGTTTGATACAGTCCCCCACAGTCGTTTAGTGAAGAAAGTAAGAGCATATGGACTATCAAACCAATTGTGTGATTGGATTGAAGAGTTCCTAGATAACAGAACGCAGCATGTCATTCTCAATGGACAGAAGTCTTCCGAAGTAAGAGCGATTTCAGGTGTGCCGCAGGGGAGTGTCGTAGGACCGTTACTATTCAGAATAAATGACCTTGTGGATAACATCGGAAGTTCACTAAGGCTTTTTGCGGATGATGCTGCAGTATATCGAGAGGTTGTAACAATGGAAAATTGTACTGAAACGCGGGAGGATGTGCAACGCATTGACGCATGGTGCAGGGAATGGCAATTGAATCTCAATGTAGACAAGTGTAATGTGCTGCGAATACATAGAAAGATCCTTTATCATATAGCTACAATATAGCAGGTCAGAAACATATGGAATGACCATATAAAATTAATCGTCGGTACAGCAGATGCCAGACTGAGATTCATTGGAAGAATCTTAAGGAAATGAAGTCCGAAAACAAAGGAAGTAGGTTACAGTACACTTGTTCGCCAACTGCTTGAATACTGTTCTACATCTACATCTATACTCCGCGAGCCACCTTACGGTGTGTGGCGGAGGGTACTTATTGTACCACTATCTGATCCCCCCTTCCCTGTTCCATTCACGAATTGTGCGTGGGAAGAACGACTGCTTGTAAGTCTCCGTATTTGCTCTAATTTCTCGGATCTTTTCGTTGTGATCATTACGCGAGATATATGTGGGCGGTAGTAATATGTTGCCCATCTCTTCCCGGAATGTGCTCTCTCGTAATTTCGATAATAAACCTCTCCGTATTGCGTAACGCCTTTCTTGAAGTGTCCGCCATTGGAGCTTGTTCAGCATCTCCGTAACGCTCTCGCGCTGACTAAATGTCCCCATGACGAATCGCGCTGCTTTTCGCTGGATCATGTCTATCTCTTCTATTAATCCAACCTGGTAAGGGTCCCATACTGATGAGCAATACTCAAGAATCGGACGAACAAGCGTTTTGTAAGCTACTTCTTTCGTCGATGAGTCACATTTTCTTAGAATTCTTCCTATGAATCTCAACCTGGCGCCTGCTTTTCCCACTATTTGTTTTATGTGATCATTCCACTTCAGATCGCTCCGGATAGTAACTCCTAAGTATTTTACGGTCGTTACCGCTTCCAATGATTTACCACCTATGGCATAATCGTACTGGAATGGATTTCTGCCCCTATGTATGCGCATTATATTACATTTATCTACGTTTAGGGAAAGCTGCCAGCTGTCGCACCATTCATTAATCCTCTGCAGGTCTTCCTGGAGTACGTACGAGTCTTCTGATGTTGCTACTTTCTTGTAGACAACCGTGTCATCTGCAAATAGCCTCACGGAGCTACCGATGTTGTCAACTAAGTCATTTATGTATATTGTAAACAATAAAGGTCCTATCACGCTTCCTTGCGGTACTCCCGAAATTATCTCTACATCTGCAGATTTTGAACCGTTAAGAATGACATGTTGTGTTCTTTCTTCTAGGAAATCCTGAATCCAATCACAAACCTGGTCCGATATTCCGTAAGCTCGTATTTTTTTCACTAAACGTAAGTGCGGAACCGTATCAAATGCCTTCCTGAAGTCCAGGAATACGGCATCAATCTGCTCGCCAGTGTCTACGGCACTGTGAATTTCTTGGACAAATAGGGCGAGCTGAGTTTCACATGATCTCTGTTTGCGGAATCCATGTTGGTTATGATGAAGGAGATTTGTATTATCTAAGAACGTCATAATACGAGAACATAAAACATGTTCCATTATTCTACAACAGATTGACGTAAGCGAAATAGGCCTATAATTATTCGCATCTGATTTATGCCCCTTCTTGAAAATGGGAACGACCTGCGCTTTCTTCCAGTCGCTAGGTACTTTACGTTCTTTCAGAGATCTACGATAAATTGCTGATAGAAAGGGGGCAAGTTCTTTAGCATAATCACTGTAGAATCTTACGGGTATCTCGTCTGGTCCGGATGCTTTTCCGCTACTAAGTGATAGCAGTTGTTTTTCAATTCCGATATCGTTTATTTCAATATTTTCCATTTTGGCGTCCGTGCGACGGCTGAAGTCAGGGACCGTGTTACGATTTTCCGCAGTGAAACAGTTTCGGAACACTGAATTCAGTATTTCTGCCTTTCTTCGGTCGTCCTCTGTTTCGGTGCCATCGTGGTCAACGAGTGACTGAATAGGGGATTTAGATCCGCTTACCGATTTTACATATGACCAAAACTTTTTAGGGTTCTTGTTTAGATTGTTTGCCAATGTTTTATGTTCGAATTCGTTGAATGCTTCTCTCATTGCTCTCTTTACGCTCTTTTTCGCTTCGTTCAGCTTTTCCTTATCAGCTATGATTCGACTACTCTTAAACCTATGATGAAGCTTTCTTTGTTTCCGTAGTACCTTTCGTACATGATTGTTATACCACGGTGGATCTTTCCCCTCGCTTTGGACCTTAGTCGGTACGAACTTATCTAAGGCGTACTGGACGATGTTTCTGAATTTTTTCCATTTTTGTTCCACATCCTCTTCCTCAGAAATGAACGTTTGATGGTGGTCACTCAGATATTCTGCGATTTGTGCCCTATCACTCTTGTTAAGCAAATATATTTTCCTTCCTTTCTTGGCATTTCTTATTACACTTGTAGTCATTGATGCAACCACTGACTTATGACCACTGATACCCTCTTCTACATTCACGGAGTCGAAAAGTTCCGGTCTATTTGTTGCTATGAGGTCTAAAACGTTAGCTTCACGAGTTGGTTCTCTAACTATCTGCTCGAAGTAATTCTCGGACAAGGCAGTCAGGATAATGTCACAAGAGTCTCTGTCCCTGGCTCCAGTTCTGATTGTGTGACTATCCCATTCTATACCTGGTAGATTGAAGTCTCCCCCTATTACAATAGTATGATCACGAAACTTCTTCACGACGTTCTGCAGGTTCTCTCTGAGGCGCTCAACTACTACGGTTGCTGATGCAGGTGGTCTATAGAAGCATCCGACTATCATATCTGACCCACCTTTGATACTTAACTTAACCCAGATTATTTCACATTCGCATTCGCTAATAACTTCACTGGATATTATTGAATTCTTTACTGCTATAAATACTCCTCCACCATTGGCGTTTATCCTATCCTTGCGGTATATATTCCATTCTGTGTCTAGGATTTCGTTACTGTTCACTTCCGGTTTTAACCAACTTTCCGTTCCTAATACTATATGCGCACTATTTCCTTCAATAAGAGATACTAATTCAGGAACCTTGCCCTGGATACTCCTGCAGTTTACCAATATTACGTTGACTTTTCCTGTTTTTGGTCTCTGAGGACGGACGTTCTTTATCAACGATGATGATGTCCTCTCTGGTAAGCCGTCAGGTATTTTATCGTTTCGCCCAAGGGGGGGTCCCTCTAACCTAAAAAACCCCCGTGTGCACGCCACACGTACTCTGCTACCCTAGTAGCTGCTTCCGGTGTGTAGTGCACGCCTGACCTGTCTAGGGGGGCCCTACAGTTCTCCACCGAATAACGGAGGTCGATGAATTTGCAACCATTATAGTCGCAGAGTCGTCTGAGCCTCTGGTTTAGACCCTCCACACGGCTCCAAACCAGAGGACCGCGATCGACTCTGGGCACTATGCTGCAGATATTAAGCTCAGCTTGCACTCCGCGTGCGATGCTGGTTGTCTTCACCAAATCAGCCAGTCGCCGGAAGGAACCAAGGATGGCCTCAGAACCCAAGCGGCAGGCGTCATTCGTTCCGACATGTGCTACTATCTGCAGCCGGTCACACCCAGTGCGTTCAATAGCTGCCGGAAGGGCCTCCTCCACATTACGGACGAGACCCCCCGGCAAGCACACCGAGTGCACACTGGCATTCTTCCCCGACCTACCCGCTATTTTCCTAAGGGGCTCCATAACCCGCCTAACGTTGGAGCTCCCTATAACTAATAGGCCCGCCCTCTGTGACTGTCGGGACCTTGCCGGAGAATCGGCCACTGGCCCAACAGGCGAGGCATCCTGTGGTGGCTCGGAAACGATGTTCATCGGTGTGGGATCTGTACCAGATAGGGTTGATAGAAGAGATAGAGAAGATCCAACGGAGAGCAGCGCGCTTCGCTACAGGATCATTTAGTAATTGCGAAAGCGTTACGGAGATTATAGATATACTCCAGTGGAAGACTCGTCAAGGGAGACGCTCAGTAGCTCGGTACGGGCTTTTGGTGAAGTTTCGAGAACGTACCTTCACCGAGGAGTCAAGCAGTATATTGCTCCCTCCTACGTATATCTCGCGAAGAGACCATGAAGATAAAATCAGAGAGATTAGAGCCCACACAGAGGCATACCGACAATCTTTCTTTTCACGAACTATACGAGACTGGAATAGAAGGGAGAACTGATAGAGGTACTCAAGGTACCCTCCGCCACACACCGTCAGGTAGCTTGCGGAGTATGGGTGTAGATGTAGATGTAGATATTTTGATACTCGCAAAGTAACTCATCAAAGCCTACAGCGTACTTCCCATTGACCAAGAATCATGATATTTGGCAAGAAGCAAAGTTTCACGGTACAAGCGAAGGAAAAAAATCCAAAATTTGTGTATTTGTAATTATATCTCACGAAGAAAATATATTTTGTCGTTTGTTATCCGACTCTCCGTTTGTCCTTCAGTTAAAAACCCTTTCTCTCAGGAATGCCTAGACGAATATCTTGCCTGTATCAATAAGATAACGGGCAAAAATCGTCGAAATTTTCGATTTCCATGATGGATGAATTACCTAAATTCATAATTAAGTTTGTAAGAAACCCTCAGTGCGCGAGCCCTACTTACAATTTTCCAGATTTTTACTAGACTAGCGTTTTGAAACTTACAGTTATAAATAAGATACAAACTATTTCAAAACAAGCATCCTAACACTCAGATTTATAATTTATTTCGTTATACATCCGTTTCCAAGAACTATGTAATTATATTCACTTCCGGTTATTTGGTAATTTACGTATATGTGTTTGAACGCGATGTTTCTGTTGCTATCGTGCATATTTTGAGACTTACATTCGCTATTTGGCGACTGCAGTCCAGAAATAGTACACTTCATACGCAGATATCTCATTTTCGTGAAACTAATGGAAAAAAGTCACACACAAAAGGGATCGGAAGGGATAACACAGGGGATCCAGTATTACAGTTAGAATTTTTATTGAGCTGTGGAAGACTTGAGGTCAAATGAGGCAGAATGGGTAGACAACAATCCAGCGATATTTATGAAATCATTGGGAGAGGTAGCAACAAAACGACTGCTCACGTTGGTGTGTAAAATCTATGAGACTGGCGACGCACCACCTGAATTTCGGAAAAAATATCATACACAAAATTCTGAAAACAGCAAGGGTAGATAAGTGTGAAAACTGTCACACAATGAACTTAACAACTCAAGCGTCTGTGCTGCTGACAAGAATAATATACAGAAGAATGGAAAGGAAATCTTAGGAACCGTCAGATGACGATCAGTTTCGCTCTGTCAAAGGTTAAGGCACCAGCCAGAGAGGCAGTGCTCACGTTCCTCTTGAAATGGAAGCAAGGTTGAAGAAAAACCAAGACACGCTCGTAAGATTCGTCGACCTAGAAAAAGCATTCGATAATGGTACAAGATGTTCGAAGTTCTAAGAAAAATAGGAGTAAGCAAGAGGGAAAAGCGGGTAAGGTACAAGAACCAATAGGGAACAATAAGATTGTGAGAACAAGAACGAAGTACTCGGTTTAAAAAGGATGTAAGACAGGAATGCAGTCTTTCACCCCTACTGTTCAATCTGTACATCGAACAAGCAGTAACGGAAATAAAAGAAAGGTTGAAGAGTGAGATTAGAATTCACAGAGAAAGGATATCAATGATGTGATATGCTGATGACATTGCTATCCTCAGTAAATGTGAGAAGAATTGTAGGATCTGTTGAATGGAATGAACAGTTTAATTAGTAAAGAATATGAATTGAGAGTAAACTTGAAAAAAAAAAGAAACGTAATAAGAAATAGCAGAAATGAGAATATCGAGAAGCTTAACATAGAAATTGGTGATCACGAAGTAGACGAAGTTAAGGAATTCTGCTGTCTTGGAAGTAAAATTACTCACGACGGACGAAGCAATGAGGACATAAAAATTACTCTGATACAGGCGAAGAGGGCGTTACTGGCCAAGAGAAGTCTACTGATGTCAAACATAGGCCCTAATTTGACGAAGATTGTCTAAGAATGTACGTGTGGAGCACTGCACTGTATGCTAGTGAATCACGGACAGTGGGAAATCGGAAATAAAGAGAAACCAAGCGTTTGAGATGTTGTATTACAGAAGAAAGTTGAAAATCAGGTGGGCTGACAAGATGAGTAATGAGGAGCTTCTCTGCAGAGTCGGTGAAGGAAGGAACATATGGAAAACAATGACAACAAGAAGTGACTGGATGACAGGACATGTGTTAAGACATCAGGGAATAACTTCCATGGTACTAGAGGGAGTAAAAAATGTAGGGTAAGACAGAGATTGGGACACATCCAGCAAATAATTGAGAACACGTGGAGCAAGTGCCACTCTGAGATGAAGAGGTTAGCGCAGGAGAAGGATTCGTGGCGCTCCGCATCAAACCAGCCAGAAAGGTGGTTAAGAAACCGTGGAACTTTACTTAATTCCGCGTTTTGACATAAAATATGAGTCTCCTAGAAGAAACATTGAAAATTTATGTTGCGCAGTATTTTCTCAAGAAAGTAAGTGGCGCTCCGAAATAAGGTGTCAGCGCACGGGACACCACATCCCAGAAAATAATACACATATAATCTGTGCTTAAAAAGGTGTCACTGGTAGTGTGAACCATCTGAAGTAAACAAAACTGCTGTCGATTCTTCTTTTTCGGACCGAGTGGGGTGGTGCGGTAATTAAGACACTGGCCTCACATTCGGGAGAACGTCGGTCTAAATTTCTGTCCAGCTGGCCATATCTGAGTTTCTCATGGTTTTCTTTCGTCACTTAACGGAAGAAGCTGCGGCGGATTTCCTTCCCCATCCATTTCCGGTCCGAGCCTGTGCTCCGAATACAACGATGCCGTTGTCGACGAGACGTTGAACTCTAACATCCCTCCCTTCCTTCCTTTCTTTCTCCCTCCCTCCCTTCCTCCCGCCATCCTTCCAATCACTTGCGGGCCAACTAACCACGAACGTAAGAACAGACATTGAGTACGTACGACTGTTATAGATTCAAAATCGGTGTCTGTCTCGAAACGGATAACGGAGAAATTTTGTAACATGAAAGAATATATTACGATGGACAAGAGGCAATACATGGAAAATTCATTGACACCAGCGACTGATATCTACCTTTCTGCAAACCATACTCATGCGAGGTAAGGTCCGTTACAATCATTTGTATGTGGAGTAGAGCAGACAGAGTCACAGTGAAGAGATGCATGCCTTTTCGTAAGTGATCCAGGAAGTACAGAATTAATGTTACTCCAGTCTTTCATCACAATAACTGTCCTCCGACTATTTGCAGATCATAAAGAGAGGGCGGCAGATACAGCTAACAAACAGTCTGAATCTTAAAACAAATATTTCTGACGTAATGAGAAGGTATTACTTTAATACATATAAAATTCATGAGCTTGAACATGTGACTGTCCATCTCTGTTTAAAGCATATCCAAGTATAATAGAATCGAGGTGATATCGTCAAGAGATACAAAAAAAAATAGCTAGGCATCATTTAACAGAACTAAAAATATGGTGATCACTAGACCACAGTGCCGGCAGAGTGATCACGTCAGCGGTACCACTCTTCACTGCAAACTAGGGTACAGTGGCGACAAAAATATATTTGTGACGTAAAACTCGTCTGATATCGCTGCAGTATACATATATTACAGATATACGAGTATGCATTTAAATATAAACGAACAATTATGTGAAATTATTCTGGAATTACGTGGTGTAATAAGTTTTTACAGTAATAAAACGAAGCGCATTAAAAACGCAAATGAATTAATCTTTTAAAAATTATTATAAAGGAAATAAGTAAGTGACAGTATGCGATGCCGACTGCTGAAGCACTATTCCGGTAGGTTAAGGTAATCAGTAATAATAGCTACACCACAGCATGAAGTTAACAACATTACGTAAAAAAATGATGCAATAACTAGTGAAAGCGAGTTTGTGCTGCGTCTCCAATGAGCTTGTAGTGACGGGACGAATGATAAAATAACTAGTGAAAGCCAGTTTATCTTGCGATTCTAGTGACTTTGTAGTGTTGGGACATTGTACCATAATCTTCCAGCCTTCATTCTTTTTATTTACGTTACCTTAGACGGTGAGAGTGCTCCTCCCGTTTGTACAAAAATATATTTCGTTCGATCAAATTAATCAATTGCACTCTCAGATTCGCTTTATCAGTTATTAGATATGGAATCCCATAGCATCAGTTGCTCTTACTGTTTATATAATTACTGATTTCAATACTCCCGTTTTTCTTAGGATGGGTATTTTATTAATTTTACATTTTTGTTTTCTTTTGACATTCTGTAGAAGAATTATTTGTAAAGAAATTATGTACATCTGTGAGGTCGCAGCTTACTGTGTCGTGCCAAGTTTTTTGCACGTGAAGAAGTAAATATACAAGGTGTTACAAAAAGGTACGGCCAAACTTTCAGGAAACATTCCTCACAGACAAATAAAGAAAAGATGTTATGTGGACATGTGTCCGGAAACGCTTAATTTCCATGTTAGAGCTCATTTTAGTTTCGTCAGTATGTACTGTACTTCCTCGATTCACCGCCAGTTGGCCAAATTGAAGGAAGGTAATGTTGACTTCGGTGCTTGTGTTGACATGCGACTCATTGCTCTACAGTACTAGCATCAAGCACATCAGTACGTAGCATCAACAGGTTAGTGTTAATCACGAACGTGGTTTTGCAGTCAGTGCAATGTTTACAAATGCGGAGTTGGCAGATGCCCATTTGATGTATGGATTAGCACGGGGCAATAGCCGTGGCGCGGTACGTTTGTATCGAGACAGATTTCCAGAACGAAGGTGTCCCGACAGGAAGACGTTCGAAGCAATTGGTCGGCGTCTTAGGGAGCACGGAACATTCCAGCCTATGACTCGCGACTGGGGAATACCTAGAACGACGAGGACATCTGCAATGGACGAGGCAATTCTTCGTGCAGTTGACGACAACCCTAATGTCAGCGTCAGAGAAGTTGCTGCTGTACAAGGTAACGTTGACCACGTCACTGTATGGAGAGTGCTACCGGAGAACCAGTTGTTTCCGTACCATGTACAGCGTGTGCAGGCACTATCAGCAGCTGATTGGCCTCCACGGGTACACTTCTGCGAATGGTTCATCCAACAATGTGTCAATCCTCATTTCAGTGCAAATGTTCTCTTTACGGATGAGGCTTCATTCCAACGTGATCAACTTGTAAATTTTCACAGCCAACATGTGTGGGCTGACGAGAATCCGCACGCAATTGTGCAATCACGTCATCAACACAGATTTTGGTGATGTCTTGATTGGGCCCCATGTTCTTCCACCAACGCTCAATGGAGCACGTTATCATGATTTCATACGGGATACTCTACCTGTGCTGCTAGAACATGTGCCTTTACAAGTACGACACATGTGGTTCATGCACGATGGAGCTCCAGCACATTTCAGTCGAAGTGTTCGTACGCTTCTCAACAACAGATTCGGTGACCGTTGGATTGGTAGAGGCGGACCAATTCTATGGCCTCCGCGCTCTCCTGACCTCAACCCTCTTGACTTTCATTTATGGGGGCTTTTGAAAGCTCTTGTCTACGCAACCCCGGTACCAAATGTAGAGACTCTTCGTGCTCGTATTGTGGACGGCTGTGATACAATACGCCATTCTCCAGGGCTGCATCAGCGCATCAGGGATTCCATGCGACGGAGGGTGGATGCATGTATCCTCGCTAACGGAGGACATTTTGAACATTTCCTGTAACAAAGTGTTTGAAGTCACGCTGGTACGTTCTGTTGCTGTGTGCTTCCATTCCATGATTAATGTGATTTGAAGAGAAGTAATAAAATGAGCTCTAACATGGAAAGTAAGCGTTTCCAGACACATGTCCACATAATAATTTTCTTTCTTTGTGTCAGCAATGTTTCCTGAAAGTTTGGCCGTAGCTTTTTGTAACGCCCTGTATTATGCGTCAATTTGTTGTGTAATGTCACGACTATATGTTTGTTAACTCCTTGCGTTTTCTTGTAAACAGTATAAGTAGAGTTTGAGTAACGTAAAAGCTTTTGCACTGTCTTGTGTTAACTGAGTTCATTATTATTATTATTATTATTATTATTATTATTATCATTATGTCAAAGTTAAAACCTGTGCGGTACACTTCGGAGAGTCCTCCGTTGTTATTTTTAGTTCCAATATTTGTTCTTCAGTCGGCGCATCGGTCTACCTCTGGCAGCTCTTCCAATGTCACATGTAACAATTCGCGATGTCTATCTTTTCTGTCAACTTCCCAAGTGATTAATCGAGCCATGAATTCGGTAGCAGTGCCAAGAAAAAATGTTTTTTCCCGGTTGTCTCTCTTCATATTGAGCGCTATATGATCTGTTACTTGGAGTATATCTAGTACGCCTCATATTTTTGATCGGAAAGCTGCGGGTCATTTGATTTTAGCAGCTGTTATGCTTTCAAATAATTATCCTTCTACGGATGATATGCTAATTGCGCTGTTGCTCGTGATAACCGTTAATTGGGTGTTGGAAATTCTGTTGTGCAAAATACCTTGCGGAACGAAAATACTGAGTTGGCCTAATCTGGTGATTATTGCTTTGCGGTGCCAGTTTTTTGGTCAGTCGCTGGGATCAGCAGCTGTGTTATTGTCCAGCTTTCTGAAGAGGGTCAAAAGCTGACTGCTCTGCACACAACGTTCATTATCTACGAATATAAAGTATACATAAATGCAAAAATCAGAAGAATCACAATCAAATAACGTCACAGCTTTAAAATACACCCTAAGCAATACACAAGAGCGAATTAAAAACTTCCTTGGTGCATAATGCGTGATTGTTCTCCTAATTTACAATTTGTTTAACCACTGTTATTTAATTTGTTACGAAATTCAATTGAAACGATTCGTGCTAATCTGCAGAACGTGTGAAAAACAAAGTAAATCGAAAACGAGCCACTACTATACACCAAACGTGATAATGAAGTCTTTCTAAAAGAGGAGGACAGGAATTAATGCATAGTTTATAAAAGTCATTGTCATGTCCTCTGTGACACATATATTCCTCTGCTGAAAAACCTGGGTTTGCACTTTGGGTGATTCCAGTGCTGCCAACCAAATAACTGCAACAAACTGCACTTTTCGTGCAGCATCTTGTGAAAGAGGACAACGGCTGGATTTCGCACGTGCAGTGCGCAGCGGAAAAATACAGTAACCGTGACCGTCAGGACATTTCGTGAAGATTTCAGCTTTCGCAAGAGACGTGAGAAAGTGTAATAATACGTTCAGTAGGCCCGTTGTTTTATTATAGAGAGCCGAAGCCGTGATTTAGGAGCGTTAACAACCTGTATTGCGTAACTGTCCAGAAAAAAAAAACACTCATGTAACTCTAGAGAAGTAAATAATATATTTTCATTCTGCACTTGAATCGTCGAGTGAATCGCACACTACACACTTAAGTTGCGAAAATCTAATGCGACGATCATTCCCTTTTGAGGTACGCAGCTCATGTAATGAATCTTCTTGATTCCTGTTAATTACTGCTTCATCTAAAGCAATGCCCGTCACACTTTTTTTGCTCAAGAGCCAATACTGACATTGTGCGATGGCGCCTGAGGTCACTTATGACCCGATCTTATTATTAATTCTTAACCTTCATAAAGTAGTATGTTATGAGCCCCCAATACACTAGCTATAATAAGGGCGCAATACGGTGGCCGCCGGTTTTCTAGTACTGATCGTTAAAAGTCAGCATCAATGGGAACACTTCGTGTCGACTGTTATCTGTTTCAGACTGCTACTTGTTGCACCGATCCCAATGGTGTAACGTTGCAATTACCTGACGAAGCTTTGTTGTGTTGTCCGTGTGAGCGGCTGGCTAATTGATTAATAACTGTAATTATATTTAAATACATTACCGAATCTGACATACGATCAGAAACGTGTACTAAACGTTTTAAATGTCGTTTTTCTTCAACTCGCTGTGTTATATTACAAGAGCGTTAATTTAATTTCATAATCCTTGCTACAACTACGTTGTCGGAAAGAAACTGCAACACAGTCAAGGACAAGTTCATTTTACTGACAAGTACTTCATCATATGTTAAATTCATACCATGTGGTACACACACGTCACAGCAAAGGGTACCCAAAAAGTCGCATTAATACACTGTGTATTCTCGTATGTAGTGTCACTAACCTGCAATAACTGCCCCAAGCATGTTGCGCCATTTGTTGCAATGCAGTAATGGTTTTGCTGGTTCTGGAGAACGAGCAGATTCCCACTTCACCATGTCTCATACGTGTTCAGTTCGCGATAGATCCAGCCAGGGCTGTTCTACACCATGAAGAGCACGTTGCGCCGCCGCAGTCGTATGTGGACGTGCATTGCCCTGCTGAAAAGGCACCCCAGCTTCCTGTGGAAGAAATGGCAGTAGCACGGGGACAACAGCCTGTGCAATGTAGTGGGCAGTGGTTACTTTACCCTGCAGAAACACCAGATGTATCTGTCACTGATGCTGCCCCCCCCCCCCCGCCCCCCTTCGTTCTCGCTCTCCCCCCCCCCCCCCAATAAGCAATGAAGCCTGGGATGAGACCTGTGCCGTGGGCGAATGCATTCCGGAATAGGCAGCTCACCATATCTACATCGTACACGTGTAGATCCGTCACTCACATTGAGACAATAGATACTCAGCAATGAAGACAAGACAGCAGCATTCCACTCTCCAGGGGACTGTTTCACGACACCAGAGTAGCCGTGCTTGGTCATGTGTGTCAGTGGAGCCTGGCCAGAGGTACACGTGATCTTAATCTTGCTGCAAGCAGAAGGATCCCACTGCAGCTTGCACAGTCGTCGATTTGGACGTGCGTGTGTGCAGTGTGGAGGTCCAGAATCTCGTCTAAAGGATTAGACTGCTGGAAAGACGCGACACAAACCGATACATTGTGCCCAACATGTGAGTACTCTGTCCATGCATCCATCCAGCTTCGCGTAAGCTCACAATATGGCCCTGTTCAAATGGTTGACGCTGTTCGACAGGGACTACGTACACGTCGGTGCGGCGTGGTTGTACTCCGGAATGAATGTCTCAAACACTGCTCGCGCCTAAACTCAGCACATTTACTGCCTGCAGAGACAAAATAGAGGGTGCGCACACAGCCTTTCTGGTTGCTGATAATTGTGACGAATGAAACACTAACACTACAACTCCTCAGTCTGCGCATATTATTGAATGATGGCCGTGAACACATTTCTTGAGGGTGTTGAATTTTTTCCCGGCAGTGTATGGACCGCATTTGAAGATGACCGTCTCTATAATGCGCACTCTGGAATACATGTTACTTCCGTGTCAAAATTTATGCCATAGCAGCTGATAGGCACGGGTCGCGCACAAACAATAAAACATTCCCCCTCTCACATCCTCTAATCCAGCAGTGGCTGTGTTACTTAGGCCGGTATTACACTATCAAATTTCTTTGTCAAAGATTTGATCAAAGATGTGATCAAATATTCCGTCAAATATATTTGACAAAGATCTTTGACGTAGCGCTAGAAGGGGTATTACACTGTCATCAAATTTTTCGTCAAAGTTCAAGATGGCTGACAACAACTTGTTATTAACCGCAGCAGTTGTACGTACCCCAATTGCATTGTGTGCACATGCGGAAAAGAAGTGGGGGAAAATGGAACCATACATACGAGGTTGACAGTCTTAAAAGTCCTAGGATTACAACTTGATAATAAATTCAGTTGGTAGGAGCACACCACAGAACTGCAGAAAGGCCTTAACAAATCTGTATTTGCAATTCGAGTGTTAGCAGACATAGGCAACATAAAAATGAAAAAAACTTGCATACTTTGCCTACTTTCATTCCATAATGTCATATGGGATAATATTTTGGGGTAAATCTTGAAGTCAAACAAAAGTTTTCAGAGTCCAAAAGCGTGTAATACGTATTATTTGTGGAGTAAATTCACGGGCGTCCTGTAGAAACCTCTTCAAAGAACTGGATATACTAACTACTGCCTCTCAGTATATTTACTTCTTAATGAAATTTGTCGTAAATAATATATCTCTTTTTCCAACAAACAACTCAGTTCATACATACAATACCAGGAACAAAAATGATCTGCACAAGGACTTAAAAGCACTTACTATAGTTCAAAAAGGGGTCCACTACTCAGGAACACTCATCTTCAATAATTTGCCAGGAAACATAAAAAATTTAGTTAGAAATAAAGATCAGTTTAAAAGGAGCCTGAAAAACTTACTACTGGCCAACTCCTTCTACTCCATTGGCGAAATTTTTAATAGAAACAAATGGTGTATTGTATTTATTCATACTATTAGTATTGTTATTTCAGCTTAAAAAAAATCGACATGTTCCACATCCACGAGGATCTCCTCAGCACGGATCTATGGAACGAAAAACTCATCTAATCTGGGTGAAGCCGTGGGTTTTACGACGACACGATAAAAGCATTCAACAAAACTTGTTACGTGAGCTTACAGTGGAAGACGTCAAGGCGTACATCAATTACTTAAGAATGGATGAGCATACATTTCTGTATGTGCTCAGTGAAATGTATCCTCATATCACAAAGCACAGTATTCACTTAAGAACTGCTACATCTTCAGAAGACAGGTTCACTGTAACACTCCGATTCCTTGCTACAGGAGAGGGTTATGTTAGGTTAGGTTAGGTCAGGTCAGGTCTCCAATCTTCTTAATCTATTTTTGTATTCAGGGTGCCTCACGTTGTAAAGCGTCTCATCAGCTTCAGACATCTTTATTAATTTTGTAGTTGTCGGCACACGCCAATTGTATTTACCGGCAATGGTTATAAAAACACTACAGACGACAGAACGCTGCAGCGATGCTAGCGCTCCATGTGGTAACATGTCACATTGCAGTGAACAGAAGACAAGCGGTTTCTTTGATCAAATATACAGCGAGGCCCTTGATTTGATCAAATATTGGACGACATTTGACAAAGTCCCTATTCCACTATCAAATATCTTTGACAAAGATATTGGACAAAGAAATTTGATAGTGTAATACCGGCCTTAGGGCAGCCATGACTTGTGCCTACGTGAGTCACGAGTTTCAGCGGGACGCACCCAGTGGACTCTACTGCCGCCCCACAGGGCCAGTCTTTACTCTTGAGCAAAAAGTATTTACCACCGTTATCTTACGCCTAAAATTAAAAAAAAATGTTTGAGGAATCGCATCCTGCTTAAAATGTTACTGTTCCTGTAAGTAGGCAAGTAAGTATTGATGAGGAAAACTGTACTCTTAACCAGCTCTTAGTGTTAGTGAATGTTTTTGGATTCGGCTGTTAGCTGCTAGATGTATAATATTGTAAAATACGGCTGAGAACAACGGGCCGCCCTAATATTTAATTCGGGTTGTGTTGTGTACATAGTTCCGCGTAGTCAGCTTGTACACAACTTTCCCACTAGAGCGCGCCCCGCTAAGCACAACAGCGCAGGCGCAGCGCTCGTCCGTCTCCGCACTACGAGATGGCGCTGTCGTAGAGACGGACCAAATTCTGCTTCCGCCGATCCGCGTATTAATATGTAATGCAGCCAATGAGATTGCTGCTAACGTAGAACCTTTTCTCCTCGCGGATCACACTCGCGCAGTGATACCTGAACGCGCGAGGTATTATAACGATTGTACAGACCTCCGATTAGTCAGCCTGCATTAGTCTGCATTAGTCTGTAGTCAAGTTTCAGTCTGCGCCTAATAAGATTATCATATTCCTGTACATAGCCATGAAGAGAAATGTATAGGCACCTTGTCAAGTATCAGAGATATGTGAGAATAAGATTAACGCACCAAGACCAAAGGAACTTCAGATTGTCAGTTGTAAACAGCATCCAGAATCAAGTTACGTAATGTCTATATTTTTTATTATTTTAATAAATGTGTGAGAAAATTAATCAAGTTCTGCTTAAAGTTGGTCACCGTCAATCTGCTACTCTAAGCGTGCAAGTGGCATTTCTATCGTCTGACCTAACGGCAGAAAAAAAAACACGCCACGATAAGACCACGAGACATATTGCTGACACTTGCCTACTTCGTTAGAGCGACAAGTCAAATAATCTGATGGTATGTGTACCGAAGGTCTTACAGTACGCACACCACAGGTTGTATGCGGCCCTTAGGCCACAGTTTGCTGACCAATGATCTAAAGGCACGGCATCGCGTGATTGGCATGTTGACATCTTCCTCACGTGGCTCACTGTTCATCACAGTGCGTTTTTTGTTCAAATTCCCGTTATTAATTTCATTCACACGCCAGCGTGATTCCACACTAAAATCTTACCGATCTTCGTATTTCATTCTTGTGGATGACGAACCATTTAGCAATAGTGTCGTGGAAATGTGCTCTGCGTGCCGCTCAGGTCTATCAGGAAATGCCACAAAAATGTAATTCAATAAAGGTGCTTTAAAAAATTAGACGTTATCAAACCAAATTAAACGGTTATATTATGCGAAATCATTATGAAAACAAATATTATTTCAAGTACATTTGAGTATTCAAAAGATTAGTTATTTCCATAAAAGTGGATCTGAATTCCCATAACTGAGTCTCCGAAACACCTTCTGTTAGAACTTCAAAACTAAACGATGAATAGCTGTTATATTCAGTTAATTGTTATAATGTCTCAGCTGACGTTTTAGGCGCCAAAACGATATGTGTATAATTGATTGATTTAAGTAAATGCATGTAGCCACTTCAATTTTTAGAATAGTTTGACTATCAGACCATGACAGACAAATAAACTGCCTGAGAAAAAAGTGAAACGCCTGCAAGGGCAGTAGGAAACGAAATGAAACTTCACAGGTTGGCACGGTATGTGATGTTGATTCAAATTTACAAAGAACTTGAAGTGACAGCCCAGTTTTCAGTACGACATTACACCCACTGTTGTCTCGACGCATGCAGTGATTCGGTGGGGAAGGTTGCCATAAAACCGCTGTATCTTCTCATGAGAGCTAACGACCCTGCTGCGTGGTAACACCGGTCCCCGTCGGCTCAATCAAATTAAGTGCTGTCAGGCTTGGCTAGCACTTGGATGGGTGACCTTCCTGATCTGCCGAGTGATGCTGACAAGTGGAGTGCACTCAGCGCTGGTGAGGCCAATTGAGGAGACACTTGGCGACACCAGTCACGAAAACTGACAACGCCCTCAAGAGTGCTGTGCTGACCACATGTCCCTCTGTAACCGCATCCGGTGACGCCTAAAGGCTGAGGATGACACGGCGGCCGGTCGGCACCGTTGGGCCTTCAAGGCTTGCTCGGAAACTGTTTGTTTGTTTGTTTCTTTTATCTTCTCCTGATGCAACGTGGCTCCCAACTGTTGTAAACGGTCCTTATACCATGGGTAATAGCACTGGGACGGAGTTCATGTCCGAACTGGTCCTGAAAATGTTCTGTAGACAATAGGGGACAGATCTGGGGATCTAGCTGGCCTCGCTAGTACCTTGACATCACGGAGGTAATTCATGTGGAGGCGTACCATGTGTGAAAGAGCAATTCTTTTATTGAAAGATGGCAACAAGATACCGTTCCATGAGGGGTAACACATAATGACGCAGAATGTCCGTGACTTACTATTGTGGGGCGAGAGTTCCCTCAGCCGCTACCAGCCATAACTGGAAGTCATACCCGATGGCTCCCCACGCCATGAGACTAGGAGGAACAGGGCTGTGCCTTAGCAAAACATTGTAAGAATGGCACATCTTCCTGCGTCATCACCATACTCGCTGACGATGGTCATCCAGGGTAGGGCAGAACTGTGATTCATCTCTGAAAACAATGTGACGCCATTCATCAGCAGCCCATGCTTCGAGGTCGCGGCACCACTCCAAACGCAGCTTGTTGTGTTGTGGTGTGAACGGTAGCCTCTGCAAGGGCAGTAATTCCCTATCCGGCTGCTGCTAGTCTATGACCCATGATGTGGGGTGCCACAATGTTTCTAGGGTGTCCATTAAATGTTTCTGGACGGAAGCCGTAGATGTGAAGGGGTCACAATGTGCTTGGTGCACAACATTGAACCAATTGAAACGTCCCCTTAAAAAAATTATACATGACTGCTTAAACTGACACACAGTACTTTTAGCGCAACGCAATCTGACTTTCAATAATCCCTTCAAAAGAATGGCCCTGAATAACAATAACCTATACCTTTAACGAATCACTTACCTCACAAAAATCTTCGTTACTCAAACTACTGCAATACAGCGAGCGCCACTACTGTCAGCTAAATAAAAGATTCAAACTACTGAAGGCACTAACTACTGATAGGCATAGTTAGCAAATGAAAAATTTTGATAGCGAACAAACAATGTATTTACCTTAATAGTGTTCAAAAGTCATAATATATACAGCAGTTCATGACATCCAGTCTTACAAATTTACTGTCTATGATGGACACACGTCCATCACGTCCCAGCACTACAATAGCATGTACTCCAACAATGCAAACCAACCACAGCCTTCACACATCACAGTCAGTGATTTTCATATAGAGCGCTACGTGGTGTTACCAACATAAAAACCTAAACAGCCTACTTACATAGCCCCATGCTCCCCACAAAAATTTTTACGAATTGTTTTGGGCAGTGGCCAATACAGATTTGAAAAAAAATTTCGTAATTACAATAACAAAGAAATCAAATGCACGCACTTATCGATAAAATGTTGGTCAAAAGCTAAAATTTTCTCACAGTCCATAAAGACAGTCCTGATAATTCATCACAGTAAAATTGCAGCGTTTTTCTCAAAGTTTGAGCAGTAAAAGCAAATGCACACGGAAGTAGTGGAGTTACATGCTGTCTTGAAGAAATAGTGTTGTCCTTCCAACGGAAAGACAGTGCTGACTCTTGACATGCAGACAGGTAATGGGCCACAACAGAGCAAACCCACAGCAGAGTCAGTCGAAGTTTTGAAGAATATTGGTAGGTAGCTCATCACAGAGCAGACCCATGTAGTCCTGGTAGAGAGCATGGTATTGGTGGGTCATCAAAGGTGCAGACCCACTACAGTCGTTGTAGAAATGATGGTATTGGTGGGTCATCAAAGGTGCAGACCTACTGCAGACCTTGTAGAGACGGCCAGCAGCCGTCTGCTGCGACTTTGCAGGTGCACAATCACCATAGAAGAGTCTTGCAGACAATATAGCAAGTCCATAAACCAGTTCTTCTGTAATCACAAAGTTTTTGGAATTGTCCTTAGAACAAGCAATGCTGTTAACCAGTCCCTTGCTGAATTATCAACACATGTGCGAGTACTAACAGTCCTCTTTTTTTTCACATATTGTGCATATACTATGACCAACAGAAATGTGTGCAGTGAAATGAATGCTTACAAGTTACTTAATTTGATGAACTGGTGTCAATTACAATTTTATAACATGAGAATACAATAACAAAGGTACAAAATACATCATTAAAGAACATAACAATACAGATAACATTTGTAGTAATACGGGCTTTACAAAGGAATCAAAATAACATATATCAGTGTTACAGGAATTATGACATAAGTAAATACATAAAAGGTCAGAATAACTTTCGAAACATCAACTTCACACGTGAGCATTAAAACAAAACAGAAAAAATAATGTCTAAACATCTTTACAAAGTAAATAACATATTATAAATGCAAATTATATTTGAGGATAACAATATTCCTCATCATAGTGAATGTAGGTGAGTATTAGAAAAATTCTACAACATAACTCCCATCAGATAAACATATAAAAACAGGAAGAACACAAATACACAAAGGTACACAAACACATAGCGGAATAAAACAAAAGAAAAGGATAGGATTTGTTATCAGTGAGACGTCTGGTACTACAGTCCAACCCAAAACTTCATTCCATAGATTTTTCCTCTTACTTCAACATTTGTTTCCACCAAAAAAATCCTATCCAAGCATGCTTCCTGTATTCTATTCATATCGTCTTTCAAAACAGTTACTCTCCACTGTACACTACTTTTTTGGCCAAACCACTTTCTATTAGTTTCCCAATGCATTTCTTCCAATTCATCACAACTCATTCCCTTATATAGCCTACCCCATCTTAAGCTAACTTAAATCTACTGAGCTCAGATGCTAAACTAAGGGACAAGGCAATGTAGCAGCACATAACAAATTAACACATACAGCAATGACAAAAAATGCAAAGTGGCAAAGTAAGCAGCAGTATATCTAATAGCACAGCAATTGCAATATTACAACTAATATAAGGCAATGTGCAGCAAACAAGAAAAATAAATCAGTAGTGAAACTGGCTTAACAGAGTAATACAAAGTGAAATTCAGTAGCACTATGCCTGGCAAACAGCAGCAGCAAATGCAATAACTTATACCTAAATATGACGTAGCTCAAGCAGAAAAGATATCACAGTAAAGATAGGAAATGTCTAATACCTATGTCACATCTTAACACTAGAGTGGTGCATCACCTTAACTTACACTACAAAACAAGTTACCCAGTCATCGACAAAAATTACGTATGCAATTCCTGTGAAGGGAAATGTCTTTTTGTGCTCCCTCGTTTTTTTGGAAGTAGATCATAAAATTATTATTTACTGGATCTGTAGGCATAAAATATCTATATTAGTACATCTATTAAATTTTATTTTAACTAATGCTGCAGTGCAGCTAGGAACTAGATATTAAACAAAATGAGCAATCTCTCAACTAGAAAGACAATAGATGTAAAATGTTTCTCATCATTTCATTAGGCATTTTAGTAAATATCATAAATTAAGAGCTCCACAGTGTAATCATATGTTTTCAAGTTTGGGCGTGTCGTATTTGCGATGCTTTCTACAAAGGAATGTCAATAGCGAGGTTAATGGCCTCTCCTTTTTTTGTTGTGCCTCTGAACGGCACGGCTTTTTTTTCCAGGTGACTGTCGCATAGCTTGGCGCCTACAGCGCATTACGTCAAGGTTACTTAGCTTTCTTACCGAAATATTTACGACAGCAGTTTGCGCTACAGTGACAGTCTCATATAAAAAATTCACAGGTCGAGAATTTGCGTTACAAATGTGTAGAAACAAAATCCTATAAATATAACAGTGTCCAAAAAATGTTCGCCGGCATTGAGATACGTTCACGCATTTACACACATTTTATAACTTTTAGAGTACGATTCTTGGTTTCCAACATCCTTTTTCACAAATCAGAGTCCTTTACCACTACTCATTATTCCTTACCTTATTACACATATACATATTCGTCGACACTTCTTCACTATTTCATCATAATAAATACGTAGCATAATCAAATTCCTCATATAGCATCAGCTTATTGATCATAAACATACCTCAACAGCATAATACACATCGTCGTCGTAATAATAACCTCATAACACCTCAGTCAAACCTCAAAAACGTCGTAGCTTTCTGCAATAATTTCAAAACCTTAAAAAATCCTCTGCTCATTTCAATACTGTCATCTACCTCAAACGTACTTTAAAAATCATGATCCCATGCCAAATACATCATTCAAAGCTCTCATAGTATCACAATGGTTCCGAAAAAATATGAACAGTTCACAAAGTACAGACGAAATACAATTTCATAAGTATGAAGTTATCCAACTGTGTAATTGCGTAAACATATGTCACTGACGTAGTAAAAAAAAGTTTGTCTCTCTCAGTTAAATAATCAGATAGCTGTGTAATTCTGTGTTAGAGAAATATGCTTCCGATGTGTAAAGTTGTATAAGCAAATACCATATTAGCTAGGGCTCCTTGTGCTTGCCAAACACATGGTAAACAAAGTAAGCATGTTCCGCCCTGAGGATTAATGTAATTATACCCTCAGGTGTTACAGATTACAGCAATGGAATGAAATGTATCACGGAAAACCTTTGTATCATTGTAATTCAAAAATCTTAAAAAATAAATGTTTTAAGTACAAAATTAATCACTCAAATGCGTGTGCTGTAGCGCTAAATGTGCGTCTTGCTGTAAGATAATTCTGTGGAACTGTCGTAGTTATCGTCCTCTGTAAGCAAAGTTCTGCTGAAGTCAATGTACTCACCTCCTCATAAACAAAAGTGAAATGCTTTGCGTATAGATATCTTAGTTATTACGCTTCTTGCCGTGATGAAGAAAGTACTGTGCTGTAACGTATTGTTGTGCTACGGAAAAGGCAGTCTCATTGTAGCTATACCACAAAAGTTACTACCAAAACATGTTTTACTTTTCAGAAGAATTCAGAAAAACTGTGCAGACATAAAGCAGATACAGCGCAAAAGCAATAATATAAATTGTGTCACTCATTAGTAGCGTCGTGATATAATCGTGTGGCTGTCAAATAAACTAACCACTGTGTCATCTGGTATCTCTCAGGAAGTACTTTAAAACCGGAATGTATTTTCAAGTAAACCAAAATGTTGCATTAAAATCTCATTAGCAGTACCGGTACATGTTCTAAGTATATGAGCCTTATAGTCGTTACGTAATCGTGCGCTAACAAGCAAGAATGTACACACACAATAACACTGTGTCGTCTGTTCACTATAACAATGCACTCGTAAATACTGCCTAAATATGTTCCCTAGGTTCTAGACTGGATAGCTAACTTCAAAACATTGTTGCGTGTTAACAGTTTCTCAGTGTGACAAATCGTACTAGCAGCGTGAAGTGAAAAATTTTATGGCAAAGACTAAGTTAAAAAGCAGATTATCTCTCAATAAACGGTTTTACATGTGAAATGTGGTGCAATCCTTTACTCTTCCTAGTATGCAGAGTTTCAGCTTCAACGCAATTATCATTTGGTATACGTCGGATTCTGTAAGGTCCATTGTAAATCAGAAAGAATTTGTGACTCAAGTGTTTCTCCTTATGTGACAATGAATGAGCTTTAATGACAACTTTCTGACAAGTATATAATTTCTTTGCATTTGCTTTACCGTGTAGTTTTCTCCTTTTGTCTGCTGCAGATTTTATATTTTTAATAGCCAAATCAATTATGTCTTTGTGTCGAAGTTTACGTGTATTTGGGAAAGGTACAAGCTCTGTGATTCTGTTCGGTGGTTCCTCATTCTTCAGTACAAGAATAGGTGGTAAAGCAGTGGAGTCATGAGGCATTTCATTCAGCACGTTTTGAAATAAGTGTAAATATCTGTCCCAATGCTGATGCTTTCTGTAACAATAAAGTCTGCAAAGCTTGTTGATTTCTTTCATAATACGTTCAGACGGGTTACAATGTGGTGAGTGCAGTGAAATAAAAACAGGTTTGATTTTATGATTCTGAAGCATGCGTGACCAAACAGCAGACCTGAATTGCGGTCCGTTATCTGAAATGACTTTATTGTCGTGTCCAACTTCACGTAAGAAATTTTTAACAAAGGCGTTGGATACAGACCGCCCAGTGGCTTTAAGTAACGGTGTGAAAGAAACAAAATTTTAAGTAAGTTCAACAGCGACTAGAACGTACAAAAATCCATTAGATGTTCTGACAAGGGGTCCCAAGAGATCCACAGCAGCAAATCCTTTTAATTTAGAAGGAATGATAGGAAACAACGGAGCACGATGTGAGACAGTAGATGGTTTAGCCTTTTGACAAAGTTTACAAATAGACAAGACTATTCGAATTCTCTTTTCCATATTGTTAAAATAACAATTCGACCGAAGAATATGATAACATTTTCGTGGACCAAAATGTGCGTAGCTGAAATGAATGAGCCAAATGAGCTTATTAACAAAATCGTCTGGAATGCATAGTACCCATGGCTTGTCATCAACAGTGCAGCGTTTGAAGGGTATGTTGTTTCTAACCAGATAATAATGCCGAATCTGAGTGTGTGTCTTTTCATGCCATTTACTTTTGATGTCTTTCCAAATCGGATCTTTATCTTGTTCATGAGCAATGTCCTTTAAAGATGTGGTGATGAAGTTTTCAAAGGCGACTTTCCGAAGGTAAAGAATACTGAAATTTTTCTCGAGGTTGCCTTCTGTGTTACTTTTCTCAACCCCAGCCGGTGCGCGTGACAGTGCGTCCGCAACGATGTTCTCCTTGCCGGGAATGTAGACTATTGTGAAGTGGAATTCTTGCAGAAACAATGCCCATAAGAAATTGTAATGCACGGTGATCACTGAATACTTTTACGTGCTTACCAGAAAGAAAGAAACGGAATTTGTTAAATGCCTAAACGATATCTAAAGCTTCTAATTCAGTAACAGAATAATTTTTTTCAGATTTTGTTAGCACTCGTCTAGCAAAAGCAATGGTTTTCTGAACAGCAGTGTCATTTTCTATGGCTTCTTGAAATAAATGGGCACGAAGACCGACTTTAGAAGAATCCGTGCTAAGGCTGAAATCTTGTGACAGATCTGGATGAGCTAGTATTGGCGTGTTAAGTAGCGATTCTTTCAAAGAATTGAATTCCAACTGTGCTTGTTCGTTCTAGTTCCAAATAGTATTTTTTCCATTGAGAGAACAAAGATTTGGTGTAACTAGAATTTGTATATTCAGAAAACGACGGTAAAAATTTACGAGACCTATAAAACTGCGGACTTGTCTTTTTGTGGATGGATCTGGAATGGCTCTGATTGCTTCTAACTTTTCAGGATCCGGCTGAATGCCTTCAGAAGAAATAATATGCCCCAAAAACCTCACCTTTGACCTATCGAATTCAGACTTTTCCAAGTTAACTATAATTCCAGATTCTTCAAAAATACGTAACAAACTGTTAAGGATGCGATTATGTTGTTCCCATGAGGCTTCTGCTATTAGAATATCATCCACATATAATGTGATGTGACGTTTTAAGGAATCAGGTAATGGAATTTAGCCCGCGAATGAATGCTGCCGAAGAAATGTTCAGACCAAAAGGAAATTTCCGAAACTGATAACAAACGCTGAAACAAAGAAAAGCTGTGTATTTTCTACATTCTGGATGAAGTTCGATCTGATAAAAGCTGGATCTGAGGTCAATAGAAGACAACACTTTACACCTTTAAAATTTTGAAGAAGTTCTTCCAACGTTTGCGGCCTGTCTGTTTCAGGAATGATGATAGCATTGATTCGTCTCGAATCTAAGACAAGCCTGATCGATCCATTTTTCTTCTCAACAACATGTAATGGATTGTTGTATGAGCTAACTGCAGGCTCAATAATGCCCTCGTCAACCATACATTGCATTTCTGTTCTAACACGGTCCCTATAATGTGCCGGAATTATGTATGGTCTAACACAAAATTTAGTATGCTCACGAACACGAAATTGGTATTGAAATCCCTTGATTGTTCCTGTTTTGTGAGTAAAAACTGTGGAATGTGCTTGTAAAATCTCAAAAAGGTCCTGCCTATCAGTGTCATTACAGTTCTCAATTGTTTGAATTTTATTCTGAATTAACTCATTAGTATCAAATGCGCCGTCGATATCATCCCTGCCAGTACTTGCAGAGTGATTGTTAGTGTCTAGTTCCGTCGAAAATTCCGAACTGTTGTCTAACAGAAGGTAAAGCCGATTAATTTCCTCGTCATGGTTTGAGAGCCAGTCTTCAAATTTCAAAGCTATTGACTTACCTTCTTTCTCTAAACTTATTTCAGCATCGTGAAAGTTTAAGATTGCTTTGTATTCATTCAAAAAGTCTACTCCCAATATAATTTCCGTCGACAATAATGGAACAATAAGAAAGTTCATAGAGAAGCGGTGGCTTTGACAAAAGAATTCTAAGTTGGTTTGTTGGCGTACATCTACACTTTTTCCAACGATTGCACCTTGTAATTTAACGGAAGTGTGGGGCAATCGTTCGATTTGTTGCATTTACTAAAGGCTGCTTCACTAATTACTGAAATGGGACTGCCAGAGTCAAGTACTGCCGTAAATTTTACGTCATTTACTGTAATGTGAATCACAGGATATGCAATGTTGTTATGTTTTACATCGCGTTCGTGGAGTAAGATGTCCCTAATGTCTTCCATTTTTACGTAATTACTAGCCACGGCAGCTACGTCGTCAGCTTCATAAGTACGTTTTGTGGCTGCCAGCGGTGTGAGTCATTGCCTATTGTCTCTTTGTTGGTGCGCGTCGGTATTGGGATTAGGAGACCTAACTTCTACAAATTCACCATGACGAGAGGGCCCTGCCCTGTTTGGATACCGCCAGTTCTGATGAAGTTCAGGTCTTTCGTTTTGTCGGTAGTTTACATAGTTTCTTTTTTGTCGGTCATTTGGTGGAGAATTTCTCCTGGAATCGTAACTGCGCGGTGGACCGTTAGGTCTGACGTTATTAAGTCTCCCTTGATAATAATTATTTTGGTTTCCATATTGTCTGTTTCTCTGATTGTCTCTGTGATGGTCATTACCGCAGAGAAGTGATCTTTCCCTGTGATTATTACTACTCTGCCAACGGTTGTCATACGGGTGGTGTCTGTTTTGGTCACGATTTGTGTTGTGAGAATAGCCTTGTCGTGTCCAGTTATTATTTCTTTCGTCGCGGAATTGTGACGGATGTGACCTGTAATTGTTGTGTTCCTCTTTTCGCGTCCCGCGATTGTCAGTGTCGATTTCCAATTCTTGTAAGAGTCCCTGAAAAGCTTCAATGCCGTATTTGCAGCGTCCTGCCAAAATAATATGTCGTAAATGTTCAGGCAATTTGATTAAGCAAATGCGGATGAGTTCTGAGGGGCTGTATGGGTTTGACAGGTACTGATTCTCGTGCAACATGTCTTCAAAATATTACACAAGACTGGAAAATTCAGATTGTTGGAAATGTTTCATCATTATGATGCTATGTTTTACTCGGTCTTGTGTAGCTTGAGACCAATATGCTGAGAGGAAGGCATGATAAAATTCTCCTTCACTATGCTATTTACAATTTGTACAGAAACCAGATGGCAGTTATAAGAGTCGAGGGACATGAAAGGGAAACAGCGGTTGGGAAGGAAGTGAGTCAGGGTTGTAGCCTGTCCCCGATGTTATTCAATCTGTATATTGAGCAAGCAGTAAAGGAAACGAAAGAAAAATTCGGAGTAGGTATTAAAATCCAAGGAGAAGAAATAAAAACGTTGAGGTTCGCCGATGACATTGTAATTCTGTCAGAGACAGCAAAGGACTTGGAAGAGCAGTTGAATGGAATGGACAGTGTCTTGAAAGGAGGATATAAGATGAACATCAACAAAAGCAAAACAAGGATAATGGAATGTAGTCGAATTAAGTCGGGCGATGCTGAGGGAATTAGATTAGGAAATGAGACATTTAAAGTAGTAAAGGAGTTTTGCTATTTGGGGAGCAAAATAACTGATGATGGTCGAAGTAGAGAGGATATAAGATGTAGACTGGCAATGGCAAGGAAAGCGTTTCTGAAGAAGAGAAATTTGTTAACATCGAGTATAGATTTAAGGGTCAGGAAGTCGTTTCTGAAAGTATTTGTATGGACTGTAGCCATGTATGGAAGTGAAACATGGACGATAAATAGTTTGGATAAGAAGAGAATAGAAGCTTTCGAAATGTGGTGCTACAGAAGAATGCTGAAGATTAGATGGGTAGATAACATAACTAATGAGGAGGTATTGAATAGAATTGGGGAGAAGAGGAGTTTGTGGCACAACTTGACAAGAAGAAGGGACCGGTTGGTAGGACATGTTCTGAGGCATCAAGGGATCATAAATTTAGCATTGGAGGGCAGCGTGGAGGGTAAAAATCGTAGAGGGAGACCAAGAGATGAATACACTAAGCAAATTCAGAAGGATGTAGGTTGCAGTAAGTACTGGGAGATGAAGAAGCTTGCACAGGATAGAGTAGGATGGAGAGCTGCATCAAACCAGTCTCAGGACTGAAGACAACAACAACAACAATGACAATGACCGATCGCATTCTTACAGCTGATTCATTCTCTAAATAGCCACACATAAATTCTAATCTGTGCTCTAATGACCAGTTGGGAGGAAAACAATGAGAGAATTGATGAAGCCACACTTGTGGATGAATGTCGTTGC
The DNA here is from genome assembly GCF_023898315.1 of Schistocerca nitens. Taxonomy (NCBI): domain Eukaryota; kingdom Metazoa; phylum Arthropoda; class Insecta; order Orthoptera; family Acrididae; genus Schistocerca; species Schistocerca nitens. Next base: position 662,932,268 of record NC_064619.1, read on the forward strand.
CGGAATTCTTAAATGTTTTGCATTTACGTGTAGTAATCAACAGCTTATAGTCAAAATCATCATGTCGGTAAGTCGCATATCGGTCATTGTTACTTCGTTTCCGCGGTTCCATCTCAGAATTCGGTGTACCTTGCCAATTTCTTTCATAATTTCCGAAGTGCCTCGTGTTATTATTTTGTGGCTGTTCCGTATTTCTATGTCCCTCTTCCCGTATTGGAGCGCGAGTGTCCTCTGAAATATGCAATTCTTGTATTACCTGCTTCAACTGATCTTGTAGTTCCCGGATTTCTCTTTTGTACTGTGTATTGATTTGATTTTGATTTTCTTTGAATTTTCTAATTTGTTGATACTCTCCTGTGTCGGTGAAGGCTACGGATCTTGTGTCATTCAGATCATCATCTACCTTTGCAGATAAGTTAGTGAACTGATCCGAAAGTTCGACTACTTTCTCCGATAGTGAACAGATTTCCTCAGTGTGTTTTTCTGAACCAAGTTTCAGAGTGTCCATTTGTGTTGAAATCGTATCTACTGTGTCCTTTAAGTTTTCCTGAGTTTTTGCAAGTTGCGTAACCGAATCGGTAGATGCAACTGAGTCAATTTTAGCTTGCAAGGTGTCGTGATTTTCATGACCAATAGTTTGCAGTTCTTTTATGGCTGCTTCGTGATTCTGTAATGCATTTTCATGACGCGAAAAAATAGGTTGAAAATGCTCACAAATTTGTGTTTTTACGTCATTACAGACTTTTTGACATTTCGATTCGATTTTAAGTAACTCAGCAGTTAAATCTTCCCGTGTTTGTTCAAGCGTTGTTCCATTGAGTCTAACTTTTGAAGCTGTTGCTCTGTTTGTCTCTGATTTTGTTCCATCGTGTCTAACTTTTGCTGTGTTTGTCTCTGATTTTCTTCCAACGTGTCGAACTTTTGAACATTTTGTCCCATTTGTTTCTGGTTTTGTTCAAGCATTGTGTCTAACTTTTGTAGCCTTTGTCCCAGTTGTTGCATTAACTGTAATAACAATGCTCCATTTCCCTATGCACAATTACCACACTACTACTTTGAACATTAGTTAAATCATTACACAGTGGCGCTAACACACTGCTTTCGTCTTCACTGTCATTTCTTTGTTTACTTTGGAGCCTAGTATTACGTTTTTCACACGCCATTATTGTCACAATGTATCACACGATAACACAGAAAAGCACAATTTGAAGAGCAAGATAAGAAAACATATTATCACAGCACTGAAAATAATATCTAGTTAATTGCAAGCGCAGCTGCGAAATACTTGGTGCAAATCTGCATGCATGCCACAACTGTTTTACTGTAAACAATGAAAAACTGCAACTACAAAGAAGATTCTCTCTACAGTTGTGCACTAGCAATAAACAATAGCTACACTAATTACACAAACTACAAGAAAAAATCAGAAGATTCCAGTGAGGTATCCTGGCAGGGTCGCCATATGAAACGTCCCCTTAGAAAAATTATACATGACTGTGCTTAAACTGACACACAGTGCTTTTAGCGCAACGCAATCTGACTTTCAATAATCCCTACAAAAGAATGGCCCTGACTAACAATAACCTATACCTTTCATGAATCACCTACCTCACAAAAATCTTTGTTACTCAAACTACTGCAATACAGCGAGCGCCACTACTGCCAGCTAAATAAAAGATTCAAACTACTGAAGGCACTAACTACTGATAGGCATAGTTAGCAAATGAAAGATTTTGATAGAGAACAAACATTTAATAGTGATCAAAAGTCATAATATATATAGCAGTTCACGACATCCAGTCTTACAAATTTACTGTCTATGATGGACACACGTCCAGATCATCCGCTCTCAAAACTCCGCCGTTTCTCTCCCCACATCCCCCACTGCTGGCGGCTCACCTCCAACTGCGCAACTGCTGGCTGCTCGCCTCCAACTGCGCAACGCTACGCGCTGTTAACAGCCAACTGCTCAACACTACAGTAGCATGTACTCCAACAATGCAAACCAACCACAGCCTTCACACAGCACAGTCAGTGATTTTCATGTAGAGCGCTATGTGGCGTTACCAACATAGAAACCTAAACAGCCTACTTACACAATGTTACATCTGGAAGCCTCACAAATCTGGATGTTGCACGATTCGACCAGCTGTCCAAACGGAGACTGACAGTGAGTCTCGTGTCAAACTCTTTCAGGTGCTGTCAACGCTGCCTCACACAAGTACTCACCACTTCCGTTTCCTTAGACTGTTATGCCAAGGGGCCCGGGTTCGATTCCCGACTGGATCGGAGATTTTCTCCGCTCAGCGACTGGGTGTTTTGTTGTCCTAATCATCATCATCATCTTATCCCCACCGACACGCAAGACTTGCACCAGGCGAGCGGTCTACCCGACGGGAGGCCCTAGCCACACGACTACAGTGATCACTCATCTGACGCTATTCACGCTGCTTATATACACTACCAGGCTTGTTAAGAACACTAAACACTAATTAATTCTGGTGGTCACTCTACCTGTCATATAGAATATGATGTTGATCATTTACATACTTGTCAAAATTGTGATCTTCCCTAATTTACATGTCTATTGGGTACTTCACTTTCTTTGTCAGGCATAAAGGAAAAATACCTGAGAGACATATTCAGGTAAATGCCTGCGTTCCATTTGTAATTCTGTGGATTTTGTGAAATGCCTCAACTACTTCTGGCCGAAGGGTTCCGACATCCTGGTGAGTTTCTTGCTTCTCTATTCGCCAGGGTGTTTCTACGAGAATCACTAGAACTCATTGTTCAGATATACACTCCTTGAAATTGAAATAAGAACACCGTGAATGGCGCCCCAAACCATCACACTTGGCGTTTGTCTGCTGCGCCGCTCAAGAATACAATCTGCCTGGCTGCGTTCACGACTGCGGCGCCAGACTCATATGCCGCCATCAACCTACGTTGACTTGTACGAAAACACAACACTTTGCCACTCAGCACTCCAGTGTTGGCATTCGCCTGCCCTTTGCAGTCTGTAGCGTTGATGGGTTCTGGTCAATGGAAGCCAACACAGTGGCACACGTGCCACCAGTCTAAGCTGCAGGAGACGGTGTCGAACCGTCCACGCAGACACATCCACAGCCGTTAATGTGCTCCAGCGTTGCGTCAGCACTGTGGACAAAGCTGCTCTGTCCGTTACGGTCAAGTGGGCAAGATGGCGGTCGTCTCGTGCTGTGTTCACATTGTGCCGTGCAGTATCGTGTCGGCGCTGTGTATGCCCCTCTTCACTCCACTGCTTCCACACACGCCTCACTGTTGAAGCAGCGTGCCGTGTATAAGCCTCAATGTCACGGAATGCAAGACCCGCCTCCCGGAGGCCAGTCCTTCTGTCCCGTTCGAACGCACTCGCATGACGATAGTACACCCTGTGATGTCGGCGAGGCGTAATGGCACTTGGTTAGATTTTTCAATGACGTTTCCATACTGACTGAGGTTGCGTAACATTGGCCTGTCTAGTCTCACAAAAGAGGGCGCTGTAGGGCCTACGCGCACGCAACCTCTCTGCCGTTTAAATCACTTATTATGTTTCAGCTGTTCTACACGTCCTCTTATCGTGGCGTGTTGCAGACCATTGCTTCTGAGTGTTTCATTTTTTAGAAATGATTGTTTTAGCCTCAGTTCACACAAAAAGGAATGGTAAATTGTTTAAAACCCTAACTTCTGTACTCAACCACTCACACTTGAATAAGGTAGATATTTCAGTTGTACTTCCACGACTTACTGTTAACGTATTCAAGATCGTTTAGCTGTGTTTAGACGTTAGTGTGATTTTGTAACTTACTTTCATAGCTTTTGTATGATTTTGTAACTTACTTTCATGGCTTTTTTTCCAATTTAGCCATGCTTAGTAAAGCATTATCGTGTTCAAACCAATCTTCGAGCTGATTACAGCTTTACCTTCTAGTTTTTTACCATCCTTCTTTTTATTTCTCGTTAAGCAGACTAGCTGCTAACGACTTACTAAGAACTCAAAACTGGCCATGACAGCAGTCGTGTGACCTATGCCTGGAAAAAAGTTTACATGACGGTCACTATATTCCGCTAAGGAAGTGTAGTCCGTGCAAAACTTTCTGCGGTTGGCCTCCTCTCTCGTTGCGACTAACACATCTAAAAACAGCTTTACTCAAGATTTCTCGTAGCTTGTTCATTGAGCTAACATGAGTGTGCGACGTACTAATTGCATCCTTGCACTGTCTTTGTGTGTCAAAGAGGGTAACTAAGTTCGTGACCAATTTCTAAAGTTCGTTGGCTACGCCTGTGGGTCTAGCGGATGACTACAAACTGTTGTTAGTCTTCTATCTTGCTGTAACTAGATTAAGCTGCAGGAAAGATTATGGACGGCGAAATCAGTAAATTTTCGTTATCACAAGCTGGGTTCCGTGTAGTAATGAAAGTGTCCATTTAAAGTTTTTTTAACACCGTGAAAGAGCAACGACAGATTGAATCACTAACTCGAATAAGAATGCACTAAGCACTCGACGTTGCTGTTCGAAATTAAAGTTCGGAAACCGGTTGTGGACAACATTCGAAATTCGACGGAGCTATTCAGAAATTTCGCAAGTCTTCAAGTACGTCGCTGCAGTTCGAAGTTAAAGCTGACGAAGCTATGCGGAAATTTGACGAGTCCTTAAGCGGTCTGCTGTTCAGAGTTTAAGTTCACTAGCACAACTGTCAAAAAGCTTATCTAAATATCCGATATGCTGCGGAAATTCTACAACTCCCTAGACTGATCTTCAGAAAAATTTTAGGGCGGGGGGGGGGGGGGGGGACGTTCATGAAACTGACCGATGATATCAATTTTCAATTAATTTTTTATTTATTAGGAGAACACATGGAGGATAAGTTCCCGAAGTTTCAATGATGAGATAGGATCCGAAGAGCCTGAAAAATAATTAAATGTATGACGCGCGACCTTTCTGACACACACACACTTTTTGAAGCAACACTTCAATACTAGCTCGGTGGACAATGATTCTGTGGATTATGTTAGTAAGGAGAGATTTACAAATTGTATCCTAGACGTTGTCAAGCCCACTCGCAGGTTTCCGGTCGATCCTGAACTTCTTATAAACTGTGCTCATGGCCCAACCCAGAATCCAAATGAGTCTCTAAATCCACTCATATGGAAAGGATGCTTCAAATGGCTCTGAGCACTACGGAACTTAACATCTGACGTCATCAGCTCCTAGAACTTAGAACTACTTAAATCTAACTAATGTAAGGACATCACACACATCCATGCCAGAGGCAGGATTCGAACCTGCGACCGTAGCGGTCGCGGTTCCAGACTGAAGCGCCTAGAACCGCTCGGCCACTGCGGCCGACCGAAACGATGCTCTAAAATCATATTTGCATCAGCTATAGTTGTCAGAATTACAACTTATGATGGAGTTCCACTCCAGCAGCTAAAAAAAAAAAAAATCAGTTAAAGACCTAGAAAAGCAAAGAAGACAAAAGAAACAACCAGAAGAGAAGCCTTGAAGGGAAAGAGGACCTTGATTACAAATCCGGCGCCTTTTCAAGAGGTGACATAAAAAAACGTCGGGTTGAACTTTAAATTGCACTTCCTGAAGATAATGGTTTTTAAACTTTATGTACCTTTTGCTCAGTATCTACGAAGGCTAGAATTATGAAATCTTTTACACTTATTTCTATGAACCCAATAAATGTTGTCTCATGAGTAAATATTTAAATTGTGAGTATAACCTGAGATATGGGAAAAGTTGCTTGGAATTTTGCATTTATTTTATATTATATTTACAAATTATAGTTAAAAATTATTAAAATTCTCGTACTTTATACATTCAAAAAACATGAAAGAAGCTTATTATTTGCAAAGAAATTAAACACTGAAAATTTTGTAGAAATCTCTTTAATAAGCTCTGAGAACAATAGACATACATTATTTCTTGAAAATAACATTTTTAAATATCATAAAAAAGTTACACACACACATATGTACATATATATTTTCCGCCGTTTCCGATAAGTTTTGTTTGCTTCGTGGTTGAGCCGTGTGTGGCTCATGTTCCCGCCATCATGTGTTTTATACCCTGTTTTTAACGTACTTCCACCTCACTACATTAATTTAAATTACTTCTGTCAATGAGTTGCTGCTTTGTCTGACCGTTAGAGGCGGTAGCACCGCGTATCGATTTATCCCCTCTCGTAGTATCTTTGCTTGACTGCTATTACTTCCCGGTCGTTGTCTGTCGTAAGCCAGTTCGCGTCGCGAGTTCCGGCTGCCAGTCAGTTGGAATGCAGTCCTACCGAACGAAGCGTTTTGTCTCGCCGATCGTGCATGAGTCGGCTGTGTGTGTGTGTGTGTGTGTGTGTGTGTGTGTGTGTGTGTGTGTGTGTGTGTGTGCATCGACTCCCTATTTGTCTTCGTGCATGCTTACAGTAGTTACTGTTGGACATCGTTCAGGTCTTCGTGGAAGTATTTTTCAGGTTGTGTGTGTAGTTGACGTTATTTCCACTGACGACTATTTTAGATGTTGTCGGTATTCTGAGGGGACCAGGGAGGATATTTCCATGTGGTGCAGCCAGCTGGGTCCGCTGGCTGTCCCTGCGCAGTGTCAGAGTGTGTCTGGAGCTGTCCAATCGCTACGAGCTTCGTGGCTCACCAACCCAGGGCGTCAAAGTTGAGTGGTGTGTTAACCCTTTGTTTCCTGACATAAGAAAAAATTTACTTTTTAGCATTTTCTTTGCAGAATTTATGCTATTGTGGCCTCAAATGACGGTAGGATTTTGTGTAAAATTTTATTTTATTTTTCACAACTTTTTTCTCTCCTGGTACTCAGAAGTACCGTCAGACTCCATGGACAGAATCACAATATGCGCAGAAAAATGCTCCAATTTTTATAACTTGTCCTTTATTCCACATAAATATTAAATATTTTTACATTAGAAAATTAATTAACAGAAGTGTGGTATTTCTCAATTTTTTTTAAATTTTGCATAAATTTATTCTAGAGCAACTTCACAATACATAGTAACTTAGCTATACATCTTTGACAGTATATACATATCACATATTTAGTGATACCTCATGAAATTGTCGGAAACAGTTCTTTTTCTCATTGCAGCACAAATACACTTTACATGTACTACATTGTGAATGTAGTCTCGACTGAATTTTATTTTTCGCACACATTTCGCATCGTCCTCTTTTACAACTGAACACTACTAAATGGTTTCCTCGGTTGCCAAGACGTACATCCTTCGGAACAGAAAAGTTATCCTTCCTTCTCTTTGGGGGAGTTATTTTATCTTTACCAGAGTTTCTCTTTTTGAGATTTGGCAATTGCTGTTCATTCATTAGCCCTAGTGCCACAGCACTCCTGAATTTCAGCAGTGGCAGTGCCCCATGTAGATCACTGAAAATGGCGTAAGCATTGACAAAAGCAATTTCTATTGCTCCCCAGAAGAGACGGTGCCACCATTTCTTTGATCGCCTGTCAAGACCATAAGTTGAACGTAATCTCTCTGCATGATCCACACCACCCATGTTTTTATTATAATCACATACAATAACTGATCATGGTATAGTCATACTAGTTCCATCTTTCTGTTTTCTTGTCACTACGCTCTGTTCAGTGCCATGGAAGTTTGACGCAAAATACACTACTTGATTTTCCCTCCATTGAAATACTGTTAGGTCTAAAGATGACTCTCTGTGATTTGATTCCCCACGCTTTAGACATTTTTCTTAGGTAAATTCCCTGGCAAACCTTTCCTGTGTGTTCTAATTGTTCCACAGGCAAATGTATTTACCGATTTCTATGTGGGAAAAAGTGGACAGAACAACTAGTGAGAGGTAACGCATTGTTGCTACAATAACGTGTTCGCACAACCTGACGGTACTAATAAGTCCGCCTTATATTTTCCACTTTATCTCATTCACTTGTGACGTAATGCTTCAAACTATTTTAAAAAAACAAAGAAGGTAAGTACGTACAATGGAAAACTCAACGGAAGTTTCAATAAATTGCATACAAATTCAGGCAACACCATGGAAACAAGCACATCCAATCTTCTGTTTTCACAGCAGCGCGCGAAAAACAATTTCAAGCTCTGACCGCCAGAGAGGTCTACGTATTGTACAATAACATCTATGGAACAGTAGAGCAGAGTTACTGTTACGTACCGACAGGCTCTTAGATCACGAAACTGCACCACGAGAAAATAATGAGAGTCAAAACTTACTGGTACTTTTAAGTACCGTCAGGCAACAAAGGGTTAAGTACCCAAGCCACGTCCGTTCATGTTGTGTCGTTCGTTTCGGTGGTTCGCTGTTGGGTAATTTTTCCTGTGAGCAACACCGAGTGTTTGTAGTGGTGAAATTGACCGCCGTGCGGTGGAATTAACTATATTGGTTCACTACAATTCGAGTGCACCAGCAGAATTTTCTGCCTTGTGGCCGTTAGTGTTCTGCTTACCTGCCCTGGCCACTGACGTAAATTGAGGCGCTCCTTTTTTGGTGAAGTTAACTATATAACGTTATTTCAAATTCAAGTGTACCAGCGGAATTTTCTGCCTTGTGACCGTTAGTGCTCCGGTTACCTGCCCTGGCCACCAACGTAATTACGGGCAGCGTCTTTTCCTCACCTGTTGTCGCCTTCCAACATGGTGTGTAGTTTTGACAGCTTAATACATATTTCACGTCCGTAACAGTTTCGTCTTTGAGTTGTCATGTACCGATTGGTGGCAAACAAGTCGTTTTGTTGGTCGGTCCGCGGCTGTCCCTTGGTTGGGTTACCTATGGGTCAAGTGTAGTTGGGCTCACTACCTGTCCCACCTAAGTGAACGAGGGCAGACTGACCCTCTGGAGGCTTCTGAGTGCTGTTGTCTTTACTGTCTTTCTCACCAGTGTTTAATTGTCTGTTTACAATCTATCATAGCCAATGATTTAAAAAATTCTTGGTTTTACTGTGTTTTATGTAAATCAAAGGCCTTCAGCCACGTTCCGGCACGTGGATGTTTGCTGAAAGGCTATTGTCGTTGTGTTGTCTTTTCTTTTAGTGCGCTTTGAGCCGCTTGGAACCTTATTCTTAAAATTGCCCATTAGCAAAAACATTGCTGCCTTCTGCCTTTGAAAGGTCATGGTAATTTATTTTAAAATCTTGAAAATTTTATTGTGGGCCTTCAGCCGTTTGTATTGCATCTTGTTTATGTTTGTCTAGCCACTTTTGCCTTGAGGCTTTCAGCTTAGCTGGATATATATATTTTAATTATTTTATTTGTAATTTTAATTGCGTGTCTTCAGTCACTTCAGATTTACCTTGTTGATTTTAAGATTTTTTGTGTGGAGGTCTTCAGCCGTGAAAGAATTTGAGTTTGGAACTCGTAGTTGTAAAAGTTCGGCTATGTGCCGCTTTGGTTGTAAATGTGTTATTAACTTACAATAAATTACAATTTTGAAGTGAAACTGACTGACACCTGATTTGGCCCTTTCCACAATCCTAATCACCTGTTCTGCCAAGCGGGTTTAGCGGCGTTTCAGTGGTCATGAGGCCACACAACTTTCAATTATCAAACAAACCATCTGACTAGCTAGCTAACTAACTAACCAAACATCCTACTTACTAACGAGTAAACTCATTAACTCACAGAGTAAACAAAGTAAAAGACAAACTGAGGAAAAGACTGACCCACTCGCTAACTAAAAATTAATATTTGGGTCAACATTTGTAAAACTCTAATTCCTCTCTCTCAAACCCCACCCTACAGGGAGAGTTTTAGTACTAGCGAATCAAAATTTACGAAGTAAATAAGTATTTTTTATTTATTCGTAACGATTTTCTATGCAAAAATGAGAACATGGATTTTGATCCACAAAATTTCGGGCGTGCAGCCATATAAATTCAGTTTCTTCTTCTAATATTGCGGCTGAATACCGTCCAGCCACCTTCAGAGTGAGCCCAGGTGACTGACGCTCCAGCACTTGCCCCGTCCTTTTAAAGCCGGGGACCGGCCAGAGATACACAAGGCGCCAGAGACGTTAATCGGCGGCAAAGACGTATGACATACGCATGGAAATAGATCCATGGCTGCGCAGTCGATCCACACAGTGATATCGATGTATCACTGCGAGCTACACCGTCGCGACGTCTTTGTGATTTTATTACAGAAATTGCCGGATTCCAAGATTTGTCCAAGCTGAAGCCGCTGTCTCTATTAATTAAATTCGTCGCCAAGCGAATTTCAATTGCTTCCTTCACTACTGAGTCCCAGAAGGATGAAACCGAGGCTAAAATTTCGACGTTATCGTACACGATAGAGTGCATCGTACAATACAGTGCTGAGCCACCTCAGATTTATTAGGTTGTAAGAACCGGATGCGCCTGCGGTGCTCTGTGCATCTCTCCTCGCCAGTACGTGTCTGTCCGATGTATGAACGGCCGCACTCACAGAGGTCTTGTAAACCCCAGGTTTCCGAAGCACCAGATCATCCTTAGCGGAACACAGGAGTGCTGCTGTCTTTGGTGGAGGGCAAAAAATCATGCTTACTGAGGATCCGTCCAGTTTTTGACGATAGGCTTCCCACGTATGGCAGGAAAGCCATCGATTTAAAACTTTCATTGTCTTCTTCTGATTTTCTTATACCCACAGTTGGTTTCATTTGTAGCGCCTTCTGTATCTGCTGTTGTGAGTACCCGTTGGCTTCAAAAACTCTTCTAAGGTGTAAAAGATCGTCCTTCTGACTTGCTCTCGCCAGCGATGACATATGTTCTGTGTACTAGAGTTCGGAATACACTCATCGACTGCGAAGGATGTTGGCAGCTATTTGCCCGTAAATACACTCCTGGAAATTGAAATAAGAACACCGTGAATTCATTGTCCCAGGAAGGGGAAACTTTATTGACACATTCCTGGGGTCAGATACATCACATGATCACACTGACAGAACCACAGGCACATAGACACAGGCAACAGAGCATGCACAATGTCGGCACTAGTACAGTGTATATCCACATTTCGCAGCAATGCAGGCTGCTATTCTCCCATGGAGACGATCGTAGAGATGCTGGATGTAGTCCTGTGGAACGGCTTGCCATGCCATTTCCACCTGGCGCCTCAGTTGGACCAGCGTTCGTGCTGGACGTGCAGACCGCGTGAGACGACGCTTCATCCAGTCCCAAACATGCTCAATGGGGGACAGATCCGGAGATCTTGCTGGCCAGGGTAGTTGACTTACACCTTCTAGAGCACGTTGGGTGGCACGGGAAACATGCAGACGTGCACTGTCCTGTTGGAACAGCAAGTTCCCTTGCCGGTCTAGGAATGGTAGAACGATGGGTTCGATGACGGTTTGGATGTACCGTGCACTATTCAGTGTCCCCTCGACGATCACCAGTGGTGTACGGCCAGTGTAGGAGATCGCTCCCCACACCATGATGCCGGGTGTTGGCCCTGTGTGCCTCGGTCGTATGCAGTCCTGATTGTGGCGCTCACCTGCACGGCGCCAAACACGCATACGACCATCATTGGCACCAAGGCAGAAGCGACTCTAATCGCTGAAGACGACACGTCTCCATTCGTCCCTCCATTCACGCCTGTCGCGACACCACTGGAGGCGGGCTGCACGATGTTGGGGCGTGAGCGGAAGACGGCCTAACGGTGTGCGGGACCGTAGCCCAGCTTCATGGAGACGGTTGCGAATGGTCCTCGCCGATACCCCAGGAGCAACAGTGTCCCTAATTTGCTGGGAAGTGGCGGTGCGGTCCCCTACGGCACTGCGTAGGATCCTACGGTCTTGGCGTGCATCCGTGCGTCGCTGCGGTCCGGTCCCAGGTCGACGGGCACATGCACCTTCCGACGACCACTGGCGACAACATCGATGTACTGTGGAGACCTCACGCCCCACGTGTTGAGCAATTCGGCGGTACGTCCACCCGGCCTCCCGCATGCCCACTATACGCCCTCGCTCAAAGTCCGTCAACTGCACATACGGTTCACGTCCACGCTGTCGCGGCATGCTACCAGTGTTAAAGACTGCGATGGAGCTCCGTATGCCACGGCAAACTGGCTGACACTGACGGCGGCGGTGCACAAATGCTGCGCAGCTAGCGCCATTCGACGGCCAACACCGCGGTTCCTGGTGTGTCCGCTGTGCCGTGCGTGTGATCATTGCTTGTACAGCCCTCTCGCAGTGTCCGGAGCAAGTATGGTGGGTCTGACACACCGGTGTCAATGTGTTCTTTTTTCCATTTCCAGGAGTGTATAAATCCGTATAGGTCGGTTTTCGATAAACCGCGTGTCCCAAGGTACCATCATCTTTACGCCGTACCAGCACATCCAAAAGTACACTCCTGGAAATTGAAACAAGAACACCGTGAATTCATTGTCCCAGGAAGGGGAAACTTTATTGACACATTCCTGGGGTCAGATACATCACATGATCACACTGACAGAACCACAGGCACATAGACACAGGCAACAGAGCATGCACAATGTCGGCACTAGTACAGTGTATATCCACCTTTCGCAGCAATGCAGGCTGCTATTCTCCCATGGAGACGATCGTAGAGATGCTGGATGTAGTCCTGTGGAACGGCTTGCCATGCCATTTCCACCTGGCGCCTCAGTTGGACCAGCGTTCGTGCTGGACGTGCAGACCGCGTGAGACGACGCTTCATCCAGTCCCAAACATGCTCAATGGGGGACAGATCCGGAGATCTTGCTGGCCAGAGTAGTTGACTTACACCTTCTAGAGCACGTTGGGTGACACGGGATACATGCGGACGTGCATTGTCCTGTTGGAACAGCAAGTTCCCTTGCCGGTCTAGGAATGGAAGAACGATGGGTTCGATGACGGTTTGGATGTACCGTGCACTATTCAGTGTCCCCTCGACGATCACCAGTGGTGTACGGCCAGTGTAGGAGATCGCTCCCCACACCATGATGCCGGGTGTTGGCCCTGTGTGCCTCGGTCGTATGCAGTCCTGATTGTGGCGCTCACCTGCACGGCGCCAAACACGCATACGACCATCATTGGCACCAAGGCAGAAGCGACTCTAATCGCTGAAGACGACACGTCTCCATTCGTCCCTCCATTCACGCCTGTCGCGACACCACTGGAGGCGGGCTGCACGATGTTGGGGCGTGAGCGGAAGACGGCCTAACGGTGTGCGGGACCGTAGCCCAGCTTCATGGAGACGGTTGCGAATGGTCCTCGCCGATACCCCAGGAGCAACAGTGTCCCTAATTTGCTGGGAAGTGGCGGTGCGGTCCCCTACGGCACTGTGTAGGATCCTACGGTCTTGGCGTGCATCCGTGCGTCGCTGCGGTCCGGTCCCAGGTCGACGGGCACATGCACCTTCCGCCGACCACTGGCGACAACATCGATGTACTGTGGAGACCTCACGCCCCACGTGTTGAGCAATTCGGCGGTACGTCCACCCGGCCTCCCGCATGCCCACTATACGCCCTCGCTCAAAGTCCGTCAACTGCACATACGGTTCACGTCCACGCTGTCGCGGCATGCTACCAGTGTTAAAGACTGCGATGGAGCTCCGTATGCCACGGCAAACTGGCTGACACTGACGGCGGCGGTGCACAAATGCTGCGCAGCTAGCGCCATTCGACGGCCAACACCGCGGTTCCTGGTGTGTCCGCTGTGCCGTGCGTGTGATCATTGCTTGTACAGCCCTCTCGCAGTGTCCGGAGCAAGTATGGTGAGTCTGACACACCGGTGTCAATGTGTTCGTTTTTCCATTTCCAGGAGTGTAGAAAGCATCCATCTTTTTCGATTTCCATCGTGAACTGAATTTGTCTGTGGATGGAGTTCAGATGATCTAAAAATCCTTTTAACTTGTCTTTACCATGGGACCACACTACAAAAGTATCGTCAACATACCTCCAAAACACTGTGGACGCCAAGCTTGCAGATTCCAGCGCCTTCTCCTCGAAGCCCTCCATAAAAATGTTGGTCACCAAAGGCGACAAAGGACTACCCATGGCGACACCGTCAGTCTGTTCATATCTGACACAAAATTCGTTATTAAATAGAATATATGTCGAGGTCAAAACTTGTTCAAACAAACCTGAAATCTCTTTATCGAAACTTTTCCAATGAGAAACAATGATTCCGAAAGAGGAACCTTTGTGAACAACGACACTACATCGAAACTGACTAACATATAATTGCTCGGTTTGAGTGATTTCAGTTTTCCAATGAAGTTCACAGAGTTACGTATATGATGAGCGCATTTTACCACCAGAGGCCTTAATAACATGGTACAAACTTTCATTGCAGTATCTTCAAAATTGTGGATTTGGTTCATTTTTTTAAATAGTGTGTGTTCTTCGCTAATGTCGCTCCTTAAACACATAAATCGCGGCTGCAACGCCATGCAACATGTAGGTGCATATTAGCCGGATCCTGCCTTTGTACAGATTGGATCTGTCGTCTCAAAATCTGCAAAGATACAGATACTGTAGATGTTACTATGATCGCTAAAAATATAAATACTCTACATGACTATCACTTGCGTTTGTTCCTTTCGGCTGTCAAAAAATTTTGGTTTCATTGTCTATTTATAAAAAACCCAGCATAGCAACGTTTGCTTGTTGCACATGAACCTCATAGCGAATAAAAAAAATTACATTAAACTTCTCGCTACCGTAAGTACGCTGAAGAGCCAAAGGAACTGGTACCGTGTAGTGCTCTCGCGAGTACACAGAAATGCCGAAACATGACGTAGCGTGGACTCGCCTAATGTTTGAAGTAGTGCTGGAGGGAAGCGACACCATGAAGCCTGCAGGGCTGTCTATAAATTCGTAAGAGTACGAGGGGGTGGAGATCTCCTCTGAACAGCATGTTGCAAAGCATCCCAGATATGCTCATTAACGTTCATGTCTGGGGACTTTGGTGGCGAGCGGAAGTGTTTAAACAGAGAAGAGCGTTCCTGGAATCACTCTGTAGCAATTCTGGACGTATGGAGTGTCGCATTGTCCTGCTGGAATTGTCGCTTTGTTGCCCATCTGTCTACCTGTCCGAGTGTCGAGAATCTTTTTTCTCAGGAATAGGTAGACGCCTCAAGATTAGATTTATGACACATATTAAAATGGTCCCTTGGAGATGCGAAAATGTTAAGCTTCTAAGTTACTTCGATCAAAAGATGCGGCCGCTTCTGTCACATTTTTGATACTCGAAAACCTAGAGGGCGCTTCCCGTTGACTTAGGATCATGAAATTTTGCAACAAATAAGGTTTCACGGAACAAACAAAGGGAAAAAACCCGAAAATTGTTAATTTGTAATTACATAACACGAAAAAATATTCTTGTCATTTTTTTATCCGTCCGTCGATTAAGAGACTTTTTCTCTTGAATAGTTTGGCGTATCAAGTTCAAATGTAGGCCAGATACTAAATTCTACGGTCCTTAAGCACCTAAGTCGACGCAATCAAACAATTCAGTTATTTATGTCAATTAGTTTGACATCGCAAACTCACTAATCAAAACTTATAGGGTACTTCACGTTGACCTGGAATCATGAACTTTGACAAGAGGCAAGGTTTGACACTAAAAGTAAAGTAAAAAATCTGTAACTAGTTAAATTGTTATTATATCATATAAAAATATCTTTTTTCATTTGAACATTTATTGCATTCGCGACCCGTCAAAAACACAATAGACGAACATTACTGCATCCAATTATATAATTAAGTTGGTAGTCATTTTTAGTAAGTATAGTTTAATAAATAAATATGTTTTATTAAACCTTTCTCTCTCTACATATATAAAACGAAGTCCCCTGCTACCTTCTTTTTCTTTTTTTTTATATCTCTGGGCTTGTCTGAGGACCTACTATTATAGAGATTTTGATACGGTCTTGGAATTCCCAGTACTCGTTTACAGTTAAGTTTGCACGGAACCCTCACTGCGCGGGTGTTGCTCGCGCTTGGCAGATTTTACACCTAACGAATAGTTCACATTCGCAGTCACTGACCTCTCCTGTCTGCTATGGATACTTTTCTTCTGTCAAGACAATACTCTCTTTATACTGGCAGTGCCGCCTCTCATGACATCTAGTGGTCAGGTCTGCGTTATATAGGGGTATCCGGAGTCAGTAAAACTTCCACGGCGGTCCCTGCTTGTGCCTCGTTAGTAATGAGGAAAATCCGACTTAGGTGATCCAGATGGTTTGTCACTGAAACGGTTCGACACCCAAGACAGGAAAAGGCGCTTTCAAGTTGACAATAAGGACGATATCATGGCGGTGTTCGCATACCAAGCACTTGCCTGTCTTTCCTTAATGCCTGCCTAGAACCAGTTGATACAATCTGTACTTCCACCGTCGGAGGGTGGCACGGAACTTAAAGTTCCACCGCCACACCTTCAAAGTGCTATGCTCGGCTCATTCAACCGTTGCTTTGAGTCTCCTCTCACTTGTCCACCGAGACATTTGGACCGGATCTGAACCGGTGACGCTGTGTATTAAAAACTACCACAAAAAAAAAGAAAGTTGATACAAAATCACTCATGTGGGCATGACTTGAGTCTCCACGACCCAGGTACCGCGAGTGTAACTTATGTGTCGTGGAGATTCTAGTCATGCTGAAGAGAAACTAGTTCCTTCCGAACAGAGCTGATGTGAAGGAATGATCAGCAAATTACAACTGAAAGATGAAAGATAGGCACGGTTAGACGCCAGGGCCGCAAGTTATTCCACGGCCGCCACATACGTAAAATCCATACCAAAAACGATGCTGAATATGCAATGGAGCCATTAGAAAGAGAGAAACGAGGCGAAGAAGTACGCGCAAAATATCCATTTTGTAGATATAATAATACCTTAAATACTGGCGGTAAATTATATAAGTGCACTAAGTAGCTTCAAAACTAATAACTTCCAAACGCCTCAAGCGGCCTTAGGCAACAAAGTGCCTATAGGTAGCACTTGTACAGCAGTATCGAAAAACAGCTTCACAACTTTTATTAAATCAATAAAATTTGAGTTTTGAACCGGAATGTTGAGACAGACACATTTTTATGCAAAACAAATAAATGTGGCTACAGTATTAGATAAAAGGCGACAATAAACATTTGTAGACGCATAATGCTCATTATATTTACTATATAATATATAATAATGGTAAGTGGTGCTACCGTAGACTATCTAATTGAATTGCAAGTAAATAACTCAAACCCAGACACATTAGCCAAACGCTAATGTAACCACTAAAAAGCTGGCGAAATTCTAGCCCAAATTCATGTATAATACACTGAAGCGCCAGAGAAACTGGTATGGGCATGGATATTCAAATACAGAGATACTTAAACAGGCAGAATACGGCGCTTCGGTCGGCAACGCCTATATAACAAAACAAATGTCTGGCGCAGTTGTTAGATCAGTTACTGCTGTTACAATGGCAGGTTATCAAGATTTAAGTGAGTTTGAACGTGGTGTTATAATCGGTGGGACAGAGCATCTCCAAGGTAGCGATGAAGTGGGGATTTCCCCGTACGACTATTTAACGAGTGTACCGCGAATATCAGGAATCCAATAAAACATCAAATCTCCGACATTGTTGCCGCCGGGAAAAGATCCTGCAAGAACGGGAGCAACGACGACTGAAGAGAGTTGTTCAACGTGACAGAAGCGCAACCCTTTCGCAAATTGCTGCACATTTCAATGCTGTACCATCAACAACTGTCAACGTGCGAACCATTCAACGAAATATCTTCGATATGGGCTTTCGGAGCCGAAGGCCTAATCGTGTACCCTTAATTACTGCACGACACAAAGCTTTACGCCTCGCCTGGGCCTGTCAACACCGAAATTGGACTCTTTATGACTGGAAACATGTTACCTGGTCGGACGAATCTCATTTCAATTTCTATCGAGCGGATGGACGTGTACAGGTATGGAGACAACCTCGTGAATCCATGGGTCCTGCATGTCAGCAGGGGACTGTTCAAGCCTGTGGAGGCTCTGTAATAGTGCGGGGTCTGTGTAGTTGGAGTGATATGGGGCCGCTGATAAGTCTAGATACGATTCTGACAGGTGACACGTACGTAAGCATTCTGCCTGATCACCTGCATCCATTCATGTCCATTGTGCATTCCGATGGTCAATTCCAGCAGTACAATTCGACACTCCACACGTCCAGAATTGCTACAGAGTGGCTCCAGGAAAACTCTTCTGAGTTTAAACACTTCCGCCGGCCACCAAATTCCCCAGAAATGAACATCATTGAGCACATCTGGGATGCCTTGCAACGTGTTGTTCAGAAGAGATCTCCACCCCCTCGTATTCTTACGGATTTATGGACAGCCGTTCAGGATTCATGGTGTCAGTTCCCTCCAGCACTGTTTTAGACATTAGTGGAGCCCACGCCACATCGTGTTTCGGCACTTGTGCGTGCTCGCAGCGGCCCTAATAACAATTTAACTAGCTACAGACTTTTTACTTTACTTGTAATGTGAAACCCTTCTTCTTGTCAAATCTCATGATTCCAGGTCAACGTGAAGTACCCTATAAGTTTTGTCAAGTGAGTTTGCGAGTATCAAACTAATTGACAAAAATGACTGAATCTTTTGAGTACATTGACTTAGATGTTTAAATTCTTTACACCGCCAAGGGACCATAGACATAAATTTGAACTTGATACACCAACCTGTTCAAGAGAGAAAGTGCCGTAGTAGACAGATGGATAAAAAAAAATGACAAATATTTTTTCGTATTATGTAACTAAAAATTAATAATTTTAGGATTTTTTCCATTTATTTTCCCTGTGAAACTTCTCTTTTTGCAAAATTTCAGGATCTTAATTAAACGAGAACCACCCTATGGTTTTTGGTGAGAGTTTTCGGGTGTCAAAAATGTGACAGAAATGGCTGTAACATTTGATTGAAGTGACTTAGAAGCTCAAAATTTTTGCATCTAGAAGGGACCATTTCAAAATGTGACATAAATCTGATCTTGAGGCATCTACCCATTCCTGAAGAAAACTATTCTGGGCACTTGCACAGACAGATAGGCAAATTGACAACAATGTGATCATATAAGCGTTCTGTTTTTACTGTTGTGGACTGACAAGAGCAGCCAGTCCGCAATGAAGTAGCCGATAGGGCACGCGTCAACTCACGCCGTCTTGCGTTAAATCTGAAACAGGATATGTGGTAAAAGATATAAAGAAAAGAACGGAGCTTCTCATATACTTATCTTTAATTTCTTCTTGTACATCTCTATGGTGAACACAAGTGAGACTCTCTCCAGATATGGATAACTGCGCCTTGCTAGGTCGTCCGTACTACTGGGGCCGAGTTCTAGTCAGTCTCTCGAGACCTGCCATGTGGTGACGCTCGGTCTGCGATAACACAGTGGCGACACGTGGGTCCGACATGTACTAGAGGACCGCGGCCGATTTAAGCTACCACCTAGCAAGTGTGGTGTCTGACGGTGACACCACATTCCTCCCCCGCAAATCGGCGAACGGTCGTGTTATAAGGCTTCCGTCCGCCGTGGGGAGGACCCCATGTTGACGTAGGCGATGAGGTGGGGAGCCTAACAACAGGCGAGGCTGTGCCACCCGCACCCTGCCATTCGGTCCGAGGGGAGCTAGGAAACGCCTGAAAACCTAGTCCAGGGTGCACGTCAACATGCAGTGTATGCGCCCGCAATGAGACAGGAGGGGCCGAAGGGTCGACCTCCATGGCGTCGGGGAATCCGACGCGCGATGACGACATCTGGTCCGGAGCGGGCAATAGTTCCATGGCGGAGGACGGCTGGTCACGGGAAGCAAGCGGCGGCGCGTGACCCAGGGAGGCGCGTGGCGGTTGCAGCGACGCGTCCACCGCGGGCGGCGCCGGAGGCGACTGCGGCGGCTGCGGCGGCTGCGGCGGCTGCGGCGGCGCGGCGCCGTGAGGCAAAATGGAAGGCAGCGTCGGGAATACCTGGGGATGAGGCGAGCCAGTAGATGGGTCCCCAGGGCGCTGACCGGACGGCCCCGTCGCTGAAAGCAGACGGGGAGCGGCAGAACCCGTGCGACGACAGAGGCGCAGCTGATTGAGATGCCGACGCACCTCACCAGAGGCCCCCAAAACCAAATACATCGCGCGGCCGAGGCAGCGAAGAATGCGCCCTGCGAGCCAACGCCGTGAACCGCGATAGTTGCGATAATAGACAACGTCGCCAGGAGCAAAAGCAGGAGTCTGGCGCAGCACAGGAACCTGATGCGGCGGATGCAGCAAAGACATCAAGGTTCGATGAGAACGACCATGGAGCAGCTCAGCCGGCGAGCGACCATCGCGGGGCTGCGAGCGATATGAGGACAAAAAGAGCAACAATGCGTCCTCTCGAGAATGCGACTCTTTCAACTTCAACATCTGTGACTTGAAAGTCCGGACCAATCGTTCAGCAGCACCGTTTGACTGAGACGAAAACGGCGCGGATGTCAGATGTTGAATACCATTGGCCTTGCAGAAAGACTGAAATTTTGCAGACATGAATTGTGGGCCATTGTCGGAAACAATAGTCTGTAGTAGACCTTCAATGCAAAAAATAGCGGACAACGCTTGGATGGTGGCAGATGACGTCGTTGAAGACATCCGGACAACAAACGGAAAATGACTGAAAGAATCGACCACAACCAACCATCGAGCATTCCAGAATGGACCAGCAAAATCGATGTGCAAGCGTTGCCAAGGGGAAGTGGTTGTCGGCCATGCAAAGAATTTCCGCGGCGGGGCGGCCTGGTGTTCGGCACACGCCACGCAAGAAGAGCACATATGCGTAATCGCAGCATCGATTCCGAACCAAGTACAGTGCTGACGAGCAAGTTGTTTCGTTCACACTATACCCCAATGTCCTTGGTGGAGAAGCTTTAAGACAGAGGACTGTAACGAACGTGGGACCACAACCCGAGACTGATCATTATCAGAACGCAACAACAAAACACCACGTCGTACAAAAAGTCTCTCCTTGTGAGCAAAAAATCGGCGAACCAACGGATCCTCGATCCGTGACTTTGACAAGGGCCAGTGCGTAGCAACAAAACGCAAAACAGTAGCAAGGACAGGGTCAACAGCTGTGGCCGTAGCTACACGACGAAAATCAATCGGAAACGATTCGACCACGTCATCGGTTTCCGCATCAATGAACATGCAAGCAAGTTCGGAAGAATCGAATGCTTTATCCTCGGCAACAGGCAAATGGGACAACGCATCAGCGTTTCCGTGCTTAGCAGTGGACCGATACAAGATATCGTAGCGGTACTGCGAGAGAAAAAGAGACCAGCGAATGAATTTCTGCGCTGTACGTGGAGGTACAGGCGTGTTCGGATGAAAAAGCGATGTCAAAGGTTTGTGGTCTGTGAGGATGGTAAAGTGACGACCATACAAGAAATCATGAAACTTCGTAACACCAAATACGAGAGCCAAAGCTTCTTTCTCTATCTGGGAATAATTTCTTTGCGCAGATGAGAGCAATTTTGACGCAAAGGCAATAGGGCGATCATGCGATCCATCTTTGTGCGCAAGCACAGCACCGATCCCGAAATCCGATGCATCTACCATCAACAAAAGGGGTTTTCGGGGATCAAATGGCGTAAGGCAAGTACGTGAAAGCAACGCCGATTTCAACTGGCGAAAGGCGCGTTCGCATTCCGTCGTCCAGACGAACGGAACACCTTTACGGCGTAAGCGATGAAGCGGAGCTGAAATGGAAGAGGCATGGGGAACATATTTATGGTAGTAATTTAGTTTCCCCAACACACTCTGCAGCTGTATCAAGTTCTGCGGTGATGGCAAATCCTGTATGGCACGGAGGTGCTCTGGACTCGGATGTATTCCTTGGGCATTGAGGACATGGCCCAGGTAGGGTAATTCCCGAGCAAAAAACACACATTTGTCATTCCTTAAGCGAAGACCATTTTGTCGCAAGACCTGAAATAACGTTCGGAGATTTTGCAAATGTTCGGCTTCTGTCTTTCCGGAGATCACAATATCGTCCAGATAGTTCGCAGCAGTAGGGACCGACGCACAAACAGTTTGTAAATATTGCTGAAACAATGCAGGTGCGGATGCACACCCGAATGGCAGTCTGTTGAAGCGATACAAACCAAGATGCGTGTTTACCACCAAGACGCGCTGGGATTCTTCGTCCACCGGTATTTGCAAGTACGCATCTGCAAGGTCCAACTTTGAAAAATATGTTCCCGGGCACAGTTTGTCAAAAAGATCTTCCGGGCGGGGCAAAGGAAAAGTTGCAGTCACAAGTTGTGGATTCACAGTTGCCTTGAAGTCCACACAAAGTCTCAATTTTCCGGAAGGTTTTGGCGAAATTACTAAGGGTGAGGCCCAGAGAGAAGCCTGCACACGTTCAATTACACCTTGAGATTCTAAATCGTGTAATGTTCTTGCGACCTCATCACGCAATGCGTGGGGAACATTGCGCGCTCTGAAAAACTTCGGTTGCGCGTTTGCTTTCAGTTCCAAATGCGCTGCATAATTCTTAGCGCAACCAAGGCCCGGTGCAAAAATGTCTGCAAATTCTTCACATAGACGAGAAACACTGGCGGAAGGCACAGTCTGATTCACTGATAGGACCTGATTTACGATAGACAAATTAAACAACTGAAATAAATCTAAACCAAACAAGTTCACTGCCGTAGAAGAACGAAGAACGTAAAATGACACAAGTTTTGTTTGTCCTTTGTAAGTTGCAAGAAGGCTGCACTGTCCTAACACAGGTATCCGCTGCCCTGAGTAACTATTGAGCTGAACATCCGCGGCACGCAACGGAGGGGCGCCCAGTTGTTCGTACGTGGCGTGATTGAGCAATGAAACTGCAGCTCCGGTATCGAGCTGGAATGGGATCACTTTGCCTTCAAAGTCTAAGTCCACAAAAAGTTTATTGTCCTGCTGATGACAAGAACGACGTTCACGTGCAATTTGAACGGATACAGGTACAGAAGCACTTGCGACTGTATGGGATTTCCGGCGACGTCGACGCACACTTTTTGTGGGACGAACACAGTCACTGTTAGATAAAGGGGCACAGGACGGGGCGGAATGAACTACATGAATGTCCATGGGCGAAGGTCCACGAGCCAGAGTGTCCTCGGTTCGATTACGGCGCGAAGCAAAGGGCCGGGAATTGTTGTGATTGTCCGATCTAAGCCTTTTCTGGCAAACACTTTGAACATGTCCTTTCTTATGACAGTAAAAGCAAATAGCTTGGCGGGACGGGCAATTTTCACGCGAATGTCTAGTTGCACACCGCGGGCATGATTTTAGAACTTCATTTGCTTGCTTACGCGGCGCACGTGTGTGCGAGCTAGGCTGCTGCTGCGCTGACGGGCGCGAGGGCCGCCTAGCGTCCCGTGCAGCGGGCCCGGCGGGCCGGTTAATGTGACACACTGCTGGCGAAGTTTCAAATGAGTCCTGAGCAAAGTCAAGTGTGTCTTGCCTGTCCAATATGTCTATCACTTGTTGAAGGGAGGGATTAACTAGTTTCAAAATCTGTTCCCGTATGCGAACATCAGAAACGTTCTGTGCAATTGCATCACGCACCATAGTATCTGAATAAGGGAGGCCACATTCACACTGAAATTCACAATCCCTAGTAAGTCCTTGCAATGTCGCAACCCACTCCCTATTAGTCTGACCGGCCGTACGTTTTGTACGAAAGAACGTATACCATTTGGCAACGACATTTACTGTTTCCTTGAAATAGGCATCTAACGCCGACAAAATTTCTTCGTAGGACAGAGTTGCTACGTCGCGTCGGGGAAACAATTTCACTATCACATGGTAGGTGCACACACCGACACAAGAAAGCAAAAACGGCTGCCGCTCATTACCTTGAATTCTGTAGGCGGCGAGATGAAAGCCGAACTGGCGGGACCATTCCGGCCAGGACTCGTGGGTTGAATCAAAATAACGGAAGGGCGGTGCAACGGCGTGTTGTGGCTGCGGTAGCGATGAAGCGGCGGCTGCCGCATCGTGTTGCAGCACACGTTGACCCTGGACGAGCTGTCCAAGGGCATCCAATAACGCCTGCGTCTGCTGATTCTGCAAGCGAAAAAATTCGGACAGTACATCCGGAGATTGTGGCGAAGCCATGACACAAGCAATTCAGAGCAAAGCAAGGGAAAAACGAACAATCCTTCAATCCTAGTCGCCAATGTTGTGGACTGACAAGAGCAGCCAGTCCACAATGAAGTAGCCGATAGGGCACGCGTCAACTCACGCCGTCTTGAGTTAAATCTGAAACAGGATATGTGGTAAAAGATATAAAGAAAAGAACGGAGCTTCTCATATACTTATCTTTAATTTCTTCTTGTACATCTATATGGTGAACACAAGTGAGACTCTCTCCAGATATGGATAACTGCGCCTTGCTAGGTCGTCCGTACCACTGGGGCCGAGTTCTAGTCAGTCTCTCGAGACCTGCCATGTGGTGGCGCTCGGTCTGCGATAACACAGTGGCGACACGCGGGTCCGACATGTACTAGAGGACCGCGGCCGATTTAAGCTACCACCTAGCAAGTGTGGTGTCTGACGGTGACACCACATTTACAGGCTGAGACACAAAACCATAAAAACGGGTGAAATCAGCAGAAGAAATCAGTCGTGAGTTCCAAAGTGCTACCACCAATCCATCTAGCACAATGACTCTGCGTAGTGAGTTAAAAAGGATGGGGTACAATGGTACAGCAGCTCATAAGCCACACATTTCTGTGGTCAGCGCTGACCGACTCTTGAGGTGGTGTAAAGACCGATGCCACTGGATGGAATGTAGTGGCATAAGCTGGCGCCAGCACGCCATGCGGCAAAGAGGTCGCGAGAAGATCTATAGAGGCCAACGACCGGCTCACAGGAAACGCACCGCCAACGCCCTCTCGGCCGCCGGTATTCAGACCGCGGCTGCGGACTGGAGGACCAGTCTGTGGCACCGACTGAGTTCGAGCCTGGCATCCAGGAGTCGTCGAGTTGGAGTCGCAGTCACAGCCTCTAGCTGAGAATCAGGCAACTCATAGAGACTGGAACAGTGTACATAGCGGACTTGTACTTCACCACCACTGAGGCTAATGTGGACTATTACAGAGAGCTTGTACCACAACGACTATCTTAAGCAATTTTCTATTCTTACGAAAAATGAACCCAGTTATTATATGTGTGCAGTTTGTGATACAGAAAGAAGATACTGGCCACCAAACAACATCCTCTCCTTGTTACCCATGGTGCAGCTCTACAGAGACAATGAGACGACATGAAATAGAAGATGACTGGAAACGAATGATTTTGAATGATTGAACGACCCCACACCGTGCTGCAATCCCACGGAAGACTTTGGGTTTGGGATATACTTAGAGAACATTAACTGCCGTCAGGTGTAGTGCTAAGAGCGAAGTATGGGGCTGGTAGTGTTACGATATGAGGATGTTTTTCGTGTTTACCATGTGATCCCCTTAATACGCTTAAGAAAACGCTAAATGCGAAAGTAAATTCGGAAGTATATGAACTCGTTTTACAGCGCTGTGTCCAGAGATGAAGGTTGTTCTGTTACTACGCCAATGCACCTTGTCACAAAGCAGCCTCTTTGAGGCAATGGTTTGTGGACAATAACATTACTGAAATGCCCTGTCATGCCCGACTTGAATCCAGCGAAACACCTTTGGGATGAGTTAGAACCTTCGCTCCAGCCCCCAGCGTTCAACATTACTGCCTTCTCTGGTCTCGACTCTCGTGGAAGAACGGGCTGCCAATCAGACATCTGACAGAGAGTGTCCCTAGCACAGTTCATGCTGTCATAAAGGCGAATGGTGGACACACTCCACATAAACGTATACTAATAGGTGTCCAGATAGTTTTGATCACATAGTGTATGCATAAAATGAAAGGAGAGAAGGAAGCCACAGCAAGAGGAGCCAGAAGAGCTAATTTTCAGACAGTCGCCAAAGGAGCTAACTTAACTGTTTTACGACGATCCATTTTTGAAAAAACAGGAAAAAAAACAAAGAAAGAAAGCCTGTGCCATGAACACCCAGCAATCGCTGGTGAAGAGCGCCTCAGTCCGAGGGCATCGTTCCGTGTGATGTACTAACTCGTTTCTGATCTTGCACCAACCACGCAGAGAAACACTTTCCGTGGGAGGTTTGCATTCACAGACTTTGTAGCGTTCTCCCCTGGAAGAGCACTTCCCTTACCACAAGGGCTGCTCGCTCTACAGCTTAGACAGACTGCACCTCGGTCACCACCGAGTTATCTGGGCTATAGCTGCGAAGCGCGAGGCTGCGGGCGCGGTTTCTTCGTGGCTGAGAAAGCTGGCTGCGGTTGATTCGATTGTTCTTGCCCATTCTCGTAACAGACCGTAGGCCGTGCGCAGAACGCGGAATCGTACTTTACCGAGTACTTTCAGGACTGTTTTACGGTTTGTGATACGTCCTGTTGTTCGGTAGAAACAACTGGTGTGTTTTCAGAGTGACGACTTTCACTCAACGCACATTCTTTGAACCTGTGGGTAATACTGTGAATTGAAAGAACAGTTTTAACTCACAACAGACCAGTTGTTTGTTTACAGTATTTAATTTAATAATGCTTAAGAGAGACTACAATGGAATTAATCTGACTTACTTTAACTTGAAACAACAATTGTCGGTTGGATGAGGCCGCTTGTTACTTTCCTGGTTGCTGATAGCGAAGTGTCCTCAGGAAAAACCAATCGTCAATTCTGCTTGATGGCGACAAGAGTAGTATTCCGACCAACAAAACTAAAGCCGTAGACGCTTTAGAAGAACAATATATTCTTTTGTAGCGCATGTCCTGCACTGATGCAAATTTCATCTGGCTGGTTGCCTATCGTGGTATTTACATGGAAGTAACACACTGCGCGAAATTCGAAAAAGTTTGCAATGAAGAATGGAGATCACTATGATTTTGAGTTTGGTGCAAATTACGTAATATGTTGCTGTATATGAAATTTAGCTAACATATAGAATTTATACTTGGATGTTGAGGTTTCTGTCACCAAGCTTGAGAAAATCGATCTGATGCAGCACAACATTCCTCATATTTCATAAACGGTTTGAGATATCGAAATGAGATTTTGGAGAGTATTTTACCATATGATTATTATGCAAAAATACATTATATACCGTGTTAATCCACTAACTGGAGGCTGTTTCAATGAAAGAAGGTAATTTTTAGGGGCCATTAATAGCTGGTGAACGAGAAATGCTATTGGTGTAGGAAGAACATAAGTGAAGACAGTACACGTTTATTTTGTACCGAGGATGTGTTTATTTAATAAGCTACTGACCTCACTTTTCCTCAGTTCCTCACCTAACAAAATTAATAAATCACCTTTCCAGAATTCTCTCGCAGCTGCGTCTGCGCAACATGTTAGAGAGGTGACACCGCTGTCTATTGGCAAAAGAAGGAAATCTTAATGTCGCAACAAGAGAAATATGTAGGCTATACTCAAAATTCGCCACTCAGACGCTTCTCTGAAAGTTACAAATGATTAACAAGCCAAGCGAAAACATATCATTACAATTTCAGGAGAATTCTTTTTAGATGCTAATCAAAGCAGAGGTGACAGATCTTTTTAAATGGTCACCTTGCACGTATGGGCTTGGAGGGGCTCCACTCTCCCCACATCTGTCGACTGCGCATCTACAGGCTACGGCATTTTGCTTCTGCCTCATCAGGTCCAGTTACATTTCCACTAGTCAACGATTTTCAGCATAACGTGCAGTCCATTGGTTGAATCTCTGAATCTTTCTGATTACTGTTAAATAGCTACAGGGCATTAATCATTGAGTGTGGAGCGCTGTAAGTTGAACCCTTTGCCACGTGTTAACGCGAGGTCGGCAACCCTTGTCAATATAATTTTGTTACAGTGGTAGTGCATTTAATTGATCTTTGCCCGCCAATAGACACTTCCTTTTTAATCTGCGACACAGTGCGTGAGGTAACGTGTCTCGCGCGTTACGAGCGCGTGGTTGCCGGTCGCAGCCTCCACTGGGAATTCGCGCGATGGTGCGACCTCTCCGAGGACGAGACTGACGAAGGAATGTTACACCTTCTTTCTTTACATGTCTAACTTTTTCTTTCTTGAAGTAGTCTTTTATTATTCTTGTGAAGTTTGTTCGATGGAGAAGATACGAAAGGACTTCAAAAACTAAGTTACACATTACCGTCGCATGACAAACAATATTTATTCTCAGTGTTGCACTACTAGTGGAAGTGACGCAGATACCTGACACTTCTTTTCAACATAGTCCCCAAGTCTCTGCCAGCAACAGTTGTAAAGTTCTATCAGTCGTTCAGTTCCTCGAAGATAGAAAACCGCTCCTTGGTCGCGGAGCTATTCGACAACCACTGTGTGAACGTTCTCGCTGTCGGAAATCTGCGATTTCTGTGTATCAGTTGCTCGGTTGCCTGGACATTACTGTCTGTGGTCGATATCGATGGCTACACATCCCAGTGAGAATCACCCAAGATTGTGGGGTCTTGGTCAAATTTTAGGTACCATTTCACTACGGTTGGACATAACGTTGGATTTATTTCACATACCGCCAGAATTCAGCGATGAATCTGAAATTTAGACGTTTTGCCTCAATAATCTTACCGTAACGCGCACTTCAACTTTGGACTGCGTTTCTGGCTGCCATGTCATTTCACTCTAACACTATTATACATCTTTAACAGTACCGAAGCAGAGCTGTGCCTGCAGGAATCGTGGAACATGTACCCTCCTCTGACAGCGAAAAACTCTTGTACCACAATTGTCTAAGCGTGGGACGACATACACTATGTGATCAGAAGATCAGGACACCCCCAGAAACATAAGTTTTTCACGTTAGCTGCATTGTGCTACCACCTACTGCCAGGTACTACATATCAGAGACCTCAGTACTCATTCGACATAATGAGAGAATAGAATGGGGCGTTCCGTGAAACTTACGCACTTCGAACGTGGTGACAGGGTGTCACTTGTGTCATACGTCTGCACGCGAGATTTCCACACTCCTAAAAATCCCTAGGTCCACTGTTTCCGATGTGATAGTGAAGTGGAAACGTGAAGGGGCACGTACAGCACAAAAGCGTACAGGCCGACCTCGTCTGTTGTCTGACAGAGACTGCCGACAGTTGAAGAGGGGCGTAATGTGTAATAGGCAGACATCTATCCAGACCATAACACAGGAATTCCAAACTGCTTCAGGATCCACTGCAAGTACTGTGATAGGAGGGAGGTGAGAAAACTTGTATTTCATGGTCGAGCGGCTGCTCATAAGCCACAAATCACGCCGGTAAATGCGAAACAACGCCTCTCTTGGTGTAAGGAGCGTAAACATTGGACGACTGAACAGTGGAAAAACGTTGTGTGGAGTGACGAATCACGGTGCACAATGTGGCGATCCGATGGCAGGGTGTGGGAATGGCGAATGGCCGGTGAACGTCATCTGCCAACTTGTGTAGCGCCAACAGTAAAATTCGGAGGCGGTGGTGTTATGGTGTGGTCGTGTGTTTCATGGGGGGAGCTTGCACCCCTTGTTGTTTTGCGTGGCACTATCACAGTACAGGCATACACTGATGTTTTACGCACTTTCTTGCTTCCCACTGTTGAAGAGCAATTCGGGGATGGCGACTCCATCTTTCAACACGATCGAGCACCTATTGTGATCTTCAAGCATCACATTAGTCGGAGGGTGATGTTTGAAGTGGTCACTGCAGCAAGTAGATATCTACTAATACTAGTATTGCTGGCACTATCGCAGCACAGGCGTACATTGATGTTTTAAGCACCTTCTTGCTTTCCACTGTTGAAGAGCAATTCGGGGATAGCGATTGCACCTTTCAACACGATCGAGCACCTGTTCATAATGCACGGCCTGTGGCGGGATGGTTACACGACAATAACACCCCTGTAATGGTCTGGCCTGCACAGAGTCCTGACCTGAATCCTATGGAACACCTTTGGGATGTGTAGGAACGCCGACTTCGTGTCAGGCCTCACCGATCGACATCGATACCTTTCCTCAGTGCAGCACTCCGTGGAGAATGTACTGCCATTCCCCAAAAAACCTTCCAGCGCCTGTTTGATCGTATGCCTGCGAGAGTGGAAACTATCATCAAGGCTGAAGGTGGGCCAACACCATATTGAATTCCAGCATTATCGATGGAGGGCGCCACGAACATGTATGTTATTTCCAGCTAGGTGTCCGGATACTTTTAATCACATAGTGTATTAAACTTACCTTTCAAGACCTCTCATACAAGTGTACGCTTGCTCATCAAAAATATCCGAACACCAATTAGTGGACAATAACATGAGGTATGTCCACCCTTTGCCTCTATAACAGCTTGAACTCTGCTGAGGACACTTTCAGTGAGGTGTCTGAATGTCTATGGCGGAATGGCACTCATTTCTTCCTGAAGAGAGAAAGAAAAAGGAAACAGTTGGACGCTGGGGTCTGGAGCGAAGCTGACTTTCTGATTTATCGCAGACGTGTTGGCACTACACATAATGACAGGTAACGTTCTTCAGGCATTCACCAAATCCAAACCCCTCCACCCGATTGAAACGGGGTATCGCGCGATCTATCACTCCAGTTCATCCGCACCAGTCATCCACTGTCCGCTGGCGTCTTTCTTTACAGCACCTCAAGGGTTGCTTAGCATTTTGGAAGTCACGAGTGATTTCTTTCGCTGATTTCTTGCGGTTTCATACCACTGCCCTTTCCAGTAGTCGAGGGTTCCAGTCCATCAGTGCATGAGCTCTGACTGGTCTTGGCGTATCTGTGGTTGTTCTTTCGCATTTCCATTTCAGTCACATCACCAACAGTCGACTTCAGCAGTTTCAGAAGGGCTGAAATGTCCCTGTTGGATCCGTTACTTAGGTGACATCCAATGAATAGTCTACATTCGAAGACACTGAGCTCTGTTGACCGTCTCACTCTGCTGTTACTGCTTTTCTACTGACAACACTATACTCCCGGTCTCATTTTGTACTGGCCGCTGTACATTACATAAGGCTGTAGAGATAAATTTGATCAGATAATGTATACTTTGTTCCGGATGAAGGCAAAACTGGAGGAGGGTGGTAGAATAGACGACGCCCAGTAGATTATTCGATATGTGTCACTTACCAGGAGTCCAGTACAACGTGGGAAGAGGAAATAGTGGGCTATGACTGAGAAATGGTTGAAGACCTTCAGTGGGATGTTTTGTGTTGTGTGTGACTTCACAAATGAAGCCTCATAGGAAGGAGAGATTTCCGAACTCCTGCGTTGCCGTACTGATTAAAGTTTCCCGTGATTTTACCAAAATGACGTGTCAAGTTACTGTATATGTCCATCTTTTTAGTGCTGGTCGCGGGAATCAGCTGTTCGATAGAGGATATCAAATTAAACGCCTTTCAGCCGTCAATTTTCGACCTTATTTCATTAGGCAACCAGTTTCAGCGCTTTATTACGCCATCTTCAGGCCCCTGTCCGACGTGTAGGAATAATCCGCCTTGCTTGTGATCGAAGCGGGGGCCAGCAATACTAGTATTAGTAGATATCTACTTGCTGCAGTGACCAAACATCACCCTCCGACTAATGTGATGTTTGAAGATCACAACAGGTGCTCGATCGTGTTGAGAGATGGAGTCGCCATCCCCGAATTGCTCTTCAACAGTGGGAAGCAAGAAAGTGCTTAAAACATCAGTGTATGCCTGTACTGTGATAGTGCCACGCAAAACAACAGGGGGTGCAAGCTCCCCCCATGAAACACACGACCACACCATAACACCACCGCCTCCGAATTTTACTGTTGGCACTACACAAGTTGGCAGATGACGTTCACCGGCCATTCGCCATTCCCACACCATGCCATCGGATCGCCACATTGTGCACCGTGATTCGTCACTCCACACAACGTTTTTCCACTGTTCAGTCGTCCAATGTTTACGCTCCTTACACCAAGAGAGGCGTTGTTTCGCATTTACCGGCGTGATTTGTGGCTTATGAGCAGCCGCTCGACCATGAAATACAAGTTTTCTCACCTCCCTCCTATCACAGTACTTGCATTGGATCCTGAAGCAGTTTGGAATTCCTGTGTTATGGTCTGGATAGATGTCTGCCTATTACACATTACGACCCTCTTCAACTGTCGGCAGTCCCTGTCAGACAACAGACGAGGTCGGCCTGTACGCTTTTGTGCTGTACGTGCCCCTCCACGTTTCCACTTCACTATCACATCGGAAACAGTGGACCTAGGGATTTTTAGGAGTGTGGAAATCTCGTTTGCAGACGTATGACACAAGTGACACACGATCACCTGAAGTCCGTAAGTTCCGTGGAGCGCCCCATTCTGCTCTCTCACGATGTCTAATGACTACTGAGGTCGCTGATATGGAGTACCTGGCAGTAGGTGGGAGCACAATGCACCTAATATGAAGAACGGGTCCGGATACTTGCGATCACAAAGTGTAGTAGTTTCACATTTCACTTTCTGTCCAAAACTTCAGTACATGCGTGTTATTATAAGAGAAACGAATTTTCTTGCTCTGATCTATCGTTAATGTGAGAATGAGAAGTATAATTTTTGATTACTTCCTTGAATTGTGGATTCTGACGAAATGTCGTTGTTCTCGAGATTTATTCTGCAACATGTTCATTTTCTAGAATATGCACCTGCCACAAGAGTGGAGAAAGATGTAACTCTCAGAGGCAAGGATACAAGGCTAGGAATTTCGTGGGTCCTCTTTCTAGGATATATCTGCGAAAGATACAAGTTGATCTAAATAAAGCAAGTTTCATAACTTACGGATTTGCAGAAGACGCCACATCGCATACAACTGACTCAACTGGTAGGTTTACAAAGTAGCTAGCATATAAGCGTCCATTTATATCGATATTGTAGACGTTGCTCATGTCTTTTCGTCCATGAGATCAAAAACACAGTACACAATGGCGTCCGGACGGTTCCAATGGATTTGGAACATGCTTGTGGTTGCTGAAAGTGTGCTGGCATCGATGAGGAGCCTGTCTTCACGTACACGGTTGCCATGTAAAACGCTTGTTGCTGTTGTGCTTGCCCTGAATTGCACTTCTGGAATATGGATCCTTGTCAACTGTTACAAGGTGTTCATGTACTCAGTCGCAAACATTATATCGGGAAAAGAACTGACTTAGGGACCTTTGTTTATTAGGCATACACTACTGGCCATTAAAATTGCTACACTAAGAAGAAATGCAGATGATAAACGGGTATTCATTGGACAAATATATTATACTAGAACTGACATGTGATTACATTTTCACGCAATTTGGGTGCATAGATCCTGAGAAATCAGTACCCAGAACAACCACCTCTGGCCGTAATAACGGCCTTGATACGCCTGGGCATTGAGTCAGAGCTTGGATGGCGTGTACAGGTACAGCTGTCCATGCATCTTCAACACCATACCATAGTTCATCAAGAGTTGTGACTGGCGTATTGTGACGAGCCAGTTGCTCGGCCACCATTGACAAGACGTTTTCAGTTGGTGAGAGATCTGGAGAATGTGCTGGCCAGGGCAGCAGTCGAACATTTTCTGTATCCAGAAAGGCCCGTCCAGGACCTGCAACATGCGGTCGTGCATTATCCTGCTGAAATGTAGGGTTTCGCAGGGATCGAATGAATGGTAGAGCCACGGGTCGTAACACATCTGAAATGTAACGTCCACTGTTCAAAGTGCCGTCAATGCGAACAAGAGGTGACCGAGACGTGTAACCAATGTCACCCCATATCATCACGCCAGGTGCTACGCCAGTATGGCGATGGCGAATACACGCTTCCAATGTGCGTTCACCGCGATGTCGCCAAACACGGATGCGACCATCATGACCCTGTAAACAGAACCTGGATTCATCCGAAAAAATGACGTTTTGCCATTCGTGGACCCAGGTTCGTCGTCGAGTGCACCAGCGCAGGCGCTCCTGTCTGTGATGCAGCGTCAAGAGTAACCGCAGCCATGCTCTCCGAACTGATAGTCCATGCTGCTGCAAAGGTCGTCGAACTGTTCGTGCAGTTGGTTGTTGTCTTGGAAACGTCTCCATCTGTTGACTCAGGGATCCAGATGTGGCTGCACTACCA
This sequence comes from Schistocerca nitens, assembly GCF_023898315.1. Taxonomy (NCBI): domain Eukaryota; kingdom Metazoa; phylum Arthropoda; class Insecta; order Orthoptera; family Acrididae; genus Schistocerca; species Schistocerca nitens. The sequence continues at coordinate 662,966,397 of NC_064619.1, forward strand.
GTTACAGCCATGCGGATAAGATGCCTGTCATCTTGACTGCTAGTGATACGAGGCCGTTGGGATCCAGCACTGCGTTCCGTATTACCGTCCTGAATTCATCGATTCCATATTCTGCTAACAGTCATTGTATTTCGACCAACGCGAGCAGCAATGTCGCGATACGATAAACCACAATCGCGATAGGCTACAATCCGACCTTTATCAAAATCGGAAACGTGATGGTACGCATTTCTCCTCCTTACAGGAGGCATCACATCAATGTTTCGCCAGGCAACGCCGGTCAACTGCTGTTTGTGTATGAGAAATCGGTTGGGAACTTTCCTCGTGTCAGCACGCTGTAGGTGTCTCCACCAGCACCAACCTTGTGTGAATGCTCTGAAAAACTAATCATTTGCATATCACAGCATCTTCCTGTCTGTTAAATTTCGCGTCTGTGGCACGTCATCTTCATGGTATAGCAATTTTAATGGCCAGTAGTGTACTTGGTTGTTCAATTGTCCTCTCCTACCCCTTCCGTTCGTACCTATAATAGTCAAGCACTCTGTTTAAAAATGACGTAGTGGGCAACATCGCAAGCCTCGTCAGATTTTTCGGTTGAGGATCGACGGTGCGAACAGCCAGATTGAGGTGGTCCCACAGATTTTCGGTTGGGTTAAAGTCCGGGTAGTTTGGTGACCAGGTGAGTACGGTAAACTCACCCTGGTGCTCTTTGAACCCCGCATGTGCGCTGGGAGCTGTGTGACACATTGTATTGTCCTGTTGACAGACGCTTACGTGACAAGGGAAAAACAAATTGCACGTCTTGGTGGACATTGTCCACAAGTTAGATGGATGCTTGTGTTGATCCAGTGTGCCGTCCAGAAAGACGAGATCACCCAGGGAATGCCACGAAAACATTTCTAAGAGCGTACCGCTCCCTCCTCCATTTTGGACACTTCCGACAATTGTTGCGGGGTCTTTTCGTTCAGACGTTTCACGCCGTACGCGCCAAGTGCCGTCTGTCCGTTGGAGCTTAAAACGTGATTTATCTGAAAAGACCACCTGTCGCCATTTAGAGGACGTCCAGTTCCAGCCCTCGTAGCCGACGAAGAGCAGCCAGCATGGTTGCATGGACAGGCGCCCACTGCGGAGGCGCACAAGCGACAACGTTCGCTGCAGAGTCGTTGAGGAGACACTGTTGGTAGCGTCTCGGTTCATTTGGCGGTCATTTGCTCAACAGTTGCACGTCTATTCGCCCGTGCACATCTACACAGTCATCGTTCACCCCCGTCACCTATAGCCTGTGCTGCACCACAGTTGCCTCCGTGACGATTTTGGATAGCGCCATTTTGCTATGCATGTAATATTTTTTTTTGTACATGGCTGCACGTTCAGAGACCGTGAATAGTTACAACTGAAAGAAAAACAGCCGTCGGTCACTATTTTTAACAGATTAACCTGGTTTCAACACTGCTAGGAGTATCTTCCTCAGAATTTAAGTCAAAGAATGGTCTATATTCTATAACATGGTCACAGAATTATGACTAAAAACGTATGATAGGGTATAAGTACGGAATCATCGTGACAGACTGGCAGTACTTACATGTCATTTATAATATAATAAATATGCCAAAATGGCACTGGTCACAAAGATATTTAAGATAACGAAAACTGTGATGGCGAGCCACTAAGGACTGCTCGTTACTTGCGTAGTGCAGGTTGCAAAACGAACACCACGCAAGTAACGAGCAGCCCTTAGTGGCTCGCCATCACAGTTTTCGTTATCTTAAATATCTTTGTGACCAATGCCATTTTGGCATATTTATTATTTTATATGTTTCAAATGGCTCTGAGCACTATGGGACTTAACATCTATGGTCATCAGTCCCCTAGAACTTAGAACTACTGAAACCTAACTAACCTAAGGACATCACACACAACACCCAGCCATCACGAGGCAGAGAAAATCCCTGACCCCGCCGGGAATCGAACCCGGGAACCCGGGCGTGGGAAGCGAGAACGCTACCGCACGACCACGAGATGCGGGCTATTATTTTATAAATGACATGTCAGTACTGCCACTCTGTCACGATGATTCCGTACTTATACCCTATCATACGTTTTTAGTCATAATTCTGTGACCATGTTATAGAATATAGACGATTCTTTGATTTAAATTCTGAGGAAGATACTCCTAGCAGTGATGAAACCAGGTTGATTTGTTAAAAATAGTGACCGACGGCTGTTTTTCTTTCAAATGCACGTAATACTTTAACGACGGCGGCAAGTTAACAGTTTACAAAGTTAGCCGCTTCGGAAATGCTTCCACTTTTGATCCGAAAGCCAACGATCAAGCGCTTTTGGACGTCAGGTAATTCGCTTCGTTTCCGCATAACGACAACGACTGCAGTGTCTTCGGCCTCTTCCTGATGTCCATTATATACCCTCCACGGCTAGTGCTGCCACCTGCCATCTATGTGTGGTTACTGCACATTGGCGTCGAACGTAGGCTGTGTTCACACTAACATGACTGTACAGGGTATACGTCTGAGAGGCCTTGAACAGTACCTCACGAAATATAAAAACTGATCTGCACACCAGAGAGTCGCCTTTGGCAGGAACTTGGAACACGCCAAGCATTGACGAAAGTGCTCAACTGTGCGGGTTTTTTTCTTTTGTTTCCCAGTTTGGAAAATGGTAGTTAAGTCAGTTAATTGCGAGTGATTGCTTATACAGTCATACACAATTTGAAGGTAGTCAGAAAGTTTTTATTATCACCTCGAAAAAATGAAATTATGTGATTATTTGTTTGTTTATTTGGAGTTAAATAGCTCGAGACGTGGTGTACTATGAAACTCCCACGCCAGAGTACCGTAACACGCCAGTAGAGGAGTTGAAATCCCCGGCTCGTTTAATGAAAGCTGCATTTTTTTTTCCAAGTTGCATTATGACTTCTAGGGCGTGCCAACTTATTACTTTACGCAGGCCGTAGTGCTCCTCACAGGCCTCTTAGCCAGTATCCACGGCCACCACCCCGCAGCTAATTATGTTACGCAGTTGAGGCCACGGGGACTGTTGCTTACGCATTACCACATGGAAGTGGGGCTGAATGCAGTTCTTTGGTGTTATCTTTTATTTACTTACAGCAATTAGACTTATCTTTTAGCGAAAAATACACGAATTTTGGAAATCGGAAATTATAAATTTATGGCATAATTTAAGAAGGGAATGAAAAGAAGACAGAAAAGAGTGAATATAGATATCCTTTCGCCGACGCCACGCAAGGAACGGGACTTGGTATTGAACTTAAAGTCCAGCATCCCCGTGTTGTGCTATCCATTTTACCCCATTAACATCACTCCTCAGGAAAACTCGATTTGTTCGGTCCATGCGGATCTAATCTAATATATGTTGCTGTTATTTGTTTACGTGCTGTGTGAGTTAATATCCGTTAGGTTATATAACAACAACTACTACTTCCAGGTTAGTAAACAAATTTTGCGTGGCTTTAGAAAAATATCCTGCCTCGATGTAATCTAATTAAGTTATATACAGATCTTACGTGGCTGTAGGAGAAATAAGAAGCCCAACTAATTTAATTATTACTACTGTAAGAACATATTTGTATTATGAAACTAGTTTCTTTGAGTTGCGTAATTGTTAATCTTGTGTATATTGTGTAATATTTGGTTCATCCAGTTTTTCGTTTTTTTTTTTTTTTTTTCTCGGCTGTTCTCGTTAGTGTTACGTATATTACACTACTAGCCATTAAAATTGCTACACCACGAATATGACGTGCTACAGACGCGAAATTTAACCGACAGGAAGAAGATGGTGTGATATGCAAATGATTAGCTTCTCAGAGCATTCACACAAGGTTGGCGCCGGTGGCAACACCTACAACGTGCTGACATGAGGAAAGTTCCAACCGATTTCTCATACACAAACAGCAGTTGACCGGCGTTGCCTGGTGAAACGTTGTTGTGATGCCTCGTGTAAGGAGGAGAAATGCCTACCATCACGTTTCCGACTTTGATGAAGGTAGGATTGTAGTCTATCGCGATTGCGGTTCATCGTATCGCGACATTGCTGCTCGCATTCGTCGATATCCAATGACTGTTAGCAGAATATGGAATCGGTGGGTTCAGGTGGGTAATACGGAACGCCGTGCTGGATCCCAACGTCCTCGTATCACTAGCAGTCGAGATGTCAGGCATCTTATCCGCATGGCTGTAACGGATCGTGCAGCCACGTCTCGATCCCTGAGTCAACAGATCGGGACGTTTCCAAGACAACAACCATCTACACGAACAGTTCGACGACGTTTGCAGCAGCATGGACTATCAGCTCGGAGACCATGGCTGCGGTTACCCTTGACGCTGCTTCACTGACAGGAGCACCTGCGATGGTGTACTCTACGACGAACCTGGGTGCACGAATGGCAAAACGTCATTTTTCCGAATGAATACAGGTTCTGTTTACATTATCATGATGGTCGCATCCGTATCACCCGGCGTATCACCCGGCGCGATGGTATGGGGTGCCGTTGGTTACACGTCTCGGTCACCTCTTGTTCGCAATGCTGGCACTTTGAACGGTGGACGTTACATTTCAGATGTGTTACGACCCGTGGCTCTACTCTTCATTCGATCCCTCCAAAATCCTACATTTCAGCAGGATAATGCACGACAGCATGTTGCAGGTCCTGTACGGGCCTTTCTGGATACAGAAAATGTTCGACTTTTGCCCTCTCCAGCACATTCTCCAGATCTTTCACCAACTGAAAACGTCTGGTCAATGGTGGCCGAGCAACTGGCTCGTCACAATACGCCAGTCACTACTCTTGATGAACTGTGGTATCGAGTTGAAGCTGCATGGGCAGCTGTACCTGTACACGCCATCCAAGTTCTGTTTGACTCAATGCCTAGGCGTATCAAGGTCGTTATTAAGGCCAGAGGTGGTTGTTCTGGGTACTGATTTCTCAGGATCTATGCACCCAAATTGCGTGAAAATGTAATCACATGTCAGTTCTAGTGTAATATATTTGTCCAATGAATACCCGTTTGTCATCTGCATTTCTTTTTGGTGTAGCAATTTTAATGGCCAGTAGTGTATGTACAGCCCAAATATACTTGTCTTCTTCAAATGTGGCCCTGGTAAGCTAAAAGGTTAGACACCCCTGACATAATGTAAATTCCGTTATGTGTTGTATGTTCTTACTTAAGTGCATGTATCTAATGCACTTCAAAAGGAAGTGTTCTGGGGAACCCGGACGGCAGTGGGATACCAACCTGTCTATCGCCGGTTTAATAAAGTGGAATATCGAGCGACAATTCATTTTCTGGTTTCGGGTGCGAATAGAATCGAAACAACTCACGGTTAGTCGCTGGAAGCGTACGCCACCAAACCACAATCGTATGACACATTGGTAAGCCGGAGCACGCTCTTCTTGTGTGGTCCAACAACTCTGAATGACGAAGAACGAAGTGGTAGACCATTTCTGTGTGAAAACAGAGGATAGCGATAGCAGTGGACTCTATGGGGCTCGAAGACATAATCGGAGTGACAATGGAGAAAGCGAAAAATCAGTCACGGACCAGCTTTCAACGCCTTAACGTTTGAAACAAGCGTCTGCTCACGATCCGAGGCAGCATCGGTGATGTTGCAGACTTGTCAGACCTATCCAGGTAACGTTTTCGCCCGGAACAGGACCCACTCATCCCGCGGTCACAAAAATGGGAGCCGCTCCTGAGATCTCGAGGGCTCGCAAGAGGATCAGACTCATTCCTTCCGGTTGAGGCAGGTAGACGTATCTTTCGCGGCTGGTGACGGCCCTTCAGCGCATCGGGCAATGTAGTCCGAGTGTGTGGCCAGACGGTGGAACAGTTAACTTTCTCGTGCGGGCTTCTTCTGACCAGAAAACAGCGCTTTTCTCGGCCCAGTCTTCTGTCTAAACTTCATCTACATTGCAGTCAAGCAAAGTTTTCTAGCATGCGGGGTGCGACTAATTTCAATTTGAATTTCCCGCCTCACCGTCGGAATGTCGCGATTGGCATTCGTGAAAGCCACAGACATCTAGTAAACAGTCAGAACCTCAAAATGGCCGAGATGTTACGGACAAGTGCGGAGTACAACCGAAGAGCCGCGATTATTGAAAGTCTTCGCGCTGGGTGTTCGACCAGTGAAATAGTTCGGTTCTTCGGGTACACGAGATCAACTTTTTACTATATTGTGGCCAGGTATAATGCTTCGGAGAAGTCTGGGGTTCACGCCTTGGGTGTTGTGTCCACTGACGGTGGCATCTGCTGTGTTGGCAGAAGAGTCAACACCGTATTGCTAGAGGAGGCCGAAATGCACGCGTTTAATTACACGCAGACTGGCGTGAGGTCTGGAACAGTTAAAGGAGTTGAGTCTAACAAGAAAAGAACGTAGTTCTTGGAATACTTAACTTTAATCCATAATTGGTGTACATCGCTCTTGACGGTACAGGTTTTATAATTTCAATATTAACTGGTAATGGCGCCTTGCTAGGTCGTAGCAAATGACGTAGCTGAAAGCTATGCTAACTATCGTCTCGGCAAATGAGAGCGTATTTGTCAGTGAACCTTTCCTAGCAAAGTCGGCTGTACAACTGGGGCGAGTGCTAGAACGTCTCTCTAGACCTGCCGTGTGGCGGCGCTCGGTCTGCAATCACTGACAGTGGCGACACGCGGGTCCGACGTATACTAATGGACCTCGGCCGATTTAAAGGCTACCACCTAGCAAGTGTGGTGTCTGGCGGTGACACCACAGTATCATATCACAAAAGAAATTTATCTGCAAGTTTTGACGAATATCTGAAAGCGTGGCATCGGGAGAACAATACGTCTTAGGACGGTGCACCAGCTTATACGAGCCATTTAATGCACAAGTGACTCTCGGATAACGTTGACATGTTCTGATCAAAGGAGTTATGAACCCCGAATAACCCGGATCTGAACCCCATCGATTACTATGTTTGGATAGTGCAAAGAGTTACCAACAAGACGAGGCACCCTAGTGTCACATCTGTACGCACTGCTATCGAAGCAGCATTCGCGAATATGGACAGCTCTGCTTTAAAGAGTGCGTGCCATCGCTTCAGGACAAGACTGGATGCGGTCATTGCGGCTGATGGGGGTTACATCGAGTAATGTTACTTTAGAAAGATACCACTACTTATAAGCAAAACTATTTTCATATTTGTTTGTATTTTGTTTTAATACATTTTCTTTTTTAAAGAAAGTCTCATTTGTCCGGATTTAAGCGCCGATTCCTGTATAGACTTATAGTAGTAGCTGTAAAACTTTATCGCGTTTGTCGTGAATATCGTAAAATGTGACGTGGGCATTTCATTTTTCACTCGACAAGTTCAGTTAAGCATGAAAAGTCCGTAATACAGCTGGATATAAACTAGCACAATAGCAATGAAACACAGAATTTGGCTGAAGTTTCTCCTAGGAACTGCTAGACATAACAAAAGGAGGGTGCCATGAACATATTCTTCAATTTACATTGTAAAATGCGAGGATTACAGCTAAAATCTTTCACATGTCGTGATAGCTTACTGAAAAGGGATGCAGGGGAATATTATACAGCTTTCTGCACAGGAGTGAGACGGGTGTGATGCAAATGCAGATTGAATTTCTGTCCACTATTAATTGAATGAAAGTTGTTAATAACAAACATCATTAAAGAAAATACGTGTACGGAATACAGGTTTGTTTTGTGTTATCCTGGGTACACCACGAGACGACGAACTGATTCACATACCAAATAGTATTTACATAATTAATTTTTTTGAATTTTTAAATATATTTAGAAAATTTCTTCATTTATACCCTGACATGTATATGTACATCTAAAATCACAATTTTTTGCTGTGTAATTTCTGGTCTGATTTTATAGGAAACACATTTCACATACCGTATTGACATTTAGAAATTTTCCCAGCTTTACAATTTCCAATTGCTGTATCATGAATGTAAAGTCTGGACGGGTCATTTCCTTTTTATTGGTTTTTGACGAATTTATTGCGATTTTAGAGTCGAGCTCAATTTGCTTCATCACTTTAAAGAAATCTCTTAAATGTCTGGACTGCAGGACTAGAACTCAATATTATATTCACTGTGGAAACTTTCACGAACATGGCGGTTCATTGTCGATTACAGCTTAGTTCTCCCCACATAGGTGGAGGAAAGAATACATTCTCTTGTTTATGAGTTTCAACTAAGTAATCACTAAACTTTGCAATTTTTCGATACATGCATCGCTGACTTTAAATCCTCAACAAAACAGTCAGCAGCGACATCAGGATCCAGCATCGGCAAACCAAATATATGTCAGAAACGTGCTAATGTAATTTCTTGCGTAATAGTCATGTGCAAGTCCCAGTGTTTGTGTTTTTTGCCATCAGCTCTGGGTTAAATGAAATTTGCATCCTTGGATTCTCGTATCAATCCAGACATCAGTTTTCGCTTTCACTATCCTGTCTTCAAAGTCTGGACACATCATTGACGGTGAATCTTTCAGACCTAGATCATTACATTAATCGATAACAGTTTGAAAGGCACTGATAAATTGGAGTCTTCTTGTCGATCAGTAAATAGAGAGGGAGAGAGCGAGAGAAAAAAAAAGGCATTGGTGCCACGCGGGGTAGCCGTGCGGTCAGTGGCGCTGTGCCACGGTTCGCGCGGCTCCCGCCGTCGGCGGTTCGAGTCTTCCCTCGGGTATGGGTGTGTGTGTTGTCCTTAGCGTAAGTTAGTTTAAGTTAGATTAAGTAGCGTGTAAGCCTAGGGACCGATGACCTCAGCAGTTTGGTCCCATAGGAACTTACCACAAATTCCTAAGCAACCATTGGAACATACATTACTGGCCATTAAAATTGCTACACCACGAAGATGACGTGCTACAGACGCGAAATTTAACCGACAGGAAGAAGAAGATGCTGTGATACGCAAATGATCAGCTTTTCAGAGCATTCACACAAGGTTGGCGCCGGTGGCGACACCTACAACGTGCTGACATCAGGAAAGTTTCCAACCGACTTCTCATACAACAAACAGCAGTTGACCGGCGTTGCCTGGTGAAACTTTGTTGTGATGCCTCGTGTACGGATGAGAACATCATGTTTCCGACTTTGATAAAGGTCGCGTTGTAGTCTATCGCGATTGTGGTTTGTCGTACCGCGACATTGCTGCTCGCGTTGGTCGAGATCCAATGACTGGTAGCAGAATATGGAATCGGTGGGTTCAGGAGGGTAATACGGAACGCCGTGCTGGATCCCAACGGCCTCGTATCACTAGCAGTCGAGATGACAGGCGTCTTATCCGCATGGCTATAACGGATTGTGCAGCCACGTCTCGATCCCTGAGTCAACAGATGGGGACGTTGGCAAGACAACAACCATCTGCACGAACAGTTCGACGACGTTTGCAGCAGCATGGACTATTAGCTCGGAGAGCATGGCTGCGGTTACTCTTGACGCTGCATCACTGACAGGAGCGCCTGCAATGGTGCACTCAACGACGAACCTGGGTGCACGAATCGGAGAACGTCATTTTTTCGGATGAATCCAGGTTCTGTTTAAGCATCATCATGGTCGCATCCGTGTTTGGCAACATCGCGGTGAACGCACATTGGAAGCGTGTATTCGTCATCGCCATACTGGCATATAACCCGGCATGATGGTATGGGGCGCCATTGGTTATACCTCTCGGTCACCTCTTGTTCGCATTGACGACACTTTGATCTGTGGGCGTTACATTTCAGATGAGTTACGACCCGTGGCTCTACCCTCCATTCGATCCCTGCGAAACCCTGCTTTTCAGCAGGATAATGCACGAGCCCATGTTGCAGATCCTGTACGGGACTTTCTGGATACAGAAAATGTTCGACTGCTGCCCTGGCCAGCACATTCTCCAGATCTTTCACCAATTGAAAACGTCTGGTCAATGGTGGCCGAGCAACTGTCTCGTCACAATACGCCAGTCACTACTCTTGATGAACTGTGGTATCGTGTTGAAGCTGCATGGGCAGCTGTACCTGTACACGCCATCCAAGCTCTGTTTGACTCAATGCCCAGTCGTATCAAGGCCGTTATTACGGCCAGAGGTGGTTGTTCTGGGTACTGATTTCTCAGGATCTATGCACCCAAATTGCGTGAAAATGTAATCACATGTCAGTTCTAGTATAATACGTATATATTTTCCAATGAATACCCGTTTATCATCTGCATTTCTTCTTGGTGTAGCAATTTTAATGGCCAGTAGTGTACATCGATTTGCAACATCACCTAGTAAAAAGAAGTTATATTTACGTGAAAGAAATGTGGCTCTTTTATTTCGTTCTTTAAAGAGTCGGTTGCCGGTGATGTTACTTGATCTTTCGGCTCTGGTGTCACTTACCCTTGACGTGTACACGAAGGCGGCAGTAATCCGTCAAGCGCCACAGTGAGGATGTCAGATGACAGTTTTTTGCCGACGCTGTTCGTGCTTGCGGAAGAGTACCGACGGTATCTGAAGCGTTCCGGAGGTCACACAGTTGATGCGGGCGTTACGCAAGACTCGCCCGCGACCTGCTATGCCACCGGACGTGAGAGCGGCCTTTTGTCTGGGATGGCGCTCGCTGTAGGTCGGACGCAGCTGACCAAACCGCTCGTGCACATTCACTACGCGTCGTCGTGTGAACGGAACTCGGGCCCTGTTGAACACTGCTACACCCTCCAACTTTTGAAGCACCTGCAGTAAGTTCGTTCCCCGGACGACTTCCGACGGAGAAATTGAGAAATGGGTTCCGTACTGTTATCGAGTCTCTTTCTAGAAAGCCACACATTTACACGAGCGTTTTTCTTACCCTGCCTTATAATAGACTGGCCTAATGCAGTACAGTTTTCTTCTACCAGATCACAATGGCTGCAACAACTCTTAAAAAGTCAGAAGACTTCTTGGTTCTCTTACAACGTCAGCTTATGCCCAGTGTATCACGGATTTTATTCGTCTTTCTCTCGGTAGTAGTACACACTCGGTAGTGGGAATTGCTGCTTCGTGAAGCGTTTCCGACAAATCGATGTCCAAAGATTTACGAGTCTGCTTGTCATACGAGAGCGTCAGGCACCAAGCAGCGGCGTTACGCCGGTATTGCGCTATCATATTCCTTTGTCGAAGTTGATATGTCAAATATTTATGCCAAAGAAATTTGATAGCGTAATGGAAAACTTTCTCAAATCTAGGGCCTTGCCGTACATATTGTAAGTAGGCTGTTTAGGTTTTTATGCTGGTAACACCACGTAGCGCTCTATATGAAAATCACTGGCTGTGCTGTGTGCAGTCTGTGGCTGGTTGGCATTGTTGGAACATTCGCTATTGTAGTGTTGGGCAGTTGGATGTGAACAGCGCGTAGCGTTGCGCAGTTGGAGGTGAGCCGCCAGCAGTGGTGGATGTGAGGAGAGAGATGGCGGAGTTTTGAGAGCGGATGATCTGGCCGTGTGTCCATCAGAGACAGTAAATTTGTAAGACTGGATGTCATGAACTGCTATATATTGTAACTTTGAACACTATTAAGGTAAATACATTGTTTGCTCTCTATCAAAATCTTTCATTTGGTAAGTATGCCTATCAGTAGTTAGTGCCTTCAGTAGTTAGAATCTTTTATTTAGCTGGCAGTATTGGCGCTCGCTGTATTGCAGTAGTTCTAATAACAAAGATTTTTGTGACGTAAATGATTCATGAAAGGTATAGGTTATTGTTAGTCAGGGCCATTCTTTTGTAGGGATTATTGAAAGTCAGATTGCATTGCGCTAAAAATATTGTGTGTCATTTTATTGACGATCAGAATAAGTAAAGAGAGAAATGTCTGAGCACGTTCAGTTTTGCTCAGCTGTTTGAAAATCAAATAACGTAAGAGGTTTATCAGCACTGCAATTCTTTAATTTTCTAAGGGGACGTTTCAATTTGATCATAAAACTCGTTCGTCTTCTGTTTACTGCGGTGTGAAATGTAACCGACTGGAGCGCTAGCGTCGCTACAACTATTTGACGTCTCTGTAGTGTGTTTGTAAACACGGCTTCGAAGTTGGTGTGATCCTTCGACTCTTTTTTTTTTCATATAAACTTGCTTGACTATGGCGTTTGGTGAGCAGAGGGCACAGAGTGCATGCTATTAATTGTGTCTTGGGGGGGCAGATGGAATATGGTGCAAGTGACTTCCTGTCCACAATCACAGCTACAGCCATGCACCTCTACATCTGGAAACACCCAGGCAGCTTTTCAGCTTTCTGCTTGTAGTCGCACTCTGAATAATAATAATAAAAAAAAAAAAAAAAAAAAAAACTTTCGTAGCTTTCCATTCTACTTCGTCTATTTTTGAACTCTAGATGCCACAAGTTGAAAAGTGCTTAATCTGTTTCGTACTTCTTATTAATTTTGTAGTTGTTTGATCACTAATTCCATTAATTAAATTATGCATAAATAAAAATAGGTCTTATTGCCCATATAGTGTACTAAGCATTTATTTACCTTCACATATTCTCCCTTCAGTGCATTATAAATAGCTTCACACATAATTCTGGAATTATTTTGGTTAATATTCAGTGTGATATTTAAGTGCAGTGTTGTAAACTAGAGTAACTCTCTCCTGTATCAAGAAATCCCAGTGTCACAGTGTTCCTGTTTTCTGCACATATAGCATTTTTCAAGACAGTATTCTATTTTGTAATATGAGAAGCCACTTTACTGAGCAAATACTGAAATACACTCTCATCCATTCGTAAGTAATTTATGTGTAAGGCTTGACGTCCTCCACTTGCAGCTCTCGTAACAAATTTTGCTGAATGCTTTTATTATCTCGACGTAATACCTATGGCTTCAACCAAGTATGTTTCCTTTTTTTCTTTCAAATACGCAGACAGTGCAATTGTGTGTCGTAGCAACTGCAGCGCAAAATAACAAGTTGTTGTCCGCCATTTTGAAATTTGATGAAAAATATGACGACAGTGTAAATACGCGTTTTTAGCGCCACGTCAAAGATCTCTGTCAATGCAATTTGACGAATATTTGATCACATTTCTTTCTCAAAGAAATATGATAGTGTAATACCGGCCTTCGGACAACCATCTTATAACTCTGGCAGACTACGAGTCATACCAATCTGTGTCAGTCACGTCCTATTCTCGTTTATTTATGTATCATCAAACACTTATATTGTTATAGCGAACTATTGTTCTTCGGAAAGGAATAATAATCATGATGAAAATCATTGTTGTACACTTATGGCGAGATGCAGCATCTGATCAAAAGTATCCGGACCTCTAGTTATGGAATGTGAAACGGGTTGTGTTCACCGTTCGCTTGATTAGCGGCTTGAAGTCTGCTGGGGACATTTCCAGTGATGCGTCTGAATGTCTGTGGAGGACTTTCAGTCCATTATTTCTCAAGAGCCGAAACCAGAAAAGGTAGTGATGTTTTACGCTGAGATCTTCAGCGAAGTCGACATTCTAGCTCATGCTAGTGATGTTCCAGGTCGGAACTCTAGAGAGGCCAGTCCGTTCCAAGAATGTTATTGTCCACAAACCTTTCCCTCATAGTGCTGCCTTATTACAGCGTGCATTGTTACGCTCATACAAACAATCATCGTCTCCGAATTATTCCTCTGCTGTACGCAGTGAACAATGCTGTAAAATGTATGCACATCCTTCAGGCGGCGGTAGTACCGCGTACACAAGGTATAAAAGAGAGGCGCATTGCCGAAGCAGTGATTTGTACTCAAGTGATACAATGTGGGACGTATTGCGAACGTATTCTTTAGAACAGTGCGGCGAAATTTGGTGCTAAAGGTCTGTGGCAGCAGACGACCGACACCAGTGCCTTTGCCAACAACACGACATCATGTTCAGTATCTCTCCTGGGCTCGTGACCACATCAGCTGGACCCTACATGACAGGAACACCGTAACCTGATGAGACGAATCCCGATTACAGTTGGTAAGAGCTGACTGTAGGGCCGCGCGGGATTAGCCGAGCGGTCTAGGGCGCTGCAGTCATGGACTGTGCGGCTGGTCCTGGTGGACGTTCGAATCCTCCCTCGGGCATGGGTGTGCGTGTTTGTCCTTAGGATAACTTAGGTTAGGTAATGTGTAAGCTTAGGGACTGATGACCTTAGCAGTTAAGTCTCATAAGATTACAAACACATTTACACATTTTTAGCTGACTGTAGGGTTCGAGTTTGGCGCAGACCCCACGAAGCCATGGACCCAAGTTGTCAACAAGACACTGTGCAAGCTGGTGGTGGCTCCATAATGGTGTGGACTGTGTTTACATGGGACGGACTGGGTCCTCTGGACCAATTAAACCGATCATTGACAGGAAATGGTAATTTTCGGCTACGTGGAGGCCATTTACAGCCATTCATGGACTTCATGTTCCCAAATAGAGACGGAATTTTTATGGATGGGAGTGCAGCTTATCACTTGGCCGCAGTTCATGGGACATAATCGAGAGCTCTGTTCGTTCAGTTGGTAAGAGCTGATGGTAGGTTTCGAGTGAGCCGCAAGGCCCACAAAGCCAAGTACACCAGTTGTCAAGAAGGCACTGTGCAAGCTGCTGGTGGCTCCATATGATGTGGGCTGTTTTTACATGAAATGGTCTGGGTCCTGTGGCCCAAGTGAACCGATCATTGATTTGAAATGGTTATGATCGGCTTCTTGGAGACCATTTGTAGTCATTCACGGGCTTTATATTGTGGATGACAGCCCGCTATGTCACCGGGGAAGAATTGTTCGCGTTTGGTTTGGAGAACATTACGGGCAATTCGGGCGAATGATTGGGCTACCCAAATCGCCTGACATCAACCGCATCGAGAATTTATGGGACATAATCGAGAAGTCAGTTGTTGTACAAAATCCTGCACTGGCAACACTTTTACTATTACGGACTGCTATGGAGGCAGCATGGCTCAGTATGTCTACAGGGGCTTCCAACGACTTGTTGAGTCCATGCCACATCGAGTCACTGCACGTCGCTGGGCAAAAGGACGTCAGCCACGATATGAGGAGACATACCACGACTCTTGTCACCTCAGTGTATATACCTTTTTAAACTTTATAGTCAGCCAGAATTTTACGAAACAGTCGTACAGTAACTATGTCCATCTACGTTAAGATTTATAGCAGCTGTTTGATATTCTCTAGCAAAGCTTCATAGTAAACATTGAGAAAGATCTTATGTTCTCTGAAATACATAATTATCGCTCTTCCACTGTTAAAATTAATAACTCCACGATGAAATTTGCGTCTTTGACTCTTTTCAACTGATACTTAGCGAAAATGTGCTTCAGTACATCTTAAAATTTATAACTCTCAGAAAATGTGTGGGGTCTTGCCCACTCGTCTCATATAGGGTGCCTAAAGGATGCTGTGTTCTCGGAATGCTATACAACAATTCAAGCAAATAACATTAGTAGTTTTATTTCTATGAAGAAGATTCAATACTTAATTTCCATCCGAACAGGCCATGAAGGCCCAAAGGCACCGACCGGCCGCCGTGTCATCCTCAGATCACAGGCGTCACTGCATGCGTATATGGAGGGGCATGTGGTCACCACACCGCTCTCCCAGCCGTATGTCGGTTTACGAGACCGGAGCCGCTACCTCTCAATCAAGTAGCTCCTCAGTTCGCCCCACAAGGGCTGAGTGCACCCCGCTTGCCAACAGCTATCGGCACACCGGATGGTCACCCATACAAGTGCTAGCCCAGCCCAACAGCGTTTAACTACGGTGATCTGCCGGGAACCGGTAATACTTAATTTGAATGTACAAAAAGTTGTCGCAAACTATAGGCGACATGCAATATAATTGCAAGTCCATGGCTGTCTGCAATGTTCCTGCAAGTTGAAACACAGTTCGTGGATCACTACCATCTGATCTCGTAGCTCTCTCTGCTAGGCCGTGCCGATACTGTCCGCTAATGTCTGGCGAGGCTGACAGGAGCGCCGCTTATATTCACTTCTTGCACGTGTCGCTGTCGTGGCGCGGTCCTAATCAGCGCACCATTGGCCGACGTCGTTTCACCGCCTTCTCTGGTCTTGTGTTCTTCGTCTTCGTTCCGGCGCTTGTGGTTACGCCAGAACAAAATGTATACGTGTTGTCTTCACATGGTCCATCTTCAACGGCTGTGTATGTAACTATCTATAACATCGGATATAGACGAAGTGACAATGACAAGTATACATTGTGTGATATTTTAAATTTTCACAAGTGCTAAAGCACTAAATTTTTCGCAGTGTTCCACTTCAAAGCAGCCAAATGCCAAAGTTGCAATCGTTTATTCGTCATGAGGTTGGAGCTCATTGCTGTGACCATGTGTGCTTACAAATTTGATCTGTTTGTAGATAGGTTTCGCCAACATTTCTTCTTTGTACTCACACATGCATACGGTATCATATTCAGTTGTTCGCCATCTTGTTTTCGTAGCTTGTGAATAGTGACACAGTGCAGTTTCGCAGTGGAGATAATGGGGAAATCTGGAAAAGTAAGGGGAAACACACACACACACACACACACACACACACACACACACACACACACACACACACACAGCCACACAAAATCTTTCACACAGAGTGAAATAATCTTAACCACAACAGTCTAACATTCCCAGCCGTAAATTTTCCATGTAACCGAATTTCTACATTAAGTTCTCTATGGTTGCAGATGACAAACTGCCGGCCGCGGTGGCCGTGCGGTTCTGGCGCTGCAGTCCGGAACCGCGGGGCTGCTACGGTCGCAGGTTCGAATCCTGCCTCGGGCATGGGTGTGTGTGATGTCCTTAGGTTAGTTAGGTTCAAGTAGTTCTAAGTTCTAGGGGACTTATGACCTAAGATGTTGAGTCCCATAGTGCTCAGAGCCATTTGAACCACTTTTTTAGATGACAAACTGTGAAACAAACACGCCAAACAACAGCTTGTGTTTACAAGGTTTCTAGAAAAAAATTGGTTTGTTTCTAAATTTGTGAATATTTTTCTTAAAAACTGAAATTCTGTGTGTATAAATACTAAAGACCAGCTTCCCTGTTATGTATTAGAAAGAAAATTACAAAAAGGCCGGCCAAGTGCGAATCGGATTTGCGCACTGAGGGCTCCATACGAACTGATTATCCGTCCTGGGAATCAAGAATCTCAAAAATATTTGCCTATTATCGATATAGATACTGGCAAGATATCGGCCCTGGGAATTTCAAGACTGCATCAAAATGTCTAAGTAATTCCTCAGAATAGCTCGGACATACAAAAAGAAGCGATCAGGGGATTTCAGTTTACGTATGTAGTCAGAGAAGATTTAATAAAATATTTTTTTATTCACTTATTAAAACATGATAACATTTCACATTTTATGTTTGCATGGAGTAATGTTCGTCTGCTATGCTTTTGACGGAATGCAATGTATGTTCTAATGGCAAAAAAGATATTTAGATATTTTTTATGTGTTATAATTACAATTGAACAATTTTCGGATTTTTTCCTTGTACTGTGAAACCTTGCAACTTCAGGAATTTCATAATTCTAGGTCAATGGGAAGTACGCTATAGGTTTTGATGAGTGAGTTTTCGAGTTTCAAAACATGTGACATAAATGGTCGAATATCTTCATTGCATTGACTTACAAGCTTGAAATTTTTACAGCACCAAGGGATTATAGACTTTAGTTTGTGACATAAATTTGAGCTTGATACGCCAAACCGTTCCAGAGAAAAAGATGCCTTAACAGACGGATAGATAGACAGACGGGTAAAAAAATAAAAAAATGTTTTCCCTCGTGTGCTATAATTACAAATTAAGAATTTTCGGATTTTTTTCTTTTACTTGTACGTGAAATCTTGATGATTGCCAGATTTCGTGATTCTATGTCAACGGGAAGTACAGGTTTTGAGGAGTGACTTTTAGAGTATCGAAATATGTGACATACGTGGCCGAGTAGTTTGATTCCATTGACTTAGAAGCTTAAAATTTTTACATGATCAAGGGTCCACACAGATTAGTGTGTGACACAGATTTTAACGCGGTGAGTCCATCCGTTGCTGAGAGAAAAGAGTTCTCAACAGTCGAATAGACAGACAGACGGACGGACAGACAACAAAGCTGTCGTATAAGGGTTCCGTTTTTAGAGACTGTAGCACGGAACCCTAAAAACCTACTGATGATACTAATTTCAACGAAACATGTGGGAGTAAAAAGAAGCAAAAACTGTATTTGCTGAGGGCGGAACAAATCGAAATGCAATATTTTACTTCGTAAATATCTCATGTTAACTGAATCTTCCGTCTGTTCTTGGTAGAACAACATTATAATAAATGAAAAGCACCGGTCTGCTTTTGTTATACAGTATTACTTTTTTGTGTTAACCGGTACTAATTTTATTTTATTTTATTTGTTTTGTTTATGAATAGAAACTGTTATATGGGCATGCTGTTTCTATTTTGTGTTAATGTTTTTCCTGTCTACTACATTTTTTATTTATTTACTGTTAAATTTTTTACTTTTTCATTACATTACCATCACACTGTCAAAGATGTTATTTACTGTACGTTTCTGCTTCAATTTAGACGTGTAACTTCTCTTCCAATTTGGGTTACAACTTCTTTGGCGACAATACTCAGTAAATGTCTGAAGATGGCCTTGGAAGCCGAAACCGGTTAACACAATAAAAGAAATACTGTAGAACAAAAGCAAACTGATGCTTTTCATTTATCATAAATATATCATCTTAACAAACGAAGGCGACAAAGACGTCTTTGAAAAAGATTTATATGGCTGTGAATTGCACTCAAAAGTTAAAGTGCTCTTTTTATTTTACTTCAGGGATGACGTTCCTGACAAACAGAAAAATACATCGCTCTGAAGAAATGAGATGCAAATGATTATTGGAGAAAATCGAGAATAGATATCTGTAAAGACAGCAGTTATATCAGAGCACAAGGGTACAGGGACTCTGGCGAGAAATGTACAAGACAGCGTGCTGTGAATGATTCCTCCGACTGACATAGCTACGTAGCAGGTGAAAATTACGTACGCAAATTGACGTGTCTTGAAGACGTGCGGCTTAGCGAAAGTTGTCAGCAGCACGTGAATGACATAGATCAACAATCCATTTTCTTCCATTGTTAGTGCCAACATTTTGTGCGCGTCCTGGTAGAGAGCAGTAATATGAACCAAGTTTTGTTTTTGCTATGTTGGCACATGCACAGTAACGTCAGCCCTACGGCGACCTCTAGATGAAATGGATATCGAACTGCTGCTGTCAGGGCCTGCCGGCCATATTCTCCGTATTTTGTTTCTTTCGTACGTACAACATGGCGACCGTGGGGTATTACTAGATCGCAAAATAACAACAACAAAAACTAAAACAATAATAGGGCAAGATCGAGTAAGACTACGCATCTGGTAAGAGTTCGCAGTGGCATTTTCACTACTTTGGCAACACTATCGACAGCGAAAAATTAGGTAAAGTTATTGCTTCTATAGCGACACCGTCACATCTAATCTTGAAGAACTCCGCCAGATTTATTGTTTGTAGCAGGTAAATATAATTTCTTGTTTCAAATTACGAAAACTTTAAGTTGAATATCGTACGCAGTAAGCACTATCTACATCTACATGGATACTCTGCATATCACATTTAAGTGCCTGGCAGAGTGTTCATCGAATCACCTTCACAATTCTCTATTATTCCAATCTCGTATAGCGCGCGGAAAGAACGAACCCCTGTATCTTTCCGTATGAGCTCTGATTTCCCTTATTTTATCGTGTTGATTGTTTCTCCCTATGTAGGTCGGTGCCAACAAGATATTTTCGCATTCGGAGGAGAGTTAGTGACTGGACTTCCGTGAGGAGATACCGTCGCAACGAAAAACGCCTTTCTTTTAATGATGTCCAGCCCAAATCCTGTATCATTCCAGTGACACTCTCTCCCATATTTCCCGATAATACAATACGTGCTGCCCTTCTTTGAACTTTTTCGATGTACTCAGTCCTATCTGGTAAGGATCCCACACCGCGCAGCAGTATTCTAGAAGCGGACGGACAAGCGTGGTGTAGGCAGTCTCCTTAGTAGATCTGTTACATTTTCCAAGTGTCCTGCCAAAAAAACGCAGTCTTTGGTTAGCCTTCCACATAACGTTTTCTATGTGTTCCTTCCAATTTAAGTTGTTCGTAACTGTAATACCTAGGTATTTAGTTGAATTTATGGCTTTTAAGACTGACGGCTTTATGGCTTTTAGACTGAATTTAGCACTGGAGGGCAGCGTGGAGGGTAAAAATCGTAGAGGGAGACCAAGAGATCAAAACACTAAGTAGATTCAGAAGGATGTAGGTTGCAGTAGGTACTGGGACATGAAGAAGCTTGCACAGGATAGAGTAGCATGGAGAGCTGCATCAAACCAGTCTCAGGACTGAAGACCACAACAACAACAACAACATCGTCTAACCTAAGTTTAACGAATTCCTTTTAGCACTCATGTGGATGACCTCACACTTTTCGTTATTTGGGGTCAACTGCCAATTTTCGCACCATTCAGATATCTTTTCTAAATCGTTTTGCAATTAGTTTTGATCTTCTGATGACTTTATTAACCGATGAATGACAGCGTCATCTGCAAACAACCTAAGACGGCTGCTCGAATTGTCTCCCAAATCGTTTATATTGATAAGGAACAGCAAAGGGCCTACAACACTACCTTGGGGAACGCCAGAAATCGCTTCTGTTTTACTCGATGACTTCCCGTCAATTACTACGAACTGTGATCTCTCTGACAGAAAATCACAAATCCAGTCACATAACTGAGACGATATTCCATAAGCACGCAGTTTCTCTACAAGCCGTTTGTTTGGTACAGTGTCAAAAACCTTCGAAATCCAAAAATACGGAATCGATCTGAAATCCCTTGTCAATAGCACTCAACGCTTCATGTGAATAAAGAGCTAGTTGTGTTTCACAGGAACGATGTTTTCTAAACCCATGTTGACTGTTTGTCAATAGACAGTTTTCTTCTAGGTAATTCATAATGTCTGAACACAATATATGTTCCAAAATCCTGCTGCCAACGACATGGGCCTGTAATCTAGTTGATTACTCCTACTACCTTTCTTGAAAATTGGTGTGACCTGTGCAACTTTCCAGTCTTTGGGTACGGATCTTTCGTCGATCGAACGGTTGTATATGATTGTTAAATATGGAGCTAATGCATCAGCACACTCCGAAAGGAACGTAATTGGTATACGGTCTGTACCAGAAGACTTGCCTTTATTAAGTGATTTAAGTTGCTTAACTACTCCGAGGATATTTACTTCTACGTTACTCATGTTGGCAGCTGTTCTTGATTCGAATTCTGGAATTTTTACTTCGTCTTCTTTTGTGAAGGCATTTCGGAAGGCTGTGTTTAATAACTCTGCTTTGGCAGTACTGTCTTCGATAGTATCTCCTTTGCTATCGCTCAGAGAAGACATTGATTGTTTCCTGCCACTAACATACTTCACTTACGACCAGAATCTCTTTTGATTTTCTGCCAGGTTTCGAGACAAAGTTTCGTTGTGGGAACTGTTATACGCGTTTCGCATCGAAGTCCGCGCAAAATTTCGATTTTCTGTAAAATATCGCCAATCTGGTGGATTTTGCCTCTGTTTAAATTTGGTATGTTTGTTTCGTTGTTTCTGCAACGGTGTTCTAATCCGTTTTGTGCACCAAGGAGGATCAGCTCCGTCGTTTATTAATTTATTTGGTATAAATCTCTCAATTGCTGCCGACATTATTTCTTTGAATACAAGCCACATCTGGTCTATACTTATATTATTAATTTGGAATGAGTGGAGATTGTCTCTGAGGAAGGCGTCAAGTGAATTTTTATCTGCTTTTTTGAATAGGTATATTTTTCGCTTATTTTTCGAGGATTTGGGGATTACAGTATTCAGTCTTGGTACGACAACCCTGTGTTCACTAATCCCTGAATCGGTTTTGATGCTGTTTATTAACTCAGGATTATTTGTTGTTTTGAGGTCAAGTGTGTTTTCACAACCGTTTACTATTCACGTGGGCCGGCCGGGGTGGCCGAGCGGTTATAGGCGCTACAGTCTGGAACCGCGCGACCGCTACGGTCGCAGGTTCGAATCCTGCTTCGGGCATGGATGTGTGTGATGTTCTTAGGTTAGTTAGGTTTATGTAGTTCTAAGTTCTAGGGGACTGATGACCTTAGATGTTAAGTCCCATAGTGCTCAGAGCCAATTGAACTATTCACGTGGGCTCATGAACTAACTGCTCGAAATAATTTTCAGAGAATGCGTTTAGCACAATTTCGGATGATATTTTGTGCGTACCTCCGGAATTAAAAATGTATTTTCGCCAAAATATCGAGGGTAAATTAAAGTCACCACCAACTATTATCGTATGAGTCGGCTACGTGTTTGAAATCAAACTCAAGTTTTCTTTGAAGCTTTCAGCAACTGCATCATCTGAACTGGGAGGTCGGAAAAGGACCCAATTATTATTTTATTCCGGTTCCCAACAATGACCTCTGTCCAAACTAACTCACAGGAAGTATCTACTTCAATTTCGCGACAAGTTAAACTACTTTTAACAGCAACAAACATGCCACCGCCAACCGTGTTCAGCGTATCATTTCGGAACACCGTTAGGTTCTCCGTGAAAATTTCGGTTGAGCTTATATCCGGCTTCAGCCAGCTTTCAGAGCCTATAACGATTTAAGCATCAGTGCTTTCTATTAACTCTTGGAGCTCTGGTACTTTCCCAACACAACTACGACAATTTACAATTGTTATACCACTGCTTCCTGTATCTACGTGTGTTAGGCCAGCACCCTTTGTGACTGAAGCCCTTCTTGTGTTTTCGCGAGGCCCTCTAACCTAAAAAACCGCCCAGTCCACGCCACACAGCCCCTGCAACCCGTGTAGCCACCTCCCGCCTGTACTGGACACCTGACCTATTCAGCAGAACCCGAAACCCAACCACCCTTTGGCGCAAGTCGAGGAATCTGCAGCCTACACGGTCGCAGAACCGTCTGATCCTCTGATTCAGACCCTCCACTCGGCACTGTAGCAGAGGACCGCAATCGGTCCTTCGAGTATACTGCAAATGGTCAGCTGTGCTTTCATCTTGCAAGCAAGACTGGCAGCCTTTACCACTTCTGTTAGCCGATCGAAACCAGAGAGGATCTCTTCTGATCCAAAGTGACACACGTCATTGGTATCGACGTGACCAACCACCTGCAGTTGGCTGCACCCTGTGCTCTTGATGGCATCCTTCTCTTCTATGATCCCCATTCATTTTAAAGGCTTGTAATGGTAGATCGATGAACTGCCTCATTATGTAGAAACAACCACTGGACCTTTGAACTTCTCTTATAGCACAAACAAATAGTGAAAGACAAACAAGGATGACGCCACGATTCTGCCGCACTGAGAAAAGACGTGACGACCGAAAAATGACACACCGCAGTGCCAAATGACATCTCGCGTTGTACTGAGAACTTCGGACAATGGTCGGAAAGTAGCCAGACTAGGGCATTATTAACTCACGCATAGGCTGTCGTTAGTTGAACAACACCAGCGGCTGCATTTGAAGTGGAGCTGTGACTGAGAAGACAGGACTGCTGATGAAGGGCGCCTCATTCTGTTCGACGTGGTGCCATTTTTCAATAGAACAACGCTCACGCTCATCGAACCATGACATATGCCTGTGTGAACTGTCCGTGTGAAGGTGTGGTGCTCTCATGATCAGCTAGATCCCCGGATCTGTACCTGTTAGATCGTGTATGGGACCAGCTCGTGCATCAACTCTGTCCCAGCGCCAGTATCCAGGTTATAAAGGAACAGTAACAACAGTTGTGGGGTGGCCTGCCTCAGGAGAGGATATAAAGGCTTAATAACAGCCCTTCTCATCGAATCAGTGCAGGCATCCAGGCCAGAGGGGGTCAAATGTCATACTGGTAAGTGAGGTTTCACGTTCTTTGCAAATTTGACTCAATTTTATAGTTACTGAAATAACATCACATGTGCCCTATCAACCAGTGAAGTTTCCGTTTCGTTTCCTCCTCTCTTTCTGGGCACTTCAAAATTTTTGCCAGGCGGTGAGTGTGTGAGAGCCAACAGTTTTGCTGTCGTCGTAACACTGGTTCCCGTCAGATCACCGAAGTTAAGCACTGTCGAGCTTGGCTAGCACTCGAATGGTTTACCGTCCGGGTCTGCGGAGTGCTGCTGACAAGCGGGGTGCACTCAGCCATTGTGAGGCCAATTGAGGAGCTCCCTGATTGAGGAGTAGCAACTGAGAATAGCCAGGAGAATGGTGTCCTGACCACCCTCCATATCTGCACCCGATGATGCCTAAGTGCTAAGGATGACAAGGCGGCCGGTCAGTACTATCGGGCCTTCACTGCCTGTTCGGACGCTGTTTGTTTTTAGTATGTGTTTAGGAGCGCAGTTGCTGCTGACAATAGGAAGTAACCCACTCCATATTTGTGGACATTAGGGAGTTCGTACAGACTTGACCGTACCGATCTTTGTGGTACTAGTCAGCTCGTCAGCGCACCTAAAGATGACGCGAAGTCTGGTCGCCAAAATGTTGTGCCTGCTGGACACGATGAACCACGCAGCATATCCATGGACTTTCGATCAATTAATTGCTCGGGAGTACCACCGACGTTTGTGTCATTGCCCGTAACCGCATGATTTATCGTCTAACGACTTCTTTTCCTTCACTTTGAAAGGTGGCTACACTGAGTCACAGCGCCAGAGATTGCGCCAAAGATTATTATTCCGCCGCCTCCACTGATGCAGTAGTAGTTCAGTGGTTGCCGTGGGCAGTACTTGTTGAGAGGATGTCGAGAGCAGTACTAGTTCAGAGGATGTCGTGTGCAGTTGTTGTTCTGTTGGGCGCGAGAGTAGATGCTGTTCGGTTGGTGTAATGTATAGATGGAAGATGTTGCAATGATCACAGTGTATTTTTGTCAATATACACTCCTGGAAATTGAAATAAGAACACCGTGAATTCATTGTCCCAGGAAGGGGAAACTTTATTGACACATTCCTGGGGTCAGATACATCACATGATCACACTGACAGAACCACAGGCACATAGACACAGGCAACAGAGCATGCACAATGTCGGCACTAGTACAGTGTATATCCACCTTTCGCAGCAATGCAGGCTGCTATTCTCCCATGGAGACGATCGTAGAGATGCTGGATGTAGTCCTGTGGAACGGCTTGTCATGCCATTTCCACCTGGCGCCTCAGTTGGACCAGCGTTCGTGCCGGACGTGCAGACCGCGTGAGACGACGCTTCATCCAGTCCCAAACATGCTCAATGTGGGACAGATCCGGAGATCTTGCTGGCCAGGGTAGTTGACTTACACCTTCTAGAGCACGTTGGGTGGCACGGGATACATGCGGACGTGCATTGTCCTGTTGGAACAGCAAGTTCCCTTGCCGGTCTAGGAATGGTAGAACGATGGGTTCGATGACGGTTTGGATGTACCGTGCACTATTCAGTGTCCCCTCGACGATCACCAGTGGTGTACGGCCAGTGTAGGAGATCGCTCCCCACACCATGATGCCGGGTGTTGGCCCTGTGTGCCTCGGTCGTATGCAGTCCTGATTGTGGCGCTCACCTGCACGGCGCCAAACACGCATACGACCATCATTGGCACCAAGGCAGAAGCGACTCTCATCGCTGAAGACGACACGTCTCCATTCGTCCCTCCATTCACGCCTGTCGCGACACCACTGGAGGCGGGCTGCACGATGTTGGGGCGTGAGCGGAAGACGGCCTAACGGTGTGCGGGACCGTAGCCCAGCTTCATGGAGACGGTTGCGAATGGTCCTCGCCGATACCCCAGGAGCAACAGTGTCCCTAATTTGCTGGGAAGTGGCGGTGCGGTCCCCTACGGCACTGCGTAGGATCCTACGGTCTTGGCGTGCATCCGTGCGTCGCTGCGGTCCGGTCCCAGGTCGACGGGCACGTGCACCTTCCGCCGACCACTGGCGACAACATCGATGTACTGTGGAGACCTCACGCCCCACGTGTTGAGCAATTCGGCGGTACGTCCACCCGGCCTCCCGCATGCCCACTATACGCCCTCGCTCAAAGTCCGTCAACTGCACATACGGTTCACGTCCACGCTGTCGCGGCATGCTACCAGTGTTAAAGACTGCGATGGAGCTCCGTATGCCACGGCAAACTGGCTGACACTGACGGCGGCGGTGCACAAATGCTGCGCAGCTAGCGCCATTCGACGGCCAACACCGCGGGTCCTGGTGTGTCCGCTGTGCCGTGCGTGTGATCATTGCTTGTACAGCCCTCTCGCAGTGTCCGGAGCAAGTATGGTGGGTCTGACACACCGGTGTCAATGTGTTCTTTTTTCCATTTCCAGGAGTGTATATGGAGGTAACAAAAAAAAAATTATTTCACATTTCCTTAAAGACAATGCCTCTTGGTCACAGGTTCAGTCAACAAAGCATCTGGCTCGTGTTCATGTATTAGACTTATAATTCTGGTTTCTATGTGCAATTATACTATTTCTGGTTTTTCAATTAGTTCATTGTAAATGGTGTTTAAAATTTCTTGTCGTATTGAGGAAGAACCGTGCCAGATACATGTACGTTGAATCACACTACCACACACAGAACAGTTACACTTGTGCTTTGTTGTTTCGTAGCTTTTATAGTTGCAGGGGACTTAATTAATCAATTGTGTTAACGGAAATTTCCTTTTATTCTTTATTGTTATTTTATGCAGTCAGATTGCGTACTAATATTAGTCAGGGCCAACCGGTTACGAGACTTCGTAACCGGACACACAGATACTAAAATTATTGCATTTTAATGAAGCCCCCATGCAACTTCTAATAAACCAACAATGCGTGAGCAACGATTTTCATGACTTTAACAAGATGTTAAATTGATTTACTGTCTACAAGTTTTGTGCACTAGTCTAGCTGTTGTTGCTATTTTGTTACAGTTTTACGGCCTGTCAATATAAGTGTTACTATATTTGTGCGACCAGATGTCTGGTTTGTGCTGAGACATTGTGACACACTTTTATGAGCGCTTTTGGCAGAAGCTGGTGACTTTCCTTTCTTCAGAGGGTCGAGTGTATATGAGAAATGTGACATTCGTGGTTGTGAAATGTAGTGTTGTATTTCTGTTGTTGTGAAAAATTCTAGGAAAGGAAAGGGTGTATATGAATACATACACGTCTTATGCCTGTAAAATAATCCATGGGAATCACTACATATTGATTGCACGGGTGGGTGCCCACGCAACCTTGCTTCATGAGGAACTGTGCAGTGGTTTGGAGTTTTACTCAGAATATTATCGCACATTCGTGTTGATGATGAACTGTTTATCAACGCTTTCTTAGCCGGTCAAATTCTGGCACTTTTTTCCAAATTTGGACATGAACTGATAACTTCTGCATGTGTGTCTCTGTTATATGGAACATGGAAAATTACACTTCGACAAAATCATAATGAGTCAAGAAACTCATGATATCTCTCTGGTTTTCAGCATTCCGCTGCAGGGAAAGGTAAATATATAAAACATGCGTTTTTTTTCCTCGTAAAGCGATGACGGCAACAACATCCATATCACTAAACGCCTACAACTCTCATCCGGTCACCCACACAAGTTGCAGATTCCTATCTAACAGCTTCCAGGGGCAACAAAAACTTGATTTTTATTATTTAATATAATTATTGACTAAATTTGAAAATTTAAATTGTTGTTATTACGTAGCTATCGCTGCTATTTTGTTAAAGTTTTATCTTGTTTCGATATAAGTTTTACTGTGTATGTGTGACTGCGTGACTTGTTTTTACTAACACCTTTTGACCCACTTTTATACAGGTTGTACATGAAGTCCGGGAACACTTTCAGTTATTTATTGCACAAGAAATAAACATTGTACAGATGTCATACATATTTCATTTTGAAGAGAAACTCTGAAAGATTTTTTTTACAAACATTCGAGATGCGAACCATGAGTGACCCGGCACATGGCAATACGATAATCGAATTCTTGCCATACCGTTCCAGCATGCCATCGTCGACTGTGGCAGTCGCTTCCCGTATTCTCTCCCGGAGCTCTGGTACATCACGTGGTAGAGGCTGTAACTACTCCAGATCTTCAATGTGTCCCCACAGAAAAGAGTCACACGGAGTGAGATCTGGTGATCGGGGAGCCATTTCATGAAACAGCTGTCCCCTTCTGTAGCACGGCCGATCCATCGATGCGGCAGCTCCGTGTTCAGGGACCCACGAACTTCACGATGATAATGGGGTGGAGCCCCACCCTGCCGAAAGATGAACGGAGAGTCCGATTGCATTTGAGGCATCAGCCATTGCTGCAGCACGTCCAAGCAGGAATATCCAGTGACAGTGCTCTTGGCGAAGAAGAATGTCCCGTACAGTTTTCGACGTGGCTAGGCACAAAAAAAACATTTGCTTTTGGGGAAACACGCTGAAATTCAGTGCATTCATGTGGATGCTTTGTACCCCAGATTTGACAATTATGCCTGTTTACTTTCCTATTAGTGTGAAAAGTGGTAACTGCGAACAAAACGCAAAACGCTTATCTCGGTCGTCGCCATTGAGCTTCGGCACCAGCTCCAATTTGAATGGTTTCAAAGACAGCTTCTGTCGCAGGTCTTTCGACACTGTCACTGGAGCCATTTCGAGTTCACGGGATGCACGACGCACCGATTTCTCTGGGCTTATTATGAATGTCTCTCGTACACACTCCACATTCACTTCACTCGCAATGGGACGTCCGCTTCTCTTTGCCGGGCACTAGCAAGCCGCCGTAACGAATTTGTTGCGCGAGTGGTAAACGGCTTTCGTTGCTGGTGGCTTCTTACCGTACTTGGTTCTAAACATGCGTTGAACAGCTGTAGCACACTTGTTTTTGTCGAACTCCAACACACAGAAAGCTAGCTCCGCGCTTGAACTCGCCATGTTTGCGACTAGCGCTGACTAACAGCAAATTACCAAACTACGCTGTGGCGGTATACAAGGAAAAAAACCTTTCAGGGTTTCTCTTTAAAATGACATATGTATGATATCTGTACAATGTTTGGTTCTTGTGCAATAAATTATTGAAAGTGTTCCCGAACTTTATGTACATCCTGTATGTGCTTTTGGTAGAAACAGTAGTGTTTGCTGCACTCACCTTAAGATATACAGGGTGAAAAGTATTTAAACCGCCAAACTGTGGGAGGTTGTAGGTGACATCAAAACAAATATTTTTCCCTAATGTCATTTTTTCAAACGGCTCTGAGCACTATGGGACTCAACATCTTAGGTCATAAGTCCCCTAGAACTTAGAACTACTTAAACCTAACTAACCTAAGGACATCACAAACATCCATGCCCGAGGCAGGATTCGATCCTGCGACCGTAGCAGTCCCGCGGTTCCGCACTGCAGCGCCAGAACCGCTAGACCACCGCGGCCGGCTGTCATTTTTTCCTATGAGGATTATTTAAACCGGTGGAAGCCGTATTACGCTCTTCAGTTGTAGGCAACTGCTGTCCACCAGTGTAGTAGTGCATTGTTGAGTTTACTAATGGAGCGATACACCTGGAGTGAGTACACTGATATGGTTGGTGCGTACTACGTAGCGCACCACAATGGACGAGCTGCACAGCGGGTTTATCAGCAACAATATCCTAATCGCCGTATCCCGCATCATACGATCTTTGCTGCTGTGTACCAACATCTGCGTGAGACCGGGTCATTTATCAGATTACCTGGACAGGGACGCCGTCGCACGGTAAGAACGCTCCAATTTGAGGAAGCTGTCTTGCAGCATGTGGAGCGGGATCCTTCAATCAGCACTCGTGCAATTGCACGTAACATGGGGACGAATCAGGCGAATGTAAGAACAGTCCTTCGAGAGCAGTTTTTACGTCCATTTCACTTACAGCGTGCCCACAACCTGGAACCAGTTGATTATCCACCCAGAGCACACTTTTCGCGGTGGTACCTGGAACAGTGCGAAACGTATCCTACATTTCCATCCTCTATGTTATTTACCGATGAAGCAACGTTTGAGCGTGATGGAGTCTTCAACATGCACAATTCGCACGTTTGGAGTGAGGATAACCCACATGCCACAGTTACTAGCGCTCATCAAGTGCGGTTAATTGTTAATGTGCGGGTCGGTGTTGTTGAGGACTGTTTAATTGGGCCGTATCTGCTACCTATGCCATTAAATGGCAGGCACTATTACAATTTTCTCGCCAGAGCATCGCCAGAATTGCTGGAAGACGTCCCGCTCCCTACAAGACATCGCGCCGGCACATTTCAGTCGTCGTGTGCGTCGATTCCTGGACCGACAGTTCCCAGAAACGTGGATTGGCAGAGGTGGTCCTGTACCATGGCCTGCTCGATCCCCAGATATGTCCCCTCTGGGCTTTTTTGTGTGGGGAGAGATACACAACTTTGTTTATGCAACTCCTGTTGCATCAGAAGAGGATCTGATTGCCCAGATAGTAGCAGCAGCAGGAACAATTCAGGACACTCCTGGGGTTTTTGCCCGTGTCAGACAGAACATGATCCGATGGTTCAACCTTTGTTTACGTGTCAATGTAGGTATTTTTGAAAATCTGCTGTAATTGAAATTGGGTTGTGTTAATGTGTTGCCTCTTGGTCATAAAAAAATCCAAAAGTGTTTGTTGATTTAATTAATTTGCTACCAGAGAAATCTTCCTCTACCGGTTTAAATATTCCTCATAGGAAAAAATGACATTAGGGAAAAATATTTGTTTTGGTGTGCCCTACAACCACCCAGAGTTTGTCGGTTTAAATACTTTTCACCCTGTATAGCCTTAAGTTAAAAGTTTCACGCAGTAAGTTGAGCAATAAAGCATAATCTGTTTTGAGGCAGTACGCAATTTATGCAGACTGTATTAATCCATTATTTGAGAATGAGAGCGCTTAGCAACTCCCAACAGACTTTACGCATAATTTAAAACATTTTCAAAACTTTTCCTCACTGGTAATCGTACTAAAAATCAAAGACTAAAAGTTTATCGCTCGCTACACTTTCGCCGTCCATGCACTAAAACTTCAGCGTCTGGTATGAAGTTTTAATTTATTACTTCTTTACTAATAACTCTATTCGCAACACGTTTTGCAGACGGCATGCACATATACCACTGAATGTACCTAAAAATTAGCTTTATGCGCGATACAGTGTGCAGTAAACACGATATCCTAAAGACTGAAATGTGTGAAAAACTAGCATTTCCTAAAATGGAGCTGTTTTATATATGGAAGTTAGAACCTTTAAATGCGGAGGGGTTGCCGGTTGACTATTAAAACTGCTACAGAAGCATTTCTTGGTATCTTCTACATTTTTGAAGAAATGATCTGTTAATTCACCGCTTATTGGTTCACTTCATGTGTAGTTTGCTTAATTTTTTTTTTAATGCAACAGATTTGATATGTGTGTCTTGTGAAGTACAGAAGGCAAGGTTCAATTTGAAATGGCATATCGTGTGTCCATTTATTTCGTCATTGTGAGTTAAAGTCCAATCATTTGTGTGATTTTTTTTTGGGGGTGGGTGTGCGTATAAGGTAGTTTAAAGTACATAGCAGGTTATCAAAAGTAGTTTCAATTGGGTTGAACAGGGATGTAACAAGGGGTCTTATGTATGAGTGTGTCTACATGGAGTCAACCCGGCACTCCGTGTGCTCTTCGCAACATTTTAGAATTTGAATACTGCGCACTGTTGTTTTACAATTACGAGTACGAAATTTTACGATTGGAGGCTAGGCATACTAAGCATGATATGTTAAGAGGAAAGATGAGGTGGGTAATAAAACGCCAGAAAAGTAACAACGTAAGAGCAGGGTTACATTGTTGACCCAAGACAATATGCCCATTGCTTGCTGCAAGACTGAACACTGTCTTGGTGTCGTTGTAGGCACGTGACGTGGGAAGGGAAGATTATAAAGGGAATACAGACAAATGGGAAATCATTCTAGCGGCGATATGAATAGCAAAATTGGAAGTTTGTGGTCAGGTCTATGGGACCAAACTGCTGAGGCCATCGGTCCCTAGGCCTTACTTACTCTAACTTAAACTTACGCCAAGGACAACACACACACCCATGCCCGAGGGAGGATTCGGGCCTGTGACGGAGTGGGGGGGGGGGGGGAGGGGGAGATACGCGAACCGTGGCAAGATGCCTTAGACCACTCGGCTACCCCGGGCGGCTATGGATTGCAAATGGGAAATCCATTGACGTAGCATCTTTAATAAATGGCAGATTGTTAAGCTCCAACGACTGAAAACAAGCATCGCGGAAATGGAGCTGGTCGCTTGCAAGCTTGCTACTGTTGGGGAGTATCTAGGGAAGATGGTTGAAGGACATGTGGTACCGCATGTCGATACCATCCAATGGACGTCATAGAAACGGAGTTGCATTCCATCTGACTCAGATACCGGACTTTCGGGATCTGGGAGACCCAGTCGTGCGCGCCCGTTGAGCCACACCTCCAGCGGCTCCGTACCACCAGCGCCCTCTGCCTGCACAATATAGGAGGGCCGGCAGCAGCCGCTCAGCCCGCTCGTGCTTGGAGCCACTACGCTACGCCACTTTCGTTTGTGTCAAGACAGTGACACTCAACCTAGTTGCTCTTGTAAGAGATGGACTTTGTTTCTTGCTTCAGTATTTGCATTGAGTTTTCGTTAGCTTGGAGAAATACAAGTTAAGCAAATCTTCTGCTCGTTGTGTTAACTTCTTCATCAATCATTTCTGTTGTCGTCCGGCTGTCGGACTGCTCTGCACCCCACCTCTCCTTGCCGTTGTGTATGTACTCGTACACAACAGAACAGTGAAACCAAGAGTAGGCGACAATGTTTTAGACGTCCACGGTTCCTCCAGAACGTGGAGGTGGGAGGCTTGCCCGCTCTGCAAAGCAGGACAGGCGGCGATTTGTGACAGGTCCGACGGCTGAGCACAGTGCTGGTGCAGGCACAGATGTTTTGGAGCACACCATTCAGTGCACATTGTTGATCGTGGGGCTCTGCAGCAGACAAACGTTGAGTGTTCCCGTGTTGATCCGACGACGTCATCAGTTACGATTGCAGTGGGCACAGGATAAACGGGAACGAGAATCAATAGAAACGTGTCAGTTGCCCGAATGAGTCACGTTTCTTGTTACACCATGTCATGTCGGGATACGCCATCATCGAGACAAATGGCTGCTCGAAACATGCAATGCACCACAAAGCCAGATCGGTGGGTACAGTAGTATGTTATTGCGGATGTTATGATGGGCTTACATAGGGACTGTGGTCATAATCTAACGTAGAATGGCAGTTGTGCAGCCGGCCGTTGTAGCCGAGCGGTTCAGGCGCTTTAGTTTGGAACCGCGTGACCGCTACGGTCGCAGGTTAGAATCCTGCCTCGGGCATGGATGTGTGTGCTGTCCTTAGGTTAGTTAGGTTTGAGTAGTTCTAAGTTCTAGGGGACTGATGACCTCAGGTGTTAAGTCCCATAGTGCTCAGAGCCATTTGAACCATTTTTTGCAGCTGTGCGCGACGTGAACGTTATTAGGAGTCACATAAAAACTCTTTATGCTTCATGTTTTTCCCGACGGCAATGCCATCTTCTAACAGGGTGACTGTCAGTCTCAGAAACCTGGAATAACACTACGAATGTTTGAGGAGGATGACAATAAACTCGCGCAGACGTTTTGACCACCGAATTCACCGGGTGGAAAACATCTGCAATGCTATTGGGCGTCAGGTTCACACCCTCAAATCACTGTCCCTAATTTAAGGTTACTGCGCAATCCGTATGTAGGCATCTGATGCCATATCCATCCAGAAATCTACCAAGGGTCTGACTAAACCATGTCACGCTCAATCACTGCATGCATGCAGTGTATGTCTACATTGTGACAGCCTCTGTGGGCTTATTCATTTGTCGACTTACTCTGCAACGTATTGAAGTAGGCTTTGTTGTGTATAAAAGTTAATTCGACATGTAGTTTAGTATCCTGGTGTTTTACTATCCCACTTTTTAGAGTTTCGTACCGCAGTCGGTACAAACGGAACCCTTATGGGATCTCTTCGTAATTCGTCTGTTTCTCTGCCTCTCCGACGTTTCAAAAACCCTTTGCTCAGGGATGGATAGAGATATTAAACTGAAATTTATGTCACGCATTAAGGCCTACTGTCCATGGGCGATGTATAAAGTGAAGCTTCTAACTCGATGAAACCAAAAGATACGGCTGTTTATGTCATATATTTTAATACTCTCAAACTCACTCGTCAAAACCTGTAGGGTACTTCCCGTTAGTCTAGAATCATAAAATTTGCGAAGAAGCAAGGTTTCACACTACATCCAAAACAAAAAATTTGAAAATCGTTAATCTGTAATTATATCACACGAAAAAAAAAACATGACTATTTCTTATCTGCCTGTCTGTCTGTCCGTATGTCTCTTAAGCCTCCTTTTTTCGCAGGAACGGAGAGCAAGCTGAAATTTATGTCGCTGCCTGTGTTGTAATAAATGTAAGCTTCTATGTCACGGAAACTAAAAGATACGGCCATTTATTTCACATTATTTTCATACTTGGAAAGTTACTCATAAAGAAATTATGGGTACTTCCTCTTGATGTAGAATCAATAAATTTGGCGAGAAGAAAGGTTTGACAGTACAAGTAAAGGGAAAAAAATCAGAAAATTATTAATTTGTAATTATATCGCACGAAAAATATTTATTTTGTCATTTTGTTAACCGACTTCAAACTTAAAATTAAAACATTCTAAAGCCTCTTGGAATCCCTGGGATCAATATACTGCTAGTAACAATGTCGATAACAAGCAAAAATCGTCGAGATCCCTGATTCCCGGAATCGATGCATTGTCTATATACATAATTGTGTTTGTGCGGAACCGACAGTGCGCGAGTCCTAGTCGCACCTGTCCAGTTTTTTTTCTTTTCAGTCACATGCTCTGACGATACCTTGGTAATAAGCCGAAACTGATAATGATGGAACTTGTGTTACCTGAGCAGCAGTCTACACTAATAAAATAAACTGCAGTTGTACCAACTGTCTAAGAATAAAATCTTATAAACGTTAGTAGTACTGTTCTGTTTCAGCGGCAGGTCCATTCTTGAGCATCAGTTTTGAAAGGAGACTCCTTATATAATGACGAAAGGCTTCTTCGTGGGAGGACCTTAGGCGCTGGCAAGCGAAGTAAACAGTAATTGGGGTCCGCATGAAATTGGTAGCTGGAGACAACATTGCAATTTCAGTTCTGAGAAGCCTTTTACGCAACTAAAGTTTATGTAACAACTCACCCAGTAAGAACGGACTAGTAACCTAATGTGTAATCTTTTGCAACTATACTCAATTTTTATAACTTCATAAAGCTGTAGTCTCATTTGAGAACAGCTATGTCACTGAGAGGAGCGGCAAGTGGTGGGAGTAAGTTTCAAAAGGAACAATCTGTGGATTAAATGACCCAGTGGACTGCTTCTCAACATTGCTGTACAGAAATCATGTCATTATCTGAAGGGATGAAGAGTACAATCTCTGACTACTCACAAAGGAAACTCCCCATCGCAACCCGCTCAGACTTAATGCTAAGATGACACAGTGGATAGCCTATCAAAAAACGAACACAGATCTAGCATGAGAAGTGTACTGAACCGTGAAGAAAGAAGCAAAATAGAAACAGTGAACGGTCCAAGCCCAAGATGTGCAACATGTAGCGAAATGCTAGAACCACGGCGTCGTGGTTGTGTGGTTATGGTATTGGACGATCAAGCAAAAGACCCGTGTTCATATTTCCTTCGTGCTTCATGTTATTTCACAAATTTATGAACTGTCCGTCCGGTCATTGAAGTGTCTGTTTCTTTCTATAGTCTTGGCAATTGTCGTACTATACATTGGTTACAGAACGTGAGTCATGCGGTAAGAATATATTACCGTCGCAAGTAAATATGATGAATACTGAAAGCAGGCCAGATGCAGCATAGATCTCTCACAGAAATGAAAACAAGAAGTAAACGAGTGTGAACTATGTTACAACAAAGGAATCCAAGAGTCAAAACTTCCAAAACGGAATGCAAGAATAGTAACATGTGGTACTTGTGAAGAACGAATAGGAAGTATGTACGTCAGGTGGTCGTTTCGTTTCACATCGCTGTTGCAAATGGACGTTACACCCAGACGGAGACATAAATTTGAAAACAGCGAACAGACACGTCAGTTACCGGGTCGACAGTTCACAATTTTGTCGAATAAAGGGGGTTACGAGGGAGATTTGAACAGCATCCCCCGCTTCCCAATTCCAACACCGTGACCACATAACAACGACGCCGTAGCTATTCAAATTCACTCGATGTTGCACATTTTGAGCTTGGAGCGTTAACTGTTTTTATTTACCTTCTTTTCTCACAGTTCAGTAGACCTTCTTCCTGTTTTCATGCATGATCTGTTTTCACGTTTTTGACGGGCAATCCACTGGGGCATCTCACCACAAAATCTGAGAGGGGTGCGATGGGGAGTTCCCCTTGTCAGGAGTGTTCAGTTAATAATAACACACCTAAGAAATTCCCTCTATTTTCGTTGTAGTACTTTAGTTTTCGTATTTATATGCCACTCGCTGAACCGTGCACCGGCACACAACGTGCTCCTTTCGAACACCACCAAGGTGGATGATTTGCGGGATAGCGAAGGTGAGGGGGGGGGGGGGGGGGACGGGAAGGTGAGGAGGGGGGGGGGTGCGCTGAG
Organism: Schistocerca nitens; assembly: GCF_023898315.1. Classification (NCBI taxonomy): domain Eukaryota; kingdom Metazoa; phylum Arthropoda; class Insecta; order Orthoptera; family Acrididae; genus Schistocerca; species Schistocerca nitens. The sequence goes on from NC_064619.1 coordinate 663,003,202, forward strand.
CTTAACGTCCGTTCTAGAAACCTATTAAACATTTCATAGGTTCCACGTTGGCCATTTCGCCGTGAAGCACACTGCGTAATGTTGTCACGGAAATCACTTTAAATGTCGTTGTTGTTGTTGTCGTCAGTCAAGGGACTTGTTTGATGCAGCTCTCCATACTACTCTATCCCTCCGAGTAACTACTGCAACCTACATCCTTCTGAATCTGCATAGTGTATTCATCTCTTGGTCTCCCTCTACGTCTTTTACGCCTCACACTTCCCTCCAGTACTAAACTGGTGATTCCTTGATGGTGTCCTACCAAGCGATGCTTTCTTCTATTCAAGCTGTGCCGCAAATTAATCTCCCACTTCTGTTCAGTACCTCCTGATTACTTACGTTATCTACTCATCTACTCTTCAGCATTCGTCTGTAACACCACGTTTCTAAAGCTTCTACTCTCTTCTTGTCTAAACTATTTATCGTCCATGTTTCGTTTCCATACGTAGCTACACTATATAAAAATACTTTCACAAAGGACTTCCTGACTCTCGATGTTAACAAATCCCTCTTCTTCAGAAACGCATTCCTTGCTAAAGCCAGTCTATATTTCATATCCTCTGTATTTCGACCATCATCAGTTATTTTGCTTCCCAGATAGCAAAACTCATCTACTACTTTGTCTCATTTCTTAACCTAATTTTCTCAGCATCACCTGATTTAAATCGACTACGTTCCATTATCCTCGTTTTGCTTTTCCAAGTACTTTGCTGCCTCTGACAGAATTGTCATCTGCAAACCTCAAAGTTTTTCTTTCTTTTCCCTGGGTATTCCAAGTTTTCCTTTTGTTTCCTTTGCTGCTTGCTCAGTATACAGATTGAATAACATCGGGGATAGGCTACAACCCTGTCTCACTCCCTTCTCAGTCACTGCTTCCCTTTCGTGCCCTTTGACTCCTACAACTGCCGTTTGGTTTCAGTACAAATTGTAAATACCCTTCCGCTTCCTGAATTTTACCCCTGCCCCCTTCAAAGAGAGTATTCCAGTCAACATGGTCAAAAGCTTTCTCTAAGTCTACAAATGCTAGAAACGTAGGTTTGGCTTTCCTTAACATATCCTCTAAGATAAGTCGTAGGGTCTGTATTGCCTCGCGTGTTCGAACATTTCTACGGAATGCAAACTGATATTCCCCGAGGTCGGCTTCTACCAGTTTTTCCATTCGTCTGTAAATAATTCTTGATATTATTATTAAACTTATAGTTCGGTAATTTTTACACCTGTCAACACCTGTTTTCTTTGGGATTGAAGTTATTATATTCTTCTTGAAGTCTGAGGGAATTTCGCCTGTCTCATACATCTTGCTCACCAGGTGGAAGAGTTTTGTCAGGGCTGGCTCACCCAAGGCTATCAGTAGTTCTAATGGAATGTTGCCTACTCCCCGGGTCCTTGTTTCGACTTAAGTCTTTCAGCGCTCTGTCACATTCTTTACGCAGTATCATATCTCCCACTTCATCTTCATCTACGTCATTTCCATAATATTACCCTCAAACACATCGTCCTTGTGCAGACCCTGTATATACTCCTTCCACCTTTCTTCTTTCCCTTTTTTGCTTAGGTCCTTGTTTCGACTTAGGTCTTTCAGCGCTCTCTCAAATTCTTTACGCAGTATCATATCTCCCACTTCATCGACGTCCTCTTCCATTTCCATAATATTACCCTCAAACACATCGTCCTTGTGCAGACCCTGTATATACTCCTTCCACCTTTCTTCTTTCCCTTCTTTGCTTAGGAATATTTTTCCATCTGAGCTCTTGATATTTATACCGGTGGTTCTCTTTTCTACAAAGGTTCCTTCAATTTTTCTGTATGCAGTACCTGTCTTACCCATAGTGATATATGCCTCTACATCCTTACATGTGTCCTCTAGCCACCCCTGCTTAGCCATTTTGCCCTTCCTTTCAATGTCATTTATGAGACGCTTATATTCCTTTTCGCCTGCTTCATTTACTGCATTTTAATATTTTCTCCTTTCAATTAAATATATCTTCTGTAACCCAAGGATTTCTACTAGCCCTCGTCTTTTTACTTACTTAATCCTCTGCTGCCTTCACTATTTCATCTTTCAGAACAACCCATTCTTCTTCTGTTGTATTTCTTTCTCCGGTTCTTGTGAATCGTTCCCTAATGCTTTCTCAGAAACTCTGTGCAACCTCTGATTCTTTCAGTTTTTCCGGGTGTCATCTCCTTAAATTCCTACCTTTTTGTAGTTTCTTCAGTCTTACTCTACAGTTCACAACCAATAAATTGTGATCAGAGTCCTCATCTGCACTGCACCTGGAAATGTCTTAGAATTTTGAACCTGGTTCCTAATCTCTGTCTTACCATTATATAATCTGTCTGAAACCTTACGGTGTCTCCAGGCCTCTTCCACGCATACAAACTTCTTACGTGATACTTAAACGAAGTGTTAGCTATGATTTATTTGTGCTCTGTTCAGAATACTACTAGGCAGCTTCCTCTTTCATTCGTCACCCCCAGTCATTATTCACCTGCAACCTATTCTTCCTTTTCCTACTCTCGAATTCCAGTCCCCTATGACTACTAAATTTTCGTCTCCATTAACTATCTGAATAATTACTTTTGTCGCATCATACGTTTCTTCAATCTCTTCATCATCTGCGGAACTAGTTGCATACGTCTAGACACGACTCTGACAGGTGACACGTACGTAAGTATCCTGCTGATCACCTGCACCCATTCACGTCCATTGTGCATTCCGACAGATTTGGGCAATTCCATCAGGACAATGCGACACCTCCCACGTCCAGAATTGCTACAGAGTAGCTCCATTAACAATCTTCTGTGTTTGAACATTTCCGCTGGCCACTAAACTCCATAGACGTGAACATTGTAGAGCATATTTGGGACGCCTTGCAACGTGCTGTTCGGAAGAGATCTCCACCTCCTCGTATGCTTACGGATTTATGAACTCCCCTGCAGGATTCGATGTCACTTCGCTGCAAGAACAGCTCCTACGACGACTAAAGAGAATCTTTCAACGTGACAGAAGTGCAACCTTTTCGTAAACTGCTGCATATTTCAATACTGGGCCATCAACGAGTGTCGGCGTGCGAACCATTCAACGAAACATCATCTAAAGGGTTTTCGAAGCTGAAGGCTGCACTCCAACCCTTGCTGACTGCACGACACAAAGCTTTACTGTTGATGACCGGAAAAATGTTGAGTGTTCGGAAGAGTCTCGTTTCAAATTCTATCGAGCGGATGGACGTGTAAGGGTATGGAGGCAATCTCATAAATCCATGGATCCTGCCCGTCAGCGGTGGATTGTTCAAGCTGGTTGAGGCTCCGTAATGGTGGAGGGCGTGTGCAGTTGGGGTGATACGGTACCCCTGATACATCTAGATACGATTCTGACAGATAACACGTACGTAAGTGTCCTGTCTGATCACGTGCGTCCATTCATGTCCATTGTGTTTTCCGACGGACTTGGGCAATTCCAGCAGGACAATGCGACACCCCACATGTCCAGAATTGCCACAGAGTGGCTCCAGGAACACTGTCCTGAGTTTAAGTAGTTCTCCTGACCACCAAACTTCCCAGACATGAACATTATTGAGCATATCTGGGATGCCTTGCAACGTGTTGTTCAAAAGTGATCTCCACCCCTTTGTACTCTTAGGGATTTATGTACAGCCCAGCAGGATTCATGGTGTTAGTTCCCTCCAGCACTACTTCAGACATTAGGCGATCCAATGGCGCGTCGTGTTGTGGCACTTCTGCGGGGGCCATACACGCCATTAGGCAGCTGTGTCAGTCTCTTCAGCGTATAAGCACAGAGAGGTAGCCTACCTTACAGACGCACTCCCAACTTTACGAGTGTAAAGCAGAAACACTATAAAAAACCGATCCCCAAACAACCTTGCGAGATTGGTGTACTACGCAACTCTCGGTAAATTGTTTACGGCGATGCATAAATCAGGATGGAAGGAAACTGCGGATTGGTGCTGGAGAAGTAAATTTTGGATAATTGCAAATTTGTATTAATGTCAAAACTTTGATAGTAGCAGGGTTAATTAGTGTGCGGAGGATAGCATCGGATGTGTGGTACTTGACGCACTGGATTGAAGTACTGCATTAAGCCGCCCTCTCACCGGAGGTATGGATGCAGATGATCAGACAGGATATTTACGTACGTGTCACCTGTCAGAGTCGTATCTAGACGTATCAGGGGCCCCATATCAATCCAAGTGCAACCGCCGCACACCATTACAGAGCCTCCATCAGCTTGAAAATTTTCCTGCTGACATGCAGGGCTGCGAAAGCCCATATCGATGATGTTTCGTTAAATGATTCGCACGCTGACACTCATTGATGGCCCAGTATTGAAATCTGCAGCAGTTTGCCAGAGGTTTGCGCTTCTGTCACGTCGAACGATTCTCTTCAGTCGTCGTTGGTTCCGTTCTTGCAGGATCTTTTTCCGGCCGCAGAAATGTCGGGGATTTGATGTTATACCGGATTCCTGATACGGCACACTCGTGAAATGTTCGTACGGGAAAATCCCCACCTCATCATTACCTCGGAGATGCTGTGTCCCATCGCTCGTGCGTCGACTGCTACATGTCGTTCATACTCACTTTCAATTGAGATAATGAATAACTTCTACAGGTATTATCTCATACCGTTGTACATCATTACGTAGCTTTCCTCTACCAGCAATCTACTGGTCAAGCCGTCGACGAGTCCAGAGTATTCTTCGCGATCTTCTTCGCTCTTCTGCGAAAATCGCTAACAGACGTAACGCAGGTATTTTAGGCACGTCCGTTTTCGTAAAGAAACTGTGCGGTTTGCGAGCCAAACAAATCTGGCAACGCCCGCTGGAGAGCGCTGGGAGCGCAAATCACGTTAACCAGTTCGTCCCGTGTTTCGACGGCGCTGTCTCTCGTGAGGCTGGATTTCCCGTCCGCGTCGACGTCAAAGCTACCTGTCTCGTCCCCTGTGAGGACGGCTTTACGCATCGTAGTAAGACATGACAAATGTATGTGAATACCTAAGGGACCAAACTGCTGAGGTCATCGGCCCATAGACTTACACACTACTTAAACTAACTTAACCTAACTTATGCTAAGAACAACACACACCCACACACCCACGCCCGAGGGAGGACTCGAACCTCCGGCGGGAGCGGCCGCGCAGTCCGTGACATGGCGCCCTAGACCGCGCGGCTATGATGTGACACGTTTCTGGTTGGTTGATTGATATGGGTGGGGGTGGGAGTGAACCAAACAGCGAGATCATCGGTCCCATCAGATTAGGGAAGAATGGGAAAGAAAGTCGGCCGTGCCCTTTCAAAGAAACCATCTCGGCACTTGCCTGAGGCGATTTAGGGAAATCACGGAAAACCTAAATCAGGATGGCCGGTCGCGGGTCTGAACCGTCGTCCTCCCGAATCGGAGTCCAGTGTGCTAACAACGGCGCCACATCGTTCGGTGACTCGTTGCATTAGCAAAGATGGTATTAGTACCTAGCAGTAGCACAGCACTTGAGCGATCTGATTATGCTATATCATTCATTTACGTCATTACTTCCTCAATATTTCAGTTCACCATTAGACGTTATTCGTGTGCTTACATTTCGTTGCTGATAACTCAGAGCTTGTCCTGATAATGCAGGAGACACATGATGTGGGCGAGTGTTCATAATGTTCCTAACGAGTGTCAGTAACGTATAGCTGATTTCTTTTTCTTTTTTTCGCCTGTAGGCTGCTTGCCTGATGCTGACGCAGACGGCGCTGGCTGCCACGGTCAAACGAAAGCCCTTTGACCTAGACGATATTACCTCCGGAGAATTCTCGCCAGAGGAGTTTGACTTCGAGTGGATAAGTGGTGAGTCCCTTTCCTTCTTATGAGCTATGACAAATGGTTCAAATGGCTCTGAGCACTATGGGACTTAACTGCTGAGGTCATCAGTCCCCTAGAACTTAGAACTACTTAAACCGAACTAACCTAAGGACAACACACACATCCATGCCCGAGGCAGGATTCGAACCTGCGACCGTAGCGGTCACGCGGTTCCACGCTGTAGCGCCTAGAACCGCTCGGCCACTCCGGCCGGCTGAGCTATGACAGCATGTCCTTCAGTGAACTGTCTACTTACGTATGCACACTCATGCGCTTTTGCATAGGCAAGTGTTCACATCACCACGCAACCATGAATATTGACTGTTACTCCTGGAACACCCTGTATATACAGGATTTCGACCAGTTTTCTAGTTTGTGTGGTTTTGTACAACTGAAAGAGTACACTATTGTTTGTTTCTTGCCTTAACAAAAGGGCTTGGCTAGAGCACATCAATGTCTGGTGAATGTTGTGGCCGGCCGGAGTGGCCGAGCGGTTCTAGGCGCTACAGTCTTGAACCGCGCACCGCTACGGTCGCCGGTTCGAATCCTGCCTAGGACATGGATGTGTGTGATGTCCTTAGGTTAGTTAGCCTTAAGTAGTTCTAAGTTCTAGGAGACTGATGACCTCAGAAGTTAAGTCCCATAGTGCTCAGAGCCATTTGAACCTTTTTTTGATTGTTGTGTGGCAGCGTGCCAAACAGAGAGAGAGAGAGAGAGAGAGAGAGAGAGAGAGAGAGAGAGAGAGCCGCTGTGTGAACGTGTGTGTGGAAGGCTATTCGCGCTTGGTAACAGGCCGCACTGGTCTGGGCGTTTATCGTGTAGAATGTTCTCGTGTGACTTGTACGAGAGGCGTTCAGTAAATAACGCAACACGCTTTTTTTCGTGAAACCAGGTTGGTTTTACTCAGGAGACCAATACACCATATTATTTCCCACTTTTTTTGCTACAGAACCCTGTTTTTCAATATACAGGGCTATTACAAATGATTGAAGCGATTTCATAAATTCACTGTAGCTCCATTCATTGACATATGGTCATGACACACTACAGATACGTAGAAAAACTCATAAAGTTTTGTTCGGCTGAAGCCGCACTTCAGGTTTCTGCCGCCAGAGCGCTCGAGAGCGCAGTGAGACAAAATGGCGACAGGAGCCGAGAAAGCGTATGTCGTGCTTGAAATGCACTCACATCAGTCAGTCATAACAGTGCAACGACACTTCAGGACGAAGTTCATCAAAGATCCACCAACTGCTAACTCCATTCGGCGATGGTATGCGCAGTTTAAAGCTTCTGGATGCCTCTGTAAGGGGAAATCAACGGGTCGGCCTGCAGTGAGCGAATAAACGGTTGAACGCGTGCGGGCAAGTTTCACGCGTAGCCCGCGGAAGTCGACGAATAAAGCAAGCAGGGAGCTAAACGTACCACAGCCGACGGTTTGGAAATCTTACGGAAAAGGCTAAAGCAGAAGCCTTACCGTTTACAATTGCTACAAGCCCTGACGCCCGATTACAAAGTCAAACGCTTTGAATTTTCGGCGCGGTTGCAACAGCTCATGGAAGAGGATGCGTTCAGTGCGAAACTTGTTTTCAGTGATGAAGCAACATTTTTTCTTAATGGTGAAGTGAACAGACACAATGTGCGAATCTGGGCGGTAGAGAATCCTCACGCATTCGTGCAGCAAATTCGCAATTCACCAGAAGTTAACGTGTTTTGTGCAATCTCACAGTTTAAAGTTTACGGCAACTTTTTCTTCTGTGAAAAAAACGTTACAGGACACGTGTATCTGGACATGCTGGAAAATTGGCTCATGCCACAACTGGAGACCGACAGCGCCGACTTCATCTTTCAACAGGATGATGCTCCACCGCACTTCCATCATGATGTTCGGCATTTCTTAAACAGGAGATTGGAAAACCGATGGATCGGTCGTGGTGGAGATCACGATCAGCAATTCATGTCATGGCCTCCACGCTCTCCCGACGTAACCCCATGCGATTTATTTCTGTGGGGTTATGTGAAAGATTCAGTGTTTAAACCTCCTCTACCAAGAAACGTGCCAGAACTGCGAGCTCGCATCACCGATGCTTTCGAACTCATCGATGGGGACATGCTGCGCCGAGTGTGGGAGGAACTTGATTATTGGCTTGATGTCTGCCGAATCACTAAAGGGGCACATATCGAACATTTGTGAATGCCTAAAAAAACTTTTTGAATTTTTGTATGTGTGTGCAAAGCATTGTGAAAATATCTCAAATAATAAAGTTATTGTAGAGCTGTGAAATCGCTTCAATCATTTGTAATAACCCTGTAATCTCTGTTCAGTGCCAAGGCACTACGCAACCCCACTGGGAGAGCCTGTATGCTTGCAGGTACCACTCTACTGGTCGACGTGGGAGCCAACGATCCTGTTGCATCAGTAACCTCCCCATCATCCTCTTACTGCCTCCCGCAGAGTGCACCCAGCCTTCATGGGGCGAAACAGATGAAGCCGGAAGGTTCAGAATGCGGGCTCTAGGGTGGATCCCAGCGGGCACACACCTATGAGTGTGCCAACTGGTGGACGAGTGTGTCAGCACGGCCAACAGAGACGTCCAGTTTTACAGCGAGGTGTTTGACTGTGACCTGTCGATCATCTCGAATGAGAGTGTCCGCACTTTCCAACATTGTAGGAGCTACAACTGTGTACGATCGGTCGGAAGGTGGGAGATAGGACAGGTTTGCGCGGTCTTGTTGCGATAATGACAGATACCTAGCCCAACGATTCACCTTGCTTTTGTTCACTGCGATGTCTCCGTAAACATTCTGCAAACGCTTACGAATATCTGCGATGCTCTGGTTTTACTCTAAAAGAAACTAAATGACGGCTCTCTGGTTGGAACGCATCTCCATTGCAGACGCCATTTTGAAGACAACGTATAGTGCCGTCAACTATCAGAACTCCATCAAATTATAGGAGATATTCCACGATGGTCCACAACAAATTCCGCATTTTTTCAACCGGAATTGGGCGAGAAAAAATGTTTTGCGTCACTTGAACGTCCCTTGTATTACATGTAGGCGTGTTAGTATGTTAGTGGTACGTGGTCTTCAAAGAAGTTAATAACTACCACGATAGGAATATTTTTTTAGGGAATGAGAGCGTTACTGTTAACATAAACGTAGTCATTCTTCCGTATTTGACGACTGTTTTAGCCGACCGTGGTGGCCGTGCGGTTCTAGGCGCTTCAGTCTGGAACCGCGTGACCGCTACGGTCGCAGGTTCGAATCCTGCTTGGGCATGGATGTGTGTGATGTCCTTAGGTTAGTTAGGTTTAAGTAGTTCTGAGTTCTAGGGGACTGATGACCTCAGATGTTAAGTCCCATAGTGCTCAGAGCCATTTGAACCTTTTGAACGACTGTTTTATTAACCTGTGACCGCCACAGATCTGACAGAGCAGCATCCCACCATCATTTAAAGTATGTGAGTTCTTCCCCTTCATACTCTCGCTGGATAAAATTCTGATCCTCCGCGAAATGTGCATGGCACGTAGGGGACGGACTCACCCCTAAACTTAGCGAGACCGCTCCCTAAGCAGCACGCACATTAGCAGGCTTACCAGCAATCGTCGATCCCCTGAACTATTCGCGACTGGAACAGGAAAGGACCGAAGTGACAGTAACACGCAAAGTACCCTCTGCCTTACACCGTAAGGTGGCTTGATAGGTGCAGACGAAGACGTAAATATAGAGTCTTTGAGTTTTCTAAACTCCGGCCTGGAACCCTTAGAGAGTACTACGATGACTGAAGGAAATTTAAAACTGTTGTGACACTCACAGTTTAGGAGTAAGAAGCACGAGTGTCGAATTCTCGCTCTTAGCAAATGAATCGTTGTATGTTACAGGGACGGAAATACTCTACAAGAACGACAGTGAGGTGGTGGCAATGGATGTGAGCTCCATGAAGAGCAGAGTACTTGTACCCAAAGAGGTAGGTCTCATCATCACCGTTGCCAGCTTTTTAATGCAACCGTCTACAGCTACCTGGAGCCGTCCCCAGCGCCATGCTTTTACCAACCTCAGCCAGTTAACATCGTTAACAAATCTCAGTGCATTCATAATATACTCCGCTTATTGCTTTATCGTAACATAATATGTACAATGAGGTGGCAAGAGTCGTGGGATATGTCCTAATATCGTGTCGCATCTGCTTTTGCCCGGGGTAGTGCAGGAACTCGACGTGCCATACACTCGACAAGTGGTTCGAAGTCCCCTGCAGAAATATTGAGCCATGCTCCCTCTATAGCTGTCTATAATTGCGGAAGTGTTGCCGGTGCAGGATTTTGTGCACGAACTGACCTTTCGATTATGTCTCATACGAGGGTCACTACAAAAGAAATGCTCACTATTTTTGTAAAAATACAATTTTCATTCTGCATGTATGAAAGTTTCACAGTGTGTAGATACATCCTTCGCGCTTGTTTTCACACTTAGTTCAACCTGTTCCCGTGAGTGGCGCCGTCACAGCAATTCTTCAGGATAGCTGCTACATTTGACGTTCGTCAGAAGCAAAGTGCTGTCATAGAAGTCCTGTGCTGTGAAAACGAGACAGTGAGGAACATCCACGAGAGGTTGAAAAAGGTGTATGGAGATGCTGCTGTCGATCGCAGTACATTTAGTCGGTGGACAAGTAGGTTACGTGATGACAGCGGGCACGGCAATATTGCGGATTGTCGTCGCAGCGGCAGCCTCGTACTGCACACACTCCAGACTATGTGCAGAGAGTTAACGAATTGGTGATTGCTGACAGACGCATAAGAGTGAACGAATTGTCACGCTACGTTGGGACAGGGAAAGGAAATATTTGCAGAATACTGAAAGTGTTGGCGTTAAAAAATGTTCGTGTCAGGTGGGTTCCCAGGATGTTGACAGTGGCTCACAAAGAAACAAGAAAAACGGTATGCAGCGAACTTTTGGAACAGTACGAGAATAGTGGAGATGAATTTCTTGGAAAAATTGTGACAGGTGATGAAACATGGCTCATTTTTCACCAGAGACGAAGAGACAATCAATGGAGTGGTATCATGCAAACTCACCCAATAAAAAAAATTCAAACCACCCCTTCTGCTGGAAAAGTTATGGCTATGGTGTTTTTCGATTCCGGAGGACTCTTGCTTGTGGACATCATGCCAAGTGGAAGCACTATAAATTCTGATGCATATGTGACGACACTGAAGAAACTTCAAGCTCGACTGAGTCGTGTTCAAGCACATCGGCAAAAGCAGGATGTGTTGCTGTTGCACGACAATGCACGGCCACATGTCAGTCAAAAAACCATGGAAGCGATCACAAAACTCGGATGGACAACACTGAAACACAGTCCTGACCTGACTCCATGTGACTGTCGCCCCCTTTGGGAAACTGTAAGACTCTCTTCGTGGAACAAGGTTTGAACATGATGACTCCATTGTGCACACTGCCAAACAGTGTGGCTCCAACAGGTTGGTCCAGAATTTTACCGCGTGGGTATACAGGTGCTGGTTCCATGATGGCGTCAGGCAGTTGAGAGGGATGGAAATTATGCGGAGAAATGAAAACATTGTTCCTAAAGGATGTATCTACACACTGTGAAACTTTCAAACATGTAGAATAAGAGATGGATTAAAAAAAAACAGTGTGCATTTCTTTTCGAGTGACCCTCGAAGATGTTCGATGGGATTGATGTCAGGCGATCTGAGTGGCCAAATGCTTCGCTCGAACTGCCCAGAATGTTCTTCAAACCAATCGTGAACATTCGGGAACATCAAGTCCCTGAATGGCTACAGACAGTCTCCAAGTCTCCGAACATAGGCATTTCCAGTCAGTGACCAGTTCAGTTGGCCGGAGGTCCTATTCCATTCTATGTAAACATAACCGAACCATTATATGACCACCACCAGCTTGGACAATGTCTTGTTGACAATATGGGTCCATGGATTCGTGGGTTCATTCAAAGCCTACCAACTTACCAACTGAAATCGGGACTTATCTGACCAGACCACGGTTTTCCAGTCGTCTAGGGTCCAACCAATATGATCACGAGTCCAGGAGAGGCGCTGCAGGCGATGTCGAGTAGGTGGTCTGCTGCCATTATAGCCCATTACGGCCAAATTACGCGGCACAGATTCGTTGATCGCACGTCCCACATTGATTTCTATGGCTATTTCACGCAGTGTTGCTTGTCTGTTAGCACCGACAACTACGCAAATATCGCTGCTGTCAGTCGTTAAGTTAAGGGGCTCCGGAAAGGCTCAAAATCATGAAAAGCTCAATTTTTACTTTTTTGCGTTTTCTGAATCTGAAAACTATTACCTTTTAATAGATATATAATTTATTCAATTCCGAAGACTACAACTATTTTTAAAATTTTTTTGAAATGTGTTCTACATGGGTGTGACCCACTGTGGGGCTGTTAAACTGCTGTCAAATGGTGTTATTATTAACGTCCGTGTTCATCAGGTACATTTTAGTGATGTGAGATAAAGTATGTGTTGTGGCTAACCTGTGATGGTTCAATATATATTGCTGGTGTGATTGTCGATTGTTTCATGTTTATTTACTCTCTCGTTATCTCGAAAATATTCGTAAATAATTCTGTTTCTTAAGTCTCTGTTTTGTTGAAGTATAATAATGAGTAAAAGTAAAGTTATTAGAAATCCTCTGAAGGCTTTTAAGAAAAGGAGAAATGTTGGATAGCCAAAGGTATGTGTTATTACTGTAAACAATAAAGACGATGAAAATCCCCAACATAGCTTGTGTCCCAAATAAGAAGACAGTTGGTGTAAATATAACAAAGGATTGCTAACTGGTGAAGTGTACACTCATAAGCATAGTCTGCCTCATGCAATAATGGAGGTGATAAAACCTATTTTCAGAGACTTAGCAGCACCTGAACTGTTGAAAAAGTGTATTCACGGAAAAACTCAAAACCCCAATGAAAGTGTAAATAGTGTTATATGGTCGTGAATCCCCAAGACTGTATTTGTTGGAATAGAAACACTTCACTTTGGTGTGTATGATGCTGTTGCGACTTTCAATGATGGCAACATTGTAAGGTGCAATGTATTTAGAAATATGGGAATGAAGATAGGTTCTAACATGGTACGAGCGATGCTTGCTTTAGACAAGGAACGCCTTCGGGCTGCAGACAGGGCTGTAAAGAGTCTAGAAATACAAGCAAGAGTAAACAGGAGGAGGAACAAGAGGAAGCTGGAGGAGGAGTTTGCAGAGGATGAAGATAATCCATCCTATGGACCTGGAATGCACTAAAAAGTTAATGCAATCTTTGTCGCTCGATTCCCAAAACTTTTATTTTCTCACACTAATTACATGTTTTCTAAGGATCTTCCAAACATATTTGTTTCAAACTTTCAGTAAATGTTACACAGTACCTTCTGCATAATTTAACACAGCCTTTTTCCAAAAAACTGTATATTTTTGAATATATAAATAAAAAATTGCAAAAAAATGTTGTGAATTTTCATTACAATTGAAAAAATATCATCTTTAATAACTGAACTAAAATTTTGTAAAATCCCTGTGTTAAGATATAGCCCATATTCCAATAAATAATCTGTAAAAAGTTCAACTTCCTACCTCAAATACTTTGTGAGGAAAGATGTAATTTATAAGCGTTATTTTAACATTGCAAGTATAGGGCGTTCCGGAGCCCCTTAAGGCCGTTGACTACCGCATAGTCCGTGGTGAGAGATAATGCCTGATATTGGCTATTTTTGGTACACCCTTGACACTATGGATCTCGGAATATTGTTCCGTAATGATTTCCGAAATGGAATGTCCCATGCGTCTATCTCCAACTACCTTTCCGCGTTGAAACTCTCTTTGTTTTCCATCGCGCGGCCGCAATCACGTTGGAAGCCTTTTCACGTGAATCACAGCTCCACCAATGCACTGGCCTTATATGCCTTCTGTACGCGATACTACTGCCGTCTGTATATGTGCATATCGCTATCCCATTACTTTTCTCACCTCGTTGTATGTGTTTAATAGTACACAGGAGATAATAGCCTCCCGTCTTTATCTTTTATTTACACGAGAGCAGTTTTTTACGGCTCTAATCTTCACTGCAGTGAATACCAACTAAAATGCGTTAATAACTTTGACCAGTCTTCCTACTACCTGTGACGGAGATTTATACTTCCATCAGATCAACATGTCACAGACGATTTGTACATACGACACTTTTGAGCAACCTGTGATAGTATCTGGCAGTAGAGAAAATAATATTCTAGTGCATTATTTAAAGTTAAGGTTTGATTACAACAAAATATTTTCTTACTGGATATTGTTGTTTGGCTGTTAAATACGCTGACCTCTTAATTTAGATTTTATTATTCCTTTATTACTTTCGCTCAGTTTTTCCAAACCTTTTAAACACCGCGACGGGATTTCATTTTCCTGGGATGAGCGCAATACACTAAATAATTTATTTTTACTGTAGGTCTCAACTGAGTTTGCGTTGTTACCTAATTGATTTTTAACAAAGTGTGGTGAATCGTAGCTGGTGCATCGATCTTAACAACATGTAATAAAGTTATTATTTTACGTCACAAATCTATTAATAGGTAAGTTACAGTTAACACACAACCGCCGCCTATCGGCTCCGGGTGACGCGCTTTAAAACAGGGTGCTGACTGTATTCATCTGTGACCTAAGTATGATAATGCGGTGACATACATTGTACTTGATGTTGAACGTCTAGCGATAATGCTACCCACCATTATTAACCAAATGTTACAGCGGAGCGAGAGTAGCACTCCCTAGAAATCACACAATGCATTTTTATCCAAATTTTCACAGCCAAACGATGGGTTGGAAATGGAGAAATGGAGTATCAAATTGACCAATGCGAGGTCTAGTTTTGGAGAAAAAATAATTGCTAGAAAGTGAAGAGAGTACTAAGTATATTATATTATATTTGATTTTTCTTTATGTTGTTTTGATATATATATATATATATATATATATATATATATATATATATATATATATATATAAAGTGTGTGTGTGTGTGTGTGAAAGAGACAGAGACAGAGAGAGAGAGGGGGGGAGGGATAGAGAGAGAGTAGGAAGAACTATAAAAGTGGCTGGTTATAGGTATACACTCTTTAAAATAAATGACACATCACAAATGAGTTATCGGAAGTCGGTGGATATGATGTACACGTGCAGGAAAGCTCATCATTATAATTTCAGAAAAACTGGCTCATGTGTTCAAGAGAAAGAGCTTCACAAATTGAACAAGCAAAAAACGCGTTGGTCCACCTCTGGCCCTTATACAAGCAGTTGTTGGGCGTGACACTGACTGGTAAAGTCGTTCGATGTCCTCCTAAGGCATATCGTGCCAAATTCTATCCAATTGGCGAGTCAGATCGTCAAAATTTCGAGCTGATTGGATGGCCCTGCCCAGAATGCTCTAAACGGTCTCAACTGGGGAGAGATCCGGCTACCTTAGTGTTTGACAGGCACGAAGACGAGCAGTAGAAACTCTCGCTATGTGCGGGCGGGCATTATCTTTCTGAAATGTAAGCCCGAGATGGCTTCCCAGGAAGGGCCAAAAAAACGGGAAGTACACTACTGGCCATTAAAACTGCTACACCACGAAGATGAGGTGCTGCAGACGCGAAGTTTAACCGACAGGAAGAAGATGCTGTGATATACAAATGATTAGCTTTTCAGAGCATTCACACAAGGTTGGCGCCGGTGGCGACACCTACAACGTGCTGACATGAGGAAAGTTTCCAACCGATTTCTCATACACAAACAGCAGTTGACCGGCGTTGCCTGGTGAAACGTTGTTGTGATGCCTCGTGTAAGGAGGAGAAATGCGAACCATCACGTTTCCGACTTTCATTAAGGTCGGATTGTAGCTTATCGCGATTGTGGTTTATCGTATCGCGACATTGCTGCTCGCGTTGGTCTAGATCCAGTGACTGTTAGCAGAATATGGACTCGCTGGGTTCAGGAGGGTAATACGGAACGCCGTGCTGGATCCCAACGGCCTCGTATCACTAGCAGTCGAGATGATAGGCATCTTATCCCCATGGCTGTAACGGATCGTGCAGCCACGTCTCGAAAACTGAGTCAACAGATGGGGACGTTTACAAGGCAACAACCATCTTCACGAACAGTTCGACGACGTTTGAAGCAGCATGGACTGTCAGCTCGGAGCCATGGCTGCGGTTACCCTTGACGCATGCATCACAGACAGGAGTGCCTGCGATGGTGTTACTCAACGACGAACCTGGGTGCACGAATGGCAAAACGTCATTTTTTCGGATGAATCCAGGTTCTGTTTACAGCATCGTGATGGTCGCATCCGTGTTTGGCGACATCGCGGTGAACTCACATTGGAAGCGTGTATTCGTCATCGCCATAATGCCGTATCACTCGGCGTGATGGTATGGGGTGCCATTGGTTACACGTCTCGGTCACCTCTTGTTCGCATTGACGGAACTTTGAACAGTGGACGTTACATTTCAGATATGTTACGATCCGTGGCTCTAACCTTCATTCGATCCCTGCGAAACCCTTCATTTCAGCAGGATAATGCACGACCGCATGTTGCAGGTCCTGTACGGGCTTTTCTGGATACAGAAAACATTCTCCAGATCTCTCACCAATTGAAAACGTCTCGTCAATGGTGGCCGAACAACTGGCTCGTCACAATACGCAAGTCACTACTCTTGATGAACTGTGGTATCGTGTTGAAGCTGTATGGGCAGCTGTACCTGTACACGGCATCCAAGCTCTGTTTGACTCAATGCCCAGGCGTATCAAGACCGTTATTACGGCTAGAGGTGGTTGTTCTGGGTACTGATTTCTCATACTCTATGCACCCAAATTGTGTGAAAATGTAATCACATGTCAGTTCTAGTATAATATATTTGTCCAATGAATACCCGTTTATCATATGCATTTCTTCTTGGTGTAGCAATTTTAATGGCCAGTAGTGTAGAAAAGCGTCGACCTTCCCTTGTGCTTGAAAGATGCCGCGCATGACAAGCAGAGAGCTCCTGGTATGAAAGCCGTATGGTGGGCGCCAGTAAGCCTGGAATCCCACTGCTGTCGAGGGAGTCCCCAAATACGTCTTCACTGGTCATCGGGCCTCAGATCGAAGCGGTACTCATCGCACAAGACTGTTCTACTCTGGCCAGTGAAATTCCAGGTTGAAGACGAGTCTGAAGACAACTCGTTCAGCTGTGGGATGCCAACCTAACTGTCGCCCAGCACACGACCCAACAACCGAGAATGAAGTCTGGGGTGCCATTTCTTTTCATAAGATAACCTCTTTGGTTGTAATTTGCGGCACTCTTGCAGCACAGCAGTACGTCGACGATATTCTACGCCTCGTTTCATAGCCCTTCATGGTAAGCCATTCTGGCCTTACATTTCAGCAAGATATTGGCCACCCACACACAGCGAGAATTCTGCTGTTTGTCTTCGTGCTTGCGAAACCGTACCTTGGTCAGCAAGGTCGCCGGATTCCTCCTGAATTTGGATCCCTCCTGAATTGAGAACGTTTGGCACATTATTGGCAGGGCCATCCACTCATGTTGGGGTTTTTGAGGATCTAATCCGCCAGCGGGACATAATTTGGCACGATATGCCTCAGGAGGACATTCAACGACCATATGAATCAATGCAAAGCCCAATAAGTGATTGCAAAAGGGCCAGAGGTGGACCAACGCGTTACGATTAAACGCCAATGTTTATGGAATAACGTCGCTGGGATTAGATATTCTTGAAGATTTGTCTGCTACCCTTGTTATGGGTTTGACTACAAAATTTACTTTCTTGCGAGGCATGCCGACTTTCATTCACGCTTTGTTTCTCGTACTACTTTTATACTGTCGAATTGTCATTAATTTTCAACTCCTGCAGTGACTATTTTTCCTCCTTTCACTATTTTCTGCTTAAGTTGATGTGATATGATTTATTAATTTTCTATTACATTCATCCTCAAAATATGTTAGGAGGATACAAGATGACTTGGACAGGATTTGTGATTGGTGTAAAGAATGGCAGCTAACTCTAATTATAGATAAATGTAAATTAATGCAGATGAATAGGAAAAAGAATCCCGTGATGTTTGAATACTCCATTAGTAGTGTAGCGCTTGACACAGTCACGTCGATTAAATATTTGGGCGTAACATTGCACAGCGATATGAAGTGGGACAAGCATGTAATGGCAGTTGTTGGGAAGGCGGATAGTCGTCTTCGGTTCATTGGTAGAATTTTGGGAAGATGTGGTTCATCTGTAAAGGAGACCGCTTATCAGATTGAGGGAGGACATAGAAGCAATTCAGAGGCGGGCTTCTAGATTTGTTACTCGTAGGTTCGATCATCACGCGAGTGTTACGGAAACGCTTCAGGAACTCGGGTGGGAGTCTCTGGAGGAAAGGAGGCGTTCTTTTCGTGAATCGCTACTGAGGAAATTTAGAGAACCAGCATTTGAGGCTGACTGCAGTACAATTTTAGTGCCGCCAACTTATATTTCGAGGAAAGACCACAAAAATAAGATAAGAGAGATTAGGGCTCTTACAGAGGCATATAGGCAGTCATTTGTCCCTCGATCTGTTTGGGAGTGGAACAGGGAGAGAAGATGCTCGTTGTGGTACGAGGTACCCTCCGCCACGCACCCAATGGTGGATTGCGGAGTATGTATATACATGTAGATGTCTGCATTCTGAATTAAGATATTTTAGTACCTCGCTGTTCGGCGGGTGAAGGCAAACCTGTCTATATTGTCTTCTTTTAGTCGCTCATTGTATTGGAAGTAAGTCTTCTGTTTCTTGCCCCGGTGTCAAAAACGCTTTTACGGCCAGTTGAATAACCTCGGGATAAATCCAGGGCTACCTAACGGAGGAACAGGCTAACCACTGGTTAACTAGGAGTGCGCGTTGTACGTTGCCATTTTATTCCAGGAATAGCGTTCATGTCGAGTTGAGTTGGCAAGAACTGAAGAGCACTCTGGGTATTTTCGCCTACGTCATTTCACATTTACATAGTCGTCGTCTGCAGAAAAAAAAAGATCATACGACATTGTTGGCCGGTAGGCCCATTCGGGGAAGTTCGGCCGCCGTATTGCAAATCCTGTTTGGTGACCCCACATCGGCGACTTGCGAGTCAATGATGATGAAGGACACACAACACCTAGTGCCCTGCCGGGAATCGAACCCGGATCCCCTGTGTCGGAGGCGGTAACGCTACCACTACGCTACGGAGGCCGACGTCGTCTACAGAGTGTGTCAAACATCAGTGATCGCTAAACTTTTCACAACAGGGTACCTTGCGGCTGGTGGATACTGTGAATGAGTTCAAGAGTATAGGAAAATATTAGTGGAAAACATTTAACTAATTTGGTAGGGTACATATATGTATAACTGCCTGTCTTGAATTTAGTTAAATGATCAGGTATTTGTTATTTGATCAGTAAGATATCTTTCTACATTTCCGAATAAAGTATACGAAAAAATATGCTACAGTTTCCATTCACAAACAACTTCACACAGATCGACAGAGCAGCTACAGTAGACGCACGATTATTATTATTATTATTATTATTATTATTATTTAAAGACAGAAACACGTAAATATTAAGCACAGAAAAGGTAGCAGAGGCTGTAGATTGGTGGCCCCCACATGTGTAATGTAATTCTAAAAGTACGCGATTTGATAAAGTTGTCACAGAAAGACACCACAGTCAGTTCGATTCAGATGCAACATTTCTGTACGGTATTATTCCATCAAATGTATTTGTAGCGTAGATGGTGAACTGAATTATGAGTAGGCACATAAACAGAAACAACTGTGAAATGCAGTGTGCTTTGTGAAATGTATAGTCTCTTTAACAAACTGTGACAACATAGACATCATGGAGATTGATTTGACTGAAAATTGTGTAAGATGTTTCTGGCTAGCCTGTTGTTGTATTAACATTTTAGAATGATTCATTCGTTACAACTGCAATGGCTGTTATATAGAAAATACCCTTCCTAAATTATTGAACACTATTTGTCCATCCAATTTTGCAATCCTTGGGCATATATAAATCATGTTTCTGTGGTTTGATGATTATTAATTATATTGAGGGCATATTTAAAGAATAAGATGCCAAAGTTTACAGTAAGCATTCATTATCTTTTCTATAATCTTGGGGTGGAAATGTACCTATGGCACATACCAAACTGGAGGCTGCTGTTACTGTATCTCACCACAAATGGTTGGGAAACTGTTTCTTACATAATGTTGGTCTGTGCAATCATCTCTGGCACCTGTATGTAATTTGGGAGGGAAAGTTGAAGTAACCAGAGGCCTGGCGACTGCACTTTGTTCTTCGTTCTTTTCTTGCTTAGAACTGGCAGTTTTGTTTTCAGAATAAAAATACCTGTTCTCAAATGAAAAATAATTAGCAGAACTGCAGATGGTGCTGCTTCAAAAGTGCCTTGAAAAGAACCAGAGAAGGGTGAAAGAACTGTATTGGTTAAAAAAGGATCATAAAACTCAAAATTAGGATCAGAAAATAAAAATTAATCAAATACCTTCAGAATAAAATTATATTAATCCATATACATTTGTTTATTTTATTTTCTTTCCTTTTCAACTTAAATAATTAAGAAACTATCTTTTGTGCATGTTGTCCAGTGTCATACACATCCTTTTAATAATCATGCTGGCTGTCCCCTTGTCAGTACGAATAAATTCTCCAACGGACAGAAAGAAATCACCAGCGGCACCATTTCTGAGTGTCTGTAACCGCTGGTTCATTGGTAGAACAGTCATTTCCGAAAGGAAGAAAAGAATGACATGAGGCAATTCAAGAAAAATTGAAAGACATAATTTGCAGCGACTCCTTCCACTGTTATGATTATGTAGCTCCAATAACTAAAGATTCCCGTTAACTGAATGAAAAGTACCTATGTTCTTGTCACACAGAAGTAATTACTTTATGATAAATATATATGTGGTTATGTGGATGATACTAATAAGAGAAATACAACAGCTATCTGCTATAGCTTTCTTTTTTTAAAAATACTTTCCTATTAATTTCATTGTGTTAAATTTAGCTTGAGTAAGCACAAATAACTTCCATGTTTATGCGAATAATTCTAGGTGTTGGAATATCTTGTTGCTCTGAAGCATTCACTAAAAGTTGGAAACTTACTGTCCCAATGGGTTGTAAGAGTGAACAATATTTTCTGCTATAAATTTGGTTGGGTGAACTAGCGACATTAGTGTGCTACTAAATTTTTTGTTACATTAAACAATCACAATAAGCCATCAATTTCAGAAAAATGGTGCTTCACACTAGTACAATACAAGATATTTCACTTTAAGTTACCTTGAACTAGCTACAGTGTGACATAAAAGAGAACACCGAAACTAATTTGATATTAATGGAAATTTAAAAACATAGCATTCCAGGCACCCCTTTCACATGCTACAACTGTGCACATACCTAATTCTTTTCTTATAGCATACAAAAACAACTATTATTTTATGATAAATGTAGGTGGGCTTATGAGGATAATACTAATAACAAAGAAACAACAGCTGCGTTCTATAGCTGGAGAAGCGTAACTTTTTTAAGAAAAAAACTCTTACTTTCTTCTTAATCTTATCGTGTTAAACTTAGCCTGAATAAGAACAAATAGTTCACTGGCTTCAGCTAATAATGGTAGGTGGGAGACAATCTTCTTGCTCCAAAGCATTAATGGGCCTGTAATCCTAACATTTTCAATAAAAGTTAGAAATTTATTTTAACACTGCTGTGGTCTTTACAAAATAGAATACAACAGAAAACAAAGGGGAACAATATTTTCTGCCATTTATGAGGTTGGGACACTACTGTTTTGTCAAAACGTATTGCTACACAAAAAATCGATGTTTCGCCAAAAACGGAAAATGCTGTTAATACAAATTGAACACATAATTGGTGTGATTTTTCGATTTGGTTGAGTCTATTATGGCACTATCTGCTAAACAAAACGAAATAGTCTTTTCGCTACTGCAGCAATCGTAACACACACCAGTTAAACAAGATATTTTTCTACGTATCGTTATTTTAAAATCCCTGATTTACACAAATAACACGACGGAATTCGCAAAGTACTGAAATCGAATGTATATTACTACAAATGAACAGTAAAGCACAGGAATAGCCTCACCCGTCCGTCATATGCTCCACTTTCTCACGTACAGGACTGACAAGACGAAGTACGGCTCCCATTGATAAGCAAAATCTGGATACAAATTCGGAATCGGCGCCGTCACTCTTTCTTTTCCTTCCTCATTCTCATGAACAATTCAGCCAAAAATCCGTCATTGCTGGCTGCATCTGTCACTATCCCAGCCATTTTGAAAAGTTATTCCCCAGAGATCGCTAACCGGCCAGAAACCGCCGGTTAAGTTATCTGCAGTTTATCCTCCGGTTAGGCGTTATTCCGGTTTCGTACAGCGCGTTTCTCGCACTGTTCCGAGAATAGAGCTTAACAGGTTACTTACCGGAGATTGTACAGCTGGCCCTTAGTAACGGAATACGCATAGACAGACAAAACCTATCCGCCGCAGCGTATGAGCACTACTTGGTGCCCCAGGCTGACTAGCGAATCCAGCCGTAGTATTCAAATGTTTTTTGCATATTAATTTTGTTTCAAGATTTACACAAAAATACATGTAGCAAAGGTTTCATTTATTGTCATACAAACAAAGTAAAACATTTAATGAAGGCGATTTTTTTTTTCAAAACGAGTGTTTAATTATTAATTCACTTTTAAAAATAACAAAAAATATTTACAGGAAATCTACTTTTCGAGATTAAGTATTCGCAAAATCCATGACAATGTCATTAATTTCAAATCGATATTGCGTTCAATACCAGTCAAAGATAAACTGATTAGTCCAGTTTGCGACAATATTGACGGCTGATTGATCGATAATTTATTGTTATTTAGGCATTCTCTTTTTATTCAGTGTTGTGACATGATCTCTTCATTTATTCCTACACTCCGTGATGTGTACATTTGCGTTTTTAAGTCCTAGTTCTTCTCTCACTGCTCTATTGGATTTTAATATCAGATGGTCCTGTGGCATGGACGTCCGCAAAAAGTTTTCCAAGAGGCGGCAAAATACTAAAACTGTGATTTTTATGTAACTGATTCGGTGAGTATGAAAACGTTTCGTGCCCAGGACCTAAATTTGGCAAGAAATGTATAAACCTTAGTTATCTAACACAGATATCCAATTAGTATTTTAAGATAGTTTACGTTGACATATAAATAGTATGCATATCAATCGTATATGGAAAACGTATCATTTTATGTTATAAACGTGCAGGCCTTGTTTTTGATTCAACTATCTAAAATTTCATTCTCATATGACTAAAAAACCGAGCGAGTCCAACTAGATAATAAATAAAGCTAGAAAATATTTTTAAAAAATTATTTATAGCTCCTACAATGCGCTAAGAGAGGAAAGTAAAAAATATGAAACAGAAATTAAGTCAGAACGAGAAAACCCGGTTTGATAACAACAAACATAACCAACATTAATACACTGGAGAAGTTGGCCGTAAACTTTGAAAAAAGGTTTGTTAGATATTATGCCCTCTACGACACTTTCTTTGCTCAGGAGAGAGGTCTGTTCATGTTAATCGATTTATTTAGTCATTTTCATGCTTTCTAATTTTTTTATGTTGACTGCCATAACTAGAATTGGATAAAATATGTTTTCAAAACCATTTTTGACTTGGTTACATAAAATATAGCCTAGGGCCCATAACACAATAGATGAACTTCAGAAATCTTCAAAAACCACCCTCAAATAGGCCGATGGAATCGGCTTTCGGAAGCCTGGGGCTCCGCCAAGACAGTTCTCGTCTCTCCTGTTCATCACCTTATTGTGCAGCCATACTGGACTGCTGAATTCGTAACTCTATATGAGTGCATGTGGCGCTGTATTACACCCTGTACGGTTGAGAAAGTTCCAGTTCCGTGAGAGCTTTTCGACCTTAAAGTATCGTACTTTCTCCATCTCTTCTAGCGCATGAAATGTGATCATCTGTTTCAACTGAAGCGTATGGACTCATAGATTAAATACAGACGGCTTCCTCCGGAACGTACGGCAACAGCTCTGCCGCGCACAACTGAATGTAGAAATTGCAAGTCATCGAGTGTCTTCTTTGTCCACAGACAAAAGGTACACACTGCTATTGAGATTCCGTTGTTCTCGAGGAAGATGGGGACAGACAGCAGTCACGTATTTTGCTACCATGCTTTTGTTGCACTGAAATATGAACTTCAGGGTACTGGGTTTGTAACACTATTTCCGCACTGGTTTGTAAAGGCTCGGATTCATCTTGCTATCAGAAAAGCGCCGAAATTGCCACCGCGCCGAGGAAATAGCAGTTATTTCTCGTGAACGGTGTGGAAGCCAAAATAATGCCAATACAGGTAGTGACTGTTAATGTAACAGTATTTTCCGTCGTGCCGGGCAGTACTACTCTGCGGTTTAGTCGCGTCATAGACAATCATTCTAGAAATTGTAGATAACTCTGTAATCAACAAAAAGCGTGTCCACCACATCCAGGAGTGGGGGAAGGGGACGCCTGTGGTCTGCACGCGCCCGCGCTTCTCAAGACTTCCACATCTTATATTATTCGTTCATTTCCAGCTGTTGTCCAAGTCTCAGCGCCGTAAATTATGGTGGTTTTGTAGAACTTCATTAGGATTTGTCTCCACTGCTGTAACTTCTTTTGGACGCTGTGCGGTTCTACGTTGGATACACGAATGAGGAATAGATGCCGTTCATGAACAGAGAATTCGGATACTAATTTATTCCACATCTAGTATCAAATAGTAAAATTAATATTTTGTTGTACGTTCCTATGGGACCAAACTGTTGAGGTCATAGGTCCCTGTGCTGACACATTACTTAATCCAACTTAAACTAACTTACGCTAAGGGCAACACGCACACCCATGCCCGAGAGAGGACTAGAACCTCCGACGGGGGTAGCCGCGCGAACCGTGGCAAGGCACCTGAGACCGCGCGGCTATCCCACGTGGCAATAAAATTAATACATAGCCTTGTTTCTATAGTTGCAACGTCAGTTGCTAACAATATATCCGAATGTAGAAGTACACTGAAGCGCCAAAGAAACTGGTATAGGCTGCGTATTCAAAGACAGAGATATATAAACACGAAGATTACGCCGCTGCGGTCGACAACGCCTATATAAGACAACAAGTGTCTGGCGCAGTTGTTACATCGGTTACTGCTGCTAAGGTGGCAGGTAATCTAGATTTAAGTGAGTTTGGACCTGGTGTTATAGTGGCGCACGAGCGATGGGGCACAGCATCTCCGAGGTAGCGATGAAGTAGGGATTTTCCCGTACGACCATTTCACGAGTGAATCGTGAATATCAGGAATCCTGTAAAACTTCAAATCTCTGAAATCGCTGCGGCCGGAAAAGGATGCTGCAAGAACGGGACCAACGACGACTGAAGAGAATCGTTCAACGTGATAAGCTATAACGCTTCCTCAAATTTCTACAGATTTCAGTGCTGGGCCATCAACGTCAGCGTGCGAACTATTCAACGAAACATCATCGATATGGGTTTTCGAAACCGAAGATAACCTCATGTCAGCAGGGGACTGTTCAAGCGGGTGGAGGTTCTGTAATGGCGTAGTGTGTGTGCAGTTGGAGTGGTATGGGTCCCCTGATACGTGTAGATACGATTCTGACGGGTGACACGTACGTAAGAATCCTGCATCCATTCATGTCCATTGTGCATTCCGGCGGAGTTCGACAATTACAGCAGGACACCACACAAGTCCAGAATTGCTACACAGTGGCTCCAGGAACACTGAGTTTAAACATTTCCTCTGGCCACCAAACTCTCTAGACATGAACATTATTGAGCATATCTGGGATTTCTTGCAACGTCCTGTTCGCGAAAGATTTGCACCTCCTCGTACTCTTACGGATTTATAGACAGCCCTGCAGGATTCATGGTGCCAATTTCCTCCAGCACTACGTTAAATCAGTAAGTGGATCGAAACAGCATATCCAGACACTCTGGGATGATAATGGCATTGAAACAGAGGATGACACGCGTAAAGCTGAAATACTAAACACCTTTTTCCAAAGCTGTTTCACAGAGGAAGACCGCACTGCAGTTCCTTCTCTAAATCCTCGCACGAACGAAAAAATGGCTGACATCGAAATAAGTGTCTAGGGAATAGAAAAGCAACTGAAATCACTCAACAGAGGAAAGTCCACTGGACCTGACGGGATACCAATTCGATTCTACACAGAGTACGCGAAAGAACTTGCCCCCCTTCTAACAGCCGTGTACCGCAAGTCTCTAGAGGAACGGAGGGTTCCAAATAATTGGAACACAGCACAGGTATTCCAGATTTCAAGAAGGATCGTCGAGCAGATGCGCAAAACTATAGGCCTATATCTCTGACATCGATCTATTGAAAAATTTTAGAACATGTTTTTTGCTCGCGTATCATGTCATTTCTGGAAAGCCAGAATCTACTCTGTAGGAATCAACATGGATTCCGGAAACAGCGATCGTGTGAGACTCAACTCGCTTTATTTGTTCATGAGACCCAGAAAATATTGGATACAGGCTCCCAGGTAGATGCCATTTTCCTTGACTTCCGGAAGAAGTTCGATATAGTTCCGCACTGTCGCCTGATAAACAAAGTAAGAGCCTACGGAATATCAGACCAGCACTCAGCCTCGTGATGCCAATTGAGGAGCTACTCGACCGAATAGTAGCGACTCCGGTCAAAGAAAACCATCGTAACGACCGGGAAAGCGGTGTGCTGACCACACGCCCCTCCTATCCGCATCCTCAGCTGAGGATGATACGGCGGTCGGATGGTCCCGATGGGCCACTTGTGGCCTGAAGACGGAGTGCCTGCCTGTGTGGCTGGATTGAAGAGTTTTTAGCAAACAGAACACAGCATCCAGAATGAGATTTTCACTCTGCAGCGGAGTGTGCGCTGATATGAAACTTCCTGGCAGATTAAAATTGTGTGCCCGACCGAGACTCGAACTCGGGACCTTTGCCTTTCGCGGGCAAGTGCTCTACCATCTGAGCTACCGAAGCACGACTCACTCACCGGGCGTGGGTCGTGCTTCCGTAGCTCAGATGGTAGAGCACTTGCCCGCGAAAGGCAAAGGTCCCGAGTTCGAGTCTCGGTCGGGCGCACAGTTTTAATCTTCCAGGAAGTTTCAGAACACAGCATGTTGTTATCAATGGAGAGACATCTACAGACGTTAAAGTAGCCTCTGGCGTGCCACAGCGGAGTGTTATGGGACCATTGCTTTTCACAATATATATAAATGACTTAGTAGATATTATCGGAAGTTCCATGCGGCTTTTCGCGAATGATGCTGTAGTATACAGAGAAGTTGCAGCATTAGAAAATTGCATCGAAGTGCAGGAAGATCCGCAGCGGATTGGCACTTGGTGCAGGGAGTGGCAACTGACCCTTAACATAGACAAATGTAATGTATTGCGAATACGTAGAAAGAAGGATCCTTTATTGTATAATTATATGATAGCGGAACAAACACTGGTAGCAGTTACTTCTGTAAAATATTTGGGAGTATGCGTACGGAACGATTTGAAATGGAATGATCATATAAAATTAATTGTTGGTAAGGCGGGTGCCAGGTTGAGATTCATTGGGAGAGTCCTTAGGAAATGTAGTCCATCAACAAAGGAGGTGGCTTACAAAACACTCGTTCGACCTATACTTGAGTATTGCTCATCAGTGTGGTATCTGTACCATGTCGGGTTGACAGAGAAGATAGAGAAGATCCAAAGAAGAGCGGCGCGTTTCGTCACAGGGTTCTTTGATAAGCGTGATAGCGTTACGGAGATGTTTAGCAAACTCAAGTGGCAGACTCTGCAAGAGAGGCGCTCTGCATCGCGGTGTAGCTTGCTGTCCAGGTTTCGAGAGGGTGCGTTTCTGGACGAGGTACCGAATATATTGCTTCCCCCCACTTATACCTCCCGAGAAGATCACGAATGTAAAATTAGAGAGATTCGAGCGCGTACGGAGGCTTGCCCTCCGTCACACACCGTTGGGTGGCTTGCGGAGTATAAATGTAGATGTACTTCAGATATTAGTAGAGTCCATGCCACGTCATGTTGCGGCACTTGTGTGTGCTCACGGGAACCCAACACGATATCAGGCAGGTGTACAAGTTTCCTTGACTGTTCAGTGTATGTACAGATAGAAAAGACTTATAAATCTGTTACTTTTCAATAGAATAGTTATTCAGTAGATCACGAGCCCCGGCCCCTATGAAAGTCTGTAAGTGTTATTCAACCGTAAAAACACACAAAACGGGCTCAGTCCACGAATGTTCGACCTTAAGAACACCTGCCGCGGAGCTCCGGAGAGAGGAAGCTTGCAGCTCATTGCCATCGGCGTAATCGTTCGTGGCAGCGCCCTCGTGCCGCGGTGACGGCTGTAGGAAACGTGGCTGCGTAGCTGACGGCGCGCTATTTGAAAGTGTGGTCGACCGGATGCCGTGTCCTCTCCTTTTTTGCTCAGTGTTTGCGTTGTGGGTAAAATCTTCTCAGGTATTTGTAAGGTGTCAGGCAAATCCAACACCTTCCATGAAAACCCTGACATGATAAGCAAATCCGGCAGTATGTCACATAGCTCCGCATAAATCCTGACATGAAATTAACCAAAGTAATACGATCAACGAGTGAGCAAATGGAATACCACAGACTAACACAAGAACGCCTAAATGCATGTCATACCTTCCCACCGTTAAACAGACGCAGTTCCGAGGGGAGAAACGAGAACAGAAGCCGAGAGCAGAACCGTGTTAAGCTAGAAGGCCCTACGATAAGGGACGGACACCCACGTCGCCAGCTGACCGCAAAAACCACCCCCCAGCCCATGTTAAAAGATAGAGCCCTCCAGAAGAACAGTATAGATCTTACGATAACACTAAAAGGGCCACACTAGCTGCAAGTTTTAGCGTGAGACTTTCTCGCGTCTCTGTTACGTTGCAAACGTAAAAACATTGCCCCACCACGAAAAGTATAACGTTTCTCAGTGGGTAGACAGAATTTTGTAGGCTGAGCTTAAGGTTAACATTGAGACCCTGATTGGTCAGATGAAAACACAACCAGATAGTTTTTTTTTAAACCAACTTCGGTAAATTGTAGTAAGGAGAAGTTAGAACAGAGTTGCTTCCGAGACGGCGAGGTGAGCGGAGCTGTGCTGCCCGCCGCCCCCTGACGAACACCGACAAGGTAATGAACGCACGCGATGCCGCATAACAGCGCATAAAGCTTCACTCAGAACTGCAGAAGTCTCATCTGTTACACCCCCTTTTTGCGTAATACTAGTGTCGATCGTCAATTAAAGCTCATGGTATTCACATTTGCTACGTACGTTAAAAATCTGAAACGCGATGATTTTTTTGTTATATAATTATTGAGAAGCGACATCAGCCACTGTAATTTACAACAAGTTAGATAAGTAATTAAAGTTAATTGAGGGTTACCGTAGACCATTTTGATAGTTTTTTCTTTTGTGAAACTTAATTTAAACCTAGATTATAGATGTGATACGGCATAGGTCATCCTTCGATCCATTGTAGAACTTGGAAACCCATTCAGGGAATATTCGTTCACATTTTTGTTGAACACAGTTGTTTTTTATCATCCTGTATTAAAATATTTCCTTTTATCAATAGTGCAATTTATAAACAATGTTTTGTGAGTAGAATAAAATTTCCAATGGTAAACTTAACTGCTTTTTCGACGTTATTTTACCAGCTAACTAAGAATAGGAAAGCCTTGAACCCCTTCCACTAAATTTAGTTAGTATTAAGATTCTTTTACAGGGAGTGCAGTGGAGCTGACGCTGAAATCATTAAGTATTTGATTATATCATCGCTAGACTCACTGAACTCTTCTGAACTCTACATGTCATGTGTGGTCTGGCGTCTCCTTATCAGCAAGAGGTCCCAGGTTCAAACTAGTCAATTCCCTAAAAAACACGCTCAGAGCGTCGTTGCGCGAAAGTGGTAGGGAGACACGACTTAGAACAGACACGACGCAGAATGTTACATATTGTTGAAAGGAAAGTGCGAGTATTAGTTGAGGACAAATTGGATGAAAATCAGTGTGGGTTTAGGCCTCTTAGAGGTTGTCAGGACCAGATCTTTAGCTTACGGCAAATAATGGAGAAGCGTTACGAGTGGAACAGGGAATTGTATCTATGCTTTATAGATCTAGAAAAGGCATATGACAGGGTTCCTAGGAGAAAGTTATTGTCTGTTCTACGAGATTATGGAATAGGAGGCAAACTTTTGCAAGCAATTAAAGGTCTTTGCATAGATAGTCAGGTGGCAGCTAGAGTTGACAGTAAATTGAGTTCATGGTTCAGAGTAGTTTCAGGGGTAAGACAAGGTTGCAACCTGTCTCCAGTGTTGTTCATATTATTTGTGGATCACATGTTGAAAGCATTGGACTGGCTGGGAGAGATTAAGATATGTAAACACAAAATAAGCAGTCTCGCCTATGCGGATGACTTAGTTGTGATGGCAGATTCGATTGAAAGTTTGCAAAGTAATATTTCAGAGCTAGATCAGAAATGTAAGGACTATGGTATGAATATTAGAATCTCCAAAACGAAAGTAATGTCAGTGGGCAAGACATATAAACGGATTGAGTGCCAGATAGGAGTAACAAAGTTAGAACAGGTGGACGGTTTCAAGTACTTAGGATGCATATTCTCACAGGATGGCAACATAGTGAAAGAACTGGAAGCGAAGTGTAGCAAAGTTAATGCAGTGAGCGCTCAGCTACAATCTACTCTCTTCTGCAAGATGGAAGTCAGTACCAAGACTAAGTTATCTGTGCACCGTTCAATCTTTCGACCAACTTTGTTGTATGGGAGTGAAAGCTGGGTGGATTGAGGTTACCTTATCAATAAGGTTGAGGTTACGGATATGAAAGTAGCTAGGATGATTGCAGGTACTAGTAGATGGGAACAATGGCGGGAGGGTGTCCACAATGTGGAAATCAAAGAAAAACTGGGAATGAACTCTATAGATGTAGCAGTCAGGACGAACAAGCTTAGATTGGGGGATCATGTTACACCCATGGGAGAAGCAAGGTTACCCAAGAGACTCATGGGTTCAGCGGTAGAGGGTAGGAGGAATCGGGGTAGACCAAGGAGAATATACCTGGATTCGGTTAAGAATGATTTTGAAGTAATAGGCTTAACATCAGAAGAGGCATCAATGTTAGCACTGAATAGGGGATCATGGAGGAATTTTATAAGGGGACTATGCTCCAGACTGAACGCTGAATGGCATAATCAGTCTTAAATGATGATGATGATGTGATCCCAATACCATTAAGGTAACTGATTCTTTAATTTTTTCCGGCTAACATTTAGATCCCATGAGTTTTTTTTTGTGTAGATCTTATAGTCATACCTCTTCACAGTTTCCTGTTGGAAAACCGAGGAATAAAATTTTGAAAAAAAAAGAAAAAAAAGTTTTGTAAACCTTCAAACGGTTTGCCCACCACAATCGTCCATCCTCCTCGCCGTCAGCTACTAAAGGTCGGTCAACCAAAAGAAGTATTGGCATAAAGGAATTTCGTTTGTTAAAGTTACGGATGCAAAAACTGTGTTTCTTTCAGTCACTGTCGGATACGTATCTTCAACATAGATATAAGAAAATATCGGGAACAAACTACATCGTTATCGTAACCCCAGATTTGTTACTATTTTAACATTTTTGCAAGGCAGTTTTGGAATTTTGGTACCTTTGTTGGATTACTCTTAGAAAGTGGTGTCGTATGAATGTCATTTTCCCCAATACTCTGCTGTCTACAGTGTCAAAGGGTTTTAAGTAGTCAATAAACACGTAACGTGTGCTTCTAATACAGTCTGTAGGTTTTTCAATTATTTGTGTTACGACAAATGTGTTGTCTGAGCTGAACTCAGCTTGCTTTTCTTATTAAGATATTTTCTAAAATTACTACGAGTCTCTGTGTTATTAACTTCAAAATACTTTAGGAGGGGCGTTCAATAAGCAACGCAATACTTTTTTTTCTCGGCCAGTTTCGACTGAAACAATGCGGAGTTTGTTGTGGGACATTGTGGATGATTCCCGCATCAGCCCCATAGTTTGATGCGATATGTGGCGGCGCTCTACAGAGGGGTCCAAAAAAATGTATCCTCTGTTTAAAAGTCCATAACTTGCAAACTAATTGACGGAGTTGTCTCATTTTTGGTGAAAGTGTAGCTTAAAGTCCAGATATCACTGTAGGTGTTCGAAATGGTTACCATTAACATCCACACACAAACGATGCCGCCGAACTGCATTACGAACTACTGACTGCAACGTATTCAGTTGGATATTTGCACATGAATGTAAGATGGATTCTCGAAGTTCATCCAAAGTTCGTGGCTATTGTCGATAAACGACGTCCTTTAGTGTTCCACACAGGTTAAAGTCCAGTGGAGTTAGGTCTGGGGAACGTGGTGGATACTCCACAGCACCTCTACGGCCTATCCATCTTCCTGGTAGATTTTCGTCGAGATACGCCCTAACACGATTTTGGTTTAGGGCCGGGGTACCATCTTGTTGCAAGTAAACTCTTTCGTCTCCATACAAGTCTCGGATGGCTGGTAAAATGGATGTCTGAAGCTTCTGAAGATACACCTCACTGGTAGCTGTGCCGTCAAAGAAGAACGGCCCAATCAAGCCCCGGTAAGACAACCCACACCACACATTTACTCCTGGCAAATTCACGGCTTTGTCTACATGGACGTTCGGATTTTCGGCAGCCCAGTAGATGCAATTGTGGCGATTTACTGTACTATTGAGTTTGAACTGTGCTTCATCAGACCACACAATGATTTCTGCAAACTCTTCATCGTTGCGCACCATGTTACTAAACCACTCGCAGTACTCCATTCTACGACCTGGGTCGTCCTCGTTCATTGCGTGTAGCAATCGTGGGATGTAGCGCTTCCACTTTGCTGTCTTCAAAATTCGCTAAACACTTGAGCGACTCACTCCAGTTTCACGGGCAGCACACTGTCTCACAGACTTCTGTGGTCAGCGAGTGAATTGTTGTAACACACGACGGCAGTTAGCTGAACTTATTACTGTTACAGGTCGTCCAGATCGTTGTTTGTGTACATCTTTAACACAGCCTTCGGCTTCATATTTGTCTAGAATGCGACGAATCGTTAAACGTGTCAGTGGCTCTGTTTGATACTCATTTCGCCATTGCCGTTGAACCTCATTAATGTTTTCGTACTTAAAATACCACTTCAAAACTGACTTCCTTTCATTGAATGTAAGCCTTGCACCAGCCATATTTACTCGAGTAAATAGGTGTAACTAAGAACAAAACACTGACTATCTGGCGACTGTCACCTGACAACGCAATACAACGCTTGTGTGGCAATTGCCGGAACTACAAACTATTACACTACCAAAGATGAGACAACTCAGTCAATTAGTTTGCCAGTTATGGACTTTTAAACAGTGGCTACATTTTTTTGGACCCCTGTGTATGTAGCCTTCAGAATGACGTCTGTAACTGAGGTGCATTCCAATCAGAGATTGGGTTTATTTTGGTGGAAAACCAGAGTGTCGCAGATAACCGTAGGCGCCAGCGGAATGCCTACGGACACCTGGCAGTGAACAGAAGCACGATGAGTAGTTGGGCGAGGCGTCTGTCATCATCACAACAAGGTCAGGCAAACCTGTCCGATCTTCCACCTGCCGGCCAGCCGCACACAGCTGCAGTGTTGGAATGTGCTGGTGATCGAGTACTACAAATCATACACCTCGCTGCACAACTGTAAGTCCCTGCTGGTCCAGCTGACACACTCGTCCATCGAGAGGAGCTCTCAAAACTTATTTGCACTGTTCTTCCTTATCCATCTTACAGACCGGATCACACATCCTCCTACCTCCATCTGTTTGTCCCAGGGAAGGATGCACTCTGTGGAAAGCAGTACGTGGATGATTGAGAGATTTTTAATGCAGCAAGACTTTGGCTCCGACGTGGACCAGTGGAGTGGTACCATATTGGCATAGAAGCCTTCGCAGTAAGCTGGTGTAAGGCCGTCGCACTGAACGGAGATTATGTTGAAAAATAGAGTTTTGTAGCCAAAAGATTGGGCAGTAATATGATGTATGAATACTGAATAAGAACAATCCGCTTTCACCAAAAAACATGTTGTATTACGTATCGACCTCCCCTTATATATGAGGTGCTGAGTAAAGAAATGCCCCTATAATTTTTTACAATGTTTCTTATCTATTTTATTAAATATTGTCGTTACTATTTCTAGCTATTTGTAATTTCTATCAATTTCCAGAATTTGTGACCAAATTTTTTTGTTATTTTTAATTAAAAAATGGTTCAAATTGCTCTGAACACTAAGGGGACTTAACTTCTGAGGTCATCAGTCCCCTAGAACTTAGAACTACTTAAACCTAACTAACCTAAGGACATCACACGCATCCATGCCCGAGGCAAGATTCGAACCTGCGACCGTAGCGGTCGCGCGGTTCCAGACTGTAGCGCCTAGAACCGCTCGGCCACTGCAGCCGGCTATTTTCAATTAAGAAAAATATCCTTCGCTGTGAGCTTCTATCACTGATGATGTTCTTCATCGTATTTCCCCGTTTTTCAACGGCGTAGGCCTTGGTACAGGGGTTTTCACAACGTTAGGTAGAGCGGGTGATGCAGCCACTGGCCCACTTCCCCCACCCCCACCACAGATTAGTCCGTCCCCGGTAGGTGAGTGGTCAGCGCGACAGAATGTCAATCCTAAGGGCCCCGGTTCGATTCCCGGCTGGGTCGGAGATTTTCTCCGCTCAGGGACTGGGTGTTGTGTTGTCCTAATCATCATCATTTCATCGCCATCGAAGTGGCGTCAAATCGAAAGACTTGCACCTGGCGAACGTTCTACCCGACGGGAGGCCCTAGTCACACTACATTTATTACCACAGAGTACGGAATCTGTGTGTCCTATGTGTCTACGTCGAGAGCATGTCTCAAGTTCAAGTGTGACTACGTTTTATAAATGTTATATCCGACGTGGAACTTGGGTTACAGACCTGTTTTTGCTGCGTTGGCTGTGGGGAACCACCTTAAAACCATATTCATCCTGGCCGGCTTGCCAGCTTCGTTGTTAATTCGCGAAGCGGATTCCATTCGCAGGAGCCTGGCTTTCCAGAAACCTGGAAGCGACGTGGTGATGTGCTTAGCTATCCGGACAGTTTGATAAAGTTACTTAGAGATGTTGATACATTTGGAAAGAATGTAATTAAATTTACTGAGAATAAACTGTTCAGTAATTAGCAACGAAGATTGTTAAAAATTGTATCACATTACAGAAGTCGTTTTAATCAACAACACACTTTGAATGGCTCTGAGCACTATGGGACTTAACACCTTAGGTTATCAGTCCCCTAGAACGTAGAACTACTTCAACCCAAATAACCTAAGGACTGCACACACATCCATGCCCGAGGCAGGTTTCGATCCTGCGATCGTAACAGTCGTGCGGTTCCAGACTGCAGGGCCTAGAACCGCTCGGTCACATCAGCCGGCCAACACACTTTGATTATCGGCTCAGTTTGTTTTATAAATTTGAACGCAGGCTTCTTATTTCTTCTGAGTCTACACTGGCCGACAAACAAAGTGAACCA
Organism: Schistocerca nitens; assembly: GCF_023898315.1. Classification (NCBI taxonomy): domain Eukaryota; kingdom Metazoa; phylum Arthropoda; class Insecta; order Orthoptera; family Acrididae; genus Schistocerca; species Schistocerca nitens. The sequence continues at coordinate 663,038,888 of NC_064619.1, forward strand.
CGCAGAAGATATGTTCCGATCTCACCGTAACTTCGCACATATGCTTCCCACGCCCGGGTTCCCGGGTTCGATTCCCGGCGGGGTCAGGGATTTTCTCTGCCTCGTGATGGCTGGGTGTTGTGTGCTGTGCTTAGGTTAGTTAGGTTTAAGTAGTTCTAAGTTCTAGGGGACTTATGACCACAGCAGTTGCGTCCCATAGTGCTCAGAGCCATTTGAACCATTTGAACACACCATGGGAAGGCATGTAAATGATTGCAGCTGCAATTCTTTGTGAAAGGTAGAATGGACGCCAGTGAGCGTTTCTGTTGTTCTTGTTTAATATTGTTATCAGACCTGGTTGTGTGTATAAGGGGCCTGAACAGCATCAGGTGTTGCGTGATCACAGGGAAAGACACAGAGTTGTCATGTACTCGTGTGAGACAACGTTATCAGTACCTAACAAAGTTTGGAAATGGCATCATCGTGGGCCTCCATTTGGCCGGCTGGTCTAATCGTGAAGTATCCAGATTTTTGGATCATTCGAGTGTCACAGTGGCCCAGTGTTAGTCTGCATGAGTGTTTAAGGGCAGACATAATCTTCATCAGCGTTCCGATTGATGTCTCGTCATCAGAATGGGCGACCGCCGTTATTCTGCACCAAGCACATCGTAACCTCTTCACATTTGCGCCTGCCATCCAACAGTTACAGGTAGTGGACTCTGTGCAACATCCAGTGTCATCCCGTGCCACTGGTCGCAGACTTGCAGCAGCCGAACTAGGTAATTACCGTCTCATTTAGAGGCCATCGTTGACACGACAACACAAACGGCTGCGTTTGGGACGGTGCCATGACCGAGAAGCGTGGACTGCTGATGAATAGCGTCGCATTTTGTTTAGCGAGGAATCGCTATTCTGCACTACTCTGGATGACTTGTAAAAGGTGGCAGCCAGTCAAGGAATATTTTAGGGAATTGGTTTAAAAAATTTATTTCAAAGAACCAGTCAGGTCTTTACAAGTTTTCTCCCAGAGCAACTTCGGTTGTGCCTACGTGACAAATTGCCTGCCTTTAAGAACCGAGGCAGCTCTGCCCATTTAAAGCTGCTGACAAGAGACGCCTTAGGCCTGCTGCTGAACTGCTAGAGAATTCACGCCATCGGTTTTAGCCAGTAGCGTACGTGGGATACAGGTCATGTGTGTGGAGTGCAGGGCACAGTTGCTTCGCTTCTTGTGATCCAGACCTCGAGCAGAACAGACGTTTTTCATGGGAGGCAGAGCCTGCGGCTTTGCGTTCTATGACCGGCCACAAACATAAATTAACATGAACCGTCTCCCCTTCCACTGTCTATTTGTTTACTTGTTCGTCCTCCTAGACTGGCCTCAATCTGGTAACTTCCTCCCTAGGCGCGCCCCTTGTATACCGTACACCGAAATACACTCCTGGAAATGGAAAAAAGAACACATTGACACCGGTGTGTCAGACCCGCCATACTTGCTCCGGACACTGCAAGAGGGCTGTACAACCAATGATCACACGCACGGCACAGCGGACACACCAGGAACCGCGGTGTTGGCCGTCGAATGGCGCTAGCTGCGCAGCATTTGTGCACCGCCGCCGTCAGTGTCAGCCAGTTTGCCGTGTCATACGGAGCTCCATCGCAGTCTTTAACACTGGTAGCATGCCGCGACAGCGTGGACGTGAACCGTATGTGCAGTTGACGGACTTTGAGCGAGGGCGTATAGTGGGCATGCGGGAGGCCGGGTGGACGTACCGCCGAATTGCTCAACACGTGGGGCGTGAGGTCTCCACAGTACATCGATGTTGTCGCCAGTGGTCGGCGGAAGGTGCACGTGCCCGTCGACCTGGGACCGGACCGCAGCGACGCACGGATGCACGCCAAGACCGTAGGATCCTACGCAGTGCCGTAGGGGACCGCACCGCCACTTCCCAGCAAATTAGGGACACTGTTGCTCCTGGGGTATCGGCGAGGACCATTCGCAACCGTCTCCATGAAGCTGGGCTACGGTCCCGCACACCGTTAGGCCGTCTTCCGCTCACGCCCCAACATCGTGCAGCCCGCCTCCAGTGGTGTCGCGACAGGCGTGAATGGAGGGACGAATGGAGACGTGTCGTCTTCAGCGATGAGAGTCGCTTCTGCCTTGGTGCCAATGATGGTCGTATGCGTGTTTGGCGCCGTGCAGGTGAGCGCCACAATCAGGACTGCATACGACCGAGGCACACAGGGCCAACACCCGGCATCATGGTGTGGGGAGCGATCTCCTACACTGGCCGTACACCACTGGTGATCGTCGAGGGGACACTGAATAGTGCACGGTACATCCAAACCGTCATCGAACCCATCGTTCTACCATTCCTAGACCGGCAAGGGAACTTGCTGTTCCGACAATGCACGTCCGCATGTATCCCGTGCCACCCAACGTGCTCTAGAAGGTGTAAGTCAACTACCCTGGCCAGCAAGATCTCCGGATCTGTCCCCCATTGAGCATGTTTGGGACTGGATGAAGCGTCGTCTCACGCGGTCTGCACGTCCAGCACGAACGCTGGTCCAACTGAGGCGCCAGGTGGAAATGGCATGGCAAGCCGTTCCACAGGACTACATCCAGCATCTCTACGATCGTCTCCATGGGAGAATAGCAGCCTGCATTGCTGCGAAAGGTGGATATACACTGTACTAGTGCCGACATTGTGCATGCTCTGTTGCCTGTGTCTATGTGCCTGTGGTTCTGTCAGTGTGATCATGTGATGTATCTGACCCCAGGAATGTGTCAATAAAGTTTCCCCTTCCTGGGACAATGAATTCACGGTGTTCTTATTTCAATTTCCAGGAGTGTACATTCACTTTATTTTACCTAATTTTCTGTTCTGTCATTTAACGGCAGCCCTGGATGCCCACTCACAAGTTCCGATCGCTCGACCCCCTGTACGTTGCCAGATTCAACAAACGTCTTACCCCTTCCCTGCACATGTACAGGCCATCGCTGGCGACTCTGGCGCCGACTCGGGGAGATGTCCAATATTTCCAATGTTTTGAAGGCGCACAGCGATGTTACTCCTGGTGCGGTGGTGTGGGGTACCATCGGGAATGACCTTAGGCCACGGTTAATAGTTATTGAGAGAGCTTCGATGGGACGACGGCATGCCACCAACATTTCGCGTACACGAATGTTACCTCTCATGCAGCACCATCGTGGTTACACTTTCCAACAAGACAATGCTGGTTCACATATTACACGTGTCTCTCTGAACTGCTTGAGGTAGGCCAGTGGCCAGCAGGTTCCTTAGATAAGGCGCCAACGATACGATGTTGCAGTGCCTGTGTTATTAAGAAGTACGACTGCGCTGAATTATAGCTGTCATGAAATACATGAAATGTTTTCATACTTGCGAATCTGGACAACCGTCTGCTGTATAATGGTATGAGGACAATGAAAATCTGTGCCGGCCCGGCAGGGAACCTGAGTTTCCCGTTTTACGCGAGCGGCCACCTTAACCGCTTTGGCTATCCGTGCACGACTCACCGACCAAACGCAAACACTTCCTGTAATTCCCGTACGGGGTGCAGGGGGAGGGGGGCAGAGATTTTAATAAAAGTCACTAATTGGTATCGGCGGATGAAAGCTACACTACTCGCCATCAAAATTGCTACACCAAGAAGAAATGCAGATGTTAAACGGGTATTCATTGGTCAAATATGTTATACTAGAACTGACATGTGATTACATTTTCACGCACTTTGGGTGCATAGATCCTGAGAAATCAGTACCCAGAACAACCACCTCTGGCCGTAATAACGGCATTGATACACCTGTGCATTGAGTCAAACAGAGATTGGATGGCGAGTACAGGTACAGCTGCCCATGCAGCTTCAACACGATACCACAGTTCATCAAGAGTAGTGACTGGCGTATTGTGAGGAGCCAGTTGCTCGGCCACCATTGACCAGATGTTTTCAATTGGTGAGAGATCTGGAGAATGTGCTGGCCAGGGCAGCAGTCGAACATTTTCTGTATCCAGAAAGGTCCGTACAGGACTTGCAACATGCGGTCGTGCATGATTGTGTTGAAATGAAGGGTTTCGCAGGGATCGAATGTAGGGTAGAGCCACGTGTCGTAACACATCTAAAATGTACCGTCCACTCTTCAAGGTGCCGTCAACGCGAACAAGAGGTGACCGAGATGTGTAACCAATGGCACCCCATACCACCACGCCGGATGATACGCCAGTATGGCGATGACGATCCAATGTCCGTTCACGGCGATGTCGCCAAAAACGGATGCGACCATCATGACGCTGTAAATAGAACCTGGATTCATCCGAAATAATGACGTTTTGCCATTCGTGTACCCAGGTTCGTCGTTGAGTACAGTATCGCAGGTGCTCCTGTCTGTGATGCAGCGTCAAGGGTAACCGCAGCCGTGGTCTGCGAGCTGATAGTCTATGCTGCTGCAAACGTCGTCGAACTGTTGGTGCAGATGGTTGTTGTCTTGGAAACGTCGCCATCTGTTGACTCAGGGATCGAGACGTGGCTGCACGATCCGTTTCAGCCATGCGGATAAGATGCCTGTCATCTCGACTGCTGGTGATACAAGGCCATTGGGATCCAGCACGGCGTTCCGTATTACCCTCCTGAACCCACCGATTCCATATTCTGCTAACAGTCATTGGATCTCGACCAACGCGAGGAGCAATGTCGCGATGTGATAAACCGCAGTCGCAATAGGTTACAATCCGACCTTTATAAAAGTTGTAAACGTGGTGGTACCCATTTCTCCTCCTTACACGAGGCATCACAACAACGTTTCACCAGGCAGCGCCGGTTAACTGCTGTTTGTGTATGAGAAATCGGTTGGAAAGTTTCCTTATGTGAGCACGTTGTAGGTGTCGCCACCGGCCCCAACCTTGCGTGAATGCTCTGAAAACCTAATCATTTGCATATCACAGCATCTTCTACCTGTCGGTTAAATTTCGCGTCTGTAGCACGTCATCATCGTGCTGTAGCAATTTTAACAATTTTAATGGCTGTAGTGTATATTGCAGTACCTGTGTTTTTAAGAAGTACGCTGCAATGTTCCCTACAGCCGTTATGAAATACACTGAAGAGCCAAACAAACTGCTACACCTGCCTAACATCACGTAGGGCCCCCGAGAGCACGCAGAAGTGCTGCAACACGACGTGGCATGGACTCCACTAATGTCTCACGTAGTATTGGAGGGAATTGACACAATGAATCCTGCAGAGCTGTCCATAAATCCCTTAGAGTACGAGGGGGTGGAGATCTCTTCTGAACAGCACGTTGCAAGGCATCCCAGATGTGCTAAATAATGTTCATATCTGAGGAATTTTGTGACCAGCGAAAGTATTTAAACTCAGAAGATTGTTGCTGAAGCCACACTGTAGCAATTCTGGACGTGTGGGATGTCGCATTGTCCTGCTGGAACTGGCCAAGTCCGTCGGAGTGCGCAATGGACATGAATGGATGCAAGTGATCAGACAAGATGCTTTCGTACGTGTCACCTGTCAGACTAATATCAGGGGTCCCATACCACTCCAAATGCACATGTCCCATACCATTACAGTGTCTCCACAAGTTAGAATAATCTCCCGCTGACATGCAGGATCCGTGGATTCATAAGGTTGTCTCCTTACCTGTACACGTCCATCCGTTGGATACAATTTGAAACGAGACTCGTCCGAACAGGCAACATGTTACCAGTCATCAACAGTCCAATTTCGGTGTTGACGGGCCCAGGCCAGGCGTAAAAGTTTGTGTCGTGTGGTCATCAAGGATACACGAGTGGGCCTTCGGCTCCGAAAGCCCATACTGATGATGTTTCGTTGAATGGTTCGCACGCTGACACTTGTTGATGGCCTAGCATTGAAATCTGCAGACATTTGCGGAAGGGTTGCAGTTTTGTCACATTGAACAAATGGTTCAAATGGCTCTGAGCACTATGGGACTCAACTGCTGTGGTCATAAGTCCCCTAGAACTTAGAACTACTTAAACCTAACTAACCTAAGGACACCACACACATCCATGCCCGAGGCAGGATTCGAACCTGCGACCGTAGCGGTCGTGTGTCACATTGAACAAATCTCTTCAGTCGTCGTTGGTCCCGTTCTTGCTGGATCTTTTTCCAGCCGCAGAGATATCCTGGTATTCAGGGGACACTGGTGAAATGGTCGTACGGGGAAATCCTCACTTCATCGCTACGTCGGAGATTTTGTTCAAATGGTTCAAATGGCTCTGAGCAGTATGGGACTTAACATCTGTGGTCATCAGTCCCCTAGAACTTAGAACTACTTAAACCTATCCAACCTAAGGACATCACACGCATCCATACCCGAGGCAGGATTCGAACCTGCGACCGTAGCAGTCGCGCGGTTCCGGACTGAGCGCCTAGAACCGCTAGACCACCGCGGCCGGCGGAGATTTTGTGTCCCATTGCTTGTGCGCTGATTATAACACCACGTTCAAACTCACTTAAATCTCGGTAACCTCCCATTATAGCCGCAGTAGCCGATGTAACAACTGTACCAGACACTTGTTGTCTTATATAGCCGTTGCCGACCGTAGCTCCGTATTCTGCCTGTTTACATCGTATTTGAATACGTATGCCTATACCAGTTTCTTTGGCGCTTCAGTGTGTATGAATGCGTGGTGTCTGTTCTTCCGCACATGTCCGAAGCGGTGAAGGCGTCCGCTCGCGTGCTACGCGAGATCCGAGTCCCAGTGCCGGTCCGTCACAGATTTTCCTTGTCGTCATTTCATTGTACAGCTGATATTTGTCCATATTCGAAACAGCGAATATATCTCATGAATCCTTAGATATGTCTGTGACAGAACGTGTGTGGGTACAGCTCAGATGTAATCTCTGGCCCAGTGCTAGTACCCGGAAGCTGTTCGATACAGTTCCACACTGTCGCCTGATAAACAAAGTAAGACCCTACGGAATATCAGACCAGCTGTGTAGCTGGACTGAAGAGTTTTTAGCAAACAGGACACAGCATGTTGTTCTCAATAGAGAGACGTCTACAGACGTTAAAGTAATCTCTGGCGTGCCAAAGGGGAGTGTTATGGGAGCACTGCTTTTCACAATATATATAAATGACCTAGTAGATAGTCTCGGAAGTTCCATGCGGCTTTTCGTGTATGATGCTGATACAGAGAAGTTGCAGCATTAGAAAATTGCAACGAAATGCAGGAAGACCTGCAGCGGATAGGCACTTGGTGCAGGGAGTGGCAACTGAGCCTTAACATAGACAAATGTAATGTATTGCGAATACATAGAAAGAAGGATCCTTTATTGTATGATTATATGATAGCGGAACAAACACTGGTAGCAGTTACTTCTGTAAAATATTTGGGAGTATGTGTACGGAACGATATGAAGTGGAATGGTTATATAAAATTAATTGTTTTTAAGGCGGGTGCCAGGTTCTGATTTATTGTGAGAGTCCTTACAAAATGTAGTCCATCAACAAAGGTAGTGGCTTACAAAACACTCGTTCGACCTATACTTGAGTATTGCTCATCAGTGTGGGATCCGTACCAGGTCGGGTTGACAGAGGAGATAGAGAAGATAGAAAGAAGAGCGGCGCGTTTCGTCACAGGGTTATTTGGTATGCGTGATAGCGTTACGGAGATGTTTAGCAAACTCAAGTGGCAGACTCTGCAAGAGAGGCGCTCTGCATCACGGTGTAGCTTGCTGTCCAGGTTTCTGGATGAGGTATCGAATATATTGCTTCCCCCTACTTATATCTCCCGAGGAGATCACGAATGTAAAATTATAGAGATTGAAGAGCTGACGGAGGCTTTCCGGCAATCGCTCTTCCCGCGAATCATACGTGATTGGAACAGGAAAGGAAGGTAATGACAGTGGCACGTAAAGTGTCCTCCGCCACACACCTTTGGGTGGCTTGCGGAGTATAATGTAGATATAGATGTAGAATAACAACGACCAGTTACAGCAGTTGCGCGTCACCAGGGAAAGATACCTTCTTTGGAAATTTCACTCCGTATTGCGATCAGTGTAATAACGTCACATACCTTCGCACCCTGTGAAGTTCCATTCCGTTTTCTACTCCCTTATGGGCGCCTCACTTTTTTTGTCACCCAATGTATTTTTATTTCATTGTTTTTGTGAAAACATAAATGCCGGTCTTGTGCACTGTTGTTCAGAAAATAGTCTCCAGGTTGGAGTGGATGAGTCTGTCATCGGTTTCTGTGGCTAGCTGCCCTCGATTTTTTTGTAAAAGCGATGGTTCCACGCTGCAGTATGAAACTCTCCCGACGTATCAGCAAATGCCGTAACTGGGTGGGAGCTGTGTTTGACTATTACGTAACAGCAATAAACGAAACGACGCTTTTGTTTACCCGCAGGCCCCTGAACCGAGATAAAGAGCAGCGAACGAGGTTGCTGCACGGATAAAACTAGTTCTGTTTACCACCGAAACACTCAGGAAGTCTGTGATTCTTCTTCTCTGCATTCAGTCGGATTTTACGCAAATTTCTAACCATCACTTTCATTCACTGTTCGCAATCGATTCTGCCTATCCTGTACACTCTTTTCTGTATCGTTTCTAACATAAAGCGCACGCAATGGATTCGGTTTACATTGCGAAACAATTCTTCGCATTTCACATTTTCAACATTTGCTGCATTTTCCCTCCAAATATTTTTTATCGTAGTCTGTCGCTGTTAGACCTAAGAACAAGAGTTTGCTATCGTACTTTCCAGCATGGATATTTATGGGAAACATCATCCCACAACACTTTTTACTTCTCGGAAACGTATTTTGGAACTAGTGACCATTATAAACATATCCAGCAGCACTAGAAGATAACGATCGCGTCTGCCACGTTTCTACCTTACATCTCATATTGGTATATTATTTTTTACCCTTAAACAAAGAATTAGAATACGTATGTTTCTCTTGTAACTGAAAGTTTAAGGACTAAAGTTTCGCTGTAGTTCCGAAATGCTGAGTAGGAATACTTACATTTACCACAAAAACAACCGAACGTCTTGATATTCTGCAACACCTGCCTCCCTTCACGAAACAGTTTCGTTTGCTCAGTCATCCTCATCTGACAAGTATCTGTCTCCTGTCGAGATAAGATTGGTGTAGGGGCCACACGGTTAGCATTACAGAAACATAAGGAACTATATTGTATGTGAGCTTGAGGTTACAGCTTTGTAAATCTGTTCCCCGAGAAAGTTAATTGATGAAAATGCAATATTGGCTCTTGCGTACTTAGAGATAGTGAAGTAGCGGTGTTCTTCCGTTATGGGTAATAAGTTATTGTGTCTTTTGAATAAACTGTAAGAGTTTGAAAGAAGGTAAACTATTACATCTCTTGATTACGTTGCTAAATTGCGAGGGCTGTAAAGTGGGAATGGTAGGAACACAAATCCTCGTCTGAAAAATATGTAGATAAAGAATTAATTCAGTCGTGGGAGAAAAAGTGGTGATCTTCATATTTGGAGTCGGATTTGCCAATTGTAGTTTGTACCATAGGCAAATATCTTAATTTCATTTATTTCTCTAATTAGACGTCATTAATTAACAGTGTTAGTAAAAGGAGAAAAATCATGTGATTCATGAGCATCTTTGTTAAAATGAGAGGTTTTTCCGCACGTTATGCGAGGCGGCTATATACAGGATTACGTAAAACGCTCATCTGAAGCGCTCTGAACTATATTGCTCTTGATACATACGATAATTTGCCTATCAGCAATGTAAATAAAGGTTGATGTTGTTTATAGTATTTGGGCTCTTTTCTATCGTAATATTTATCTTGACATAGTCCATCATAGAGCTGAGTGAGTAAATGAATCTGAACGTTGCTTCACTTGTGTTCTACATTGAAGAGCCAAAGAAACTAGTACACATGCCAAATATTGTGTACGGGCCCCGCAAGGACGCAGAAGCGGCGCAACACGACGTGGCATGGTCTCGACCAATATCTGAAGTTGTGCTGGAGGGAACACACACCTTGAACCCTGCACGGCTGTCCATAAATCTGTAAGACTACGAAGGGGTGGTAATCTCTTCTGAACAGCACGTTGAAAGGAATTCCAGACATGCTCAATAATGTTCATGGCTGGAGAGTTTGGTAGCCAATGGAAGTTTTTAAACTCTGAAGAGTTTTCCTGGAGCTACTCTGTAGCAATTCTGGACGTGTGGGATGTCGCATTGTCCTGCTGGAATTGCTGGAAAGCCCGTCGGCATGCACAATGGACATGAATGAATGCAGGTTATCAAACAGGATGCTTACGTACGTGTCACCTGTCAGGGTCGTATCTAGAGGTCCCATATCACTCCAACTGCATACGCCCCACACCATTACTGAGCCTCCACCAGATTGAACAGTCCCATGCTGACATGCAGGGTCCGTGGACTCATGAGGTTGTCTCCATACCCATACATGCCCACCAGCTCGATACAATTTGCGACGAGACTCGTCCGACCAGGCAACATGTTACCAGTCATCAACAGTCCAATTTCGGTGCTGACGGGAGTGAGGCGTAAAACTTTGTGTCGTGCAGTCACCAAGGATACACGAGTGGGCCTTTGGCTCCGAAAGCCCGTATCGATGATATTTCGTTGAATGGTTCGCACGCTGACACTTGTTGATGGCCTAGCATTGAAATCTGCAGAAACTTGCGGAAGGTTTGCCGTTCTGTCACGTTGAAAGATTCTCTTCAGTCGTCGTTGGTCCCGTTCTTGCAGGATCTTTTTCCGGCCGCAGCGATTTCAGATATTTGATGTTTTACCGAATTCCTGGTATTTAGGATGCACTCGTGAAATGGTCGTACGGGAAAATCCCCACTTTATCACTACCTCGGAGATGCTGTGTTCCACCGCTCGTGCGCCGATTATAATACCACGTTGAAACTTACTTAAATCTCGATAACCTGTCATTGCAGCTACACTTGTGTTATGTAGGCGTTACCGACCGCAGCTCCGTATTCTGCCTGTTTACATATTTTTGTATTTTAATATGCATGCCTATACCAGTTTCTTTGGCGCTTCAGTGTATAAACAGCAGCAAACCACAAGCACCGTTTAAAAATTTTCGTATAAATCAAACCATTACTGGATTCCGATTTATTAGAAATCCATCATCAGATGGCTTTTGCAGATTCTCATGCTTTCTTGATGAGGCATTGTTTTGCACTTGCTATTGGTTTGGTGTCGTAATGCCCTAAAACCTTTTGTACTTATTGGTTTGTTGCCCTGAGGTAAACAAGAAGATTTCTGTTTTCAATTTTGTAAACTTACGACAATTTTTTTTCTTTCTGACCTCACAGAAGCGGTCATGAAATGTTTTTAAGGTTCTGTGCGATAAATTCGTCCTGTATTTGTGTCACGCATTTTGAAGTTAACACATTTTTCAACTGTTCTTGATGTGGGACCACAGTCATATAGATTTTATTGAAAGAAGTTTCAACTATTTGATTTTAGTTGTTCATTTATTTTATGCGATCATGATTTCAGCTCTGTAGCTATTTTCAAGTGCATGTTGAACTGTTAAAACACATTTTAACATTTCAACATACGAAGCGGAAATCATGTAAATTAATGAACAATCAACACTCAAATGGCGTTTTTTTTTAAAAATAACACATTTTTGTTCATGCACTGTGTGAGTGCTGATTCATTCTCTGGAAACTTTTTTTACACGGAAAATGTTATTGTGTAGTTAAAACGCACATGAAAGTATTAAATCAATTTCGTGTAAGGACACCTTTAGTAAGAAGTTCAGTAGAAGCAATAATTTTCTTTGTTGATTTCCCCTAGTATTCATGTGGAAAATATCGAAATATGTCCTACTTAGTACCGTATAACTGTCTGCATTTCAAGAACTTTGTATAAGAATTTTAATATTAACAATAACGCGATTTCTACAAATAAATTACCATTTTGTATTAGACATGGAAAATATAGGTGTGAGGTTGTAACATATAATTTCGTGTAAATCATTGTAAAATATGTTTCTATAATATCGTCTTTGTCGTCTGGGGGGAAAACCTAATCTAAAGTGGGCCTGAAAGGCTGAAAATCATTTCGTGACATTTTGCAAATTACCAACAGTGAATTGTATTTCTGTTGTTGTTGTCCTACTGAGTCAATCTCCAGCGGAACGCTCATTCTACTTTTTATGAAAATAAATCAGTATGTTGGACTCTCGCATATAGTATTTTTGTAAGTATGTACGAGTTTATTTTTGTGTTTTGTTGCAGCATGCTCCAAACGCACTATTTATTAGAAAAGTGCATAAGATAAATGCATGTCTTACAGGTATACAGCAGTATCCAGGCGAACGTGTCTTTGTTGTCGGCAGATGAGCGCTACGTTCTTCTTGGTTATGAAGTGGAAAAGGTAAGTCTTCTATTAACTGAAGTCATCATTTTAGTTGCTCTTCCAGAAATCGGAAAGAAGTTCATTGTACAACACCAGTCTAATTTTCTAAGCAGCTTATATATTTATGTTTTGAAATACGCCTGTAAAGCAAGGTTTTTTGTTGATTTTCCAAGTGTTTCTTGAAATTGGAAAAGATATATGTTTCTCTTGAGTTAGAAACATCGTTAAATTTATGGAGAATCTGCAATATTGTCCATTTTGAACAATGTTGTCAGCTGACATTTGCTGCCTGATCATACAAGAGTGTTGCCATTCTAGAACGTTTGACGCACATACTGACAACTTATACCTATCAACTCTCGTTTTCCTTCTTTTCCTCTGCGCTACGATGAGAATTCCGAAGGCAAGTAACGCCATACTTGCATCGGTTTTCTCATGCCAGGCTTGCTCGACGTGCAAACTTAGCGTAAGTGTTTGTGGGCTTTGGAATGAAAGCTGGGAGTAGCTACCAGGTTAAAGCCTTACATTAGGTTGTCACTCAGTTCGATTACTGTTTCACTGCACAGACTCTGCCTGTACTAATTTGCCAACATTACGTTGAAGAGTAACAGAAGTGAATGAATGATTTAATGCGATGCTGCTATAGTGCAGCCGGTCCAGTCTTCATCAAACGGCAGTTTAGTTCGAAAATTTGCAGCTCCATAGTCCAAAAAAAAAGACTGAGATTATAAGTATGCCGTATGTGGCGCTCGCGTAGTGTAAGTGTAATGAAAATGAAATGAAATGAAATGTCGTGTGGCTAGGGCCTCCCGTCGGGTAGACCGTTCGCCTGGTGCAAGTCTTTCGATGTGACGCCACTTAGACGACTTGCGCGTCGATGGGGATGAAATGATGATGATTAGGACAACACAACACCCAGTCCCTGAGCGGAGAAAATCTCCGACCCAGCCGGGAATCGAACCCGGGCCCTTATGATTGACAGTCCGTCGCGCTGACCACTTTTTCTTTTTTTTGAAATCTCATGTTGTTCGTTATAGTTCGTTGCAATTGTTCGTGGCGGACGTCCCGTGACGCCCATTGAAGTTCGTTATTGATCCAGTCACTCAGTTTTTTTATTACAGAGAGTAGCTAACCCTCTGACCGAACACGCTGAGCTACCGTGCCGGCGACCTCTCAGCTACCGGGGGCGGACTAAGTGTAATGAGACTCCTCGATTATTAGAACAAAATTTTTTTTAAGAAGCAGCTGGTTCACATACAGAAGAGTCTCCAAACGGACTTCCTTAAGAACAAAAACGGTAATTAAGAAATGCCACACGCCAGCAGATGCAGTTAGTATCGAAGAACAGGAGAGGAAAAAAGACGTATGGAGTAGAAATGGAAAGACAATGGGTAGCAAAGTGAAGTGTAACGAGTTTACGTGGCAGGAAATTGGAGAACAAATATGGAGGAGAGGTGTACATGACAGTAATACGAACCGCAAGGTACAGAGCACACGCAAGATTTGTTCTCCATTTGTAACTACCCCTTTTGTAGTCTCACCCGTTCTCTTTTCCCATTTCTCTTTTGCAGAGCTTCTTAATATCCATCTGGTCACAATCGCGGGAATTCTGTCGTAGCTTTCTGCAGAGTTTTGTCGAGCAGCGCATTTGGCGATCTTGTCTGTTGATTCCTTATCAGGACTTCTTACATCAGCTTTTGTTCAATAAAAATGACGTGCCATTTCATCCGACAGTTTTCCCTAATTTCGTGATTTTTTTTTCCTTTCAGTGAATCGGTGGTTGATATACAGGGTGTATCAAAAAGAAACATCCGGTTTGACACGTTTGAAAGTAAGAAAATGTAAATGTCGTGTGACTAGGGCCTCCCGTCGGGTAGACCGTTAGGTTGGTGCAAGTATTTCAATTTGACGCCACTTCGGCGACTTGCGCGTCGATGGGGATGAAATGATGATGAAGAACACACAACACCCAGTCATCACGAGGCAGAGAAAATCCCTGACCCAGCCGGGAATCGAACCCGGGACACCGTGCGCGGGAAGCGAGAACGCTACCGCAAGACCACGAGCTGCGGACGTTTGAAAGTAATAAACATATACAATGAATTTAGTTTTTTGATGAACGGGAAACTCAACAGGTTTTTTTTCATACCTTTTCATACGTGTTTAATATGCCCCCCCCCCCCCCCCCCTCCGAGATCCACGACATATGTCGACGCGGTATTCAAATTGTTCCCACTCTGCAGCGAGCGGGTCTTGAGTTACAACTTCCACAGCTGCTGTTATGTGATGTCTCAGTTCATTGTTGTTGGTAACAGAGGCACATAAACTATGTCTGTTATAAACACCCACAAGAAATAACCACATACAGTCAGGTCCGGTGACCTCTGAGGCCAATAATGTAAGGCTGAATCATTTGGTCCAGTGCGGCCGATCCAGCGCTCGGTAACCCTTTGATTTCAAAATTCCCTCACTTCCAGATGCCAGTGTGGATGTGCCCTATACTGTTGGTAAATCAAGTAGTTCGAATCAGTCTCCAGCTGTGGGAAAAAGTACTCAAGCATATCGAGATATATGCTTCCTGTAACAATGTTCTCGACAAAGAAAAATGGACCATACACCTTTTCCCATCAAACTGCACAAAACACATTTAATTTTGGAGAGCCCCTCTCATGTTGTACAACTTCATGTGGTTGTTCCGTACCCCATATTCTCACATTATGACGGTTCACCTTTCCATTTAAGTGGAGTGTAGTCACGTCACTTAACACCAAGCGTGGGAAAAAACTGTCATCCTCCTTCTTGGCAAAAGCGAAATTACCGAACTCCACACGTTGTTGTTTCTCACCTTCACGAAGAGCTTGCAATAGCTGAATTTTGTATGTTTTCATGTGAAAACGTCGACGCAACATACGCCAGACGAACATCGAGGCATGTCGAGCTGTCGAGTTGCACGGCGAACGGATTTCTGCGGACTCCTTGTGAAACTGTGGCGGATGCTTTCGACGTCTGTGTCAGACACTCGGGAACAGCCCGGCGATTTGCCTTTGCACAAACAACCTGTTTCTCGGAATTGTTGATGCCAATCGTCTAGTGCTCTGTGCTGTAGGGGGATCTACACCATACCTAGTACGAAAGTCACGCTGAACAGTTATTACTGACCCGCACTGCGCAAAACGCAGATCACAAAAAGCTTTCTGTTCTCACGGCACCATTTTTACTATAACTGATGCGGGCGCACACTGCTGCTACCTAGCGGGAACCATGTAAAACTCGAGAGTTCGCTCTTTCCAGCAGTACGTTGTTCACGCACGTATCTCAAATAACATAACAGTTATGATTTTTTAAATCGGATGATTATTTTTGATACACCCTGTATTTTTTCACTTTTTTTATTTTCCTGTTTGTTGAAGCAATTGCGCTTTCTCGCACTATAATATGAATCGGTATTGTTTTCTTTATTTTTACTACAACATCCCTCTGTTTCACGTTACAAATCAACTATTGAATTAAACGTTGCCAATTTCAATTTTGTTGTAAATACTGTTTATTTTTAAGTAACAGGAGGATAACTATGTAGAGCGAATACATTCTTTAGCTTACGCAGCCCTTTATATATACTCACTTAGTTTATAGACGGTTTACCACTTCTGGTTTATGGAGGAATCTAGTAGGACACTGATCACATACGAGTACGTAAAGACAGCGATCGTTGTTACCGAACGCCCAGTCGGTATGCAACACTACCGTAACTGGCCAAAGGCGCTAGGAGAACTACCGTAGTCCACGCTTACTGATCATAGTCTACGGTAGCCTACGGTAGTTTTACAACCCTGATCTTCGCCCTTCGAGGTGGCAAGGACAGCACGTGATAATGTTGGTCCACAGGTTGCAATGAAAGAAACACTTTATTAGTGAACACACAAAAGAACGGTTCTGACGTGAAACAAGAAGTAATATTCACTTCTGGTAGAACGACAACGTCTCTCGCTGTAGATGATAAAATCTCTTACTGTTGTCTAGCCCAGTGTGTTTGGTCCTCGGTCTGTCTCAGCTTTGCTCGCTACTTCTCGGAAGAACTCGAAACAGTGCCATATTTCATTGAATATTGCGGTATGTTCTTTTCCGATAGGCACCACTGTCTCATTTAGGCAGAATCGCGGTGTCAGCGGTCTTTACCCTTCGCTGTTTGATCATAGTAAGAAGGACGTTCACAGGTCCACTTGCTGTTTGCACAGAAACAGACAGTGTAACAAGTTATCATCACAAGCCTTTAAATGAACGGGAATAACAGAGAAGAGGGATAGGAATTCTCAGCATCTATCATGCAGTCACACAACCAATGCATACTGCAAATTTGGTATGAAATGACATTGTAATACCCTGCAGAATGCATTTTATTGCGTTTGCAGCTGAATTAATCAAAGTTTAGACAAATTGCTTTCAGTTACAATAAATTTGACCAAATCATTCATACTTTACGATATTTCAACACAGCACAGAGCAGTTTTTCTGACATTTTGATCCTTTCCCATACTACCTAAAAACTTCATTACCGGCTGTCGTGATGATATTACCACAGCCACCGACCGACGTGGCGCAGTAGTTAGCACACTGGATTAGTATTGGAGAGGACGACGGTTCAGACCCGCGTCCGGGCATCCAGATTTGCTTTTCCGTGATTTCCCTAAATCGCTTGTGGCAAATGCCAGGATGGTTCCTTTCAAAAGGCGCGGCCGATTTCCTTCCCGATCCTCGTCACAATCCGAGCTTGCGCTCCGACTACAATGACCTCGATGTCGATGGGACGTTAAACCCATTCTTCCTTGCTTCCATTACCACAATCTACGTGAACCTGGCTTCTGACTGTTCAAACGACCTTTTTACAGTTGTTATCAAACTACTGCTTGTATTGCACACACTCAGCATTAAAAGGGCAGAATACGGTCATGTTTAAAAATAACTTATCTTAAATGACCACTTGAAATCACCCTTTATGCATTGTTACAACGTATCGCGAATGTGATATAACACGCAACGCACTGCCTATCAACACCATAAACGAAGACGTCTTGCGGCTCGAAGTATCAGTTTCAGTACACTTGCTGCTCGTAGCTCTGAACTCTGAGTCGCATGGTTCAGCCAGAAGATTATTTCCACTAAATGGCGGTTGGATCTGTCACACGCATACAGACTGACACTTCCCGAGAAAAGTGAAGCGTCAAGAAGACACCGTAGATGTCAAATTCATACACGTACACGCCATCGGTGGGTGTGTAAATGATTTAAGAAAATGAAGGGGGAGGGGGAATGGAAAGGAAAAGTAACGGCTTATTGACATCAGCTGCGTCAGGACTTAGTGTGGCATCAGCGGCGACGAGTGAAAATGTGTGCTGGGCTGGGACTGGAAAACCTTGGCGCTCCTGCTTGCTAGGATGTTATGTTAACCACAGCCCCACCTCGACAGTGTTTATCGCAACTGCGCGGGCCAGCTCTGCACGCCTCTCGGCCTACCCACACTCCCACCTCGCCCCAGCTATCCGCTGTCGCTGTCCGGGCCCACCGTGCTCGCTACTTGGAGGTTCCCGCAGCAGGTCGGACGTAATTGCGCATCCGCACTGAATGTGGTTGATCCATTGCTCATCGAGGCGAATCAATTATGTGAATACGTGGTGTCTGTTCTTTCGGACACGCCCGAAAGAACAGACACGATGCATTCATATGAATGATTAGAGTTGCGATTCTCTGTGACAGGTAGAAAAGTCGCAGTGGCTGTTACTGTTGTAGGGTATATAAAGGGTGTGAACAGCATCAGATGTCCTCCAACGGTCCCAACGCCTTCTCCAGAATCACTTTGACCTTTTTTCAGTATGGTGTAACCAATGGCTCCTGAAAATCAATCCTTCCAAGACCCGTGGCAATCATCGTAGGTCGTACCACTCGCTCCTTCCGGCTCCTGGCTTTCTCCCTTACCGTCTGTGCCTGTCCTGTCCACCTCTCCCCCACCCTCACCTACCTTGGCCTCACCATTGATCGTCACCTCACCTGGATCCCTCAGCTCCACTCCATCCAATCCAAAGCCCACAACTGCCTCCGACTCCTCAAACTCCTCTCTGGCCGGACATGCGGGTTGCACCCCTCTACCATCCTCCACACCTACAAATCCTTAATCCATCCCATCCTCTGTTATGCCAGTCCCGCCTGGATATCTGCTCCCCCCCCCCCCCCCCCCCCAAATTCTATAAGTCTCTCCAGATCCTTGAGCGTCATGCACTCCGCCTCGCCTTCCATGTATGCCTCCCGTCCCCCACGCGGATCCCCTATGACCTCATTCCTTTCCCCCATCTGCTCCTATTCCTTGAACATATCCGCGTACTCTACACCTCCTGCCGCCTTGATCCCCCTCACCCCCTGGTTGCTCCTATCCTCTCACGTCCCTGCCCCCTGCCACGCCTTCGCTGTTGTATCCCCCCCCCTACCCTCCATCTCTACACCATCTCCTTTCCCAAGGTGGCTTTCATCATTTCCCCCTCCCGGATGATGCCCTCTCTCCCTCCATTTATCCCTCCTATCAACTCTGATCCTCACCCCCCCTCCTTTCCTCTGTCCCTTTCTCTGGGCTCCCTCTTCCCCCCCTTCCATCCTGTTTTCTCCCCTCCTAACCTCTCCCTACCTCCCTTCTCCCCCCTCCCCATGAGTCCTTTTGTATTCCCCTCCTCTGCCTTCCCCACTCCCTATCGCGTCTGCTCAGCATCCCCCACCCCTCTTATGGGTCCTCATCCTCCATTGGCTCCATCCCCCCTCCCCCCCTTCGTTTTTCCTCTCCTTCCCCCCTTTTCCTCATCATCTGTCCAGTTTCCCACCACCTGCTCTAGGCTGTGGTATGTCATATTTGCCAACTTTTTAGTGCAGTGTTCAAGTGAATGTTCAGTGTTGTTCGTCTTTCCAAAGTGTTGCGAACAGAAACCATGCTGTCGCTGGAGTGTTGCAAACAGAAACCATGCTGTCGCTGGGTGCGAATTTTATGTCTTTTGCGAACAGAGACCAGAGTGTTGCCTTGTTTTTTAATTGTCTGTCTATTATTTTACCTGTCTGCTTCATATGTATTTTATTAGCATCATCATTCCTTTGTTCTATGTTTTAAGTTCCACGATTTATTTCGCCATGTTACCATTTAAGTCTCCGATTTTATCGCCTGTTTTTATTATTTATTATCTTCATCTTTTTAAAACAAAGTCTGTAGGCTGAAGTACGGCATACTAAGCTGCTGCCAGCGCGCCCCCTTCGGGGGGAATCGAAACTCAATGAAAAAAATAAATAATACAACAACAACAGATGTTGAGTGGTCAGCGTGAAGGGCATGGAGGTGGTGCGTACTCATGCAAGATAGCGTTATCGGCAGTTGCCTCAGTTTGAAAGAGATCTCATTGCGGTGACATTTACTGTGTGTTCGTGCCTCAGTCTAGATGGGTAACATCTTTTCCAACGTTATTTAAAAATATTGTAACTTGTTTAACGACGAGAGTGAGTCAGAGTCTGATGATGTCCTTGTAAGCCGAAAACTGGCTATCCAAATGAGTTAATCTTGTTTAACATGTACAATAATGTGCTTTTCATGTAGTACAGGTCCGAAACAAAAAGAGCGCAAGACGAGCTTTGCACCACTTGGAGTGCCAAGTGTAAGCCTATGTCTTGACTTTTAAAACCTTGAGCATAGCGAAATTATGGCGTTATAACCAGGTACACTGTGTTCCACAAGACGGCTACAAGTGTTCACTAAATACACTGTGCGGCAAAAGTCTCACTGTATGTTTGCACTTTCAAAAACCTATTTTCCGTAATATGGAAATATTGACACGACTGAGGAACTGTAAATTTAAGCGTATTACGAATAAATTCTCTATTTAAAAATCTACTGTAATTACAAACCTGAACTGTTCTATTCACATCCAATATTTTTCTCTTCCAGGTATTCCGACATTCAGCAACTGCGCGTTATGTAGCCTACAACATTGCGAAAAAGTAAGTGAAAATAATGAAGGAATTGTTCACTTTTATGTTAATTTGTATCGTGACCTGTGTTCCAGGTCTGGCAGAAACAGACTTGCCAGAGTTCAGTCCAATAATTGCGTAGTTAAAGAAAGGAACGCTGTCATTGTGATGTTAACAATTGCTGGGTGGTCGTTGGTGCACGTGGACGTGCTGAAACACTTCTACATAACGCATCCGACACGTGCTGGATGGGATATAAGTCGGGGGAACGGGCAGGTCAAATCATTCGCCGAATACCCTCTCGTTTCAAGAGTCCTCCACCTGCCCTGTAAGATGCGGTAGCGCAGTCAGCCATAATTATGAAATCAATAGGAGAGATGTGCTTCACCGGAGGGAAGATGAACAAGTGTTCATAGCTCTTAAAGTATGCACTTTAGAGCCCATATTTACAGGACACTCTTTTCTTCTTATGGTTCGTACTACCACCTCTCAAATCGTGGAAAGCAATGAGCTTGCAGTAGAACAGATTTCTTTCACAGTATCGTAAGTGAAGAAATGCTCAGTGCTCTTAACGTAAGCATTTTAGAGCTCATGTTTGCTAGACTTTTTTGTTTCGAATGATCGTTCCTCTCACATACCTGAATATTGACCATTGCTCCTGGGACACACTATAATAGTTCATGCGAACAAGAAGTTCACCGCCAGAAAGATTTGACCTCCGAACATTGGGGAAAGGGTGGTTGAGGGTGCGACTGTGAGCGACTGTCACGAGATGGACGCAATTGCTTTACTGCTTGCAAAAAAAAAAAAAAAAAAAAAAAAAAAAAAAAAAAAAAAAAAAAAAAAAAAACCTACGTGTTAATTTTCCACCGGTTGAGTTGTCAGGTTGGCCAAACGAAGTAATTCAGCATCTTAAATGCAACAGTGCACTGGACTTCCCGCAGTGTATAGAGTCACTTGTTTCAAAGGCCGACAGCGGCAACAGAGAGGGAGTTTGCGAATATTTTGCTCACAGAAGGACACAGTAAAAACAGTCCTTTTAAAATCAAAGCACGGAAGGTATTTAGTACTTTAGATGTTGCGGTATTGGGTGGTATGTGTTATTTTAATGTCATTAACGTTGCTGTCGGCAGCACGACGACGCAGATCGCCCATGGGGAGCGACTGCAGTTCGTGGACTGGTCGCCAGAGGGCAACGCGCTCGCCTACGTGCTCCAGAACGACCTGTACTACGTGCCGGAGGTGGGCGGGCAGCCAGTGCGTATCACTGACGACGGCGTCCCAGACGTCATCTACAACGGCGTCGCCAACGAACTGACGGACGGTAAGGCGAAGAAAAAATTTTTTTTCGATGGTGCTGAGCCACAGTTATGCAATATTTTTTGAAAGAATAAACTGCCATTTAACTTTATATTACTGTACCTATCTTCCGTGCTATCTAGATTTCGGCTTTTATGCCATTATTGAGTACAATGCTAAAAATTCTTAGACCATTAACAGGTCATATCTGGCAAAGTCGGTCCAAAGCAGGTAAACAGGACTTGTTTACCTGCCGTAGACTGACTTTACCGGATATGAAGAACTTTTATCATTGTGCTAACTAATGGCACAAAAGCCGAAACCTGGATACCGAAGATAAATACAGTAATAGACAGTCAAATGGCAGTTTGTTCTCTCTCTCCCCTCCCCTCTCTCTTTCTTTTTCTCTTTCTTTCATTTTTTTTAAAGTGAGGCGAACATTGCAGAGTGCTCTTCAAACAAAGTCTCACAGAACTGTGTTACTGGGGATGCCCCTATAGGTCATCAGGTCAGAAATTCGCTCTATTCACCGCTCGTGCACTTCTCCTTCTCGAAACGTGAACGCTGAGTGAGTAATGCTTCCAGAACTTAATTCCTACACGTTAACCAATAGATGGTGATATATGTGGCCAGCTAGGTAAGTATTCCTGGATTCAACGCTATCAAACATTGTCGACTAATAACTAACATACAAAACGAGAGAATTTGAAATACAGCCAATAAAACAGGGAAAAGGGAATATAGACATCTAAAAATGAGACGGATACGAAGTTCAGATTGGTGAAGCAGAAAAGGTTAGCATAAAACGTTACAGGAGAAATGCAAAAATGTAGAACCATGCTTGACTGCGAGGAAGATAGATGTAGCGTAAAAGAAAATTAAAGAAACTTTTGCAGAAAGGGAAGCAGCTATGAGCTCAGATAGCAACACCGCTATGAGCAAAGAAGAGTAGGCGAAAATGTGAAAGGAAAATATAAAAGGGAAGTAGCTGCATATTCCTTGCCTAGCAAGAGTACTTCTCCAGGCAGCACGTTTCTGTCGCAGCCTTTTTGGTTGCACATCACTAGCACACCTGGCTGACTCTGATATATATACCCTACTGGCCATTAAAATTGCTACACAAAGAAGACATGCAGATGATAAATAGGTATTCACTGGAAAAAAAATATTATACTAGAACTGACATGCGATTATACTTTCACGCAATTTCGTTGCACAGATCCTGAGAAATCAGTACCCGGAACAACCACCTCTGGCAGTAATAACGGGCATTCAGTCAAACAGAGCTTGGATGGCGTGTACAAGTACAGCTGCCCATGCAGCTTCAACACGATACAACACTTCATCAAGAGTAGTGACTGGAGTATTGTGACGCGCCAGTTGCTCGGCCACCATTGACCAGACGTTTTAAATTGGTGAGAGACCTGGAGAACGTGCTGGCCAGGGCAGCAGTCGAACATTTTCTGTATCCAGAAAGGCCCGTACAGGACTTGCAACATGAGGTCGCGCATTATCCTGCTGAAGTGTAGGGTTTCGCAGGGATCGAATGAAGGGTAGAGCAACGGGTCGTAACACATCTGAAATGTAACGTCCACTGTTCAAAGTGCCGTCAGTGCGAACAAGAGGTGATCGAGATGTGTAACCAGTGGCACCCCATACCATCGCGCCGGATGATACGCCAGTATGACGATGACGAATACACGCTTCCAATGTGCGTTCACCGCGATAGCACCAAACACGGATGCGACCATCATGATGCTGTAAACAGAACCTGGATTCAGCCGAAAAAATGACGTTTTGCCATTCGTGTACCCAGGTTCGTAGTTGAGCACACTATCGCAGGCGCCCCTGTCTGTGATGCAGCGCCAAGGGTAACCGCACCCATGGTCTCCGAGCTGGTAGTCCATGCTACTGCAAACGTCGTCGAACTGTTGGTGCAGATGGTTGTTGTCTTGCAAACGTCCCCATCTGTTGGCTCAGATCCATTACAGCCATGCGGATAAGATGCCTGACATCTCGACTGCTAGTGATACGAGGCCGTTGGGATCCAACACGGCGTTCCGTATTACCCTCCTGAACCCACCGATTCCATATTCTGCTAACAGTCATTGGATCTCGACAAACGCGAGCAGCAATGTCGCGATACGATAAACCGCAATCGCGAGAGGCTACAATTCGACCTTTATCAAAGTCGGAAACGTGATGGTACGCATTTCTCCTCATTACACGAGGCATCACAACGTTTCACCAGGCAGCGCCGGCAACTGCTGTTTGTGTATGAGAAATCGGTTGGAAACTTTCCTCACGTCAGCACGTTGTAGGTGTCGTCATCGGCGCCAATCTTGTGTGAATGCTCTGAAAAGCTAATCATTTGCATATCACAGCATCTTCTTCCTGTCGGTTAAATTTCGAGTCTGTAGCACGTCATCTTCGTGGTGTATGAATTTTAATGGCCAGTAGTGTACTAGATTTTCGTAAAATATGTGTCGAATATTTTGAGACGTGGTGGCACTCATCGGGGAAAAAAAAAAAAAAAAAGTCCAGTAAACATGGGTCTGAAAACGCATACTTCCTAAGATAAGTCCAAGAAACATGGGTCTGGAAATGCATACTTTCTGGATTAACACGTGTTTATAGGTGGTGTTCAACGTGCCGTCCATTTGTGAAAATGCACCACTCTACCCTCCGGCGTAAGGATTGACGCACCCTTTGAAGTATACCTGCTGGCACGCATTGAAGTCGCGAGCCTGTAGTGTCCGCACATCGGTGATTGGCGTGGCGTAGACCATTTCCTCCAAGTGTCCCCATACACAAACGTCTAGGGGACTCAAGTGTGGGGAAGGAGCAGTTCAAGGTGTGAGGCGCCACGACCAATCCAGTGGTCCTGAAATATCTGTGTCAGATGGTCGTGCACTTTGTGACGAAAGTGTGCCGGTGCGCCATCATTCATGAACCACATTTGTATTCGCTGCCGCAATGGCACAACCTCCAACAAGGTAGGCAATACATTAATGACAAATTCCAGATAATACGTCCCTGTTAACATTTGTACTATCACGTATGGCCCTAATAGTCCATTGTCAAGTACACCAGCCCATACGTTGATTGAAAGTTGGTGTAGATGTCCTCTTTCCCGAATTGCTTGGGGATTTACATATGCTGGTTATGGAAATTCTCTTGTGTACTTCGCCTCATTGGTAAATAAAATCTTGGATGTGGATAGCGGATCTGTGACACACTTCTGCAACAGCCATTGACAGAACCGCCGTCTGCCATGATGTTCTTGTGGCCTTAGGGTCTGAACGCGCTGTGGGTGATATGGGTACAGCAGTTAAGAGGGTGACACACGACTTCTTCTGCTGCTGGTCCCAGTGATTTCTTCCATCGAACGTAGCACATGCTCCTCCATGTCAGCTGTGCGGGGCCATCGTTGCCAGTCTTCCGAGGCGCAAGGAGACCTGTGTCCCTCAGACGCTGGAAAAGTCTGCCGAATAGGTTATCACAGGGCACTCTGCGCTGTAGATATTTTTCAGCGTTTTAGGGTATGGGCTCGCAGGCTACATTCATTTGCTAAACAGTAGCAGAAAATCGTATCAGCTATTTCACTTGACAAGTAGTAGGCTTCCATTGCTAACAAGCGGTGGAAAAGAGAAAATATATATGTACTACACCAGTTGTACGTACACACCGCGCAATAACGGTAAACACATAACTGAATCCTCGTTTGGATGAAGGTAAAACACCATGATACGTACCCAGAATCGACAGTACTGTACAATAAGGCACACAAACATGACGAAAACTAACGTAGCCTACAATACGAATCGAACCACACAACTGACTGCAGGCTAGTTCAAAATGGTTCAAATGGCTCTAAGCACTAGGGGACTCAACATCTGAGGTCAGCAGTCGCCTAGACGTAGAAACTACTTAAACCTAACTAACCTAAGGACATCACACACAGCCATGCCCGAGGCAGGATTCGAACCTGCGACTGCAACAGCAGCGCGGTTCCGGACTGAAGCTTCTAGAACCGCTCGCCCAGCAGACTAGCTAATGGTAGGTAGAGTACTGTGCGTAAGACATCATAATGCCCTGCCGACGCATTTAACGGAGTGCCAATGCAACCGACTCTGCTAATATCTCTAACAAGCGTCGCAGAGCCCTCCTATAAACACGTGTTTATCTCGGAAAGTGTGCGTTTCCGGACGCATGTTTGTCGGACTTACTTTTCTTGTTTCAATGAGTACTACCACCTCTCAAAGTCTTCGACACATTTTTTCGAACACCCTGTATAGTGCCTACTGGCCAGTCGCACGGGTGCATTCAATCTAGAGCTGCTGCTCGATCACTGGAGTGGCGTGCGCTGTTCCCTCCAGATGTGAAATAAATCACTCATGTGCACATGCTTAGAAAGAGGTTCACACCGTCATGCCTGCCTCTATTTGGGTGTGGGGATGGACAGGCGCACAGCGAGTAAGCGCAAGGAAGAGGGACATAAACTCAACCATTAGACGGACAGGCTGTTTCTAACAGACAGAACCGTACCTGGCCTGTGGCCACGTAGATGTTGTGGAGCGCATACTGAGACTAAAGTGGCCGTCACGAAATTAAAGCTCACATACGCCGCGTGCAGCCCACAGGCGCTAAGCTCTGTGAGTCGCCCACCTCATAACTCTGTTGTCACATATGCACTGATATAAGTGCAGTAGAACGGCGCTGGGTGAGCGTTCAGTGTTTCTGTGCGATATCGTGTGTTCACTTGTGGTTTCATTCTTCCGTGGAACGGTCCAGTGACGTGTATTTGGTAGTGATCGTAGTGCAGGAGCAAGTGCGCAAGTGCCGTACTACTCCTGTCGATGCGTGCAAAGGAAAAAAAGACATTCGAAAACAATCTGAAACTGTCGTACAGAATGTACTGAGTTCTTTTACTGATCTGACCAACAGTGAAGAGACCAGCAATAATATACATTTCGCGCAAGTTGAGCAACTGACAACAAAATCTTGTGGTTCTTCGGAATCGACTATATTCCATATTAACAGTGCAGTAAGATTGGCAGGATCTCTGTATGTGAGCGTGTGTTTTCATTCTCCATAAAAGGGATATAAATGAATACGGAAATCTACGGAATTTGACGGTTTTGACAAAAAATAAATGAATAGAAATATCCTTAAATAGTACGACAAAGGAAAATATCCGACGGCTAGAAAAAGAGACAATGATCTCAATGAAAAAATTCGTTCCTCGGGCTCTGACGTCTCCATTCTTTGTATCCTCTGATCATTAGGTTTTTAATTCGGAAAGTGTAATGAGGGACGAACCTTTTTTATGGAGTCCAACCACATTGTTGCAGCAAGAGCGAAATTTTGTCTACAATGTACTTATTGCGCGCTAAGGACGATAATCTTGTAGTATACTTAGATAAAACTTGGGTCTAACAAAACCATACGCACAAATATACGAGGGTTGTTCAATATGTAATGCCCACATTTTTCTCAGAACATATTTATTGTTAAGAGTCAGAATTTGGTGACAATATACATCAACATGTCTTATCCATGTCCTATTTTTCTGCATAATCTCCATCACGTTCTATGGCCGTACGCCAACGCAGAAGAGCACGTATTCCCTGCAGCTAAAAGCTCTTGTCCTGTAGGCGTAGTCATGTTTTCATTGCATGACTGACACTCTCGTCATCTTCAAAGTGTGTGCCCCGTAGAGAATCTTGATGCGGCCCAAAGAGATGGAAGTCCGAGGGTGCCAGGTCTGGACTTTAGGGTGGATGAGACAATGATGTCCAACTCAATTTGGCGATATGTTCCCGAGTTCTCAGACTTGTGTGTGGGCGTGAATTATCGTGTTGGAGCTATATTTCTGCTGGGTTCTTGTCCAACCAAATACGTCACAAACGATTCTTGAGTATATTCAGAGTCTTCACGTATGCCTCTGAATTGATGGTTGACCCTCTTGGCATCACATCCTCGAGAATGACGCCATCATCCGAGACGACTGTCACCATGACTTTTCTGGCAGAGGGGGTTTTCCTGAATTTCTTCTTTTGTGGTGAATGAGGATGATGCCACTCCATGGACTGTCTTTTTGTTTCTGGCGCAAAGTGGTGCACCCAGATTTAGGCTCTGAGACTATGGGACCTAACTTCTGTGGTCATCAGTCCCCTAGAAGTTAGAACTACTTAAACCTAACTAACCTAAGGACATCACACACATCCATGCCCGAGGCCGGATTCGAACCTGCGACCGTAGCGGTCGCGCGGTTCCAGACTGTAACGCCTAGAACCGCTCGGCCACTCCGGCTGGCGCACCCAGCTTTAGTTCTCCATAACGATCCGTGACAGAAAGGCCTCTCGGTTGGTCTCAAAACGCTTCAACAATTCAGATGAAATGGCCTTTCTTTGAATCTTGTGGTCCAATGTGAGCATTCGTGGAATCCATCGTGAGCACCTCTTCGAATATCCGAGAGTCTCGATCATTGCAGACGCACATACAATGCTGACCGACAACTGTAGAGCCAATTGTCGAGTTGTGAAACGCCGGTCGGCACGAATAATGGCATCCGCACGGTTCACCATGTCTGGAGCAGTGGCTGTGATAGAACGTTCCTAGCGTGGCTGATCATGGAGCTCTCTTTCTGCATTTACTGAGGCTGTAGCTTTCATTACCCACCGCCCAACTGTACTCCTGTCAACTGCAACATCGCCATACACTGAACACAAATGTTTATGGATGTTCACCACGGTTTCTTTTTCTGCACACAATAATTCAATAACAGCATTCTGCTTCTAACGTGAGTCGTACGTATACGCCATTTTGACGCTGTACTACGGCTCTGCCATCTGCCAGAACCGTTCGAAACTTCGCCGGCGCACACTAGAACAAATATCATATGTGAAGTTCGCCGGTGCGCAGAACAAATATCAGATGTGAAGCACCAACAAGGACATTTGTCTACGAATATTAATTTTTTTTTTTTTTTAAATGTGGGGTATTACTTATCGAACGACCCTCGTATTTTCCCCGACTTCAGCGGAAATATTGGCCTGAAAGTAGCGATAGTTACTTCTGTAAAGCGCGATTTGGGTGATGGATGCAGTGACGAAGGGTCAGTAGGAGCTGTAAACAAAAACTTTGCAAGAGTTTGGAAGTACTCTCGGTCGTATTGAATCGAGCCGTCGGAACTAAAATCTGGCGGCGGCATACAGGTACTTGCGTGCAGTCGCGGACGGAGTCTCTCTTAAATACAATGTGTTCATATGTGACACGAGACACTCTGATGTCTCAGATCTTACCAAAATTAATTTCATTCTTTTCTTAACAACTTTCTTGCTGAAAGTTTCTACAAGGTCCAACAGCACGCCATTTCCGCGACGACATTTTTCGGTACATATGCGGAATGGTTACACACCTCTTTCGGTATTTCTTCATGTCAGAGTACTTTAACGTTTTCACGATAAAACATGTATCATATGCATCTAGAGGATGGTCAGAAAATGTCTGGTACGCTTGTAGGAATGTTGCAGGGCGGATTGTACCGAGACATAAATTATAACACTTTGCCGTCAGCAGGTCTCGTACAAATTTATTCGCTTGGCGCCGGCGGCGCTAATTCGGATTAGTTGGCTTGTCGCTGGCCATTTTGACATTATCAGGAGATTATAAATTGATATGTTTTACTAATCTCATCGTTAGTTCTCATAACTTCTCAACCCTGTTCCCCTACTTTCAAGAAATTTCGAAGACATACATACGTAAATAAATACAAAACTTGTTTGTTTCACATATTTGTTTATTTGCATTGTCTTTGGTACTTAGTATTTCTCTTTCATATGATATGCAGCAAAACAGTCTCCAAGATGTAACGCAACTCCACAAGACTTGCACAGTAAGTTTGTTGTTCTTTTTTTATTTTTGGAACATACATGGCAGTTTTTTCATTTTCGTTTATTCCTTTCGGAAATACATAGGCCTATTAGATGGTGTTGCTTTATGTGACCTGAAAGTCTGTCAACCGGATCATGATGAGACGTACCTGATGTAGTGTCAACCTTCAAGTTAAGCTCCGCACAGTCATGGTAAACAATCGTATCGTCTCTTTCATCTGCTATGACGAACAAGAACTTATAAAAACCAAAGACTTGTTGACGTGTGTTTAACTTATTTACACCTAAACAAAACACCAGCAGAATGCAAAAGATACTAAAGTGTTGTCGCCAGCCACTGCGTGATACTATGCACACGACAGCACTGTGGTAGCGCCGGCCACTGAGCGATACTATGCACACGACACCACTGTGGTGTCCCCGGACGGCAGAGTGTTAAAGAAAAAAATTCGATACGTTGCGCCGTTTCCGAGTTATTTACCATTGAAAGTAGCCAATCAGGGCGTCGCGCGCTCAAATTTAAGCGACCTGCTATGGGCGGTGTTACCCAACTAGTGCTTTGGTGGGGTGGCTGAAACCTGAATTTGTGCACGCCG
The DNA here is from genome assembly GCF_023898315.1 of Schistocerca nitens. Classification (NCBI taxonomy): domain Eukaryota; kingdom Metazoa; phylum Arthropoda; class Insecta; order Orthoptera; family Acrididae; genus Schistocerca; species Schistocerca nitens. The sequence goes on from NC_064619.1 coordinate 663,069,039, forward strand.
CGACCTGATTGGCTAACTTCAGTGTTAAATAACTTAAATAACTCGGAAACGGCGCAACGTATAGAATTTATTTCTTAACATTTAAGTGTCAGTACAAACTACCATGCAATAAACGAGTGATAAAGATGGTAGCCCGTCTCTTACCCCGGACCGGCTCCTCTGGCATGGGGGGGGGGGGGGGGTGACAAAAACGCAGCTCGCCCACCAGCCTCGCCCCAATGCCAAGGGCACTCTTCGAACTGCAGGGTTCATCGCACTGTTGCCAGCGCAATGGTCCCCATAGATGGATCCGTCATCGTCGATTTCACCCAACGCTCCTCGGCAAGTGCACCCCACACTCCGGAGAGGTGGATGCACCTCTCGCCCTTCGCCGCTTACTAGCCCGAGCTCCCACCTCTCGGCCAAGGACCCATTCCTACTCAGGTGGTGGGTCGGTCACCCAGTCGTTCAGTGGTCTGGACCCATCTAACCTAGCCCAGGCGACGTCACCACCTCCTGGGTTTGGCAGAACACGCCCCGGTTACCTAGGGGCGTGGCGAAGCACCCTTGCCGAATCGCGCCGCGATCCCACGCCGACAAATGAGGTCTCCGGCATGCAGAGCACCTGATGGTCTGTGCCCTGTGAACAGAGAGGGACATGTTTGGTCCCTCGATACAGCTCCCCCTGTGCCACGAACCCTTCGCTTTCGCATCGGGTTGGGTCGCAGCTCTCCCTTTTGTCGCAAGGCAGAATGCCGAGCTTATCATCTGGCACCACGGGAAGGCGAAAAGAGCCACTTGGGAAGGAGAGGCTGTAAGAGACGCATTACTTCCCCGCGTGAGGACTGCCGCGGCACGCCCGAGTGGAAGCGATACGCCCCAGTGCTAGTTTCCGTGCCTTACGGCGCGCCGGCAACGGGCAGGCCCGCGCCGAACGCGCCGTCAAGCGACCGACCTCACTTGTTTATTCATCATGGCGACAATTGAAACGAGTGATTCGTGTGCGTCGAAACGCGCTTCTACTGCGCCTGATCCCTCTCCCCAGGACGAGCTGGGACAGGCAGAGGGTGAAACAGTAACACAGAGGCACGCCAGAATTTCACTGCTCTTAGAGCAAAATGTGAAAAATGGCAAGATAAGCCAAGCGGCTCTGTCCATAATCAAAAATGAACTCACAGCATGGGCCATTGCTCATGCAAAACTTGAAGGCCGGGTGGAAGAGTTAGAGAAGGAAAATAGCAGATTACGGAACCAACCAGTCAAAACCTGGGCGGCGGTGGCTGCGCAAGCGCCAACCAAGCCAAACACAACTAAAGAGACGATAGACAAAGAAGCCAAGAGAACAGACACTGCAGTCTTTCTCAGGACTCTGCATGGGCAAGACACCAGTGTGAAGAAAATTCAAGAGCTATTTACGAAAACCATCAATCCAGCAAAAGATAAAATCAGAATAAAGAGGATTAAACCAAGTAGAAATTCGGTAATTGTGGAGGTTGCTTCGGGGGAGGACAAAGATAAGTTACTGAACAACCAAAAATTAAATTCAGTAGTCAAGTGTGAACCTCCAAAGAAGAGAAATCCCCTAGTAATCCTCTATGATGTACCCACCATAATGACCGATGAGGAACTTATAGACACAATAAAAGAGCAAAACTTTGATGACGTAAATGAGGAAGAATTTAAAAACAGTTTCAAATTAAGATTCAAGACGGGGCCTCTGGGGCGTGATGTTGTTCATCATGTTGCCGAGGTCACGGCACCAATGTGGAGAAAGATCACGGCAATGGGCAGATTATACGTTGACTTCCATTCGATCAACGTCAGGGATCACATCGTGGTACCTCGCTGCCTGAACTGTGGTGACCTGGACCACATTCTAAGGCTTTGTACCAGGGAGTCGGTTTGTACGAAGTGTGGCACAAACGGGCACAACCGCAAAGACTGCAAAGCAGCAGCGGTCTGCAATCCCTGCAAAAGCCGCGGAAAAAAGTCATGTGGAGCCACGGGACGTAATTGCCCAACATATCGGATGCTAGAGCAACGATTGATTTTTAGAATCGATTATGGCTGATCACAGCCCACAAAACAGGATGCCAAAGCGCAAATCCCCGAAAGGAGGTGGGATGCTATGAGGGCAACCAGATTTAAGAATTTCTTTATGGCGCTCTCGGGCGCCACTAATACAGAATCACTAGACAAGGCCATCCAAACAGAGCCCTACATGATTGACAGCAGTATACAGACAGATCACCCCGCAATGGGCATAGATCCCGCCCCTCAACGCCGGGGAATGAAGCCGACAGTCCATCTGAAGCGGGCAAGGGCATCCTATGACTGTAACAATCCCAACAGGAAATCAACTTAAAGAAACCCAACCTATTCAAGACAACGCAGTCACAAGTACAAGTCTGAAGTCCATAACACAAAGCACTCCAGTAGTCAGATTGCCACCTATGGACCCGGTAAGGGTGTACCCCAATATCGAGTACACGATGCAACTGGCTAGGCTGGAAGAGCCGATTATCCTCCCCACTGCCTTACGACATGTGGTCCGTGTAGGACATGAAGAGGGTAGGAAGGTAACCTTCTCGGTAATGGAGGCTGTGGACAGAATTCAGCTAAAGTCAGTGAATCTCCCCACTGATTTCGGAGCCCTGCGGGACCTGCTGAAAAAGTCTTTGAGAGACGTGGTGAGAAGTTTGACCTCAAGGACATCTACGAACAGGCTGTACTGGCAGACGGACGAATTGCTTTCGACTGGAGTAAGACCTGGCCAGGCGACCACATGCACACATACTTCCCATGACGACCGAAATAACAATTGGACAATTAAACACTCACAATAGCCGACTTGTGATGCAGGAGCTCCGTAAAGAGGTGGAGGAGACGAGACTGGATGTGCTTTGCCTACAGGAGCCGTACTCCCAAGCTGGAAAAATAGCTTTTGCTGCCGCAACATGGCAAATTGTCAGCAGAGGGGAGGACCCTAGAGCGGCGATAGCAGTTACAAATAAACTTCTGAGGGTCACAACGCTGTCGCAATTCACAACTAGTCACTGCAACGTCGTGGAGCTTCAGTCCCCAGTGGGAGTAATTATTCTCATAAACACGTACTTCCAATACGGAGACGAGATTGAGCAGCATTTAGAACATCTGGCAAGAGTTACCACGGCGTTGCGGGGACGGAAGATAGTCATAACTGCTGACATTAATGCAAAATCCCCCCTGCGGTACAGCGGCACCAGAGATACAAACGGAGACAAAGTGGAAGAGTTTATCATGGCTTCGCAGCTCGTGGTGGCCAACAAGCCGGGCAACCCTCCTACCTACGCAGCAGGAGGAGGACAGGGCACGAACATAGACGTAACCCTAACATCTCCGAACGCAGCAAATCTCATACAGAGCTGGAAAGTCGTGAGCAATGCCACCACTAGTGACCATAATTTAATAACTTTCACTCTAGGTGACAGGGAGTGCCGCTGGACCATGGGGTGGGAAGTACAATTCAATTACAACAAAGCAGATTGGGAACGCCTAGCAAGGGAGTGCGACATTCCTGCCTTACCGGAAGGTGACGTACATCAAGACATAGACGTGGACGAAAGAGCTGAGGAACTGGTGGGCGCAGTACACAGAGCGGTGAGGGCCGCTGTACCAACCAGGAGGAAGGCCATGGCTGCCTCACCATGGGGTGGGAAGTACAATTCAATTACAACAAAGCAGATTGGGAACGCCTAGCAAGGGAGTGCGACATTCCTGCCTTACCGGAAGGTGACGTACATCAAGACATAGACGTGGACGAAAGAGCTGAGGAACTGGTGGGCGCAGTACACAGAGCGGTGAGGGCCGCTGTACCAACCAGGAGGAAGGCCATGGCTGCCTCACCATGGGGTGGGAAGTACAATTCAATTACAACAAAGCAGATTGGGAACGCCTAGCAAGGGAGTGCGACATTCCTGCCTCACCGGAAGGTGACGTACATCAAGACATAGACGTGGACGAAAGAGCTGAGGAACTGGTGGGCGCAGTACACAGAGCGGTGAGGGCCGCTGTACCAACCAGGAGGAAGGCCATGGCTGCCTCGCCATGGGGTGGGAAGTACAATTCAATTACAACAAAGCAGATTGGGAACGCCTAGCAAGGGAGTGCGACATTCCTGCCTTACCGGAAGGTGACGTACATCAAGACATAGACGTGGACGAAAGAGCTGAGGAACTGGTGGGCGCAGTACACAGAGCGGTGAGGGCCGCTGTACCAACCAGGAGGAAAGCCATGGCTGCCTCACCGTCACCATGGTCGGCCGAATTAGTGGAATTACGTCAATCTGTCAGGAGGCTAAGGAGGTGGTGTGTTGGGATGTATGGGCGCTCAACATCGAGGTCATCAGCGCCCGGCTAAGGAGGAACTACCAGCGCAGTGTCATCTGGCTGGAAAGGCAAAGATGGCAGTTGCAATATAGGGAGGCCAAGCTGAGATTTCAGAAGGAACTACGCGAAGTAAGAATGCGTAGCTGGGAGAGCTACGTGTTGAACCAGTTGGCCTTAGACCCACGGGATCTCCCCTATAAATAAGTGAGGGGAAAAATCCGCTCTCCCCTGGAGCTATCAACAGTCAGGCAGGGGGACAGGATGACGGAATCTTGGCAGGAGACTGCAGGGGTCCTTCTCCGGTCCCTGCCGCCTGACGACAATGCGGATGGAGAAACCATAAGCCAGCAGCAACTGTGAGATACAGACCTAGAAGAATACAACAACGACAAGGCAGTCAACCCCTTCTTGGAAGAGGAGGTGGCTGCACAAATAAGATCCCTAAAATGAGGGAAAGTTCCAGGACCAGACGGCATTGTGGCTGAGGTTGTGCAATTTTTGGCACCCCAGTTAATCGTGCCGCTAACTCACCTCTTTAACGAGTGCCTCAGACAAAGGAAGTTCCCCAAGAGGTGGAAAACCGCGAATGTGGTCATAATTAAAAAGGGACCAGAAAAAGACCCGGCCAAAGTCAAATCATACAGGCCAATTTGCCTATTGGACCTGTTCGGGAAGCTTTTGGAAAAACTGTTGGCTGACAGATTGATGGCTCACCGGGTGTTATGCGGGATGAGCGACAGTCAGTTCGGCTTCAGGCCGGAGCGGTCAGCATCTGATGCTATCGCTCTGGTGGCTGAGGTCTGTGGCTCAACCCCGCATAAGTACATAGTTGGCATCATGGTGGATATCAGTGGTGCCTTCGACAACCTGTGGTGGCCTTCGCTCTTCTCCTGTATGTGGGAGAAAGAGTGTCCAGGGCCACTATATGGGTCTCTGAGGAGCTATTGTAAGGATTGGGAGGTATGGCTATCATCCCCTAGCGGGAGAATTGGGAAAGTAATTACCAAAGGGTGTCCCCAAGGCTCTGTTCTGGGACCCCTTTTCTGGGACATCCATATGGAACCGTTGCTAGACAGACTACAGCAAAGTGAAGAAGTGCTAGAGGTGATAGCCTACGCAGATGACCTCCTCCTGCTGGTCGGCGGTCGCAGCCGAGAAGACATCGAACCAAAGATCGAAAGGGCCATAGAGAAACTGCACCAATGGTGCCAAAATACAAAGATGAAAATATCTCCGAGTAAATCTACATACTTACTGCTAAAAGGTCAGCTAAACAGGAATCCCACTGTTAGAATCCATGGCTCACCAGTTCTTCGCCGACGGGAGATGCGATACTTGCGAGTTATAATTGGTGAGAGATGGAACTTCGGGAAACACATAGACACCGTAACCCAGAGAGCTCTCCAACTACTAAACAATCTCATCTCCATTGGACATACAAGATTTCATCTCCCTCCTCATCTCATAAAACTTTATCACAATAGTATTCTAACCTCAGTAGTGGGTTACAGCTCGGGAGTCTGGGCACACAGGCTCACGCGGGTCGTGCCCGCCATGACAGTGAGAAGAGTCCAAAGAATCATGATTTTGAGATCTGTGGGGGCTACAGAACATCTGTGTGGGGAGCTCTGTTAGTCATAATGGGGCTGTGCCCACTAGATATCAAGATACATGAGCAAGCGGCATGATACTGGGCCAAAACTGGGAACAGGGAGAAAATAATAGAGATCATGGGTGTGAGGGTGGAGGATAAGAGAGAAATACGAAACAGAAGGGAGGAACTTTCGCAGAGGGCTTGGGAGGAAGAAGGAACGGGGAGAAGAACCTTCCAGTTTTTACCAGACGTAAAAGAGCGTGGGGGAATGAAATACTTTGAACCTACAAGAGGACTTATTCACTTTCTCACTGGTCTTTGGGAAAAGGGCAACCCCCGAGTGTGACTGTGGCGCGGCAGAGGGAACTCCCGACCATGTGGTTTTCGAGTGCCCTCTCGTCAATGATGTCGCGACAACACTCTGAGACAGACTTCCGAACAATGACACATACCACCTACTCAGACAAGAAGACACTTTTTACACTTTGAATACTCTGGCAGATGAGGTATCACGGAAAGTGTTAACAGAATACATGAGAGACCAAGAATAGGTTCCAATTCACAGACCAACCGATTGAAACCAGATCCCATTCCCATACCGCCTGTGTGTGGAATGGCCGACTTTCATCAGTTGGAAACCGCCACGTACGGGACTACGGGGGTGGGGTCAATACCACCGATTATGACTAAAGCACCGATTATGACGTAAGTTAAGTTAGTATTTTGTAGGACTTAGATTTAGGACATTAATTTAGGAAACTGCAGCGAATACTAACTTTGGCCAGCCCAGTGCCAGGGGCATGCTCCTCGGGGTTAGCTCGTGGAGCCTGGCTATTCTCAGTGGGTTTGTACTTTAGTGGCACACCTGTGACACTGCAGTTAGTAGTCATTCCAGGTTAGATAATTAACAAGTAGGTTAAATTAAACTGCCCATTGTTGTAGAAAACTAACTCACTGTAGTAGTTTTAAACTGTAGTTCACTAACATAACTGTAATATTGAGCTGCATCATAACCCAATTATATGTTTCAATTTATGGCCCACTAATCATGTTAGGAGGTTGGTTAATATGTATAATTAGTATTGTTGTGGAAATAAAGAATTTTTTTTAAGAGAAAAACTACCATGAAACATTCCTACAAGCATTTCAGACATTTTCTGACCACTCTCTTTCTTTTGCTTGTGCCGTTTTTCGCGCGGATACGCTGGGTCGGCGTGGGTAATCGGATGTGGCAGTGTTAGTTGAAGGAGTGGCCGGATGCCCTTCCTGCCGCCACCCTGTACCCCCTGGGAAAGAATTTGTGTACCCCAACTGTCTGCGACTAGTGGAATCCATGGAATAGCGCGAAAGTGTTCTGATGTCTGCGTAACTGAGGCGGGATGTGGGGACCAGCCCGATATTCACCTAGGGGGATGTGGAAAACCGCCTAAAAACCATATCCAGGCTTGCCAGCACACCGGCCCTCGTCGTTAATCCGCCGGGCGGATTCGATCCGGGGCTGGCGGCCTACCCGAGTCCAGGAAGCAGCGCGTTAGTGCGCTCGGCTAACCTGGTGGGTTTTCTGACCACTCTCTATAAACGTTGAAAATGTTCATATATTATTTTCAGTGCAAATATATGAGTGGTTCTGTTTTTTCGACGGATTGCACTCAGTCTTCAGGCCACGAGTGGCCTACTGGGACCATCCGACCGCCGTGTCATCCTGAGTGGAGGACGTGGATAGGAGGGGCGTGGGCTCAGCACACCACTCTCCCAGTAGTCACGATGGTATTTTTGACCGAAGCCGCTACTGTTCGGTCGAGTAGCTTCTCAATTGGCATCACGAGGCTGAGTGCACCCCTTTTCGACGGAGTGAGGTAAAAAACTATTTTTCTTCAAAATTTATTGCAACGTGAGTTTATATTTTTGTTCGTGTCAGCTGGCAAGAATTTTCTTTTAGAAAGTACTCCGTCATATCCTAAACTAAAAGTAGAGATGTCTAATATTTTTTTCGGAATTTTTACTAATATTTGAAATTATCACTAACTTGCGACGCTGTAAGACTGTAGGATGACCGTGAAGTGGCTATTTTCACGATGCCCGCGGTAGTATGCAGCTGTTTCTTGAGGAAGCCGTCGGCGAGTGGCGGCAGTGCAGCGGCGCCGGTGTTGCAGAGTCGCTGAGCGCCGAGGAGTCGCTGAACAAGGAGGGCGCCATCTGGTGGTCCCCCAGCGGGTCTCGGCTGGTGCTGGCGCGCTACGACGACTCGGCCGTGCAGAGCAGCAGCCTGCTGCGCTACGGGCAGCCCGGCCTCCTGCAGGGCCAGTACGCCACCGTCGTCTCCTTCCGCTACTCCAAGGTACCGTCTGGCCGCAGCAACTCGACGGTTTAGCTAGTGCTGCCAGAAGCGGATCGAATCGGCATTGACAAACTACCTCGGGTTCTGGGGCCGACGTCAATCTGATGATTTTACTGACGTCTCGCCAGCACGAGTGGCTGGCATTGTCAAAGCTTCACCCTCCGTTGCCGGTGGTGAACTGGAGCCGAGCTCGCGGCCGCAGACTATATGTACCTGGCGCGCCAACGTCCGAGGGCTTCTCCGCGGTCATTTCCGGTGCGGTTCTCCTCTTGCTATCTGCGACGGTCGTTCGCTGCAGTACGGGAAGCCAGGATCCGTTTACCTTAAGGCTTTCCTCTTTCTTGTTGAAGCTGTTCGCGTGTTTTTGTATTTCTACAGCTTCTCTGAACAAGCGGGTGTGATAGTTTGTCTCTATAGCCAGAACTTCTGTGTCGGTGAATTTTATTACATGGTCGGTCTCACTCAGTGCGTGCTCTGCTACGGCCAATTTCTCCACCTGCCCCAACCTGCAATGACGCTTATGTTCTTTGATCCTGGTGTTGATTGATCGTCCAGTCATTCCGACATAAACTTTTCAGCATGTGCATGGTATACGGTATATTCGCGACATTGCAAATGGGTCCCTTTTCTCCTTTCCCTATGTAAGACTTTGATCTTCCTTGTCGGTTTGAAAATCGTCTTTACGCCGTGTTTGCGCAATATACGGCCGATTCTGTCCGTCCCTCTGGGAATGTATGACAGAAAGGCCGTAGCTGACAATTCTTTCTCTGATTGCTTACTTCGCCGAGTGTTTGGCTCTGTTACACTTCTAACATAATTTGTGGAGTACCCATTGTTCCTCAGAACACTTTCCAGGTGTTGCATTTCGCGTCTGAGGAGCTGCGACTCACATATTCGTCCTGCTCGCGTCACGAGCGTATTAATCATGCCTCTTTTCTGGTTCGGGTGGTGGTCCGTGTGTGTCAGTTTTCGATACACGCTGTGTACCAGGTTTTCGCCATCCCTTGTGAGCAGCACATCAGTAATGTCAGTTTTTTGTGAGTCGCTGCACCTCAGACGCGAAATGCAGCACCTGGAAAGTGTTCTGAGGAGCAATGGGTACTCCACAAATTATATTAGAAGTGTAACAGAGCCAAACATTCGGCGAAGTAAGGAATCAGAAAAAGAAATGTCAGGTACCACTTTTATGCCATACATTCCCAGAGTGACGGGCAGAATTGGCCGTATATTGCGCAAACACGGCGTAAAGCCGATTTTCAGACAGATGCTAGCTTCCCGTACTGCAGCGAACGATCGTCGTAGGTAGCAAGAGGAGAACCGCACCGGAAATGACCGCGGAGGAGCCCTCGGACGTTGGCGCGCCAGGTACATATAGTCTGCGGCCGCGAGCTCGGCTCCAGTTCACCACCGATAATGGAGGGTGAGGCTTTGACAATGCCAGCCACTCATGCTGGCGAAACGTCAGTAAAATCATCAGATGAACGTCAGCCGAAGAACCCGAGACAGAAGCCAATAGACAGTTTGTCGACTAGTGGCCACGAAAACCTTAACAATTTTGTAGAATCGGCGCTACTTGAGAGACATCCATTTGTCTCCGAGCGCTGCCAGCGTCTGGCATCTCCTAGACGCGAAGTACACTCATGTTCAGAAAAACGGAACACTATGAACAAATAGAGATAGGAAGTTCATATTCATCACACATGTACAGCAATATGTTCTGCAGAAATCCTTAGCATTCCAGTCGCCTCGGTTCAGCATGTGTCCTGTTGCCTAGTAGGCACAGTGTCCGCCATGGGCACTGATAACTTGTTCCATGCGTGATGGCATAAACGCGTATAAGGCGCTAATGGCGTCCTGTGGTACAGCCGTCCGTGCTGCATTCACCTGATTCCAAACTTCATCTGTGGTGGTTGGCTCTGGGTCACAGCGCTACACCCGTCGTCTCACCATATCCCACACATTTTCGATTGGCGACAGGTCTGGTGATCTGGCGGGCAAGAGCAAAAGACTGACACCCTGTGACACCAAGAAGGCACGTGTCTGGGCAGCAACATGTGGTCGTGCATTGTCCTGCTGAAAAATGATGCCGGGGTGTTGTGCAGGAAGGGTATAGCTGTGGGTCGCGGGATGTCATTCACATAGGTGATACTGGTCACAGCGCCCTGGACACCCACCAACTGTGATTTGTGGTTGCACCCAACATCACCCCGCGCCATAAGGCCTTGAGTTGGCGCCGTATGTCTTGTGCAAATGCAGTCATTGTGATGCTGTTCCCGCTGTCTCTGGCGAAAAATGCAACCATCATTTTCAAACAAACAGAACCTAGATTCATTTGAAAACACTATCTGATGTCATTCTTGTCCCCAGTGACGTCGTTCCATACACCATTGCCGTCTACCATGTTTCTCCGCATATGTCAATGGTAGGCTGAGAAGTGGACTACGCGCACGTAACCCATGCCGTAATAAACGGGGACGGTCTGTCATCCCCGGTAGTATAGGATGTGCTACACTGTTCCACTGTTTCGTCAGAGCCGAGGAGGACATACATCCGTCCTGCAATGCCATTCGGATGAGTTGTCTATCTCCTTGAGAGGTGGACTGGTTGGTGCGGTCTGACCCTTCCCGTAGTGTTCTACGGCCTTCCGTAAACCATTCTGCACACACCCGTTGCACTGCCGAAACACTTCGTCCCACACGAGCAACAATTTCCCGGCTGCATGCATTAGTTCCCTCAGGCCAGTAATGCATCCTCCCTCAAACTCTCTGATTTGGCTGCTCGAGTCACACTGATGCATTACCTTCGGTTTATAGCGACAATGAGAGCCCCAGGCACATTTTACCGGTAGGTGGTGTTGCGCCGCGATGTTGATGTTGATCTTGAACCAGCGGACTGACATGTTTCAAATGCTTATCATTTCTGCAGAACATACTAATGTACGCGTCCTGTGAATATGGCCGTCCTATCTCTAGTCGTTGAAAGTGTTCTGTTTTCCTCATCGTGGGCGTATTACGAAAGGCTTGTATTCACCAGCAAGTAACTTCTGTATGCACTTGCTGAGGTGTTTACATTTCAACAAATCATTCAAGTTTACTTCTTCAATTTACCGGGGCAGTTTATTTTAGGAACTTGTCGCAAGTACTAGTTGAAGAAGTGCAGTTATTCTTAAAATCCGCTGCTGTTGCTTTATTATTAATGAATGACAATCGTTATCAATCACAAAAATAACAAATACAAAAAATGTTAGAGATGTACATATTAATGTTGCTAGGAAAAACTATTCAGTTAGCTACAGGACTTCAATTAGATTAAAAACTTTGAGGATATCGTATTCAAATTTCGAACCTCTCTTGTCTATTTCACAAACAGGTAGTTCATAACTGCAAACAAAAGTGCGGAGTGGCATCTCACCGAGAGACTGCGTTTTAATTACTCTTCGACTTTTGCAAGCAGTACTTACTACTTTTATCGCAAATGCAATGCATGTATGTTTAAGGTAACATTAAAAAAATCTGCTAAAATTTAATGACGTCTATACTGCCACTTTACTTTCTTTTCTGGTGAAACAAACTGACTGGTAAAAGCATTTTGCACTACCCTGAGTTGTGGTACCAATAATATGCCTTTAGTTGTTGCAAAGGTTATTTTTTTTGGCCCATCTGTCTTTGTGCCAGTCTCCTTTGCGACAGTGATACTTTGGCACCGGTACTGTACACACAGAACTTCTGTTAAGTTTGACAAAAATTTCCACGCAATGATAAATTCGACAAGTACTTGAAGCAAGATGCAAGAAACTAGAACGAATTTTCACGCTCCAGAGGAGTGTGCGTTGATTTGAAACTTCCTGATGACTTAAAACCGTCTGCCGAACCAGGACTCGATCCTGGGAACACGGTCTGGCGCACAGTTTTAGTTCGACAGGAAATTTCATGCAAGAAACGGTTTCCACTAACTTGCAAATTTCTTGAAGTAGACGAAACTAGGGGACGTCGATGGGTGAGGTGGGGGGGGGGGGGTTTGCAGATATGGTGATTCCTAATATTCCACCCAAGTCTGTGATTGTATGGATAATGCCCCGTACCGAAGCAGGAAGTTCGACAGGATGCTTAAAAATATGATTTCAGGGTTACGATGTTAGAGTGGTTCCGAGACAGGCAAATGTGCTACGACTCAGTGAGGAAGGCTGAAATGCTATGTAAAATAAAGGAAAACAAACCAGCCGTGAAACTGTATGGCGTGGATGAAATTGCTCAGAGCACTCCGTTTACCGCGCTACAAATGCGATATAAATCGGACAGAACTGACATGGGCGAAAATAAAATACAATTTCAGGGAGAACAATATCACTAATGACATGCCGAAGGAAGGAGTGCAGAAAATACTGCTTTCCTTTGAGTTCCTGCACAACACTGGCAACGCTACTGCAGGAAACTGCGGCAGCTGGACCAAGAGTATTGGACACGAGATGAAATATCCACAGCTCGTGGTCTCGCGGTCGCGTTCTCGCTTCCCGAGCACGGGGGTCCCGGGTTCGATTCCCGGCGGGGTCAGGGATTTTCACCTGCCTCGAGATGACTGGGTGTTTGTGTTGTCCGCATTATTTCATCATCATCCATGAAAGTGGCGAGTCTGGACTGAGCAAAGGTTGGAAATTTGTACGGGCGCTGATTGCCACACTGTTGAGCGCCCTACAAACCAAACATCATCATCATCATCATCATCAACGAGATGAAATAATGGATATGGCCATTGATGAAGTTACCATCGCTACCACGTCCTCAAACGATGATGACGATGATCTTGAATCAAACAAAAATGACAGTGGCCTTTAGTGTACATCCTTTTGAGAATTATTTCACGCACAGTTAATCATACTTTGTAAACATAACTGCTGTGCTGTGTTTAATAAATGCAATGTGCAAACAGATTCAAAAATCTGGTTTTGTCTTTCGATTCATAGTATCTAGTTGTACATTCACCTACTTTCATTTTTCATTATTTTCGATAAATAAATAATACCTAAGCCGTAGGTAAAATTGTCGAGGATGAATATTTCAACAAATTAGGTGGATTCCGATCCGACGGAGGTGACACTTAAACCGGCAATATTACCCCGAGTGTCGCCTCCGATTTCACGTTTAGCACAAAATGCAGGAAGCAGCCGACGCTGCCTTCCCCTCTCCTCTCCTCTCCCCTCGGCAACCGAAATGCGTGGGCACGGCCGTTCCCGACAGCCACATGCATAAAGCAAGTTATAACCCTTCTAGTGCATTTTGGGATATGACCTGTACCCATATTGAATTCATAACTGATAATTATCCATCCAATGTACACTGCTGGCCACCGTAAATGCAACACCCTGAAGGAAGCATCCGAATCAAGCGAAATTTACACCATGGGTTGCAGCGATGAGATATGCAACTGATTAGAATTTCAGCGCAGACGCACATCACGCGCGCCTGTGGCGCCACCTCACAGCGCCATTTAAGGCTTGGCGATTTCGACGAGTGTACGTTCGGCACGTGTGTTTACCTTGTGGTTGTTTCACAAGACGATCAGTTATGCCTCGTAGACAACAGCGAACATCGTTTGATCAAGTATCCGAGTTCGACAGAGGAAGGATAGTGACTTACCGAGATTGTGGATTATCATACAGAGAAATCGCTAGTCGTGTTGGACGAAACCAAACAACTGTAATGCGGATATGTGACCGTTGGATGCAGGAGGGTACGACGGACCGACGTGGTCGATCGCATTAACCTCGGTGCACCACTGCACGTGCTGATAGGCAAATTGCGCGCATGGCAGTGACGGATCGCTCAGTGACATCCCGAACCATAGCACAGCACATTGCGTCTGTAACGCATCATCCAGTGTCTGCGCGTACCATTCGACGCCGTTTACAGCAGAGTGGTCTGTCCGCAAGACGTCCATTGCTTCGTCTACCATTGACGCAGAACCACAGACGTCTCCGTCGCCAATGGTGTGATGACAGACTGATGTGGACGGCAGAATGGAATGACGTTGTCTTTACTGACGAGGCACGCTTCTGTCTGCAGCACCACGATGGTCGGATTCGAGTGTGGAGACACCGTGGAGAGAGGATGCTGGACAGCTGCATTATGCACCGCCACACTGGTCTTGCACCGGGTATTATGGTATGGGGCGGTATTGGATATTACTCTCGCACGCCTCTAGTACGCATTTCCGGTACTTTAAATAGCCGGCGCTACATATCCGAGGTGCTGGAGCCAGTTGTCTTTCCTTACCTTCAGGGCTCGACCACAGCCATATTTCAACAGGATAATGCGCGACCACACGTGGCACGCATTGTCCAAAGGTTCTTCGTCAATAACCAGATTGAATTGCTTCCCTGGCCGGCTCGCTCTCCGGATCTTTCGCCGATAGAAAACATGTGGTCCATGGTTGCTCAACGAGTGACCCAGATTACATCCCCAGCTGCCACACCAGATGATCGTTGGCAACGTGTGGAAGCTGCTTGGGCTGCTGTACCCCAGGAACACATCCAACGTCTCTTTGACTCAATGCCGAGACGTGTGGCAGCGGTGATCTCCAACAATGGCGGCTACTCTGGCTACTGATTCTGGCAGGAACCACATGTCACAGACGTCTGTAAACATAATCATTTGATACTTGGTCAACATGTTATCTACAAAATAAATTTTGTTGTGCTACCTCTTGTCTTTCTTGGTGTTGTATTTACGGTGGCCAGCAGTGTGTAATGCTTCTGATTTAGAAACTCGAAAACGGCCTACGGCCAAAGTTGTACGCTCGTACATCTACACTCATGCTCATAAATTAAGGATAATTGCAGAATTTGGTGCCACACAACGTGGCACTACACAAAACTGGGGCTAATAGCATAGGCACATAGGGAACACACACGACACAGATCTGTAAGTCCACGGTATTGGTGATAAGTTGAGAAAACCGTCCCGAAACACATGTGCTACGAAACGCCACTGTTTCCTGCACGTGTACCCCGACATCAGTGTGGGATATTATTACCATGCACACGTACACAGGCCGCACAACGGGTTGGCATACTCTGGATCAGGTGGTCGAGCAGCTGCTGGGGTATAGCCTCCCATTCTTGCACCAGTGCCTGTCGGAGCTCCTGACTGTCCTTGGGATTTGAAGACGTGCAGCGATACGTCGACCGAGAGCATCCCAGATGTGCTCGATGGGGTTTAGGTCTGTAGAACAGGCAGGCCACTCCATTCGCCTGATATCTTCTGTTTCCAGGTACTCTTCCACGATGGCTGGTCGGTGGGGCCGTGCGTTATCATCCATCAGGAAGGAGGTGGGACCCACTGCACCCCAGAAAAGGCGGACATACTGACATGACGTCCGCATGTACCTGTTATAGTTCCTCTGTCAAAGACATGCAGGGGTGTACGTGCACCAATCATAATCCCACGCCACACCATCAAACCACGACATCCATACAGGTCCCTTTCAAGGACATTAAGGGGTTAGTATATGGTTCCTGGTTCACGCCAGATGAAACCCCGGCGAGAATCGCTGTTCAGATTAAACCTGGACTCGTCCGTGAACATAACCTGGGACCACTGTTCCAATGACCATGTACTGTGTTCTTAACACCAGGCCTTACGGGCTCTCCTGTGACCAGGGGTCAGTGGAATGCACCTTGTAGGTGTCCGGGCGAATAAACCGTGTCTGTTCAGTCGTCTGTAGACTGTGTGTCTGGAGACAACCGTTCCAGTGGCTACGGTAAGGTCCCGAGCAAAGTTACCTGCAGTACTCTGTGGCCGTCTGCTGGTGAGATATCGGTCTTCTTGTGATGTTGGACACTGTGGACATCCCGTACTGTAGCGCCTCGACACGTTTCTGTCTGCTGGAATAGTTGCCATAATCTTGAGATCACACTTTGTGGCATACGGAGGACCCGTGCTGCGACCTGCTGTGTTTGACCAGCCTCCAGTTGCCCTAGTATTCTACCCCTCATAACGTCATGTGTTCTTTGAGCCATTTTCAACACACTGTCACCATTAGCACGTCTGAAAACGTCTGCACACTTACTCGCTGCACCGTACTCTGACATGCACCAACACACCTCTGCGTATGTGGACTGCTGCCAGCGCTACCGTGCGACGACCGCAGGTCAAATGCATCGTCATGGTCATACCCCTAGGTGATTTAAACCCGCAAACCGCCCACCAGGGCGTTGTTTCACCATGTATGAGCATTATCCTTAATTTATGAGCATGAGTGTAGTAAAGAGAATGGCAGCTCAAGGCATCATGAACTCTTAATTCGTCACAGCTGCAGACCCTGTCGCAATGAAGATATAGAATCAATGTGAATGTTTTGCGTATCGTCTGGAATTTGTTTATGCCGAAAAATTTGCAAATAGAATTATACAAAGTACTCTCACCTCCTACACGGAACTTCACACCAATACCGGGGACTCTTATAAAAATCGATACAGTATCACCTTTAGACAATTTACACATATGACGGGTACATATACACCAGACACCACACTTGCTAGGTGGTAGCCTTTAAATCGGCCGCGGTCCGTTAGTATACGTCGGACCCGCGAGTCGCCACTATCAGTGATTGCAGACCGAGCGCCGCCACACGGCAGGTCTAGAGACACTTCCTAGGACTCGCCCCAGTTGTACAGCCGACTTTGCTAGAGATGGTTCACTGACAAAATACGCTCTCATTTGCCGAGACGATAGTTAGCATAGCTTTCAGCTACATTTGCTACGACCTAGCAAGGCGTCATTACCAGTTACTATTGATACTGTGAATAATGTACCGTCAAGAGCGACGTTCCCCAGCAATGGATTAAAGTTAAGTATTCCACCAGCTACGCCCGTTTTTTCTAAATTCTAATTTCCTCGTCCTGTTCCAGACCTCACGCCAGCCTGCGTGAGCTAAAACGCGTGCCTTTCGGCTTCCTCTTGTAACCCGGTGTTGGCTCTCCTGCCAACCACAACAGTGGGAAACTTTCCATACTGTTAACCAATAACCTTAAGGCCGAATACACACGAACAAAAGCAACAGTAAGCCAGGTTTCACCTAAACACAGTAAATAACGAAAATTTGTTTTACGCAATACAGTGGCAAGATTACGATATGGATATTTTAGATGATTTGGGGTATACAGAGAATGAAATTTACTACAGAGATGTCACATATCTGATGTAGTATCCCGGCATGGGTCGCAACATACTATGAAACTCACACTCAGATCATAGATGACTTGGGATCTGAGGTCATCCTCTTCTCGTACGCGAGCGGCTACGTGCAGGAGTGAGACAGCGACGGGGTCAAAGTGAGATCTTTCAGGTCTCTGTGATTGGAAATGGTGCAGAATGACTCAAATGTCAGGTTAAGGAGGTAGATGCGGCGATAATAAGGGAATGAGACTGGTGTGGATTACTGGTCTGTTTTAATGCTTCTTCACGTTTTTAAAGTGCATGTGTTGAGGAGCACAGACGCTAGTTCATAGCTCGACTCCTAAGATCCAATTAATGTAAGTCTAATGCACAGGTGAACTTTGTAATTTCACGCTATTATTGACCAATTACTTGAACAAAGAGACACACCGGCCTAACACTCTATAAAGAACAGTGTACACACAGAATTCATAGCACAAATCATGAGAAGAATACAGTTTCTACTTCTCTAGACGAGCCCGTCGGTTCACGATGGTGACAAACAGATAAAAGGCACGTATATGAAGCATACAAAAGGAACCACTTAATTGAATATAATTCCCAACTGACATAGTTTCTGGTGTCAGGTGCTGATCAACCAGGCACTGACTGGGTAAAACTGCTTTGCTGGCTATAACTGTCTTGCTTGATGTTTGGTACCCTCTACTGTATACATGGTGATTCAATTTCGCCTGCCTATGGGGTTTACTACGCAACGTGCAACACCTTCAAAAACCACACTCGAAATTCTTATGATCTCTTTCTTGCTACACACCAACCATTAGCTCTATAGAAGAAATAAACAGGATCTCTTTGTGAGAAATGTAATGTAGTTAAACTTCGTACTGGGAAGGTCACTACTGTATGTTTTCCTCGAATAATCCGAAATCTATAACCTCTAGCAAAAACGTATGCCGGTACAAAATTTAACTGCATTAAATTTCTTACAGAGAGGTCCTGTTCATTTTTTGCTGCAGGACTAATGACTCGTGTGTAGTGAGCGAGAGAATGTGAAAATCTTGCATGTGGTGTTCGAAGGTGTTGCAGATTGCATAAAACCCAACGGTAGGAGCAGCTCAGTGACACTGTATACTGCATCTGGGCCGATTAACTGAAAGATGGTACGTGACTGCTTTGTTTTTTTTTTGTTCTCAATTCGCAGTTGGCGAGTGTAAAATGAGCTGTTTCTTAATGCCTATGACGTCCTACGCGCCTGAAGAAAATGACTGACACCGATCTTCACCTAAGGCACCTGTTAATTTTGATACGTAAGGTGATTTTTTTTATTTTTCCAGTAATTTGGTCATTACAGCTGCCTGCCACTGACCCAGTTGAGCATTGAGTCTAAATCACCTTCAATGGCAGATATGCTTTGTCGACTCTGTGCTACAGTTCATTAGTCGTAGGGCTGGCAAGCAGTAGCATACTAGTCTTTCGATAACACATGAGCACGTGTTTTGCGAAGTGTCGGCAGAAGTGCCAACACCGTGTTGTTTGAGGAAGCCGAAATGCACGCTATAAACTCACGCAGGCTGGCGTGAGGTATGCTTCATTAGATACATAGCAAAGGAGAAATGGCGCCTTGCTAGGTCGTAGCAATTGACTTAGCTGAAGGCTATGCTAACTATCGTCTCGGCAAATGAGAGCGTAATTCTCAGTGAATCTTTCCTAGCAACGTCGGCTGTACAACTGGGTCGAGTGCTAGGAAGTCTCTCTCTAGACCTGCCGTGTGGCGGCGCTCGGTCTGCAATTACTGACAGTGGCGACACGCGGGTCCGACGTATACTAATGGACCGCGGCCGATTTAAAAGCTACCACCTAGCAAGTGTGGTGTCTGGCGGTGACACCACATTTTGAATGGCTGAGAGATCTGGGGAACGTGTCAGGCAAGGCAACAGTCAAACGTACTCCGTATTGAAGTAGGTCAGACCAACATGGGCAACTTGCAGTCTTGCACCCTCTTACTCAGAATTAACGTTACGGACTCCCCTAAGTCAAGGCACAGTCCCTGGCCTTAAACACAACTTGTGAGCAAATTTATAGTTGTGCTAACCAGCGTTGACCTCATAGTGCACTAGTGGTGCCCCAATACCATCACTCTAGGTACTGTGGCCGGTAAGACGGTGAAGAATACAGTCTGGGAGCATGCGTTCTCACTGGAGTCTCCACACAAGGACACATCCAACATGATGCTGCACTCAGAACTGACAAGGGTGGCTTGCCAGCGGTGGGATCGACTTTTTGAAACCATCTGTACGGTTATGTAGATTAAGACCCCAGTATCACGCACTGCAGCCATGGTGAACTCTCATTTACAAGTATCTGATGAAAAAGAAAATTTAGGAATTTTGTGTGACACTCAACAGCATCAAAAATGTTCTGTCAAATAGTTTGGTTGTGTGGTGTAGCGGACAGGGTAGCAGCTTCACGTACAGGAGTTTGTGATTTCGGGTTTCAGCAGGTGCAATAACTTTTTATTTTCATTTGTTTGTCATGTAATTTTAATCATAATATCAACTTCTTGATTTGCTGTGATTTTTCTTCCTATCATTGTTTTCCCACTTGAAATCTTCGTTCTTGTGTTCTTAATTAATTTAATATATTAATATAGATTTATTATCTTTTGTTTTATCACCCTGTTTTTTCGTTCACATTATTGAGTTCATTATATCTATTTCTTATTTTGTTTGAATTTCTTTATACTTGTAAACCCTGCTTTAATTTAAATCTTCATCTGAAGTATTTTGTCCATAGTGCAATACGTATTTAGGTTATGTTTTAAATGTTTCTATGACGATTACCATGCAAAAATTTGCATATCTAGTAACTAAAAGTGCGTTTTTCACACCACTGCACAGTCAGTATCACTAGATCATTTGGTCTTTTGCTTTTCAACTGGTATATCGGAATTTTCAAATAATTGGATATTATAATAGATAAATGTAATTAAATTCATAATCACAAAGTTTCCGATTGGAAAAAGAATGATAGAAAGGAAAAATGAAACAAATGAAAAAAGTGATTCTTGAGGTTCTCCCGGCGTATTTAATAATCAAAATATCCACGGGTGTACTGCCGGTCTACAGTGTCCAACGGGCACCCGTGGATATTTTGGAAAGAAAAAAGGTTTATATGGTGATGTGATGTCGCGTGACTAGGGCCTGCCGTCGGGTAGACAGTTCGTCCGGTGCAAGTCTTTCGATTTGACGCCACTTCGGCGACTTGCGCGTCGATGGGGATGAAATGATGATGGTTAAAGATAACACAACCCGCAGTCTCTGAGCCGAGAAAATCTCAGACTCAGCCGGGAATCGAACACGGGCCCTTAGGATCGACAATCTGTCGCGCTGACCACACAGCTACCGGGGGCATGGTGAATGAAATGATGTGACTAAGTAGCAGAAATAAAAAATTACATTTAAACCAATTATTTCAATAAAAATAATGATCAAAGTTATTTCGATAAAGATATAAAAATAAAAAAGTACTACAGCTGGCGATACTCGAACGTCCAGCCTCTTGCATGTGAAGCTGTTAGCCTACCTGTGGTGTCACCGCTAGACACCACACTTGCTAGGTGGTAGCTTAAATCGGCCGCGGTCCATTAGTACATGTCGGACCCGCGTGTCGCCACTGTCGGGATCGCAGACCGAGCGCCACCACAAGGCAGGTCTCGAGAGACTTACTAGCACTCGCCCCCAGTTGTACGACGACTTTGCTAGCGACTACACTGACGAAGCCTTTCTCTCATTTGCCGAGAGACAGTTAGAATAGCCTTCAGCTAAGTTAATGGCTACGACCTAGCAAGGCGCCATTTGTACCATTGCATGTATCTCAAGATAGTCTCACTTGTATCATCAAGAATGCTGTATACCAAAGGACGATATAAAAGTTAAGTGTTCTAGTAGCTACGTTCTTTTCTTTATCACATTCATCACGTATCCTGTTCCAGACTTAACGCCAGACGGCGTGAGTTGACGCGTGCCCTTTCGGCTACTTCACTGTGGACTGGCTGCCTTAACAGTCCACAACACTACCCATTACTCCAGACAACCATACAGGTTAACTTCTCTTTTTTTAATGCTATTGGGCAACGCGCAAAATTCAGTTCTTTTTTCGTCAGTTTCTCGCAAACGAGGGCCCACCAGGTGAATGGCTGCAGGATGTGATACCTGGGATCTTAACCTACAACACAATATATTTGGTTTCAAAAAGTCGATCTTGCAGTTGGGGACCTCTCCTTGTGAGGTCCATCTGAAAAGACTCCGTGGTGTAAATGGTTCAAATGGCTCTGAGCACTATGGGACTCAACTGCTGTGGTCATCAGTCCCCTAGAACTTAGAACTACTTAAACCTAACTAACCTAAGGACATCACACACATCCATGCCCGAGGCAGGATTCGAACCTGCGACCGTAGCAGTCGCACGGTTCCGGACTGCGCGCCTAGAACCGCGAGACCACCGCGGCCGGCTCTCCGTGGTCTCACTGCGCGTCGCTCTCCGCTGCTGCGTCTAGGAAGCCGCAACATTATTATTATTCTCGAATCAGAAACATACAAATTTACAGTAGCCATACACATCAATAAATATGTACATATATATATATATATATATATATATATATATACACACAAATTGTATTTATATTACATGTGCCCAGTACTTTGCAACCTCCAAGGCGCTTGGAGTGGCTTGCAGGAGATCAATCTTCGTGCAGGATGTAGGGCACAAAAGGCACTGGAGCATGTGGCTTGTGGTTTGTTCTTGTCCACAATCACAGGACGTATCTTCTGTTATGAAGCCCCATCTCTTCAGGTTGTCTCTGGATCGTCCAACTCCTGATCGTAATCTGTTTAAAGATTTCCACACCAGCCAGCTCTCGTTGTGTCCAGCTTCTGGCGTCTGCAGGTGAGGCGTCGACTTCTTCCATGACTCCAGCCTTGCCCTTTCTGGTGAAATGGTGAGCTTCTCGGATGTTCTCAGGAAGCTCTTTCGCGATCTCAGCCGTTGCTGGGCGTCAGGTTTCTCTGGCGGCTGATCCTTTCACACCAGAAACATCATCCTGGTCCTTTTCAGGACCACAGTTGATCATCATATCGATGAATATAGAAGCCGCAACATTAGTCGCCGTGTTGACGGTTCGTGCTGCTCCAGACATCGCCGTACTGTCCGCGTGGAAACTTGTCCCGCTGCAAACAAGCTCATTTTCTGACTCGACGACGTGGTTCTACAATCCTGCACGACAGAGCGTGCAGCATGTCTCTCCTCTCGAGCGCTAGTCAAGCAGGGCCAGCGACATCCTGCGTGGTGTTGAGTATGGCACTCCTGCATCCACTGATTTCATATTCGCATGGCAGTAGTGGGATAGCACTAGTAGCAGCTTCCCGGAACGATAAGCGGCAGTGTGGACGGGCCACAATCCTGCCGCTACTGAATTGTGTCACGAGGCGACAGCCGTTTGTCCTTCCTACATGAGACACAACACGATCTTTCATCAAATAAACAGCGTTCAGATTCGATTTTTAAATGCGAAAACTGTTGCTTAATCTTTACTTACATATAGAATGTACTGCGGTTTTCCCATAAGTTTAAGAAAACACAACATACGCAAAACATCAATAATACAGGGTGGCCCATTGATCGTGACCGGGCCAAATATCTCACGAAATGAGCGTCAAACGAAACAACTACAAACAACGAAACTTGTCTGGCTTGAAGGGGGAAACCAGAAGGCGCTATGGTTGGCCCGCTAGATGGCGCTGCCATAGGTCAAACGGATATCAACTTTTTTTTTAAATAGGAATAAAAAATGGGGGTTCCTATTTAAAAAAACGCAGTTGATATCCGTTTGAGCTATGGCAGCGCCATCTAGCGGGGCAACCATAGCGCCATCTGGTTTCCCCCTTCAAGCTAGACAAGTTACGTTCTTTGTAGTTTTTTCGTTTGATGCTTAATTCGTGAGATATTTGGCCCGGTCACGATCAATGGACCACCCTGGATATTCTCCTTCTCTATTTACAACAGTTTGCCAACGCTGCGGTAACTTTTCGATTCCGCGACTGCAGAAATCACATGGCTCTGAGGCGAAGAACTCATCGCGCCGTGTTCGGAGAGCATTTCTGACCGGGAAGGATATTTCTTGAAAGTTGTTCGACAGAGAGCAGAAAATGTGAAAATCTGAGAGCGCGAGATCAGGTCAGTAAAGTGGATGCGGAATGGCTTCCCAACCCAGCTCCCTTGTAGTGTTTTTTGTCGGTTTAGCAGGATGCGGGCGGGCGTTATCGTGAATAAAGCATCACGCAATCTTGCTGGTCGTTGTCCTTGGACTGCGTCTACAATACGTGTCAGTTGTTGACAATACATGTTAGCTGTTATTGCTACACTTCGGGAAAGCAATTCGTAGCTCACCGCACCGCTGCTGTGCCGCCACGTGCATAAAATTATCTTTCGTGGATGAGCACAGCTCTTTGTACGGTTGCTGCTTTGTTTGGGTTCCACCAATCCTTTCTTTTCCTTGTGTCAGCGTAAAGATGCCATTTTTCGTTACTAGTAGCGACACAGGATAGGAATGGTCGGTGTTGTTCACGAGCCACTTGATGACGAGCAAGCGGAGACGCTCATGAGGCCACCGGCCGTTTTGTGTGACTTTGGCTTAGAGCACGCGGTACCCATATACCCACTTTGTGGACCTTCCCGTCTGCATGAAAATGTCGCACGATGGTGGAATGATCTCAGTTCATCACATCTGCGAGTTCTCTAGTACTCTGACTTGGATCATTGTGTACTGATGCGTTTAAACGATCTTCATCAAACCCCAAAAGTCTTTCTGAACGTGGAGGGTCACTGACGTCAAAACGATCCTCCTTAAGACGAGGAAACCATTTTCTAGCCGTGCTTTGTCCAGTGCCATTGTCCCCATACACGGCACAAATATTTCTGGTTGTCTCCGCCGCTGTCACCCCTCTACTGAACTCCAACAAAAGAAGATGTCTGAAACGCGCCGATTTCTCCACTTGGCACTCCGTTTTCTAGTGACCGCAGCTCCACTCACGCCTCCAAATGATAAAATGTAAGCTCAAATAGCAATAGTGAACTACAAATAAAAATAACAGTAATAAATAAACCCATAGCAAACGGAATACCAACATTAAAAACAAAAACGATACGAACTAATGAACCAACCTAATACTACACGTTTTCTTATTCTCTTCTAAGTATATCAGTGGTTTTCTGTTCAACATTTTATGTCCACTGAAACCTCTCCTCATTTTCTGGCAACGTCCTGAGATCCGCTGTTCTGTAATTATCTCATGTTCTCAATACATACGATTACTCAGCTGTCCCTGCCCATGGGTTTTACGCAACCCTCAGTGCCTTTAAATACCACTCGCAAAATTGTTATATTCTTTTAATCACTACGTGCAAACTAGTAGTCCTACAGAAAACAAGTAATACGACGTATCTGCAGCACATTTGATGTAGTTAAATTTTGTTGTGGGCTACGTTTTCCCTAGAGAAACTAGTCTTCCAATTATTCAAGAAAAACGTACAATGGTGACTTCCAACGAGTTTTTCTTGAATTAAGGGAAGGTTATCTTTTGGTTCAAAAATATTTTTTTTAAAATTGCATTTTTGGATCCATGAAAGTGTTTAGAATCCACTCCCGAAAAGGTTTTTCCGAATACGAAACGGAAATGTTTGTTATTCGCGGTTGAACAAAAAATACACCTACCTGAATTCGGACTTTTGCACGCACCAGTTTTTTTTATTTCAGAGGACGAGTTATTGTACCGGTGCTTGGGAGGAAACACACAAAATTCAAATGAAATTTTGAACGCGTGTGTTTGGAAGCTAGCCCCCAAGTATTTGCATTCTGGTGCGAAGACTGTGGAGATTGCGACTTTCCTGGCAGTGAGCAGCTTCAACGAAGGCTATTTAGCAATTCTGAAGACCATGACAACGATGGGCGTCACCCTGGGACAATATTCGACGCAGCTCGCCAAGCATTCGGACGACCACCGGATTCAAGCGGCCGAAAACCGCTTGTCACCGGCCGTACGAGAGGCTCTGGAGCAGCGCAGGATGGCCCAGATCGAGCAGAACACCCTCTATGAGGAAGAGCAAGGACTAGTTTATGGACCCGTTGCAAACGCATTTCGAAATGACTTTTTTTTATCGCGCGGTATGGTAACTTCAAATCTACTGAACCGATTGGCATGATTGTTTCCGACGAAGATAACTGAATTATCTAGGAGTTGTACCACTTTTATTCCGATCCATCAGGTATAAATATTTTTACTTGGCCGACGAAGTCGAAAAATCGATGAAAAAAACCCTATTTTTTCAAATGGCCTCCATTTTGTTTCCTATGGTCTAAATAACTTAAGCGAGGTACAATTCGTAAAGAATCTTATATAACTTCGCTAATGTCAACTCAATTTTGATTTCAGACGAGCCAGTTGACCTGTGACATATCGCGCGTTGAGGTCTACATCGAAATTTTGTTTCGTTCCGACGGCACTTCCGCCTTCACTCTTCGACATTTCCCGTCGAAAAAATTCCAGTTTGTAGAGGAAATATCAATAAACATGTTAACCAAATTTGATATTGATATCTATAACACATCCCGAGAAAAAAATTCTCATAGAGTATGCCTTTTTCGGGACAAAGATAGTAAACCTCCCCGTAAGTCGATAACGGTGTCCTCCGGCGTAGACGTCTCCTAATACAAAATTTAACTTCATTAAATTTCCTACAAAAAGGATCGGTTCATTTTTTCTCTAGAACTAATATTTTGTGCGTAACGTGCGAGAGATTATGAAAACCTCGCGCGTGATTTTTGTAGGCGTTCCGAGGTCCATAAAACATATTGGCAGGGCCACCTAAATCACTCTGTATCCTACAGAGTTATGCAAAACTGTGTCTACAAATTCACAATTTAATCGTTAACTCTCCATTTCTTGTTAACAGAAATTTGTTTGAATTCATATGGTAATATTTTGTGTTTTGCAATTGCTTGTTTTTCTTTATAATTATTTAACATGTTCTGTATCATGCCGTGAAACATCATCGGATGTAGTCGGGGTTGCCTTTCCGTATCACATATAACAAACGTCTTCCTCAAAAGCAGCTGTTTATTGAATGCATAGGATAATATAAGGCCACCATTTGAAAAAAAAAATTAAAAAAACTGAGTGAAGTTCTCATCAATGGAATTTGAAAGATGTAATGCATTGAACTATTACCCTGAATCCCTCAGGAGGACATCCAGCAACTATATCAATCAGTGCCAAGCAGGATAAAGGCTTGCATAAGGGAAACAGGTGGACCAAAGTTCTTTTGAATAAATAATCCAATTTTTTTGAAATTGTACTAATTTGTTTGTACAAGCACATCACATATACAAATTTCCGTTCCGTTCAGATAATTCTTTCGTTGTCCATAATTTTTTTTGTCTTGGAATTTTTAAAGTCAGTGAGGAAAGCGGCAACCGAACGACTAGTCAAGTTGGTATGTAGAATCTATGAGACGGAGGCATAGCATCCGAGTATCGGAAAAATCTCATCGACGCAATTCCGAAAATGTTTGGGCAGATAAAATCGAGGACTATCGCATAATAGGCTTAAAGGCTCATGCATTCAAGCTATTGACAAGAGTCATGTACAGTAGAGTGGAAAATAAAATCGAGGAACTGTTAAATGGCGATTGGCTTTAGGAAAGGTAGAGGCCCCAGAAAGGCAGTTCTGACGTTGCGGTTGATAATAGAAGTTGGACAAATTCATACGATCCCTCGACTTAGAGAAAATGTTTGACAATGTGAAATGGTGTAAGTTGGCCCACCCTTAGCCTTGATAACAGCTTCCACTCTCGCAGGCATACGTTCAGCCAGGTGCTGGAAGGTTTCTTGGGGAATGGCAGTCCGTTCTTCATGGAGTGCTGCACTGAGGGGTATCGATGTAGGTCGGTGAGGCCTGGCACGAAGTCGGCGTTCGAAAACATACTAAAGGTGTTCTATAGGATTCAGATCAGGACTGTGTGCAGCCCAGCAATTACAGGGATGTTATTGTCGTGTAACCACTCCGCCACAGGCCGTGCATTATGAACAGGTGCTCGATCGTGTTGAAAGATGCAATCGCTGTCCCCGAATTGCTCTTCAACAGTGGGAAGCAAGAAGATGTTTAAAACAGCAATGTAGGCCTGTGCTGTGATAGTGCCACGCACAACAGCAAGGGGGTACAAGACCTCTCCATGAAAAACACGACTACACCATAACACCACGGCCTCCGAATTTTACTGTTGTCGCTACACACGCTGGCAGATGATGTTCACCGGGCATTCGCCATACCCACACCCAGCCATCGGTTCGCCACATCGTGTACCGTGATTCGTCACTCCACATAACGTTTTTCCACTGTTGTTCCAATGTTTACGCTCCTTACACCAAGCGAGGCGTCGTTTGGCATTTACTGGCCTGATGTGTGGCTTATGAGCAGCCGCTTGACCATGAAATCCAAGTTTTCTCACCTCCCGCGTAAGTGTCATTGTACTTGCAGTGGATCCTGATGCAGTTTGGAATTCCTGTGTGATGGTCTGGATAGATGTCTGCCTATTACAGATTACGACCATCCTCAGTTTAACAGACGAGGTCTTCCTGTACGCTTTTGTGCTGTACGTGTCCCTTCACGTTTCCACTTCACTATAATATCGGAAATAGTGGACCTAGGGATGTTTAGGAGTGTGGAAATCCCGCGTACAGACGTGTGACATAAGTGACAACCAGTCACCTGACCACGTTCGAAGTCCGTGAGTTCCACGGAGCGCCCCATTCTGCTCTCTCACGATGTCTAATGACTACTGAGGTCGCTGATATGGAGTACCTGGAAGTAGGTGGCGGCACAATGCACCTAATATGAAAAACGTATGTTTTTGGGGATGTCTGGATACTTCTGATCAAATAGTGTATATTTGTAAAGGTTTTTTTCTGGCCTTAATTGTGGTCCAAGCTATTTCCGAATACAGTCTTTATTTTTCAAAGCAACGATTCTTTTTGAGATAGATAGATAGCTGCAAACATCCTCAGATTACTATGTCCCTCAGATTACTATGTCGAGAGTTGCTGGCGAAGAACGATTTTTGAGAGCGCTGGCAGATGCTGAGACGGACACAGGTAGGACGTCTGAATGTGCAGCTGATTTTCCGCATTTGTTTTCTGGTTTGCTCCTGTGTAGTTGGTTGTTTTGGTAAGTGTATCAGGAGAAGCTCAAATGCTTACTAACTGATGGATGCTGGGTAGGCAACAACACATTACTAGATCTAAGCTACGACTGAAAACGTATGTATTGCACCCTTGCAAATTTGAATTATTAATAAATGCTACTGACTTAACGAAAGATGATGTAATTTGACGGGCATTTCGGAGTGATATTCTAAATATAACACTGTTTACTAATAAGAGAATTTCTTAATAACTTTATCAAATTGGTAAAAATCAGGCAAAGAAGTTTAAACATTGGCTTGATATTTTGTTGCTGATGGCGATGAAGATGGACCATTCGAGTAATTGCATGACACGTCAAATGTGAAACTACTTTTTAGAAAGAAAAGTAATTTGTTAATAAAAACCGAAATTGCACCTTATCCTCTCATTACAAAATGTATTAAAATCTCCATCATTGCACTGAGAGCAAAGTTAATTATTTTTATCAGTTTCTGCGCATTCCACTTCGTTTTCAACATCTGCAATTTCTAAATTTTGTAGTAAAATAATACTTTTTTCCTAACAATCTGCTGTTATTGCAGTGTGGAGTTGGAAAGTAAGATTGTATTTTGTTAAATGCAGTCATGAAGCGGAAGTAAAATACGCAGACATTTTAGTTGCTAAAATGTCCATAGCATTCGTATAACACAACAGCAATATCCTTTTCCTACCAGAGATACTAGGGAATAACTGCTATTGCCGTTGCAGCCGGGCACGCCGAACTCCAGAGTAACGCTGAAGTTGGCAACACTGCCTGCTGCCGGCGAAGCCTCCGTAACCGTCCAACAACTCGTGGGTCCCACAGACGTCCTCGGAAAGTGAGTACTCCGCAGTATTGTTCTACTTTCCAGTTATATCTCGCAACTTTGAGGAATCAGTTTCGTCAGCACAATTTACAATGAAGTGACAAAAGTCATGGGATACCTCCCAATATCAGTCGGACCTCCTTCGACCCGGCGTAGTGCAGCCACTCGACGTGGCAGGGACTCAAGTCGTTGAAAGTACCCTGCAGAAATAATGAACCATGTTGCCTCTACAGCAGTCCATAACTGCGAAAGTGTTTCCGGTGTAGGGTGCTGTTCACGAACTGACCTCTACATTATGACCAATAAATGTTATATGGGATCCATGTCAGACGATCTGGGTGGCCAAATCATTCTCTCGCACTGTCCAATCGCGAACAACTGTGGCCCGGTGACATGACGTAGTGTCATCCTAAAAAATTCTCTCATTGTTTGGGCACATAAAGTCCGTGAATGACTGCAAATATTCTGCAAGTAGCCGAACACAACCAAGACCCAGCCCACAAGACTACGGAACCACCACACGCTTGCACAGTGCCTTGTTGACAACTTGTGTCCCTGGCTTCGTGGGGTCTGCGCCGTACTCGAACCCTACTATGAGCTCGTACCGACTGAAATCGGGACTCGTCTGACCAGACCACGGTTTTCCAGACGCCTAGAGACCAACCAACATGATCACGAGTCCAGGAAAGGCGCTGCAGGCGATGTCGTGCTGTTAGCGAAGGCACTTGTTCCGGTCGTCTGCTGCCGTAGCCCACGAACGCCAGATTTCACCTCACTGTCCTAACGGATAAGTTCGTCGTTCTTGTCTGTTAGCACTGAGAACTCTACACAACCGCTGCTCCTCTCGGTCGTTAAGTGAAGGCCATCGGCCATTGCGTTGTCCGTGGTGAGAGACGGTGCCTGAAATTTGGTATTCTCAGCGCACTCTTGACACTGAGGACCTCGAAATATTGAAATCCCTATCGATTTCCCAAATTGAACGTCCCAAGCGTCTACCTCCAACTACCGTTCGCGCTCAAAGTCTGTTAATTCCCGTCGTGAGGCCATAATCACATGAGAAACCTTTCCACATGAGTCACCAAAGTGCAAATGACAGCTCAGGCAATGCACTGCCCTTTTACACCTTGTGTACGCGATACTACCGCCATCGTTACATGTGCATATCGCTGTCCCATGACTTTTGTCACCTCTGTTTATCTCGGAAACAAGTCGAAGTAATTCCAATGTAGCCGGCCTGAGTGGCCGGGCGGTTCTAGGCGCTACAGTGTGGAACCGCGCGACCGCTGCGGTCGCAGGTTCGAATCCTGCCTCGGGCATGGATGTGTGTGATGTCCTTAGCTTAGTTAGGTTTAAGTTGTTCTAAGTTCTAGGGGACTGATGACCTCAGATGTTAAGTCCCATAGTGCTTGGAGCCATTTGAACCATTTTAATTCTAATGTAGAAAATAATTAGAAACTATACACATGGTTTCAGCCTGTATTTCATATTTTCCATTAGCCGCTAAAATATTTCAGCCTGTGTTTCGTTTTTTCCATTAGCCACTAAAAAATTACGGCGTTACATATGATTTGCCATCCAGCCTGTTACAGTATTTATACCTCTCGAGCAGCAAGCAAGCCTTTGATACTGTACTGCATTCCAGTCTCCCACCCACTCTTTACACGCAGACACGTGCTTTAACTGTGTGTGTTGTTCCCCTTGTTTCTATCCGACCGTCCCTGTCACGTCATCCTCAGCACACCAACCGCCTAATGTCCATTGCAGCCCCAGGTGTCCGTTGTGGTTTTATCCCCAACACACTCGATATGCCAATACGAGAGACGCCTTCCTCCCGCTCAACTCCTTCCGAAAGCCAATGACACGGAGTTTCTTTTCGTACAGGATTGCTAAGTTTCTCTTCGGTTACACCTCAAAATGAGGTACATCGCCGATTGTACTCCCGAATTACGGAATGAAACATAGCACCAACTTCTTCTAGTTCATTTTTATTCTACTGTTCAGCAGTTCTCCAACGTTTGGTAGTCTCTGGTGCTTGTCGTATTCCACCTTCCACGATTTGATAGCCGTTCTTACTTTTAATCCACGGCAAAACCGCTCACTGTCACCTCAGTCGTTTCAACTTCACCCAACGAGGATGACTTATTCTAACTGTTGGTGACTTGTGGAGAGCCAGCTGCACCGGATGAAGTGCCTGTGAGATTCTACGGATTTTATGCAAAGGAATTTGATACCTTTGTAGCAGTAGTTTACCGTACATCGATACAACAACGAAGGTAACATTCTTTATTTCATTTTTTTAAAACTTGCTTTATTTGTCACCACGAGGTAACACATTATGCCACATATTGCAAAACTTTCACTAGTGGTGCCGGTGGAGGTTCGAGTCCTCCCTCAGGCAAGGGTGTGTCTGTTTGTCCTTAGGATAATTTAGGTTAAGTAGTGTGTAATCTTAGGGACTGATAACCTTAGCAGTTTAGTCCCATAAGATTTTACACACACACACACACACACACACACACACACACATATATATATATATATATATATATATATATATATATATATATATATATACTCCTAGAAATTGAAATAAGAACACCGTGAATTCATTGTCCCAGGAAGGGGAAACTTTATTGACACATTCCTGGGGTCAGATACATCACATGATCACACTGACAGAACCACAGGCACATAGACACAGGCAACAGAGCATGCACAATGTCGGCACTAGTACAGTGTATATCCACCTTTCGCAGAAATGCAGGCTGCTATTCTCCCATGGAGACGATCGTAGAGATGCTGGATGTAGTCCTGTGGAACGGCTTGCCATGCCATTTCCACCTGGCGCCTCAGTTGGACCAGCGTTCGTGCTGGACGTGCAGACCGCGTGAGACGACGCTTCATCCAGTCCCAAACATGCTCAGTGGGGGACAGATCCGGAGATCTTGCTGGCCAGGGTAGTTGACT
The DNA here is from genome assembly GCF_023898315.1 of Schistocerca nitens. NCBI lineage: Eukaryota > Metazoa > Arthropoda > Insecta > Orthoptera > Acrididae > Schistocerca > Schistocerca nitens. The sequence goes on from NC_064619.1 coordinate 663,101,559, forward strand.
TACACCTTCTAGAGCACGTTGGGTGGCACGGGATACATGCGGACGTGCATTGTCCTGTTGGAACAGCAAGTTCCCTTGCCGGTCTAGGAATGGTAGAACGATGGGTTCGATGACGGTTTGGATGTACCGTGCACTATTCAGTGTTCCCTCGACGATCACCAGTGGTGTACGGCCAGTGTAGGAGATCGCTCCCCACACCATGATGCCGGGTGTTGGCCCTGTGTGCCTCGGTCGTATGCAGTCCTGATTGTGGCGCTCACCTGCACGGCGCCAAACACGCATACGACCATCATTGGCACCAAGGCAGAAGCGACTCTCATCGCTGAAGACGACACGTCTCCATTCGTCCCTCCATTCACGCCTGTCGCGACACCACTGGAGGCGGGCTGCACGATGTTGGGGCGTGAGCGGAAGACGGCCTAACGGTGTGCGGGACCGTAGCCCAGCTTCATGGAGACGGTTGCGAATGGTCCTCGCCGATACCCCAGGAGCAACAGTGTCCCTAATTTGCTGGGAAGTGGCGGTGCGTTCCCCTACGGCACTGCGTAGGATCCTACGGTCTTGGCGTGCATCCGTGCGTCGCTGCGGTCCGGTCCCAGGTCGACGGGCACGTGCACCTTCCGCCGACCACTGGCGACAACATCGATGTACTGTGGAGACCTCACGCCCCACGTGTTGAGCAATTCGGCGGTACGTCCACCCGGCCTCCCGCATGCCCACTATACGCCCTCGCTCAAAGTCCGTCAACTGCACATACGGTTGACGTCCACGCTGTCGCGGCATGCTACCAGTGTTAAAGACTGCGATGGAGCTCCGTACGCCACGGCAAACTGGCTGCCGCGGTTCCTGGTGTGTCCGCTGTGCCGTGCGTGTGATCATTGCTTGTACAGCCCTCTCGCAGTGTCCGGAGCAAGTATGGTGGGTCTGACACACCGGTGTCAATGTGTTCTTTTTTCCATTTCCAGGAGTGTATATATAAACTGCATCTTAACCAGAATATAACTAATTACAGTATTAATAGTCTATCATTCATATACACTGAAGAGCCAAAGAAGCTGGTATACCTGCCTAATATCGTGTAGGGCCCCCGCGATCACGCAAAAGTGCAGCAACACGACATGGCATGGACTCGACTAATGTCTAAAGTAATGCTGGAACGAACTGACACTGTGAATCCTGCGAGGCTGTCCGTAAATTCCTATGAGTACGAGGGGTTGCACATCTCTTCTGAACACCACGTTGCAAGGCATCCCACATATGCTCAATAGTGTTCGTGTCTGGGGAGTTTGGTGGCCAGCAGAAGTGTTTAAACTGAGAGAGTGTTCTTAGAGTCACTGTGTAGCAATTCTGGGCGTGTGGGGTGTCGCATAGTCCTGCTGGAATTGCTCAAATCCGTCGGAATGCACGATGGACATCAATGGATGCAGATGACCAGACAGGATGCGTCACCTGTCACCTGTCAGAGTCGTATCTAGACGTATCAGAGGTCCCATATCACTCCAGCTGCACACGCCGCATACCATTATAGAGCCTCCACCAGCTTGAACAGTCCCCCGCTGAAATGTAGGGCCCACGGATTCATGAGATTATCTCCATACACGTACTCGTCCATCCGCTCGATACAATTTGAAATGTGACTCGTCCGACCAGGCAACATGTTTCCAGTCAAGAGTCCAATGTCGATGTTGACGGGCCCAGGCGAGGCGTGTAGCCTTGTGTCGTGCAGCCATCAAGGGTACACGAGTGGGCTTTCGCCTCCGAAAGCCACGGTTCGGACGCTGACACTTATTGATGGCCCAGCATTGAAATCTGAAGCAATTTGTGGAAGAGTTGTACTTCTGTTACATTGAGAAATTGTCTTCAATGTTCGTTGATCCCGTTCTTGCAGGGTCTTTTCCCGGCCGCTGTGATGTCGGAGACTTGATATTTTACCGTATTCCTGATATTCACGGTACACTCGTGAAATGGCCGTACGTGAAAATTCCCACTTCATCGCTGTCTCGGAGATGCTGTGTCCCATCGCTCGTGAACCGATTGTAACACCACGTTCTGCCTGTTTACATATCTGAATACGCATGCCTATACCAGTTTCTTTGGCGTTACTGTTTATTAATAATATTGTCTCTATGAATAATCATAATCGTCTCATGGGACGTAAAGGCTTCAGGCTTCTCGTTGCACTGACCGTCGCCCAGGCGAAGATTCAATCGGGTGAAGGAGAATCCCTGTGCCGCGTGTAGAACGACCGTCAGCTTGTGTGTCAATTGTCCTTCCGAGCTGCAGCTATAAAAATGTTTCCTTCGGGCCGTATTCGAACGGGTGACCTATGAATTTCTGCTTTCAGGGCTTCTACATTCCATCTAACTTCTTCAAGTCCTTATTTCGAGCTTTGATTCCTTTCTGAGTCCTTTGTCATTTTCGTTTCTAATTACTTGGAGTGTCACTTGACCAGCGTGTGAGGGATGACATTTCAGGGTTCTGCTGAGGCCTTCACCGCTACAGTAGCGGCCTCGGGGTCCACGAACTCCCCACCGTACTTCGCCCTCGGCAGCTATCCCCTACTTGTTGCTATCACGCCTACATGCTCCACAACAATAAATTGAGCAGCTACATGTTTCTTACCCTTCACCCGGTTTTGGAAATGGATGTTTAGCATATTTCCAAATTGTACTTTGTGATATTTTAATGAGAGTGTGTGGGATACTCTTTCGATATACGTTTGGAACTCCAATAGGCTGTCATCTCCTTTCTTGTTAATAATACAATTGACATAATTCCCGAAAAGCCACATTATGGCATTTTTTTCATGTAGGTAAAAGCTCCCTGATCTGGAACCAACACGTCGGAGATTTCTACGTACACTCATGCTCATAAATTAAGGATAATTGCAAAATGTGATGCAACACAACGTGGCACTACACAAAACTGGCGCTAGTGGCATAGGCAAATAGGGAACACACACGACACAGATCTGTAGGTCAACGGTATTGGTGATAAGTTGACAAAACCATCCCGAGACACATGTCCTACAAAACGCCACCGTTTGCTGCGCATATACCCCGACATCGATTTGGGATATGATCACCGTGCACACGTACACAGGCCGCACAACGGGTTGGCATACTGTGGATCAGGTGATCGAGCAGCTGCTGGGGTATAGCCTCCCATTCTTGCACCAGTACCTGTCGGAGCTCCTGAACTGTCCTTGGGATTTGAAGACGTGCAGCGATACGTCGACCGAGAGCATCCCAGACGTGCTCGATGGGGTTTACGTCTGGAAAACAGGCAGGACCATTCATTGGCCTGATAACTTCTGTTTCAAGATACTCCTTCACGATGGCAGCTCGGTGGGGCCGTGTGTAATCATCCATCAGGAGGAAGGTGGGACCCACTGCACCCCTGAAAAGGCGGAAATGCTGTTGCAAAATGACGTCCCGATGTACCTGACCTATTACAGTTCCTCTGTCAAAGACATGCAGGGGTGTACGTACACCAATCTTAATCCCACCCCACACCATCAAACCACGACCCCCATACATGTCCCTTTCAAGGGCAATAAGGGTTCCTGTTTCACACCAGGTGAAAACCCGGCGAGAATCACTGTTCAGACTAAACCTGGACTCGTTCGTGACATAAACTGGGACCACTGTTCCAATGACCATCTACTGTGTTCTTGACACCAGGCTTTACTGGCTCTCCTGTGACCAGGGGTTAGTGGAATGCACCTTGTAGGTCTCCGGGCGAATAAACCACGTCTGTTCAGTCGTCTATAGACTGTGTGTCTGGAGACAACTGTTCCAGTGGCTGCGTTAAGGTCCCGAGCAAAGCTACCTGCAGTACTCTGTGGCCGTCTGTTGACACTGATGGTGAGATACCGGTCTCCTTGTGGTGTTGTACACCGTGGACGTCCCGTACGGTAGCGCCTGGACACGTTTCCTGTTTGCTGGAATCGTTGCCATAATCTTGAGATCACATTTTGTGAGACACGGAGGGCCTGTGCTACGACCTGCTGCGTGTGACCAGCCTCCATTCGCCCTAGTATTCCACCCCTCGTAACGTCATCAATATGTGTTCTCTGAGCCACTTTAAGCACACAGTCACCATTAGCACGTCTGAAAACGTCTACACACTTACTCGCTGCACCGTACTCTGACATGCACCAACACAGCTCTGAGTATGTTGACTGCTGCCAGTGCCACCGCGCGTCAAATGCACCGCATGGTCATACACCGAGGTGATTTAAACCCGCAAACCGCTCACCAGAGCGTTGTTTCACCTTGTATCAGCATTATCCTTAATTTATGAGCATGAGTATATTTACTATGAGATCGTTTCAGTAAACCTAATTTTCTTTTGATGTTCTTCCATGTACCTAAATAGCGACCACATGTAAATATGTGTGAGAGCGTGTCAACAAGAAGGAATTTTTGACACAGTTTTGTGTCGCATAAACGAATAGCATAAAGTCTCTCATTTGTACTTTCTACTGACAACTCTGTACCAGGAGTCCTTCACTTCACTTGATAAAACATTTGTGGTGAGATTTTTCCATTCTGTCTTCCAATTCTTATCTGAAGACTTTCTGTTCAACTTTGCTGCGTTTCGTCTGCTGCGTTGTCATTGTTACGATCGAACGGTTGTTCGCGTCTGATTGTTTTCTGCCATTGAATCTGATATAGCTGAATTCTTTGTATAATTGTCGTACATGTTTTACTTTAGGACCGATCGTTGCGACATTCGTCGGCGGATCGAGGCTCTTGGGCTCTGTCGTTTTCAGCAGTGCAGCAGTGACGGTGTCGGTTTTCAGTGCATTCTAAATTTCTCTTTAAATACAAACTGTTGTTATTTTGTAAACAGTGTTAAAGCACTAGATGCGACGCAGAATAGTTGTTCTTGCCATATATAACCAAATATTTGTCCGTGCCCGGTAGCTGAGTGGTCAGCGCGACAGAATGTCAGTCTTGAGGGCTCGGGTTCGATTCCCAGCTGGGTCGGAGACTTACTCCGCTCAGGGACTGGGTGTTATGTTGACCTAATCATCATCATTTCACCCCATCGACGCGCAAGTCGCCGAAGTGGCATCAAATCGAAAGACTTGCACCCGGAGAACGGGAGCCTAGTCACACGACATTTACATTTCACTAAATACTTCAGTCAGAACTGACTTAGCTATCCATTTAGGGATTGGCAAACATTGTCGTAAATAAAGCTCTTTTGCCAGAATAGTTATATTAACAAGTTGAACCTTCTGCAAGACGCTCAGGTCACTTGTGGCGGATCTAATATGGCTTTCATTTTAAGAAGGCACTTATGGAAGACGATGCGTAGGGATGTGTGTTGCTCCGCGTTTTTGCCTAGTCTAGTTTCATGTGTGCAAAACCTCTCACGTTTAGCAAGGAACTGGGGCCTGAGGCCTGCCTGTACTGGTCCAGTGCAGTTTTTAAAACACATCTTCTCTGCTCCTGATTAACACACCTAAGTCGTTAGCATAGGCGGCTGTTATTTTTGAGTACCTATAACGGTGATGTCTTCCTAGTCACTGTGTAACTTCCTTAACAATGGATCTAACGCTACCACAAAAAGCAACGTCGATAGCGGGCTTCCTTGTGAAACACCTCTTTGAATGTCGATTTGTTTTGTGTATTGGCCATTTATAAGTATTTTCGCCGAAATCTCCATTACCTGCCGGAATCTGTTGGAAAACCCAATTTTAGACAATGTCCTGATTAGGTATCTATGATTCACTCGGTCAAACGCTTTTGCGAAACCAATAAATATTAGGGCTCCTTTTAAGTCGATCGTAGAGAAAATGGCGATAATATCTCTGTGCTCACTTACGGTTGTAATGATACTGCTGCCAGGTAGGCAGGTTTGGTTTCTGCTTATTATGTGCTTCAAAAGGTTCCTTACACAGGATACGATGGCACGGGCTATCAGCTTGTAGTCGATATTCAGCAGGCATATTGGGCTTGTTTTATTGATATATTTGGTACCGTTCCCTTTATGAATAAGGATTGTAAGCCTTTCTTTAATCATCTGCCTCGAGATGACGGGCGTTAGTGTTGTCTTTATCATTTCATCATCATTCATGAAAGTGGTGAGATTGGACTGAGCAAAGGTTGGGAATTTATACGGGCGCTGATAACTGCGCAGTTGAGGACCCAACATACCAAACATCATCATCATCATCATCCTTTCTTTAAAGTCTCTGGGTACTGGCTCTCCATTTAATACTTCATTTACGATATCTGTAAATTTTCCTCCGATAATGTGCCACAGTTTTCTATAAAATTCAACAGGCAAACCGTCGGGAGTAGGTGTTTTTTTCGAAGCCGTAGCAATTACTTTGTCCAATAGATCTTTACTTGCGAAGCGTGTCGCAAGATCCGTGTTTTCTTCTTAATCCCTTCAAACATTTCATCTACAGGGTGCTCATTCTAAGCAGTTTCACTGTGTAGTTCGTAGAAGAAGCGGTGCACCCCACTGATTATGTCATTTTGCTCCTCCGGCAACACGTTGTCTCCAAAGATCATTTTGTCGACGAAGAAATTCCGCTTATTCCGCGCGAGCTTCAGCAGGTGATATAACGAGGCAGTGTCTTCTTGAAGGGTCGTCCTGGGCTTAGATCGTATTGTTAGACCTTCGAGCTGTTTTCGTTTTAAAGCTATCAGTTTCGCTTTGATCTTTTTAATTTCCGTGTAGTGCACAGTGGAATCCGAAGGTTGATCGTAGAACTCCCTGACACACGTATAGTAAAGTTCTGTCGTGTTTTTAGTTAACGGAGCTCTCTCTCTTTCTCATACTTAGTACCTGCAGATCTTAACTTCTTCTTTGCGCACGATGTTCACCAGGAAATATCAGAGTTTTACCTAGGACGGCACTGAGACACGCATCCCAAATCATTCGTATGGATTCTTCTAACTCGTCGTCGAGTATACTCGCATTCAGCTTCCAATGACTCAGTCGCCAGTATGTTTCCTGTTTGCTCAGTTTAACACAATATTTTACTACACAGTAATCTGTGGAACTAGTTGGGATTATTGCAGCAGAAGAAAAAACTTCGTTCCAGATTACGTGTTAATTATATTCTGTCCAGACGGGTTGCTGACACGTTGCTAAGAAACGTAAACTTGACAGTAGATGGATATATGAGTTCCCAAACATCCTTCATTTGTACGTTTTTGACCAAATCAGAGAGTTCGCGAGAAAAATTGAAGTTTGGTGTCTTCTCCTTGTCACTAAGTACACAGTTCCAGTCGCCACCTGTTATCATGTGATTGGCGTCATCATTCAGGAGGTACAAAATCTTATGATTAAAGAACACGGCCAGTTCCTGTTTAGAATTATTACCGGCTGGAGTATAAATATTAATAAATGTTAAATGTGACAACTTATCCGTCTCCCTGATTCTACATTTTTACATTTGCAACAGGTGTGCTTTCTCTAACTAAAAAGGCTGTCCCGCATTAAGGCTCTCTTAAGATTTACTTCTTGCAACCTTACCACATGCGTGTCTGATTCATGCAGAACTTCTTCAAAGCACTACTGGAGATTGATTCTATTGATGTTTAAGGTTGTTATACTATACGTCTGATCAATGATTGTAGAGGATGAAGGGAATAAATTATGTTAGTAATCAACCTCTTTGATTCAAATTACAATGAGTACATCATGGTGACACAGCAGAGTGAACGCTGAACTGACATTCGCGCAACAGACTCAGTCAGACAGAGGACAATTCTTTCCTGAAGTAGCTTCGGATGCTGCGCCTTCTACGCCTACAAGGTCTGCCGGCACTTATGTGATCGCCGTCGCATGCACCGGAACGTCCTCTCCTTCAATATCATTTTCCCAGTCCATGTTATGATACACTTCGTCACTTTTAGATATCCTCGTTACATGTTTTGCTGGTATCACGGTTTTGGTGATTGCCCTGTTGTTTGTTCGTCATTCCGCACTAGTATCAGCACCAGAAAAACTGTCGTGTTTTTGTTCTTGCCACAATCACCTGCGTTCTGTCTCGTTTTTTTTTTTTTTTTTCGTCTGTGACAGTTTCTCTCTAGTTTTAGGAGCCAACGTTTCTGCCTTGGAATGACCTATGAGTCTTTTGTTCTTATGTTTCAAACTCGATTCGGAATTGTCAGACAACGCAGATTCAGTTCCTGCGCTTGCTGCTGTGTCCCTGAGACGTTTCTGTAAATTTGGGTCGCTAGGGTTGACAATGAGTGCAGTAAAGACACTCTCCGTACTCGTTGATGTAGGCGCCTCCTAACTGTCTTTCGGCACAGGCAGTTGAGTTACTGTTTGCAGTACGGATGGAACGGGTGTCGCATCTGTGACAGACGTCTCTACTGGCATCGTCTGGTCAACTAATTGAGCGGACGAAGACCTACACTACTGGCCATTAAAATTGCTACACCAAGAAGAAATGCAGATGATAAACGGGTATTCATTGGACAAATATATTATACTACAATTGACATGTGATTACATTTTCACGCAATTTGGGTGCATAGATCCTGAGAAATCAGTACCCAGAACAACCAGCTCTGGCCGTAATAACGGCCTTGATACGCCTTGGCATTGGGTCAAACAGAGCTTGGATGACGTGTACAGGTGCACCTGCCCATGCAGCTTGAACACGATACCACAGTTCATCAAGAGTAGTGACTGGCATATTGTGGGGAGCCAGTTGCTCGGCCACCATTGACCAGACGTTAGTAATTGGTGAGAGATCTGGAGAATGTGCTGGCCAGGGCAGCAGTCGAACATTTTCTGTATCCAGAAAGACCCGTACAGGACCTGCAACATGCGGTCGTGCGTTATCGTGCTGTAATGTAGGGTTTCGCAGGGATCGAATGAAGGGTAGAGCCACGGGTCGTAACACATCTGAAGTGTAGCGTCCACTGTTCAAAGTGCGGTCGATGCGAACAAGAGGTGACCGAGACTTGTAACCAATGGCACCTCATACTATCACGTCGGGTGATACGCCAGTATGGCGATGACGAATACACGCTTCCAGTGTGCGTTCACCGCGATGTCGCCAAACATGCGACCACCATGATGCTGTAAACAGAACCTGGATTCATCCGAAAAAAAAGGCGTTTTGCCATTCGTGCACCCAGGTTCGTCGTTGAGTACACTATCGCAGGCGCTCCTGTCTGTGATGCAGCGTCAAGGGTAACCGCAGCCACGGTCTCCGAGCTGATAGTCCATGCTGCTGCAAACGTCGTCGAACTGTTCGTGCAGATAGTTGTTGTCTTGGAAACGTCCCCATCTGTTGACTGGGGGATTGAGACGTGGCTGCATGATCCGCTACAGCCATGCGGTTAAGACGCCTGCCATCTCGACTGCTAGTGATATGAAGCCGTTGGGATCCAGCACGGCGATCCGTATTACCCTCCTGAACCTACCGATTCCATATTCTGCTAACAGTCATTGGATCTCGATCAACGCGAGCAGCAATGTCGCGCAACGATAAACCGCAATCGCGTTGGGTTAGAATCCGACCTTTATCAAAGTTGGAAATGTGACGGTACGCATTTCTCCTCCTTACACGAGGCATCACAACAACGTTTCACCAGGCAACGCCGGTCAACTGCTGTTTGTGTATGAGAAATCGGTTGGAAACTTTCCTCATGCCAGCACGTTGTAGGTGTCGCCACCGGCGCCAACCTTGTGTGAATGCTCTGAAAAGCTAATCATTTGCATATCACAGCTTCTTCTTCCTGTCGGTTAAATTTCGCGTCTGCAGCACGTCATCTTCGTGGTGTAGCAATTTTAATGGCCAGTAGTGTATATGCAGTCTTATGTTGGGTGGTGGCAGGTGCCGTCCGGTCTACTTGCTGTGTCTGTTCCACGGGAGGGCTGTCTCGCGCGAAGGTCGTTCGAGTCGTGGCCACGGCCGCGGATCAGGGGCACGTTTACTGCCGGAGCGGCTGGGTGAGCAGCGTCGTCGCCGGGAGGCAGATGGGCACTCGGCCCGTACGTGGTGCGGAGAGTCGCAAGTGGCGCACGTTCTTGGCTGTCCATCGTACATGACCCGTGCTCTACAGCCTGACACAGTGGTGAATCGCGCCATGTGTTTTACCAAATCAGGGTAATACGGATCGACGTGCTGGATCCTAACGGCTTCGTATCACTAGCAGTCGAGATGGCAGGCATGTGTAAATGGGCATACCGAGACGGGACGGACACGTGCCAGTGCGGACAGACCCAAACAATGGACCACCTCCTGGAATGCAGCAACATGGGGGAAGTGTGCAGGAAAGAAGATCTGGCAAACGCTACGGCAGTGGCAGTTAAATGCGCTGAATTTTGGCGGGATGTGATATGATATATATATACGAGGGCAGTTCAATAAGTAATGCAACACATTTTTTTTCTCGGCCAATTTTGGTTGAAAAAACCGGAAATTTCTTGTGGAATATTTTCAAACATTCCCGCTTCGTCTCGTATAGTTTCATTGACTTCCGACAGGTGGCAGCGCTGTACGGAGCTGTTAAAATGGCGCCTGTAATGGATGTGCGTTGCAAACAACCGGCAGTGATCGAGTTTCTTTTGGCGGAAAACCAGGGCATCTCAGATATTCATAGGCGCTTGCAGAATGTCTACGGTGATCTGGCAGTGGACAAAAGCACGGTGAGTCGTTGGGCAAAGCGTGTGTCATCATTGCCGCAAGGTCAAGCAAGACTGTCTGATCTCCCGCGTGCGGGCCGGCCGTGCACAGCTGTGACTCCTGCAATGGCGGAGCGTGCGAACACACTCGTTCGAGATGATCGACGCATCACCATCAAACAACTCAGTGCTCAACTTGACATCTCTGTTGGTAGTGCTGTCACAATTGTTCACCAGTTGGGATATTCAAAGGTTTGTTCCCGCTGGATCCCTCGTTGTCTAACCGAACACCATAAAGAGCAAAGGAGAACCATCTGTGCGGAATTGCTTGCTCGTCATGTGGCTGAGGGTGACAATTTCTTGTCAAAGATTGTTACAGGCGATGAAACATGGGTTCATCACTTCGAACCTGAAACAAAACGGCAATCAATGGAGTGGCGCCACACCCACTCCCCTACCAAGAAAAAGTTTAAAGCCATACCCTCAGCCGGTAAAGTTATGGTTACAGTCTTCTGGGACGCTGAAGGGGTTATTCTGTTCGATGTCCTTCCCCATGGTCAAACGATCAACTCTGAAGTGTATTGTGCTACTCTTCAGAAATTGAAGAAACGACTTCAGCGTGTTCGTAGGCACAAAAATCTGAACGAACTTCTCCTTCTTCATGACAACGCAAGACCTCACACAAGTCTTCGCACCCGAGAGGAGCTCACAAAACTTCAGTAGACTGTTCTTCCTCATGCACCCTACAGCCCCGATCTCGCACCGTCGGATTTCCATATGTTTGGCCCAATGAAGGACGCAATCCGTGGGAGGCACTACGCGGATGATGAAGAAGTTATTGATGCAGTACGACGTTGGCTCCGACATCGACCAGTGGAATGGTACCGTGCAGGCATACAGGCCCTCATTTCAAGGTGGCGTAAGGCCGTAGCATTGAATGGAGATTACGTTGAAAAATAGTGTTGTGTAGCTAAAAGATTGGGGAATAACCTGGTGTATTTCAATGCTGAATAAAATAACCCCTGTTTCAGAAAAAAAAATGTGTTGCATTACTTATTGAACTGCCCTCGTACTATGTTAGTCTTTATATTGTAATGTGACTCCCCATTTTGTGTTTGTTTTATTTATACATATGTGTATTGTATTTTTATTTGTGTGTATATGTAATATGTGGGTTGTCTATGGCTTGGACACGATTAAATATTAAATAAATAAGCTGGCGAACGCCGTTCAAGGAAACGATTTATTCACACACAGTCAGCACGGATTCAGAAAATATCGTTTTTGCGGAATATAACTAGCTCTTTATACTCATGAAGTAATGAGTGCTATCGACAGGGGATGTCAAATTTATTCCATATTTTTAGATTTCCAGAAGGTTTTCGACACCGTTCCTCACTAGCGTGCTCTAACCAAACTGCGTGCCTATGGAATATCGCCTCAGTTGTCCGACTGGGTTCGTGATTTTCTGTCAGGAAGGCCACAGTTCGTATTAATAGACGAAAACTCATTGACAAAAACAGATGTAATATTCGGCGTCCCCCAAGCAAGTGTTACAGGCCCTGTATTCCTGATCTACATTAACGACATGGGAGACAATCTGAGTACCCGTCTTAGATTGTTTGCAGATGATGCTGTTATTTACCGTCTTGTAAAGTCATCAGATGACCAAAACAAATTACAGAATGATTTAGATAAGATGTCTGTATGATGCGAAAAGTGGCAACTGACCGTGAATAAAGAAAAGTGTGAAGTTATTCACGTGAGTACTAAAAGAAACCCGCTAAATTTCGATTACGCGACAAGTCACACAAATCTGAAGGCTGTAAATTCAACTAAATACTTAGGGATTACAATTACAAGTAACCTAAACTGGAACGATCACGTGGATAATCTTGTGGGTAGAGCAATCCAAAGACTGCGATTCATCGGCAGACCACCTACAAAATGCAACAGATGTACTAGAGAGACTGCTTACACCACTATTGTCCGCCCTATTCTGGAGTATTGCTGTGCGCTGTGGGATACGCATCAGGTGGGACTGACGGATGACATACAAAAAGTTCAGAGAAGGGCGGCTCGTTTTTTATTATCGCGAAATAAGGGGAGATAGTGGCACAGACTTGATACGTGAATTGGAGTGGCAATCATTGAAACAAAGGCGTTTTTGTTGCGACGGGGTCTTCTCATGAAATTTCAATCACCAGTTTTGATTAGCCGAGTGGTCTAAGGCGCTGCAGTCATGGACTGTGCGGCTGGTCCCGGCGGAAGTTCGAGTTCTCCCTCGGGCATGGGTGTGTGTGTTTGTCCTTAGCATAATTTAGGTTAAGTAGTGTGCCAGCTTAGGGATTGATGACCTTAGCAGTTAAGTCCCATAAGATTTCACACACAATCACCAGTTTTCTCGTCTGATTGCGAAAACATTCTTTTGGCACTCACCTACACAGGGAGAAATGATCATCACGGTAAAATAAGAGAAATCAGGGCTCGCACGGAAAAATTAAAGTGTTTGTTTTTCCCGCTTGCCGTTCGAGACTGGAACGGTAGAGAGACAGCTTGAAGGTGGTTCATTGAACCCTCTGCCCGGCACTTTATTGTGAACAGCAGAGTAATCACGTAGATGTAGATGGAGATGCAAACGAAAACGGCTACCCCGCTTCTAGTCAGTTACTGAATATACACGCCCATATTGACTAAGCGGTCGACTATTCTGATCAGGTGGGATATCAAAAGGCAACTCAGACACGCGGGCAGTACGGAAGCCCATTCCTGCATGCGACACTTCTACCTCACTAGTATTCCCATCCGTGTGACTGAATTTTAACGTACCGCCACATTTTTCTATAACTTGATTACACCACTCGCTATCTGATAATTTGACGTAAACCACAGCAATAATCTGCGACAGTAGAATTCCAGTTATGTGATGTAAAGGGATTTCTGCCGCTCCAGGGACAAACTTACGAACTTCAAGTGAACTCGGCTTAGAACATTCACAACTGAACGACGACTTGATCGTATCACTAGGAGAAATAGTATCCATCTTCGAAAATTACACATAAAAAGATCAATCTTCAACCTCCAAAACGGCACTAAACAAGAAAACAAAGCAAATACATTTACAGTACACAGCTACAAACTGCAACAGCAAGGTAAACACGCTTGCCTCGCGAGCGACAGCCGCGAAGACGTTGGAAAAGCGAACGGCTGTCTTCAGGCAGCCCCGCTGCTGCGATTACACTGCCGTACTCGCTTACCGACATCGCAACCACACGGCAACACAATTTAAAGATGAACTGATAACTAATTTGTTATATTTTTCAACATTTTTCACGAAATACACGAAAACTGATGGTTATTGACGTTGTTGACCAGAGATATTTCGCTCTAGCTCGTCCCCCCATGAACCATGGACCTTGCCGTTGGTGGGGAGGCTTGCGTGCCTCAGCGATACAGATGGCCGTACCGTAGGTGCAACCACAACGGAGGGGTATCTGTTGAGAGGCCAGACAAACGTGTGGTTCCTGAAGAGGGGCAGCAGCCTTTTCAGTAGTTGCAAGGGCAACAGTCTGGATGATTGACTGATCTGGCCTTGTAACAATAACCAAAACGGCCTTGCTGTGCTGGTACTGCGAACGGCTGAAAGCAAGGGGAAACTACGGCCGTAATTTTTCCCGAGGGCAAGCAGCTTTACTGTATGATTAAATGATGATGGCGTCCTCTTGGGTAAAATATTCCGGAGGTAAAATAGTCCCCCATTCGGATCTCCGGGCGGGGACTACTCAAGAGGATGTCGTTATCAGGAGAAAGAAAACTGGCGTTCTACGGATCGGAGCGTGGAATTTCAGATCCCTTAATCGGGCAGGTAGGTTAGAAAATTTAAAAAGGGAAATGGATAGGTTAAAGTTAAATATAGTGGGAATTAGTGACGTTCGGTGGCAGGAGGAACAAGACTTCTGGTCAGGTGACTACAGGGTTATAAACACAAAATCAAATAGGGGTAATGCAGGAGTAGGTTTAATAATGAATAGGAAAATAGGAATGCGGGTAAGCTACTACAAACAGCATAGTGAACGCATTATTGTGGCCAAGATAGATACGAAGCCCACACCTACTACAGTAGTACAAGATTATATGCCAAGTAGCTCTGCAGATGACGAAGAAATTGAAGAAATGTATGATGAAATAAAAGAAATTATTCAGATAGTGAAGGGTGACGAAAATTTAATAGTCATGGGTGACTAGAATTCTGTAGTAGGAAAAGGGAGAGAAGGAAACGTAGTAGGTGAATATGGATTGGGGCTAAGAAATGAAAGAGGAAGCCGCCTGGTAGAATTTTGCACAGTGCATAACTTAATCATAGCTAACACTTGGTTTAAGAATCATAAAAGAAGGCTGTATACATGGAAGAAGCCTGGAGATACTGACAGGTTTAAGATAGATTATATAATGGTAAGACAGAGATTTAGGAACCAGGTTTTAAATTGTAGGACATTTCCAGGGGCAGATGTGGACTGTGACCACAATCTATTGGTTATGAACTGTAGATTAAAACTGAAGAAACTGCAAAAAGGTGGGAATTTAAGGAGATGGGACCTGGATAAACTCAAAGAACCAGCGGTTGTACAGAGTTTCAGGGAGAGCATAAGGGAACAATTGACAGGAATGGGGAAAAAAATACGGTAGAAGAAGCATGGGTAGCTTTGAGGGATGAAGTAGTGAAGGCAGCAGACGATCAAGTAGGTAAAAAGACGAGGGCTAGTAGAAATCCTTGGGTAACAGAAGAAATATTGAATTTAATTGATGAAAGGAGAAAATATAAAAATGCAGTAAATGAAGCAGGCAAAAAGGAATACAAACGTCTCAAAAATGAGATCGACAGGAAGTGCAAAATGGCTAAGCAGGGATGGCTAGAGGACAAATGTAAGGATGTAGAGGCTTACCTCACTAGGGGTAAGATAGATACTGCCTACAGGAAAATTAAAGAGACCTTTGGAGATAAGAGAACCACTTGTATGAACATCAAGAGCTCAGATGGAAACCCAGTCCTAAGCAAAGAAGGGAAAGCAGAAAGGCGGAAGGAGTATATAGAGGGTCTATACAAGGACGATGTGCCGGCCGAAGTGGCCGTGCGGTTAAAGGCGCTGCAGTCTGGAACCGCAAGACCGCTACGGTCGCAGGTTCGAATCCTGCCTCGGGCATGGATGTTTGTGATGTCCTTAGGTTAGTTAGGTTTAACTAGTTCTAAGTTCTAGGGGACTACTGACCTCAGCAGTTGAGTCCCATAGTGCTCAGAGCCATTTGAACCATTTTTCAAGGACGATGTACTTGAGGACAATATTATGGAAATGGAATGCAAAATACTAACGCGAATTCTTTACAGACGAGTGGAAAAACTAGTAGAAGCCGACCTCGGGGAAGATCAGTTTGGATTCCGTAGAAATGTTGGAACACGTGAGGCAATACTGACCCTACGACTTATCTTAGAAGCTAGATTAAGGAAGGGCAAACCTACGTTTCTAGCATTTGTAGACTTAGAGAAAGCTTTTGACAATGTTGACTGAAATACTCTCTTTCAAATTCTGAAGGTGGCAGGGGTAAAATATAGGAAGCGAAAGGCTATTTACAATTTGTACAGAAACCAGATGGCAGTTACACGAGGTTGAGGTTCGCCGATGATATCGTAATTCTGTCAGAGACAGCAAAGGACTTGGAAGAGCAGTTGAACGGAATGGATGGTGTCTTGAAAGGAGGATATAAGATGAACATCAACAAAAGCAAAACAAGGATAATGGAATGTAGTTGAATTAAGTCGGGTGATGCTGAGGGAATTAGATTAGGAAATGAGACACTTAAAGTAGTAAAGGAGTTTTGCTATTTGGGGAGCAAAATAACTAATGATGGTCGAAGTAGAGAGGATATAAAATGGAGACTGGCAATGGCAAGGAAAGCGTTTCTGAAGAAGAGAAATTTGTTAACATCGAGTATAGATTTAAGTGTCAGGAAGTCGTTTCATTTAGTATTTGTATGGAGTGTAGCCATGTATGGAAGTGAAACATGGACGATAAATAGTTTGGACAAGAAGAGAATATAAGCTTTCGAAATGTGGTGCTACAGAAGAATGCTGAAGATTAGATGGGTAGATCACATAACTAATGAGGAAGTATTGAATAGGATTGGGGAGAAGAGAAGTTTGTGGCACGACCAGAAGAAGGGATCGGTTGGTAGACATGTTCTGAGGGATCAAGGGATCACCAATTTAGTATTGGAGGGCAGCGTGGAGGGTAAAAATCGTAGAGGGAGACCAAGAGATGAATACACTAAGCAGATTCAGAAGGATGTAGGTTGCAGTAGGTACTGGGAGATGAAGAAGCTTGCACAGGATAGAGTAGCATGGAGAGCTGCATCAAACCAGTCTCAGGACTGAAGACCACAACAACAACAACAGCTCTTGGGAACTAAGCTATTTGAAAGAATCGGAGTTCATTCTTCCTGTCAAATAGGGTCATCGAATACATGTTTTGTACTCATGGATTAGGACGTTTTCGGTGATCAAAAATTTCCTGTATGAAAATCAACATACGAGGTGTGTGTGAAGAGAGAGACTGATTTTGTTATCTTCCGAACTTTTTATTTTTTCCAAACAACAATATTGTCCCCTCCAAAGTAATTCCCTTCGGCAGCTATGAAACGGCAGATTCGTTGTCCCAGTCCAGGTAGCAGCGCTGAGAGGTTTCAACTCATAGGGTCTTTAGCATGTCTAGCGTATTCTTTTGATTTTTTTCCCAGAATACTAAAAGGACGCCCTTTTAAGACATTTATCAGTTCCAGGAAAAGAGAAAAGTCATAAGGGCTCAGATCAGGTGAATAGGGGGCTGTGGAGCAACAAGGACGCCTTTTGAAGTCAAAAACTCGGTGATGGAAGTGGTCGTGTGACATGTGGCGTTGTCGTGATGCAGTATCCATTTACCTGCAACGACCGGTCTCAATAGATTCACCCTTTTCCTGAGCCTTTCAAAAAAGCACAATACCCCTGGTGCAAAAAAAGCAAATGAGCATTGCTTTGATCTTTGATTTACTCATTCGAGCTTTTTTGGTCGAGGAGATCTCTCAGAGTACCACTCCTCACTTTACAGGTTCGTCTCAGGATCGTACTCAGAAATCCAGCATTCATCATCTGTGATCACACCACTGAACCATTCGTGGTCATTGGCAGTCATCTCAAGAAGATCAACGCACACGTTTCTTCGATTGTCCTTCTGCTCAGTTGTGAGGTTTTTCGGCACTATTTTGGCACAAACCTTTCGCTTGTTACAGTGAAGTGCTTAACGAGTCAGCCATCATTATTATTGTTAAACGTGGGTGTGATCTCGCAAGGGCACACACGCGTTCGACGTTCCCGTTGGTTTTTGATTGAAGGTCTCCCTGAGCGAGTTTCATCTTCGTCCTCTCGGCCTTCCAAAAATAATTTGTATCAGCGAAAGACGTGTGCTCTCGATAAGGAATGTTCCCTATAAGACTGTTTCCACTTTTCAAAGGTCATGCTCGCAGATTCTATAAGCTTAACACAGAACTTGACGTCGTATCGGTGCTCCAAGTTGCGCTGATCCATTTTCGTAGCATACAACAAAAACGCAAGTTCAGTGACGGCGCTCTCAAAAAGCACGTGATGACTGCACGGAGCGAACCCCGGGCTGAGCATCTGTATAGAATGAACACACCGATCTACGGAAGTAGAACAAAACAGCGTTACGAGATCGCTCACTGTGTTATCAATCTCGTAACTTTACATCTCGTAGATTCTGCAAAAGCAGAGATCTTGCGATCTCACCTTACTCTGTCCATCCGTCAGAGTAAGCGCGCCGTAGACATTGGCGCCCAGGTTGCTGCTGTGCTTGTCGACCTCAGGAGGATATTTGGTACACTTCTGCACAGAATATTAGCTCGCCGAGTATCGGGCCAGATTTGTAGTTTCATTCACGACTTTCTTTCAGACAGAACTGGTTCTGAGTTCATAACGTTCCAAATCCCGAGTGTTTTGGTGTATATACGGCGTGTCTATGTTTTGTTGTGCAATGTTGTGTCCTCATTGGAAATATCACGCCTATAAATGAATAAAAAACAGCCCTGCCATTCACAGTCAGCATCTAGAGGAATGTATTTGAGGTATCTAGCCGTGATGATAGTCACCTCTTGCTTAATTAGGAGATCAAGGAAAATGAAAAGATATCCTACTAGAATGAATACAACTAATGATCGTAAAATTTTTCATTTCCAAACAATAGAAAAATTCAGAAATGTTCAAGTCCCGTCTTAATCTAGCTTTGAGATTGGGAGAACAGCTATGACTTTCATAAAAATGGAGCCCCTGAAAATTAGACATACACACTAAGTTGTCTCGTACGAGGTTGAAGGTCTGACTGGCACTGACAGTAAAGAGCTCAAAGAACAAGTAAATGGAGCTCAACACATTTACTGTGATTGTTTCTCTACCTGCAGAGCGGTGATGCGTAATCACCGACTACACTCCTGGCGGGTATAATACTGCAGCGTTGATGAACCCAGTGCCGTTTGTGGATAAACGTTGCATGCCTATAAATTCTGCCTTCACAGTGGACTATAACACCGCTCGAAAACTCCTAGAGCTGAAACTACACACATCAAAAACGTTTTGCACCACCTCGGATCCGAGAGTTCCTGGACCTGTACAGAAAATTGGAATAGAGATCAACATAAACATCATTTCCGCCCTTTTTATTGTTCGTGAAAACCACACATTGCATTTTTTCCAACCATGCAGAAAGACCTCCAGAGATCGTGGTCCAGATTGCTGTACACACCGGTACCCAGTAGCACGTCCTCTAGCATTGGTGCATGCCTGTATTCGTCGTGGCATACTGTCCACAAGTTCATCAAGGCACTGTTGGTCCAGATTGTCCCACTCCTCAACAGCGATTCGGCGTAGATCCCTCGGAGTGGTTGGTGGATCCATAAACAGCCCTTTTCAATCTATCCGAGGCATGTTCGATAGGGTTCACGTCTGGAGCACATGCTGGCCACTCTAGTCGAGCGATGTCGTTATCCTGAAGGAAGTCATTCACAAGATGTGCACGATGGGAGAGAATTGTCGTCCATTAAGACGAATGCCTCGCCAGTATGCTGCCGATGTGGTTGCTTTATCGGTAGGAGGATGACATTCACGTATCGTACAGCCGTTACGGCACCTTCCATGACCACATAATGCCACTCCACAACATCAGGGAACTTCCACCTTGATGCACTCGTTGGACAGTGTGTCTAACGCGTTCAGCCTGACCGGGCTGCCTCCAAACACATCTCCAATGATTGTCTGGTTGAAGGCATACGCCCCGCGCTGCACGGTGTCGTGGTTGCAAAGATGGACCTGGCCATCGACGTCGGGAGTGAAGTTGCGCATCATGCAGCCTATTGCGCACAGTTTGAGCCGTAACACGACGTCTTGTGACTGCACCAATAGCATTATTCTCCATGGTGGCGTTGCTGTCAGGGTTCCTCCGAGCCATAATCCGTAGGTAGCGGTCATCCACTGCAGTAGTTGCCATGGGCGGCATGAGCGAGGCATCTCAATGACAGTTCCTGTCTCTCTGTATCTCCTCCATGCCCGAAAAACATCGATCTGACCTGAGAAGCCTGGACAGTTCCCTTGTTGAGAGCCCTTCCTGGCAAAAGTAACAATACGGACACGATCGAATCGCGGTACCGCCTAGGCATGGTTGATCCGTGTACCTACTTCCTGAAAAATATGGGGTCAATAAAGCGCGTACTGGAAAACGCATGCGAAACATCTACCTTCTGTAAATGGAGAGGTTCTTCATGCAGAATATTTGTGTTGTCTTGCGATCAATATCTGCAATTCTGAGATTTCAAATAACCTGACAAATGAAACCAGGTCTCATGTGACATGAAGTAAAGGAGGGGATCCAAGTAACCGTTAGCTTGTTAACAGCCAGATACAGTAATGAATTTTTTTTTTCTTGATACATTTCATCTCTCGTACCATACTCACACAACAGGATTTTAATTTCATATCTTTTAGTACACGGTCTACGGGATACACCAACCTGCTGTGACAACCTTCTTATCGACTTGCGGGGACTTCTTGTAATGTCCATACGAATTCTTTCTATGGTTACAGGGGTACTCACTGCCGGTCGCATGTTCCTCTGAACATTCTGAACGGTTCCATAGCCCTCCATTTCTTGTACTGATCATGAACAGTGCTGGGCGTGGGGAGGTTCCTACCAGGATACTTCGCTTGAAACATTTCTTTATGTCCCTTGACGGAACCAATTTGTATGTAACACTCCACAATATCAGTTCGCTGTTCTAATGCAAACTGCCCCATTTCTGTAACAGCTCAACAATACGAGCTTCTCACAACAACTGACGCACGAATAAGCTGCAATCAACTTTCCGATAAAATGCAGTGTAGCCAACTTTCGACACAGTGTTGTCACTGTGAAAGCGATTCGACAAATGATTAAGCGGTATGTGAGGCTTAACGGGTTTTATGTGGGACACCCGGTACAATGCAGGCCTTCGCGACGGCCAGTATTTGCGTCGATAAAACTCCGCCCGAACAGGCCATGAAGGCCCAACGGTACCATCCGGCCATCGTGTCATCCTCAGACCACAGGCGTCACACCACTCTCCCGGCCGTGTGTCAGTTTACGAGACCGGAGCCGCTACTTCTCAGTCAAGCAGCTCCTCAGTTTGCCTCACAAGGGCTGAGTGCACCCCGCTTGCCAACAGCGCTCGGCAGACCGGATGGTCAGCCATCCAAATGTTAACTTCGGCGATCGGACAGGAACCAGTGTTACCACTGCGCCAAGGCCTTTGGCATATTTCGTCGATGGCTATTATAAATGTAACATTAGAACCTTCTTTAAGACACACAAGAGCTATTGTCGCCTGGTCAACAAGGATAAATCGACAGTAGCAGATCATGCAGTGGGACCAGGGAACCATCAAATTCGTTTCGCCGGTAGTATGGTTTTACCAAGACGCTATCACTATTATGCTGGCAAGTACAGAGAGAGGCCACAGAAATTCCACAGGGCACAAAAATAATTTTAACATAAGAGAAGAAGGATTGGAATTAAACAAGTTACAGGACTTACTGCTAAACGAAGTCAACAACTCCAACTCTTCACCGCTACAAACTCCAATAACACACGTCAGCGCAACTCCGCGATCTTTTGCAGCTGTCACAAACTGACCTTTGCGTGGATACATATAAATTGTTGTTTGAGACTGTAACTGCTTTCTGAGTCGTTGTAGCCACTGTAGCAGCCCTTTTTCTGTTTTCACTTTTTCGTCTAATAGGTGAAAATTTGATTTTATTTTTTGCATATTGACTGTCATTGAAGGGTTTTATTTTTATTTAATATTGTCCCGGCTAAGTATCAGTTTGATTACTTTTAAAACCCACTGTTAACCGTGGGTCACTACACGTATAGTTTTCCCAACTCTGAGAGGAAAAAATCTTTAGTAGCTTTACTACCATTGTTTACAGACGATGATACTTTAATCTTTCGTTCCATTGTTTGTTACGAATCGCTAGTTTCTTCTTGGCGTAGATCAGGTAACCTTAACGTTTATTAATCTAAGTTAAATTAATGTTCAGCACTTGTATTATGTTTCAAATTAACAACGTCAGTTTATATGTTTCAAATTAACAACGTCAGTTTATTGACAAGAATTATTAATAGATAGGTTCACTCATACGATCTCATTCAAAGAAGTCCTTTAATTAGATGTCTAAGTAGGATTCCCGCTAGCATCAGAGATGTTAGATAATACCCTGTCACTTTCGGTAAATAAGTTATTTCTATTTAATATCGGCAAACTGTCATTAACTATGATCACTAGTCGCGTGAAGTTAAAGTTTCCCACTATCACAATTCAAAGTCCGAATCCGGTTAAAATTCTCAATTCAGTAAAGCGTTTAAATATTCACACGAATTGACATCAAAGCCAAAGAGATTGCTATTCACATTCCCGTTTATGTAATCTGATAAATGTCCAAATTAAAGTCTTGAATTGACAGTCCTCAAAAACAATCTCGTCACGATCTATTCTTGATCCCCGTTTAATAAAGTCCCAATTGTTGTTCTCTAAAGCTGTACGTCCTAAATAACCTCCGAACTAGAACAGACTAGAGACTGGAGTATCGTAATTACAACGTATGGCTATTTATACTTTAATAAACACTATCTTTGGTGTCCCAGACCTACGTTCTATGACTATAATATTGATTTTCTTACCTATTGGAATAACTAATATTTTAATATTTTCTACTGTTTTTCCCCCTTCCCATGTTTCTAAAATTTATAATTAAATTTTCCTTTTCTTTTGCTTTCTATACAAGATATTTCCCTCTATTTGTTTTTTATTTATTTTTCGTAATTACTACTTGTGGACGGACTTGGGTCATTTTGTGAATTGATATTTTAAGGACATGGGAGCTAATTTTGGTTTTTTTTTTGTTTATTCAACATCGAGAGGCGCTGTAGGTGTTCTATCACGGCCTAATCCCCATAAACAAAAATTACAAAAAATTGTGAACTGACCATTTTGATATAGCATTGGTAGCCGTACCACGTCAACTATGCCACTGATGATGTTTCCAGGATTGGAAGACGAAACGTCAGGCAGAGAAATATCCCTTGGACCACGGCCTAATCCCCATAAACAAAAATTACAAAAAATTGTGAACTGACCATTTTGATATAGCATTGGTAGCCGTACCACGTCAACTATGCCTATGCAGACGAAATAGAAACAACTTGGCTACTTCAAACGTGCATTAGGTTGTGGCGATTGTCGAGCAAGTATTACTTCAACATGGATGGATGGTAATAGTTTGACTTCTACATTACAGGGAGTGCAGTCCTGAGGACGTCAGCTGGGCTGACGACAACACTCTGATGGTATCCTGGAAGAACCGTGTGTCCAACGTGCGGCAGTTTGTCTCCTACAACACCGAAAGCGACACCAAACGTATGCACGGCCGGCAGGTGAGTTCGACGTCCCTACAAATTCTTTATTTTCGCAATGCGTCCTTACTGGATGCCTACAAGCAGCATCAAATGTTACATGCAAGCATGTACAAACGTGCTGGCCCAAAATTAACCATTGCAACAAATCTTGATCTCTGAATATATATCTTACAGAGTCTTCGAACCGTTCAATCATACAGCAGTAGTATACGGACCTGTTATATTCGCATTCGGGAGGACGACAGTTCAAACCCGCGTCCAGCCATCCTGATTTAGGTTTTTCGTAATTTCCCTAAATCGCTTCAGGCAATTGCTGGGATGGTTCCTTTGAAAGGGCACGGCCGACTTCCTGCCCTGTCCTTCCCTAATCCGGCGGGACCGATGATTTCGCTGTTTGGTGTCCTTCCCCAAATCAACCCGCTGGGGCCGATTTCAAAGTCACATGAAAGACCAAAAACTGTAATGGAATTTCTGGTTTCGCCTTTTTTGTTGTTCCTCACAGATTTACGCCGTAGTTGGTTGCATTACCTTTCTAGGTTTGATTCTCTTACAAATACCTAGCTTTTGACAATATCAATCTCTGTCCCCGCTAGCAAAGCGACTAACTGTCCGAGGAGTAACGAAATGACACAACTGTAAGTGATCTATAGTTAAATTCTTTTATCTTGGCGGCTCGCGCATGCCCGCCCAGACGCGGGAGACTGCTGTGTTGCCAGTTGCGAACGACGCATGCGCAAAGAGAAGCAGCACCATAGTATAGTATTGATGTGTCGGCAGCGGGGCCAACACCTTGTAGATAGAGGTGGCTTAAAAGGCACGCTAGACTACCGCAGACGGGCGTGAAGTACTGGAACAGGATACGTAATTAATGCTATGAAGAAAAGTACTTAGCTGGTATAATACTTATCTTTAATCAATCATTGTGGTACATCGCACAAAGGAGACTTTAATTACAATCACTGTAAGGCTAATGGCGCCTTGCTAGTTCGTAGCCATTAACTTAGCTGAAGGCTATTCTGTCTCTCGGCTAATGAGAGAGAAAGGCTTCGTACGTCTAGTCGCTAGCTCTGTCGTCCGTACAACTGGGCTGAGTTCGAGTCAGTCTCTCGAGACCTGCCTTGTGGTGGCGCTAGGTTTGCGATCACACAGTGGCGACACGCGGGTCCGACATGTACTACAGGACCGCGGCCGATTTAAGCTACCACCTAGCACGTGTGGTGTCTGGCTGTGACACCACATTCCTCCCCCGCAAATCGGCGAACGGTCGTGAGATAAGGCTTCCGCCCGCCGTGGGGAGGACCCCATGTTGACGTATGCGATGAGGTGGGGAGCCTAACAACAGGCGAGGCTGTGCCACCCGCACCCGGCCATTCGGTCTGAGGGGAGCTAGGAAACGCCTGAAAACCTAGTCCAGGGTGCACGTCAACATGCGGTGTATGCGCCCGTAAAGAGACAGGAGGGGCCGAAGGGTCGACCTCCATGTGGTCGGAGAATCTGACGCGCGATGACGACATCTGGTCCGGAGCGGGCAAGAGTTCCATGGCGGAGGACAGCTGGTCACGGGAAGCGATCGGCGGCGCGTGACCCAGGGAGACGCGTGGCGGCTGCAGCGAAGCGTCCACTGCGGGCGGCGCCGGAGGCGGCTGCGGCGGCTGCGGCGGCGGCGCGACGCCATGAGGCAAAACGGAAGGCAGCGTCGGTAACACCTGGGGATGAGGCGAGCCAGTAGATGGGTCCCCAGGGTGCTGACCTGACGGCTCCGTCGCTGAAAGCAGACGGGGAGCGGCAGAACCCGGGCGACGACAGAGGCGCAGCTGATTGAGATGCCGACGCACCTCACCAGAGGCCCCCAAAACCAAATACATCGCGCGGCTGAGGCAGCGAAGAATGCGCCCTGCGAGCCAACGCCGTGAACCGCGATAGGTGCGATAGAAGACAACGTCGCCAGGAGCAAAAGCAGGAGCCTGCCGCTGCACAGGAACCTGATGCGGCGGATGCAGCAAAGACATCAAGGTTCGATGAGAACGACCATGGAGCAACTCAGCCGGCGAGCGACCATCGCGGGGCTGAAAGCGATACGAGGACAAAAAGAGCAATAATGCGTCCTCCCGAGAATGCGACTCTTTCAATTTCAACATCTGTGACTTGAAAGTCCGGACCAATCGTTCCGCGGCACCGTTTGACTGAGGCGAAAACGGCGCGGACGTCAGTTGTTGAATACCATTGGCCTTGCAGAAGGACTGAAATTCTGCGGACATGAATTGTGGGCCATTGTCGGAAACAATAGTCTGCGGAAGACCTTCAATGCAAAAGATAGCAGACAAGGCTTGGATTGTGGCAGAAGACGTCGTGGAAGACATCCGGACAACAAAAGGAAAATTACTGAAAGCATCGACCACAACCAACCAACGAGCATTCCAGAATGGACCAGCAAAATCGATGTGCAAGCGTTGCCAAGGGGAAGTGGCTTTCGGCCATGCAAAGAATTTCTGCGGCGGTGCGGATTGTTGTTCGGCACACGCCACGCAAGAGGAGCACATATTCGTAATCGCAGCATCGATTCCGAACCAAGTACAGTGCTGACGAGCAAGTTGTTTCGTACGCACTATACCTCAATGTCCGTGGTGAAGAAGCCGTAAGACAGAGGACTGTAACTAACGTGGGACCACGACTCGGGACTGATCATTATCAGAACGCAACAACAAAACACCACGTCGTACAAAAAGTCTCTCCTTGTGAGCAAAAAATCGGCGAACCAGCGGATCCTCGATCCGTGACTTGGACAAGGGCCATTGCGTAGCAACAAAACGCAAAACGGGAGCAAGGACAGGGTCAGCAGCCGTGGCTGTAGCAACACGACGAAAATCAATCGGAAACGATGCGACCACGTCATCGGTTTCCGCATCAATGAACATGCAAGCAAGTTCGGAAGAATCAAATACTTTATCCTCAGCAACAGGCAAACGGGACAACGCATCAGCGTTTCCGTGCTGAGCAGTGGACCGATACAAGATATCGTAGCGGTACTGCGAGAGGAAAAGAGACCAGCGAATGAATTTCTGCACCGTACGCGGAGGTACCGGCTTGTTCGGATGAAAAAGCGATGTCAAAGGTTTGTGGTCCGTGATGATGGTAAAGTGACGACCATACAAGAAATCGTGAAACTTAGTAACACCAAACACGAGAGCTAAAGCCTCTTTCTCTATCTGTGAAGAATTTCTTTGCGCAGATGAGAGCAATTTTGACGCAAAGGCAATAGGCCGATCATGCGATCCATCTTTGTGCGCAAGCACAGCACCGATCCCGAAATCCGATGCATCTACCATCAACAAAAGGGGTTTCTGGGGATCGAACGGCGTAAGGCAAGTACGTGAAAGCAACGCCGATTTCAACTGGCGAAAGGCGCGTTCGCATTCCGTCGTCCAGACGAACGGAACACCTTTACGGCGTAAGCGATGAAGCGGAGCTGAAATGGAAGAGGCATGGGGAACATATTTATGGTAGTAATTAATTTTCCCCAACACACTTTGCAGCTGTTTCAAGTTCTGCGGTGACGGCAAATCCTGTATGGCACGGAGGTGCTCTGGACTCGGATGTAGTCCTTGGGCATTGAGGATATGGCCCAGGTAGGGTAAATCCCGAGCAAAAAACACACATTTGTCCTTCCTCAAGCGAAGACCATTTTGTCGCAAGACCTGAAATAATGTTAGGAGATTTTGCAAATGTTCGGCTTCTGTCTTTCCGGAGATCACAATATCGTCCAGATAGTTCGCAGCAGTAGGGACCGACGCACAAATACACTCCTGGAAATTGAAATAAGAACACCGTGAATTCATTGTCCCAGGAAGGGGAAACTTTATTGACACATTCCTGGGGTCAGATACATCACATGATCACACTGACAGAACCACAGGCACATAGCCACAGGCAACAGAGCATGCACAATGTCGGCACTAGTACAGTGTATATCCACCTTTCGCAGCAATGCAGGCTGCTGTTCTCCCATGGAGACGATCGTAGAGATGCTGGATGTAGTCCTGTGGAACGGCTTGCCATGCCATTTCCACCTGGCGCCTCAGTTGGACCAGCGTTCGTGCTGGACGTGCAGACCGCGTGAGACGATGCTTCATCCAGTCCCAAACATGCTCAATGGGGGACAGATCCGGAGATCTTGCTGGCCAGGGTAGTTGACTTACACCTTCTAGAGCACGTTGGGTGGCACGGGATACATGCGGACGTGCATTGTCCTGTTGGAACAGCAAGTTCCCTTGCCGGTCTAGGAATGGTAGAACGATGGGTTCGATGACGGTTTGGATGTACCGTGCACTATTCAGTGTCCCCTCGACGATCACCAGTGGTGTACGGCCAGTGTAGGAGATCGCTCCCCACACCATGATGCCGGGTGTTGGCCCTGTGTGCTTCGGTCGTATGCAGTCCTGATTGTGGCGCTCACCTGCACGGCGCCAAACACGCATACGACCATCATTGGCACCAAGGCAGAAGTGACTCTCATCGCTGAAGACGACACGTCTCCATTATTCGTCCCTCCATTCACGCCTGTCGCGACACCACTGGAGGCGGGCTGCACGATGTTGGGGCGTGAGCGGAAGACGGCCTAACGGTGTGCGGGACCGTAGCCCAGCTTCATGGAGACGGTTGCGAATGGTCCTCGCCGATACCCCAGGAGCAACAGTGTCCCTAATTTGCTGGGAAGTGGCGGTGCGGTCCCCTACGGCACTGCGTAGGATCCTACGGTCTTGGCGTGCATCTGTGCGTCGCTGCGGTCCGGTCCCAGGTCGACGGGCACGTGCACCTTCCGCCGACCACTGGCGACAACATCGATGTACTGTGGAGACCTCACGCCCCACGTGTTGAGCAATTCGGCGGTACGTCCACCCAGCCTCCCGCATGCCCACTATACGCCCTCGCTCAAAGTCCGTCAACTGCACATACGGTTCACGTCCACGCTGTCGCGGCATGCTACCAGTGTTAAAGACTGCGATGGAGCTCCGTATGCCACGGCAAACTGGCTGACACTGACGGCGGCGGTGCACAAATGCTGCGCAGCTAGCGCCATTCGACGGCCAACACCGCGGTTCCTGGTGTGTCCGCTGTGCCGTGAGTGTGATCATTGCTTGTACAGCCCTCTCGCAGTGTCCGGAGCAAGTATGGTGGGTCTGACACACCGGTGTCAATGTGTTCTTTTTTCCATTTCCAGGAGTGTACTTTGTAAATATTGCTGAAACAATGCAGGGGCAGTTGCACACCCGAAAGGCAGTCTTTTGAAGCGATACAAGCCAAGATGCGTGTTTACCACCAAGACGCGCTGGGATTCTTCCTCCACAGGTATTTGCAAGTACGCATCTGCTAGGTCCAACTTTGAAAAATATTTTCCCGGGCACAGTTTGTCAAAAAGATCTTCCGGGCGGGGCAAAGGAAAAGTAGCAGTTACTAGTTGTGGATTCACAGTTGCTTTGAAGTTCATACAAAGTCGCAATTTTCCGGAAGGTTTTGGCAAAATTACTAAGGGTGAGGCCCAGAGAGAAGCCTGCACACGTTCAATTACACCTTGAGATTCTAAATCGTTTAATGTTCTTGCGACCTCATCACGCAATGCGTGGGGAACATTGCGCGCTCTGAAAAACTTCGGTTGCGCGTTTGCTTTCGGTTCCAAATGTGCTTCATAGTTCTTAGCGCAACCAAGGCCCGGTGCAAAAATGTCCGCAAATTCTTCACATAGACTAGAAACACTGGCGGAAGGCACAGTCTGAATCACTGAGAGGACCTGATTTACTATAGACAAGTTAAACAACTGAAATAAATCTAAACCAAACAAGTTCACTGCAGTAGAAGAACGAAGAACGTAAAATGACACAAGTTTTGTTTGTCCCTTGTATGTTGCAAGAAGGCTGCACTGTCCTAACACTGGTATTTTCTGGCCTGAGTAACTATTGAGCTGAACATTTGCGGCACGCAACGGAGGTTTGCCCAGTTGGTTGTACGTGTCGTGATTGAGCAATGAAACTGCAGCTCCGGTATCGAGCTGGAATGGAATCACGTTGCCTGCAAAGTCTAAGTCTACAAAAAGTTTATTGTCCTGCTGACGACAAAAGCGACTGTGTTGTGCAACTGGAACAGACACTGGGAAAGAATCACGTGCGACGTGACGGGACTTCCGTCGACGTCGACGCACACTTTTTGTGGAATGAACACTGTCACCGGACGGGGTGGAATGAACTACATGAATATCCATGGGCGAAGGTTCACGAGCCTGAGTTTCCTTGGTTCGATTCCGGCGCGAATCAAAGGGCCTGGAATTGGTGTGAGTGTCTGATCTGAGCTTTTTCTGGCAAACACTTTGGACATGTCCTTTCTTATGACAGTAAAAGCAAATAGCTTGTCGTGACGGGCAATTTTCACGCGAATGTCTAGTTGCACACCGCGGGCATGATTTCACTGCATTAGCGTGCTTACGCGGCGCACGTGTTTGCGAGCTAGGCTGCCGCTGCGCTGACGGGCGCGAGGGCCGCTGAGCGTCCCGTGCAGCGGGCCCGGCGGGCCGGTTAATGTGACACACTGCCGGCGAAGTTGCAAATGAGTCCTGAGCAAAGTCAAGTGTGTCTTGCCTATCCAATATGTCTATCACTTGTTGAAGGGAGGGATTAACTAGTTTCAAAATCTGTTCCCGTATGCGAACATCAGAAACGGTCTGTGCTATTGCATCACGCACCATAGTATCTGAATAAGGAAGTCCACATTCGCATTCAAACGCACACTCCCTAGTAAGTCCTTGCAATGTCGCAACGCACTCCCTATTAGTCTGACCGGCTGTACGTTTTGTACGAAAGAACGTATACCTTTTTGCAACGACATTTACTGTTTCCTTGAAATAGGCATCTAAAGCAGACAAAAGTTCTTCGTAGGACAGAGTTGCTACGTCGCGCCGGGGAAACAACTTCACTATCACACGGTAGGTGGACACACCGACACAAGAAAGCAAAAACGGCTGCCGCTCATTACCTTGAATTCTGTAGGCGGCGAGGTGGAAGGCGAATTGACGGGACCACTCTTGCCAGGACTCGTGGGTTGCATCAAAGGGTCTGAATTGAAGTGCAACAGCATGTTGTGGCTGCGGTAGCGATGAAGCGGCGGCGGCCGCATCGGTGTGCAGCGCACGTTGACCCTGGACAAGCTGGCCAAGAGCATCCAATAACGCCTGCGTCTGCTGATTCTGCAAGCGATAAAATTCGGACAGTACATCTGGAGATTGTGGCGAAGCCATGACACAAAGAAATTAGGGCAAAATAAAACACAATATCCTTTGTAGACTCGTCGCCATGTGATGTGTCGGCAGCGGGGCCAACACCTTGTAGATAGAGGTGGCTTAAAAGGCACGCTAGACTAACGCAGACGGGCGTGAAGTACTGGAACCGGATACGTAATTAATGCTATGAAGAAAAGTATGTAGCTGGTATAATACTTATCTTTAATCAATCATTGTGGTACATCGCACAAAGGAGACTTTAATTACAATCACTGTAAGGCTAATGGCGCCTTGCTAGTTCGTAGCCATTAACTTAGCTGAAGGCTATTCTGTCTCTCGGCTAATGAGAGAGAAAGGCTTCGTACGTCTAGTCGCTAGCTCTGTCGTCCGTACAACTGGGCTGAGTTCGAGTCAGTCTCTCGAGACCTGCCTTGTGGTGGCGCTAGGTTTGCGATCACACAGTGGCGACACGCGGGTCCGACATGTACTACAGGACCGCGGCCGATTTAAGCTACCACCTAGCACGTGTGGTGTCTGGCTGTGACACCACAAGTATAGTTCGCAAACTTACCTTTAGGGGGGAGCGCGCAGTTTATGAAGTAAAGCCACCATGGCCGCATTATTCCTTTTGCTGCTACAGAGACGTGCTCCCCGCATTTTGTCATCACTGCACTGCTCGCCTGTGCAGACACATGGTGTTCCAACTGCTTTGACACACTTATCATTCGATTTCACAAAAACTGCTTGGCCCAAAAATTTGATTTTTACACATCTTCTTGACTGATACCTCCCCCCCATAAATTACTTAATATTGGTTCGATGTTCAACGCAGTTATTGTGCAGCATTAAATGTAGTAAACCATTGCACGAAATTTTGAAGAGTTTGCAGAGGTAAAAGTCCATAGCGTATACTTTCCGTGTGGTCGATTTTAGTTGTCACAATGTTGAGAATGAAATGTGGACAAAATACCTAAATTTCATATAAAATTTACTGTATAACAATATCTCATTTAATTTAAGTACTAGATAGGTGTCGTATGTAATACTGAGAAATATTCCGTCTTTCGCGACTGTAATTAAAGTTTTATTTATACCAGAGTCATTTCCCTTCTAATTAAAACAAAGTTGGCGAAGTACACAAAACTGAATTGTGGACGTAATAAAAGATAGAAACTAAAATATATTGTCAGTGAGGCGCAGTGCGCAAACAATTTGTGTTTGTCACAACGGACAGCAAATATTTGCCAAAACATAGATCAGTCGACGAAAACATTGAATATGATGGTGTTGCCAAAACAGCGAAGCAAAGAATTGCGTCAGACAATCAAGTAGCTCGGCAACGTACGAGCCGAAATTCTGCTCTAAATAAAACTTTTAATACTGTCGCGAAAGAATATATCTCAATATGAATAGTAAAACAGCGACTGCGGAAGAGAAGATATACAAACAAAACAGATAACATGAAAACTGTATGTGTGCCTTTTCATTGTTTTTAATTGTTGTGAAAATAAATATTGGAGGACAAAATTAGAAAAACCGAAAACTTATTATGATTATAATGAAGAGACAAAGCACTAGAAATTTCAAAAAATTACATTCACACGAATAAAATTCATTGAGTAAGACACTTCGATATTGTTTTTCAATAAAAAAAAATACTAAGCATCGAACAAGGTTTGAACTCACAACCTTTCGCTTAGCTGTCTAACACTTTTTTTATTTTATTTTATTTTTTTTCTAGCAAAGGAAATAAAACAAAATCATAGCCATTCCTACAGGGCACCGCCACTTGTGTCCCTGCCAAACTGTTACCTCTTCAGGCGTTGCCTTCCTAACTATACATAACCACACCCTATCTAAAATGTGAAGAAACTACACCATACGGGACTAACGTGTGTGCATCAAGGAGACTTTAACCATTACGCTAACGCAGCTCGTCATTCAATAGAATTCCTAGAGGACTGTAAAATATCACGCAAAATACCGACAAACACTCTTGGTATGACTATGAATTATTCACGTTTCGTCGAAGTACAGTAGGAAATAAACAATTACCGCTGTTCTTTATTGCGAAAAAGCGATTCGTGAGAATGATACAAACACATTTCCTTGCTATCGCCTGAATTAGGATGCTTATTGCTTGTTTGGTTTAATTAATTAATAGAATATGAAGCAATTGGTATAAAGAATGCTTTTTCCAAACTTTCTTTTATAGAAAGTCTGCTATCAAGACATTGCTGTTTTTCAATTACTTTATTTATGACTGAACGTTTCTAAAACTGAAGACACTCGTCCGTGCTCTGCACTGCAGTCGAGCTCTGGCAAAGTCGTTCTCTGTTCATTGGCTGACTGTGTTTTGTGACGTCAGCTGTGCAGAACGAACCTAAACTCGGCCGCCGTCGTAAATGCGTAAATGACGCGCACTATAGTAGTGCCCGAAGCGATCAGAGATTGCATTGACGCGAACGGTGCAACGTCACACTGTTGCACAGCGCACTACGAACTATCGTTTTCCGCTGCGAAATGTGTGCAAATGAACTAGCCATGGGAAGGGGTGCTTTCACAGACGGTCTTTAGGCCACCTCGTGAGGCCTTTTAGTGTCGATTCTGAGTGTCGATGTGTCTGAAATGTTTTCCTATGCCAACCATAAGAGAACAGCGTGAATTCATCGATAGGCGTCGCGGTTCTGACCTCCATTGCAGAGGTGTTAAGAAAAGGGGTGAGATGTGGGTGACGTGGGAGGGTGGGATAGGGGCAGGGGTGACGACCTTCCCATCATACGATACGCCCAGGCTGGCTTTGGAGAGAGAAATTTTGTGTCAATGTGACAACACTGACTCACCTTACAGCTAACATGAACTGAGGTCTGGCCTTTCTTTCGCATGTGTCGACACCTTACTGTCTGAAAAGTTTCCGAGGGTGATGTTGCAGGACGCCAGGATATTGCATCATTACAGAGGGAGGTTGTAGTCATCTTTGAGCCAAATTTCAAATTTCTTCGTCACGATGGGGGCTAATGTCAAGATTCAAAAAAGTGACACTGTAATTTTTTGCGCCGTGAATTTCATGTACCATGAGCAGTAACCTGTAAGGTGTCAGGCAAATCCAACACCTTCCATGAAAAACCTGACATGATAGCAAATCCGGCAGTATGTCACATAGCTCCGAATAAATCGTGACATTAAATTAACCAAAGTAATACCATCAACGAGTGAGCAAATGGAATACCACAGACTAAAACAAGAACGCCTAAATGCATGTCATACCTTCCCAACGTGAAACAGATGCAGTTCCAAGGGGAGAAACGAGAGCAGAAGCCGAGAGCAGAGCCGTGTAGGCTAGAAGGCCCTGCGATAAGGGACACCCATATCACCGGCCGATCGCCGGGAGGTCCACCCCCCAGCCCATGTTAAAAGATAGAGCTCACTAGAAGAACAGTATAGATCTTACGACAACACTACAAGGGCCACACCAGCTGCAGGTTTTAGCGTGAGACTATACGCGTCTATGTTACGCAGCAAACATTAAAAACATTGCCCCACCACGAAAAGTATAATGTTTCTCATTACATAGACAATTTTTGTAGGCAGAGCTTAGGGTTAACATTGAGCCCTGATTGGTCAGTTGAAAACACAGCCAGATACATTTTCTTAAACCAACTTCCATAAATTGTAGTAAGGAGAAGTTCGAGAGAGTTGCTACCGAGACAGCGAGGTGTGTGGAGCTGCGCCGCCCGCTGCCCATGACACTACCTAACCACCGACAAGGTAATGAACGCACTCGATGCCGCATAAGAGCCCATAAGGCTTCACTCAGAACTGCAGAAGTCTCATCTGTTACATTCTCTTTTTATTTAATACTAGTGTCGATCGTCAATTAAACTTCGTGGTATTCACATTTGCTACTTGAGTTAAAATCTGAAATGTGATGATTTTTCTGTTATATAATTATTGAGAAGCCACATCAGCCACTGTAATTTACGACAAGTTAAATAAGTAATTAAAGATAATTGAGGGTCACTGTGGACCATTTTGATAGTTTTTTCTTTTATGAAACTTAATTTAACCCAAATTATAGATGTGATATGGCATAGGTAATCCTTCGATCCATTATAGAACTTGGAAACCAATTCAGGGAATATTCGTTCACATTTTTGTTGAACGCAGTTGGTTTTTATCATCCTGTATTAAAATATTTCCTTTTATACATAGTGAAATTTATAAACAATGTTTTGTGAGTAGAATAAAAATTCCAGTGGTAAACTTAAGTGCTTTTTGGATGTTATTTTACCAGCTAACTAAAAATAGGAAAGCCTTGCTCCCCTTCCACTAAATTTAGTTAGTAATAAGATTCTTTTACAGGGAGTGCAGTGGAGCTGACGCTGAAATCATTAAGAATTTGATTATATCATCGCTAGTCTCACTGAACTCTTCTCAACTCTACATGTCATGTGTGGTCTGGCGTCTCCTTACCAGCAACAGGTCCCAGGTTCAAACTAGTCAATTCCCTAAAAAACACACTCAGAGCGTCGTTGCGCGAAAGTGGTAGGGAGACACGACTTAGAACAAACAGACACCACGCAGAATGTTAGAAACCCAGATTACTTCGCCTGTCCCAGATGCGATTTATGCTTGTTCAGTTGACAATCTTAAGGTGCATGACATATTTTCTCTGCCAGTGTTTTTGGCTGCAGTGTTCAATACCGTATGTGTTCAGTTGCCCAGATCCACCCATTACTGAGTGAGTGGCCCACAACTGTCTGCAAGTTGTTTACTGCAGGCTGCTGTAGACTCGGACTGGGACTGACGATGTTGTTATTGTGATGCAGGGCGTGAAGATGGCGCAGCCGTCGGGCTGGCTGGACCCGCAAGTGTCCTACTTCAGAGAGGGCAACTCCTTGACCTTCATAACGATCGACTGGGTGCCGCAGGGCGGCGGCGCCAGCTTCCCGCACG
Organism: Schistocerca nitens; assembly: GCF_023898315.1. NCBI lineage: Eukaryota > Metazoa > Arthropoda > Insecta > Orthoptera > Acrididae > Schistocerca > Schistocerca nitens. Next base: position 663,137,436 of record NC_064619.1, read on the forward strand.
TGGTCGCGGTCACGGGGAAGTCCATCAAGGCCGTCACCTCTGGAGCGCTGGCGGTCACCGAGATATACGGCTGGGCCGACAATGGCACTGTGTGAGTAACCTGTTCCACTGCCCGCTGCGGCTGTGACGTCATCCCTAGCTGCGACTTTCCTCTCTGGTCTTGTCCTCTTGCCATCCTGTGGCTACTTTCCTTTTAAAAATTTTATTTCTCGAACAAAGAGTGATTAAAAGTGATTCAGCAATATAATTGCGTAGGCTTCCGCGGCCAGAGTCACTCGACATAAAAGTTTTATGGGTTTGGTACCGCGTCATAATGTAAAAGCTACTGCTGCTGGAGAAAAACCAATGTTTCGGCCACGATTGCAGCGGCCTTCTTCTTGGTCTAATGGTGCGTTCTAGCTATGCAGTGTCCCTTATATTTTGTTGTTAGTGTTCACTGCGCATGCCATTACGTCATAATTTTAAAAAAGGTAGTTAGTTTCATTGGTCACTTAAGGAAGAAGGAGCGGGAACTTTATTCTAATAGGTAATTGCGGTGGAGGGAGATCGTGACCTCTGCTGTCTATTGGCTCGTGTTATGTACCACGATTGGTGGCCACCGTCGAATGAGAAGTTGGCTGCTGTTTACCAACTGCTGGACGTCAGCCGCGCTGCGGCAGTTACTCGCCGGTGGTGCTCGTGCCTCGTGTTGACAGTGCGGTCTGTTGGGCTCTGATTGCTGGCAGCCAAGATGGGGCGAGCCTCAGTCCATCCTCCCTGTTCATGTTATTAAGGTGTTTAAGTTCTTACGCGCTGGGTGGTTCTTCTGCGCTGCGCACGGATCCTACCACCACCCAGCGCAGAAGAGCTCTGTCATCCGCTCTTTGGAAATCCGTGCGCAGCGCCTAAGTGATGCTCAAAACATCACACCTGAGCTTAAAAGGTTACGCACAACGTTTCTAGCCAATGGCTACAGCCATAAGTCGATAAACACAGCCTTGTCGACGAACACAAGCAAGAAAGATAAGCAGGAAATAGACAAACTGCAGCCAACAGTACGCTTACCCTATGTGAAAAACGTTACTGACCGAATAGGCAAACACCTTCGCCGCGTTGGGGTGCAGCCTGTCTTCTATAGGATCCAGGACGTGCTAGGCTCCACTAAGGACAAGGTGGATGCATTACACACTGCAGGCGTTTACAAGGTGGAATGCGAATGTGGAGAGGCATACATCGGCGAGACTGGTAGGCCAATAGCAACACGCATTCGGGAACACGAGCGTTATATTCGTCTAGGGCAGGGCCGGCCAAACGCTGCACAGTGTGCAGACGTGCGGAAGTGCTGCACATGTGCGCACGTGTGTGACAGGGAGCGACAGCGCCATCTGTTATTAGACATGTGTCCTAAATGAACGGCGGCCGCTCCACTTTCCTGTTTATGTGGTACAAGCAAGAGGAAAATTGGTCATTAAACCAATTGTTTCAATGTACGAGGGCCGTTCAGAAAGTAACCTCCGGTTGATTTAAAAAAATACACCAAGTTAAATAAAAATATTTTAATATATACATCTTACAACTACATCTTTGCATTATTTTTCTACATAGTCTCCATAGCGATCGAGGCACTTATCGTATCTCTTCACAAGCTTTGAAATTCCTTCTGCATAAAAATCACCCGCTTGTGCCTGGAGCCAGCCTGTGACCGCATCTTTGAGCTCTTCGTCGTCAACAAACCGCTGTGACCCGAGCCATTTCTTCAAATGCATGAAGAGGTGATAATCACTTGGCGCCAGGTCTGGGCTGTAAGGTGGATGGTTGATAACGTCCCACTTGAAGGACTCAAGAAGGTCCGTTGTTCTGCGAGCAGAGTGAGGACGGGCGTTATCGTGCAAAAAAACGATACCGGAAGTCAGCATACCACGGCGTTTGTTCTGTATAGCCCGTCGTAACTTTTTTATTGTTTCACAGTACACGTCTTGATTAATGGTCGTACCACGTTCCATGAATTCAACCAACAACACCCCTTTGGCATCCCAAAACACCGTTGCCATCAGTTTTCTGGCAGAAAAATCTTGCGAGGCTTTTCTTGGTTTGGTAGGCGAATTTGAATGTGCCCACATCTTTGATTGTCTCAGGGTTCACGTACTTAATCCAGGTTTCGTCACCGGTCACGATTCTGTTTAACAATGGTTCTCCTTCGTCCTCATAACGTGACAGAAAGTCTAATGCAGAAGCCATTCTTTGAGTTTTGTGGTGGTCGGTAAGAATTTTGGGCACCCATCGTGCACAGAACTTACGGTAACCCAATCTTGCTGTCACTATCTCGTACAAGAGAGTCTTAGAAATCTGTGGAAAACCAGTAGACAACTCCGACATTGAGAAACGTCGATTTTCACGAACTTTTGCATCAACTGTCTGAACGAGTTCGTCAGTCACCAATGATGGTCTACCACTCCTCTCTTCATCATGAATGTTTTCTCGTCCACTTTTAAATAAACGTACCCATTCACGGACAACTCCTTCACTCATAACTCTTGGTCCGTACACGGCACAAAGCTCACGATGAATAGCTGCTGCAGAATATCCTTTGGCTGTAAAAAACCTTATGACAGCACGCACTTCACATTTGGCGGGGTTTTCTATTGCAGCACACATTTCAAACTGCCACAAAAACTAAACTAGCGCAGGTACGACGTTCACTCGACCACGGTTTGATGCCGACTGACCTGTTGACTGCGTGAACGCACAGATGGCGTCGCTACTCCCCCCACAACCCGCACTGTGACCAATCGGAGGTTACTTTCTGAACCGCCCTCGTATACTTACATATAGGTTTTTTTTTTTAAATGTGTGAAGGGCTACGCTCAGCTGAAGTCGATAAAACATAACATTCATCTAACTGTCGGTTATTATGCAGATTTCAGACGGAACTGATGAAAGGTGATCATCGAGAGGTCTGCGGTTATCATTCTGTTCAAAGGTCAGTGAGAGAGAAATTATGTGGGTGTAACTGAGGGCACCGAGAATTACTTATAGGAAACCTTGCACTAGTTTGATGTTATTTGAAATCATGAATAAGATTCGTTGGAAGTCGCTAAGTGATCTCTTTCTTAAATACTAGCTCAAAAACATTACGCGTATTTACCTTCCGTCAGTCAAGCTTCCCTATTAAAAACCCACGGTTGTTAACTGTATTACATGTCCTATTGGGTTAAACTGTTAACATAAAAGTTGATGTCTCAATTAGTAGACTATGACAGTATTTTAAATGTTTAATACGCGAAATACCTTCCCATGGTTGGCTTGCAAGCTGTGGAAAGAGCACTAGAATGCGCCGGTAGAGAGTATCCCAGCAAGTGGATAAAGCGACATCTGTGCGTAGAAACATGCACTACATGAACGCTGACGGCTGCGGCGTGCACGCTGTGACCCGGAAGTTGCACGTGTGCAGGAGCACCGCACGCGTGCAGAATTTCTGGCCGGCCCTGGTCTAGGGCAACACAACAAATCCGCAGTGGCAGAACATCAGCAAGATTGCGGGAAAGAAATAAAATTTAGCGAAGTCTCTGTGTTGGCCAAGCAGCCAGTTATGACGAAACGCAAAATCAGAGAGGCCATCGAAATACTTAAACACCCTAACAACATGAACAGGGAGGATGGACCCAGGCTTGCCCCATCTTGGCTGCCAGCAATCAGAGCCCAACAGACCGCACTGTCAACACGAGGCACGAGCACCACCGGCGAGTAACTGCCGCCGCGCGGCCGACGTCCAGCAGTTGGTAAACAGCAGAAAACTTCTCATTCGACGGTGGCCACCAGTCATGGTACATAACACAAGAGCCAATGGACAACAGAGGTCACTTCCTCCCACCACCGCAATTACCTATTAAAATAAAGTTCCCTCTCCTTCTTCCTTAAGTGACCAATGACACTAACTACCTTTTTTAAAATTATGACGTAATGGCATGCGCAGGAACACTAATAACAAAATATAAGGGACACTGCGTAGCTAGAACGCACCATTAGACCAAGAAGAAGGCCGCTGCAATCGTGGCCGAAACATTGGTTTTTCTCCAGCAGCAGTAGTTTTTACATTATGACGCGGTACCAAACCCATAAAACTTTTATGTCGAGTGATTCAGCAAGTTTTGAATGAGTGTACGAGGGTCATCCGGAAAGTAAAGAACGTTTTGTTTTAACACGTGACTGCGTCCTCCAACCGCCCACCGACCTTGCTGCTCATCCTCTTCAATATAGCGGCAGCTACGATCCTATGCGATTATATACTGCTTAGCTGTGCGGCTTTAAAAGGTTTGACAAAATGTCAGGTATGCAGTGTTATCAGCCTTGTAAACTCGTGAAAAGCCCGACCCATCGAAATTTATAGGCGGATAACTGAGGTTTACGGCAATGTGACGAACGAAGCGTCAGTTTGGAAGCGGTGTATTATGTTTAATGGCGGACGGAAGAATGTTCACGACGAAGATCACTCGGGCCGGTCCTCAGTGTGACTGACGGACTCACAGCAAGCACTGAAACCAAAATTCAAGTGTGCTGTACTCATTCTTTCCAGACATTTCAAGAACTGTGTTGTACGACATCGTTACTGCAGATCAGGCCTATAAAAATGTGTGTCAGGCAGATTCCTCTAATTCTGTTGGATGAACACAAAACGAAATGAACGGCAGCTGCATTGACATTTCTCATTCGCTATGAAAAGGTTCAAATGGTTCAAATGGCTCTGAGCACTATGGGACAACTTCTGAGGTCATCAGTCCCCTAGAACTTAGAACTACTTAAACCTAACTAACGTAAAAACATCACACACAGCCATCCCCGAGGCAGGATGCGAACCTGCGACCGTAGCGTTCGCTCGGCTCCAGACTGTAGCGCCTAGAACCGCACGGCCACTCCGGCCGGTGCTATGAAAAGGATGGCGATGAACTTTTGAATCACACTGGTGATGAGACTTAGGTACCACATTTCACACCAGAAACAAAACTCCAATCAGTGGTATGGCGTATTTCCAATCCTAACGAAACCGAAAAAAGCCAAAGAAGTTTTGATCACAAGAAAGATTATGGCTACGGAGTTTTGGGATTGTAAGTGTGGCCCGCTTGTCGACTACATGGTTAGAGGTTATGCAGTGGCCTACTTCCAGACGCTTCAGCAACTTCGTCGCGCCACTAAAAACAAGCGGCACAGAACACTGACCAGTGGAGCCATCCTCCTTCACGATAATGTACGTCCTCATGCATCGGGAGTGACGTAGGACTTGCTTCAGCTGTTTCACTGGGAGATGTTTCAACATCCGCCATAGAGTTCGGGCTCAGCCCCAAGTCATCATCCCTTATTCCACAAATCGAAAGATTTTTTGAGTGGACAGCGCTACGAACTTAAAAAAGCCGTTAATCAGCCGTTCAACAACTTGGCGACAATTGAGTATACAGAAGGCATAGAAAAGCTGTTAAAACGGGACGACAACTACCTAACTTTGAACAGTGACTACGCAGAAAACTGTTAGGGTATCAAATTATATGTAAAACACAGATTTCTTTAATTATAGCAAATAAAAATTTTTGTAGAAAGAAAAAGTTCTTTACTTGCAGAATGACGTTCCTATTCCACAAAGTATTACGTAAAAAATAGTAACTGATACACTGTATGAAAAGTTTCTTATAACATCATTACAAGTGTTCGGGTATATCCCTGTCTGTGTTGACCAGTGTAGCAGTCATCTGACCCTAGAGTTCAGTCAATGTTGGCAGCAAAAGTGGTACGTAAACACTGTCTTGCACGTATCTCCAAAGAAAGAAATCGGAAACTTTAAAGTAAAGAGACATTGGGGGTCACCCAAAGAGTCCCAAATCATTCTGCGCCGCGCCCAGTCCACCGATTTGGAATTTCCTTAAAGATGGTGAAGCACCACTTATGCCAATGAAGCGGAGCTCAGTTTTGCTGGAATATGAAGTCTGGTATATCAGCTGTCAGGTGATTTCCAGGAAAAAAGTGGTGGCCAGTACCTTTAGCATAGAAGACATTAACCTTTAGAGAATCTGTTCCAATTTCCGTTGGAACATTAGGATTTGTCTTGTCCCATATGCGAATGTTTTCACGATTCAGTTGATAGTTTACCTGGAACGTCGCCTCATCACTGAACGTGAGTAAATTCGTCATCTAACAGCGCTTCCTGGAAAAATATCACAAAATTTTCGGCTGATGGTGTGACCGCTTGGCCGTAAATGTTGCAGCAGCTGTAGGCGATATGGTTTCTGATCAGTCGCTTGCGCAGAATCTTTCATAAAGATGCCTGGGAGATGCCCAATTTGGGACTTGCACGAAGTGTAGATTTCTGTGGGCTGTGGAAGAACGCCTCGTCTAGTCCTTCCACTATTTCACTTGCAACACCTTGTTACCAGGAACTTCGTTATTTACAAAGGCAACCTGTGTCCTTGAACTGTCGACACCACCGCAGAATGCTTCTGTGGGCTTGTGGCTGTCCTGTCTTGGGAAACTACGTTGCTCTTTAATTATGGATTCAGTCTTCTCATATTGCAACACAAAAAATGCTTTCTCATGATTAGTCGCCATTTTGCAAACTGCTATCTCCCTGTCACCTGGTGAATCGCAATGAAACGTGCAATGACATAAACAAAACTTTAAAATATGCGCTTTTCATTGGTTATCACTACAGGCGCGCTGGAATTATGTATTTGAAAGTACAAGTCGAAATACGATGAAGCGTTTGTATTACCGATGTCTGAAAATTTGTATCAGGTCGGTATTCGAACCAGGATTTCCTGTTTTCGGAGAGCAGTCTCGTTAATCATTGAATTGTCTGTGATCGCCTGTCGGTGTGACTCAGTCTTTTGTTGTCACTGATTGTAAAGTTCCTCCTACTGTACTCGGAGCTGTCGTTATATTGTGCAAAATCTCACTTGCACCCACAGCCAGTACCCGTGCACTCCCGGCGAGCGAGACAAATTATGCGATGTGTTACTCACAGGATTAACTAAGTTAAGGTTTATCGGCGGATATGGAAAATATTAGCGATTCAGCTAAATTTATAAAACTGATGTAAACAAGGATAATCTGCCATGATTTGACCCACATGACAGGGTTAAACTTGCATCACATACTCTTGACAAATGAGACATATGACACTACACATCGCTCGGAGTATTAACTGTAGACTAGGATCGCCTGCCATGCCTTGACGTGTATCACAGGGCTAAACTTGCACCTTGCACTCTTTGCGACCAAGACAAATTGCGCAATATATTGTTCAGAGAATTAACTAAGTTAACGTTTATAGGTGGAGCTGGAAAAATTAGCGCTTCTACTAAATTTATAAAATCAGTTTAAACAAGGATCTCCTGCCACGTTTTGACCCGTATGACATTGTTTAACTTGTCACTGTTCGGAAACCAATAATTACTTTCCTGCAACTTTCTAACTACATTCACCAAGGTTTCATGAATCCGACAACAGCACTGGAAAACGTACGCCGCTGTCAATCAATATGCTGTGTTTAGGTGGTTCCTAGCGACTTACGCCGACTATCTCCACCATAACCAAACAGGATACATCTTGTAACTCGTACACCGTCTTACAAACTAGTTTACTACAATGAATAGTTAGACTAAGCCCTGTGTTATGCTCTGTTACATGAATTTTCATGATTCAATAATTAATTCTGTCACTCCGTCTGACTAGGAAGTAAACAAGGAAATAATCACAGAAGAACACACTTCCAGAAAACCCACGGAACGTGACATTGAAAATAATGGATATAAAATAAATTACACATCACAATAGGCTTTGTAGCATCTTACATCTGTAATTACTGACTGCTTGGAAAATTGAAAAAGTGTACTAATTGTACCCTGTTCGAGTAAAATTTAAATTTTAATAGTGTAAATTTAATCGGCCATTCTGGTTAATTTTAGACCACTATTACAAAACATGGCATTTTTCCTATATTTAATGCTGTGGGTAATATTGGAACATGCTCAAAGGCAATCATGTGTCAATAAGAGGTGAGAATGAACAGCATTAATTCAGTAGTGCAGGTATACTTTGAAATATCAAGATATTTGTATCGACCTGGCACTGTTCATTTTGAATTTCTGTTGACAAAAGATCTCTTTGCAGCAACGCAATTAAAAAATAATCACATGCCTAAGAGCTTGTAGAAAGGTAGAAAATATTGAAATATGAACTAAAAGTAACAGATGTAAGAAATAATGTTACTAAAAATAATATAACTAGATGGATCACCAGCCAATTAACAGAAGTATTAAGCTATACAAAGATATACTGATTGGTAAAAAGTTGCGCTAATTGATTGTAACTGAACATCACGCAGTGAGTAATCACCCTTAACAGTCTCTCAAAATCATAGAGTGTAAATGTGGTTAACTTGTACCTAAACACTGTGCTGTGGTTTGAATTCCCTTGAATGTAAGCACAATACTTTAATATGAAAAAAGTCTAACACAGAAAATACCTCATCAAAGTAATCAAATACTGATGTAGTTCAAAGAAAAAATCTACACATATTATAACAAAAGCTGAAGCCCTCTCTATCGCGTTCTGCATGAAGTATTGCATGAAAACAGCCCATTTTATAGAAATCAGCCACAGAAGATCCTTGTCCCACTGTCATCGACAAAACTCACCTTCCATAATCTAAAACTTTATACATACTGAGCGTGGTATTTATTATCAGTCGATGGGAGAAGCTGTATGTGGCTAAATTATTTCACTGCCTCGTAGATGATCACGGAATTGATAAAGGAGAACATTGGCAACAGGTGTACCCAAGACGGCGTCGCGTATGTGTGCTTCATGCGTAAGCACAAAAATTAAATAAAAAATTGAGTGGAACGTGAATGAGCATCCAAAAAACAGAAATAATGCTCTGTATCAGGCTCAAAATAATGAAACAGTAGATATACACCACATCGTTATAGCAGTGCACATGAAGAAAAAATTTCTTACAATGACAGAAATGCAAGTTTTCTATACTTGTCTTCCACTAGGGCATTAAATAATCTGAAATGCAGGAGAGAATGATGAAACTCAGTGCATAAAGCTTTAGACTGAAGAACTTCCAAGTTAACGAAAAGTAATCGAACTATGAGCCTCTGTAATAGATTCTGCACAGAACAACATGGCAATCAGTAGGGCACGTGTGGGGAGATCGGTAGTGGTGGGGGTTATGTGCAGGTGCTGTAGGGGAAATGACGAGAGCTGGAGGGGAAGTGCCATTCTAAACTGAAGCCTACGCCCACACTTGCATGCTAACCATTCAAAAAAGAATTTCGCTGAAAATTCAACAAAAGCAGTGATTTATTTTCGCCTGAACGGTTAACCATTTCTAACTTTCAGGGAAGCGTCACAGCAGCGAATTTTGAGATAACCTATACGTTTCTTTTGTTGCCAATTTATAATTTGCTTCTTTTGCCTAAACACAGTGGAGTTTACATAATGCAATCTCACTAATATGTTGTGCAGACGCAATTGCGAGAGGATTCCGAAACAGAAGTTTATTAAGAAAGGAACTGGGGAAAAGTAAGATCAGTAGCCTATGAAAAAGCACATTCTCGGTATAAAAGTAAACGTGTTATGTCTTCACTTACGTTGTTCCAAAACCTATAACATTTATCGTTTCACCAGGTATTGGTGGCCTTTAAAATTACATTCTTTCATCGAAAAAGTCTGTAGTTACTGGAATAACGAGGCAGATAATGAAGTAACGCTTAGTAACCATATGGAAAAATACTCTCTTCTTTACGTGCCATCAGTTGTCAAAAATCATTTCGGTATCTCAAACCGTTTATAAAATATAAGCAATTTTGTGGATATTTCATTCTGGCTTAATCGCAGCGCACGCTATCGCAAATCAGTGTGCTACATCAGATCAAATTTCTCGAGAGTGGTAAGAGATAGAAACGCCCACCTAAGTCTACAGAAAAATTCAATATGTTAGCTAAATTTCATGCATATTACGTAATATACGCTAAACACAAAATCTTAGCGATCCTTATTTTTATTTGAGAACTTTTTCGAATTTCGTGCAATGTCTTATTTCCGTACGGATATCACAGTAATTACGACCATTAACTAAATGATGACACGTCATCATGAAGCTGATATATAAATCTACACTATGTAATCAAAACTGTCCGGACACCCCCAAATACATACGTTTTTCATATTAGGTGCATTGTGCTGCCACTTACTGCCAGGTACTCCATATCAGCGACCTCAGTAGTCATTAGACATCGTGAGAGGGCAGAATGGGGCGCTCCGTGGAACTCACGGACTTCGAACGTGGTAAGGTGACTGGGTGTCACTTGTGTCACACGTTTGTATGCGAGATTTCCACACTGCTAAACATCCTTAGATCCACTGTTTCCGATATTATAGTGTAGTGGAAACATGAAGGGACACATACAGCACAAAAGCGTACAGGCCGACCTCGTCTGTTGACCGACAGAGACCACCTATGGTTGAAGAGGGTCGTAATGTGTAATAGGCAGACGTCTATCCAGACCATCACACAGGAATTCCATACTGCATCAGGATCCACTGCAAGTACTATGACAATTACGCGGGAGGTGAGAAAACTTGGATTTCATGGTCGAGCGGCTGCCCATAAGTCACACCTCACGCCGGTAAATGTCAAACGACGCCTCGCTTAGTTTAAGGAGCGTGAACATTGGACGATTGAACAGTGGAAAAACGTTGTGCGGAGTGACGAATCACGGTCCAAAATGCAGAATGTGGTGATCCGAAGGCAGGGTGTGGGTATGCCGAATGCCCGGTGAACGTCATCTGCCAGCGCTTGGAGTGCGAACAGTAAAATTCGGAGCGGTGGTGTTATGGTGTGGTCACGTGTTTCATGGAGGGAGCTTGCACCCCTTGTTGTTTTGCGTGGCACTATCACAGCACAGGCCTACATTGATGTTTTAAGCACCTTCTTGCTTCCCACTGTTGAAGAGGAGTTTGAGAATGGCGATTGCGTCTTTCAACACGATCGGGCACCTATTCATAACGCACGGCCTGTGGCGGAGTGGTTACACGGCCATAACATCCTTGTAATGGACTGGCCTGCACATTGTATTGACCTGAATCCTATGGAACACCTTTGGGATGTTTTGGAACGCCAGGCCTCTCCGACCGACATTGATACCTCCCCTCAGTGCAGCACTCCTTGAAGAATGGGCTGCCATTCCCCAAGAATCCTTCCAGCATCTGATTGAACATATGCCTGCGAGAGTGGAAGCTGTCATCAAGGCTAAGGGTGTGCCTACACCATACTGAACTCCAGCATTACCGATGGAGGGTGCCAGGAACTTGTAAGTAATTTTTAGCCAGGTGTCCGGATACTTTTGATCACATAGTGTATAAGTGATGTAAAACTTAAATTTTTTACCGAATAGTTTCTGTAAAATCGCGTGAGAAAGATTGCAGGGTCTGGTTACTGCGCAATGACCACCGTATCCTGCGCGGACTGTACCACGTGACTAAGTACAAGACCAAAGTAGTAATCATCATCAGTTCCACCCACAAAATGATGGCAATTTGAATGTGAAAATACTAGAATCTGCTAACTGAATTGCCCTGTGCTTTGTGAATTAATATCCACTGGAAGTAACATTAACGGTCTTACCAACTGCAGTCGCCAGCTACGATCAGTTTACAACCTATGTCTGCCACATCAAGAACACAAGTGCGAAATTGCGAATTTAAACTCAGTCGGCGAAACATTCAGCTATTGCAACACTTCCTAAAGGGATATCTCCAAGAATTTACGTCTCTTGTCGATCCCTATATCAGGATATCTTTGCAGAATGTACTCAAACACTGTTTTGCGAACTAAAGAAAACAAAACTACAAGTAAAATGGAAATGCAGCTTAACAGGCAATATTCAAGTTGAACAGCGGTAGGTCAAAATAAACGGAAGAAATCCTACTTCAGATTTGCGCGGAATAAAATTTAATTTATTGGATTCAGTAAGACCTTGCCAAATCACTGAACACCACCTCGACGCCACTAATGGATCCACGCTCCGATGTGAGACCTCTGCCCACTGGACACGAGCACGTTCACTAAACCACAGCTCTTACATACTGTATGAAACCGGAAATGGCTCAATCAGAAATCCACGCCAGCACACGGGAACACACTTTAGAATTTTTATATGTTTTCCGTACCTGAAAAACAACTTTGTTTTTTTTTTTTCTAAGAACCACAGGACACATAGCACAGATATGTTAAACGCGTTGGAACAACTGCTCCCCAGACAGCACACAACATGCCTTCCGTTCCCGCGAGTGTTATCGGTCGACTCCTTTTATTTCTTTATCGTCAAGCAGCTTCAGGACATTGTTTTGACATTTGAGTCTTTCACCCATTCGCCATTGACACTGAAGAGCCAAAGAAACTGGTACATCTGCCTAATATCGTGTAGGGCACCCCGCGAGCACGCAGAAGTGCCGCAACACGACGTGGAATGGACGCGCCTAATATCTGAAGTAGTGCTGGAGGCAATTGACACCATGAATCATGCAGGGCTGTCTAAATCCGTAAGAGTAAGAGGGGGTGCAGATGTCTTCTGAACAGCACGTTGCAAGGCATCCCAGATATGCTCAATAATGTTCATGTCTGGGGAGTTTTGTGGCTAGCGAAAGTGTTTCAACAAAGACGATTGTTCCTGGAGCCACTTTTTAGCAATTCTGGGCGTGTCGGGTGTCGCATTGTTCTGATGGAAATTGCCCAAGTCCATCGGAAAGCACAATGCATATGAATGGATGCAGGTGATCGAATAGGATGCTTACGTACGTGTGCAGATTCTATTACAGAGGCTCAGAGTTCGATTACTTTTCGTTAACTTGGAAGTTCTTCAGTCTAAAGCTTTATACACTGAGTTTCATCATTCTCTCCTGTCAGAGATGTATCTAGACGTATCAGGGGTCCCATATCACACCCACTGCACGTCCCACATCATTACAGAGCCTCTACCAGCTTGAACAGTCCCTGCTGACATGCAGGGCCCATGGATTCGTAAGGTTGTCCTCATACCATGTATATCTCCATCCGCTCGCTACAATGTGAGACTCGTCCGACTAGGCAACATGTTTCCACTCATCAATAGTCCATTGTCGGTGCTGACGGGCCCAGGCGAGGCGTAAAGCTTTGTGACATGCAGTGCAGTCACCAAGGGTACACAAGTGAACCTTCGGTTCCGAAAGACCATATTGATAATGTTTCATTGAATGGTTCTTACGCTGACACTTGTTGATGGCCGAACATTGAAATCTGCAGCGGAAGGGTTGCACCTCTGTCGCATTGAACGATTCTCTTCAGTCGTCGTTGGTCCCGCTCTTGCAGGATCTTTTTCCGGCCGCAACAATGTCGGACATTTTATGTTTTACCGGATTCCTGATATTCACGGTACACTCGTGAAATGGTCGAACTGGAAAATCCCCACTTCATCGCTACCTCGGAGGTGCTGTGTCCAATCGCTCGTGCTTCGACTATAACACCACGTTCAAACTCATTTAAATCTTGATAGTCTGCCATTATAGCAGCAGGAACCGACCTAACAACCGCGCCGGGCACTTGTTGTCTTATATAGGGGTTGCCGACCGCATCGACGTATTCTGCCTGTTTACATATGTATGTATTTATTTGAATGCTCATGTCTAAACCAGTTTCTTTGGCCCTACTAGGTAATTTATCGTTTCTGCTGGTAGCACTACCTCTGAAAAGTGCTGCCTCCTCTGACAGCTTTTTGCTTCTTTATTTCTATCAAGTGCTTCACAACGCCTTTCTCAAGGGAATTCGTCAACCTTGGAGCCAATGTAATAAATTGAGGAGACAATAGTCGTGTTGTACCACCTAATATCGTGGCGGACCTCCTCGTGCCCGGCATAGTGCAGCAACTCGACGTGTTATGCACTCAAGAAGTACTCAGCAGAAATATTGAAACCATGCTCCCTCTACAGCCGTCCACAGTTGCGAAAAAATTGCCGGTACAGGATTTTGTGCATCAACTACCCTCTCGATCGTGTTCCACAAACGTTCGATGGGAATCATGTTGTACAATCTTGGTGGCCAGATTACTCTCGCGAATGGTCTGTAATGTTCTTAAAACCAACCAAGAACAGTTGTGGCTGGGTAACAAGGCGCATTGTCATCCATAATAATTCCATCGTTGTTACGAGACATAAAGTCCATGAATGGTTGCAAATGGTCTCCGGGTAGCCCAACACAACAATTTCCTGTCAATGACCAGATCAGCTGGACTGGAGGACCCTGTCCATTCCCTGTAAAGACAGCCCACACCGTTACGGAGTCACCACCAGGTTGCACAGTGATTTGTTGACAACTCTGGTTGATGGATTCGTGGGGCCTGCGCTATTCTCGAACCCTACCATCGGCTCTTACCAACTGAAATCGGGACTCATTCGACCAGGCCACGGTTTTCCATTCGTCTAGAGTCCAACCGACATAGTCACGAGCTCAGGCGCTGCAGGCACTCGCGTCGGTTGCCTGTTGCCGTAGCCCACTAACGTCAAGTTTCGCCGCTCTGTCTTAACGGATACGTTCGTCGTACGTCCTACATTGATTTCTGCCGTTATTTCGCGCAGTGTTACTTGTCTGTATCCCGCAGGGTACGAAGGCTGCGCGCGGTACAACAGTGTCAGTTGGGCAGCCTGCTCAGTAGGGGTTCGTGGGCAAGACGACATACCGGTACGGGTAGGGCCGTAGCACCGGTCGCGACTACAAGAGGGGCGGCATCTTAGCTGCCATACTTCGCACCGCCGGTGACACTGCCGAAAATTGTAGCGTCGCTCGATATCATTCCGCCCAAATGGTTTCTATTTAGACTGCATGGCCTGAGTAACAGAGTCGACTGGAAAGGCCAATCGGCTGTACTACTAACGGCGCTGACGTCCACGTTTCTACGATACTGCAGTGCCTGTGTTGTTCAGAAGCATGATATAAATTTCCTACGCACATGCATGCATGTCCGAAGGATTAGACACTGCGGCAGATACAGCCGTTATGGAATACATGAAATGGGTTCCTTATTGCGAATATGGACAACCGACAACTGTGTAATGGATTGACGAATGCAAATTTGCTGCGGACCGTGACTCTAACCCAGATTTCCCGCTTATCCCGAGCGATCGCCTTACCATTAGGCTATCAGAGCACGACTCACAGCCATACCCAAACTTCCATATGTCGTCAACCGTATGTCTACCATCTGATTGATTATGTACCGGGTGATCAAAAAGTAAGTATAAATTTGAAAACTGAATAAATCACGGAATAATGGAGATAGAGAGGTACAAATTGACACAAATGCTTGGAATGACATGGGGTTTTATTAGAACAAAAAAATACAAAAGTCCAAAAAATGTCCGACAGATGGCGCTTCATCTGATCAGAATAGCAATAATTAACATAACAAAGTAAGACAATGCAAAGATGATGTTCTTTACTGGAAATTCTCAATATGTCCACCATCATTCCTCAACAATAGCTGTAGTCGAGGAATAATGTTGTGAACAGCACTGTAAAGCATGTCCGGAGTTATGGTGAGGCATTGACGTCGGATGTTGTCTTTCAGCATCCCTAGAGATGTCGGTCGATCACGATACACTTGCGACTTCAGGTAACCCCAAAGCCAATAATCAAACGGACTGAGGTCTGGGGACCTGGGAGGCCAAGCATGACGAAAGTGGCGGCTGAGCACACGATCATCAGCAAATGACGCGCGCAAGAGATCTTTCACGCGTCTAGCAATAGGGGGTGGAGCGCCATCCTGCATAAACATTGTACGTTCCAGCAGGTGCTTATCAACCAGGCTGGGGATGATGCTAGTCTGTAACATATCGGCGTACCTCTCACCCGTCACGGTAGCAGTTACAAAACCAGAATCACGCATTTCCTCGAAGAAGAAAGGCCCGATAACGGTAGATACCGTGACTTTCTCGTCGTGCAATGAAGTTTCCACGATAGTTCTAGGATTTTCGGTAGCCCAAATTCTGCAGTTGTGGGCGTTGACAGACCCTCGGAGCGTGAAATGAGCTTCGTCTGTGCACAACACGTTACTCAACCAATCGTCATCTTCCGCCATCTTTTGAAACGCCCACACCGCAAATGCTCTCCGCTTCACTAAATCGCCAGGTAACAGTTCAGGATGCCGTTGGATTTTGTACGGATAGCATTGGAGGGTACGCCTAAGTGCCAACCAAACAGTAGTGTATGGAATGCCGGTGCGACGTGCGACTGCACGAGCGCTGACTTCCCCGTGCACAGACGAACCCGCTACAGTCTCCATTTCTTCCTGAACTGTCTCAGCAGGATTACGCCTCCACTTAGAAAAATTAATCAATTACTGTGTTGATAAACCTCTTACATTATTTGATTTTCAAACAGCTGAGCAGAACTGAACGTACTCAGACATTTCTCTCTTTACTTATTCTGATTAACACTAAACTGACACACAATATTTTTAGCGCAACGCAATCTGACTTCAATAATCCCTACAGAAGAATGGCCGTGACTAACAATAACCTGTACCTTTCATGAATCACTTACCTCACAAAAATCTTCGTTACTCGAACTACTGTAATACAGCGAGCGCCACTACTGCGAGCTAAATAAAAGATTCTAACTACTGAAGGCACTAACTATTGATAAGCATAGTTAGCAACTGAAAGATTTTGATAGAGAACAAACAATGTCTTTACCTTAATATGATTCAAAAGTCATAATATATATATGTTCATGACATCCAGTCTTACAAATTTACTCTCTCTGATGGACACACGTCCAGATCATCCGCTCTCAAAACTCCGCCATCTCTCTTTCCACATCCACCACTGCTGGCGGCTCACCTCCAACTGCGCAACGCTACGCGCTGTTAACAGCCAACTACCCAACACTACAATAGCAAATATTCCAACAATGCCACTCAGCCACAGACTGCACACAGCACAGCCAGTGATTTTCATACAGAGCGTTACGTGGCCGTCACCAATATAAAAACCTAAACAGCCTACTTACACGCCTTGTGCTCGGTGGGCCACTACGGTGTCTATCGTCTAAACAACCCGTGGCTTCGAACTTCGAAATCATTCTCGCCACAGCTGCATTTGTCAACGGACCTTTACCCGTTCGAATCCCCTTCCTATGGCGATAGGATCGTAACGCCGAACTAGCACATTCGCCATTCTGATTATACAGCTTCACTAAAAGCGCCTTTTCAGGTAACGTCAACATGCTGCGACTGCTGGCGCATCTGATTCTCTCTCTCATTACAGCTCTTTTTATACACGGTTGTCATGCGCAGTCACTGACGTTTTGCTGTCCAGCGCCATCTGTCGGACGTTTTGTGAACCTTTTTTTTTTTTTTTGTTCTAATACAACCCCATGTCATTCCAAGCATGTGTATCAATTTTTACCTATCTGCATTATTCCGTGGTTTATTAAGTTTTCAAATTTATGCTGACTTTTTGATCACCCGGTATATTCCTGTACAGGGGAGATATTTTAATGGGAAGTCGCTTGACCCGTTTCGGCGGATTCAGGCATGCATGTCCAAAGAAAATTTGCATCGTACAACAACCAGAAGATTGCAATATCGTATTTATCTGCCGATACCGGGTAAGCGATTTGCAATTAATTTGTCTCGCCTGTGTGGGAATATTCATAATGAATGACGAGTGCGGGTTGTAGAAGCATGGTTGTGTACATTTGGTGCTTTGGGTCTGGTCGTGGGTCGCACTGGATAGCGTAATGGTTTGCCGGCACGGTAGCTCAGCGTGTTCGGTCAGAGGGCTAGCTATCCTCTGTAATAAAAAAACTGAGTGAGCGGATCAACAAACCTGAACGCGTCTCATCAGACGACCGTCCCGAACTAGTTCAACTAACAATACAGAACAAAATGAGATAAAAAAAGAAATGGTGAAGCGACCGCTTGCGATAAGCGAGAAATCCGGGTTGGAGTCCCTCTCCGGCACAAATTTTTATTGTCTTCATTCCATTATAAAGCTGGTCGTTGTCCATATTTGCAAATCCGAATACTTTTCATGCAACCAAACATTCTACTTAAGATGAGCGCAACAGCCTGCAACGATTCTTCGAGGGTCAGCACCGGTCCATCAATCCATCGCTCCGCGATTTGCTCAGAAAAATTTCCTGAAACTGTCTGCCAACCGTATTAGTATTTTCTTTTAGAGTGTTAGTTCATCGAACGTTGCTGCGTATGGGCCTCCGCAGCAGGACCCCTGGTTCATGCACCCATGTTGACTCCTGTTCATCGGCGACGAAGGCTGGAATTTGCACGCAAGTATCGCAACTTCATGTCCATTGAATGGCGGCAGGTAGCCTTATCAGATTATGATCCATGGGACAAATGACTATTGGCGTGTACGGCATGAAACGTCTATATCTACATCTACATTTATACTCCGCAAGCCACCCAAAGGTGTATGGCGGAGGGCTCTTTAAGTGTCACTGTCATTACCTCCCTTTCCTGTTCCAGTCGCGTATGGTTCGCGGGAAGAACGACTGCCGGGAAGCCTCCGTGCACGCTCTAATCTCTCTAATTTTACATTCGTGATCTCCTAAGGAGGTATAAGTAGGGGGGAAGCAATATATTCGATACCTCATCCAGAAACGCACCCTCTCGAAACCTGGACAGCAAGCTACACCGCGATGCAGAGCGCCTCTCTTGCAGAGTCTGCCACTTGAGTTTGCTAAACATCTCCGTAACGCTATCACGGTTACCAAATAACCCTGTGACGAAACGCGCCGCTCTTCTTTGGACCTTCTCTATCTCCTCTGTCAACCCGACCTGGTACGGATCCCACACTGATGAACAATACTCAAGTATAGGTCGAACGAGTCTTTTGTAATCCACCTCCTTTGTTGATGGACTACATTTTCTAAGGACTCTCCCAATGAATCTCAACCTGGCACCTACCTTACCAACAATTAATTTCATATGATCATTCCACTTCAAATCGTTCCGTACGCATACTCCCAGATATTTTACAGAAGTAACTGCTACCACTGTTTGTTCCGCTATCATATAATCATACAATAAATGATCCTTCTTTCTATGTATTCGCAATAAATTAAATTTGTCTATGTTAAGGGTCAGTTGCCACTCCCTGCACCAAGTGCCTATCCGCTGCAGATCTTCCTTCATTTCACTGCAATTTTCTAGTGCTGCAACTTCTCAGTGTACTACAGCATCATCCGCGAAAAGCCGCATGGAACTTCCGACACTATCTACTAGGTGATTTATATATATTGTGAAAAGCAATGGTCCCATAACACTCCCCTGTGGCACGCCAGAGGTTACTTTAACGTCTGTAGACGTCTCTCCATTGAGAACAACATGCTGTGTTTTGTTTGCTAAAAACTCTTCAATCCAGCCACACAGCTGGTCAGATATTCCATAGGCTCTTACTTTATTTATCAGGCGGCAGTGCGGAACTGTATCGAACGCCTTCCGGAAGTCAAGGAAAATGGCATCTACCTGGGAGTCTGTATCTAATATTTTCTGGGTCTCATGAACAAATAAAGCGAGTTGGGTCTCACATGATCGCTGTTTCCGGAATCCATGTTGATTCCTAGAGCGTACATTCTGGGTTTCCAGAAATGACATGATGCGCGAGCAAAACACATGTTCTAAAATTCACTGTCAGTAACGTACAAAGACTATTTGAAAGAAATAAACAAACGACAGACGACTACGCGAATTTACACGTCACAGATATTAAAACGCAAGTGTGCCCCTGCTAAATACGAAACTACACAATGATTTGGCGGATTTAATTAAACAAGTGCGCTAAGAACACTGAAACAAATTTTCAACTTGACTACAATACTTATATGAACGCTAAATAAGCCACTTGCTGCTACTTGCGCACTGCTGACACACTCGAACGTACTGGAATGAATCTATGCTGTTTTGTCAGACGTCACTGCCTAACGTCTGAAGGAAACAACCTGCAACAGTCGTCGGAGAGCTAAGGTCTGGGGAATGTTCTCGTGGCATTCTCTCGGTGATCTGGTTATTCCGGTAGGCACAGTTAATCAACAAAGATATGCATCTATCCTCGAGGACCCTACGTGCAGTTTGTTTCTCCTTAGCACGATGGTAGATGGATGACAGTGCAACATGCCACTCAGCTCACAGTAAACGTGCGTTGTTCGAAGAGCACCAGGATGAGTTTACCATACTCCCTGGCCAGCAAATCCACCGGATTAAAAACCAATCGGAAGTCTATGGGACCAACGCCATCGGGCTGTACACCATAGATCCTTAACCGAGAAACGTAGCACAGCTGGTCAAGCCACTGGTGGCGCCATGGCTCCCCATCCCTGTCGATACCTGCCAGACGCTCATTGACTCTCTTCCTGCTGCAAAAAATAATTATTCAGGTTTTTGACAGGCTGTCACCTTAATGTTACTGGACAGTGTATAAAAGAGTGTTAATAAAGACTGTTTAGATTAAGGAACCATTATAAATTAAATTTTCGGGACAAAAATGGAAAATCATATCCTCTTTTTGACCTGTTATCACTGTTTTATACAACAGATGTGGTCTCACACGAGCCAGAGCGATAAGTGTCGTAGAAAAATGGGAAACAATTTTCACGCCATCGAACACAACGTACAGATGCTGCCTTTTTTTTGCAGCTACCACTGTACCACTGCACTTTGAACGCAACAGAACTGACCTAGATCCAAGCTAAGGGATTTGTCGCGAGAAATAACATGAGGTTTAAACTGTCAGCCGTACTGGAATGAATCTGTGCAGTTTTGTCAAACGTCACTGCCTAACGCTGGCGGAATGCGGAACCGCATATCACAAAAAAGTGAAGAAAATGTGGCATTTGGATGGCTTTGTGGCTTCTGCTGTTGATCGCCTCGTTTTCAACGTAGCAGACGACGATTCCAGTACTGAAACGTATTTTTCGGTTTTGGATGTGGAAGGAGTTCAGAGATTGCCAGCCGACTGACTGTAAGTGGAATCCTCTGTAGCTTCAGTATTTAATTATACGGTGAAATCCCTGCAATGCGCCTTTACGTCACACATAGATCAACCAGAAAAACTACGCTTTGGGCTAAGTTTAAGTCAGGAGTTTTCATCGCTCTCGTTTCTAAGTGCGATGCTACGTTAGTTAAGGACGAGAGAAAATTTTTCCGTCTCGTGCCATAAGAAGCGTACTGCCGGAGTTTTACCATATCTTATGTCATTACGATTAAAAATTAAATGAGATTCAAATCTCTGTTGTTTCTCTTCTCGTCTCTTTTTACGTCTTAACTGCAAATGTTCACATCGCTGCAGGTTGGTTGGACCAACTGGCGAGCCAGCGTTGACCGAGTTAAATTAGACACAAAAGCTGTTGTCCCCTATTATCGCTGAGTCGATGTACACGTAACTCACAGCATAAAACGTATCTTTATTACCCTACTTGACTGCACTCAAGACAGATTGGCTTCCGCTCCACGTGAAACTAAATCCAGTGAGATTCCAGCGGCCCAGCGGTTCTAGGCGCTACAGTCTCGAAACGCGCTACCGCTACGGTCGCAGGTTCGAATCCTGTCTCGGGCATGAATGTGTGTAATGTCCTTAGGTTAGTTACGTTTAAGTAGTTCGAAGTTCTAGGGAACTGATGACCTCAGAAGTTACGTTCCATAGTGCTCAGAGCCATTTGAACCATTTTTTAGATTCCAGCAAGCGTGGAAGAATATGTTGTGTACTGTTTACGTCAGGTTTAATGGTTCAAATGGCTCTGAGCACTATGGGACTCATCTTCTGAGGTCATCAGTCTCTTAGAACTTAGAACTACTTAAATCTAACTAACCTAAGGACATCACACACATCCATGCCCGAGGCAGGATTCGAACCTGCGACCGTAGCGGTCGCGCGGTTCCAGACTGTAGCGCCTAGAACCGCTCGGTCACCCCGGCCGGCCGTCAGGTTTATTCTTATGACGAACGCACTATAGGAGACTCCTTTCGGCGTGGAATGCTCCCTTTGTCTGTGCTATCCTGCTTTTTATGTCCTCCTTGCTTCGTTCGTTATGGGTTATTTTGCTTCCAAGGTGGCAGAAATCCTACACTCACTCTAGTTGTGGACACAAATTTTGGTTTTAGTTTTATCACTGATCTCATTTCTGAAACTACTCACTTATTTCGACTGGTTTACTTTCAGTTCATATCTATGTTCAACAGACTGTTCTTTCATTCAGAATGTCCTGTAATTCTTTCTCATTTTCTCTGAGTATAATAATGTCATCAGCAAAACTTATCATTGATATCCTTTAACACTGGATTTTACTTCCACTCCTGAACCTACCTTTTATTTCTGTCATTGCTTCTTCGTTGTACAGATCTGTTACCCAACGTTTCTTCGGATTCACCTTCTTTGTAGCTATATTCGTCTGTCCAATTCGGTAATTGCTCTTTTCAGATACTTTATTTCCATTCCTTTTCAACTGAATTGCCTTTTGTGGTATTCATAAACGTAGTGTCTATATCTTACAGAGCTTCAAACATATCTCATCTGCATCCCACTTCCTTTCACATTGATGCTTATGACAGGCTGCTCTTCATTATTACTAAATTGTAATCTGAGTCCATATCTGCTCCTGGGTACGCCTTACATTCTAATACCTGAATTCCAAATCTCTGTACCACGATGACGTGCTCCAGCTGGAATACTCCCATTTCTCCAGGCTGTTTCCAAGTGTACAACCTCGTCGTTTCATTTTTGAACAGCGTTTTCGCTATCACGTTCTGAAATGTATTGCAGAACTCAATTAATCTTTCTCCCCTTACTAATTCTTACTCTCGAGCTCATAATCTCGCGTTACTGTGTCTTTTCGTCCTTTCCCTACAACAGCGTTTCAATCAGCCGTGGTTATTAGATCTTTATGTCCCTTTCCATACTGAATTACCTGTCCAGTATCCTCGTATACTTCCTCTGTCTTCATCTTCTGCTTGTGACCTCGGCACATATACGTGAAGTATTGTTGGTTGGCGTCGATTTACTGTTGTTCCTGATGAGAATAATCCTGTCACTGAAATGTTCACAATAACTCAATCTTTACCCTACCTGCCTTTCCATGACGATTATTATTATTATTACACTATGAAACGTCCCCTTAGAAAAATTTATGAATGACTGTGCTGATAAGCCTCTTACTTTATTTGCTTTTCAAACAGCTGAGAAAAACGGAACGTACTCAGACTTATTCTGATCATCACTAAATTGACACACAATATTTTTAGCGCAACGCAATCTGACTTTCAATAATCCCTACAAAAGAATGGCCCTGACTAACAATAACCTTTACCTTTCATGAATGACTTACCTCCCAATAATCTTCGTTACTCAAACTACTGCAATACAGCGAGCGCCAATACTGCCAGCTAAATAAAAGATTCTAACTAATGAAGTCACTAACTACTGATAGGCATAGTTAGCAAATGAAAGATTTTGATAAAGAACAAACAATGTATTTACCTTAATACTGTTCAAAAGTCATAATATATATATATATATATATATATATATATATATATATATATATATATATATATATATATATATATATATATATATCAGCTCATGACATCCAGTCTTACAAATTTACTGTCTCTGATGGACACACGTCCAGATCATCTGCTCTCAAAACTCCGCCATCTCTCTCCCCGCATCCACCACTGCTGGCGGCTCACCTCCAACTGCGCAACGCTACGCGCTGTTAACATCCAGCTGCCCAACACTACAATAGCAAACAACAATGCAAACGAGCCACAGACTGCACACAGCACAGCCAGTGATTTTCATAAGAGCGCTACGTGGCGTTACCAATAAAAAAACCTAAACAGCCTACTTACAATTATTTTCTCCTGATGCTGATATTCGCCTGACCAGGAATCCTTATCTTATTTCCATTTCATTCCACTGATTCGCCCTATATCTAGCTGTAACTTTGTTTTCCTTTCCAGTTTTCCTACCGCATTCAGAACTGTGTCATTTCAAGCTACGACATGTACAATGTTACCCTTTTGTTGCTTAATCAGTCTTTTTCTCATGGTCAAGTCCATCTTGATAATCCTCTTCCGGAGCTCCGAATGGGGAACTAATTCGAAATCTTTTGCCAATTTAGACATCATCACGACATTGTTTCAACGTTTGCGCCGTGTGTGGGTATAATGTCATTGGGCAGAACATGGCAATAATATGATGTTCGCGTTTTAAAGAGGATCACTTTGAAATTAGTGACCCTCCACGTTCAGGAAGACCTTCAGGGTTTCACGATGATTAATAAAGGCATTAATCCACAATGATCCGCTTCATTGTACTCCTGAACTGGCAAATGTGATGAACTATGATCATTCCACCATCGTTAGACTTTTACATGTTTATGGGTACTGCATGCTCTAAGCCAAATTCACAGTGATCAGCAGTGGCCATATGTGCATCTCTGCTTGCTCGTCGTCCATCTTGTGTCGTTACTGGTGACGGGAAATGATGTCTTCATGCTAACATAAGGAAGATAAGGAATGGTTGAGCCCAAACAAAGCAGAAACCCCCTATGCAAAGAGCTGCGCACATCCACAAAATATAGTTTTATGCATCTAGTGGAACAGCGATGGTGTGGTGTACTATGAATAGCTACCCGGAGGTGTAACCATCACTGCCGACATTTATTGCCAGCAACTGACACGTTTTGTCGACGCACTCCAAGAACAACGACCAGGAAGACTGCGTGTAGTGATGAAACTCCACGATAACGACCTTTCGCATTCTGCTGGACTGGCAAAAGACACTATACAGGAGTTGGTGTGGGAAATCATTCTGTACCCACCTTATTCACCTGATAATCATCTTGTGGTGCGGTTCATAACCAATCCAATCAACCCATAACTCACAAAGAAGCCAGCTTCAGATATTTACTTCACAGGCTGAACAAAATACCCATGAATAAGCATGACTACACACAAGAACTGAACACCATAAAACAAATTGCACAGGAGAATGAATATGATGCAAAGAGAGTAGACAAAATAAACCACAAAATACAAAAACAAACAGCACATAACCATGAAACACACACACATACAAACACAACTCATCACACAACAAATCAGCAGACAGTAAGCAACAAATGGCACATAATGACTTACAACAACAAAGTCACACACAGGGTGGGTAATATACTAAAGAAACAAGGACTCAGCATAGCATACAGGACCAACAATACAATACAGAGCAGACTGGGAAGAAATACCACCAACACTGACAAATGCAGCCAGTCCGGTATCTACCAACTTACTTGCAACTGCTGTCAATCTGTATATGTGGGCCAAACATGTAGGACCTTCAGAACCAGATATAATGAACACCTCAGAGCACTGAAAAGCAATAGCAGACACTCAACATTTGCAGACCACCTGGTAGCACACAACCACCACCCAACAAACATTGAAACTGACCTTCACACCCTAAAAACTAGCAGCAGCCTATACCAAAAATTAACTATAGAAGAAAGCTATTACATCCAAAAATCAATGGCCCAAGGAAAGAAAGTACTCAATGAATACACATCACTGTGCAACAAAACCCTCTTAGCCACAATAGAAGAAGTATACAAATAACACCCACACCACACACCAAAAAAACTAAAAAAAACCTCTCACTCTCTCTCTCTCTCTCTTTCTTTCTTTATTTCTTTCTTTATTTCTGTCTCTCTGCCTCAGTACTCAACACACACATCACACACATGCAAACCCACACAAACCACACACCACTAACGCCAAATAAAATTCAAACTCGCGTGCCGCACCCAGCAGAACACGCCACGAAACAAATGAACGCCACACAGCCACAACAACACGTAATGGCAGCGAAAACTCCCCCTATGTTTTGAGTAATCGGAAAAAGTGCATTGCCAAGCGAACACAGACAAAGAAGTAAGCCTACTTACTTCGCCAACAACACAGGAGAACGCACCAGAACTTCAAAACTGTAAGTTCCAGAAAGAAAACGTGATACAGTCTTATTTACGTTCGTAAATGCATAACAAACAGAAAAATAAATTACGTTTTGCTGTTTGCAGATGACAAGGTGTATATTGTGTAGCAGAACAGCTACCAAAATAAATGGACAATAACATCATGTAAGCTATGTTAACTAATGCTTAGACTCACTTTTCGCCAATTAAGTTATAAATGCAACTCTACATAATGTTGTAAACGCCCGGGTTCCCGGGTTCGATTCCCGGCGGGGTCAGGGATTTTCTCTGCCTCGTGATGGCTGGGTGTTGTGTGCTGTCCTTAGGTTAGTTAGGTTTAAGTAGTTCTAAGTTCTAGGGGACTTATGACCACAGCAGTTGAGTCCCATAGTGCTCAGAGCCATTTGCCATTTTTGTAAACAACATAAATGTTAATATGTTAACAACAAATTTACAGTTACAAATAAAAAAAATAGAACCCACTGACGTTAGCACAAAAGTCCTGAAACATGTGTGGGTGAAACAAAAGAAAAAAGGTGTCTTGCATAAGGCGGAACTTCTCATCCCCTTATTCGCCTGATCTCGTGCCCACAAATTTTACACTTTTTCCGTTCAGTATCGAACAGCCTTCTAGTAACTTCGTTTCCGAATGAAAATGCACTCCGAACATGGCACGACAACTTCTTCGCCTCAAAACCACGTGATTTCTACAGTCACATAATCAAGAAGTTACCCCATCGTTGGCAGACTGTAGAAAATACTGAAGGAAAATATATTGTTGACGACTTAAGTCTCCGTTATATGTCTCTATTGTGTTTACTAAGTTATGGTCAAACACTACGAACTTACGCACCAACCTAACACATTAGGAAATGGGACACTAAAAGTAGTAGATGAGTTTCGCTATTCGGAGAAAAAAAACTGAAGGTTCAAGTTGAGAGGAGGTAAAACTGACCGTAGCAAGAAAAGCATTTCTGAAAAAGAGAAAGTTGCTAAAATCGAATAGTTAGTCGTTTTGAAGTTATTTGCCCAGAGTGTAGCCTTACATGGAAGTGAGAAGTTCAGATAAGAGGATAGTAGAAGCTTTTGAAGACTTATGGTACAGAAGAATGCTAACGGTTAGATGGACAGATTGAATAAGTAATGAGGAGGTACTGCATCGAACTACGGAAAAATGAAATTTATCGCGCTACTCGACTAAAATAAGAGATTGGTTGATTGGACACGCCATGAGGCATTGTCACTTGGTAATGAAGGGAAGTGTGGGAGGAGTAGTGCAGTGGGGATACAGTAAAAATGGATAGGTAGCAGGAATTACTCAGAAGTTGCACAGAACAGACGAGCATATAGAGCTGCATCGAACTGAAGACGACAACAACACCTCTCAGAAATTATGGTTTAATGCAAAACGGATGGGTCCAACAATTATGTTACACTAATTTCACGCTACGTTCCAATTTTTTACAGATTTCACAGGCTCCTGACGTAACAGACTTAGACTTTCAGAACTTCACTGTTGAGTGCTCGACTGAGAGGTCACAGACCCAAAAAAAGGGGTAATACTTCATGAAAAAAAAAAGAGGATTTCAGTACCAGTCTTTACTCATGCGCAAAATGCAATAGCCAATTGAATCAGTCACTGGACAAGAGCATCTCACTTGATTCTTAACTGGTCAGTTAATGTGCTACCATTAGTTTGAAGAATTGCAGTCTAAGTCTGTGCACAATTCTGTGACCAGTGAGGTGCTTCTGACATTCGAGGGTGAAATGTTGAATGAAGAAACGATCTTCTCAGATTTCTTTCTAAGGGGACTCCTAACTCGTCCAGTTCCCCTAAACCGCTGTGCCACATGCCAAAGTCCGAGCAATGGGGCGCATTGTGCATGCTGATTGGAGCATGACGCTAGAGTAGTAGTTCCTGTGTAATGTCAGGCACATCACTGGGGTCGTAGGTGTAACGCGTTGTATGTTCCCAAGTCCTGAGTAATGGTTCCTGTGTAATGCCAGGCACAGCACTTGGGCCATAGGTGTAATACCGTGTATGTTCCTGACTCCCCAGTAGTGGTTCCTGTGTAATTCCAGGCACAACACTTGTGTCATAGTTGTAACACCCTGTATGTTCCTGACTTCCCAGTAGTGGTTCCCGTGTAATGCCAGGCAAACTGTTTGGGTCATATGTGTAACATCCTGCATGTTACTGACTTTCCAGCAGGGTTCCTGTGTAATGCCAGGCACAGCACTTGGGCCATATGTGTAATACCGTGTATGTTCCTGACTCCCCAGTAGTGGTTGCTGTGTAATTCCAGGCACAGCACTTGGGCCATAGGTGTAACACCCTGTATGTTCCTGACTCCCCAGTAGTGGTTCCTGTGTAATGCCAGGCACAGCACTTGGAATAAATGATGACTAACTGAAACCTTCAGCTGCCAACAGGTGTTGTTGATATACCCCGATGTGGACAGCTGAAAATGTGTACCCTGACCGGGACTCGAACCCGGGATCTCCTGCTTACATGGCAGACGCTCTATCCATCTGACAAGGGGAGGCCGCCAATTGTGAAATTCAGATTCGATTCATACTGCGCATAATAAAAGCTCATGGCCACAGGTGTAATGTGGCAAAGCACCAAGATGCACTTCTCAGCCGTTGTCGAGAAAATCGACAGTTAAAAGAAACCGTTGCGGTGAAATACTCTCTACGATTAATAATTTTCTACAGCGTCGTAGCGCAGCGGTAAGCGCTCGGTTTTGTAATCCGAAGGTCGCCGGATCGAATCTCGCACCATGCAACTTTTTTTTTATTATTAGTTTTTTGTAATTCAAGTATATATATATATATATATATACATACACACACACACACACACACACACACACACACACACACACACACACACACACACACATATATATATATATATATATATATATATATATATATATATATATATAAACTATTAATGAATTGCTTATGCATGTTGGTGAAGGCGGATCGCTCTCAAATTGTACCGCCTCCATTTTTCCGTTTGTTTAACAGGGTGTACCAAAGCTCTCACGTCCGCACTGATTTTCGACGATGTTATAAGTTGCGCTAGGGACCGCATCTGCCTTCCTTCGAAGTTAGCAGGCAACTACGCTGTTATGCGGCGGCTCGTTTCGGCCCATTCAACATCTGTCCTTCTAGTGTAACGAGCGAGTAACGGAGTTTATATTTCATACCTGCCGCAGCAAATTTGTGTTCGTGGGGTCTCTATTCTAATTCGAACGTTTGACTTATTCGTTTCGGAATATCGTTTCTACGTCTTCCGTTAACTATACGTGGTTAACATTATGAAGACAATTAATAACATTTGTGAAATACAACTTTGTTTGCGGAAAACATAATGATGTTCGAAGTCGCCAGTTTTTCCAAGACAAACGACTTTCAACAACTTATTATATGCATAATTGTTGCAAATGATTGCCGGGAATTATATACATATATATATATATATATATATATATATATATATATATATACATTTGAATTACAAAAAAACAAATAATAAAAAAAAATGCATGGCGCGAGATTCGATCCGGTGACCTTCGGATTACGAACCAGAGCGCTTACCGCTGCGCCACGACGCTGTAGAAAATTATTAATCGTAGAGAGTATTTCACCGCAACGGTTTCTTTTAACTGTCGATTTTCTCGACAACGGCTGAGAAGTGCATCTTGGTGCTTTGCCACATTACACCTCTGGCCATGAGCTTTTATTATGCGCAGTACGAATCGAATCAGAATTTCACAATTGGCGGCCTCCCCTTGTGAGCCACCGAGGACACAGATAAATAGCGCGACTTCAGGGACTTATCCCTTGCACGCTCCCCGTGAGACTCACATTCCCAACTGTCCACAATTCTACAAATGTAATGTACCTTATAGACATTTGCCCATTCACTCATTACTCGTGCACGCTTTGGCGATTCCCGTAAGAGTTTGGGCAACCTGTGCGCATTCGTACAGACGAAGGTCAATGGTTGGGTA
Source organism: Schistocerca nitens (assembly GCF_023898315.1). Taxonomy (NCBI): domain Eukaryota; kingdom Metazoa; phylum Arthropoda; class Insecta; order Orthoptera; family Acrididae; genus Schistocerca; species Schistocerca nitens. The sequence goes on from NC_064619.1 coordinate 663,167,517, forward strand.
GCCATTAACTATATATATATGAAGACAGCAACTGTTCTCGAAAGAACAGATTACTGTTGTTGACCATACAGCTTTTCCCTGGAACAAATGATGACTAACTGAATGAATCGGCAAATGTCTATAAGGTACATTACATTTGTAGAATTGTGGACAGTTGGGAATGTGAGTGTCACGGGAAGCGTGCAAGGGATACGTCCCTACAGTCGCGCTATTCATCTGTGTCCTCGGTGGCTCAGATGAATAGAGCGTCTGCTATGTAAGCAGGAGATCCTGGGTTAGAGTCCCGGTTGGGGCACACATTTTCAGCTGTGCACATCGAGGTATATCAACAACACCTGTCGGCAGCTGAGGGTTTCAGTTAGTCATCATTTATTCCAGGGAAAAGCTGCACGGTCAACAACAGTAATCTGTTCTTTCGAGAACAGTTGCTGTCTTCATATACATACAGCACTTGGGCCATAGGTGTAATACCGTGTATGTTCCTGACCCCCAGTAGTGGTTCCTGTGTAATTCCAGGCACAACACTGCAACATAGTTGTAACACCCTGTATGTTCCTGACTTCCCAGAAGTGGTTCCCGTGTAATGCCAGGCAAACTGTTTGGGTCATATGTGTAACGTCCTGCATGTTCCTGACTTTCCAGCAGGATTCCTGTGTAATGCCAGGCAAAGCACTTGGACCATAGATATAATACCTTGTATTTTCCTGACTCCCCAGTAGTGGTTCCTGTGTAATGCCATGCACAGCACTTGTGTCGTAGTTGTAACACCCTGCATGTTCCTGACTTCCCAGTAGTGGTTCCCATGTAATGCCAGGCACACTGCTTGGGTTGTATGTGTAACATCCTGTATGTTCCTGACTTTCCAGCAGGGTTCCTGTTTAATGCCAGGCACAGCACTTGTGTCATAGTTGAAACACCCTGTATGTTCCTGATGCTCAGAGGGGTTCCTGTGTAATACCAGGCACAGTGGTTGGGTCATACGTGTAACACCCTATATGGTCCTGACTCCCAGTAGTAGTTCCTGTGTAATGCTAGGACAGCACTTGGTTTGTACATGTAACACCCCATACGCTCCTGATTCGGGTAGTGTCATATTGTGGAGGTGTGAATGAAGAAGCCGATCTGGCAAGGTAACGTGACTGCCCGGCAGGTACTACCAGGCGACAGAGGAGGGCCAGCCATCGAGGCGGCAGGTGTTCGCCGTGGAGGAGGGCGGCAGTCCCCGCTGCCTCAGCTGTGACGTCACCAGTCCCGAGGGGAACGCCTGCCTGCGCGCCTCCGCCAGCTTCAGCCACGACCTCAGCTGGTACTGGCTCACCTGCCTCGGGCCCGACCCGCCTGTCATGACGACGCATCCGACTGCCGATCCCGACAGTGAGACCATGCAAAACGCTCATTTTTTTAATGTCACCCTCATTTTCTAAGGGTTTGGCCTATTTAAGACCATATGAAGTAATTTATGTCTCTCGAGTAGTTTTTTTATTCTTTTCTTGTGGCGTTCTCACCTTGCTTCTGTCCGCATTGAGTCCTTGTTTTTCTTTGTTTTGTCCTGCAAGGTTCATGGAACTTTTTACTTTTACTCTGAACTTTTCTCTTTTTTCGTATTTCTTCCTCTGTTATTTCCATTTCTCTCAGGTCTGCTTTAATTCCCTTGATTTACGTCATTTATTTCTTTTTCGGTTTCTGTCAAAACTGTTAAAAGCTCCGTTTGTCATTCTTTCCTTATCTTCACTTTTTACGTCTCCATAAAATGCAACTCCTTTTTTCCTCATGTTTCTAGCATTCTTTCTATTCTATCGTAAAATTCTTTATTATTTATTAATTTCCGTTTGCTATTGTCAAGTTTAGTTCCTAAGATTTCCTGGCTGTTTTGCTTTCCTTCTTCTCTGTGCCATCTAATTTTTTGGCCGTATTTAACGAAAGGCATTCTCGACTAATGAGAGTGTAGTAGTGTTCAAGTTCTGCATTTACAGATGAAGATTCATCAGTATACAAGTTTTTTGTGAATTGATAAGCTATTTCCCTTTTCCTTTCCCTTGCTGACTTAGCCTCTTTGTCCATAAAGTTTTGTAGCCTTTTTTATTTTTTACATAATCAGTTTCCATATATTTTGGTGCCTCCTTCCTGTTTGTCACAGTAACTACTATTCCAAAAGATATACATAGATCTGCTTTTGAAGTTGTCTCTCATACGAGATTTATCTGCATTCTACCATCTTCTATAGATTCAGCTAAGATAGCAAGATAGTGTCTACAAAGGCCAATAAATCAATTCTCAGATAATTTCCATTTTTCTAATCATTTTTCTTAATTCCTAGACGCGTGGAGTGGCCGCGCGGTTTGAGGCGCCATGTCATGGATTCTGCGGCCACTCCCGCCGGAGGTTCGAGTCCTCCCTTGGGCATGGTTGTGTGTGTTCTTAGCATAAGTTAGTTTAAGTACTATGTAAGTCTAGGGACCGATGACCTCAGCTGTTTCGTCCCTTAGGAATTCACCCACATTTGAACCTTTGATTTAATTCCTTCTTCTTCTGGTTTTTCCTCCATTCCCGCCGGCCGGTGTGGCCGAGCGGTTCTAGGCGCTACAGTCTGGAACCGCGCGACCGCTACGGTCGCAGGTTCGAATCCTGCCTCGGGCATGGATGTGTGTGATGTCCTTAGCTTAGTTAGGTTTAAGTAGTTCTAAGTTCTAGGGGACTGATGACCACAGCAGTTAAGTCCCATAGTGCTCAGAGCCATTTTGAACCTCCATTCCCTTATTATCTTACCCTGGACACAGTTGAACAGCAGTGCGACAATCCACTCTTAGCTTTATTCCACTTTTGATCTCAAGTGTATTGAAAGTTTCACAAAAGATTTAATTTTGCACTTTTTTTTTTTGCTTGTTGGTGTGTTATTTTTGACTGATGTGTATTGATAGTCATTAAAATTGCGACACCATAAGACGATATACAATAGAATATTTATGTTCTTGGATACGCAAATGCACTTGAAACGCCATCCACATTCATATATAAGCAAATGTAATGTAGCAGGTTTGTCATTTATATATCAAATTTGATTGCTGGTTGTGTGTGAGAAGTTCGTCTTATGATTCGTGTGTGGAGGAGAAACATCTACCAGTGAGTATCGAAACTCGACAGCGGCAGGATCGTGGCCTATTGACACAACGGTTTATCTTCCCATGATGTTGCTGCTTGCGTTGGTCATAATCCCACGACTGTCGTTCGAATATGATATTGACAGGTTTAGGACTTCCATAATCAATACCATGCAGGATCTCAGTTACCACTCACGCCTAGCGCCCAAGGGGACACACATATTGTTAGCTCGGTCATGCAATGTCGAACAACCATGTCACGTACTTTGAGTCAGGGAAAGGGCGTCTTTGCATCAGGACAAGTATCCACACGCACGGTACAACAAAGCCTGCAGCACGATGAACTGTCAGACCATTGTTGAGGTTTCGCTTCGCATGGCGGCAGAGAGGCACGCCGATATCGATGTGGCCAACAACAGTGGACACATGAGAGTCAGCATGTCGTCTTCCCAGATGATACACGAGTCCTAGTTGAGTGTAGTTTCACAACTGACATATCCATCCTTGGATGTTCTGAGAAGAAGGAATAACACCAGTTCGCATCCTCGTTCAAAAAAAAAAAAAAAAAAATATGGTTCAAATGGTTCTGAGCACTATGGGACTTAACATCTGTGGTCATCAGTCCCCTAGAACTTAGAACTACTTAAACCTAACTAACCTAAGGACATCACACACATCCATGCCCGAGGCAGGATTCGAACCTGCGACCGTAGCAGTCGCGCGGTTCCGGACTGCGCGTCTATAACCGCTAGACCACCGCGGCCGGCCGCATTCTCGTAGTCATGTGAGTATAGCACCTGGCGTGAGAGTGAACAGCCAGGAAACAACTGGATGTTGTGCTGGCCATGGTCCACCGTCTTCTGACAGCCGCCCTGGGTTGCCGTGACGTTAGGACACCTGAAACCAGTGCCTTAGCGTCGCTTCGATCCCTGACGTCACAAGCTCATTCAGAAAGCTGTTTCTTGACTATGTGGACGATGTCTTTAGCCGCATAGGCGCTTCAGTCTGGAACCGCTCGACCGCTACGGTCGCAGGTTCGAATCCTGCCTCGGGCATGGATGTGTGTGATGTCCTTAGGTTAGTTAGGTTTAAGTAGTTCTAAGTTCTAGGGGACTGATGACCTAAGATGTTAAGTCCCATAGTGGTCAGAGCCTTACATGTTCATTCCATTTCATATTGCTTTGCAATATTACGCCTAGACATTTAATAGAGATGACTGTTATCAAGCAATACTCTAGTAAAGCTGTACCTGAACATTATAACATTATGGGTTTGTTTTTCCTACTAACCTGCATTAACTTATATTTTTCTACATTTAGATCTAGCTGCTATTCATCACACCAAATAGAAATTTTGCCTAAGTCATCTTGTATCCTCCTACAGTCACTCAACTTTCACACCACCTCGTGCACCAAGCATCATCAGCAAACAACCGCAGATTGCTTCCCACCCTGTCCGCCACATCGTTTATATATATAGAATATAATAGCGATCCTATCACAGTACCCTGACCACCGAGCGAGGTGGCGCAGTAGTTAGACACTGGACTCGGATTCGGGAGGACGACGGTTCAATCCCGCCCCCGGCCATCCTGATTTAGGTTTTCCGTGATTTCCCTAAATCAAACCAGGCAAATGCCAGGATGGTTCCTTTGAAAGGGCACGGCCGACTTCCTTCCCCTTCTTTGCCTAATCCAATGAGACCGATGACCTCGCTGTCTGGTCTCCTTCGCCAAAACAAACCAACCCAACAGTACCCTGGGGCGCTCATGACAGCACCCTTGTCTAATGGACACTCGCTGGCGAGGACAACATACTAGGTCCTATTACTTAAGCAATCTTCAAGGCACTCACGTATCTGGGGGCCTATACCGTATGCTCGTTCCTTCGTTAACAGCCTGCAGTGGAGCACCGTGTCAAACGCCTTACGGAAATCTAGGAATATGGAATCCGCATTTTGCTCTTCATCCATGGTTCGCAGGATGTTATGTGAGAAAAGGCCAAGCTGAGTTTAGCATGAGCGATGCTTTTTGAAACCTGGCTGGTTTGTGGACAGAGGCATCTCCTTCTCAAAGAAATTTATTATATTCAAAGCGAGAATATGTTCAGTGTTCTGTGGCAAAGTGATGTTAAAGATATTGGTCTGTAATTTGCGAGTCCATTCTTCTACCCTTCTTATATACAGGCATCACCTGCGCTTTTTACACTCGCTGGGGACTTTGCGCTGGGAGACAGTTCGCGATAATTGCAAATAAGTAAGAGGCCAATGCCGTAGAGTACTATTTGTAAAATACAGTTTGAATTCAATCAGGACCTTGTGACTTATTTGCTGTCATCTCTTTCAGTTGCTTCTCTACACCAAGGATCCTTATTACTATGTCGTCCATACAGGAGTCTGTTCGATGATCAAACGACGATATGCGTGAACGATTCCGTAAATGCGCAATTTAAAACTACGCCTTTACTTTTGCTATCTTCTATTGCCACACCAGACTGGTCAGACTTTACGCAGGACCAGAATTTTCTCTGCTTCTTGGCAATATCTGTTGCTAAGGTGTGACGGTGGTAGTTGTAAGATTCGTTTCGTCTTTCTTCAGATGACGAAACTATTGCGTGGCAAGCAGGTCCAGGTTGACTAGAAGATGATATTCGAGGTTAAACATTTTGTGGACAGTTAAAATTCAGATTTCTATAACAGAGGAGACCGGTATTCAGCTATCGTTGGGACATACAAGTCGCATTGTGAGGTGCATGAACATAGATTATTATTTCTCAATTCAGCTAGTAAAGACTGATGTGGTTTTACTCTGAATTAATGTCATACACCCGCTGGACAAAGATATGGAAACACTGCGAGAAACGTATGCTTCAACATAAATGGAGATGCCAGCCAAGTCTGCAAGTGGTGCTGCTGTATTCGACCAAAAACGGCACCAGTGTAATGTCCTCAATACGTTGCACGTGTCATTCGTGGTCAGAATAGCGTTCTGTGTACTTACTTGTGCATTATGTCGGAGTTAAGTACATTCGAATGTGGGCAAATTGTTGGTGCTTGTACGGTGGGTGATTGTATAACCAAGGGAATTGAAGCGATTGCTGTTTCAAGAGAGACAGTATCGAATACCGCATACAGGAAAAGCGGAAAAACATCATCCGCTAAGTCACAATGCAGACAAAAGTGTATGTTGAGTGACCGTTGAGCCGTGGTAAAAATTGCTGTTTTGAAGAGCGCGCCGCAGCGCGTAGTGTGAAGCAGTCGCCCTCCGTTTCTGGCGTTGGCGCCGCTGTGGCAATCGCAGCTTTGGTGTCTTCCTCTGGTGGGAAAGGTTGCCTGTTCACGTGCGTTTAAGGAGCGCTATGAGCTCGCAAGAGGGCGAGTCTGGTCAGTTGGTCAGCCGGGTCAGTGTGGGGCAGTCAGTGTCTGTCTGTCGTCCGGAGTGCTAGTATGTGTTAGGCCGCCAGTCTGCTCGAGTTTGTTCAGGCAATGGTTACTGGCGGTCCGATCGATCGGTTGGTCGGTCGCGCACTGGGACACAAGATGACTTGTCCGTCTTGAGTGTCGGCGCATGTGAGGTCGCCACGTGAGTCCAGTGGGCCGCGCCGTATAGCGAGGGATAGTGGCTTCGCGGCCGATACGGCCGTACGTGGGGTCTGGACCCCTCCACCACCCTCCACACCTATAGATCCCGCATCCGCCCTATCCTTTGTGACACCCATCCGGCCTGGATCTCCGCCCCCCCCTACCTTTTATAAATCCCTCCAAATCCTTGAACGCCATGCTCTCCGCCTCGCCTATCGCATCCGTCTCCCCTCCCCCACACGGATCCTGTACGATCTCATCCCCTTCCCCCACCTCCTCCTTTTCCTTGAAAGGATACGGATCCTGTACACCTCCTGCAAACTCGATCCTCCTCATCCGCTTGTCTCACCCATCCTCTCCCACCCCCGCCCGCTGCTGCGCCTGTATTCCCACGTCCCACCCGGTCTCCATCTCTCCACCCTCCTTACCCTCTCCCAAGGTGGCTTCCGCCAGCTCCCCCTCCCTGATGATGTCCTCCTCCCCTCCATCTACCCCTCCTATCAACTTTGATCCTCCCCCCCCCCCCACTTCCTGTGTCCTTTCCTTTAGGCACCCTCCCACCCTTCTCTTCCCTTCCCTTCTCTTTCCTTTTCCCCCTCCCTCCTCCCCTCTTCCCCCGGGCTTCCCCTCCCCCTTCCTCCCTCCCCCTCTCTCCCCTGCCCATGGCATCTCTGCTCTCCCCTCTCCCTCTCCCACTCCCCTTCCTCCTCCTCCTCTCTTGGTAGGTCCCTGGACTCGCACACGCTCAGTGAACATTCGCGCGCCGGAGATCATCGCCGTCAGTGTTTCGTGTGTGTGCCTTCGTTTGTGTGTAGTGTTTGTTCGCCGTCACTCCACCACCGTTCACGTGCCATCGCCATCATCGATGTTATGTGCACCGTGTCAACTAGTGTTAGTGATGTTTCTCGTCCAGCGTGAACGGCTCCATGTCTTTTTTTTTGTTTTTTAGTGTGTACATTTTTTGCCCGCCGTTTTTACTGAATTCTCTGTGCCACCTCTATGTAATACGTATTGTCAAACTCAAGGCTGAAGAGCGGCGTACTCGGCTGCCGACAGCCCGCCTTTGTATAAGGTGTTTAAAATCATAATAACGAAAAAAAAAAAATTCGCCGCCGACACGAGAGCAACATGAGCTGACCCACGACATCGGTCTGGCCGGGGCGAATTGCGACGCCGTGAGATGGGAGATCGGCACGCCTTCCTGCGTCCGTTGAAGCGGCTGGCAGCGGACGGTTCGGGAGAGCGTTTTGGGGGTGCTGCGCCAGGTCTTCGTCAGACATCGCAATTTTGTTTTAGAAGTTAAGTGATTCGTGATGCGTTGTTTCATTTTCTTGTTAAATTCCACTTGTTTTCTTGGTCAGTCTCTCGTCCCCAGCTTGCTCGTCTGTCTCCCGTCCGCATTTGTTAGGCAGTTAGTGTCTGTGTTGTGGTTGGCAGGAGAGCCAACACCGTGTTACTAGAGGAGGTCGAAATGCACGGGTATTAGCTCACGCAGGCTGGCGTGAGGTCTGGAACAGGACAAGGAAATTAGAATTTAGAAAAACGGACGTAGCTGGTGGAATACTCAACTTTAATCCATTAATGATGAACGTCGCTCTAGACGGTACATGATTCACAATATCAATGGTAACTGAATATGGCGCCTTGCTAGGTCTTAGCAAATGACGTAGCTGAAGGCAATGCTAAACTATCGTCTCTGCAAATGAGAGCGTATTTTGTCAATGAACCATGGCTAGCAAAGTCGGTTGTACAACTGGGGCGAGTGCTAGGAAGTCTCTCTAGACCTGCCGTGTGGCAGCGCTCGGTCTGCAATCACTGATAGTGGCGACACGCGGGTCCGACGTATATTAGCGGACAGTGGCTGATTTAAAGGCTACCACCTAGCAAGTGTGGTGTCTGGCGGTGACACCACAGTCTGTCTGTCTGTCGGTCTGCCGTACGTTAATAGCTGCCTGTGTCATGTTCGTCGGATTCGGTGTTAACGAATTTGTTCCTTGAAGTGTAAAGGCCGAATTCCTGAAATATGTTTTTATCTTGCCTATCATCTTGTGAGGCGGTATATGTGTAATGTAGAGCTTTGTATATTTTAGGTAAGACTGCATTTCATGGGTTTTTATTTAAATGGTCGTTTTAGTATATAAAGTTGCCACCCTTCCACCGTAAGAGTTTTCTTTTAAAAACGAGTTGCACTTTCGCCGGCAAGTAATTTGTTTTTTAAATGTGAGTGTTTTGTACCATTTCGATCCCTCCTACGGGGTGCATAGTTATGTGTTTGTGTGAGTTGCTAAAATTTTTTAGTTTAAAGTAATCTGGTGTGTTGCAGATTTGCACCAGTGTAGTCTTTCAGAGGTTGTTGTGAGTGGTCGTGACTACGGCCGTGTTAAAAGGGAGCGGCAAGGTTCTCAGCCAGAAAGCTCATACCGTAAAAAAAAAAAAAAAAAAAAAAAAAAAAAAAAAAAAAAGTTATTTTGTTTTCATCAGTTACCCACTGGCAACTACTTCCACGCTCCCATATTGTGATTGAATGTGTTAATGTTCTTGATGAATCGCTAGTAAACAAAGTAAATTCTTTAAGAAAAGGTTTTGAAAGTAAATTCACGGTTCAACCGTGACAGACTGTCATTGAAAACGATTGTCGTGAAAAATAAGACAATATCACCTGCAAAAGTCACTGACGAACTAAATGTCACATTCGTGAAGGGAGCTCCATAAGGAAGGAATTGCACCGCGAGCTGGAATTCCGAAACCACTCATCACTGACGCAAATGCGCGTAAACAGGAAAACGTGGTGCCGAAGCTATAGAAACTGGACTATGAAGCAATGGAGGAAAGTCATTTGGCCAGATGAGTATTGTTGCACGCGGTGTCAATTTTACCTGCTCCGAAGGGTTGGGTCCCTTGCCTACCCCTCCTCCTGCTCCGCCTCCTCCTTCTCCTCTCTCGCCACCCGACTCGCAGTAGAGGTACTTACTGAGCCTTTCCGCTGGTTTTCTTAACATAGGACCAGAATCTCTATGGATTTTTCGCCACATTTCTAGAGAGAGTTTCGTTGTGGAAACTATTAAATGCTTCTCGCATTGAAATCCGCACCAAATTTCGAGCCACAGTGAAACTTCGCCAATCTTGGAGATTTTGCGGTCGTCTAAATTATACGTGCTCCTGCAGCAGCTTTCTGTCGTGTTTTGTGTACCATGGGGGATCAGTTCCGTCTGATATTAATTTATTTGGTATGAATCTCTCGAGTGCTGTTGATACTATTTCTTTGAACTAAAACCACATATAGTCTTCACTTACATAGTTTGGAAGGATTAGAGACTCTCTCTTAGAAAGACGTCACCCGAATTTTTAGTTGCTTTTATAAATATATATATTTCGCATTTAGTTTTGGTGAATTTCTTGTGGCTAAGAGGTCAAGTGTGTTTTCGTAACCATTTACAATTTGAATGGCCTCGTGAGCTAATTGTTCAAAATAATTTTATAAAAAGCATTTAGAACAATTATGGAAGTTGTTTTCTATCGACAGTAGGGTATGAAAATGTATTTTTGTCAACATACGGAGGGTAGATTGAAGTCACTGCCAACTGTAATCGTATGAGTAGGGTACCTATTTGCGATGAGACTCGAGTTTTCTTTGAAATGTTCAGCAACTGGTCATCTGAGACCGGGGTTTGGTAAAAGGAGCCAGTTATTAATTTATTCCGGTTGTCGAATATAACCTCTGTCCATACTAAGTCACAGGAACTACCTGCTTCAATGTCGCTTGTGAGCTGGAACACACATTGCATTATTTCTCCTTAAGTTGTGCTTCTTGTTTCTGTTGTAGTGGAGATCATTACAATTACGGCTTTTCCATCCAAAACCTAGGATGCTTTCTCTGTGACCGTGTAAATACCAGAGCTGAACAATGTAGAACAACAACGTACGGTACAAGCATAGCATTCTGTATTACTTCATTTCCTTATTTCTAACATTTTAAAATTGTACGTCGACTTTAGATGACATGTCAGTCATAGATGTTCTTATCTCTGTTTATGAACGTACTTTGTCATGTTTTGAACATTATCCCGCTACACTTTATTAACTAGTGTTTCGCCGCAAGGGATATCGGATTTTAGAGAGTAAATTAATATGGAGTACGTCGTTCTTCTTTTCAAACATTCACGTACCCATTTCTTCTTTCCTTATTGTCTTTTGGGCATGCAGTTGTAGTAATTAAAGTAGGCACAAACGCAGAGATCAAAAAGAAATGATTAGCGTACATTCGCATTCTGTTTACAGCGTTCCTTTCTTGTTGCTCCCATGGCGATGGACTGTTTCTATCGCAAGCAGTAAGCGTGAAAGGAAGCTACCGTACAGACAGAGGGATCTATATTTATATTTGGCAGAACTAATTACAAACTGACATAATCATCGGAATTGCTTTCTTTTCCCAAAAGATATAAATATTTCGATTTCGGAAAAGAAGCTCTGTGTTTCGCCAAGATGTCGAAGAAGAAGGTCCGTTACGTACTGTTTGTATCAAGTGAGATGTGGAGACGGCGGTGTGAAAGCGGACAGAAGAAGTACGAGGAAGGGCGTCCCTTACCTGACGGATCGCTACCTGGCGAAGGGGCAAGTGTGGCAAATGTCCGCCGTGCAAATGTCCGGCGTGGCAAATGTCCGGCATTCGTTGCACGCTGTATTCAACTTCTGACTGAGTTTACGTCCCAAGAGTCAAACGCTGGGGTGCGGGGTTCGGTGGTGATCTGGGCAGCCATACCAGGGTATTGCGTGGGCCCCGTAGTTACCCTGCAAGGTCGCATTAAGTGTCAAGGATTCATCATCATCATCAGTTATCTGGTATATTAGCAGGTCCTTTGCCTCTCCATTTTCTGCGATCCATTGCTTCCTTCTTAAGGCTGCTGTATGTTGTACCGTCCATCATGTCATCCAGTATCTGGAATCACTTCCTTCCTCGCTTCCTTTTCCCTTCTACATAACCTTCTAAAACTGTTTTTATCAGTCCGTCATTCTTTCTTAATATATCCCCAATACAATTTCTTTTTCTTCTCTTTATTACATCTAGTAACTGTCTTTTCTCTCCCACTCTTCTCAGTACCTCTTCATTTTTTACTCTGTCCATCCAACTTATTCTTTCCATCTTCCGCCATGTCCAGATCTCAAAAGCCTCCAGCCTTTCTCTGTCTTTTTTCCTCATAGTCCATGTTTCAGCGCCATATCGAAGAACACTCCATACAAGACATTTTATGAGTCTCTTTCTGAGTTCTCTGTCCAGACCGCCGGAGAAGATTCTCCTTTTCTTATAAAACGCCTCTTTTACGATTGCTATCCTTGTTTTAATTTCTGTGGTGCACTTCCAGTCGGTGTCTATCCTGCTTCAAGGATTATGTGACCATTTTGGCTGATCAAGTTCATCCCATGGTACAATGTTTGTTCCCGGATGGTGACGTTGTGCTCAAAGACGGCAGTGTTCCTATTCACGCTGCTCACATCGTCCAGGACTGGTTTTGTGAGCACGAGGATGAACTGGCGCATCTCCCCTGGCCACCAAAGTCACCAGATCTCAGCATTATTGAGCCTTTGTGGTCTGCGTTGGAGAGAAGGGTGCGTGGTCGCTGTCCACTTCCATCATGGTTACCTGTTCTGGCTACTGTTTTGCAGCGTGAATTGTGTAAGATCTCCTCGAAAACCATAGAGGAGCTGTATTCGTCCGTTTTGACACGACTGGAAGCTCTTCTGAATGCGAACGGGTTTCCTGTACCGTATTAGGCATGCTAATGTGTTGCGCTTTGTATGGTTTCCTATTTTTTGCCCAACCCTTCCATTTACAAGGGAGGCTTTGGATAAGCATAAACATATCGCTCAACATTCATTTTTTTTACTTCATAGAAACTGGCTTTCGGGATGAGCCAGTACGGCCATCTCGATACTGGAAGATACGACAGTGCGTTCTTGACAAGTGGGAACATTCATTAGGGCCAATCCGTGTCATGATACCAAGTTTCATACGCTTAGACCTGTCATGTAACGTCTTGCAGGCAGTTTTAGTGATTGTGACGGTGCGAAGCTAAGGATAATACAACACAACACCGAGCGGAGAAAATCTCCGACCGTCCGGAAATCGAACACGGGCTCGTCTGGTTAGCAATTTGCCGCGCTGACCCCGCAGCTACCGAGACGGACGGCTGCAAAGCATTTACTTTTTATTAGTAGTATCAACGCTACAGTGTCCCCATTCTGCCCCAACATACACTACTGGCCATTAAAATTGCTACACCACGAAGATGACGTGCTACAGACGCGAAATTTAACCGACAGGAAGAAGATGCTGTGATATGCAAATGATTAGCTTTTCAGAGCATTCACACAAGGTTGGCGCCGGTGACGACACCTACAACGTGCTGACATGAGGAACGTTTCCAACCAATTTCTCATACACAAACAGCAGTTGACCGGCGTTGCCTGGTGAAACGTTGTTGTGATGCCTCGTGTAAGGAAGAGAAATGCGTACCATACCATCACGTTTCCGACTTTGATAAAGGTCCGATTGAAGCCTATCGCGATTGCGGTTTATCGCATCGCGACATTGCTGCTCGCGTTGGTAGAGATCCAATGACTGTTAGCAGAATATGGAATCGGTGGGTTCAGGAGGGTAATACGGAACGCCGTGCTGGATCCCAACGGCCTTGTATCACTAGCAGTCGAGATGGCAGGCATCTTATGCGCATGGCTGTAACGGATCGTGCAGCCACGTCTCGATCCATGACTCAACAGATGGGGACGTTTGCAAGACAACAACCATCTGCACCACCAGTTCGACGTCGTTTTCAGCAGCATGGACTATCAGCTCGGAGACCATGGCTGCGGTTACCCCTGACTCAGCATCACAGACAGGGGTGCCTCCGATGGTGTACTCAACGACGAACCTGGGTGCACGAATGGCAAAACGTCATTTTTTCGAATGAATCCAGGTTCTGTTTACAGCATCATGATGGTCGCATCCGTGTTTGGCGACATCGCGGTGAACGCATATTGGAAGCGTGTATTCGTCATCACCATACTGGCGTATCACCCGGCTTGATGGTATGGGGTGCCATTGGTTACACGTCTCAGTCACCTCTCGTTCGCATTGACGGCACTTTGAACAGCGGACGTTACATTTCAGATGTGTTACGACCCGTGGCTCTATCCTTCATTCGATCCCTGCGAAACCCTACATTTCAGCAGGATAATGCACGACCGCATGTTGCAGGTCCTGTACGGGCCTTTCTGGATACAGAAAATGTTCGACTGCTGCCATGGACAGCATATTCTCCAGATTTCTCACCAACTGAAAACGTCTGGTCAATGGTGGCCGAGCAACTGGCTCGTCACAATACGCCAGTCACTACTCTTGATGAATTGTGGTATCGTGTTGAAGCTGCATGGGCAGCTGTACCTGTACACGCCATCCAAGCTCTGTTTGACTCAATGCCCAGGCGTATGAAGGCCGTTATTACGGCCAGAGGTGTTTGTTCTGGGTACTGATTTCTCAGGATCTATGCACCCAAATTGGGTGAAAATGAAATCACATGTCAGTTCTAGTATAATATGTGTGTCCAATGAATACCCGTTAATCATCTGCATTTCTTCTTGGTGTAGCATATTTAATGGCCAGTGGTGTATTCATGACGCCCTCTGACCAGTGAAGTTCCTAACTCCTGCGCTGCATTAATCAGCAACGAGTCGCCGAAAGCGAATGTCCAGCGGCACACTGCATACAAAAACGTTTTTACTAGCATAATGGCGAGGCCCGTTGGATAGTGTGCAGTACAACATCGCCAAGAGAATCAGAAATCTGGTCGCGGCCAGGGTGTTCTACTTTGCAGTATTTTGGCTCTCTACATCTACACCAACATGCTTACTCTGCAAGTCATCGTCAGTTGCATGACAGACGGCACTTCCCAATATTCCACTATTAGGGTTTCTTCCCTATCCATTACGATATGGAGAAAGGGAAGAACGATCGTTTAAGTGAGTCTGTGCGCAGTCTGAATACTCTAATTTTCTCTTCGCAGACCGTACGGGAGCGATATATTGGAGGCTGTAGTATATACCTCACTTAGTACTGTTTGATAGTTTTTAAGTAGACTTTATGGAGTAGTTGACGTACGCTGAAGCGCCAAAGGAACTGGTATAGGTATGCGTATCCAAATATAGAAATACGTAAACGGCCAGTACACGGTGCTGCGGTCGGCAGCACTTCTATAAGACAGCAAATGCCTGGCGCAGTTGTTAGATCGGTTACTGCTGGTACAATGGCAGATTATCAAGATTCAAGTCAGTTTGAACGTGGTGTTACAGTCGGTGCACGAGCGATGGGACACAGCATCTCCGAGGTAGCGATGAAGTGGGGATTTGCCCGTACGACCATTTCACGAGTGTACCGTGACTATCAGGAACCCGGCAAAACATCGCTTCGGATCCTGTAAGAACGGGACC
Organism: Schistocerca nitens; assembly: GCF_023898315.1. NCBI lineage: Eukaryota > Metazoa > Arthropoda > Insecta > Orthoptera > Acrididae > Schistocerca > Schistocerca nitens. Next base: position 663,182,675 of record NC_064619.1, read on the forward strand.
AACGATGACTGAAGAGAATCGTTCAACGTGACAGAAGTGCAACCCTTCCGCAATTTGCTGCAGACTTTAATGCTGGGCCATCAACAAGTGTCAGCGAGCGAACCATTCGACGAAACACAATCGATATGGGCTTTAGGAGCCGAAGGCCCACTCGTATAGCCGGCCGCTGTGGCCGAGCGGTTCTAGGCGCTTCAGTCCGGAACCGTGTGACTGCTACGGTCGCAGGTTCGAATCCTGCCTCGGGCATGGATGTGTGTGGTGTCTTTAGGTTAGTTAGGTTTAAGTAGTTCTAAGTTCTAGGGGCCTGATGACCTGCGATGTTAAGTCCCATAGTGCTCAGAGCCATTTCAACCATTTGGTTCACAACCCACTCGCATACTCTTGATGACAGCACGACACAAATATTTACGCCTCGCCTGGGCCCGTCAACACCCACACTGGGCTATTGATGACAGGAAACATGTTGCCTGGTCGGAGCAGTCTCGTTTCTAATTGTATCTAGTGAATGACGTGTACAGGTATGGAGACAACCTCATGAATCCATAGACCCTGCTGTCAGCAGGGGACTGTTCAAGTTGGTGGAGGCTCAGTAATGTTATGAGGCGCGTGCAGTTGGAGTGTTATGTGACCCCTTATGCTTCTAGATACGACTCTGACAGGTGATCCTGCCTGATCACCTGCATTCATTCATGTCTATTGTGCACTTGGGTAATTCCAGCATGACAATGCGACACCTCAAACTTCCAGAATTGCTACAGAGTGGCTGCAGGAACATTCTTCTCCTTGATGTAGAATATTTAACGGCCAGTAGTGTATTCACGACGCCCTCTGACCAGTGAAGTTCCCCCTTCGCTGGCCACCAAACTCCCCACAAATGACCATTATTGAGCATATCTGGGATGCCTAGCATCGTCTGTTCAGAAGAGATGTCCACCCCATCGGACTCTTAGGGATTTGTGGAGAGCCCTGCAGAATTCTTGGTGTCAGTTCCGTCCAGCACTACTTCAGACATTAGTCGAGACCTTGCCAGCTCTTGTTGTGGCACTTCTGCGTGATCGCGGGGGCCCTACACGATATTAGGCAGGTGTACCAGTTCCTTTGGTTCCTCAGCGTATATATATATATATATATATATATATATATATATATATATATATATAGAACTGCCGTATATATATATATATCTTCACTTATGAAATTTGCTATTAATGACCCATCCCAGATCAAAAGCAATAGCAAAATGGTTCAAATGGCTCTGGGCACTATGGGACTTAACTTCTGAGGTCATCAGTCCCCTAGAACTTAGAACTACTTAAACCTAACTAACCAAAGGACATCAAACATATCCATGCCTGAGGTAGGATTCGAACCTGCGACTGTAGCGGTCGCGCGGCTCCAGACTGTAGCGCCTAAAACCGCTCGACCACTCCGGCTGGCAAAAGCAATAGCAATGTGCATAGCTACAACGCTAGGAGAAAGGCTGATCTTCACTACTTTGGGTTAACACTAACTTTGGCACAGAAAGGGGTGAATTATGCAGTTACAGAAATCTTTGGCCACTTACTAAACAGCATCAAACGTCTGACAGATAACCAACCAACGTTTAAAAACAAATTAAAAGAATATCTGAATGACAACTCCTTCTACTCAGTACATAAAGTTTTAGATGTAAATTAATGATCTTAGAACTAAAATAATAAAGACCACTTGAAATACGATTTGTAAGGAACCTTTTGTTAAACTGATACGTTCCACATCATTAGAAAGTGTCGTCTTCATGATCTACGGAACAAGTGTTAATCTAATCTAATCTAAACTGAAGCACACTGATCAGTATTTGCTTGCATGTAGCTGCCGCCACCCGGCCCAGCGCAGGGCTCGGGCCATAAGCCTGTCTACTGAGCGGTAACACCTGAGAGAATTCTTATAGAAGAATGGCTACAGTGACAAGCAAATTAAGAAGGCTTTGCGCGAAATTTACAGCCCAGAAACAACATCGGAAAAGGTTCGGAAGAATCGTCAAGAGACGAGCATATGATGTTAAAACAATCTTCCAATCACCAAAGAAGACTAAATGACTAGGCCATGGATCTAGCGGAGCTGCACATACGTTGGGTCAATAGCATTCAGTGCAAGAGTGGACTGTGGTACATCGGGTAGACAAAATGCTGCGTTCAACAGCTCTGCTTGGAGGAGGCCAGGTGCATTCACCTGGGCCATAAAGACAAATCGGCGGTTTCTGAGCACAGCTTGGAAGGAAGAAGGAAGATTAACGTCTCGTCGACATCAAAGTCACTAGAGATGGCAGCTTCAAGGAAAGCCATATGTTTCATTTTAAATAGAATCCATGGTCAGTAGATTGTCGAACACCATAAAAAAGGGAGCCATCGAAATTAGGACTGATGATGGCCTCGTAAACAGTGATGGTGGCTACGTACTAAGTTCTGCTTGGGACACGTCACTAGCTACTATTCGCACTCCCAGCAGAGAGACATCCGTACGGCATGCTAGGTGGCGTCCGAATGATCATGGCGGGACTCGAGCACGGTCCCTCCCGCCAACACAACCCCCCCCCCCCCACCACTCACCCTTTCGCATGGGAAGCGGGCGTCGGTACAGAGCAGCCCTTATAAAAGGAATACCAAGACCCTGTCTCGGCACATGGCCAAAAGTTGTGACACTCGCCGAAACGCTGCGACTTTTCGACAAACTCACTTCACTGGAAATCCAAGAATTTTACCTTGATCTACAATTAATTTTAATACAATCTGTGCAAGTCAGCGCCAGGAACGGCTGGCAATTGGCAGATCTTCTTGTCGACAGTGGCAGTGATGGTAGAAACCTTGCCCTCGTCACTTAGTGAAAACAAGAGCAAAATCACACTGGTCAATATGTTACTTTCGATGTGTGGGCTGTTGAAGCAAGTAGTGCTAGAAAAAATTTGTTTCTAATCTATGATGGGGAGTCTTCTAATTCGTAAAAGACAATCTAATGCTTAAGTTAGCAACGCAAAATTTTATTGGATTTTACCTTCACATTTTATGCGAACGTAGAATAATCTGTAAAAAAAGTTGAGTACATACGCGGAATAGGGGCCCTGCAGATCATCGATATTAGGGGCCCTTTATGACTTCAGACCTTTCACTACCTTTTTTCCGGATTCAAAGTTACCTTGTTTTTTGGAGTGAAAGATACTGGTTTGTGGTTACTTTAGTTAGACTCATAGTGAGAAGTAACATTATGAAAAAAAAATTTCCCCCTGTTTAGTTTTCCAATGTGAGGACGGATGGGACATACCAGATTGTTATTAAGTATCTCCAAGGTTTGAGGAGAGGACTGGCCAAAAGATAAAAGACAAAGAAAAACGACTGACTTTAGTGGATAGAGCATTGTTCTAAGTTTTTAATTCAAATTACTGTTCCTGAATGTGGGAAGTATTTGTGACGCACCAAAGGTCAATATGTGCGTGCACTTGTTTGACAAGATTCGTCCGGGAAGATGCAACAGCAGTCCGATTTTCAGTTATATTTACTGGGCTGCCTGTCTACATGACGCGAACTGATTCGATACAACAATGTGGGGCGGAACGGAGCGGATCAAAGGGTTAACAATGAAACTTCAAGAGTGTGCAGCCAACGGGTGCAAGCAGTAATAATAGGAATTCTACAAACCATTAGAGGCTTCCCTTTATCGGTAGGACATGAGCACATAGCAATAACATGCAGCAAATTCCCACGTATTCTCTGCAAACCAGGGCTGATTCGAGAACAATTTTTCACACAAGCGACTTACAATTTGGATCCCCCCTTCCCCCTCGCCCTTCCTGCCCTTCTTCCTCCTACGCTTTTATGTGTGTCAGTTTTCGCTACTAATTGTGATGCAAACTGTGTACAATTTTTGCTCTTCAGCATCTCTGGCGCCCCTCTCAGCTTGGCGCCCCAAACGACGGTTTGTGTGCTTAAACCGGCCCTACTGATAAACTGTCTCGGGCCACTATACACAGGGTGACAAAAGTCATGGGATACCTCCAAATATCGTGTCGGACCGCCTTAAGTGGCAACTCGACATTGTATGGACTCAAATCATTCTAAGTCTTCTTTAGAATCATTGAGCCATGCTGCCTCAGTAGTCGTTCACAAATGCACAAGTGTTAACTGTGCTGGATTTTGTGCACGGACTGATCTCTTGATTAAGTTCCATAAATGTTCGATGAAATTCATGTCGGGCGATCTAGGTGGCCAAATCATTCGCTCGAATTGTCCAGAATGTTCATCAAATCAATCACGTACAACTGTGGTCTGGTGATATGGCGCGTTGTTATCCATAAAAATTCCGTCGTTGTTTAGGAACTTGAAGTCCACGAATGGGTGAAAATGGTCTCCAAGTAGCGGAAAATAACCATTTACACATTCAACGATCCATGCAAACACAGCCCACACCATGATGAAGCCACCATCCACTTGCACAGGGCCTCGTTGAAAACTTGGGTCCATGGCTTCATGGGATCTGCGTCACACTCAAACCCTACCATAAGCAATAATATTATCTTGGAACTCTTCCATTTGGTCCGTGTTTGCATAGAAAAACAGAGAGAGAACTGACCAAGGACACAGAACAAAAAGCACACACACGCAAAAGAACCACTTCCCCATCACACACAGAGACGTAAATAATGAAGAGAAGTCTTCGTAATTTGCGCTAGAGTTTTTCATAGCCTTTCTCGCCACTTGCGATACGCCTCTCGCGACACACGCGAACAGCAAGATGGCGTAATATTCTGGATCAGAAACAAAGTGCAAAAGTTTTGTTTTTCTATGTAAAAAGCAGCCACACGAACGTGAGTACACGAATAGCTAAGCAACAGCTAAATACACACAAAAATAACTGGTTACCACAACACTACCACAACCCCAAGTATATACTGCTGACATACGAAATTCATCTTTGAGTATTTTTTTACTAACAGCCGTTCACATGGTTGCAGATGACATGATGTTCACTAAGTAAAAAGACGGCAACAGAAAAAAGCGCACAGAAAATATGTCACAAACAGCGCCAATAATTGCTTAAAATATGCTGTAGCATACAATAAATAAAGTAGTATGAAAATATCAATATAAAACTATGTTTCAGAAGACGATTTGTAAAATGTAATAATGTCTTACTGTGTTTGTACAACCATACCATTTTCTGCATGTTTTAGATTTATAAAACCCCACTGATGATGGTGATATTTGTCGCCGAAACTAGTTTGGGATAATAAAGAAATAAACGAATAACAAGGTGTTTTGCATCAAGGCGGACTCAATTTCTGATATTACTGTCGTACGATAAGCTTTTACCATCTGAAATCGGGACCCAACTGATCAGGCCATGGTTTACCAGTCGTCTAGGGTCCAACCGATATGGTCAGAGGTACTGCAGGCGATGTCGTGCTGTTTGCAGATGCACTAGTGTTGATCATCTGTTGCCATAGGCCACTAATGCCAGATTTTGCCGCACTGACCTAATGGACACGTTCATCGTATGTTCCATGTTGATTCCTGTGTTGTTTTACGTATTGTTTCTTGTCTGTCATGCGGCCCCAGTCACATCGGAAACCTTTTCAGATGAACCACTTGAGTAGGAATGACAGCTCAGTCAATGCACTGACCTTTTGTATCCTGTGTTCGTGATACTACCCCCATCTGTGTATGTACATATCACTATCCCATGACTTTCGTCACCTCGGTGTATGTACCAATGGTAGTCCAATTGTTAAAGTATCCTGACACGGAGTTGTTGCTTGTGTGGCAGGCGACGTGCTGCAGTGGGTGGACAACGAGGATCTGCGGACGCAGCTGCTGAGGAAGCAGCAGCCGCGCCAGCTGGACGACTGGGTGGAGGTGGGGGTCGGGCTGCGCGCGCAGGTGCGGCTCTGGCTGCCGCCGGGGCTCGATCCCCGCACCTCTGAGAGGAGGCCCGCCATCGTCTACGTGTGAGTACACCGCTGTGCGCGTCTACGAGTATGTTAAAGGCTGTGCAGTCCTGCTACAACACATAAACGTTCAAAATCCTGCTGGTAGAGCGCAAAATGATTCTGGAAAATTAGGGTAAGCGTGAAACAAAGGTGTTTCGACTTCTTCAGAGACAGCGACATGGAAAAATATACCAAATGTGTAAATGATATTGTTTTCGCCATTTGACACTTCTTACATCCTTCTCGGTAGAGTATTGAAGTTTCGTTTTGTGGCTTTGATCAAATGATCGTGCAATTCGCATATTTCAGCACGAGCACATGAGTACAAAACAAAGATTTATACCATGAGAGTCGTACTGAGTATACTGATATCCAACATACCATTCTTTACCTTTAGAAATTAGTTGCATTGGATGTTGTAGTAGAAGTCAAGAACATCATCTTACTATTTTGATTATACAGGGATCGTGATGTTGTTACCATTTATATGATACTGGACCTGCTCCAGCTACGTATGGGTAGCAGTATGCCTTAACTACTGGACAACAAATCTGGCGTAGTGGTAATTTCTTTACTTACTATTTCCTGCATTTCCCTTCACGCCCCTTAAACTTTCATTGTGTGCGAACAACTCTGTTCTTATTAGACTAACAAATGACACGTCCTCATCGCAGATTGTTTAAGATGTCGGAAGCAGCTCGTGCTAGTCATATTGTTGACGGGGTATTGGCCATTGGGAGTCTCGACTAACGTAGTACAGATATTAAAGATTCATAAACCATTTGCAATATGTACACGAGAAAGAACCACTTCGCCACTTTAACTAGCTATTAACTGGCCCATTCTTATATATTTGTGAAATTATTATATTTTTTTCTGCAAGGCAGGAATTATTTGAGAAAAATTACTTTGCTTATATATACAGCAAAAGGGAAAAAAAACTTTAAGCTTCCCATCGAGCAGCTCAAACTGTATCACCAAATACCGTAACGTAGGGGAGTAAAGATTCATAAGTTGATAGCAAACAATTAGAAATGTATTCCGAAAAGAAAGAAAAAATTCTGGTGTGAAAGGCTTTTCGAAATTAATTACTGTTGCTGCAGCAGGGTCATGGAGTTGAGTGATGGGTTCAATTCGAAATGTGTTTTTGAGTGTGTACTTCTCCCTTTTCCTTGTCTTTATATTATAATTCTGTTTTGTCTTCGGAGAACATTATCGGCAGAAGTTACGATAAACCAGCTGGTGACAGTGTTGTGACCGTTTGCAGTGCTCGTTTTCCAGGCTAATGGTCGCATCTGAGACTCTTCCGAAACTAGATGGCATTATTAGTGGTAGTGGAACAGTGAAGATTTTAACGCTGTCTCGCGGTTCAAAATGAAGTCTGGTGACATTTATTGAGACTGATTTCATATTGTAGTCGTGCTGAGGACTAATCTGGGTTCACCAGCAGATTTTCCCCAGCAAACTTGTGGACCAATGTTTGGCGTGATTTTTCTGGCGGTCCCCACACCGCAAGGCCCGCGTACATTCTGGCAGCAACAGCAGCGCGACGCCATGCAAGTTTCGAGGATGAGACAGGAGGACCGTTTCAAAAACTGGCAAAAATTTCCTTCGTGGAAGAAGTACTGCCATTCGTTTGATCCTTCCACCTCGTCTTCTGTTTCTTTTATTACTTCATCATTTTCACAGCCCATCATGGAAGAAGTACTCTCTTTTGTATATAATTTGTAAATATTTCTTACAAATTGGCCGAAATATGATGAATGTGAGAACGGTGCCATTGTTACCTACGAGTGAATGGCAGAACTTCTAGGAATCATCCATACATATTATAAATTAAAGTCCTCCGCCGCATTTTTATGTCTGTATGTGAATAATGATTTCAGGAACTACTGTAGGTATTTTAATACTCTTTTCCCTAATAGGAAGGTTAGCAGGGATAGGAGGTAGACCCAAAGTCGCCCAAATGCAGCTCGAGGCCAGTGCGAGCTGCTGCTATCAGGAGAACAGCACGAGGTACTGCCGACTTCCTAAACAATCTGCGATGCAGGACGTATCAGATATTAAACTGATAAGAATAGTTACACGCTAATTTTTGTCGGTCAATATGAATTGCAGTTGACAACGTCTGGATTACAAATGTGGAGCTGCTTAATTTCTTTGCTAGGTGATCAGTGTGTGTGTGTGTGTGTGTGTGTGTGTGTGTGTGTGTGTGTGTGTGTGTGTGTGTGTCAGCTGAAATTTTTGTGTAAATTCAGTTATAATACTACATCTTATTCTACCATCATTTTGATTGTAAGGTTCAGAACTGGATTACTGATCATCCACTCAGAAGTTTTTTCGTCATTCTCTTTTTCAACTACCACAGAAGTATCATCTGATTAAAATAACTGATAGGAAACTTATTTTTGTCTGTAAATCATGCATATCGGGCAGAAATAGGATTGAGCCTAGTATGGAGCCGTATGGGATACCCTGAGATGTGGTTTTCCAGAACAATTATTTGCCTCCTTTAAAGTGTTCCTGCAGAGTACTCTTTGTTTTCTGTCCCATTAATAGGATTTAATCAATTGTACAACATTGATCAAGTCCGTAAACATGCAAGATATAGTTTACAGTATCGAAAAGAAGGGACATCTGCAACCTTTGTGCTCTTTCCTGAATGCTGTGCTTATATCCTCAACGAAGTTGTTTATCTCAGTTCCATTTTTCTGAAAAACAAACTGTTTGTTTAGACTAATGCCATGATTTCCAAGACAATTTTCGATTCGAGTATCAGAAAATTTCTCAAAAGTGTTGATATTTCGAACCTTAATTAAGGGTTTATATGTTTAAACCCTGTTCATATAGCTGCATACTCCAGCAGCCTGCGGTTTGTAATGGAAGGAAAAGAAGATAAAAAGGTTTAATGCCGCGGGTATCTAAAGTATGTTGTGAATGCAGGTTCAGAATTGGAAGGTATCCTCTCTTCACCTAATAGTGGCCTAACGTTTAGGACAGACTCGCTCTTCGTAGGAAAGCAGGTGGACTGCCGCCCACATGGGGGACACTGACAGGCTGGTGGCAACAGAAACCGCTACTCGACCGTTATCAGTGATTCAACGGCCCAGTAGGTCGCTTAAATAACACCAGTTCCCGCCACGAATCACAGCGCTGCATATAACTTGTTTATGTCTTGTTTGTTAAGAAAGTATTACCTCAGTTCAAAGCAAACAGGTAAAGATACACTGAAGCGCCAGAGAAACTGGTATAGGCTTCCGTACTCAAATACAGAGCTACGCAAACAGGCAGAATACGGCGCTGCAGTCGGCAACGCCTATGTAAAACAAGTGTCTGGCGCAGGTGTTACATCGGTTACTGCTGCTACAATGGCATGTTATCAAGATTAACGTGAGTCTGAACGTGGTGTTATAGTTGGCGCACGAGCGATGGCACACAGCATCTCCAGCGATGAAATGGTGATTTTTCCGTACCACCATTTCACGAGTGTACTGCGTACATCAGGAAACCGGTAAAACATCAAATCTCCGACATTGCTGCGGCCCGAAAAAGATTATACAAGGACGGGGCCAACGACGAGTGAAGAGAATCGTTAAACGTGACTGAAGTGCAGCCCTTCCGCAAATTGCTGCAGATTTCAATGCTGGTTCATCAACAAGTGTCAGCGTGCGAACCATTCAACGAAGTATCATCACAATGGGCTTTCGGAAGCGAAGGCCCACTCATGTACCCTTGATGACTGGACGACACAAGACTTTACACCTGGGCCCGTCAACACCGACACTGGACTGTTGATGACTGGAAACATCTTGCCTGGTCGGGTCGAGTCTCGTTTCAAATTGTATCGAGCGGGTGGACGTGTACGGGTATGGAGACAGCCTCATGAATCCATGGACATTGCATGTCAGCGGGGGACTGTTCAAGCTGGTGGAGGCTCTGTAACGGTGTGCGGCGAGTGCAGTTGCAGTGACTGGGACCCCTGATACGCCGAGATACGACTCTGACACGTGACACGTACGTAAGTAATCTGTGTGATCACCTGCGTCCATTCATATCCACTGCGCATTCCGACGGACTTGGGCAATTCCACGAGGTCAATGCTACACCGCACACGCCCAGAATTGCTACAGAGTGTCTCCGGGAACACTCTTCTGAGTTAAAAAACTTCCGCTACTCACCAAACACCGCACCAGACGTGAACATTATTGAGCATGTCTGGGATGTCTTGGAACGTGCTCTTCAGAAGAGATCTCATATGGGAAGACAATCTTTTTTTTCCCAAACCCCTGCAGTAAATTATAAATAGCATTGACAGCAAAAATTAATGTGGAAAGAAGTACTGCCCTCCGACTGACTGTCAAAAACATTCATTGTGTGAGCTCACTGGGAGACGAGACTGCTCTCAGGAGAGAGTTGTTGACGAAGAATCTCGGCTAGTAAGGGTAACATAGGTTTTACTCTGTCAGATCATAGGACTGGTCAGATGTGCTGAATCGTTTATCTTACTACATCTGTGTTGGTTTTCTCAGTTAGTAAAGAAGTCGAGACATGAGGTTTTAGTGTATATCAAGTAGATTAGGATAGGAACCGTGTCTCAGCGAAGTCATTTGACGAAATGTGTTTTAGGTTTACGTATTGGCTGTGGCGCCACCAGAAATGGAAAGGTGAACGTTTATCAATTCCAGCCATTCGTGCTGGCGAAATTTTAGAAAAATTGTTAAGCAAAGGCCGGACATAGAAGCCGAAACAGAAATCCAAAGATGATACCCAACAAGTGGCAGCGAAGGCCTTAACAATTTAGTATTTTATGTTGATCGAGATAGCTTTAATTATTAACTTTGCATTGTGTATTCCGGGTTGGGAAGGCAGCGGCGTCGTTGACATTTTACTGGTCCCTGCTGATGGTGTTATATTAGGTTGGTGCAAGCGTTCGTAGCGTTTTTGTCTTGCGTGGTCGTATTCCGATTGCTGAGCATTTATTTACCGATTGTCATTTTTGATTTGTAGTTTACTGTTGCTATTTGATTTTTACATATTATCATTTTGCCATTTGGAGATAGTGAGTGGAGCTCCGGGCACTAGAAAGTGGAGTTCCAACTGGAGAAACCGAAGATTTCCGACGTATTCTTCTGTTTGAATTCAGTAAAGGGGGTATGAGCAGCTAAAAGATTTGCGTCGTGTATTGAGATAATGCCATTCATTGGTCAGAGTATGGCAAGAACATGGTTTTCTCGTTTTAGGAAGGTCCATTTTGGCATTAGTGTCTCTCCAAGTTCAAGAAAAACCTCGGGGTTTGGTGAAGATCATCAGTTAGCTCGTGTGCAACACAGATCATTCCTATCCTGTATCGTTATTGGTGACGAGAAATAGTGTCTTTATGCTAACGTGAGAGAAAGAGAGGCACGGTTGAGCCCAAAGAAAGCAACAACTCCGTGTACGAAGACATCGTCCACCCACAAAAGGTGTTATTCATCTGGTGAATAGCGATGGTGTGGTGTGCTGTGAATTGCTTTATCAAGATGTAACAATCACTGTTGACATTTATTGTCAACAGCTGGGACGTATTGGCCAACCGTATTAACCTGATTGAAACGCCCTGCTAAACTCACAGGACGGGACAGGTAGTATAACTGTCGAAAGGAGCCAAAATAAGCGTCCGTCAGTTACACTCGAACATACAACTTTATTATTTGATCAAACATTACAAGAACCCAAAAATTTTTTTTAAACACACAGCTTTAATCCTTCGAACTTAATTACCGGCTGAAAGCCACTTTAATTTAAAAACGGCTGAAGGCCAATAACTTAAAACGCAAGCATAATCAGAAATTCAAAAGGCGAGCCTTATCTCAAAACAGTTCTTTAGTTAGGCTGTAGTAAACAAGTTAAATTGAAATCGGCTGAAGGCTGGACACTTAAAACTCCGAAACATTAATATTTTTTTAAAAATCCAAAGTCCTTACGTGAAACAGTTCTTTATTTAGGATGAAGGCTTTAAGAGCAAACAACTGAAAATCAAACCGGATGAAGGCTGAAGACTTAAAAATTCAAAATTTTTTTTAAATGCAAAAGGGCTTACGTGAAACAATATTTTAAACTAGGCTGAAGGCCTTAACAGTAAAACAACTCTAATTTAAAACACAAAACGACAGGTTAACTTCCACTTCACCCGACCAGGGCACAAAAGGGATAGAAGATATTGGCGCCCACAACCAATCATACACGGAGCTGTCAAACTACACACCGTGCTGGACAGCAACAACATGATGAAGAAACTACACTGCTGAAATTTACGTCAATGCCCAGGGCAGGTACCCGGAACGTTAACGGCCACAAGGCAGAAGATTCCAGTGTTGCACTTCAGTTCAAATAACCAAACACAGTAAAACTCCACTGGAGGGTGGCTAGAATTTTCCAACTTGAAAACTCAACTTTCGTGTCCAGGGTCGGTGAGCCACGGACCTCGTAGCAATAGGAACAGCGCCACACTCCGCGACGCCGCGTAGAGACCGCCAGCGGAACCCGGCCAAACTACGCCCCACCGAGAATTCCTCATTTAAAATAACTTGTCAGTCAAAATCACACAAACTACGCACAGTTTCACGAACACTTGCACGAAGAAATAGACAAGGATAACGACAGTAACTGAACAATAACAGGGACGGATCACGAGTTGGCCCACACAGCCAACCCGTAAGCGATCGCCAGCCAAATACACGTCGTCCGGCAAGACGACCGACCGCCGACCAATAAAAGTCGTCCCCACTCCAATCATGTGTGTCGGCAACCGTCGGGCGAGCCATGGCGGACCAGACCTCACTGCTGCTGCGCCCCGCCTGAATCTGTGCCGTGGGCCAACTCAAACACTGCCAGGCCCGAACTAACTGCTGGCACGTTTCAACTCCACTGCTGTTCCGTCCCCAGCCCATTGGACGACACACCACCACGAAGTAATCGCAGTCCAGCAAAGATAATACGGCAGGGCCTATATCGATTAGCGCTGCTGCTGCTCACGGGCAGGCAAGGTGGCAACTCAGTGACACCAGTAATTAAAAATTAACATGACGAGGCAGTAGTATGGTGAAATGTTGTTGTTGTGGTCTCCAGTCCTGAGACTGGTTTGATGCAGCTCTCCATGCTACTCTATCCTGTGCAAGCTTCTTCATCTCCCAGTACCTACTGCAGCCTACATTCTTCTGAATCTGCTTAGTGTATTCCTCTCTTGGTCTCCCTCTGCGATTTTTACCCTCCGCGCTGCCCTCCAGTACTAAATTGGTGATTCCTTGATGCCTCATAACATGTCCTACCAACCGATCCCTTCTTCTAATCAAGTTGTGCCACAAACTCCTCTTCTCCCCAATCCTATTCAATACCTCCTCATTAGTTATTTGATCTACCGATCTAATCTTCAGCATTCTTCTGTAGCACCACATTTCGAAAGCTTCTATTCTCTTCTTGTCCAAACTATTTATTGTCCATGTTTCACTTCCATACATGGCTACACTCCATACAAATACTTTCAGAAACGACTTACTGACACATCTATACTCGATGTTAACAAATTTCTCTTCTTCAGAAACGCTTTCCTTGCCATTGCCAGTCTACATTTTATATCCTCTCTACTTCGACCATCATCAGTTATTTTGCTCCCCAAATAGTAAAACTCCTTTACTACTTTAAGTGTCTCATTTCGTAATCTAATTCCCGCAGCATCACCTGACTTAATTCGACTACATTCCATTATCCTAGTTTTCGTTTGGTTGATGTTCATCTTATATCCTCCTTTCAAGACACTATCCATTCCGTTCAACTGCTCTTCCAAGTCCTTTGCTGTCTCTGACAGAATTACAATGTCATCGGTGAACCTCAAAGTTTTTATTTCTTCTCCATCGATTTTAATACCTACTCCGAACTTTACTTTTGTTTCCTTTACTGCTTGCTCTATATACAGATTGAATAGCATCGGGGAGAGGCTAGAACTCTGTCTCACTCCCTTCCCAACCACTCCTTCCCTTTTATGTCCCTCGACTCTTATAACTGCCATCTGATTTCTGTATAAATTGTAAATAGCCTTTCGCTCTCTGTATTTTACCCCTGCCACCCTCAGAATTTGAAGGAGAGTATTCGAGTCAACATTGTCAAAAGCTTTCTCTAAGTCTACAAATGCTAGAAACGTAGGTTTGCCTTTCCTTAATCTTTCTTCTAAGATAAGTCGTAGGGTCAGTATTGCCTCACGTGTTCCAACATTTCTATGGAATCCAAACTGATCTTCCCCGAGGTCGGCTTCTACTAGTTTTTCCATTCGTCTGTAAAGAATTCTCGTTAGTATTTTGCAGCTGTGACTTATTAAACTGTTAGTTCGGTAATTTTCACATCTGTCAACACCTGCTTTCTTTGGGATTCGAATTATTATATTATTCTTGATGTCTGAGGAAATTTCGCCTGTCTCATACATCTTGCTCACCAGATGGTAGAGTTTTGTCAGGACTGGCTCTCCCAAGGCTATAAGTAGTTCTAATGGAAGGTTGTCTACTCCCGGGGCCTTGTTTCGACTTAGGTGAAAACAGGGTGTTAAATAAGAGATGGCACGAACACGAGCCACCCACGGCTCACTGATCTTGCGCCCTCAGATTTTCACCTTTTCCGCTATCCAAGGAACTTCCTTTCCGAATCAAAGTGTTCTTCCAACATGGTTCGACGAGTTCTTCGCCTCAAAACAACGTGATATCTACAGCGGTGGAATCGAAAAGTTACCTCATCGTTGGCACAGTGTTCTAAATGGTGAAGGAGATTGTATTATTGATGACTAAAGTCTCTGGCATGTATCTGTTGTGTTCATTAAACTTACGGAAAAAACGCTTCGAATTTATGCAACAGCCCAAATTATGCATACTTAACTATGTGAATCATTTTTGCGAGTAATTTTTCTGTGAGTTTTTATTGTATGTGGTTATTTTAGAGGGGCATTTACTTATTTACATATCAACGTTTGACAGTACTGTCTCTTAAAAGGAAATATTTGAGTTGTGAGTGACTTTTATGTATGTGATTCTGCAAGCTCAGTCACAATACGACACGCCAGACTTCAATTTCGCATCTCGCTTTTACGTAATGTGAGACACAGAGGTGTTCCGTGGCAGGTACGCGGGCCCGGGTTCCCAGCAGGTGGACGACTCGTACGCGGTGGACCTGAACAGCTACTTCACGACTTCGCGGCGCTACGTGTACATTGTGATCGACGGCCGCGGGTCCGGCGGCAGGGACAACAGGACGCTCTTCTCCGTCTACCGCCGGCTGGGCAGCGTCGAAGTCGAGGACCAGATCAACGTCACCAAGTAAGGCCAGCTGCCGCCGCCACAACTACACGCTTTCCCAGGGCTTTTGTATGTGTTGTCCCATTTACATCCACGGCGACGTCAAAACATTACCAATGAGCGAATTACACACCTATGCACTCAAATAGTAATGCACGAAAACTGATTTGGTGCGTTAGTTGCAAGGTCTGGAAATACACATTTGGGGGAACCAATTTTTATCGCTACTTTAGCTATTTATCAAGCGTTACTGAGTGGCATTTTTTATCCCAGTCTTATATTAGATAAGAAAGGGAATGAAATCTGTCTATAACATAAAAGCAAGCTTAAGTGGGGCAGGACAACAAACGGGCTGACTTGGAGCAGGAAAGGCATCACAGGACATTTTAATTTCCACTGCCTATACTTTTGCAAATAAATTCATAAAACTTTGTCAGCGTGACCAGGAAGGATTCAGGATTGACACTCAAAGCAGTGTAAGTTCAAAAACGTAACAAAATAATTTTTTTTACATGTCAAATTTCACCACCTTTTCACTTACTATTGGCTGCTTTTGTTGCTATAGGTACACTTTTCTTTATAAGTAAGAGAGATTCTTCGATGGAATTAGTACAGCATACAAACCATACTTACAGGTGCATGGAAGTCTCGAATTTATTTAATGTATGAAAAAATGAATGAGCTGCTACGTTTTAAACTTCATGTTTAGAAATAACTCAAATTTTATAGTTAATTATCTCAATTTTTACCATAATTTTTAATAGATTTGGAAAATTCTAGAGTTTAGCGTTAAGGAGTTTGTGTTTAATAATCAATGCAAAATTCTTCGAAGAAAATCGTACCTATAGCACCAAATACAGCCAAAAGTAAGTGCAAAAATTATGAAATTTCACATGAAAAAAAACCATCTTGTTATGTTTTTGAACCTCCACTGCTATGAGTGTGAATCCTGAATCCTTCCTGGTCATGCTGACAAAGTTTTATGAATTTATTTGCCAAAGTATAGACAGTGGAAATTAAAATTTCCTGTGGTGCATCTCCTGCTCCAAGTTGGCCCGTTTGACGTACTACCCACCTTAAAGTATTTTCCTTGTTTTGGAAGCGTAAATCCTGTGACTTCGTCATTAACACTCATCACTTTCGATTAATTCTATGTCGCTCCCTAACTTTCTCACCCTGGCAGTGAAATGTGTTCCAATGTGTTTGTGGGTAATATACCTTGTCTTTCGTCTTATCATGATACATTTGCCTATGATTGGGAGACTATGTTCCTCTAATGAATCTCGAATGACTTCACTTTTAGTTCCTGCAACGCAGCTTTGCTAATGCCAGTCGAATTATTATGTGATTCACTGTGTAAGATAGAGAGAGTAGATCTTTTTTCATCGCCACCTCCTGGACCTAAAACCTCTTCCATATATGTTTTTATACATATTGTTTTCTATTATTTGTCGTTTTTATGATGTGTGTGCACTGTGAAAAAAAAAAAAAGGTTCAAATGGCTCTGAGCACTATGGGACTTAACTTCTGAGGTCATCAGTCCCCTAGAACTTAGAACTACTTAAACCTAACCAACCTAAGGCCATCACATAAATCCATGCCCGAGGCAGGATTCGAACCTGCGACCGCCGCGCACTGTGTCAATGGGATTTATTCTGTTCCTATTTTGTATAATTATTCATATAATCTACGCTACACCTTGCTTTTAAAACATTAATTCAGATAATCTCGTGACAGTTTCCTATTCTCGTAGTGGGCATGCGGCCCCATCATAAGTGGACTTCAGTGACCTGCAGTATTTAATAAACTAACAGTTTTACTTAACAACATGCGTTACACTCTTTACTAGAGTCTCAGTAATTCTCTCTGTTTACATTATTAACCTTCTAGCAAAGTAAGAAAATCAAAGTATTTCATCGTCCTGTGTGTGGAAATTACTTGCATTCACTACCAGCTGAGACAAGGGTTCCAAAAAATTTGAAAGATGTCTTCATTACCACCTCGACTGCCACCAAAATTCTTTATTTAATACCCAGTTTCAGTTGACAGGTCATGAGGTTCTTAAAAGCATTTAGAGCGTCATTTTAAGCGAATCGTTGACAATAAAACCATAAATTATCAATATATAAACTGTGTTAGGCAGTGCACTCTTAAATCTTATATCTGCACTCACCATTAACGCTATGAATGGATGAAAGTTTATAATCACTTTCCATTTAATATGAACTGCCTAATATCAATTTCTTTCCTCATATTTGTAAATTATACTGAACCTGATTGTGTGGTACTAAGATTAGATGTATGATGTCTTTCATGTGTACTCGCATACTGTAACTTGGAAACCCACTGCTAGCACTAAATGACTCAGCCTCAGTTGTCTTTACAAAATAATGTACAAACATTATTATCACAGAGATTCTGTTTGTTCTCCTTGCTTAATTTCATGGAGTTTCGAAAAACATCTTATTTTGATTGTGTTAAGCAGCATGTCCTATGAAATGAAGTGTTATACATATTTGTTTGTGTTGTTCTAAAATTAATATTTAATGTTTATTGTTCCTTGAGGTACCTAGAAATAATCTGAGCTCTGAAATTTAGGACTAGTATGCCTGCTTCATGTTTTTTAGTTGTGAAAAAAGGATTTTTTATGTGAGTGCTACATATGGACTGCAATGATTCCTTTGAAAAGAGATGAAGCAATAGGCTTCGCTGGTTTCCATTCTGTGATACATAATTATGGAAACTATCAACTTTTTATAACTATGCAAATTGGAGTCAGCCCTATATGAAAATCTATTACATTTATAATTAAATCCAGTCGAAATCGGGACATTGTTTTGAAGTCATTCTGCAACACTGGAATACTGGTTCTTGTGTTTTAATGATAAAAATAATGTACCTTCCTCTTACCAGAAATTAGTGCTTCCTAAAGCTTATTATGGTTAATATTTGTGCTTCTATCATGTTGTTTAGAAGCTTTTTGATGACAGCTTGCAATGAACATAGAGCACATTTAGATATTCTCTTGTATAATTTCTTCTTTTGTTTTGGTTCAGTATTGTATGAATATATTTAAATATTTTTCTTCTTTTATTATCATATTCTGTATTCACTTATTTGTTTGTTGAATCTAATCATTTCCGTTCCTGAAGTTTTTCTTTCATGGCACAACCAGTATTTTTACATACTGTCTGTCTGTGAAGGAATACACTTTTCTATGAGTTGTTACTCTGTGTTTAAGGCGCTGCACAACTCATTAATTAAGCCAATTCTGTAAGAGTGCAGATCAACGCAATATGTGCTGTTGCCTCCTTGTATCCTATATCATTCAAGATAATTCCAGAACATGAGAAACATTTATTAATATTCGCAAATACTTGTGAATGCTCAAGAACATTGTGGAACAATATCACATTATTTCCCTCAAAAAATACATCCATGCAAAAGAGACAGAGATGTCCTCATGACAACTGTAATGTGATAGTGACCACTTTAGACATTTCCACAACCACAATAGCTAAACATCTGTTGACACTTTGGTGAAGGAACTACTATTGATATGAAAGCTGGCATGATTTAGTAATCTTTGGTGGTGTGTTTCTGGTCATGACCAAATGATGAATTTTTTCACTTGTTGAGCTGGATCGCTCAGAGATGAGTGATGGGGCATCACACGCAACACAGAGTTGCAGCGTATAAGTTAGAAACTTTTATTACCTATGAAGCCTCTTTACTTTGTTTATGTTGCAATTTAATTTTCAGTCCTTTTGTTAGAAACACTGAAGAATAACCTGAATGCTTAACTCGGGAATGATGGAATTATTGTGTGAATTTCTTCTGGGTTTAAGGCTTTTGCTGCTTTGTTATAATGATTTTCTGTAAACCAATGAGTGCACCACACGCTATTCTGGTATACAATTTGATAACTTTCCACACTTTGTGTAACCTCTCATGTATTCAGCTCACTGGAGAATGTCATCTGAACTCGTTGTTTTCCAGATTAGGTTGCACTAGATGCTGTTATGAAAGATTTAAAACTGCATGCATATATATTGTAATGCTGTGACACATCTCTGTGTGACACACAGTTTCTTTGCACTCTCTTGGTTCCCAGTTATAACCATGTATGTCGAATTTCAACATCATGCGATAAACATATCTTCAGTGTTTTTATTAATATATTTTGCCATTTGCATTCTTTGACTAACACACACACATCTCTCCACCTAACCTTTCATCAATTACATGTGAGTTTTGTGGGATCGTACAACTAAATATACAGGTTGATTCAGGAGAAATGCCACACAATTTGTGAGGTGATTCTACATGTGAAAATAAAACAAGAAAGTCCTCATCTGTCTGACTTTCGATCGTTACAGAACTGGAGCAGGTTGAAGACTACATACATCCATGAATGAATGTGAAGACGAGTGTGAATATTACTTGCCGAAATACTGTGTAGTCGCTGTTGAGTACAGAATATTGGTGGGGCGAGGACTAATCCGTTCTACAAGAGGTGTGTGGATTCTCCAACAGATAGCAGCCTCGTGTCACACCGAGGCAACGACAGCAAGTATACCCAGTGTGCAGTCGTGATCTGGGTCAGTGAGCAGTCGTTAGACCATGTGCATGTCGTGCTTAAGTGTTGTTTAACTGAGCAAATCCATTGCATCTTTGCATATCAACATGACAAATATGTTCACCCATGCAGAATATTCAGACATGTTTTTTGTGTACAGGCACTATAATGGCAGTTCCCATGTGGCTATGACAGAATACAAGAGATGTTTCCCTGGTTGACAAGCCCCCTGTGCCAAAGTATTTCATAACGTTTTTCAAACATTATGCGAATACAGAACACTACACAGTGTACACGTAAGATCAGTACGTGAGACCATCCAGTCAGTTGAGGAAAGGGAAGACACCATTGCAATGGTGCAACGGAGTCCCACCACCAGTACGTAGCCGGCCGAAGTGGCCGTGCGGTTAAAGGCGCTGCAGTCTGGAACCGCGAGACCGCTACGGTCGCAGGTTCGAATCCTGCCTCGGGCATGGATGTTTGTGATGTCCTTAGGTTAGTTCGGTTTAACTAGTTCTAAGTTCTAGAGGACTAATGACCTCAGCAGTTGAGTCCCATAGTGCTCAGAGCAATTTTTTTGAACCAGTACGTAGTACATTAGCCGTCAACCCAATATTCCACAAATGCGACCATGGCACACTTTACATTCGAAGGGATAGTACCCATTCCATATGCAGCCCATTCAACATCTGCATCGAAATGGCTCAGTAAGAAGATAACAGTTTTGTGAATGGTTGTCTGCATACAGAGACGTTGTGCAATACACTTTATTTAGAGATGAGGCTACATTTACGAGCATTAGTATCACAAACGTCCACAGGTCTCATAAATGGGTGGTGGAGAACTCATATGATGCTAGGGAAACAAGATTCCAACTTGGGTTCTCAACGAACGTCTGGTGTGCTATTATTGATGGCCTAGTGATAGGGACTGTTTTGATGCCAAATCACATGACAACCGCAGCATACACACCTTTCCTGATAGCAAACCAACCTGCACTTTTGGAAGATATAAGATTAGAGCAGTGATGGCAAATATACCTGCAACATGATTTGCTGTACTAGACAAGTGCCCCAATACACGAATATCAAATTTCCTCAATGATGAATTGGCCATACCGCACACATCAACTGGCCTGCCAGATCACCTGACCTTACCCCACTGGACTTTTGTTTATGGTGCTGCATGAAGGGTATGAGTACTCTACGAAGGTGTGTGAAGAGCTTGTCGCTGTTGCCAACATTAAAGCCTTCCAGGATGATGTTCAATGTGCAACATCCTCCAGCATGTTGACAAGTGTATTGAGGACTTTCGAACACCTTTAGTAGGATTGATGTCATCTGTCTCACCATTATTTAGTTCATCATAGTGCCCAAACAGCATTTCGGTAAGTAATATTCACACTTGTCTTCATAATCTTCAACCCTCTCCAGTTCCGTAAAAATCGAAAATCGGACACATGAGGACTTTCTTGGTTTATTTTCAGATATGAAATCACATCACAAATTATGTCACATTCCTCCTGAATCACCCTGTATAATTGTTCCCAGTATAGTTTACAGAAGAGGAAATGTTTGAAGATCCTAATTTTCCACTCTGCTATGGAGCATCTTGGTAAAAATGATAATTTCGTCCCATATTCACATCTTATAAAAGGAAAACGTATGGCACACTTCAGTAACTGTGACGATTCTGCCTTCCATGTGTCTTTCTTTTTTTTAAAAAAACAAAAGTTTTGTTCAGTAAGGTTTTTATCAAACTATTCACTACAAAATGAATACGTCGCGACACTAGAAAATTTGTGCCAGAGAGGGTCAAACAAAAGTGTTCAATTGCTTCAACAAATTCATTGTATTGTATGTTAGCCGGGAACCTAGAAACGATGGAGAGGCTCCGTCCCCGCCGTTACCCCACGACGATTACCGCAGTCCACTCCAACCCTCTGCCGCCCCACGCCGAACCCAGGGTTATTGTACGGTTCGGACCCCGGTGGACCCCCCCCCCCCCCCCCCCCAAGGAACGTCTCACACCAGACGAGTGTAACCCCTATGTTTGCGTGGTAGAGTAATGGTGGTGTACGCGTACGTGTAGAACTTGTTTGCGCAGCAATCGCCGACGCAGTGTAACTCAGGCGGAATAAGGGGAACCAGCCCGCATTCGCCGAGGCAGATGGAAAACTGCCTAAAAACCATCCACAGTCTGGCCGGTTTACCGGACTTCGACATAAGTCCGCCGGGTGGATTCGTGCCGGGAACCGGGCGCTCCTTCCCACCCGGAAAGCAGTGCGTTAGACCGCACGGCCAACCGGGCGGGCTAACAAATTCATCACATTGCAGATTCAACATTTATGAGCAGCTTACATGGTAACCTTTCATTACACTGCATCTTCATTGATTTCATCCTCGTCAATTTATTCCTTTCATCTCGTTACAGTGAGTTCAGTTCACTTTTTCTCTGAAGTGACTGAACATAGCAGCCGTAATCTCTATTTCGCGTAAGTGATTCCTGCGAATGACAGTGACTGTGTCACAAAATAGACACCAATGTCGCCTTTGCTGTGCAGGCGGCTGACGGAGAAGTACGGCTTCATCGACGCCTCCCGTGTGGGCATCTGGGGCTCGAGCTACGGCGGGTACGCCACGGCCATGGCGCTGGCACAGGACGAGGAGGACGTCTTCAGGTGTGGAGTTTCCGTGGCGCCAGTGTCCAGCTGGATATACTACAGTGAGTGCACCTAGCGACAGCTGCGTTGGA
This sequence comes from Schistocerca nitens, assembly GCF_023898315.1. Classification (NCBI taxonomy): domain Eukaryota; kingdom Metazoa; phylum Arthropoda; class Insecta; order Orthoptera; family Acrididae; genus Schistocerca; species Schistocerca nitens. The sequence continues at coordinate 663,205,281 of NC_064619.1, forward strand.
AGCTTCCAGCGTTGAAGCTTACCTAAAACAAATCTTCTGCGATGGTAATCAAGTCTGTTTCCCAGTAGAACCTGATTTGCAAAAATTTAAGTACACGAAAGGCTATATATATACATAGATACTGCTCAAGCCACCGTACGGCATGTGGGGGAGGGTGACCTGCACCACTACTAGTAATTTCCTTTCCTGTTCCACTCGCAAACAAAGCGACGGGAGAACGACTGTCTATATGCCTCCATATGAGTCCTAATTTATCGTATCTTACCTTCGTGGTTCTTAGGCACAGTGTATGTTGGTGGCTGTAGAATCGTTTGGCAATTGTAGCGTTGCTCTTGGCGGGCGAAAAGAAAAAGAATTGATAGTTTATATTTTTTTTTAAACATGTCGAAAAAGTGAATATTTTGGTGGGCCATTTGGCAACAGAATCAGGGATTGATTACACTATTATTATAACATAAGTTGAGCATTACATACCTGAATAAGAGCAGCAGATTGATTTATTTGAGATCGTTCGGAAGAAACATTATCATTTCTTTGCATTTTTATAGTCGCGATGTAGTCATACCCGGAACAACACTAAGCGACCAGAAGATTTATCAACTTTAAAAGAAATGCAACACTACACGATTAAAAAAAATGAGTTGGTTCATAAATAATAGGAAAACGATAATGTTCCTTCTGGCTCATGCTGCGTTCGGCCCATCAGCGTCATCGTAATTTCTGGTGATGAACTAACACAAAATAATTATCATGCAAGTGAATGAGGAGATGGAAATCATCAAGGTTAATTTACTGAAATAAGCACACTTATCTTTAACGCACGTTTTTTAATTCTACGTACCTTTTCATATTAAATTACGATAGATGACCATTGTGGTTAAATACTTTATACATAACAGTCAAAATGTCCTCTTGATGCTGTCTGTTCGTAAGCAATTACAAGAAACTACATGTTTTGTGATTGCAGAAATAACAACATATTTACTGAATATTTCCACATAAAATATAAAATACCGATGTGGAACACAGCAAATCCGCGTCCGCCTTTCATGGAATACAAACAGGTGCGGCGCCCAATGCCTCATTTGTCTTGAAACAACAGAATTCTTTTTTTATATCATAATCGATACATGAACGTAGAGATTTACAGGCACCGTGCAAGAACGGCAAAGATAAAGAATAATAGATTCTGTCGCTGCTATGCTATGGTTCATTTCTTTTACTTTACAATTGTTCGAAAACTTTAGGCCATCAGGTGTGTACTATTGAGCGTATATTATTGTTTGTGAGGCGAAAATTACTAATATTACACAGTCAACTTCAAATTCTGCTTCTCTAAATTTTCTCAACTGTATTCCTCGAAAAAAAAATGTCGCCTTCTTTCCAGAGACTCCCATTTGAGTTTCTGAAGTGTTTTCGTAAGACATGCGTGTTGCTTGAACCTACCGGTAACAAATCTAGGAGCCCACCTCTGAATTTCTTTGATATCTTCCTTTAATCAGACCTAGTAAACATCACAAACACTCGAGCAGTACTCAAGAATAGGTCTTACCATCGTCCTACATGCCGTCTCCTGTACAGATGAACCAGACTTCCATAAAATACTCCCAATAAACCGAAGTTGACAATTCACCCTCCCCGCCACAGTGCTCACGTGCTCATTCCATTTCATACCGCTTTGCAACGTTACAGCGAGATATTTAAACGATGTGACTGCGTCGAGCAGGACACATCTAATGCTGTATCTGAACATTACAGGCTTGTTTTTCCTATGCATCCGCATTAGCTTACATTTTTCTCCATTTACAGCTAGCTGCTATTTGTCACGCCAGTTAGAAATTTTGTCTAAGTCATCCTGTATCCAACTGCAGTCATCAACGACAGCCCTTACCTTAGACCAGAGCATCACCAGCAAACAACCGCAGATCGTTACCCACCCTGTCCGCCATATTCTTTGCGTGGGTAGAGGATAATAGTCGGCCTACCACATTTCCCTGGGGAACTCCTGACGATACCCGTGTCTCAAATGAATATTCGCTGTCGAGTAAAATATACTGGGTTCTATGACTTAAGGAGCCTTCGAGAGACTCACATATCTGTGAGCCTATTCCATATGCTCGTACCTTCGTTAACAGCCTGCAATGGGGCACCGTGTCAAATGCTTTCCAGAAATCTAGAAATATGAAATCAACCTTTGCCTTACATTCATAGTTCACAGTATATCATTTTGAGAAAAAGGTACGTTGAGTCTCGTACGAACGATGCTCTCTAACAACGTGCCGGCTCGTGGACATAAGAATTTCAGTCTCAAGAAAATTTATTATATCTGAACGAAGAATATATTCAATGATTCTGCGTAAGCCTAGGTAACGGATATTGATCTGTAGTTTTGCGGGTCTGTTCTCCTACCAATCCCAAATAAAGGAGTCATTTCCACTTTTTTCCATTCGTTCAGGACATTGCGCTGGTTGAGAGATTTGTTACGAATGCGAGCTAAGTAAGGGGCTGTCGTAGGGTACTCTTTGTAAAACCAAATTGGGATTCCATCCGGACCTGGTGACTTATTTTCTTTGAAATCTTTCAGTTGCTTCTCTGTGCTAGGAACGTTTATTACTGTGTCGTCCATAATGGAGTCTGTTCGATGGTCAAATGAAGGTACATTTGTACAAAAAAATGCACTGTTTTGCCGGTTTTAGTGGTGTGTCGCAAGGAATTACTAGCAATACAGCAGCTAACAGATACGGTCATCCCGATAGATCTGACAACATCAGCTCAAACCTGACCCCCCCCCCCCCAAAAAAAAACTGTTTAAGAGAAGCATTTATGTTTTTCTTCTTCTTCTTCTTTCGATTTCGGCCATCTTTGGACCACGTTCAACAATTCACTTGCCCGGCTTTTTGATCTTTTTTCTCTCTTCCCAATATTTCCTCATCATTTTCGAATGGTTCCTCCTCCGCTCTTCCGACCATTTCCTGTTATTATTCTTTAGTTTCGTTTCTTCTGGAAAACACTTAATTTCGTTCACTATTTGTCTAAACTTTTTCCTGTCCCTGATTGACTCACGGGTGACATTGAAATAGGCCAAATCCTTTTTCACCATCTGTATCCATTTATTGTTGGTTTTTTCGTTCCTGTTACTGTGTTCAAACACTTTTCTTGTTAGTCTGTTTCCATCCATCCTCGACAGGTGACCATAAAACGTTAGTCTGCGTTTACGCATTGCATCACTCACTTTCTCAATAGTTTTGTATATTTCCTTATTACTCTTTAGCTTGTACTCTTCTCCAATCTTTCTCGGTCCTAATATTTTTCTCAAAATTTTCCTTTCTTTCCTTTCCATGTTTTCTATTTCCCCCTTTTCGTTAAGAGTTAGGCACTCCGATGCATACAGGCATTCTGGTCTAATGACAGTTTTATAATGTCTTAATTTAGCTTGAATCGAAATGTTTTTTTTGTTATATATGTCTTTGGTTTTTTGAAAAGCAAATTCCATTTTCCTTGCTCTCGCCTGGTTTGCACTCTTGTCTAAACCATTCACTTGAATTATTTCACCTAAATACTTAAATTTTTCTACCATCTTAATATTGCCGTATTTAGTAATAAGATTTTTCTTGTTATTTCTATGATTAGACATATACACGGTTTTTTCAAATGAAATCTGCAGTCCAGCTCTGGCCGAAACTTCTTGTAGTTTCTCCAAGTAATTCTGAGCTATTTCTTCGTTTTCTGTAATTATTGCCAGATCGTCTGCAAAAGCTAAACAGTCCACTTCTATTTTTTCTTTTTTTGTTCCAATTCTGATGTCATTCTTGGTGCCTTTGAGTTCTTCTTTCCATATTCTCAATATCTTTTCCAGTACGCAGTTGAAGAGGATTGGGGATAAACCATCACCTTGTCTAACACCTGTTTTAATTTCGAACTTCCTTGAAATTTCACCCATAAATTTAACTTTGGCCTTACTGTTTGTTAGCGTCTGTTTGATAATTTGAATTGTTTTCTTATCGACCCCAAATTCTTCCAATACTTTCAGTAATGTTTCTCTATCTACCGAGTCGTATGCTTTTTTGAAATCTACAAATACTATTGCAAATCTCTGGCCTCTTGAGATTCTGTAACGAATTAGTGTTTTCAGGTTAAATATTTGTTCAACACAGGATCTACCTTGTCTAAAACCTGCTTGATATTCACCTATTTTTTTATCCAGAACTGGCTCCACGATTTGAAGTAATTTCCTTGACAAAATTTTGTATCCTACTGGTAGTAGCGAGATCCCTCTATAATTATTAACATTCATCTTATCCCCCTTTTTGTGTAGTGGGTGTATCAGGGCACACTGCCAGTCTTCAGGAATTCTTTCTTCGTCCCAGATCTTCTTAAACATATGTTCCAAAACTTGTGGGAGGTTGGTATCCATTATTTTTAGGATTTCTGGTACTATGGAGTCTCCACCTGGGGCTTTATTGTTTTTTAGACTGTGTATTATGTGTTTTATTTCTTCAGCGTCTGGAGGTTTTGACTCGGTATTAGTATTTCGGTGGTTTTCAAAACTCATTTTATCTTTGGGGGGTTCACAATTTAGTAGATTCTCGAAATATTTTGCTAATATTTCACAATTAGTCTTGTTTGTCAAACCTAGCTTGTTCTCTTCATCTTTAAAACATAAATTTGGGGATTGGTATTTGATTAGCTGTTTTCTAAAAGTTTTGTAGAAATCTCTAGAATTATTTCTTTTAAAGTCTTCCTCAATCTGTTCTAGGTTATCCTGAAATTGTCTTCTTTTTTTATTACGGAAAAGCGTAGCTGTTTCTCTTCTCTGGATTTTAAAATTGTCAAGATCTTGAGGATCTTTTGTGGAGTTCCATTTCTGCCACAATTTCTGTCTCTTCTCCAGGTTCTCCTCACATTCATTGTCCCACCATGGATGTCTTCTTACTCTTTTCACGAGACAATTTTCTTTTGCTATTTCAAATATTTCGTTTTTGATCTCCTCCCATCCCGCTTCCTTGTTTATTGTGGATATGCCATCGCTATCTTTGTGCAATGCTCTTTGAAACCGTTGTTTAATTTCTTCATTTTTTAAAGTTTCTGTGTTATATTTTGGAATTTTGTAAAAGGTTTTCTTCTCTTTTCGAAATGGGAGTGGTCTGAATTTAATCGTAGTCAAATAGTGGTCTGAATCAACATCAAGGCTTTTCAGCACTTTAGTGTTTTGAATTTCTTCTTGACAATGAAGTGAGATAGCCACATGGTCAATTTGGAATTCTCTGAGAAGTGGATTTGGTGATCTCCATGTTTTAGTTTTTCGGCTCAGCTTTTTGAAATGTGTTGTCATTATTTTCAAGTTGAAATGCCTACATACCTCTATAAGCCTTTCTCCATTTTTTGAAGTTCTTTTGTGACCTGGGAAGAGGCCTACTGTTCCATGGTATTTTTTCTCCCTTCCTATTTGTGCGTTAAAATCGCCTACTAACATTTTGATGTTCTTCTTTGAGCACCTATCCAGTTCCATTTCAAGTATCTCCCAAAATTCTTCAACTTTCTCCGGGTTATTTTTGTTGTCCTGGTTTATGGGTGCATGGCAGTTGATTATAGAGTATCCTTTGTTTTTACATTTAATCTCAAGAATGGATAGTCTCTCAGAACTCGAGTAGAAGTTAGTAACTGAATCTAAAATTGAGTGATGTACCAGAAATGCTGTTCCCAGGTATGGCATTTGTTTCATTAAGATTTTACCTGGTTTTCCTTTAAACAAACGATAGTTTTCAAAATCTAAAGCAGTTTCATCTAAAAACCTTGTTTCTTGCAATGCACATATTAAAATTTCTTTCTGGTTCAGCTTTTCAATCAATAATTTCAATTTTCCTACTTTAATTAGAGAGTTTACATTTAGGGTTGCAAACATAGTTGCTTTCTTAAATTTCAGTGTTGAGGGCTGCATACATGTTGGTTGGGGTCCTCCAAAATCCTTTGACCCCTTTGCATTGTTTCTATGAACAACGGAGGATTTGCCATTCGGTCTACCTCTTGGAGTAGTGTCTATCTTTGACGACGTTCCCATCATGCTTTGCAGTAATTGTTGGATAATAAATTAGGGGATCGGGTTGCCCCGAATCCGACATTAAAACCAAGGTAGTAAGCCCTGGAGTTAGCTCTTCCGCTCTCTCTGCCGTTGGGAAATTGTTCCTCTTCCGCCATTGAGACCGTTGGCTGGGTTTCACCTAGTAACCCTAGGCAGGGGCCCTATGACAGGGTGCTACCATCTGGAGCCGGACGGACCCTGGTTTTTTTACGAGGTTGTTACTCCTCCCCCTCCACACTTCCCCATCCTCTTGTTTTTAGATGGGCCCGGGCTTGGGACCGGCTTGCGGCGGTGTTCATTTATGTTTTTATGTATATCAGTTTCCAGATTTCAGAGAAAACTTATAGAGAATAAAGTAGCATTGAAGCTAAGAGCCTAGAAAATGTCAAGGAATTCTGGAAATTACAAGTTATTTTAAGACGGGAGGCTTCAGAGTTGCTTGTATGAGTGCCTGCCCACGTGGATGTGCTCGTAGTCCGACTGGTAAGATTCCAGACATGTAAACACGCAATTTATGGCTTGACCATATCTGCTGGCAACACCAAATTTAAAAAATGCATTCAGTAAAACTCTCAACTATATATATAACTGATTTTTTTGTTATGAAAACATGTGACAGCAGAACTGTCAAACTTAACGCATTTTTTAAATTTTCTTTTTCATAACAAAATTACTATTTTATATTTTGTTTATATATATATATATATATATATATATATATATATATATATATATATATATATATATATATATATATATATATAAAGGGCAAATGTTGCTACCGAAAATCTTGTAAACTTCTTGACAGATCTGCAACAAATTTTTAGATGACACTTTAATGAATGTTTGGAAGGGCGTAGGCTATATATCTTTTATGGCATGTGTAATATATATGTATACATATTTAGTACATATAGGGCAATCGTAGTTACCAAAAATCTAGAAAAGTTCATGACTAATTTACGTCCTATTTTTACACAATACTCTAATGAACATGCAGACAGACATAGGTTATATATTTTTGTAACATATTACTTATGTAAATATGTATGTAATATTGTTACCAAAAACTCGAAAAGATCCTGACGGATTTACTTCAAAGTTTTACAGGATACTCTGCTGAACATTTAGACGGAAATGAACATGGTGAGAAGGAGATGTAGAGAGAAAGGAGATAGAAGGTTATGCACAGGGACAGGAGGAGATATACGGAGAGAGTGGGGGGGGGGGGGCGTGAGAAGATGGGTTGATAGAATGGGGCCAAGAAATTTAGGATGTATATACAAGTCCCATACATATTTAGCAATTGCGAAGCATTGCCAGGTTCACTAGCAAACAACATGTATAAACAGAAATTCCTGCGTAGATGCCGGACACCACTTGTCCTTATACGCGCGTTTCCCTCAGGTTCGCAGTACACGGAAGTGTACATGGGACTGCCGACGCCAGAGGATAACGAGGCGGGCTACAACGCCAGTGACGTCACCAGGTTGGCGGAACGATTCCAGAACAAGACGTTCTTCCTGATCCACGGCACGGCGGACGACAACGTCCACTACCAGCACTCCATGATGCTGGCGCGAGCCCTGGAAGATGCAGGCGTGATCTTCAGACAACAGGTATTCGTCGGAAGTGGAAGTAGATTGTAGAAAGTAAAGGCCGAGATACTTCAAGACATTGGATCCAGGAGGAGGAAACAAGTAGCAAAATGTACAGATGCTGTTGATGTAAGGTAAAATCACAGCTGCTATATGTTTCCCGGTTTGATAAACCAACTTCCTTGCTCACTCATTTTAGCTGTAAGACTCCTCCACTTGCAGTGACTTGCGTGGGAGAGACAGGGTGTTTGAGTTGTTAATGATGCTCTAACTGAAGGAAAAGGACTCAAAACCTGATATGCGAGTTCGCAATTTCCTCTAGACATCAACAGATTGAGTTCTCATACGTACCAGTTTCTGCAGAAGAGCAGAGAGAGAGAGAGAGAGAGAGAGGGAAAAAAAAGAAAAAAAAAGAAAACAAAAAAAAAAAACAGGCAGACACAATATATCATCTATCAGTAACAGAGTGGTCGTCAAAATGCAGCCTATGGGCCGCATGTGACCTGAATGGAGTATTTGTGCGGTAGGTGGTTCTCAGCAGCAGCCAAGGCGTTCGATACAGTTCCCCACAGTCGTTTAATGAACAAAGTAAGAGCATATGGACTATCAGACCAATTGTGTGATTGGATTGAAGAGTTCCTAGATAACAGAACGCAGCATGTCATTCTCAATGGAGAGAAGTCTTCCGAAGTAAGAGTGATTTCAGGTGTGCCGCAGGGGAGTGTCATAGGACCGTTGCTATTCACAATATACATAAATGACCTGGTGGATGACATCGGAAGTTCACTGAGGCTTTTTGCAGATGATGCTGTAGTATATCGAGAGGTTGTAACAATGGAAAATTGTACTGAAATACAGGAGGATCTGCACCGAATTGACGCAATGTAGGCAAGTGTAATGTGCTGTGAATACATAGAAAGAAAGATCCTTTATCATTTAGCTACAATACAACAGGTCAGCAACTGGAAGCAGTTAATTCCATAAATTATCTGGGAGTAGGCATTAGGAGTGATTTATAATGGAATGATCACATAAAGTTGATTGTCGCTAAAGGAGATGCCAGACTGAGATTCATTAGAAGAATCTTAAGGAAATTCAATCCGAAAACAAAGGAGGTAGGTTACAGTACACTTGTTCGCCCACTGCTTGCATATTGGTCACCAGTGTGGGATCCGTACCAGATAGGCTTGATAGAAGAGATAGAGAAGATTCAACGGAGAGCAGCGCGCTTCGTTACAGGATCATTTAGTAATCGCGAAAGCCTTACGGAGATGATGGATAAACTCCAGTGGAAGACTCTGCAGGAGAGACGCTCAGTAACTCGGTACGGGCTTTTGTTGAAGTTTCGAGAACATAACCGAGGAGTCAAGCAGTATATCGCTCCCTCTTACGTATATCTCGTGAAGACACCATGAGGATAAAATCAGAGAGGTTAGAGCCCACACAGAGTCATACCGACAATCTTTCTTTCCACGAACAATACGAGACTGGAATAGAAGGGAGAACCGATAGAGGCACTCAAAGTACCCTCCGCCACACACCGTCAGGTGGGTTGCTGAGTATGGATGTAGATGTACATGTAGATCCATAAACCTCAACTGACGTTGAGAGCTTCTTACGAGTGTACTTTTCTTGCTCAGTTACAAGCAAAAATACTTGTAGCAATGGTAATACACTCCTGGAAATTGAAATAAGAACATCGTGAATCCATTGTCCCAGGAAGGGGAAACTTTATTGACACATTCCTGGGGTCATATACATCACATGATCACACTGACAGAACCACAGGCACATAGACACAGGCAACAGAGCATGCACAATGTCGGCACTAGTACAGTGTATATCCACCTTTCGCAGCAATGCAGGCTGCTATTCTCCCATGGAGACGATCGTAGAGATGCTGGATGTAGTCCTGTGGAACGGCTTGCCATGCCATTTCCACCTGGCGCCTCAGTTGGACCAGCGTTCGTGCTGGACGTGCAGACCGCGTGAGACGACGCTTCATCCAGTCCCAAACATGCTCAATGGGGGACAGATCCGGAGTTTCTTGCTGGCCAGGGTAGTTGACTTACACCTTCTAGAGCACGTTGGGTGGCACGGGATACATGCGGACGTGCATTGTCCTGTTGGAACAGCAAGTTCCCTTGCCGGTCTAGGAATGGTAGAACGATGGGTTCGATGACGGTTTGGATGTACCGTGCACTATTCAGTGTCCCCTCGACGATCACCAGTGGTGTACGGCCAGTGTAGGAGATCGCCCCCCACACCATGATGCCGGGTGTTGGCCCTGTGTGCCTCGGTCGTATGCAGTCCTGATTGTGGCGCTCACCTGCACGGCGCCAAACACGCATACGACCATCATTGGCACCAAGGCAGAAGCGACTCTCATCACTGAAGACGACACGTCTCCATTCGTCCCTCCATTCACGCCTGTCGCGACACCACTGGAGGCGGGCTGCACGATGTTGGGGCGTGAGCGGAAGACGGCCTAACGGTGTGCGGGACCGTAGCCCAGCTTCATGGAGACGGTTGCGAATGGTCCTCGCCGATACCCCAGGAGCAACAGTGTCCCTAATTTGCTGGGAAGTGGCGGTGCGGTCCCCTACGGCACTGCGTAGGATCCTACGGTCTCGGCGTGCATCCGTGCGTCGCTGCGGTCCGGTCCCAGGTCGACGGGCACGTGCACCTTCCGCCGACCACTGCCGACAACATCGATGTACTGTGGAGACCTCACGCCCCACGTGTTGAGCAATTCGGCGGTACGTCCACCCGGCCTCCCGCATGCCCACTATACGCCCTCGCTCAAAGTCCGTCAACTGCACATACGGTTCACGTCCACGCTGTCGCGGCATGCTACCAGTGTTAAAGACTGCGATGGAGCTCCGTATGCCACGGCAAACTGGCTGACACTGACGGCGGCGGTGCACAAATGCTGCGCAGCTAGCGCCATTCGACGGCCAACAGCGCGGTTCCTGGTGTGTCCGCTGTGCCGTGCGTGTGATCATTGCTTGTACAGCCCTCTCGCAGTGTCCGGAGCAAGTATGGTGGGTCTGACACACCGGTGTCAATGTGTTCTTTTTTCCATTTCCAGGAGTGTATTTTAAGATGTACTCAGTTTTAATTACGCTGGTGAATTCGGTCCTGAGCTAAGTAAAGTGTGTCGCTTACGTTAGGGGCAGAGTGGTATGTGGCGCGGCCACTGCAGGATTAGTACAAGTAAGGGGGGGAATATTTTATTCATTATGTTCCAGTGTTGACAAGTCACGAGCGTGCGCAACTAGCACCGATCAGCTGCTACGGTACAAATGTGAAACAGAAGTAACACGGATTCGTGAACGTGCATTGTCGAGACGTTCATCTTCAAATGTGGTACATATCTGTAACAAATAACGCGAAATCAAGTTAGGGTTGCAGTAATGCAATGCAATGATTAAAAGAAACAGAAAAATGGCATTAAAGACACTTAGTAAACATCTGTGATCATGTTTCATGTTTCAATTACTGTAATGAATCACTATAACATGCTAATTTATCTAGGTTGCCAGTTAACAGTAAGACTGGTAGGGAGAGGTGTGGTAAAGTGGCAAGAATGGGAAAAGGGGCCATTACTTTTTTTTGTCCTGAACAGCGCTGCTGCCTCATGAAAAGTGGTCAGGCTAGATCTGATATACATCACTGTTATTGTCAGTGAAAACGACAGAGGAAGCTCATTCCGTTATTTTTCACGACGGTGAGTCAAATGAAAACCTTAAATTTGTAATAACAAATCGAAATTTCGCGCCGTTAAGTTGGTAAGCGTGCTACACTCAGCGTGCAGAATGGCCTGTAGGTGGCAGCATAGTGCAGATCCACACATACCGTCGCAGTATCAGTATAAAGATGGCCGCCCCATTTGCGACTTGCACCAGAGAAGAACAGTGTTCTGTCATTCGGGTTTTGCGTAGTGAAGGTGTGAAATCTATTGAAATTCATCGCCGAATGAAGGTTCAGTGCGGTGATGCATGTTTGTCATAGCAGCAAGTTTACGAATGGAGTAGCAAGTTCGCAAATGGTGTGACTTCAGTGGAAGGTGCTCCTCGTCCAGGTCAGGCACAACGAGTTGTGACTCCACAGAACATTGTAGCAGTTGAAGCCATAGTGAAGGAAAACCGCCGAGTGACACTGAATGACACTGCAGCATGTTTACAGATTAGTCATTGGTCAGCACACCACACTGTGCATGATGTGGTCCAGTTTCACAAAGTGTCTGCAAGATGGGTGCCATGGCAGCTGACTCTTGAAATGAGAAAACGACGTGTTGAACGGTTGCAGGTTCGAATCCTGCCTCGGGCATGGATGTGTGTGATGTCCTTAGGTTAGTTAGGTTTAAGTAGTTCTAAATTCTAGAGGATTGATGATCTCAGACGTTAAGTCCCATAGTGCTCAGAGCCATTTCAGCCAAGGGCGATTGTAGAAGTCGGTCAAGAGGAGGGCTAATGGAGGGGGGGGGGTTGGGGAATGGAATATGGCTTAACAAAAGGAGAGTTGGGATCATCTATCGACAAATTGATAAAATTTGGTGTTACTTAAATTAGTTTTTGGTAACTGTTTTGGAGTTCAGGGTAAAAAATGTGTATTAATAGATAATGAGACGCCTATTTTAAGTTAAATGATATTTATAGGTTTATGTAGTAAGCTATTTGCCGCTCTTATTCTTTTGTTAAAATGGGTTTGTAATACTTGGCAACATATACTGCTACAAAATTATAAAGAAATTGATACCGAGCGAGGTGGCGCAGTGGTTAGCACACTGGACTCGCATTCGGGAGGACGACGGTTCAATCCCGTCTCCGGCCATCCTGATTTAGGTTTTCCGTGATTTCCCTAAATCGTTTCAGGCAAATGCTGGGATGGTTCCTTTGAAAGGGCACGGCCGATTTCCTTCCCAATCCTTCCCTAACCCGAGCTTGCGCTCCGTCTCTAATGACCTCGTTGTCGACGGGACGTTACACACTAACCACCACCACCAAGAAATTGATTGAATCTGTTGGCATAATATATTCGCTGATTTCTGAAGCTATTTTATCCAGTGTAATACGATACTTCTTTTGGGGGGGGGGGGGGGTTATAGCCCCCCTAGCCCCCCCCCCCTTGCCACCGCCCCTGATTTGAGCAAGCTGTCGTGTCATCACACATCTGTCATTTTGGATGATTTGATCAATGGTGTCGTTATTCACATCACTCACTGCCGTCAGTGGTCTACCGCATCGTGGGTTGTCCAGTAGAGATAAATCTCCTTCTTTAAACCTCTGCAACCACCGTTGGATACTGCTGCGATCCTCTGTTCTCCCCATAAACAGGGGGTAACTTCAAATGGTTCAAATGGCTCTGAGCACTATGGGGAGTAACTTCCTGTGAATCGATGTGGCAGAGTCATCGTCGATCTTCAAGAGGAACTCTATCACTGGCCGTTGTCGAAACCTGGCATTTACTTCACAGTCCATTATGGCTCACCTGTAAATAAAAGAAAATACTTTTATATACCAACTTATAGCTAAATGTTCTAAGTATGTTCACAAAAAATTTCATTCTCCTACTGCAAAAAATAAAAAAGATAGAGACGACTGTGAAAAGCCTTTATTTTTTGTGTCGTCTCGTTGACCTGTAGGGTTGTACCATGGGAAGCAAGGAGAGGATGTTGTTTGGCGACCAGTATCCTCATCTATAACACAAACTGCATGCATGCATGTATTAACAGTTCTTCATTCATAAGAACAATAATTACTTACCTTAAGATAGTCCAGGTGTTGTGGTACAAGCTTCTCTGTAATAGTCCACATTAGCCTCAATGCCAGTGAAGTACAAGTCCCACTATGTACACTACTCTGGTCGCTATGTGCTGGCTGACTCTGGCTAGAGGCTTGGCCAATTGCAACTGGGACTGCCACTGAACTGCGACTGATGACTCGACTCATTGCCTCACTGGATGACTGGCTGACTGGGTCCTCCGGTCCGTGATGGTGATCTAAATACTGGTGGTGGCCTAGAGGGCGGCAGCTCGTTTCTTGCAAGTCTGTCTTTGGCCTCTATCGATCTTCTCACTACCTCTTTGCCGCCTGGTGTGCTGGCGCCAGCTTACACTGGCACATTCCATCCCCCCTACCCCCCTCCCCCAAAATGCCACGCCACAGTCGTGTAGCGAGGCTGCGAACGACAACAGAGAGGAGGCACGATGCTGGATGTCGAGATGAGCCGAGGATGGCTTACTCCCGGCTGTACCAAACCATCTGTCTTGTGAGGGCCGGCTGCTGTGGTCGAGCGGTTTTAGGCGCTTCAGTCCAGAACCACGCGACTGCTACGGTCGCAGGTTCGAATCCTGCCTCAGGCATAGATGTGTGTGATGTCCTTAGGTTAGTTAGGTTTAAGGAGTTCTAAGTTGTAGGGGACTGATGACCTCAGAAGTTAAGCCCCATAGTGCTCCGAGCCATTTTTTTTTGGAGGCAAACTACACTGTCCCAGCACTGGAATCTCCTGTCCGTTGTAAGCGGTGAGATGCTTGCTAGATTTAGTAAAGCTTGATGAGCCTAACTGTTCGTACGTGGCACGATTAATCAAAGTTGCTGAGACACCTACCGTGAGTCCAAAAAGTATTCGTCTAGCTGGATATCTTTTAGAAAACAAAATCTGTGTAACATGAAAAGAAATGTAAATAAAATCTAAAGAGCCAGTCATGTAAGAAACACCTCGGTAAGCTATTTTTGTTGAAAAGCAAGGAAAGTAATATATTCAAATCGACAGCAAGGTTAACAAAATAGAACATGTAATACAAGAGCTAGTTCATAAAGTATTCGTTCACCATCTGAACATGCCGAAATTCTGTACGCAGTGATTAAACTATAACGCTGACCCACGGGATACACTAGAGCCAACCGTGCGCAGCCCCACTCTATCGCCTGTTGTGGTTCTGAACGGCGCCTATACAGTGCAATCAGCGCCATGGGTTGGGTTGGGTTGTTTTGGGGAAGGAGACCAGACAGCGAGGTCATCGGTCTCATCGGATTAGGGAAGGATGGGGAAGGAAGTCGGCCGTGCACTTTGAAAGGAACCATCCCGGCATTTGCCTGGAGCTATTTAGGGAAATCACGGAAAACATAAATCAGGATGGCTGGATGCGGGATCGAACCGTCGTCCTCCCGAATGCGAGTCCAGTGTTTAACCACTGCGCCACCTCGCTCGGTATAGCTCCATGGGTCGTAAGGGTAGTGAGACGACGCTGATCGAAAGGGAAGTTATTCTGCACTTACATAATGAGTGCATATCTTCTTACGAGATTGATAAAGTAGTCGGTAGACCTAGATAGACGGCTCAGTCGATAATAGATCGATTTTGCCCAACAAAATCATTAAGAAACCAACCACGTACCGGAAGCCCTCACACTTTGACTGATGCAGACAAGAGATTTACCAAGAGAGAAATGAAGAAGAAATCTAAAATCAGCGCTCCTAAGTTGGCTGTGGAGTTAAGAGTCTAGGGGAAAGAAGGTATGCGCCAACACAATCAGAAATACCTTAAAAACGTATGGGTATCGCGGCCGGGTAATGCGCAAGATGACTGAGTGTTGTGTGATGTCCTTAGGTTAGTTAGGTTTAAGTAGTTCTAAGTTCTAGGGGACTGGTGACCATAGATGTTAAGTCCCATAGTGCTCAGAGCCATTTGAACCAATGCGCAAGAAATTTTGGGTCAGTGAACAGAATTGAAAGAAACGTCTTCTTTTTGCGATTGAACATAGATTCGAAAAGGAAGCCGTCTGGAGTAGAGTAATATTTTCTGATGAGAGTAAATATAACGTATTCGGGTCGGATGACATGTGAATGGTGTGGCGTAAGAAGAATACGGCCAACAGTTAAACACAGTGATGGCTACCTGATGGTGTGGGGCTGTATGAGTGCTGCAGGTGTTGGAAAATTACATTTCATAGACAGTACAATGGATCACTATATGTATGTCAACATTTTAAAGGACAATCTGAATCCTAGCACCTAAAAATTAGGCCTACAAGGAAATTACGTTTTTCAACAAGATAACGATCAATAGCGTATGCCTCTAAATATAAGGCTGTGGCGTAAAATACCCTAAAACAACTTAACACCGCTCCTCAGAGCCAAGACTTTAATCCTATTGAACACCTTTGGAAAGTACTGGAAGATATCATCATGAGAAGACACATGCCGAAATTCTGTACGCAGTGATTAAACTATAACGCTGACCCACGGGATACACTAGAGCCAACCGTGCGCAGCCCCACTCTATCGCCTGTTGTGGTTCTGAACGGCGCCTATACAGTGCAATCAGCGCCATGGGTTGGGTTGGGTTGTTTTGGGGAAGGAGACCAGACAGCGAGGTCATCGGTCTCATCGGATTAGGGAAGGATGGGGAAGGAAGTCGGCCGTGCACTTTGAAAGGAACCATCCCGGCATTTGCCTGGAGCTATTTAGGGAAATCACGGAAAACATAAATCAGGATGGCTGGATGCGGGATCGAACCGTCGTCCTCCCGAATGCGAGTCCAGTGTTTAACCACTGCGCCACCTCGCTCGGTATAGCTCCATGGGTCGTAAGGGTAGTGAGACGACGCTGATCGAAAGGGAAGTTATTCTGCACTTACATAATGAGTGCATATCTTCTTACGAGATTGATAAACAACAGAGACCCAAAATAGACACTTCAAAATGAATGGGACAAAATTCCAGCCTCTGTGACGGCAAACTTGGTCATGTCAATGCCCAGATGACTACAAGCTGTAGTAGTTGCAAAGAGAAACCCGACTAAATGTTAATTCTTTTAATTGAAATCATATTTTCAGGTTGTAAATAAAAAAAAATTGAGCGGACGAATACTTTTTGAAGCAGCCCTTGAATAAAGTCTCCATTTTGTAAAATTTGTTATCGCTATGGATGTATTTATTTCCTTGTACATCAATAAAAATAACTTACCAAGGTTCGTTGCATATGACTGGATGTTCACATTTTGTGTTCCCTTCCTTTCAGCCGGCCGATGTGGCCGAGCGGTTCTAGGGGCTACAGTCTGGAACCACGCGACCGCTACGATCGCAGGTTCGACCCTGCCTCGGGCATGGATGTGTGTGATGTCCTTAGGTTAGTTAGGTATAAGTAGTTCTAATAGCTAGGGGACTGATGACCTCAGCAGTTAAGTCCCACAGTGCTCAGAGCCATCCGAGCCATCCATCCTTCCTTTCACGTGACATATACTTAGTTTTTTTTTTAAAAAGGTTACAACTAGACGACTACTTTTTGGACTCACTGTATGTCCAACTGAAAGTTCACACAACGGCCGGCAATTCGTAATGAGACAAATAGTTTGTTAGAACGTCGTTGCATAGCACTAGGGCGAGAAGGAGGCACAACCTTAATCTTACTTTTATCAGAACCTGTTGTAGGTTTTGAAAACACAACGTTCACTGCATGTGCACGAGCCTGTTTGTTCTGGGAGCGGGCAAAATTGGCGTATTTGTGCCATTGCAAACAAACTGCTTGGACATCATCTTTATTTCCACACGTGTAACACGTTGCGTTACGTGATGGACAATCCTGTCTTATATCTAGGGCAAGGCTTCACTAAGTTCACAGGTCTGTTTACCTGTCTTTGTGGCTATCCGAGCGGCTGCGTACGCGCTCGTTGCTGTGGCTACTTGGGGCGGTCGCGATCAAGGGGCCACTTGACCCCACAAATCGGGGCCCGGTCAAACTTAACTGGCCGCTATGGCGCCCGAAAATATTGCTCTAAATTTGCAACACTTGCGGTAGTGATTGATCAGAGTACTTTAAGATCTGTTCCTGTATTCTGCTATCGGAGACATTGAATTTTATTGCATCCCTAATCATTAAATTACTGCGAAAGTTGCCACACTACTCTCAAATCTACACTTCCTAGTCATGTCCGTTTATTCTGTGTACCACTGACGGTACCACCCGGCTTTTTCTGCAAGCGAAAGACCTGATATCTAGCTGCAGCTACTTGGACTTGCTGGCCATAATGTTTAGTTAATGCAGCGATTACTTGATCATAACTGACCTCATCGGGAGACGCAGTTGGGAATAGTTTTTGTGTTAACCTGACCACTAGGGACCACGCAATCAAAATAGTGTTGTAGTTTTACTGTACCTTCAACGCAATGAACTTGACATTGTGCTTGGAACTGTGTCAGGTATTCCATCCAGTCCTCTTCGGTATCATTAAACTACCGGAACGCTGGTGTGCTGTTCGGCGGCACTTGTTGGTGTAGTCGGTCGATTGGTTGTTGTGTGGCCGACGCGACGTGTGCAGCCAGAAGTAGTTGTACCGTCGTCAACAAAGCAGCAATTTGTTGGTTCTGAAACAGAAAAATTTGTGTTAGATCCACCACATTGGACGCCTGAGGATGAGGCGCGTGGGGAGGGGTTGGAGGGGGCGGGGTAGCCGTTGTTTATCCAAATATTTTATAGCAAAAAGCAATCACAGCCTCTGAAAAGAGAAATTTGATTAGTTCTGCTGCTCCCGTCCTGGAATACAAGCAAGTACATAACAATACATTAGCAGACACTTGAATACCAATCACCTGTGCAGTCTGAAACACAAGAGAAGCAAAGCAAAATCTGCACTGAATTATACTCGTCGCCAGTTTTTGTGTGGTCTCGTTGTCACTGTAGGCTTGTACCATGGGAAGCAAGGGGAAGATGTTATGTGGCCGGTATCGTTGTCTATGACACAAACTGCATGCATGTGTTAACAAGAGTCTTTATTTATAAGAGCAAGAAGTCACTTAACTTAACGTAGACCATGTGCTGTGGTACAAGCTCTTCTATAATTAAAAAATGGTTCAAATGGTTCTGAGCACTATGGGACTTAACATCTATGGTCATCAGTCCTCTAGAACTTGGAGCTACTTAAACCTAACTAACCTAAGGACATCACACAACACCCAGTCATCACGAGGCAGAGAAAATCCATGACCCCTCCGGGAATCGAACCCGGGAACCCGGGCGCGGGAAGCGAGAACGCTACAGCACGACCACGAGCTGCGGACGTCTTCTATAATACTGCACGTTAGCCTAATTGCTGGTGAAGTACAAGTCCCGCTATGTACACTACTCTGGTCGCTATGTGCTGGCTGACTCTGAGCTACCTGGGACTGCGACTGCCAGTTGACTACGACTGATGACATACCACATTGTCGCACTTATGACTGACTGACCGTGGCGGTGATCTAAATACTGCTGATGGCGGAGAGGGCGTTGGCGGCTCGTTTCTTGCAAGTCTGTCTTTGGCCTCTATCGATCTTCACACAACCTCTTTGCCACCTGGTGTGCTGGCGCCAGCTTATGCCAGCACATATTCTTCTTTTCACTTCAAATGTTTGATGTGATACCTTAAAATATCTAAGCTGAAAATGTATAAGTGTAAGCTTCTATCAATAACCATGGTTTGATAGTCAATGGAATGGCAGACAGTTCACAGAGTTGCGTGCCATATGCGGAGGACGATTATCCTAGAAATAATTCAAAAGTCATGCATTAGTTACCTTTGAGGTTGGATGTGGGTGTGTTGATGTTAGTCAAGAATGCCTTTAAGACGATAAAGACGACATTATAGAAACCTCCCTGAGTTTGAACGAGGTCGTGTAACAGGGCTACGAGAAGCTGTTTGTTCCTCCTCCAATACTGCAGAAGGATTTTTGCAGGAATGTAGCCACTGTGCATGATTGCTGGCAGCAGTGGTCACGCAAATGTATGGTCACAAGAAGACTGCACTCGGGATGGCCACATGGCAGTACTGGGAGAGAAAAACATCATTTTTTATGTATGGCTCTGCCGCAGCAGTACTGCATCTCCAGCAGCAAAATGAGCAGCAGTTGGTACCATATTGACACAATAAACTCTTAGAAATCAATTACTTCAACAAAATCTTCGGGCCAGACGCCATATAATATGCGTTCCACTGAACCCAAACTACCGCTATTTGCGACTTCAGTGCTGTCAAGTGAGAGCTCAGAGTAGAGTGGAGGTCTGATGTATTTTCTGATGAAAGCTGGTTCAGAGCTTCGGTGCCAGTGACAGCCATGTGTTGGTTAGGTTGGTTGGGTGGTTGGTATTGTTTTTCAGATGTAGAAACACGCCTACCAACTTTAGTTTGTCACAGAACTCCTTCTTCATGTTGCGAATTTTTTCCGTCAGCGCATTTTTGCTTTTTTCCCCCTCCAGATAATGATAGATCTTCTCATAGATATGAAGCCTTTCTTGATGCAACCGTCCTTGTCTGTCTCGCATCATCTATACTATATGATTGTAGTAGCTTCAATTGAACGATTACAGAATGAACGCTGTGTTTCTCTTTGAGCGGAAGAGTAATTACTATTTGCAGAATCTTGTTCGAGATTTGGGAGTGGTAACAATGTTTCAAGGCTGGTGCAGGTACAGCAGCAAGCAGTCTGTGCTGGGTCTAAAAGCTTAGCCAGCAGGCACTGGTGCATCTCAGGCACTGGTGCATCTCAGGCACTGGTTCATCTCATCAAAGAACTCGCACGAAAAGCAACTGAATTTGGATTCTTACTTATAAACATTTAATGCATAAACTAAAGAATGCAAAACTAAACTACAGTATTTGCAAAAACTCATTATCACTACTTCAGAAATGGGCAGATTATTTATGCCTTTGGTTAGAAACAAGATATTCATGTTAACATAATGGTTGAAGGATAAGATTCGTTTTACATATATCATGTTTGATGTCATTTTGGTCAATCCTTGAGTATGATTTATTATAAAACTGTTAATTCGTGTTGACCAAGTGCTCCAAAAGTTGTATAAAACTGTAATGTAATGCATATCACTAGGACAGAGTGGCACAGTAGGAAGAAGCAATTATGGCAGCCACTGGGAAGGAAGCTATTCTTTTAGCTTGTGGGGTGTACAAAGCTGGGTTTGGGTCTCAGATGAGAGAGGGACTTGATTTTCTGACTCAAACGAGTGAGGAGCCCTGACTCTAGGCTCCGAGTTTGTGGCGTTTTGTGCATCTGAGTTTTGGGTGGGAAGTGGTTGCATAGTACAATAGTTGGGACTTCGATTTTTCTGTGATTCAGTTCACATCATGACGTAGAATTTTTGTTTGAATACGATCATAGAGGAATTTTAAAGTTTTCATAGAAAAGTGTGTTGATGTGCATTGAAAAATCAACAGTTAAGTCAATTATTGATATTTTTACCAGTTCGCCTTATAACATAACCACTTTTTTGAGCTATGAAAGCTGATACTTAGCTTGAGTCTCTTGATGAAAATTGGTGTATCTTATCAAAGTTAACTCCACCTGAAACTGAATCCTAGATTTGCCTTTTGTCAGGCAAATTATGTGGTAGTTAATCAACTTCTACTGAAATATTGAGGCCAAAATGAAACAATTTGCTTTATAATATATTTAATGCATCACAAATTACATCACAGTGAGACTGACAAAAATTTGAATAACATTAAACTTAACTGGCTATTGGTGTTGCTCCTTATGTAGTTTACAATAATGGAATTTTGAATTAGAGTACTGTATACAATTTTATAAATGTAAGTTTTACTATTGTTCACATTCATTGAGCATACTTTTGAATAGAAACTATTTTGCATAACAGTTTCACCATATTTCATTGTAACTGTGCTCGAAGTACCATTATTTCTTCAATTTAATCATTTAACAACATTGCAAACATGTACTCATTAAGATTCAGTACATTGCGAAGTGGTATGGTATGATTCAGTTGGACAGGAATCTTGGTTTTCATTAGGTGTCGGCCTATTCATTTACTTTACACCCTGTTTCCCAGTTCCTGCTTTCTTTGGCACTGAGGATGCTTTTTGAATAACTGATTAACATTTTTGTTGTTCTCAATTAAAGGTTATTTGTTGGCCATCATGAAACTGTCTCTCTGAGGCTGTGGTTGTTGTTGTGGCAGAGTTACCCGGACCAGGACCACACCGTGGCTGACCTGAGCACCCACCTCTACCGCAGTGTGGACGAGTTCTTCGCAGAATGCTTCGAGGACCAGCAGCCTGCATCCTCTTCTCCTGCAAAGAGGGCCAGACGGTTGCTGCCAGTGCTGCTCCTACTGTGCACCACTGCCTTCAGCTGACTGACTGCACACTTTTACATGCCAGCCTTATAGCACCACCTGCAGCAATTGAGCGGGTACAGCGCCACTTCTCCTCTGCCTTCCATAAAATGCTGTAGTATTATTTCCCAAGATTCACTTACTGGCTACGCATACTGGATACAAGATGTCATCACTTTTATAATAATCATTTTTATTGTTCCTCTCCTCTGGTTCCTGTAAGTAAAGACATGTAATGAGATAAGATGTCAGAAGCATGTTGATTTTGCAGTACTGCATTGTGTCCACACTGACTCAGCGTATTTTGAAGGAACCTGCATATCTCCAATTTTATACATTATTTTATATGTCAAGGTGTTGAACAACACATACCATGCCTTGTGACTTCCATATTATACGATAATATCTCGACTGGTGAAATTGCAACATTCATATAAAGTTCTCTAGATGTAACACGTTTCTACTTCTGTGATATCAGAAAGAACTGTGGCACCATTTGTATGGTATATACTATTGTTACTCTTGTAGATACATGTGCTGCCTCAGTATATATATGTGTGTATGTATATTGGTCCCTGTGCATAATGGCCAATACGAAATGAGAGAGAGATTACTGAAAATGTGACAAATACCTCAATAGTGACATATAATGACCACATCACCAGGAGTGTAAACATTCCAATAAAATAAATGGTTAGATCCATTTATGTTTGTTAATCAAACCTTACTATTGTCGTTACCATAACATTAGAACAGCATTACAAACATCAGAACCTGTAATAGACCGCTGGTAACATGCGTGTCTCACAGTACGTCTGTGCACAAGTATCTCACAACTGCAGCTGAAATTTAAATGTGGTTTACCAAGTTCCAACTCCCATAACAGTCACCGAGATGCCATATCACCCCATTATTCATATTGTTTGCAGTACACCAAATCTCCAATACAAGAGAACATCACCAAGAGCAGACGAGAAGTGAGGTGGAAATGAGCTCCACTATGTCTTCCATGGAAGAGAGAGCAAATCATGGGCGGATCGCACCTTCTGCTGGGTAAGCTCTTCTTCAGAAGCATCAGACAATCTCAGGGTTGTCATTCCCCCTATGCTGCCTACTTTTCAAATCTATTTTCAGTATTTCATTGTATTAAATTACTGTTTTCTTGAGTCAGTCGATCTTGTCTTGATGTTAAGCTTCTATTTCTCTCTTATAAACTTTAATAGAAATTGATGGAGAACTATCTCCATTTTCTGTCTTGCTTGAGAGACGTTCACTATGCACTCTGTGTTGGCTATATCCTAGAGCACCATAAGGTGTCCTTGCCACCGCACTGATGGCAATCCACGCCAATAGTATAGCCTTCTAGAACCATGCAAGTGGACCCAGGGTTAGGGTAGCAGGAGGAGCTCTGAACTGTAAGCTGTCTGGCTCTCTCTCGTTTACTGCACTGCCCAACATGCACAGAACACAATGAACAGGATCCCAGTTCCTAGCGTCAATAATTTATTTGAAATAGCTGCACAGAAGGCTTGTAACATTGTGATGTATAGCAAAGTTAATAACAAGTGACCACTTACAGATGACTGTCACTCTGAATATAACCACATCAGTGACACCTGTTACTATTCAAACAGATTATTGTGTCACAAACGGTTCCATAACATCACTGTTAAATACCATGTGAAGGAGGACAAAATAATCCTTCACATGTATTGTTGTAACTACTTTGTATGTTCTTTGAGTATGTAAAATGTGTTCTCAAAAGTAATGCTAGAAGCTGACAGTGACATTCCACCAAGTAGTGAGAAAATGTGTTGTAAATTCAAGTGTAAATGTGATTAGCTACTGTTAAACATTGCCAAGTCCTGTACAAGTATCTCCAACTAATCCAACAAGGAGACCAACAATGTTAAAAGGATGCCACTTTAAAGAAATGGATCTCAATTTAATTAAATTCATCATCCTGCTCTATGCAAACTGATTCTTCTTGAACTATAGATTCTACTTAATTTCCTCCTCTTTTCAGCTGTAATTACTGTAATGTGATATTTGACTGTGATCCACAACAATTAAATAATGAGACAATGTAAAAATCACACAAAAATGTAGAAATGTATATTGATCGTTTGGCTTTGTATTTCTAATGTGATCAATAATCTGTGAATTAGAGAATTATAGGAAATTTAAAAAAAATAAAAATTTTTGCAAAAAATTAAATGAAATTACTCTGAGCCTTCTTCTACTTGTTTATTTGCATACCATATTGGTGACTTCAGTATTGAGGCAGTTTATGACCCTACTTCATTGTTAAATCTTACTTTTATACTTGTACTAAACTGATACATGACATTGCAGTTGTAGTCCAGTAGGTACCTCAGTGAATATTTAAACACTTTTGAGACTGTCTGAGGAAGTTCAATTTCATAAATCTGTAGAAGAAACTGGAATTTAAGAACAACAGAGAAACATTTCTATGGCTTTCAATGGTATTGAGGGAGAAACATAATGCCAAGAACAGATCATTGTACCATTCTCAGAAATTCCACAGCTTCATCTTGGCATTGCTCCTGTTAGCTCCACGGAATATATATAATATAAGTTGGGACAAAATAGTTGACATCTTCCAGCTAGATACTTTGTCTTGTGCCTGCATCATCATAACTGAGAATGTGCAATATTTGTATAAGTGTATGAATATACTACACAACTCTGAAATAAATCTACTTCCTGAAATTAGCAACTGACAATTAATACTTACTTAAGCACATACTCAATCCCTTGCGAAGTATTCTGTAAGAAAAAATACTTTGTTAGTTTAGGTCCACCATTACTACACAAAATTTTTACATAAATTTTATTCCTAACGTTGCACAGTAATGATAATCGTCTTGTGTGTACATAGCTGAAATATTTAGAATTCCCTTGCCTCAGGGAATTCTAATTATTATTCCCTGATGCATGCCGTTCATGAGGTCCATCTGTCACAGAATTTTCAACTCATGGAGGATTGTGTAGGATGTGCTATAGATAATCCCACTCTTAACAATTAGTCTTGCATGTTTCATTGATAATTAGTGAGTGTCACTTCTAGTGTGTGTTGTATTAAGCATCATTCAGCTCAGCATTACTACATCTTACATCTGAGCATCTCTCCCATCATAGGATTATGGTTAAGTACATAGATGTCTGCTTCTCCTGTCTCCTACCATTACTGTTTCTTTAAAGTAAAATCCTGCCACTATCCTTTTTCCTACTACTTCTATGGGAAATTGATGCTACAAGCTCCCCAGTAACACGTCACAAACAACATGCTCTTTTTTCTCTCATGGATATTAAATCCATTGTCATAACTAATATTACCCACTAGGTAATATTTGAAACGAAACTTTATTAACTAGTGTCGCTGTGTGTAACAAATTGTTCACACTACTGCACTTTAAATCATTGATACTCTTTAAATCATTGATACTAACCGTCTTGAATAATTAAAAATGTTAAACATCATTTTTAGGTAGCAGTCAAAGCTAAAAGTTCCTTTACGGGGTCATTGTATGTTCTATGCCACCAACGTTAAATTATCGAATTTTGTAACCCATTATATTGGATACTTTTTAAGACACCAGCTCACAATTTTCCATAATTATTGAATGCACCTTTCTAGATACACAGAACTAGAATTTATTAAACTAGAATTTATTATTAAAATTGTGTAGTGTAGCATGTTATCTTTTTTTTCAAACTCGCAATTTTTTGACAGAATTTTGTAAATAAATGAACATAAAAACAAAACAACTCTGGACATTTTAATTATTCCAATTCCATAGGGTTCGAATCTCACACTTGACATGTTATGAAAATTTCATGTCTCTACCATCAGTACTTTTTTAGAAAATGGGTCATTTATTGCAAAAAAATGTAGTTCAGTGATATTGAGGTTTAAGACTTTTTTTATTACGAATTCTTATACAGACTTACATTTATGCATCATTTATGCACTAGAATTGCCCTGGCCCATAGTTGTGTCTTTTTCAGTGTCACAACAGCCCAGTACTTGCCTCCTCCTTTTCTTTCTTGATTCTTTTGTCATTTGGTGAGCATCTAACTACGCTTCACGTACACAAAGCTCATCCAGTTCCCATAGTCATTTAGCGGTGTTCTGTTTAAATCGTACTCCTAACTTCTCCAGAACCTTAAGTCTTTCATAGTTCCCACCATTAAAAGTTATTACAGCATCAGACACTGCTAACTTTGGAGTCATAAGGCCATCAAATAAATTTTTAGGCACACAGCACCACACAACTTTACTGAAGTACTCATTCACATTCTGGGTCTTCCCATGTAAGCACTTCTTTAGGAGCTCAGGATTTTCCAAATCTCTGTAAATAGGTTTGATTGCCTCCACTACTGCCAAAGTCAGAGAATGCTTATGTGTAAATTCATGCAGGGTGCCAGAAAATTCAGCTTGCCTATAATTACTCCAAGTGTTCCTTGGAGGTGAACACAAAGCATGAAATGGCTTTTGACTGGTTGATATTCAATGAAAGAAAGTGCTCCACATGGTTCTTTTCATCTTCTCTAAATTGTCACAGGTATCTCTAATGGCCTTCCCATAGTATTCCTGTAAGTTAGCTTACTACATAAATAGCCAATAATCACACTGCTTTTGACGAAAACTAGTAAGCTATCGTACACAAAGGACTGATTTGCTTATTCGTAATGCCAACTTCTGAGATGTAGCAGTAGGCACAAAACAAAGCAATTCACAGTCTTCTAGACTGCTCAAATGTGGCAGTATATGTGTAGCTGCGAAATTTTACACTCACATGTCAACATTCAAAATATTATCTGAAGGTCTCACAATTGTCTGATTTTAGTGTATTATATACCAAAATGTTCAGGAAACTGAATTAGATAGTCAAACCATCTTACTTTTCTTTTGGAGTAATATGGTCTTATAAATCGGTTTGCTGCACAGCGTAGCTGTATGGTCTGGGGTGCCTTGTCATAGACCTCACGGCTTCCCCTGTTGGAGGTTCGAGTCCTCCCTCGGGTATAGGTGTGGGAAATGTACTTGTTTAACTTATTAGCACATTTCATAAAATCAAAGAGTCCCTTACACGTAGTGTTTATACCAAATTAATTGGTTTTCAGCTTCCTAAGGAAAGAAAACTAACTACTGTTCCACATCAGGCCTTCTTCGGTAAAATAATACTTCTCAGTTGAGAGTATAGTGGTTGGGAAGCTTGCTGTTTGGGTTGGTTTTCAAAGCTTCTTTTACTTGCAATCAGGTAGGAGCTGCCTGTTGGGTCTGACTCATACCTTTACACATCTCAAAAGTATGTGCAATATATTTTGACTTTCACTGATAGAGCTTCTAAGTCTTCAATCACTTCCTTACACAAAGATGAATATTATAATCCTTCCAGTAAATGTGATAATGCATCTCTGACTTTTTCCTGTTCTCTTTTAACATAAATAATTTCAAAACTCTATTCCTGTATGCTTAATGCACAGTGTGCTAACCATGCATGCAGTAGTTTACAAGTCAGCAGCGATCTTAGTAATTTATAGTCACTTCATATTTTAGCATGATGGCTTGCTAAATAAAAATGAACTCTCCTGAAAGCCCATACTATGGCTAAAGTTTCAAGTTCAGTGGTGGGATATGACTTTTCACATTCTGTTAAGACTCATCTTGTAAATCCTATGGTGTAAATATTTGGTACTCCATTTCTAGTTTGAAACTGAAACAGCCCAATACATAAAGCATCAGTTGTTAAACCAAAATCAAGGCTTAAATATGTGTCATATAACATCTTGCCTGGACACAGTTCATGTTTAATTCCATCTAAAGATGACTGTCTTTCTGCTGTACATGCCAACATTGTATGTTTCTTTAATGAATGGTTTGAAGCTTCACTATTCAGTACCTGCTTTGGAACAAACTTTCACTAAAAACTACACAATCTTTTGAATTGCTTTTATTTTTGTTGTTATGTGGCATAGGAAAATTTCATACTGCTGTAATCCTATTTATTCCTTCCAGTGACATGATATGACCAAGTAATTTAATCTCCTTCATACCACATTTTGACTTCTTAAGATTTACTATTACTCCAACTCCTGGATATGCTTGTAATAACTCTTTTATCAATCAGTTCCAGATGTTCCTGCCTTGTTGAGGTAGCTTTTAAAAAGTCGTCAACATGTGTTCAATCTAATGATTGCCATTTCAGTAATTTTCTGAAGACTGCAATGAATACAATCACACATTCAGTCCAAATGATAGATCTTCAAATAAACTGGTATCTTCTTCCAGCAAATGTGAATGCTGCATTCTTCAGTAATTATTTTGTCAAAGGGAATTGCCAATATATTTATCATAAGTCCATACCTGACAAGTACTGTACTCCATGGAATCTCTGAAAATGTTCTTCCAAGTTATTTAGTCATGTCGTTACTGGTACTAAAACATTACTAATTATTCTTCATGCAAAACTAATCCAATTCATCCTCCTGATCTAAAAATGGACTACAATATGGTTCATTGAACTTTGAATGACTTTCCACTTAAACAGTTGCATAAATCTATTTCTTACTGATTATTTGATCTAAGATATAGGGTATTTGGGAAGACAAAAAGGCTCACAGAGTTTTACATCAAAATTAAATCAATATTCAGAAATTAGTTCATGTCATTCCTCAAAAACATCAGAATTAGCGGACAGTGCATTCTTCACCTCTTGCTTGAAGGTGATATGTACATAATGCGAGTCCATGTCAGTCCTCAAAAACATCAGAATAAGCGGACAGTGCATTCTTCACCTCTTGCTTAAAGGTGATATGTACATAATGCGATTCATGTACTTGGTCTTCAGTTGCTTCCATTACATCCATTTTAGCCTATCCTGCTGCATATGCTTCTGTACTGATTTTTATCAGTGGTTTCTGCTTGCATTTTTATTTGATCACAGAATCTTCCTCCATAAAACCTCTTTCAATACACATCATTAACTTTCTAGCAGAGGAGTCGCTCTTTGTATGCTTCTATTAAAAAAAAAATCCCTAAAATAAAGTCTACTAACAAGTCTCCAACCACTAAAATCCAATGTTCCACTGTTCTTCCATTCAACTCTACACTAAATGACAATTATCTTGAAGCTTAATAGACTTGATTCTGTATCCAACAGCTCCTATCCTTTGTATGCCACGTAGGCAATGTTAACACTTTCTTGTTTTAATTTAGCCTAAAAACTAAATCTGCAGAAATTAAACTGACATCGGCACCTGTGTCCACAATCAGTCTGACCATTATTCCAGTTATATTCACACTGATTGATTGCTTTGCTTTTTGCGTAAATCACTTTGGGCAAATGCTGGGATGGTTCCTTTGAAAGGGCACATTCGATTTGTTCCATCATCCTTCCCTAATCCGAGCTTGTGCTCCATCTCTAATGACCCCATTGTTGATGGGATATTAAACACTAATTCCCTGCCCCCCCCCCCCCCCCCCAGCTTTATGCATGCTGCATTTTGTTGCTTTATTTTTCAGCTTTTCTGCAATCTGATTTCCACTGATAGAGTACAATACATTTATTTCTATTTACTTCCCCTTCCCATACCTTTGACCTGATTCAGTGCTGTTTTCTCACAAGGGAACCTCCCCATCGCACCCCCCTCAGATTTAGTTACAAGTTGGCACAGTGGATAGGCCTTGAAAAACTGAACACAGATCAATCGAGAAAACAGGAAGAAGTTGTGTGGAACTATGAAAAAAATAAGCAAAATATCCAAACTGAGTAGTCCATGCTCAAGATAAGCAACATTAAGGAGAGCACCAGCTCAGTAGCGCCGTGGTCCTGTGGTTAGCGTGAGCAGCTGTGTAAGGGGAGGTCCTTGGTTCAAGTTTTCCCTCAGGTGAAAATTTTAATTTTTTATTTTCAGAGAATTATAAAAGTTCAGGCACACACACACAATCAATTTCGCTCTCCAAAATTCGAGGACATGTTCAGATTTGCTTGGACATATGCAGTATTTGACGGTCTACACACGGAAAAATTTGAAAACGTTAAAAACATATGTTTTGACAGAGCACAGGGAAAACTGTGCGACTGTGAAACTGTTGCATTCATTTGTTGCAGTTTATCTGACGAACTCTTATGTTTTCATCACTTTTTTGGGAGTGATTATCACATCCACAAGAAAACCTAAATCGGGAAAGGTGGAAGAATCTTTTTACCCATTCGCAAAGTGTACAAGTTAGGTGGGTCGACAACATATTCCTGTCATGTGACGCACATGCCGTCACCAGTGTCGTATAGAATATATAAGACGTGTTTTCCTGTGGAGGAATCGGTTGACCTGTGACCTTGCGATCAAATGTTTTCGGTTCCCATTGGAGAGGCACCTCCTTTCGTCTACTAATCGCACGGTTTTGCGGTGCAGTCGCAAAACACAGACACTAAACTTATTACAGTGAACACAGACGTCAATGAACGAACGGACAGATCATAACTGCGAAACTAAAGGAATTAAACTTTTCACTCGAAGGAGGACTTGAACCAAGGACCTCTCGTTCCACAGCTGCTCACGCTGACCACGGGACCTTGGCGCTCCTGTTCTCACACTGTCCTTGATGTCGCCTATCTTGCACATATACTACTCAGTTTGTATATTTTGCTTATTTTTTTCATAGTTCCACACAACTTCTTCCTGTTTTCTTGATTGATCTGTGTTCAGTTTTTCAAGGCCTATCCACTGTGCCAACTTATAATTAAATCTGAGAGGGGGTGCGATGGGGAGGTTCCCTTGTCAGTTGTGATGTGTGCAGCTTTCATTTTTCTCCTGCTTCCTCTACCATTCTCATGTTGTACTCCTCTCCCAACTGATTTTGCACATCTTATACTTCTGTTCTTTTCATGATATCTTCTGTCATTCCATGTCGCCATAAACTTATGTCCTATCCAGCTTTTTGATCATGTTATAACATGACAGTGCTACTATGTACCACCAAGAAATCCTTAAAATCTTAGTCTAGTACCATCAATAATTTTTCTCTAATGTGAAGTGGAAGTTTTTCCTTCAAAATCCTTAAACTGTTTACTTGTAATCTGTCCTGATCCCGCTACTTAGCTTTGTTTATACACTTTGTGAAATATCTGTGCAGCATTCCTTGTCTTACACAGTATGACACTCGACTGATAAACTTCTGAAACTTCTCCATGATAACTATTTCAACGCAATGGCTAGCACACTGGGCTTGCATTCGGGAGGACGACGGTTCAATCTCGCATCTGGCCATCCTGATTTAGATTTTCCGTGATTTCCCTAAATCGCTCCAGGCAAATGCCGGGATGGTTCCGTTGAAAGAGCACGGCCGACTTCCTTCACCATCCGTCCCTAATCCAATGATACCAATGACCTTACTGTCTGGTCTCCTGCCCCGAAAGAACCCAACCCAACTATTTCGACAGTAATGTGTTCTCAAATCGTTGGTATGTCTGGCAAGTGTTGACTGTTTCTGTTGCCCACAATGCTGCATCATATAGCATATAGCCTCTGTTCTTTTGATTTTCAGGCCAAGTCCATGGAAATACACTGTGAAAATACTATATAAACACCATCAGATGCCTGTCGCATTTTCTGGAAATAAATGGTACAAGACTTTTGTTCTTTTATTGAATTAGGATTACATGCTAATGTGCACCAAGAAAATTCCATAAACTGAAATGCCCTCTCATATGTTTAGACCCATGAATCTGAAAACAGTTTTAAGGAAGTACTAGGAAAAGACAGAAGCAACTTTGTACAATGTACTAGTAATGGACATAAATAGATAAATGAATTATGTGAACCTATTAATGTGTGACAAACACATGAAGCACATGAATAATGTG
The DNA here is from genome assembly GCF_023898315.1 of Schistocerca nitens. Lineage (NCBI taxonomy): Eukaryota > Metazoa > Arthropoda > Insecta > Orthoptera > Acrididae > Schistocerca > Schistocerca nitens. The sequence continues at coordinate 663,236,982 of NC_064619.1, forward strand.
CAAAAACTGAGCTTACAGCCAAGTTGCTTGCATTCGGCGTGCTTGGCCCCATCTGTCAGTATAACCTCTCTATTCTGAAATCTGAAAATGCGAAGTGTAAAGTAGTCATGCTTATATTAAGTGATGAACTCCCTCAGTAGTTACAGCACTTGACTGACTTTCAGTTCTGCAAAAACATGCAGAGAAAAGATTATACATATTGCTGCTTGAAATACGTAATGTTTATCATTGTGTGGAAAAGCTTGATAATGACTGCAAAATGCAGCTTGGCCATAACGACATCGGAATTTGAAAATATTGTAAAGGGATCATGAATGATTGTCAGAGGGTTTCAGTGAAAAGTATGTAATTGTATTTAGAGTATAGTTAAGCTGCCATAGTACACACAGCACATATGGACATAGCACAAGGTACAAAAAGCCACAACACCTGAAATGTTTGAACAAAAGGAAATCTGTATGCAGGTATGTCAGAAAATATTGAAGGAACCTTGTTAAATTATATGATGAGTTTACGTTTCCTAGTATTTAGCTGGATTAATGGATACCCAGTTTTGTACATGTTTCAAAAGTCACCCATCTTTAAAAAAAACATGTACATAACATCTCACTAAATTGCTGAAAATACTTTGAATATCGTGACACCAAGCCTTGCAATGTGAACCAGAAAATGCGCACTCATTAATAGCATGTTTTCCATGAGTAAACAGCAGACAGTTACTTCCATTGTACTCTGATGTTACACAGTTATAAAGCATCTTATCACAGCTGCCCATCTCCAGGCGTGGCACCCATCTACAAAAATATCAATCAAATATGGACCAGTAGTCTACAGAAAGACAGACACTGGTCTTTTAACACATAATATAAAATATAATATTAATTGCTCAGGAGACCACTATTCTGCCACAGCAGTAAGCTATAAAAATATCAAATAGTGACAAAGAACATAAAGTGTAATAATAAAAATCAATAATATACACAATAGTCCCAAAACAAGAATAAACAATAAGATAAATGACTGAATAGGCCTCAGTTCAGGCATACAACCATTGTCAACAGTACTAACCAGGAAGAAAATCTCCATAATAAAATGCTCAGGTCCACACATCATTGTTATTGCAGATCCTGAAAATATCTGAAACTGTTTCCTGTCCAAAGTGTTATTACTTGATTAAACATCCGCAAGTATCTTTTTAGTGTAATCAAACAAACACAGTGAAAGAACCACCTAGTAGCATCGGCAATTGTAAAGAAAGCAAAAAAATCAAATATCTGGAAGCACACTATTCAAAAACCTTTATTCATTGGAATTTGTCTTCAGAAGCATATCACTTGTCTGTGAAGAATGCAAACACACTCAAAAAATAAAATTCCAATATCAGAAATAATAACCGCTGGAAACAGCTCCAATATATCACACACAAGAATGTCAACTATTCTATACAGGTAAGAAAATTTCCTCAATTTCACCACTTTTTGCTCAGAAGCACATTACTTAATTTTCAAAACTGTGATAAGCAAACATGTAGGACTTTCATTAAAAATAGAAAACATGAAAAGGTTTCAGATCCTTGATCACAATGAACTGCTCCCACACTTAATTTAAAAAAATGCAACTCTTAAATTGCTGTACAGAGTAACACTTAATCAATTATGCCTGCAACCAGCTAAACACCACAAGAAGACACAGAATATGCGGTAATGTAATCATATAACAAGATAATATACATGGTGTCCCATTTATCTTGACCACCCTAAATAAATGTTTGGCCAGATGCAAATTACACAACGTTTCAAGCAAACGTTCTTTAGGCATCAGGGGGCTATCAGTCAGCATGATTGCCTTCGTTGTAGCTTTGTTTTTTTACAAAGATTTTAACAGAAGTATGACTTTTTTAAACGGCACTCTATATTTTTTATTCGGTAATTCATTTTCTCTCCTAAAGACCCATTCAAAAATGTATCACAGTGTACCATGCACTGAAACACAATGTTATTAATTACGTAACACAACAATGACGTTGACGCTCCCAGCGCTTAGTGCAGGTACTCGGGGTAATAGAACACATACACGTGCTGACGTTGACAGAGGACAAATGTAAACACAAGTAGAATGCACACTAGTCATTCCATCAACTATCGTCAGTTGAAGAGTTGTGTGAGTAGAATGTACAGCAAAGAATAGAAGGTGGAAATGCTGTTCACCTATGAGGAAAGTAAGTTAGCGGAACAGCAATTTTAATACTGTTTCTTATGTATGGGTACATTTAGTACAGGAGTTTAGTCCTTTTACTGTTGTATAGAATAGGCACACAGTAATGAGTGGCCTTCCTGCAAACTGCATCAATATAACGTTTCTTTTATTGTTGTTGTTGAAGGTAGGCGAAATGCTACACAGGCAGCAGAAATGTACAGAGAGTGATATGCTGACAAGAACCTAACTTCCCGACGGATGTTTTCTTGTCTTGTTGCGACACTTCAGGAAACAGGATGCATAAACCTACGACAACGCAATCGTCCTAGCACTCGCACATTTATGTCAATGTGTAGTGTCGCAGCTGCTATGCGATTGCAGATTTTTGCAGTAAGTTTGGTTACGTTATGGCAAGCTGTTTTGGCATGTTGCCTGCCGTATGCGTCACAGCCACATCTGTCGCTAAAGCGAACCGTGAGAATGCTCACTATGGTGTAGTGCGTACTAAAATCACTTATTCACCTCACCTAAGAAACTAAATAACTATGTTAAATATTATCTGTTTATTCCAAATTTGGTACATGATCTTTTGTTATTCAGACGAACTCTATGTCAAAATTTGATACCACTACCTGTAATAGTTTCGGAGATTTAAAAAACCCATAAGAAGTACTTAACCGACACTTAAGAAAGTAAATTCAGGTAGGAACAATAACAGTTTATATTTCTTTTGTTATTTGAAAACAGTAATGGTACTCTGATTGTGTTGATTCATTTTATAAAGAGTTTCAACTCTAAACTTTCGATAATTTTTCTTTCGTAATGAAAATAACAGTTTAAAAGTTAATATTTATATTTTGTGTTAGGGTAAGAGTAAATGAGAGTGCATGTGAGTGTGTATGTGGGACATACGTCAAATTTCAATTCTATATTGTATTACACTTTACGTAACTAGCAAGTGCTATGCCACCAGGGTGTCATGAAAACTGTAAATCCCTCTAACTGACGGATGACGTATGCCTACGAGTGTTTGCTTTTGTAATGAGGCAGCCAGAAAGGTAATAAGAGGATAATCAGTTCTAAAGTGTATTTCAAGAATAGTTTTCTCTAAGGTTTCATTTGGTTTGGTTTGGTGGAACATTTTGCTAATATTTGCAGCATGAAATGACGTAAATGCATCTGCGAATGTTTGATTGGAGTAAAACAATTTAAGCGCGAATATGATCTTGAAAGATTGATCTGATTGGCTGTCGTTTTGATTAACCAATCACAGTAATTTCTTTCCCGCCCATTGGAATGAGTTATATGCCCTGAAAGCAATGGCATTCAGAGAGTCGTGGACTAGCTGCCGGACGAGAAGGTAGTGTTAGACGTGTCCGAAAAAGTTATTTGCAAAATGAAAGAGTGACTGTTATTTCGCGTTCGGTTTATATCACCGTGCAAGCAGATGCATTAACGGACAGTTCTGTGAAGTTTGGAAGATTTTGGAGTGTTTGTTGTAGAGAAAACCGCGTGTGAAACTATCGGCCTTTGTGAAGAATTCTGCGTGGCGTGGTCAGTATGCATTTACAGAACATTTTTTGGCGAGCATCTTCGTTTGAAGAATCCACTGAAAAGGACCGAAGCGAAACTCATTTCGTAGCAGAGTACTGACTGTATTAATCTCGTAATATTTCGGGTTGGACTTTGTACGTTTCTGGCTGTCTTGCGTGTGATATAAGCTGCATGAACTAGTAGTAGATGTGCTAGTGACGTAAATGTGGTCTTGTTGACACCATAACTAAAAGACAATAAAAAACATTAGTATCTGGAAGCGGACATTTTCAGTGAAGGAAGGAAGCATCCACTTTTGCCTGTTATTGTTAGAGATTTACAGGTTTATTTTGTTACCTGCGTTACGCGGACTATGCAATCGTAAGTATGGACGATGGTTTTCTTCAACGCTTCATTTAACATCGTCTACACAGTACCTACGAATGCAGAGCAACGGATGGTGTACGAACGCTGTGCTGAGGCAGGTGCACATTAATTTACAGCTTGCTTCACTCAGTGCTAGCGAACTTTTTAACACCGCCACGCCGCAAGTGGGCACAGCAGCAAATCCTCGCCAACCTGAACTTTTTCTCCAATGTTATATTTACCAATGGATGTTTCTTCTCAAACAAAGGATAGGTAAATACAAGGAACATGCATTATTGGTCCAGCTACACCCCCTACGATGATTTAGACTGGTGGAGCATCAGCGTCAATGGAGAGTTAACGTCTGTTGTGGGATGTTTGGCACTACAATTATTGCCCCTTATTACATCAATGGTAGTTTAACGGCACAGCTTATGCCAACTTCCTCAGAGGAATTCTTCCTCCTCTTCTGGATGAAGCGCCGCTAAGAACCAGAATGCTTATGTGGTATCAACACGATAGATGTCCAGCACATAATGCCTTGCGTGCACGTCGTGTTCTGAACCGAAGGTATCCTGCCAGATGGATTGGTCGAGGAGAAACAGTTACTTGGCCTGCTAGGTCTCCTGATTTAAATCCTCTGGACTTTTTCCTTTGGGGGATGCACTGAAGATGTTGTCTATCGAGATATTCCAACAACTCCAGAGGACATGCGGGAACGTATCGTGCTTGCTTGTAATTATCTGAAGCAGGCAGCACTGGAAGCAGTAAATAATTCTTTCATTCAGCGAGTGCACCAGTGTATCGGTGTCCGGGTCACCACTTTGAACACAGAGGAGTCAAAGTCAATTTTGTGTTATGTTTTTACTTGGTTTTCATTTGTTTTCTGACAACTCCAGCAAGTGGGCGAGTTTGTGATCCCAGGCTCAAAGTCAATGTTGTGTTATGTAATTAATAACGTTGTGTTTCAGTGAATGGTACACTGTGGTCCATTTGTGAATAGGTCTTTAGGAGAGGAAATGAATTACCGAAAAAAAAATTACAGGGTGCCATTTAAAAAGCCGTACCGCTGTTCATATCTTTGTGAAAAACAAAGCTACAACGAAGACAATCGTGCTGTTTCATGTCCCCCTGATGGTTAAAGAACATTTGCTTGAAACATTTTGTAATTTGCATCTGGACAAACAGTTATTTAGGTTGCTGAAGGTAACTGGAACACCCTGTATATAGACAGACACAGGATGTTCTGCCATTCATGAACAGAATTCCAGGGGCTGTTTTCCAACAGGATAACACTTGCCCCTGAACAGTGTGATCGTGGGAGAGAAAAGTTAACAATTTCGAGAGATTAATAATGACATAAAGTAACTGAAGAAGGTTAACAGCAATTCATTAACAAATCTCAGACAAGCATGGTAAACTGGATAATAAGGATTTAGAAGTGGCGTCTATCACAGGATTTGTTTTTGATAACCTGGAGGAGAGTGTGTAGGAGGTAAATGATAAGAAGATATAACAGAAAGTAGATTTGATTGTAAGTACAACCTGTTCAGCAGAAGATTTGGATAAGCATGAAGGGGAATTTCGGGAAACTTGGGAGGAACTCAAAAAGAAGCAAAAGGAAACAACCAAGAAGAATGTTACTAACGGTACTGGACTGTATAGTAGTGGTTGGGGAGAGAGATAGCGTGGATTCTCCAGATCTGAAGTAATTAAGCTAATGCACGTTTAGCCGCACCTTGTCTTCGTAAACTCGTACGACAATGCCGGCGTCGCTGCGGCGGCTCTTCTCTCTTACAAGGGAACCTCCCCATCGCACAGTTGGCACAGTGGATAGGCCTTGAAAAACTGAACACAGATCAATAGAGAAAATAGGAAGAAGTTGTGTGGAACTATGAAAAAAATAAGCAAAATATTCAAAATGAGTAGTCCATGCTCAAGATATGCAACATCAAGGGTAGTGAGAGCTCAGGAGCCCCGTGGTCCCGTGGTTAGCGTGAGCAGCTGCGAACGAGAGGTCAGTGGTTCAAGTCTTCCCTCGAGTGAAGTGTTTAATTTTCGCAAAGTTATGATCTGTCCGTTCGTTCATTGACGTCGCTGTTCACTGTAATAAGTTTAGTGTCTGTGTTTTGCGACCGCACCGCAAAGCCGTGCGATTAGTAGACGAAAGGAGGTGCCTCTCCAATGGGAACCGAAAACATTTGATCGCAAGGTCACAGGTCAACCGATTCCTCCATAGGAAAACACGTCTTATATATTCTATACGACACTGGTGACGGCATGTGCGTCACATGACAGGAATATGTTGTCGACCCACCTAACTTGTACACTTGGCGAATGGGTAAAAACATTCTTAAACCTTGCCCGATTTAGGTTTTCTTGTGGATGTGATAATTATAAATTAAACTTTTCACTCCAGCAAAGACTTGAACCAAGGACATCTCGTTCCGTAGCTGCTCACGCTAACCAAGGGACCACGGCGCTTCTGAGCTTACAGTATCCTTAATGTTGCATATCTTGAGCATGGACTACACATTTTGAATATTTTGCTTATTTTTTTCATAGTTCCACACAACTTCTTCCTGTTTTCTCCATTGATCTGTGTTCAGTTTTTCAAGGCCTATCCACTGTGCCAACTTATAACTAAATCTGAGGGGGGTGCGATGGGGAGGTTCCCTTGTTAGTGTGCTACTGGCCAGTAAAAACAGGTGTGACGAAGTAAAAGACCTACGTAATAGCCAACACCTATAATAAAAGAAAATAATAAGTTGTGTGTTAATCAGTACCTATTCAGCTACAGTTACAAGAGCTCGGTGCTAGCATCGTCACGTTCATCAGGGGGAAAAGAGGATAGCTATCCACAATGGAAAGTACGTGACAGGCTAACGTTAGGTATGCACATTAGCACAGTACAAGGATAACGCATGAGTATAGACTGAGGCGACAAAAGCCATGGGATATCGCCTCATGTCGTGTAGGATCTCCTTTCGTCAGGCGTAGATCAGCAAATCAACGTGAGAAGATCTCAACAAGTCGTCAAAAGTTCCCTGCGGAATTGTTGACCCATGCTGTCCATAATTGCAAAAATGTTGCCGAAGCAGTATTTTGTACACGAACTGACCTCTCTATTACGTCCCATATTCGATAGAAATCATGTCGGGCGATCTGGCTGGCCAAAGAATCCACTCGAACTGTACAGACTTTTCTTCAAACCAATCATGGCCAATCGTGGCCCGGTGATATGTCGCATAGTCATCCATAAAAATTGCATCGTTATTTGGCTGCAAATGGTCTCCAAGTGGCCGAATATCCAGAGGCTCCAGTCCATTCCATGTTAACACAACTCATACCATTGTGGAGCCACCACCAGCTTACATAGTATTTTGTTGATGCCTTCTTGACAAATTGGGCCCATAGCTGCGTTGGGATCTGCGGCACCCTCGAACCTACCATCAGCTCTTGCTAACTAAACTCATCTGACCAGGCCACGGTGTTCCAGTCATTTAGGGTCGAACCGACATCGTAACGAACCCAGAAGAGGCGCTACAGGCGATGTCGTGCTGTTAGCAAAGGCACTAGCGTCGGTCGACTGATGCCATAGCCTATTAACGCCGTATTTTGCCGAACTGTCCTCATTGATACGTTCGACATCCGTCCAACATTGATTTCTGCGGGTTATCTGTTGCTTGTCTGTTAGTACTGACACCTTTATGCAGATACCGCTGCTCTCGGTCTTCAAGTGAAGGCTGTCGGCCACTACGTTGGCCCTGGTGAGTGGTAACGCCTGAAATTTAGTATTCTCGGCACATTCTTGACACTGCGGATCTCGGAATAATAAATTCCCTGATTTCCAAAATGGAACGTCGCATGCGTCTAGCTACCATTCCGCGTTCAAAGTCTGTTAATTGCCGTCGCCGTCGCATTATCATGCCAGAAACCTTTGCACGCGAGTACAAACGAAAGCTCCCCGAATTAACAACCTCTTTATACCTTGTGTACTCGATATTACCGCCGTCTGTGTGTGTCCATGATCGCCATTCCATGACTTTTGTCACCTCTCAGAGCAAACCACCTCTGCGCTCACCCCCTCAGATTTAGTGGTAAGGTGGTCCAGTAGATGGCCCGTCAAAAGCTTAACACAGATAAAGCATGCAAACAGGAAGAAAGTGTACTGTACTGTGCAAAAGAAGAAAAATCAAAATAATGAACGGTCCAAGCTCAAGTTGTGCAATAGTTTGCGATCTTGATTTGCTACAGGGTCGTGGTTGTGCGGTTACGGTGTTGGACTACAAAAGGGGAGAGCTATGTTCAAATCTCCCTCGCGCCTCATATCTTTTATCTCAAAAAATTATCAATTATACGTACGGTCGTTGATGTGTTCGCTGTACTCAGATTTGTGTCTGTATAGTGATGCAACGTCCGTTTGCAACAGCCTGATGTTAAGGAAGGGACCTCCAGACGTATGTCTCTCCTTTTTGTTCTACACAAGTACCACATCTTACGACTCTTGTGTTTTGCTTTGGAAATTTTGACTCTTTAGTTCCTTTATTGTAACATAGTTCACACTTCTTTATTTGTTGTTTTCGTTTCTGTGAGAGATCTACCAAACGTCTCGTCTGCTCCCACTATTCATCGCATTTACTTGCGACGGTAATATACGAGTGTCGGAACTTTAATAGTGGCAACTATTTATATACAGCTCGTACCAAATACACTCCTGGAAATGGAAAAAATAACACATTGACACCGGTGTGTCAGACCCACCATACTTGCTCCGGACACTGCCAGAGGGCTGTACAAGCAATGATCACACGCACGGCACAGCGGACACACCAGGACCCGCGGTGTTGGCCGTCGAATGGCGCTAGCTGCGCAGCATTTGTGCACCGCCGCCGTCAGTGTCAGCCAGATTGCCGTGGCATACGGAGCTCCATCGCAGTCTTTAACACTGGTAGCATGCCGCGACAGCGTGGACGTGAACCGTATGTGCAGTTGACGGACTTTGAGCGAGGGCGTATAGTGGGCATGCGGGAGGCCGGGTGGACGTACCGCTGAATTGCTCAACACGTGGGGCGTGAGGTCTCCACAGTACATCGATGTTGTCGCCAGTGGTCGGAGGAAGGTGCACGTGCCCGTCGACCTGGGACCGGACCGCAGCGACGCACGGATGCACGCCAAGACCGTAGGATCCTACGCAGTGCCGTAGGGGACCGCACCGCCACTTCCCAGCAAATTAGGGACACTGTTGCTCCTGGGGTATCGGCGAGGACCATTCGCAACCGTCTCCATGAAGCTGGGCTACGGTCCCGCACACCGTTAGGCCGTCTTCCGCTCACGCCCCAACATCGTGCAGCCCGCCTACAGTGGTGTCGCGACAGGCGTGAATGGAGGGACGTATGGAGACGTGTCGTCTTCAGCGATGAGAGTCGCTTCTGCCTTGGTGCCAATGATGGTCGTATGCGTGTTTGGCGCCGTGCAGGTGAGCGCCACAATCAGGACTGCATACGACCGAGGCACACAGGGCCAACACCCGGCATCATGGTGTGGGGAGCGATCTCCTACACTGGCCGTACACCACTGGTGATCGTCGAGGGGACACTGAATAGTGCACGGTACATCCAAACCGTCATCGAACCCATCGTTCTACCATTCCTAGACCGGCAAGGGAACTTGCTGTTCCAACAGGACAATGCACGTCCGCATGTATCCCGTGCCACCCAACGTGCTCTAGAAGGTGTAAGTCAACTACCCTGGCCAGCAAGATCTCCGGATCTGTCCCCCATTGAGCATGTTTGGGACTGGATGAAGCGTCGTCTCACGCGGTCTGCACGTCCAGCACGAACGCTGGTCCAACTGAGGCGCCAGGTGGAAATGGCATGGCACGCCGTTCCACAGGACTACATCCAGCATCTCTACGATCGTCTCCATGGGAGAATAGCAGCCTGCATTGCTGCGAAAGGTGGATATACACTGTACTAGTGCCGACATTGTGCATGCTCTGTTGCCTGTATCTATGTGCCTGTGGTTCTGTCAGTGTGATCATGTGATGTATCCGACCCCAGGAATGTGTCAATAAAGTTTCCCCTTCCTGGGACAATGAATTCACGGTGTTCTTATTTCAATTTCCAGGAGTGTAGATAAGTGTTTCAAAGTTTTACTGACCTTCAAACTAATGACCAGCATTGTGTATAACCCGTTGCCAGCGATGTGGAAGTCGTAGGATATTCTTAGCAGTGCCGGCTGTGTTGACAGTTCGAGCGGCGCGGTCTATTGCCCGACGAATTTGTATCATTTCTGAAGCGAATGCCGTGAAGTGTTTCCTTCAGTTTAGAAATGGAGTTGAACTCACGAGGGCTTAGGTAGTATAGCACTTAGCAGCCCCATCAGTCAAATAAGTCAGTATCAGCTTGCACTGTACGTGCTTGAGTATTGTCCTGAAAAATGACGGTCAGGTCCTGCAGAAAGTGACATCACTTCTGTCTCTATCCTGGTCGTAGGTTGTGTTCCGAAAATGAACACCTCAGAGACAGAAGTGATGACACTTTCTGCAGGACCTGACCATCATTTTACTGAACAATGCTCAAGCATGTACAGTGCAAGCTGTTACTGATTTGTTTGACTGATGGGGGTGCTAAGTGCTATACCACCTACTGCACTCCCCTGACTTAAACCCTCGTAAGTTCATCTCGATTTCTAAACTGAAGGAAACACTTCACGGCATTCGCTTCAGAACTGCGACCAATTCGTCGGGCAATAGATCGCGCCGCTCGAACTGTCAACACAACCGGCACTGCTAAGAGCATCCTACGACTTCCACATCGCTGTCAACGGGTTATACACAATGCTGATGACCACTTTGAAGGTCAGTAAAGTTTTGAAACACGTATCTATTTTCGACTAGCTGTAAATAAATAGTTGCCACTATTAAAGTTCCAACCCTCGTATTCTTACCACGTGACTCGTACCCTATAACCAATCTGTAGTATGACAACCGCCAAGACCACAGAACGAGAACAGACATGCCAATGACCGCACAGGAAGTTCATAATTTTGTGAAAAAAGGGAGGACGAGTGAGATTTGAACATGGATCTGTCGCATTACAGTCCAGCGCCGTGACCACAGAACTACAATGCCTTGGTTCTTACTCTTTCTCCGGTGTTGCATGTCTTGAGCTTGGAGCGTTCACTGTTTCTGCTTTGCTTCTATTTTCTTAGTTCAGTTCACTCGCTTCCCGTTTTCTTGCTTGATCTGAGTTCAGTTTTTGACAGAGTATCCAATGGGCCATTTTTCCACTAAATCTGAGGGGGGTGTGGGGGGAGGGGATGTGGCTGGGAGTTTCCCATGTCAGTGTAATACTCCAGGGGAGCTGCAGTAGACCCGCTTGTCGCGTGTGAGCCAGGGAAGTGGCTCAAGTAAAAGGGCTTAAGGTGGCCAACGTCTGCTGGACGGCCGTAGCTGTGTTCGTGGCACGTGTTGCAGTCCTGGTAAAATCCCGTTTCACGATGTGAGCTATCGAAAAGCCGGCGATTTACCGTACAGTGGAGATCGTAGGGTATGAAACGATTCTAATACTTCATCAGGAGTTTACAAATCAAAGAAGCTAATCGAAGTCAGCAAGAGGTGATCGCGTGTCATGTGTCAGGCGGTCTTGTCGTTTACACTCGCTTACTATTGTGTTTATACTCGCTTCTACTGGAACCCATCTCCAGAAACGTAGCGTTTCCGTGCTACAGCCGTTTGGAAACGTGTTTGGTAGGTAGGCTTACAATAGGTTAGTCATTGTGGGTTGTGTTTACGTAGGATCGGCTGATTTCATTTGACGTCTATCGTTCCTCTCTGACCTGGCCCGAGTCCCAATCAAGTGTCTGTCAGTGTAAGAGCAACTTGGGTGAGTGGCTCGCAGAACACACGGACATGATTCTTCTCTATGGCAAAGCCCGTGGTAATAGAAGTGCTGCTCGTCACCTTTTTCAGGACTGTTATCCACGCCTGACTCCATCGCATATGCTTTTCGCTACAGTTATACAACGGCTTCGGTAAAGGGCTACTACCTTCACAGTCCGCAGGCGTGAGTGCGGTGCTCCAAGGAAACACCGCACACCCGACTTGGAAGAGGCCGTACAGCATCTCGTTGAAGAAAACCCATCAACGAGTACACGAGCAATTTCGCATGCAAATAATGTTGCTCCCAGAACCGTCTCGTATGTTCTGCATGCCTACATCCATACCACTTCCAAGGGATACAAGAACTAATGCGAGACGATTTTGCTCGACACAGTGAGTTCTGTACACAATTTCTGCGTTGGTGCATTAACGAGCCACTGTCATTTCCACTGGGCATTCTCTTCACAGATGAATATAAATGTACTAGGGATTGTGTTCTCAATTCTCGAAACAGCCATGTCTGCGCAGATGAATATCCACATACCAGGCTTGTCCTGGGATTCCAACACAGATTTGGTGGGCAGGTCGTCTGGCTGGTCATGTGACTTGACTTCCCATCCGAGCTCACGGGTCCGATCTACTTGACCTTCCTACAACAAGTTTTACTCGTGTTGATGGTTGCTGTGCATCTGGACATGCGTCAAGACATAAGATTACTGCATGACGGCGCATACTATCACTTTTCACGTCACGTTCGGGAGCATCCGAACCAGCGATTCGGACATAAGAGGGAGAGGCCGGTATGGTCCAATCGTATGGTCTCCACGATCAGCGTATTTGATTCCACTGGACTTTTTCCTCTGGGGTAGAATGAAGAGTTTGGTTTTAGAGATCTGGTTGCACGAGTTGTGGTCACTACAGGACAGATTGTAGAGACACCTGGTGCGAAAGAGCGCATGTACCACAGTGTCGTTCGTTCGTACAATGTGCTCCGCTAAACAGGTCAGGAGTTCATTACACGCAGGAGGTGGCTACACGGACAGCAGGAGCTGTGTGGCGTGGACTGGGCGGTTTTATAGGTTAGAGTGTCTCAGGAAAACACGAAAAGGGCTTGTCTCAAAGGATGCAGGTCGAACAAAAGAAGAATATAGATCTAGTAACCATCGGTACAACAGCTGAAAATTGTCGTCGCTCTATTGGGAAAGTACCAGAGCTTCAAGCGCTAATAGAAAGCACTGATACTCAAATCGTTGTAGGTACGGATATCTGGCTAAAGCCGAAGAGTTCAGCCGACATTTCTGAGAAGGACCTAGAATGTATAATTAAACACAGTTGGTGATGGCGTATTTGTTGCGTTATAAGTAGTTTATCTTGTAGCGAAGCTGAAGTAGATAGTTCCTGTGAGTTAGTATGGGTAAGAGGTCGTTCTTGGCAACCGGAATAAAATAATAATTAGATTCTTTTACCGAATTCTCAACTCAGATGATACCATTGCTGAAAGGTTCAAAGAAAACTTGAGTCTAATTTCAGACACGTTCCCGAGACATTCAATTATAGTTGGTAGTCATGAGCTCTCTCGAATAGTAAACGGTTGTGAAAACGCACTTGACCTCTTAGCAACAAGCTGCGCGGGGTATCCGCGCGGTCTCGGGCGGCTTGCCACGGTTCGCGCGGTTCCCCGCGTCGGAGGTTCGAGTCCTCCCTCGGGGATGGGTGTGTGCTGTCCTTGGCGTGAGTTAGTCTAAGTTAGATTAAGTAGCGTGTAAGCCTAGGGACCGATGACTTCAGCAGTTGGATCCCACAGGAACGTTACACAAATTTCCAAACTTTCTTAGCAACAAAGAATCCTGAACGAATAACGAGCATCAGAACGGATACAGGGATTAGGGAACACAGTTGTCGTAGCGAGACTGAGTACCATAACTCTCAAATCCTCCAAAAGTTAACAAAAATATACCTATTCAAATGCAGATAAAAATTTGCCGGGTGCCTTCCAGAGACACAATCTCCTGTCCTTCCAAATTAACAATGCAAGTGTACACCAGATATGGCTTGAATTTAAAGAAATAGTGTTGACAGCAACTGAGAGGTTTACACCAAATAAATTAACAAACGACGGAGGTGATCCACTGTGTTACACCAAACGAGTCAGAATAGTGTTGCAGAAACAACGAAACAAAGCATGCCAAATTTAAACGAACGCAGAATCACAAGATTGCCGATCATTTGCAGAAGCTCGAAATTTAGTGCAGACTTCAATGCGAGATGCTTATAACAGTTTCCCTAACGAAACTTTTTCTCGAAACCTGGCAGAAAATCCAAAGATATTCTGGTTACACGTAACGTATGCTAGCGGCAAGACACAGTCAATGCCTTCTCTGCGTGATATTAATGGAAATACTTTCGATGTCAGTACTGTTAAAGCAGAGTTACTAAACACAGCCTTCCAAAATTCCTTTGCCAAATATTCCAGAATTCGAATCAAGGACAGCTGCCTACATGAGTAACTTAGAAGTAGATATCCTCGGAGTAGTGAGGCAACTTAAATCACTTAATAAAAGCAAGTCCTCTAGTCCTGACTGTATATCAATTAGGTTCGTTTCAGAGTATGCCGATGCAATAGTTCCATACTTAACAATCATATATAACCGATCACTCGACGAAAGATCCGTAGCCAGAGATTGGAAAGCTGCACATGCCCTACAAATATTCAAGAAAGGCAGTAGGACAAATCCACTAAATCACAGGCCTATATGATTAACGTCGATATGGACACATGTTATGAATTTCCTCGAAGAGTAAGGTCTATTGACACACAGTCAACACGGATTGAGAAAACATCGTTCTTGTGTAACACAACTAGCTCTTTCTCACACCTAGTCATGAGTGCACTTGACAAAGGATTTCAAATCGATTCCGTATTTCTAGATTTCCAGAAGGCTTTTGACATTGGATCTCACATGCGTATTATAATCAAATTTCGTGCTTATGAAATATCGTCTCAGATAGGCGACTGGATTCGTGATTTCCTATCAGGGAGGTCATAGTTCGTAGTATCTGAAGGAAAGTCATCGAGTAAAACAGATGTGATTTCTGGCGTTCCCAAAGGGAGCTTTAGAGGCTCTCTGCTGTTCCTGATATATACACTGAAGCGCCAAAGAAACTGGTGCAGGTATGCGTATTCAAATACGTAAAAAAGTAGGCAGAATACGGTGCAGCGGTGGGCAACGCCTATGTAAGGCAACAAGTGTCTGGCGCAGTTGTTAGATCGGATACTGCTGCTACAATGGCAGGTTATCAAGATTTCAGTGAGTTTGAACGTGGTGTTAAAGTCGGCGCACGATCGGTGGGACACAGCATCTCCGAGGTAGCGATGAAGTGCGGATTTTTCTGTACGACCATTTCACGAGTGTACCGTGAATATTAGGAATCTGGTAAAACATCAAATCTTCGACATCGCTAAGGCCGGAAAAAGATCCTGAAAGAACGGGACCAACGACGATTTAAGAGAATCGTTGAACGTGAAAGAAATGCTGCAGATTTCAATGCTGGGTCATCAACAAGTCTCAGCGTGCGGACCATTCAATGAAATATCATCAAAATGGACTTTCGGAGCCGAAGGCCGACTCATGTACCGTTGATGACTGCACGACAGAAAGCTTTACGCCTCGCGTGGGCCCGTCAACACCGACATTGGACTGTTCGTGATCGGAAACATATTACCTGGTCGGACGAGTCTCCTTTCAAATTGTATCGAGCGGGTGGAGGTGTGCGGTATGGACACAACCTCTTGAATCCATGGACCCCGCGTGTCAGCAGGGGACTATTCAAGCCGGTGTAATGGTGTGGGACGTGTGCAGCTGGAGTGATGTGGGACCCCTGATACGTCTAGATACCACTGTGACTTGTGAGACGTACGTAAGCATCCTGTCTGATCATCTGCATCCATTCATGTCCATTGTGCATACGGACGGATTTAGGGAATTCCAGCAGGACAATGTGACGCTCCACACGTCCATAATTGCTACAGAGTGGCTACAGGAACACTCTCATGAGCTTAAACACTTCCGCGGCCACCAAACTCCCTGAACATGAACATTATTGAGCATATCTGGGATGCCTTGCAACGTGCTGTTCCGAAGAGATCTCCAGCCCTTCGTACTCTTATATATTTATGGATTGCCATGCAGGATTCATGGTGTCAGTTCCCTTTAGCACTGCTGTTCCCGGGTTGGTGGAGTTTTGGAAGGACCTTTTCACCCGGCGACCATCTGGCCAGGTGGACCGTCTGGAAGGTCGGCTGTTGCCTTCCTGCATCGAGGTTCCCTTCAAACAGCTGTGGGCTCGTATCATGATGGAGGAAGTTGCCTCAGCACTCCCCCCTCGTTGCTCTGCTGCAGGCCCTGTTGGACTGATGCCAGCTCAGCTTCGCCGTCTTCCCCATGAGGTCCTCCTTAAAATTCTTAACCTTTTCCTTTTGACCCATCGCTCCCCATCCCGACTCCTTCAATCCAGTGTGGACTTGCGTAACAGGCAATTCATCAAGGCGATACTACACCTGCCTAAGACGACCCCCACCGCTTTCATCCATGCCAGGCAGCCTGATGGTGGACTTGGAATTCCTGCCCTAAGATTGCTGGTAAGTTCCATCTTTCTCCAGCGACTCCAAAATATGAGTGCCGTGCATGATAACCAGCTGGGTGCTGTTCTTGGAACTGAGCTGGTCAACAGACTTGTTGCCAGGCTCAAGAAGATTTTATGTATGGGCAGAGAGGAAGCCATTTCCAACTTCTTGCAAAGGAAACTCCACTCAATAGCTTTAGGGAGGAGACTGAAAAATGCTGCTCGCTGCATCAGTGGCCTTCTTGATGGAACGCTCCTTCACCCACCACCTGCTGTTCCCGGGTTGGTGGAGTTTTGGAAGGACCTTTTCACCCGGCGACCATCTGGCTGGGTGGACCATCTGGAAGGTCGGCTGTTGCCTTCCTGCATCGAGGTTCCCTTCAAACAACTGTGGGCTCCTATCATGATGGAGGAAGTTGCCTCAGCACTCCCCCCTCGTCGCTCTGCTGCAGGCCCTGATGGACTGACGCCAGCTCAGCTTCGCCGTCTTCCCCGTGAGGTCCTCCTTAAAATTCTTAACCTTTTCCTTTTGACCCATCGCCTCCCATCCCTACTCCTTCAAGCCTGCACCCCCCTGTTGCCCAAGAAGGCCGTCCCAGCATCCCCCGCCGCCTTCCGTTCGATCACGGTTTGCTCAGTCCTCGCTAGGGTCTACCATAAGATCCTGGCGGGCCGTCTGATGCGGACCTGTGTGTTGGATGGGCATCAGCGGGCATTCCTTCCTCAGGATGGGATGCTGCACAATACATTCCTGTTGGACATAGCGATGACTCAGGCCGGGGCGAACTGTCGTTCCCTCTATGTCTCATCCCTGGATGTGTCCAAGGCATTCGACTATCTGGACCATGGCGCCCTGAGGCCCGCCCTAGGGGCGCATGGTCTGCCTGACGAGCTCACTGGATACGTCCTGGGATGCTATGAGTATGGGACGACGGTGATCTGTGGTCTTGGGAAGGCGCTGGGTCCAGTGGAGCCGTCTAGGAGTATTAGGCGGGGTGATCCTCTCTCTCCCATCCTATTTAACCTTTCCTTTGACCTCATGCTTGCTCACGTCCCAGATCACATTGGTGCCAACGTGATGGGACGATGTCTCAATGCTGCTGCTTTCGCTGACGACCTCTTGCTGTTTGCTGAGACTCCAGGAGGACTCCAGGACCTTATTGATGCAGCAACATCAGCCATTGGGGACCTTGGTCTTCAAGTCAATCGTGGAAAATGCTTCACTCTCGTCCTCGCTGCATCTGGCCGTGAGAAGAAGATGAAAGTTGATGACACCGCGACCTTCAGAGCTGGGTATACCATCCTTCCAGCCCTGGCGATCCAGAGCACTTTCCGGTATCTTGGCCTGGAGTTCTCTATGAGTGGATGCAGCCTCTTCCATCCTAGGTGGGAGGTCGAGCGACAGCTGAGCATCCTGTCCGAGGCACCATTGAAGCCACAACAGTGTCTTCACGCCCTTAGAACAATCGTTTTGCCAGGTATCCATCATGGCCTGGCTCTTTGAAGGACCCGCCTTGGGGCCCTGTCAGCAATGGATACCACCATCCGTGCAGCAATAAGTTTTTGGCTGTGCCTGCCGGCAGATGTCCCCGTTGGCTACTTCCATGCCACTGTGGCATCTGGAGGGGCTGGGAGTGCCATCAGCTCGCTGGCTTGGGCCTCTCTTGCGGCAGAACTGGCTCATCAATTGCGGGCACTGGGTGTCCTATCCAACGGGTTGGCCAAAGTCGTTCTGGAGCGTGAAATTGGGAGGCTGGAGCAGCAACTTCGGGGAACAACACCATCATATGGATGAGCAATCAGATGGGCCGGATGTGGACCAAACGGCTGCATCTATCGGTGGACAGTGCTGCCCGCACATCTGGGCAACATAGCTGAGTTGACGACCCGCGACTATCCATCACAGGCCGCGACTTTATCTCCTGCATTCGCACTCGGATTGATGCCCTTCCAACTCGGGCACGTTTGCAGCGAGGTCGCGTTGGTGACACTAACTGCTGAGCTGGTTGCATCGCCAAGAAAACTGTCAATCACGTTGTCCAGCACTGCTTCAGGAGCCATGAAGCGGCACAACGCCCTTGCGTCGTACATCGCGCAGGGTCTCCGTCGCTGGTGCTTCGACGTCCATCTGAAGCCCCACCTCCGAACATCTGAGGGACTGAAGAAGCCGGACATCGTGGCAGTTCGTGGCGATGCTGCCCACATTGTTGATGCCCAGGTAGTTGGCGTCAACCTAGACATTGATGATTGTCACCAACAGAAGGTCGCGGTCTACAACAGGAAAGCCGTCCACCAGACTATTCGGAGCCAGCACCCAGCAGTGCTGAACATCACCACCACTTCAGCCACAATCTCATGGAGGGGGGTGTGGTCGCCTAGATCTGCACAGGACCTGCGTCAGCTTGGTTTCAAGCACCACCACTTTGCGGCGATGGCTACACAGGTGCTCATCGGTACAGTGATGGCGGCGAGGCGGTTTGACGCCATGACTGCCAAGAGGAGCACGATGCACCAGACTGGTGCTGGATGATGTCCCAATTATGTGTGTCTCTACACTGCTGCCTGGCGTCTATCTCAGGCACACTACCACTTTATTCACGTGTTTTCCTGTCTGTCTAATGTCTGTATTGTTTTTGTCATTTGTAAATACAAATTGTGGGTATTTCTCTTTTTGTATGTTAACATACGTGAATAAAGTCGGCTTAAATAGCAAATTTCTCATTACCAGGCGAAAGACATCAGCAAACTAGAGGCGCAAGTGGCACGAGTAGCGATGACCCTCTTAAGGTAACCAAATGCCTTTCCACCAGTCCATCACTTCAGCAAGCACGATTAGAAACTGACAGGGGTAACTATGCCTCTCTTAAGGTAGCAAATACCTTGCTCCAGACCAAACACATCAGAATACATGAGGAGCAACTGCAGGTCGTAACAATGACTCTCTTAAGGTAGTCAAATAGTTGCGTATCGTTGCTGGCAAGCTGCTCACAGTAAGCGTAAAATGTGAAGGTGACCAAAAAGGGGGAGCAACTGATGGGAGTAACTATGATTCTCTTAAGGAAGAAAAAGCCTCATTACCAGGCGAAACACATCAGCAAACCTAAGGAGCAAGTGTCAGGAGTAACTAAAACTCTAAGAAGGCAGCAAAATAGTTGCGTATCACTGCTGGCAGACAGGCAACAGTAAGCATGAAAATTTGAAGATAGGCAAAATAGGAGGAACTGGCAAGAGCTACTATGACCCTCTTAAGGCAGCCAAATGCCTCGTCACCAGTCCATCACTCCAGCAAAAACGATTGGAATCTGGCTCGGGTATCTATGACTCTCTTAAGGGAGCAAATGCTTCGTCCCCAGACCAAACACATCAGCATACACGAGGTAACCAATTAGTTGCGTAACGCTGCTGGCGGACTGCTCACATTAAGCTTAAAATGTGAAGGTGACCAAACATAGGGAGCAATTGGCGTGAGTTACTACTGCTCTCTTAAGGTATCCAAACGCATTGTCTCCTGACCATCACATCAGCAAACACAAGGAATAACTGGCTTGAGTAGCTATGACTCTCTTATGGTAGCATTTGCCTCGTCATCTCCCAATAACAGCACCAAAAGGGAGGAGCAACCAGTGGGAGTAACTATGACTCCCTTTATGTAGCAAATGCCTTGTCACAGGCGTAACACATCACCAAACTCGAGAAGCAACTGGCAGGAGTAACAACGACTTTCTTAAGGAAGCCAAATAGTTGCGTATCGCTGCTGGCAGACTGGTCACAGTAAGCTTGAAAATGTGATGATGATCAAAAAGGGGGAGCAACTGCTGGGAGTAACCATGACTCTCTTAACGTAGCACTACCAGGCGAAACACATCAGCAAACTGGAGGAGGAAGTGGCACGAGCAACTATGCCCCTCTTAAGGTATCCAAATGCCTCTTCACCAGTGCATCGCTTCAGCAAGCACGATTAGACACTGGTGGGGGTAACTATGACTCTCCTAAGGTAGAAAATGCCTCGTCCCCAGACCAAACACATCAGCATACACGAGGAGCAATTGCTGGTCGTAACTATGACTCCCTTAAGGTCGATAAATAGTTGCGCAACGCTGCTGGCAGACCGCTCACAGTAAGCATAAAATGTGAAGATGACCAAAGGGAGCAAGGGGGAGCAACTGGTGGCAATAACTGTTACTCTCCAATGCCCATCTGATGCGTCATATATGGACCCTCTCGACCCAGCCTTCACATCCTTGTGATGTCGGGTGGATGATGGTTTAACTAGCCTCTCAGTGGGAAGTCCTAGCTCTGACCTTCAAGTGGCGGTGGTCGTGAGGGGTGCAGAGAAGGGTTATGTCTAGGCATAACCTTTTTGAGGTTCTCTGACCGACAGAGCAGATTGTATTTTTGGGCTTGGTGGTTGCCTAATGCCCTCCCTTTTTTCCAGCAGGTGCAACAACACGAAGCAAACGAGGCACCAGGCCTCCCACTGGAGTGGCTTTGCCAGCTGATGAGTCATCCAGCCAGCCAGCCGGTGCGGGTCGAGGGCTGCTCCCCGCCATCTGCCCTGAGTGCATGCATTCATTTTCCACCAAGACCGGGCTTGGTGTTCACCGTCATCGTGCCAATCCTGCTGATGCTAATGTGGAGATCCAGGCGGAGAGGTAGAAGGCCAGGAGGTTCCAAGAAGAGATGTAGCGCCTAGCCAATGTAGAAGCGACCCTATCCACCCATGGTTCTTCAACCAAGATCTCATTAAGCCCTGTCAAGAGCGCACGCTGGAGTCCATCAAGTGTCAGCGTAGGGGTCAGGCCTATAAGAATATGGTGGCAACCTTCGTCGCTGAGCTCTCCAGCAGTGATTGTGATCCTCATAGTCCTGCCATTTAGCCTGCAGATGGTCTTTCTTTGCCTCAGTCTCTGCTGCATGGGGGTGACGTTGACGTCGCTATCTGGTCTTTTATAGCAGAACTCCCCTCCGCAGGCCGCCGATTTCACTCGCTTGACGCTGTTGTCACTCTGGGTCCTACTACTAGCTGTGGTACCATCCAGGCAATACTGCTGTCTGTCGTGGACGAAGTAGGAAGCAAGGCACCTGCTGGTCATCAAGCTATGAGTACACTGACCCAACAGACCCCTGAGTATGCCATGGTCCAACGTGCTTTTAAGAAGAATGCAACACACTGCATTAGTGGGCTTCTCGATGGCACACTTTTCCATCAGCCACCCTCCATCCTGGGGCTGATAGAATTCTGGACAGACCACTACACCTGGTGCAAGGTCTCGGCTTCCATACAGTGAGGGTCTCTCAGAGAAGTTGCTGCCATTCTTGCAGGAGGTGCCCTTCTAAGATCTGTGGGCTCCCATCACTGCTGCTGCTCTCCCCACTCGCAGCTCTGCTGCAGGTCCACATGGCCTTATACTGGCACAACTGCTTCACCTTCATCGTGAGGTGTTCTTCAAAATTCTAAACTTCTCCTTTCCTGCTCCCTTCCATCCCATCTCCTTCAAGCTCAGACAACCTTGCTCCCCAAGAAGACCGCAGCAGTATCCCCTGCTGACTTTCGCCCAATCATAGCATGTTTGGTGCTGACCAGAGCCATCCACAAGGTCCTGGCTGGCCACATGATGCGCTACTGTGTCTTGGATGGTCGTCAGTGGGTTTTCATCCCACAGGATGGGATGCTTCATAACATCTTCCTTCTAGATATAACGATGACTCAGGCGCAGGGAGCTGGCAGCTCGCTGTACTTAGTGTCCCTGGATGTGTCAAAGGCCTTCGATTCGCTAGGCTGTGGTGCGCTTGGTCCTTTTCTGAGGGCCCACGGTTTTCTGGTCGAATTCATTGACTACATCGAGGGCTACTGTAAGGCAGGCTCAACGGTGATCTGTGCGGGTGGGAAATCGTCCAATATAGTGCGGCCTTTGAGGGGTCTTCAGCAAGGTGATACTTTGGCGCCAACCCTCTTCAACATGTTTATTGACATGCTCCTATCCCGTCTCTCTGCCCAAGTTGGTGCTTGCATCCTTGGACGGTGAATAAATGCTGCGGCGTTTGTTGACGACCTCTTACTGTTCATCGAGACCCGTGGTGTATTGCATGAGCTTCTCACCATCGCTACGTTGGCCCTGGGCGACCTCGGGCTCGAGGACAACCCTTGGAAATGCTTCTCTCTCACCCTTGTTTCATCAGGCTGGGAGAAGAAGACGAAGGTCAACGAGACTCATCTTTCGTGCAGGTAATAACAACATACTTGCACTGGCGATGGGAGACACTTTCAAGTACTTGGGACTGCAATTCACCACGTGTGGACGTAGCCTGTTTCATCCTCGGCGGGAGGTCAAGAGATAGCCAGACACCATCAAGCTCGCTCCACTTAAGCCTCAGCAGCGAATGTACTCCCCCCGCTCATTAATCTTCCCAGGCATCTACCATGGTCTAGCCCTGGGCAGGACTCGTCTGGAGGCCCTCTCATCCCTTCATATCTGTGTGTGTGCAGCCATCAGATCTTGACTGCACTTGCCAGCCAATACAGATGTTGGCTACTTCCATGACCCCATCTCTCATGGGGGCCTGGGGGTCCAGGCAGCCTACTGGTTTGGTCCCCTCCTTTGCAGGAGGCGGCTCGCTAAGATGGAGAGTTTGGATATGGCTGCTGATGAAACTTCCAAAGATTCCCTCCGACGTGAAATCCTCCAGCTGGACAACTCCCTACGTTGGAATGGGGACATCATTAAATCCAGCCACCAACTGGGGCGGTGTTGGGCCGAGTGCCTGCAGTCGTCAGTCAACGGCGCTGCTCTAAAGAAGTCTGCCCATACACCAGGGCAACACTGCTGGATGTCCAAAACACGGCAGTTTGTCACAGGGCGCGATCTCGTCTCCTGCCTGCGTGCCAGGATTAATGCCTTGCCAACCCAGGCACGGCTCCTGCGTGGGAGGGAGAGTGACACCAGATGCCAGTGCGGCTGCAGTGCCACAGAGACTGTGAACCACGTGATCCAGCAGTGTTGGAGGAGCGATGAGGCACACATTGCCCGACATGACGCAGTGGCGTCTCATCTGGCGCAAGGCCTCTGCGAAAGGGGCTATAACACTCTGCTGGAGCCTCACCTACGTACATCTGAAGGTTTGAAGAAGCCAGATGTTGTCGCAGTCCGTGGCGAAGCAGTATTTATTATTGATGCACAGGTGGTGGACGACAACCTCGACCTTGATCGGTGTCATCTGGAGAAGGCAGCCGTGTATGACAAGCAGGCCATCCATGATAAGGTGTGAGAGGTCTTCCCGGCGGTCCAAGATATCACAACCATGTCGGTGACTATCAAATGGCATGGGGACTGGTCTCCAGCACCTGCAAGAGCCCTGCAAGAAGTGTGTGTCACGAATGGCCACCTCTCAACACTTGCAACTAGAGTGCTACTGTGCAGCATTATGGCGGCGCAACGTTTCGACACAATGACTGACCCTCGCCATTGCAAGATGCCCCGCACTCTGATCAACCCTTTAGTTGCTGCCTGGCTTCTCTAAGCCATAATACCCGCTTTTGTTCATGTATTTGTGTGTGTTTTAAGTGTTTTTCTATGTATGTCATCTTGTAAACCCCCTGTGTGAGTCAAATACTTACTGTATTATTCACAATGCGTGAATAACGACGGCTAATACAGCAGATTCCACCTCACCAGGCAAAACACAACAGCAAACTCGAGGAGCATCTGCCAGGAGTAAGCATGAATCTCTTAAGATAGCCAACAAGTTGTGTATCGGTGCTGGCGGACTATCCACAGTAAGCATGAAATTTTCAAGTTGGCCAAAGAGGAAGAACAACAGGATGGTGTCACTGTCACTCTCTTAAGGTAGCCAAATGCCTCAGCATTAGAAAAAACACATCAGAAAACATGAGGAGCCACTGGCGGGAGTAAGTATGACTTTCATAAGGTAGCCAACTGGTTGCGTATCGCTGCTGTCAGACTGGTCCCAGTAGGCATGAAAATGTGAGGGTGAAGAAAACGTTTAAGCAACTGGCGGGATTAACTATGACTCTCTTAATGTGCATTGCTATTATCAGACTGGCCACAACACAGATGAAAATGTGAAGTTGGCCAAAAAGGGGGAGCAACAGGATAGAGTCACTATGACTAACTTAAGGTAGCCAAACGCATCGTCACCAGATCAAACACATCAGTAAATATGAGGAGTAACTGGCGCGAGTAATTATGTCACTCTTGGCGGGAGTAACTGTTGTTGTTGTTGTTGTGGTCTTCAGTCCTGAGACTGGTTTGATGAAGCTCTCCATGCTACTCTATCCTGTGCAAGCTTCGTCATCTCCCAGTACCTACTGCAACCTACATCCTTCTGAATCTGCTTAGCGTATTCATCTCTTGGTCTCCCTCTACGATTTTTACCCTCCACGGTGCCCTCCAATGCTAAATTTGTGATCCCCTGATGCCTCAAAACATGTCCTACCAACCGATCCCTTCTTCTAGTCAAGTTGTGCCACAAACTCCTATTCTCGCCAATTCTATTCAATACCTCCTCATTAGTTACGTGATCTACCCACATTATCTTCAGCATTCTTCTGTAGCACCACATTTCGAAAGCTTCTATTCTCTTCTTGTCCAAACTAGTTATCGTCCATGTTTCACTTCGATACATGGCTACACTCCATACAAATACTTTCAGAAACGACTTCCTGACACTTAATTCTATTCTCGATGTTAAAAAATTTCTCTTCTTGAGAAACGCTTTCCTTGCCATTGCCAGTCTACATTTTATATCCTCTCTACTTCGACCATCATCAGTTATTTTACTCCCTGAATAGCAAAACTCCTTTACTACTTTAAGTGTCTCATTTCCTAATCTAATTCCCTCAGCATCACCAGACTTAATTTGACTACATTCCATTATCCTCGTTTTGCTTTTGTTGATGTTCATCTTATATCCTCCTTTCAAGACACTGTCCATTCCGTTCAACTGCTCTTCCAAGTCCTTTGCTGTCTCTGACAGAATTACAATGTCATCGGCGAACCTCAAAGTTTTTACTTCTTCTCCATGGATTTTAATACCTACTCCAAATTTTTCTTTTGTTTCCTTTACTGCTTGCTCAATATACAGATTGAATAACATTGGGGAGAGGCTACAACCCTGTCTCACTCCTTTCCCAACCACTGCTTCCCTTTCATGCCCCTCGACTCTTATAACTGCCACCTGGTTTCTGTACAAATTGTAAATAGCCTTTCGCTCCCTGTATTTTACACCTGCCACCTTCAGAATTTGAAAGAGAGTATTCCAGTTATCATTGTCAAAAGCTTTCTCTAAGTCTACAAATGCTAGAAACGTAGGTTTGCCTTTTCTTAATCTTTCTTCTAAGATAAGTCGTAAGGTCAGTATTGCCTCACGTGTTCCAACATTTCTACGGAATCCAAACTGATCTTCCCCGAGGTCGGCTTCTACCAGTTTTTCCATCCGTCTGTAAGAATTCGCGTTAGTATTTTGCAGCTGTGACTTATTAAACTGATAGTTCGGTAATTATCACATCTGTCAACACCTGCTTTCTTTGGGATTGGAATTATTATATTCTTCTTGAAGTCTGAGGGTATTTCGCCTGTCTCATACATCGTGCTCACCAGATGGTAGAGTTTTTTCATGACTGGCTCTCCCGAGGCCATCAGTAGTTCTAATGGAATGTTGTCTACTCCCGGGGCCTTGTTTCGACTCAGGTCTTTCAGTGCTCTGTCAAACTCTTCACGCAGTATCTTATCTCCCATTTCGTCTTCATCTACATCCTCTTCCATTTCCATAATATTGTCCTCAAGTACATCGCCCTTGTATAAACCCTCTATATACTCCTTCCACCTTTCTGCCTTCCCTTCTTTGCTTAGAACTGTGTTGCCATCTGAGCACTTGATATTCATACAGGTGGTTCTCTTCTCTCCAAAGGTCTCTTTAATTTTCCTGTAGGCAGTATCTATCTTACCCCTAGTGAGACAAGCCTCTACATCCTTGCATTTGTCCTCTAGCCATCCCTGCTTAGCCATTTTGCACTTCCTGTCGATCTCATTTTTGAGACGTTTGTATTCCTTTTGGCCTGCTTCATTTACTTCATTTTTATATTTTCTCCTTTCATCAATTAAATTCAATATTTCTTCTGTTACCCGAGGATTTCTATTAGCCCTCATCTTTTTACCTACTTGATCGTCTGCTGCCTTCACTACTTCATCCCTCAGAGCTACCCATTCTTCTTCTACTGTATTTCTTTCCCCCATTCCTGTCAATTGTTCCCTTATGCTCTCCCCGAAACTCTCTACAACCTCTGGTTCTTTCAGTTTATCCAGGTCCCATCTCCTTAAATTCCCACCTTTTTGCAGTTTCTTCAGTTTCAATCTGCAGTTCATAACCAACAGATTGTGGTTAGAATCCACATCTGCCCCAGGAAATGTCTTACAATTTAAAATCTGGTTCCTAAATCTCTGTCTTACCATTATATAATCTATCTGATACCTTTTAGTATCTCCAGGATTCTTCCAGGTATACAACCTTCTTTTGTGATTCTTGAACCAAGTGTTAGCTATGATTAAGTTATGCTCTGTGCAAAATTCTACAAGGCGGCTTCCTCTTTCATTCCTTCCCCCCAATCCATATTCACCTACTATGTTTCCTTCTCTCTCTTTTCCTACTGACGAATTCCAGTCACCCATGACTATTAAATTTTCGTCTCCCTTCACCACCTGAATAATTTCTTTTATCTCGTCATACATTTCATCAATTTCTTCATCATCTGCAGAGCTAGTTGGCATATAAACTTGTACTACTGTAGTAGGCATGGGCTTTGTGTCTATCTTGGCCACAATAATGCGTTCACTATGCTGTTTGTAGTAGCTAACCCGCACTCCTATTTTTTTATTCATTATTAAACCTACTCCTGCATTACCCCTATTTGATTTTGTATTTATAACCCTGTAATCACCTGACCAAAAGTCTTGTTCCTGCTGCCACCGAACTTCACTAATTCCCACTATATCTAACTTTAACCTATCCATTTCCCTTTTTAAATTTTCTAACCTACCTGCCCGATTAAGGGATCTGACATTCCACACTCCGATCCGTAGAACGCCAGTTTTCTTTCTCCTGATAACGACGTCCTCCTGAGTAGTCCCCGCCCGGAGATCCGTATGGGGGACTGTTTTACCTCCGGAATATTTTACCCAAGAGGACGCCATCATCATTTAATCATACAGTAAAGCTGCATGCCCTCGGGAAAAATTACGGCCGTAGTTTCCCCTTGCTTTCAGCCGTTCGCAGTACCAGCACAGCAAGGCCGTTTTGGTTAATGTTACAAGGCCAGATCAGTCAATCATCCAGACTGTTGCCCCTGCAACTACTGAAAAGGCTGCTGCCCCTCTTCAGGAACCACGTGTTTGTCTGGCCTTTCAACAGATACCCCTCCGTTGTGGTTGCACCTACGGTACGGCCATCTGTATCGCTGAGGCACGCAAGCCTCCCCACCAACGGCAAGGTCCATGGTTCATGGGGGGGCGGGAGTAACTATGACTCTCATAAGGTCATAGCTACTGGGCAAGTGACGCGCAATACATGGGCCTAGCCCTCTTAGCCTCTCCTTTCCTGCGGCTTCCCCCCTTCCTGTGAGCCCGCCGATACGCCAGTCCTCTTTAGGGCTGGTAAGCAGAGTGGAAGTCCGCACTAGGGGCTTTGGGGGGTTACCAGCCCTCCATCGCATAACCCTCAAAGTTGAGACAACAATTAACGAGAATACGGGTACCGGGCCATCCACTGAAGGTCCCGGCCCAACTCCCGACTCCTAGCTCGCCAACCCTTCGTGGAGTAGAAGAAGCCGGAGAGCTGTGGTTTCACTGCGGCATCTGCAGCCGCGCTTTCCGAAGTAGGATCGGGCTCGGACAGAACCGCCGCCGCGCCCATCCTGAGGCAGCGAATGCGGAAATAACCACCGAGAGGAAGCGAGCTCGGTGGGCAGAGGAGGAGACGGGGAAGCTCGCTCTGGCGGAGGCCAAGCTTCTCTGTGCCAGCGACTCGAAGTTCTTATTTTCCAACCAAGAACTACCCCTGTTCCCGCATCGTACGCTGGACGCCATCAAGTGTAGTAGGAGGACGGCGGCCCACAGGGCCATGGTGCGGGAGTACGTGGAGGCACTGACGCGGGCACAACTGGCGCAGCGCGGGCTGCACCACCCACCCGCCTTTGAGTCGCTGCCGGAGGAGCCACCTTCTTCGCTGGAGCCGGAGCGCCCGCCACCGACATCTGCAGTCGACGAGGCAACACACAGTACCTCGGCGGATGGCCGCGATCTGCCTTGCGCTTCTCGGCCTTGGACGACCTCATGAGTTTGGGGCCGGGAACGCCATCGACGGTGGCCGCGGCTGGGTTGCCAGAGGCCCTCCTCGCCGTCGGCTCCGAGGGAGTAGGAAGAAAGAAGAAGAAGGCACCGTGCTCGCCATCTGAGCGGGTGCCTGGTGGTGGCCCTCCGCTCTCCAAGCGGAAGCGCCGCCGGTGGGAGTACGTGACATGCCAGGATGCCTTTAGGAGGAACCGTGTGCGTTGCGTGCGACGCCTCCTGGACGGCACCCTGCTCCAGCCGCCGCCGAACATCCCTGGGCTGGTGGACTTCTGGCGCAGCCACTTTACGTCGGAGCCACCCTCCACCGCAGGCTCCATCCCTGTCCGGCTTCTCCCGCGCGCGGAGCCTGTCGACTTCGAGCGCCTATGGGGGTCGATCACTGCAGAAGAGGCTGCGGCCGCCTTGCCGCCCAGAGGCTCCGTTGCTGGCCCAGACGGCCTCTCACCGGTGCAGCTGGGCCGCCTTCCACCGGAGGTCACCACCAAACTGCTCAACCTCTTCCTAATTGCCCGCAAGCTTCCCTCTTCCCTCCTCCATCCTTCAATGGGGCAGCCATTTCGTCGTCAGCCAGGACATCAGGCCAACATGGCTGAGTTGAGGATACCAGTCGTTTCCTGTCGGGCCGCGACTATGTGGCGTGCATCCGCATGCGGATCAACGCGCTACCATCTAAAGCGCGCAGGAGTCGCGGCCGAGACAGGGATAAGATGTGTCGTGCGAGGTGTAACGCCGTCGAGACTGCGAATCACGTCGTCCAGGGTTGCGGGCTCACCAGCCGAGCCCGTGTGCGGCGCCACGACACGGTGGTGAAATACGTCGCGCGCGGGCTGGCTCAACGGGGGTTCGACGTCTCTGTCGAGCTGCACCTTCGAACGCCAGAGGGAGTCCGCAAGCCCGACATCGTAGCGTCGAAGGACGGCGTGGCGAATGTCATCGATGCGCAAATCATCGGCGACCACCTCGACACCGACTGGTGTCACCGGCAGAAGGCGACGAAGTACGATGTCCCGTCGGTGCGGCGTGCTATCGGCGCTCTCCGACCGCCGGCGAGCAGCATGGAATTCAAGACGGTGACGCTGAATTGGAGGGGGGTCTGGGCACCAACATCTGCCCGCCAGATCCTCCAACTGGGCTTCCACAGGCGGGAGCTTAGCATCATCAGCACGTGGGTGCTCGGGGGAACCGCATGGGTCTTCGGCTTGTTCGAAAATATGACGTCCCTCAGGCCGAAGTACAGGGAGGGCGTGGGATAGCGAGTCGGTTATTTTCTAGGTTAGTTTGCCCTGACTCCTGGGGCTTCAATCTCAGGAGCAATACCGTTCCTTATTCTTTATTCTGTATTTTGTTAATTTGTCTTTGCATTGTGTAATAATCTAAGGTATGTGCGGTTACACCAACAGCAGTAACCGGCGCCCCTGTATACTCCTCTCGGGGAGAAGTGTATACCTTGTATTATGCACGTGTATTATTGTGAATAAAGACGGCTTCATAGGCAAATAGTTCCGTATCGCTGCTGGCAGACTGCTCACAGTAAGCTTGAAAATGTGACAATGACCAAAAGGGGGAGCAACTGCCGGGAGTAACCATGACTCTCTTAACGTAGAAAATGCCTCATTACCAGGCGAAACACATCAGCAAACTGGAGGAGGAAGTGGCACGAATAACTATTACCCTCTTAAGGTATCCAAATGCCTCTTCACCAGTGCATCGCTTCAGCAAATACGATTAGAAACTGGCGAGGGTAACTATGACTCTCCTAAGGGAGAAAATGCCTCGTCACCAGACCAAACACATCAGCATACACGAGGAGCAACTGCTGGTCGTAACTATGACTCCCTTAAGGTAGCCAAATATTTGCGTAACGCTGCTGGCAGACTGCTCACAGTTTGCTGGTCGAGTTCATTGACTACACCCAGGGCTGCTACAAGGCAGGCTCGTCAGTGATCTGTGCGGGTGGGAAATCGTCCGAACTAGTGCGGCCTTCGAGGGGTCTTCAGCAAGGTGATTCCTAACCTCTTCAACATGTCTATTGACGTGCTCCTATCCCGTCTCCTTGCCCAAGTTGGTGCTTGCATCCTTGGACGGCGAATAAATGCTGCAGCGTTCGCTGACGACCTCTTACTGTTCATCGAGACCCGTGGTGGATTGCAGGAGCTTCTCACCGTCGCTACGTCAGCCTTCAGCGACCTCGAGCTGGAGGTCAACCCTTGGAAATGCTTCTCTCTCACCCTTTGCATTCAATCCTGTAAAGACTATGGTTTTTGATTCAAAGAAAGATATGGGTATCTTCAGATTTTTATTCTTTCTTGGTCTAGCTCAAGTGAATATTCTGGATCATATCTAACCACAGCAACATGGAGTTCTATTGAACCCTCAGCAGTTTTGGCTTTCTTGGGAAGTAGCTTGATCACGGTCTGCTCATTGAAGAAGGGCATCATTTCCACCAGAACTACAAGTAAAAATCGCTGTTGTCGCCTTCTCACATCACTTCTTCATAATCTGTAAAGAACGCACCAAGCAAGTCTAGTGGAAGAAGTTCTTCATTTTCCTCACTTTTTATCTTCCCATTACTGAAGATATGGTTTTCCATGGTTAATTCGTTGACTGGAGGCGATATCAATTGCATAAGATTAGATGAGGAAATAAAAGGATGCTCCATTCTATACTAAACATTACTTCGTTTTTTTTATGGTGGTAACCTTGAACAGCGTTGCCACATAGATGTACATAAATTTTTCATTGGATTTTCCACGATATATTGGATAATCTGTACCATCAGCTCCAATAATACTGAAGCTCATGTACAGATGAGCTTGATGAGAATGAACCCAAGGACCTCCAATATTTATGTTAATCTCTGTGTCCTTATCGGGAACATTTAGTGGGAATGAGTAAAACTAATAGTTCTCGATCTTGTTCATTTAAAAGGATTAAAATTTACAGAGACATTTCTAAAACAACAGTTACATTAGCACCATCAGAGTCAATCAATGCATCATTTTCATCAGTTACAGATATTTCCAGTTCTTAACTAGTATTAAAAATTTGAATATATACAGAATAATGTAGTTCATGAATTATTGGAGCACCAAATTGTGCAGCAGGCTTGAATGAGGCAGTAATACTACTTTCTTGGTGAAAATAATCATTATTATTACAGACAACAGCCAAATGAATATTAATGTCAATTGACTTGAATGAAATAACTTTAGGAACATCGTTAGCAACAATTTGATTGCCAAATCCAAACATACTGCCAGTACTATGTTTTATAACCATCTAAAATTTTACGTTCCCCTCAGTAATGACTCTGTTTAATATTTCATCTACTGTAATATGTATATTTGGCGAATAGGTGTGAATAAAATTTTCTAATATTTTTAAATTATACTGACCAATAGGCGTTTCTTCTTAGCTGCTCTCGGCGTGATCTTATAGAGGCCAGCTACTCCGTAGCTGTCAACTTCGCCGCACGACGCGACTCTGCAGTCGGCTTGGCGTAGGAAACTCGCTGATCTTACTGGAATCTACTATTCTCGTACATCACACCACAAAATCTGTAGTAAAACACGTCTAATAAAGCTTTACAAACTCATAAATAAACTCTCGAGTCTTCCCGAAAAACAGTCAACTCCAATTATAATATGAGGCGACAACACACGGTAATTCGCTTTAAATTTGACGCATTACACTTTTAGGGGTCGTTTCGTGTCGACCTCGTGTTGTATAATCTCGCAGCACTTCCCACTGTGTGCTGCTGGCTCGCCAGTGGCTTGCATTCTGGATTTACTTCCAAAAATCTGTGAACATTGCTTCACGTGTCTCTCTGCATTTCTGAGATGTTAATAAAGGGAGATACATCCCAATCACAAGGCCGCTTGCTTTTAACGGACGTGCTTGTAATCATTCGCTCCAATACATCAGGTACTTATTGGTGGGTACGGTCTCCCTGCTGTACGTGTGTTTAAACGCTGTGCGATCTACGACATTCTCGGTGAACCCATTTACAGCTTAAGATTCCAAGAAACTTCACGCATACAACATTAATTCATTCTATGATCCCTACGTGACATAGTGACTCACCAAATATTGAAGAACGTGCAACTTTATACGTAATACTCCACATATAGTTTTACCGGCCTTTGATCTGACTTACAGGACCAGATTTTCGAGAATCTACAGTTTAATGTGATCTCAGAACCACCATGGAACTTAGGATTTTTCACACTTGCAAATGATCATAAAAGGACGTTCACCGTAATTTCACCGACATTTGATTCGCTGGTGTTCCACAATAGATGAAGATTCAAAGACTGAAGAAATATCTTCACGAATCAAAAGTCACAAATATCATTAATACTCTTTTCACAGCTGAATAATTCGTTGTTTTTGACACACTGAAGTTATCCCTCAACTGCATATGTCTACATACTGCTACTTCCAAATAACTGTACGGCATGAGTTGTGACTCATTAATCAAATAGCCAACGGACAAAAGACTAGAATGCGTGTAGTACTGAACATTACATTAGTATACGTTAAGTACAGTATGTCGTGTGGATAAATGCTTTGGGTGATTTTTGCTGCAAGGAACGTCCATATTGGCTTAAATTTAGTGGAGTTTGAGACACTATCAATAGTACCCTGATAAGAATATCTACTGACGAAGAAATCATAAATGACTTTTTGATCGGATAATGTAATGGTCCGATTACAGACGTTTCTTTGGTCATACTTAAAGTATTCAACTAATATTTATAAACGAAGACAATAAATCATGAACGGTCGCTGACTGGTGGGAAAAGAGGGGCAGCTTGTGTGAGATGGTTTTATTAATTACTTTGTGAAAATCTGTAGCATACCTATCGCAAAGAACATCTGAGCAGCCACACAGCTTCTGTTGGGGGAATACAGTAGCTGGGCGAGCGATGAGAATCTGCGGGAGGGCGCGAAAGAACGGTCTGAGAACAGGAGATACGACAACCACAAACAGACGTTGTCTTCTCAAGAAACAAGACGATTGTGACATTGTAATGTACTCAGCAGTTGCATTATATTCATCCTCGACTGGCATGTTTAGAGTCACAAAATGCCCCAGCTACTGCAGCCATCATTGATGTTCTAAGAACTGGTAGAAATTTAGTTACTTTGTGCCGCAGTGCCTGTAATTTTATTGGGAGGATCCACTGTGTTCAAAAATGTTCAAACAAATACACACACTCATGCCCGAGGGAGGACTCGAACCTCCACCGGGATACTCCACTGTGTACTTAAACCAGTGATGCCAATAGATTTGCATACTTTGCAGCTTTTTAACGATGCGCTGATCACGTAATTATCACGTACATTAACGTTCAATTTTTTTTTATTTTTTATTTTTTTAGCTGAGGACATTTCATTGGCGGGACATTTTATTGCAGTCAGATGCTAAATCTATGACACCAGTTATTATTTGTATACTGGTCACTTTTTTTTCCCCCAACAGCTTTGCTGCAGTGGTAACACTGGTTTCCGTCGGGCTGGGATAGCACTTGGATGATTGACCATCCGGTCTGCCGAGCGCTTTTGGGAAGCGGGATGCACTCAGCCCTTGTGAGGCAAACTGAGGAGCTACTTGATTGAGAAGTAGCGGCTCCGGTCTCGTAAACTGACATACGGCCGGGAGAGCGGTTTGCTGACCACATGGGCCTTGACATCGGCATCCGGTGAAGCCTGTGGGCTGAGGATGACACGGTGGCCAGTCGGTACCGTTGGGCCTCAACTATATTTTCGATGGGGATTTGTATTTCGTCCTCTTATTGCGGTGTCCACCAGAGCGAAATTATAAAACTCATAAATTTGAAGAAGGGTTTTGCTCCACGCCAGGCTGTATTTCAGATCACTCTATTAATGCACTACAGGTTTCGGACACAGCCCATTATGAAGTCGTTCCTCAAATTTGTTGAGGCTGAGGGGCCCACCCACAAGAGGAGAAAAATAAAGACATACATTTGGGCTGAAGTTAGCGCTTCGGACTGGAGGCTGTCAAGGATCTTTCGATTAAATTCCTCTTCCTTTTGTGAAGGGTAGAAACCATAATATTATAAATATGTGAGATCCGTTAATCGGCTTCCGAGGTAAAGTTGACGAATTCAGGTGCTCACTAAGGACGCTGTGCTGCATTTTAGAAATTTAATGAGGGGTAAGTAACTTTTACCATGCCATCCGTTATCAATCGACGAAAGACGAAAATGTGACGCTGCTACTCACCTTGTATGGGATAGGTCCGGCATTGTCGAGGAGAAATTCATATGCAGCCATGGACCACAGAAGCCATTCATGCTAGGAGAAGAACAACAGACAGCAAAGTTCAGAGGAGCGCGACGCCCACAACATGGGAGGAGAGACAATGACTACATTAACTTTGTCTTATTTTTGTCGTCAGGAGGGAATTTACAGGAAGGACTGACAGACAGCAATGAGGAACTCAAATTATCACTCATTCGGAAAGTCTCTGATGCGGATGAGTAATGCGTGTAATACTTTCCGGAAAGACAAAAGAAAGAGGTTTCTGAAGTTGCTAGGACAGACACATGCCATTAAAATCTACCGCAATCATTGGAACTGAACCGACTAACTGGAAATAGTACAGAGTTTAAATTTAATCCATCAAGAAAACTTGTACGGGTTTTTAAACTAGAAACGGCAGTTGAACAGTTAGTAGCATTCTACGTAGAGAGTAAATGAACTTCCATTAGTTCCAATACGATAAGAGTATATGAAATATGGGCCAAGACTAAACCGGCTGTAAATCATGCTCTAGAGAAGCATGTGCTGACGAAGCAGATTAAGAGCGAAGAAGACGCACCTTCGTTTAATAATAAAATTCAGAAAACGTTCTGGAAGCAGAGATTATGAGCCTCTCGATTAGAAAGAGAACGCGGAAATATCGACAGGCAAACTTAGCAATTCCTGCATCTATATAAAGGTCGAGCCACGAAGCGTACAACAGTTTCCACCGTGATATACAAATAACTAAGCGAGTCGACGACTTCTATCCAAACTAAAATTTTAATTTTCGTTTAAAAAATCATTCATTCGAGAGAACTGTATAGATATACCATCGTTTGAACGTCGCAGAGACTCCCGTAAGGAGGATAGGGAAAGAGGCGTCCTGAAAGACTAGAAAAAAAAGTCGCCAAGACCGGATATAAACCCAATTTATTTTTATAGCAAGGACAATTCAGCATTTGACATTTACTTAGCTTACATTTACCGCGAAAACCTCCATAATCTGGGATCAAAGCTAGGTTGGCTCACATATATAAAGTGGGTGATAGAATGGAGACGCAAAATTACAGGCCAATATCCTTAATATAAGTTTTCCACAGAATTCTTGAGCATGGTCTCAGTTCGAATATAATAAATTTCTTTAAGGCATGTGAAGTCCCCCTCAATAGCTGCGTGGTGTCGGCACGGTATCTCTGCGTGTTCGGTCAGAGGGCTACGTGCTCTCTGTAATAAGAAAAAAGTGAGTCAAAGCAACAACGATCAACTTGAACGGATGTCTTGTGACGTCTGCCCGGACCACACGCAACGAACTATATCGAACAAAATGAGAAAAAAATGTCCCGGCATAAAAAGAATAAAAAAATGTGGTCAGCGCGGTGGTCTGTCACGCCAAGTGGCCCGGCTTCGATTACCGACTGGGTCGGAGATTTTTTTTTTCTCCGCTCAGGGACTTTGTGTTGGGTTGTCCTCATTATCATTTCATCATCATTAGTGGAAGGCAACGGGAAACCACCACTGGAATCACTTCCCTAGACGCTCATGCGGTGGACCTCTCTGACGACTCTTCCCGTATGACAAGACCTGCCGTAAGGCAGAACATATAGCTTTAAGGCATAAACGCTACTGTCCACAACCCAGCACGTATTTCGGAAGCATCTCTCGTGCAAAGCACTACTTGCTGATATCTCACATGCTGTCCTGCAAAAACAAGGATGAAGGGAAACGCTTATAATCCATATTCCTAGATTTTCGGACATTGTTTGATTCAGAGCCCCACTGCAGACTGATAAAGATAGTCCGAGCATACGGATTATGTTCTCATGTGTAAGAGTGGCTCATTTCTTTAGTAACAGAACCCGGTCAGTTGCCCTCAACGGCAGGTGTTCATCAGATTTAAGGGTAGCGTCAGGAGTGCGCATCGGAAGTGTATGTACATGTAAGTGACCTGGTGGACACGGAGGGCAGAAGTCTGCGGCTGTCTGCTGGTGACGCTGCGGTGTACAGGAAGCTGTCATCGTTAGGCGACTATAAGAGAATACAAGATGGCTTGGACAGAATTTCACGTCGGTGTTACGAATGAAAGATTGTTCTAAAAGTAGAAGAATGTAAGTTAATGCGGATGTGTAGGAGAAACAATCATGTAACGTTCGAATACAGCATGAGTGATGTGCACGTCGATAAAATATCTATGGGTGACGTTGGAAATCTACACTCCTGGAAATGGAAAAAAGAACACATTGACACCGGTGTGTCAGACCCACCATACTTGCTCCGGACACTGCGAGACGGCTGTACAAGCAATGATCACACGCACGGCACAGCGGACACACCAGGAACCGCGGTGTTGGCCGTCGAATGGCGCTAGCTGCGCAGCATTTGTGCACCGCCGCCGTCAGTGTCAGCCACTTTGCCGTGGCATACGGAGCTCCATCGCAGTCTTTAACACTGATAGCATGCCGCGACAGCGTG
This sequence comes from Schistocerca nitens, assembly GCF_023898315.1. Taxonomy (NCBI): domain Eukaryota; kingdom Metazoa; phylum Arthropoda; class Insecta; order Orthoptera; family Acrididae; genus Schistocerca; species Schistocerca nitens. The sequence goes on from NC_064619.1 coordinate 663,274,686, forward strand.
GACGTGAACCGTATGTGCAGTTGACGGACTTTGAGCGAGGGCGTATAGTGGGCATGCGGGAGGCCGGGTGGACGTACCGCCGAATTGCTCAACACGTGGGGCGTGAGGTCTCCACAGTACATCGATGTTGTCGCCAGTGGTCGGCGGAAGGTGCACGTGCCCGTCGACCTGGGACCGGACCGCAGCGACGCACGGATGCACGCCAAGACCGTAGGATCCTACGCAGTGCCGTAGGGGACCGCACCGCCACTTCCCAGCAAATTAGGGACACTGTTGCTCCTGGGGTATCGGCGAGGACCATTCGCAACCGTCTCCATGAAGCTGGGCTACGGTCCCGCACACCGTTAGGCCGTCTTCCGCTCACGCCCCAGCATCGTGCAGCCCGCCTCCAGTGGTGTCGCGACAGGCGTGAATGGAGGGACGAATGGAGACGTGTCGTCTTCAGCGATGAGAGTCGCTTCTGCCTTGGTGCCAATGATGGTCGTATGCGTGTTTGGCGCCGTGCAGGTGAGCGCCACAATCAGGACTGCATACGACCGAGGCACACAGGGCCAACACCCGGCATCATGGTGTGGGGAGCGATCTCCTACACTAGCCGTACACCACTGGTGATCGTCGAGGGGACACTGAATAGTGCACGGTACATCCAAACCGTCATCGAACCCATCGTTCTACCATTCCTAGACCGGCAAGGGAACTTGCTGTTCCAACAGGACAATGCACGTCCGCATGTATCCCGTGCCACCCAACGTGCTCTAGAAGGTGTAAGTCAACTACCCTGGCCAGCAAGATCTCCGGATCTGTCCCCCATTGAGCATGTTGGGACTGGATGAAGCGTCGTCTCACGCGGTCTGCACGTCCAGCACGAACGCTGGTCCAACTGAGGCGCCAGGTGGAAATGGCATGGCAAGCCGTTCCACAGGACTACATCCAGCATCTCTACGATCGTCTCCATGGGAGAATAGCAGCCTGCATTGCTGCGAAAGGTGGATATACACTGTACTAGTGCCGACATTGTGCATGCTCTGTTGCCTGTGTCTATGTGCCTGTGGTTCTGTCAGTGTGATCATGTGATGTATCTGACCCCAGGAATGTGTCAATAAAGTTTCCCCTTCCTGGGACAATGAATTCACGGTGTTCTTATTTCAATTTCCAGGAGTGTATTTGAAAGGAAACGAGCACTTAAGGGCCTTGGTAGCGAATGCGAATGGTTGACTTCGAGTTGCTGGAAGAATTTTAGGAAAATGTAACTCATTTTTCAAGGAATACTTCAGTACTGCTCGACTGTGTGGGATCCCCACCAGGTTCATTTAAAGGAAGAAGAAAAGCAGTTCAGGCGTGTGCTGCTGAATTTGTTTCCGATAGATCTGATCTTCATGAAGGTATTACGGAGTTGCTTTGGGAACTCAAATGGGAATTCTTTGAGGGAAGACGACTTTCTTTGTCACAAAACACCACTGAGAAGTATTAAAGAACCGGAATTTGAAGCTGACCGCAGAACGATTATACTGCCGCTACGGACATCACGCGTAAGGATCACAATGCCAGATAAGAGAAACTAGTGGCCCCACGGATTACTACAGATAGTCCTTTCTTCCTCGTTCCATTTACGGGTGGAAAAGGGAAGGAAATGACTACCTCTAGTACAACATACCTCTTCCGAGCACCACGCAGTGGATTGTGCGGTCTGTATGTAGCTGTGGCTGTAGGTGTAAGCCTACTGTTCGTCCTAAAAATACACTTTACTACCGAACATGCAACGAACACTTGCAGAACTTCGGTTGTAGTGCCGTGAGACATTGACATTGAGCTGCCAAATTCTGAAAATTTCCATTTCACGAGACGAAAAATAGAATTACATACATTTCAACACAATTAATACACACCCACACGTCAGCTTCACCTAGAGAGAAGTATTCTATAAACAACAATTTATCATACAACAGCATACGTTTTACTGCGAAAAATAGTCCTCTCAAAGTGTACGTTATCATCGTAAAACTGCATTATTTACATATTTTCAAAGAACACTAAATCTTCGTGATACCTTGACAGTGACAACCATTTTAAACACATTTTAAATGCAGTATGCAAACATTAAATATACGGAATACAGTTCACAGACGTCAAATAAGAAATTCGGAGCCATTACTTTTCAGCACAGCCTCAAAATTCAGTGGTGAAAAATGCAAATGTGACACAACTCTCAAGTTTCGGTACGTGGAGTAGGCCACAATACAGTTTGGCCCATAGCTTCTCCAATTCTAAAGCGTTATATTGCACCATTCACATTGCCGGAAATGGTTCCGCATAGACAAAGAAATACTGGCGAGGCAGTGAATTTATTTTGCTTGTCTACTTTTGAGATTCCACCAACACCATCTGTTACAGTGTAAATTATCTCACTGCTCTCTTAAACTTATCGCACCTCTAGCATATTTTAGCCACCCTCTGAGTATAACCCAGCGTATATTTCACTACATTACTGTGCTTTAGTTTCGAAACAGCAGGCACTGGCACATTCTCCTAAAACGTATGTGTTGGATAGTGATTTTTCACCACAGATACTGCCAGTAGCTAGGTAGAGTCAGTAGGAAATTAATTTTTAGTGCATTGAAACTAAGAGTACACGAATCCTAAGACCGATGACAGCAACGACAATGTAGATAACATCTACATCTACGTGATTACTCTGCTATTCACTATAAAGTGCACAGCCGAGGGTTCAATAAACCACCTTCAAGCTGTCTCTCTACCGTTACACTCTATAACGGCGACCGGGAAATCAAGCACTTATATTTTTCTGTACTCGCCCTGATTTCTCTTATTTTATCGTGATGATCGTTTCTCCCTATGTAGGTGGGTGCCAACAGAATGTTTTCGCAGTCGAAGCAGAAAACTGGTTTCATGAGAAGATCCCGTCACAACGAAACACGCCTTTGTTTTAATAACTGTCACTCCAAATCACGTATCATGTCTGTGGCACTATCTCGCCTATTTCGCGAAAAAACAAAACGAGCTGCCCTTCTTTGAACTTTTTCGATGACATCCGCCGGTCCCACCTTATGCGGATCCCACACCGTACTGCAGGACTCCAGGACAGGACAGACAAGCGTGGTGTAAGCAGTCTCTTTAGTAGACCTGTTGCACCTTTTAAGTGTTCTGCCAACGAATCACAGTCTTTCCTTTCCTCTACCACAACACTATCTATGTGGTCGTTCCAGTTAAGGTTATTTATAATTATAGTCCATAAGTATTTAGCTGAATTTACAGCCTTCACGTTTGTGTCACTTATCACGTAGTCGAAATTTTGCGGATTTCTTTTAGTGCTCATGTGACTAACTTCACACTTTTCTTAATTCAGGGTCAATTGCCACTTTTCGCATCATACATTTATCGTATCTCCATCATTTTGCAATTCATTTTGGTCATCTGATCACTTTACATGACGGCAAATGACAGCATCGTCTGCAAACAATCTAAGAGTACTACTCAGATTGTCTCCTACGTCGTTGATATAGATCAGGAACAATATAGGGCCTGTAACACCTCATTGAGAAACACTAGATATTACTTCGGTTGTACTCGATGACTTTCCGTCCATTACTACGAACTGTGAACTTTCTGACAGGAAATCACGAATCCAGTCGCACATATGATGTGATGTTCCATAGGCACGCAGTTTGGTTAGAAGCTTGTGGGGAACGGTGTCGAAAGCCTTCTGGAAATCTAAAAATATGGAATCAATATGACTTAGCCTGTCGACAGTACTCATTACTTCTTGGGTATAAAGAGCTAATTGTGTTTCACAAGAATGATCTTTTCTGAATCAGTGATGACTATGTGTCAATAAATCGTTTTCTTCGAGGTAATTCATAATGTTCGCACACAGTATATGTACCAAAACCCTGCAGCAGATTGACGTTAATGACATGGGCCTGTAATTCAGCGGATTACTCCTATTTCCCTTTTTGGGTATTGGTGTGACTTGAGCAATTTTCCAGTCTATAGGTGCGGATCTTTCTGTGACCGAGCGGTTGAATATAATTGGTAAATATGGAGCTATTGTATCAGCATATTCTGAAAGGAACCTGACAGGTATATAGTCTGGACCGGAGGCGTTGCCTTTGTTAAGTGATTTAAGCTGCTTTACTTCACCGAGGATATGTACGTCTATGTTTCTCATCTTGGTAGTTGTTCTTAATTGGAATTCAGGAATATTTACTTCGTCTTCTTGGTGAAGGAGTTTCGGAAAACCGTGTTTAATAACTCTGCTTTAGTGGCACTGGCATCAGTGACTTCACTGTTGTTATCGCACAGTGAAGGTATTGATTGCGCCCTGCCACTGATGTGCTTTCTGTATGACCAGAATTTCTTTGGGTTTTCTGCCAGATTCCGAGATAGAGTTACGTTGTGGAGAATGCCATAAGCATCTGGCATTGAAGTACGAGCTATCATTCGAACTTTTGCAAAATTTTGCCAATCTTGGGGATTTCGCGTTCTTTTAAATTCGGCATGTATTTTTCGTTGCTTCTTCAACAGCGATCTGACCCGTTTTGTGTACCATGGGGGATCAGTACCACCACTTATTAATTTATGTGGTATATATCTCTCAATTGAAACGCCCTGCTAAACGTGCAGTACAGGACAAGTAGCAGGAATTGTGGAAGGGGGCCAGAATGAGTGGCTTCAGTTACACTCCAAACATAACACTTTATTTAGTTGTCCAAACATTACAGCGCAACTTCTAAGCTTGACTATCTACTGAAAACGTCTTTAATTCTAAAATGGCTGGAGGTCCATAAATTTAAAACAACATAACTACAATAACTTTTCAACAGGCAGAACACCCAAGCTTCATGACCAATAAGAAACCTTACTTCAAAACGGCTGAAATCCTTTGTTTTTTTTTTTTTAAAAAAAAGAAGTACTTGATAAGTAAGATCCTTAAAACTTAAAGCAGCTGAATGCCGATGCTTTTAAAAACAATACACTACATTAAATTTTCAACAGGCAGAAAGCCCACAGCTTTATCTTCAGATAAACTAAGACTTGCCCAATTTAGAGAAACTTACATTTAAAACGGCTGTAGGCCTCTGGTTTTAAAAACACAATTACAAACATACAAATTCCAACCATCAGCTATGAGCCATTAAAAATACACAATTAAACGCCAACAGGAAAGGCAGTATAGGCAACGGCGCTCAGAAGTTTCCAGGGGGCTCGGTGTGCCCTTGAAATCTTAACGTTCGCTTAGGTCGGAGAAGAAGTCGGCCTAACTATACTCGATCTGCTCGCAACACAACCACGAGATGGTCAGGGATCGACCGACAAGATGAATTGCTAACCACCGACCAGTATACGAGAATTCCAAAGCCACAACGTTACAGACATAGCCACCCACCACCAAAAATAGCCTACGTTAAGCCATCAAAAAAAAAAAACACACCATGTTGGACAGTGACAAAAGGTGAGGAAAGGACACTGCCTGAATTTACGTCAGCGACCAGGGCAGGTAACTGGAACACTAACGGCCACAAGGCAGAAAATTCCGGTGGTGCACTTGAATTTCAAACTGACAAATATAGTTAATTCCACCACACGGCGACTAAATCTTCACCAACCAAGGCGAAAACATCACCAGACATGGCTTCAGTAATTAAATAACCACTCAACTTTCATGTCCTGGGTCGGTGAGCCACGAACCTCGTAGCACTCGGAACAGCCCCCACAAATAGATCGACCACAGCTAGCTATTTTAGCTTTGAAGGAATGACAGGAAACATTGGACCATGATGAGATACTGGTAGTAGCTTTACCTCTCTGACAATATTTCCAGAAGCTCTGGCTTACAGATTGTCTACCCTGTTTTAACGAAGAAGCATGTATTACAAAGATGGTATAAAATCAACCTTATACAAATTGCTGATATCCTTTATCATAAAGGAAATGTCAATTTAGACAACTTAGTATTGCCAAATCGCAGTAGTGAAGTGATCCATCCACTTCAATTTCATTTCCTTCTGGGAAGGATCCTTGCCCCATACCTTACCAATACAGGCAAGTGACAATGAAAGAAAAATTCAAAAAGAAATTTCTACAAATAAAAGAAAGCTAATCTGTTCTGATTATGATCGTCCTTACTTTCATTATTCAGCCCTAGAGACTAAACCGAGTCTAAATTGGCAATGATATATTCTTTTTCCAAGAATTTTAGTAACATTGAAATCAAATCAGTTATAAGACCCACCTTATTAAACATCCACGATTTAACTCATCAAAAATTATAATGTTCTGTTGTGCATGGATACTTTGGTTACTTAATCGAACAGATAACAACGAAATTGACTAAGCCCCTTGTGACACAATCTTCCAGTTCACTAATTGTATAGTAACCATTACATATTGTGACATTCAGCTCGCAAAAGCAATAGTTAGACGACACATAAAATCATCAACTTCAAATTCATCAAAGAGCTCTGCAGTAAGACCAGTTCTAAAACTGTTCAAGGAAAGAGAAAAATCCTTACTCCAATCAAGTTATGTTAGGAGAGGAACCTCTACAAGAACATGTTTCACACCACTGAATTCAGTTTGCATCTGGGCATCCCAACTCCAAGGATCATTTTTACCCGCATGTGCGCAAAGACATGGAGTATCTAATGTATTCAAGTCCATAAAGCGTTTACAACAATTTGGCCAAACGAGAAATGACAGATGGAACCCGCACAGTTTCTCATGTGTTATGATGCGTTCCCAACCAGTTCAACTTCAGTCAGTTTTAGCTTGGTCCCTGTCGCCACAATATAACATTAACCACTTCAAACAGAAAATTTAGACCATAAAAGCTTGGCTGGAATAATTACACTGAATCAGTTACTTCTGAACATAGATGTGTTACGTGAGCGCTGTGCACCGAACATCACACACTGAACTGTGCTATGACACTGGACACATGAGACAAAGACGACTATCAAAATTAAAGTGGCATTGTCAGTGGGCAGATATTAAATTAAATGCTGTAGATGGTTTAACCAGCAGTAGCTGCCATAATATAGCAGTAACGTCAAGCAATATAAAAAAGAGATATGTGCAAAATGTAGCAAACATGCCGATATAGAACCCTGACATACTAAAATCAGACTTCTCTATGCTACAATGCATTCTATAGTTTTCAGACACGCTGACTTATCTAACACATCAATGTGCCTGTCCCAGATATTTTCTGCTTTCAAGATATAATAAAGATAAGTTGTTACAGTCTTTCTTAAATCAGGACGAAAAGTAATACTAAAACTTCTCACGGAAGTAGCCGAACTCAGAATAAGTCCGAACGGCAATTTGTCAGACTGATGACAAGAGGCATTACGTAAAGATGACGTATATTTCGGACATGACAGATGCAACCCAATCTCCCAATAACACATTTCATGTCAGTGGACGATAGAACTTGTTATGTCGACAAGAGGTGCCGACACAGTGTTTTTTGAGGGGGCCGAAATGCACGCTATAAGCGCACGAAGGATGGCGTGAAGTCTGAAACAGGATACGTAATGAATGCTATAAACAAAAGTACGTAGCTGCAGTAATACTTAACTTTATTCCATCATAGTTGTACATCGCTCTTGACTATACGAATGCGACTCTGTAGATACATGAAGTTACTAATGGCGCCTTGCTAGGTCGTAGCCATTAACTTAGCTGAAGGCTATTCTAACTATCTGCTCTGCAAATCAGCGAGGCTTCGTCAGTGTGCATCGCTAGCGACGTCGTCCGTACAACTGGGCGAGTGCTAGTAAGTCTCTCGAGACCTGCCTTGTGGTGGCGCTCGGTCTGCGATCCTGACAGTGGCGACACGCGGGTCCGACATGTACTAATGGACCGCGGCCGATTTAAAGCTACCACCTAGCAAGTGTGGTGTCTGGCGGTGACACCACAGAACTCTGACTCTTTTCTTTGGGATATCTAACAACGGGTAATTGTAGTAAAAACTAACGTAGGTTCAATGAGAAGACGCTGTAATATCTTTTCTATTTCTGCCTCTATCCTGTCTATATAAACTTACGGCTTAGGATAGGATTTGACAATGAACTTGCTATGCTCCTATCATACACATCATCGATGTGTGTGATGTCCTTAGGTTAGTTACTTTAAGTAGTTCTAAGTCTAGGGCACTGATGACCTCAGATGTTAAGTCCCATAGCGCTCAGAGCCTTTTTTTTTAGTTCGTCACTAACTGTTGTGTCGACAACAAAATGACTTTACCAATGATCTACCCAGCTACACTTTGACTGTCTATGTCGAACTGCAATCTTGGCTTACGAAACAGATTGATCTCACGGTATTTCATTCTGATTGCGTAAACATTTGAGAATGTCTCTGTCTCTGCACCTCTCCTGCAAATAATTTTGGACTTACTGCGACGCCCTGTGGCAACGACTGGGGATGCCCCGAGTCCTGGCAAGATAGGAGGTGTAAGACTCGTTTGCTCGTCGATTCTGTGTTTGTCATAAAACCGGTGGCGGGAACATTAAAACTTTGTGAAGGATCAATTGAACCTACCATCAGAAACTTAACTGCAAAGCCTAGCCCAAGATCGTATGTGGATGCTTTTGTTAAAGGATTAGGTACCTCACAGATAGCACGACGACCAGACATCTGTGTAGTATGTGCAGAACTCTCTTACGTAAACAACCAGGGTCATTAAACAGCTGCTCTCACCGTCAAGTGCTTTGCGCTGCAGGAGATGTGGTGCCTCACGCTCCTCGAATAACAGGATTTGTATCTGAACTGAAACTGTTGGAACGACGGAGATAGAAATCCGTTTATTAGCATGTTACTGGCATGTGTACCCGACGCATTCTGGGTAACTGGACAGCGAGAAGAGGCCGTGCTAGCTGGACCAAGGAAGCCGCTGCTGCTTGAGAGGATCAGGGGCAGCAGCGGTCTGCCACTGTCTGCTGAGGACGCTCTGGTCCAGGGGAACTGCCGTGGTGGAGCGACTGACGGATGTCTGGATGACTTGGACAGACATGTTATTTGATGTAATGACTGACAGCTTGTTGCATACACGGAAAATGTAAGTTAACGCAGATGAGCACGAATAACAATCCTGTAATCTTCGAATACAGTATTATTGGTGGGTTGCTACTCACAGTCACGTAGATTAAATATCGACGGGTAACATTGCGAGGTAACATGAAACGAAACAAGTACATAAGATCGGTAGCAGGGAAGGCGAATGGTCGACTCATGTTTATTCGGAGAAATGTAGGATTTGACACAATTTCTCAAATTTTGACTAAACATCCAATATACGCACAGCAAAAAATCTCTCCACCAACCTCTCTTGGCAATAATCCTGGAATATCAACTGCTGAAATATCTGACACAAACCCTTGGAAACTGCTGCAACAGGCTGCACCCTGTCTTTCTCATTCTTAATCTTCGTTTATTGGCATACCTCACAAGTTCTCTACTCCTTCCTAGCTATCCTACTCTTACCCTTTGCATGCATAATAATAGTTGTGTAAGTGTGCAATACACTTTTTAATACCATAATACCCATAAACTCTGCTACAGATTCCGTTGGTACTGCGACTCTTCCCTAAAAGGTTGTAGTAAGTTTGCTAACAAATAAAACGTCATTACAGCAAATCCACTCCCCCTTCACTGACTTCCCTACTTGTCACCCTTCCTTGACTTTGTAAGATTCTTATCCTTCTTTTGTCTCTACTAAGATTTTTTATTAATGCCTCTAATTTTTTCTCATGTTCTAAATGACGAACTTTGGAAACTGAACTTCCCCAGATCAGAACTCCATTCGCTTTCCATTCCACAGACAGGCGAGATATGTCATTTGGCGCACAATTCTCTTTTCCTGTAATACATCGTATTTCTAAATCATACTCATGATGAAAGGCAACTATCCTTAAAAATATCAATGGTGTATGCACAGAATAAAATCCAATCTTTCTCCCATAGGACACATACCTAAAATGTTTCATAGCCATTGCTACTGATAAAGTATCCTTTTCAGTAACGGAGTAATTCTACTTACAGCTGATTAACATACGACTGGCAAATGATAATGTCACTGATCCTCCATCAGTTACCGTTTCCTTGATCACCTGACAACCCCGTCCAAATCTTAACGCATCAGCAGCCACACAAAACTCTTTGGTCATACCTGGATGCCCTAACTATATAGGATTACTAAGTTCTCGTACCAAAGCATCAGACTCTTGTTGACACTCTCATCTCATTTCCAACGTTTAATAATTTTAACAATATATTACGGTGCATACAATTCATTATAATACCAGGAATATTCCTTCTGTAAAACCTAGAAAAGGCTTCAGCTATTTCTTTCTTCTAGGTATAGGACAACCTTTAATTGCCGACAATTTCTTTTGGTTAGGTAATGTTGAATCCTGACTTAAAATGTTTCCCAAAAATTCCCTGAGACCTTAAACTTTTAAATAACTTAATCAACATTTCTGTGTATTTCTTCCATGTTTTAGATACTACTAATACATCATCAACATACACAAATACTATACTTAATAATTCGTTTCCTAAGGAAAGATCTAGTAATTGAATGAACTCTGATACACGCACATTCTATACAAATGGTAGAGCTTTAAACTGATAATTTCGACTGTTAAATAGAAAAGTCGCGTAATCCCGCAATTCCGCACCGAGTATAAGCTGGCAATGGATGGCCATGAAATCAACCGTACACCCAATTAAGTCCCCTGTATCGTTTCCTCTTTACATCAGTTCAAATAATCTAACTGATCTAATATTTCCAAGAGGGGTTGGACTTGAGTCCCTCTCTCGTCTATCAATCATTCTCTAACATCATCTGGTAGTCGAGTAACAAGTTCTTCGACGAGATGCAACTCGTTTACTTCATTTAAATGATAGTTCATAAGATTACGGTTGCCTCCCCAGCTCTCGTTGTATTTCTGTGGGCCAAACCACTCTAGTCTTAGTTTGCGTTGGATACTCTATGACGAATAGTTTGCTTTAAGAGCTTTAATAAACTGATGAACAGTTATAAATACATTTATATTTAACATTGCACGCAGTAAAGTATCTTCCACCAAATAACTAAATATCAATCGAAGACTTCTGTTATTACTCCATGACTCTCGGAGAACACCTATAAACGCTTGAAGAAAAATTAAGGGATGCACACAACCAATATCGTCGAATGTAGGAAAATGGTTACTACTGCTTCCCATTACCAGTGTTAGTTCCTCTACGCGAACACAACCACTACATTGTGGCTTACTTTTACTAAAGGTGCGTGAAAATCCCAATGATCCTTCTCAGATTTCCTTTGATCCACTATCAGCACACTATCTGTACTACTACATGGAGTGGAAGATACACGACTCCGACTTCCACCATCAGGTTTTCGCTTAGTGCTGATTTTATTCTGGTTAAAACTGCCTTCAGATGCTAAAAGGTCAGTATTTTCAACATTCTCCACTACGAGTACCTATCTGTGTGTCATATTTATTCTGTCTTATACACATTTCATGTTCCTCTTTTGCTTCCTTTAATTTTTCCTCGAGATTTCCTATTTTGTACTAACATCTGTAAACTCAAGATTATCATCTGAGTTAACACTGCTTAAGTACTGTTTTGCTCTAGCTAACTCATTCCTTGAAACTCGTTGACCTTCTGACAAATTTTCAATGCTCTGTTTTGCCCCCCACGGAACTGATTAGCATCTTCCTCCGTCTTCTTACGAAACTGTTTAATCTCGTCTAGAATTTCTGCTAAGAGGAGTGGATACTGATTTCTCATTTTAAAAAATACTCTAGTATTTCCTTTACATATCCGAAGTTCACTTCACGAGCGTTAAATTCTCGTAACCACACTTAAACAAGTCACAGTCCGCTTGGGTTATCGCTTGGTACAAAATAACTCCCTACAGTGCTTAACTCTATTCGCAATTGAAAATGAATAGCTGTCTTGACAACATTCCCATAAACACTCATCTAATCAGATAAACAAATGACTCTTGTTTTATTACTTAAGGTCATTTGTTCTCCATTCTCCGGAACCTGTCGAGGTGGCTACAAATAGCTCGCCGTTGGTAGGCGCAGTGAACACATCAGAGGCACAGCATGAAGTACAACCAGGCTGCATCCTCGTTACACCTTATCTGTACTCGACTATGTTTCATTTATCCTAAAGTGATTTGAAGTACTATAACTAATCAAACCAATATTCTTTTCTTTTATTTAATTATATCGACCGTTCCACTGTGAATAGATCCACTCTCTCCTTCATGTATGTTCTGTATCATTTTCAGAAAAAACGTTTTTTCTATCACCTAACACCCTAAGAATGTACCAACTTTACTATGTACAATCAACAGTACATCCTGGAGCACATTGTCTATGGACGCCTGTACTATTCCTTACTGCTATGATATGGCCTAACAGACAACCATATTATCCTCCCACTAGAAGTACTGAACGATTAGTTTGTACCCTGTTTCTGGAAAGAAACAGCTTTTTGTGTAGCTGCTAAGTTTCGCTGCATCTTCTACACCGTAGACAAAAGGGACAACATCTCTCCTGTCCACATGGACTGCCACTAAGGTAAATGCATTCCCGAACCGCAAAGGCCATATGAATAGCGAGTATTTACTTCCAACAGTCACTCAAAACCTGTTTATTTAGTAGAGGACAAATGGGTTACCTCCAGCTATTCTTTTAGCCCCAGGTGAATTGTTTCTCGATAACCCGTCACACTCAGCAAGATACGCAACTCAGAATATCAAGAAACAGGGATTAGCCGTAGCTCAAGACAAAGCAGCAGACAATTCGCTCAATGGTCTTACTGTATATATCACGATTCAGGATGTAGGTTATTTATGCTTTTATTAAACGCTGTCCTAGGTGTACATTTTAAGCAGAATACGGTAACATAGTTACATGAGACAGTAGCTGCTCTCTATTCAAACTAAAAAAAATTATCTCTCTGAACTTTAAGATTATTACCCATTTAATGCAACTTTTAGTGATTCGTTAGCAGTCTTTCTTTTAAGGGTCAGAAATCAATACACACGTCACTTCACGTGTACTGTTGGTTCCATTCGGAAGTAAAAAAAAAAAAAAAGCATTACTATTTCTGTGTCAGTAACCAAAGTCTAATCACTCGGTAATACAACAACACCCACTCTCATTGTGAAAAATTATTTGAGATACTCTAATTTTATGCTTACAGTAGAGCGGTGATCTCAGCTGCCGAACCGAAAAGTAAGTATGAATCAGTAATTGCGAAAACACCATTAGTCCAAATATGCAAATTTTTCAAAAGAAGAAGAAACTTTATACTAGCTATATCATGAAATGTAGGAAGCCTGCACTCATTTAAAAATCAGCTGTATCTGTAAAGTAAACTTTAACAATAAAATAATGAACTGTAAATGTACCACGTTGCATGTAGCATTTTTTTTTTAAATTATGAACTTATGTGGTATCGGAAGTTGAACATTTTATACTAACATTTTAATAACAAAGTTTATGTTACAAAATATTAGTTTATTATATAAATTTAATATACAATATTACTTGTAGGATAGCTTCACACCAATTGTTTATTTTCTTTAAAAGGACATTGACAGTAATCTACAAAAAGCTTGTTGTAAACGACAGATTTTTCTGTGAATCATGTCCAGAATGGCCACAGAGGCCACTGAGCCAGTTCCAGATAAAACGATTTGTGCTCTTCAGGAGTATACAGCATCAGTTCTCCTATGTCTTTCAGCTTTTTGACATTGATTAGAAGTATGTTGATATGTGCCATTTATGACGGCAACGTTGGTTGTGCCTATAACGAGAGTCACAAAGAAATTTTTTGAGACCATCAGTTTGATAGTAACACCCAATTTCCCCTATAAACTGTGATGGAAGCTCATAAATCAGGGCCCTGTGAATTAAACTGTACTGTTCTGGTCCATACAGCTCCCATAACTGTCATCAGACAAACAGTATCGTTCATAAAAAACTTGGGCCACGATTTGTTGTAAACCAAAATCTCTTCTGTGTTAACAAGCTATACTTGAATATTTTGATTTTTGGACCAAGTGACCATCTTTCTGACATAACCCTACAAGGAGTATATTCTGTCTTGTTTTCCCATCACCCGTTTTACGCAAGCAGGTTTACGACGACATGCCAAAACTACATGACCACGCACAGCAAAACGTTGGAACACACATTTGAATCTGCCGAAATTTCAAAGCATTATCTTAACCACTGAGTCGTTCTTGTTTTATGCTGGGTACACGACAGGGAACACGTGCTATTCACAAACACATTTGTTAATCACTCTCCTGATGTAATCAACCAATACCGATCATATTTAGTTAGGTCTTTTGTCAGCTGTATCTTCATGGTACAGATCTGTTGCTTTTTAGGTATGTAACACAGAATGCATTAACGTTAAGTCGACGCAAATTAAATGCTTCCTGCACGCCGAGCTCAGGAGTTTGCTCATACTGCATGTAACAGAAACATAATGACACCACATGCTCATTTTCTGCACACATCTTCTTTATTGCATCCATCTTTGAATTGAATTTTCCTACTACTTCCTTTATGTACCGTTAATTGCTAATAGCTGCAGGGTATGCTATATCGTTGAACGATTTCCTCTTAATTTTCGCTGTAAGTCACATAAAAGAGCACCAAATTCGGTTAGTAGCTGCTCAGAGCATAATTAAAACACTCAGTGGAACACGTGAAATATATTCCATATGACGTGCAAATGTAACTTGTAAGACGTATGCTTTGCCGGCGATGGGCGAGGCATGACAGAGTCTCTGACCAGAGAGTAGTTTGTCATTAGTTGTTGCTTGTCGCTAGTCTGCGCTTGTCTCCGCGAGTCGACAGTAGTCTTGAGTAGTCTGCGTGAGTCGGCGGGAGTCGGCATGTGTCGGCTGTGTGCTCTGCTCGGTACTCTGGTCAGGACTCTGGAGGATGAGTATTGTTGCAGAAGGTAAAGAAGCAGCCTTGCGCATATCTAATAATGTATGTTAATTGTCATTTAATTTGTTCCAAAAAAATGCCCCAATAATAATTTTTATAATATAAAGTAACTTTTTTAAAGAAAAGCATTCATTTAAATTTAAAGAATATTTCCAATACATGATCATTCCTTCCAAGAATAAAAAAATATATATATGCCAGCACTGCACGAAGCTGTGTCGAAAAATTTCTACTTAAGAACAGATATATTTGCAGTTTTTATTGAGGTAAGAATTTCCTTTCTTTTTATTCAGAATACAGGGCCGAAGGGCAGCGCTGCTGTCCTCATAAAATTTATCAGGTTACAAAATTTTTTATTATTTTTGGTGTTTAGGAATTTTTCTGTTCGAACTTAACATTAATTGAGAAAAGAATTTTGTGGGAACATTAAATGTGAATTCATTTCTGCACACAGATTATAAAATGGGATCCAATTTTGTTCAGAGGTCACAATATTAAAAAAAAATTTATTTAATTATTATTTTTGTGCAGAGTTTACGCTTGGTTCACGGTCCATTTTTATTCTTATATGTATATTTTTTTTGTGTGGGAAGGTTACACTTGGCGACCCTGCCAGGATCGAATTTCTTTGTGAATCTTCTGAGAAGTAGTCATATATCTGCTCTTATTTACTTAAACGTAATTTCTTTCACAGATCATTGTCAATTTGTTGCTCTCTGTTGTAATTGTGTTTGTTGCATTTTTGCATTGTCCTTGTTTCATTTGTGCTTAATTTTGTTTGTGAAAAATACCGCGAAAAACTGTTAACAGTACATCGCGATGTGCAATGAGTGAAATAGCCGACTCTAATAATTTGACCGATAATACTTGCGACACTCAGTGTCTTAATGATAGTCCTCCATTTACAGAGAATCAGTGCGTACTGACCACTAGTAATGATTTTTATCCTAGTTATGAGCAAACAAATTCGATTGTGTCGTCTGTTAATTTAACGACAATTGATGACGTGGGACGTTCTGTTACAATGAACGTTACCCAGTTTAACGCACCCGGTTTGCAAAATTTGAATGGTGAACAGATAAATTTTTCTAACGAAAATGAACAGTGTACTCAAAGTACGACAGATTTATTTGATTCCGATTTAGTGACCAACAGTGCACATTCTATTAGAAAACATTTTCAAGAATTAGAGAATGACCACCTGGTTACGCAAAACGCGAAAAAAGCAGATACACCATCACACAGCACAGAGAATATAGTAGGTAATATTGGCATGGATCAAGTTATGGCATTATCGCTACAACTTAATCAAAATTCCAAACAGTCGAAGAAAGAACAAGACGACAACATCAAACAACTTAGTGAACAGAACAAACAACTTAATGAACAAATTACAGCCGTTGCCGCGCAATGTCATGATACTGGATGCAAAAGTAGACGCGAAATTCGAACAACAGAACAGTCAATTTGACGAACGTTTTAATCATCGCCTACAAAACAGTGAAACGCATTTCCGTAAATTTATACAGGAACAGAATAAAGTAAAGCGGCAAGTTATGGAAACAATTACCGCACAGAGACAGGAAGATAAACGTAAATTGTTTACGAAAGCAAAAACATACGTAGACAACAATATTGCTACAGTATCAGACGAAATTAATACTATCAAACAGTTGAACACCGAATTGCGTGATGAAATTTCCGATCTTAAAACAAAAACACACACACACAGTAGACTTACAGACAGTGACCGACAGACTTGAACAATTGGAACTAATTCAGGATCCCGATGTCATCAAAGCAGACGTTAAAAAATTGAACGAAACCACACGTAAAATACAAAAACAAATTAATGCTTGTGACACTAAAAACGATGAACAGGTAAAAATACTGACTGAAAAATATGATGAATTGGCCAGTCGGATTGATGTTATCGAAAGTAATAATGACAGCAAATCAGACGATACTTCACCGATTTCGTTTAATCAAACACCTGAATACCAAAATTTACAGCAGACGATCAGTGAGATAGATTCGTCCAATAATACATTACGTAGAAAATTGTCAACTTTACAGCAAGAAGTGACAGGGATAAAAAATATTTCAGTTAATAACACGTCACAGCATACGGCACATTCCGAACATTTCTCACACTAACACAGCCAGTACAATTTGGGTAATTTACAGAGATTATGTGACTTAGATTCCGAACAGTCACAGACAAATAGATTCTCATAGAATCCTGAACCTGTTCAGACGTACAGAGACGATAATTTTGATTAAAAGCATTTTCTATCAGTGAGAAAATTTAAAGTATTTAAAAATGACAGAACACAGATTCACCCCTTGGATTGGATAGAACAATTTAGCTTTGCTTTTCCACCGACTTGGCCCGTAACACATAAACTTGAATTTATTTGCAGTTTTTTGGAAGGCGAACCGGCAATTCGTATGAGACCGATCGCGAGACAATGCTACTCGGTAGAAGAATTTCAGAATGCTTTTCTGTATGCGTATTGGTCGAAGACGACACAGCGCGGAGTTAAGGATCAATTAATCAGTTTACCGAATTATGAGAACTCGAATTTTTCCACTGTCACGCAATTTTTTGAGCACATGCTCCAACAAAACCAGTACTTAAGTGAACCATACAGTGAATCTGCACTTATTCAATTATGTATTTCTAAATTACCACGATCATTAAGAGTGTCACTTTTAACGTGTCAGCAGAAAGAAAATATTTCGGCATTCAGAGATCTGTTACAGCTTTTGGAAGTGCAGCAATCGGATTATTCCTTTATAAACAAAAATTTTTCGTATAATAACCAAGGTTAACAAACATACAGCAATTATGATCAGTCACGCAATTTCAATAGCAAAGCTAATAGACGCTTCAGGAACGAAAACCACCAGAACTTTAATAACAGACAAAATTTTAATTGTCAGTATCGACAAAATTATCAGCAACAGGAACCACATTTTGGTAACAATAGACGTTTTCCACCGCAAGAGCATGAAAGCCAGCCGGTTAGCATACCTAACCAACAATGTAATGCACAAGGTCAACCAAGCTCTTATGTTTCGCCGCGTACGCTTATAGCGTCGGCCCCAACAAATACTAACGCACAGCAACAAGGAAATCAGTACGTACAGAAAACACACTATTTCAATTCCTATCGCACTGCACCGTATAGAAATGACTATCATGACAGACGTAAAAATTATGAGCACAATTTTCAGCGTACATTTAATAACGGTCGATCTTATCAGCAGCAAGAACATCAGCAACAACAGATTATCATGAATGAACAAGACAGTAGATATCATCCCGAAAGTAATACGTCAGGACGAAATAACAAAACAGTACAAATAGTTGAAATGCCACAGCATCCTCCGGCAAATAATAGCACGTCAGATAGAATTTGACTAGATACAGTACAGGTTGCATCTACCAGTAATGCAAGCAATGCTTTTGACACGCAGAATCTTGTGCACGAAAATGTTATTACTTTTGACGCCATCCGACACACGTTTGCATGAAAGACATTATCACAACGTACGTAGACGACATTCTTATTGCAGAAGCTGACTGGTCTGAACACAATCTGATTCTTGAACAACTGTTACAAACTTTTCGTGCATAGGGACTCACAGTTAATCTCAGTAAATCGCACTTTGGTAAAACTTCTATAAAATTTCTTGGTCATGTAATTTCAGCAGAGGGCATTACACCTGACCCGGAAAACTTCAAGCTTTACGTGACATTACTGTTCCTACGACGAAGGAACAACTACGTAGCTTTTGGGTTTAATTAACTTTTTTCATAAATTTTTTCATTACTCTGCTTTAGACACCCCTAGATTATGTCAATTGACAGGTAAAAACACTATTTGGTCCTGGGAAATCCAAGCACATTATGAATTTGTCAACCTAAACCAAGCTTTGTTGAGCGCACCACTTTTATCGCACCCAGATCTTACTAGAAATTTTTCCATTGCCACCGACAGTTCTAACACCGCTTTAGGCGTACACATTTTCCAAAAAATTGAAGAACATGGCACTACAGTAATTAAAAACATAGCCTTTGCGAGTCGCATTCTGTCACCTGCTGAACGCAATTATTCTGTCACAGAACTAGAAACATTATGTGTTGTATGGGCTTTTACCAGATTTAGGCATTTTCTTTATGGAAGACACACTACCGTTTACACAGATCATAGAGCGATACAATTTTTACTTTCGGCTAAATTTACACACGTCAGATTAAGTAGATGGAAACTTTATTTGCAGGAATTTAATTTTACAATTGTTCACATTCCCGGCACACAAAATATTGTAGCAGACGCACTATCCCGTTCTCTTAGCAACAATCAGCAAGACATCGCAACCAACTTCTGCAAAGCAAATTTCAGCGTCATGTAGATTCAACAAGTTGCATTTGAAAATTTCATTTCGTCTTCATTACAAGACATAGCACAAGAGCAGAGTAATGACAACGTGTGGAAAGAAATTAAACACCTTTGGCAAGATAGGAATAATGTTACCATTAGAAACCATTACACTGTATGCAATAATATTCTGTTTCGCCGCTCTCACCCTGACAGCAACAATTGGTCATTATGCATTCTTGACAAACTTGTTAACAAATTAATCTGGTATACTCAATTAAGTTACGCACATTACAGAGCCAAAAAAATGTTTTCTTGTACTGAGACAGAACTGTTATTTTACCAACATGGAGAAACGTATACGACGAGTTTTAGCGTCATGTAAAATCTGCCAGAAAGCTAAATCAGACACGACTTCACATGGTGCTCCATTACATCCCATTGTGCCTGTTAAATTGAGACATATGGCCGCTGTAGACATTTTTGGTCCGATTCCCAGAACTAATAGAGGTTTTTGCTACATCTTTGTCGCTGTTGAACTCACTTCAAAATTTGTTACCTTCACTCCATTACGCAAAGCTACTGCTAAAACTGTTTCGAAAGCATTTATAAAACATTTTCTATTTCATGTAGGGCATGTGTTGAAAGTAATTTCCGACAATGGATCACAGTTTCGATCTGCTATATGGACACGTATGTTACGAGCTAGAAACATTTCTCCGATCTATACATCCAGGTACCATGCTTCATCGAACCCTTGTGAACGATTAATGAAAGAAATTGGTAAACTGTGTAGAATATACTGCCATAAAAAACGTATTGATTGGGACGCATACATACTCTCATTCCAGGATGTAATTAATTCCATACCAAATGAATCTACTATGCTATCTCCGTCTGTTATACGGAAAAATGTTGAAACACCTAACAAAATTAAAGAATTAGTAACCTTTCCTACATCTCGTCGACTACGACACCATGAAATAATTGACATTGCGCTGAACAACATCAAACGTGCCGCAGAGCGCTGGGGAAGAAAGCAAAAACAGGTTTGTACACGCCGTGACTTTCACATTGGACAGAAAATATTAGTACGTACACACTATTTATCCAACAGAGGAAAGAGTAGATGCAGTAAATTTGAGCTTCTATACGCAGGTCCATATCGAATTCGCAGCATTCCTCACCCCAATGTAGTACACGTCGAAACTTTGAGAACCAGAAAAACCAAAGGGAACCACCACGTCTCCAACATCAAACCTTTTATTGAATGAACATACTTTATGATTTATCACACTGTAATGCCTCTTCCCAATTTTTTATGACCACTTATGCAATTATATTCATATGAACACTTACTGATGATTATCGTATTTTTTCTTTGGTAAGTGCCCGGCAAGGTAAAGTTAGCAGGTCGCTTTTCTTGTCATTACACATCAGACCGTGCATATTTTTCCAGATGAACTTATACATTTTATGACCACTTATGCAATTATATTTATGTGATTACTTACTGATGATTGTCTTATTTTTTCTTGCAAGTGCCTGGCAAGATAAGGTTAGCAGGTCGCTTTTCTTGTCGTTACACATCAGACCGTGCACATTTTTCCACATAAACTTACATATCTTATGAATAATTATGCAATTCTATCTAGTGACATATTAATTTTATTAAATTCTCTCTCCATTAAAGTCTTCAATTCTCGCCTCTATTAACTACACAACATACAAGCTGAACACAAAGAAGTTCACATTTCTTGTCATATATCAGACCGTGCATATTTTCCACTTTTCATGTATGTATGATTGTTTTCCTGTTTTGTTTGTATGCTCTATTAAATATTTAAGATATAACAAACACCAGTTGACTTTAACATTTTGCTTTATGATAGCTCAACATCTTGACTATTTTACATTTTTTTTTCCTGCTACATTGTGATACTCTGTGTACATTTTTTGCACCTGCACACTGTCTATTTTTTTGCATATTACGTTTTCTGTCATGCAATGCTGTATGCTCAATTATGTTACTATAAACCAGTTTTTATTTAGTGGATATATGATTTAAATGCAAGACATTAATCTTTGTTCATCATTTTCAGAAAGCAATAACGTGTAAAAGAAATAAATTAAACAGAAATGAGAATCTCACCTTCGGAATGAACGAAAGAAGATGCAATACCTCGTGACGAAGAGTAAATGGATCTGAATTAACAAGCATTAACAAGAATATACTATACACATCGTAGAATAGCAGTCTTAACTAATTTTTTCTTTCAGAATACGAGGCGATTGATGCAGGCTGTCACACAGAACTACACATCTTAGTTTTAGTGATGAAATATGCTAGAAATAAGGAATAGTTGTATTACGAGTAATGAAGTGACTTTTTTGCAGATGATAATGAATGGTGATGAATAATGATGAAGAATATGCTACTATGGATAATGAAGTTTTTCTTTACAGGTGATGATAATAATGAAGTTATGATGATATGGATAATGAAGTTTTTTCTTTGCAGATGAGGATAATGTTGAAGTTTATGTATTTATGCTATGCAGTTATTTAAATATTTGTTGCAGTTCGTTTTGACAGTATGTCTTATGTCGCATGGTATGATGACTGAAGGTTTTGGAAAGGACAGCTATAGAACATATATATTTTATACACATTTCACTACCTGTTAATTCGAAGTTCACTACTTTTCAGCATAATATGCGTTTCTTCTTTCAGTTTAATAATCCATTTTTTTGTATTTTTTGCAGGAGAAATTATTCGTGAAATTAATGTGCTATAAGCAGTTGTTCATTAAACCTATGTCATTTATGAATGTGATCACATATACTCTACTTGTTTCATAGCCTTGCTACAGCTGACTCATGACGAATGACGTTACACATCTTCATTTGCAGCAATAACTCAAAAGTAAATATTGTTATGCCCCATTAATTTATTATTGATCTCAACGCAATGCATTGCTAGCACAAACAAAAAAAAGGGAGTTCTGAGTAATGTTTCTAGTCACAGACGTTGAATAATAGTTAAAGTATGTTACATTTTCAATATGTCCTATGTCACTGGAATGATCAGTTCTGAGTAATATGTCATTTGAATGATGAATTCTGAGTAATTCTGAATAATGTTTTCTAGTCACGGACCTTGAATAATAGTTATAGTATGTTACATTTTCAATATGTCCTATGTCACTGGAGTGATCAGTTCTGAGTAATACTGAATGATGCTTTGCAATAATGCATCAATACTATGTGCATAATTTCTGTAAATAATATTTTGTTGTACTCTATAAATGCTATGCCAATAATTGACTCTCATTTTGAATGATGACTTCTGATGGTTTGTAACTGGTCAATGAATACCAATAGTTATTTTAAATATGTCATATAACACTTGAATGATGAAAAATGTTTTGTACAATTCAATAATTGCTACATGTTTTGTAACTGGACAATGAGTGCCAATGATTACTATAACTAAGTGAATTATGTTAATACTATGCCATTCATTAGCTCCTGTTTTGAATGATGACATCTGATGGTTTGTAACTGGCCAATGAGTGCCAATGTTCTCTGTAAACAGATAATTTCTAAACATTATTCTGTAATACTTCATACATGGTACAGAAATGTTCAGTAACTGCGCGATGAGTGCCACCAATTACTCAAATCAGTTGTTAGACTAGTGTAATTCTCAATGAAGACTAGTATGTGACTTAATGTCCTTCAGCTTTTGACCTAATTACCAGAAATTACTGCAATATCCGTTTGTCCTGTCTATCCTCATGATCATGGAGCACTATATTTGGTTTTTGCACTAATTCTACGTTGGCGTACTTTACAAGAACGTGGTGTTGACACGACATGCTGTCCACCACCTTGAGCAATGGAGATGTTATTATGGTCCCACTGTTTGGTGTACTTAGTGCACTACTAAAATGATAGCATGGAATATTATTACGACATTTCAGTGTCTTGGCTACACTGATTAATACTTCAAGGAAAAGAACTTCAGATTGTCTCACTTGGTGTTTTGCTTCTATAGAAAGATATGGACTTTCAGTGCAGCTGCGTGCAACTTAAAGTGCTACAACCATGACACAATCCTACCCATTCCTTTCCTAGTTCTTGTAAAATGGTAAAAACTTATACAATGCGTTTAAATTGTTGTAAAATGATAAAGACATATACAGTGCGTGTGCACTTCATTTCATTTGTTAACAAGATCAGTTATCCTAAAAATGCTAAAGACTTATACAGTGCATGTGCCCTTTATTTCACTCGATGATATGTTATGTAAAAATACTGAAGACTTATACAGTGCGTGTGCACTTTATTTCACTCGATGATATGTTATGTAAAAATGCTATGTTATGTAAAAATGCTAAAGACTTATACAGTGTGTGTGTGCACTTTATTTCACTCCATGGTATGTTATGTAAAAATGCTAAAGACTTCTACAGTGCGTGTGCACTTTATTTCACTCCTTGATATGTTTATTTGTTCTAAAAATGCTAAAGAGTTTTACAGTGCGTGTGCACTTTATGCCATTTGTTAAGATGATTTGTATTCATTACGTATACATTTAGTGATTTGCTGATATGTTCTGAACTACAGTGCGTGTGCACTTTTGTCATTTGTCAATATGATTTGTACTCATTATGTTTATTTGTTGTAAAAATGTTAAAGAGTTTTACAGTGTGTGTGCACTTTTGCCATTTGTTAATATGTTTTGTACTCATTGTGTATACATTTTGTCATTGCCTGATATGTTCTGTACTCAGTGCATGTGCACTATATTTTATTTCATGTTCTGCACTTATATATATGTATATATTCTGTGATGGTAAACTTAGTTCATTAGGAAAAATTTGTTGCTCATGGCAAGTCCAATTGACTCACCATCGCTGCCAAATTTTTGCCCCCCCATTGGAGGGTAATGTAAGACCTATGCTTTGCCGGCGATGGGCGAGGCATGACACAGTCTCTGACCAGAGAGTAGTTTGTCGTTAGTTGTTGCTTGTCGCTTGTCTGCGCGAGTCGACAGTAGTCTAGAGTAGTCTGCATGAGTCTGCGGGAGTCGGCATGTGTCGGCTGTGTGCTCTGCTCGGGACTCTGCTCAGGACTCTGGAGAATGAGTATTGTTGTAGAAGGTAAAGAAACAGCCTTGCGCATATCTAACAATGTATGTTAATTGTCATTTAATTTGTTCCAAAAAATGCCCCAATAATAATTTTTATAGTATAAAGTAACTTTTTTAAAGAAAAGCGTTCATTTCAATTTAAAGAATATTTCCAATGCATGATCATTCCTTCCAAGAATCAAAAAAGATATACGCCAGCATTGCACGAAGCTGTGTCGAATATTTCTACTTAAGAGCAGATATATTTGCAGTTTCTATTAAGGCAAGAATTTTTGCTTTTTTTATTCAGAATACAGGGCTGAAGGGCAGCGCTGTTGTCCTCATAAATTTTATCAGGTTACAAAATTTTTTATAATTTTTTTTGTTTAGGAATTTTTCTGTTTCGAACTTAACATTAAATGAGAAAAGAATTTTGTGTGAACATTAAATGTGAATGCATTTCTGCACACAGATTATAAAATGGGAGCCAATTTTGTTCAGAGGTCACAATATTAAAAAAATTCATTTAATTATTATTTTTGTGCGGATTTTACGCTTGGTTCACGATCCATTTTCATTCTTATATTTATTTATTTTTTTTGTGTGGGGAGGTTACAAACTTTATGAGCATTTCACATATAGTTTCTACAGAAAACTCAGCATCTAAGTAACGCACTTCTTCGGTAGAGTAATGCATGATTTTCATGAGGGATGGTTTAATATGCTTCTCAATTATCTGCAGGTCTGACTATGGTGCCACATTGCTTGCAGTAGCACATCCTCTCTGTCATAGGGTTTAACATTGTTTTTCACACAATAACAGAAATCGTAGCACACGTTCATTTTCAATGACAAAAAGGCTCCAAAATTCCGGTTTGCACACTTTGACATTCCCGCACTATGTAGTTAACACGCGATATCGATAATTTTTTCCCAGGGTCTTTTGTGCACGACGCCTTCTTTCTCGATCAGGCGCCGAAGGTATCCATTATGCGTGCTCTTACTTTCAAAATCATGAAATTTACGGAATATTTCAATCTATTCGTGATCAGAAATCACGTTCCAATACAGTTTCATACACTTGAAACATATCAGTACACGAATATCAATGCTATATGACAGAAACTGACATCACCATACAATCCAGGACTCATGTTGTTCTGCCAATTTTTGTAATGATAATATGAGTCCAGTTGCAAATGTAATTTATTTGTCTGTCTTTGAGGAAAATAAAATAGCTGTCTTCAATGTTTTTGTAGAAAGAAGCTTCCACATATTTTATAACAATTCTTCCTCCTCGTGTTAAATCGTAATTTTCCTCAGTACTTTGTCTTACTAAGACTTTTCATACTCTAATTTTAGAATAAGAACTTTTTTTCGTTCCAACAAGTAACAACGGTTTTATTCAATGGAAACAAACACTACTGCAGGGTGCTTACCAAAGATTTGTCACGAGTGTCCTCCAAACATTTCTCTACACAGACCTCTATTTATAAAGAAGTAAAAGAAAGATTGCCATCACCTCTTTGGACCCTGACATTAACTACTTGAAATTATAAATGAACACATAAAAACTCAGCCTCTTCAGGCAATGGCTAGCAAAATCTACTGACACGCCAATAATCTACTCTGACTCCGTTGGACCACTCGGCAGTCCTAAAATGCATAACAGAATGTACAGTGTGAAAAAAATTATTGATAAATAGTTCCAGAAAGACTTTCGCTGTTACGGGGATCTCTGGATATTATTCAGCATTATTGGTCTCTTTGTCGATGTCGACTTCCTGTCACCTGTAACAGTGCTTTCGTCTTCTGAAATCGAACAGGGCCGCAACCTGACCATCATCCCCCAAAAAATACCGTCAATTAATTACTTGGAGCATATGAATAGTTTCCACTTAACAAAGTTCCAACAAATTCGTCCATGAAATAGTCTCGCATCACCAATTGTGTCCTCTTGACGTGGTGAGTCACCTAATCCGCCTTCAACCCTGACTTTAGCAACGAATCAGCAGTCAGTCGATTTATGTCATCAATATGCCAATGAACATGCAGCCTGGCCACATACAATTAAGTAAGGCTCAGAGTGAACTCCCAACTATGTAATTGCTCCAGTACACACTGCAGTTGGGGATATCCTATTATCGGTCACGAACCACAGTTCTCGTAAGTATTATCATCTCAATAATTTCATCAGCAGACATACACACAGGGTCTTCACCATCCTACTCAAACGCGCGGGAAATGATGAACTCCTTTCGGATTGTATGTTAAGCAGCCAATCGGATCATCCCCAGCAATTCTATACTCGCGGTATTTCTAATGTCAGCTAGTCAGATTAGCACAATAAATTTAGACTAGAAATGCCGAAATTCCAAAACTAAATAAAATTTAGTGAAAACAAAATGCGATTTCTTTCCACAAAACACATTACTAACAAATTTAATAATCCATGCCATTTATGGCTGCCTTTTACAAAATCAAGCTCACTCGGACATACGTCACAAATTGTCCTATTGCACAGCAACTTTCTCACGCATGCATTTAGATACTTTTAGTAAAATGTGACATTCTCACTTTACGTATGTCCTTCATTTAGTCTCTGCCTCGCTAAAGCACTCACACTACCAAAATGCAATGAAATAATAATTTTCCAACCTATTTCTAATTACATGAGAAATGTGTGGTAATGAAACTAGAGAAATTTGATAAAATTAGGTTATACGAACCCATACTATTGGTTGAAGTTTGAATTGATTCTACAGATGAATACATTACAGTCTCTAATACGGGGCTGGTCGCTGTGGTCGGCCGGTTCTAGGTGCTTTAGTGCGGAACCACGCGGCCGCTACGGTCACAGGCTCGAATCCTGCCTCGGGCATGGATGTATGTGATGTCCTTAGAACTGCTTAAACCTAACTAACCTAAGTCTAGGGGACTGATGACCTCAGATGTTAAGTCCCATAGTGCTTAGTACCATTTTAACCGTAATACGGTTTCTCTAAGCCGGCACAGATATTGTGTGTATTATGTAAAAATTTACATCTCCGAGAGTATGAAAGTTTTTGATATAAACTTGTAACAGTATGGTTGCGCTATCCATAGAAGTTGGTATACCAAGTATGAAAAAGATCGATTGATATTTAATAGTACTTCTTCAGATTCGTAGGGTATGTGTAACGTATTGCACGCAGCGTTAAGCAAGTACAATGCTCGTTCTGCCCATGAGAGGGGGAAAGACGAGATAGACAGACAGAGGTGCAAAAACAGAGAGAGCAGAAGAGAATACGTGAAATGCACGAGGCGTGTGAGAAAAGTATCGAGACAGGCAACAATGCAAGCGATCTGGTAACGCTGTGTTTTCTTCTTGTGCAGACCAGTGCTTTCAACCCTTCCTGACACTCAGTCTGAGTTTCACCTCCGTACACCCATTATCTGACTTCTGAGAACGCCTTCAGTGATGTGGCGTTTTTATTGTCTGTTTCGAAAATGGAACAGCAGAATTTAGAGCAAAGTTATGCCACCAAGTTTGATGTTGAATTGGGGAATCAGCGTGTGTGACATTAGATAACTAAAAACCGCTCCTTAGGAAACATTTCTATCAAGAGCGCAAGTTTTTCACTGTCGCAAATAGATTTAAGAAGGCCGACAAAACGTTTAAGCAGAACTGTGCTCAGAGAGAGACTTCAACTTCAAAATCCGACCAGAACATCGAACGTGTGTGGGCTGTTGTGAGATTATTCCTCCACGACAAAACCGTCAAGCAAGAGTTTTACAAAGATGTCCTTTAAAAGCCAGGAAAAGGGTGAATCGACTGAGGCCGGACATTACAGGCAGGTGGATACTGCATTGTGACAACACTCCACTTCAAGTGGTCGCATCCATCACGGATTTTTTGACCTCAAACGGAATTCTGTTTTTCCATAGCATCACTACTCACCTAATTTGAGTCTTCGCCACTTTTGGTTTTCACGAAACTGAAAAATATCTGAAAAGGACGTCATTTTAGGACAATGAAGAACATTCAAAAGAGTGTGACAGACATGTTAAATATCCTGCCAACTGACGTCCTTCAAGTCTGATACCAACACTGCCATCGACTCCACCGGAGTGGAAAATATTCTTGTTTGAAAAAATTAAAACTATGGCTGAAAAAAATACTCTCATTACTATTCTTACACATCTTGTACACGACAGCTACACTTACCTGGGCCAAAGTGCTGGTACAATGGTTGTATTCTCATAAACTGTACTTGTACAATATGTGTTCTTTGTATGCTATTTTTGCATTTTAGGAGAATGCACTGAATGACGTGTACAAGGAATTAATGCTTTATATTTTTCCTGTTCTTGGTTTGATACCATAGCGTTGCATCGGTGTAAATCCTAAAATTTAATTTATTCCAAACTTTTTTGGTCCCAGTACTTTCCGTAAACAAAAGTGATATTTGTTTCCTGGTGCAATAGGTTAGCTTGTGTCATGAGGAAGCAAGACAACTCAGTCGCAAACACAGCGCTCCACATCAACCCAGGAGGAAGAAGACTACGAGGAAGACCGGCAAAGAGATGGACTGACAACGTCAGGGGAGACATGCACGATGTTGACTTAAGACCAGAAGATGTCAACGACAGGGAGAAATGGAGGGGATGTAGCAAAACAGCAGACCCCGCAAGTAGGGATTAATGCTTGGAAAGAAAGAGAGAGTAGGTCAGCTTGTATTAATTTTTCTGTGTCATGTTCTCCCTTATATCCATGAACTTTTAATTGTGGAATAGACTGCAATGCCGAATCGTCACTAGCGTTTAATTAATGCAACTGTGAACTGGTTTACTTGGATCTCAAGTGTGCTGGTATACTTCGAAGCTATTATTGTGATAACCATTGTACCATGCACTTTGGTCCGTCTGTTTCCTTTCCCTCATTTCCGTTTCAAACTATATAAACTTCTTACATCTGAGCGCTTACACCCTTCCAACAGTGTAATGTATCCCCCAGCCCTCCTTTCTGTTGGTGTTATAGTATCTACGTCTCTAATGGAGGGTTAGATAACAGAATTTTCTAAATGTATTTCTTGTTTTCCCAATTCCATAACCTGGCTTGTTGTACATTACAAAATATCTTTGAGACTGTAATTTACTTTTTCCGTACAACCACAGTTCTCAGCATCACGCGTATTTCGTCAATGGGAATAATAATAACCATTTAATATCTTACCTCCCATTCTCACCATGATTCTATATCTACATCTACATGGATACTCTGAAAATCACATTTAAGTGTCTGCCAGAGGTTTCATCGAACCATCTTCTTCGATGTACTCCGCCAGTCCTTTAGGGTAAAGATCCCACACCGCGCAGCTGTATTCTAAAAGAGGACGGACGAGCGTAGTGTAGACAGTCTCCTTAGTAGATCTGTTACACTTTCCAGGTGTCCTGCCAATAAAACGTAGTCTTTGGTAAGCCTTCCCCACAACATTTTCTACTTGTTCCTACGAATTTAAGTTGTTCGTAATTGAAATACCGACGTATTTAGTTGAATTTGCGGCTTTTAGATTAGACGGAATTGTCGTGTAAACGAAGTTTAACGAATTCCTTTTAACACTCAAGTGGATGACCTCACACTTTTCGTTATTTAGGGTCAATTACCAATTTGTGCACCATTCAGATATCTTTTCAAAAAATGTTTTGCAATTTGTTTTGAACTTCTGACGATTGTATTAGCCGTCATCTAAAAACAACCTAAGACGGCTCCTCAGATTGTCTCCCAAATCGTTTATATAGATAAGGAACAGCAAAGGGCCTATAACACTACCTTGGCGATCGCCAGAAATCACTTCTGTTTTACTCGGTGACTTTCTGTCAGTTACTACGAACTGTGACCTCTCTGGCAGGAAATCACAAATCCAGTCACATAACAGACGATATTCCATAAGCACGCAATTTCGCTACAAGCCGATTGTGTGGTACAGTGTCAAAAGCCTTCCGGAAATCCAGAAATACGGAATCGATCTGAAATCCCTTCTCAATAGCACTCAACACTTCATGTGAATAAAGAGCTAGTTGGGTTTCACAGGAACGATGTTTTCTAAACCAATGTTGACTGTGTGTCAATAGACAGTTTTCTTCTTCGAGGTAATTCATAACGTTTGAACACACTATATGTTCGAAAATCCTGCTGCATATAGACGTTCACGACATAGGGCTGTAATTTAGTGGATTACTGCTACTACCTTTCTTGAATATTGGTGCGTTCTGAACTTTCCAGTCATTGGGTATGGATCTTTCGTCGAGCGAATGGTTGTATATGATTGTTATGAATGGAGCTAATGCATCAGCATAGTCCGAAAGGAATCTAATTGGTATACAATCTGGACCAGAATTCTTGCTTTTATTAAGTAATTTGAGTTGCTTCACTACTCCGAAGATATTTACTTCTACGTTACTCATGTTGGCAATTGTTCTCGATTCGAATTCTGGAATATTTCCTTCCTCTTCTTTTGTGAAGGTATTTCGGAAGGCTGTGTGTAGTAACTCAATGTCAAATACCTATATCGAATTTGATGCTCGTTATTAACTCAGAATTATTTGTTGCTAAGAGGTCAAATATGTTTTCACAACCGTTTACTATTCGCGTGGGCTCATGAACTAGCTGCTCGAAATAATTTTCAGAGAATGCGTTTGGCACAATTTCCGATGATATTTTATTTACACCTTCGGAATTTCGACAACATATCGAGGGTAAATTAAAGTCACCACCAACTGTTACCGTTTGAGTCGGGTACGTGTTTGAAATCAAACTCAAGTTTTCTTTGAACCTTTTAGCAACTGTATCATTTAAATTGGTAGGTAGGTAAAGGATCCTATTATTATTTTATTCCGGTAGCCAACAATGACCTCTGGCCATACTAACTCACAGGAAGTATCTGCTTCAGTTTCGCGACAGGTTAAACTACTTCTAACAGGAACCAACACACCACGGTCAACCGTGTTTAGCCCATCCTTTCAGAACACCGTTAGGTTCTTCGGAAACATTTCGGCTGAGCTTATACCCGACTTTAGCAAGCTTTCGGTGCCTTTAAAGATTTGAGCATCAGTGCTTTCTATTAGCGCTTGGAGCTCTGGTATTTTCCCAACACAGCTACGACAATTTACAACTGTTATACCAACGGTTCCAGTATCTACGTTCTTTCTGTGTTCGGCCTGCACTCTTTGTGACTGAAGCCCTTCTTTTGATTTTCCGAGACCCTCTAACCTAAAAAAAAAAACGCCCAGTCCACGCCACACAGCCGCTCGAAATCAGAGAGAATCTCTCCTGATCCAAAGTGACACACATTATTGGTACCGATGTGAGCAACCACCTGCAACTGGCTGCATCCTGTGCTCTTCATGGCATCCGGGAGGACCATTTCCATACCTGGAATGACTCCACTCGGTATGCACACGGAGTGCACATTGGTTTCCTTTCCCATATTGTCAGCCAAGAACCTATGGGGCCCCATAACGCGCGTAACGTTGGAGCCCCCACTACCAATTATCCCAGTCTCTATGATTGCCTGGATCTTGCAGACTGATTGGTTTCAAATTATTAAACAAATTAGCAATAATTAATGACAGTCGTAAAAAGCCTAAATACCACAGTTTTGTTTCAAAATTATGTTTTAACTACCAGATAATTACATAGTCCATAAGAAGCTGATGCCTTTCGACCACATACGAAACGATGACCATGACTCGTTGAAAGCTGCTGCCCGCTGTCGTTTCTTACTTAATATGGGGGCGTTATGAAGGGGTGTGCCTCATGGTCATTCTTTTTTTATTTTTTTATTTTTATTTTTTGTCATAGCATTGCTGTTACGGAGCATTGTGATTCAGTTAATTGGGACACTATCGAAGATAATAACACAAAACACCCAGCGGTATCTTCAATGTAAATGATGACGTTCCTAGAGAATTCATATAAAAAGTTATCCTGAACGGCTTCGGCGTATAGTAGGGAATTGGCGTCAGAATGAAAAACAATCTGAGTCAATCCAGTTTATTTTTCTTACCCAGATTTGCAACAAATATGTGAAAAACGTGAATTCGTAGAATGTAAGACTTATCTTGGTAGTGTATTAATGTCGCTAATCATATGGATAAATGCACAGGTTGCGCATTCAGTAACAGAAAGTTACTGACTGGCCGACAATGTTATCACAGCTATAGTCCACCCGTAATTTAAGTGAGTCGTAACAACAAGGAGCGGCGCTGTACAATTGGCTCTGAGCACTATGGTACTTAACTTCTGAGGTCATCAGTCCCCTAGAACTTAGAACTACTTAAACCTAACTAGCCTATGGACATCACACACATCCATGCCCGAGGCAGTATTCGAACCTGGGACCGCAGCGGTCGCGCGGTTCCAAACTGTAGCTCCTAGAACCGCTCGGCCACGCTGTACAATTACCAACATTTTTCTGGATTCTAATCTGGTACGAAACTTGTGGGAAGATTACTACTTAAACAAGACAATTTTCCATAACTCGACACGTTCAGTACTATAAAAACTTTTACGCGTGTGGTGCGAAATTAAACACCAATCATAAAAAGTTAGTTTCATTCGTATTTCCACTTCATCTGCTGCAGGGCGACTGCACAATTTGTTATGAAAAGCCGGCCGCGGTGGTCTAGCGGTTCTGGCGGTGCAGTCCGGAACCACGGGACTGCTACGGTCGCAGGTTCGAATCCTGCCTCGGGCATGGGTGTGTGTGATGTCCTTAGGTTGGTTAGGTTTAAGTAGTTCTAAGTTCTAGGGGACTTATGACCTAAGATGTTGAGTCCCATAGTGCTCAGAGCCATTTGAACTATTTTTTTGTTATGAAAATTTTGCACTTAGTGTTTTGCCTGGCAACAGCATTGATTTGCCTTTGTATAGCCATAAAACATGTGTTTACTTTAGCAATACAACCACCTTTAACCATTCTGTTGTGCGTTACAACCATTCAGCTCAATATTTCCGAATTGGAAATTATAACTGGAATAGCTGTACTTAAAACTATCTTCACTTCTAGGTCGTCGTTTGTAGGATGATTAGTACGAATTTTAGAGTATGGTACGTTCACATGTGAAAGGAAAACTGGAATTATTGTTACTTTTTAATCAGAACTTGAATTACATATAAAATTTATTTACCAGCTCTTTCTGGTCACATGTTGCTTTGAGTGAAAATCATTTCAAAAACTAAGTTTCATGGTTTCACCTCAAACTGTTCCTAAGCCGTGGCGTCTCTCTCTAGGTGATTATGTAGACATGTAACATTCTCAAAGGAAAACATCAAATAAGTAAGATGAAACACGTGGTTATCACAAAAAAAGTTTTCCAATGAACAGCTTCAATTTTCCAGAAACTATCTTCATTAAATATAAATATCGAAGTGAAAGCCATTTACATACACGGTTCTATTAAATACTACATGCTGTTTAAAGCGTTGGCTAGAAGACAACTAATAATTTCTCAGAGGGTGGTAAAATTTTTAGATCGTCTCTATATACGGCAAAGATAAATTCAGTTTTCGACACACATATTATAGTTAGATGTGAATTAAGCACGAAGCTCAAATTTTGCTGACGGGTGTGGTTAGTTATTCCCATAAACAACTGAGACAAACAGTGTAAAAGAAGCCTTAAATATTACTTGCGTGCATTTCGCATGTCATGTGCGAGAATCTCCACTCGGGTTTAACACTCTGAATTGATTACAGGCGCTATTCTTGGGCATGCAGTCTGTTTGACGGCTCGACTTCAATCCTCCAAAAACAGTGAAATCGATTATGCAAAAGAAAAGGCACACGCAACAATGAATGACAGTTGACGATCGCTAAGGTCATATCCGCGGAAACGCATTCCTTCATTCACTTCAAGATGTCGCAGCGCGTCGGAAATGTTCCTGTCTGTGCCGGAGGCGAAGCGGAAGCCGTACTACGTGCCGTGGCACGAGTACGGAAGGGTAAGTGATATGTTGCACACGGTTTCAGGTAAGATACGTAGCAGAGGAAAGTGCACAGATTAGAAGCTACAGAATTCGGATGCAGCGTGCACCGCTCCTCTTTCATAAAACGACTTTAAGGGGCTCCGGAACGCCCTATACTTGCAATGTTAAAATAACGCTTATAAATTACATCTTTCCTCACAAAGTATTTAAGGTAGGAAGTTGAACTTTTTACAGATTATTTATTGGAATATGGGCTACAACTTAACATAGGGATTTTACAAAATTTTAGTTCAGTTATTAAAGATGATTTTTTTTCAATTGTAATGAAAATTCACAACTTTTTTGCAATTTTTTATTTATATATTCAAAAATATACAGTTTTTTGGAAAAAGGCTGTGTTAAATTATGCAGAAGGTACTGCGTAACATTAACTGAAAGTTTGAAACAAATATGTTTGGAAGATCCTTAGAAAACATGTAATTAGTATGAGAAAATAAAAGCTTTTGGAATCGATCGACAAAGATTGGATTAACTTTTTAGTGCATTCCAGGTCCATATGATGGATTATCTTCATCCTCTGCAAACTCCTCCTCCAGCTTCCTCTTGTTCCTCCTCCTGTTTACTCTTGCTTGCATTTCTAGACTCTTTACAGCCCTGTCTGCAGCCCGAAGGCGTTCCTTGTCTAAAGCAAGCATCGCTTGTACCATGTTAGAATGTTATTATTTACAGTAATAACACATACCTTTGGCTTTCCAACATTTCTCCTTTTCTTAAAAGCCTTCAGAGTATTTCTAATAACTTTACTTTTACTCATTATTATACTTCAACAAAACAGAGACTCAAGAAACAGAATTAATTACGAATATTTTCGAGATAATGACAGAGTAAATAAACATGAAACAATCGACAATCACACCAGCGATATATATTGAACCATCACAGGTTAGCCACAACACATACTTTATCTCACATCACTAAAATGTACCTGATGAACACGGACGTTACTAATAACACCATTTGACAGCAGTTTAACAGCGCCACAGTGGGTCACGCCCATGCAGAACACATTTCAAAAAAAATTTAAAAATAGTTGTAGTCTTCGGAATTGAATAAATTATATATTTATTAAAAGGTAATAGTCTGCAGATTCAGAAAACGCAAAAAAGTAAAAATTGAACTTTTCATGATTTTGAGCCTTTCCGGAGCCCCTTAATACGGACTCAGCGACTTTGGAAGTTACGTCCAACGATATTACTGATTATGAAAGACAAAGATACTGAAATACAGTGTAGTCGTTATTTCTTTGCTTGAAATGCGGGTCGATTTGCGTGGTTTTGTGTGCTATGCAGTTCGTAAATAGACGAAATGTAAAAGACGTTTTGTATGACTTATCAAAATTCCCTTATCGTTGATACACATTTCGAAGTGCAAGAATTTAATCACTGTAGCTTCCATTTTGTATCTATTTTGCGTTTCAGTAATAATTTGTTGAAGTGGCGTGAACTTAACAGCGTGTGCAACTCATCCGTAGTACGTTCCTGTTGGTAATCCGTTGTCGTACGTCGTAGCCAGTCGGCTGACAGTGCACAGCAGCAACTGAAAATTAATCACTTCGGTTTTTCTCCGACTTTAACTCCATTTCCGAAACTGTGCCTAAAAATTGGTCCGAGTGAAAGAAAATTACCATCAACTTCGTTTATGAAACACAGGAAGCTACGAAGAAGTAGTGTTGGTCTTTATCCACATCCAATTAATTATTCGCTGTGTTCACTTCCTACCATTTTTTACGAGAACTCTTCCAATAAAAAGGCCGTATAGAGGGTAAGTGCACCTCTACCTTTTCTTGCGCATCTCACACGTCAAACTACCGTTACATATTTGGTTTACTTGTAATCGTTGTTCATGTTTATATCGGCAGACACTGGTTGTAATATCATTTGCCTAACGTCAGTAAGATTACAATTTTCGCAGCAAATATGAGTTAGGAATAAATGAAACACGAAAATTATTTCTTAACTTCAGTTTTATAGATAGTCAAGAAGATGGTAGATCCAAAAATGGGCCATCCGATCAAGTCTGAATGTAATGGTTTTGGTACCCATGACCTCAAACTTAACATTAACTTTTAACCATAGTCAGGAATGCGATCTCACCATCCCCTCTACCCAATAACAATTAAACAAAAATGCGTTACGCCAATGGATCCACATCATTTCATCATCTTCCTTTGAAGAATTAGGCTCTTGGCCATCCAAACTTAACAAACAATCATTTCAGTCTTTTCTGAAAACCTCCAATAACTCTTTTACCGTTCGAATTGTATTTCACGAATTTCTGTGGAAGCTCGAATTCTCATGAGGATTTGTGTCGATTTTTCTCGATTCAATTGATTTTCATGTTGAAAATATTTAATTCTGTTCTTTCATTTCCAATCACGGCTCTGTTCTTTCTTTTTGTGTTCTCCAAAGTTTCATTTACATAGTGTAACAAAGTAATCACCATCATCCATCATCATTCATTTCGTTTGGGCCTTTGTCCCACTTCAGCGAGATGTCAGCGTTGTTACAATATATTTGCCGATGTTAATGTCTGAGGGTGGCCTGATGCCCTTCCTGTCGCACCCCACATCCCCCAGGATGGAATTAGTGTTCCCCACTTGTATGTGTGTAGTGTAAGCCATGAAATAGTGCGAACGTTTTCAAATGTCTGCGAGTAGTTTATCTGAGGCCTAACGTGGGGACTAGCCCGTTATCCACCTAGTGGGATGTGGGTAACCGCCTAAAAACCACATTCACGCTGGCCGGAACAACTTCCCTCGTCGGTAATATCCCGTGATGGGGTTTGGGGGGGGGGGGGGGATTCGATCCAGGGCTGGCGCGCCTACCCGAGTCCAGGAAGCAAGGCATTAATGACCTCGGCTAACCTGGCAGGTCTAACGAAGCAATCACCATCAGTTTATAAAATTTAGTACTGGTTTCTTTTTGCACTTTAGGGGTCAATTTTCTGTTACTGGTCCGAAAGACAATTTGATTATACATTTTATTTTCAATATCGTTTTCAATATCGTCACCTAAGTAACAGATTTGAAATATTTGCTCTAAAAATGATTATCTAAACAAGATTTGTGTCTTACTGGATGTTTTGTTCGGAATGCCATTATTTTCGCTATATAATCTTAAGTCAGGTGGCCGAACATATTCACCTTCTAGAAATAACAGAAAATAATGTTCAACCTCTTTTGTTTTCGGACTTTCCTTTTTCCTGTCAGTATCTGACCTACATGAACTGGGCGTTGCGTACTTTGCGTGAATTAACTTTCTTAACAGTTATACCGTCTATCACGTAGACTATGAAAATAAGTCAAAATTCTTTACAAAACAGTTGTTTTATGTACAAGAAACAAATCATCACAAAAGATGCATTTCACTCTGCGTTTATAACAGTTGTATATTACTTGTGATGTTTACGGTTTTTTTTTTGTTTCATGTATGTGAAAATTAATGAATAATTACGTGCAATACCGCGCATTTAGACATAATCGGCATGATAGCACATGATCAGTTGAAACTCATTCCTATCTTAACCCTATCCTCTTTTACCTCAGACAGAGCTAATATTTTCTTCTAAACTTCGCAAGGCCAGTATCTGACGTATGTACGTCTTCTCCTGCTTTCTATTCTTGCCTAGAAGATTTCCCATCATTCTTATCTCCCTTACATCTATGCAAATATGTTGCAGATTTGTTGCAGATTGGTCTAGGAAACTGTCTTTCTCACTGTAACTTCTTCGCCATTCGCGAATTTCACGTAATCAATAAAAATTTGAAATTTTTCCATGCATTTCGGGTGTCTAATGTTACTTGTAGTTGTCCGTTTTCGTTACAATTATTTTGCACAATACAAAGCATAATGTCGTGGGATAACCGTAACCGCTGTATCATGATGGAGCCGGCCGCGGTGGTCTAGCGGTTCTACGCGCTCAGTCCGGAACCGCGCGACTGCTACAGTCGCAGGTTCGAATCCTGCCTCGGGCATGGCTGTGTGTGATGTCCTTAGGTTAGTTAGGTTTAAGTAGTTCTAAGTTCTAGGGGACTGATGACCACAGATGTTAAGTCCCATAGTGCTCAGAGCCATCATGATGGAAAAAACCGTCTGCGTCACTAAATTTATATATTTATTTAGCGGTTTCGATCTTAAACATATGTAGCGCTGAAACACTAAACACTGTAGCAGAGACCTTTGTCCCACGCACCTAAACTTGTATGTCCCTCTTCAAGAAATGTTAATGTCGCTAAGGAAAGCGCAACAATTTTACAAAGTAGAAACATGGAAGGATTCGACTTACCTCTGAAACTAGTTTGGGGGTAGTAAGCGAATACGTAAGGTAGATCCACAAATCACCAACTGAGTTTACAGTGACGTCAACGTGTTTATCGCATTACCGGCTATTAGTTTCGTATCACACAGTGCCAATTTTAGTATCTTTCATCGTATGTGTAATAATGACATTTAAGGTTTGAGTCAACTTGTGGAGCGAGGACTTGTACTCAACAACATGAACTAAGGTACTCACAAAATTACAAAGAAATCTTCGTACAGGTAATGCTGTCTAAGTGTGAATATATTTTACTTTCTTGTCAGCAGTGATTTGAACTATCTCTGTACAAGGTAAAGCAGTCAAGGCACGAGACCCAAAAACCAGGCGAATCCGAAATCTTGAAGTTCTTGTGGGCAGTTTATGAGTATTTCAGTATAACTGTTTCGTGGTCACCAGCCCCTCGTTATAGAATAATAATGTAATGATGATTTATTCAACTTTTTACCACATTTACGTATATTTTTTTGAAAGGGTCCTCACAATAGAAAAAAACCATGTGATAAGCACTCAACAAAATATTCGAAACAGAACAGTGTAGCGCAAAAACCCTCGGACAGTGCTAGAGTACAGTGATGTGTTTCTCTGTGGCTGCGGGAACAGGCAGCACGGAGTCGTGGCAGTCTGCCACCGCACTCAGTCAGCAAAGACACGAGAGGAAAGTCGGCCTGTTCTTCGTCAGTAAACTTATCCGCATTGCTGTGTATCACTGTGACTCTGTCGCAAATCCAAACCAACGCAGAAACTTAGTGAACCCTACTGAATACAACACTGAGGACGCAGAGTCTAGCGGGCTTATTATTATCAACAGAAAGTACGATAGATAAATGGTAAAAACTTGTTTGCACATGCAGTGGACACTTGCAATGATGCGCATATAATTTCCCTGCAATACAGATACCCCGCGTCCGGCCATCCTGATTTAGGTTTTCTGTGAATACCCTAAATCGCTCCAGGCAAATGCCGGGATGGTTCATTTCAAAGGGCACGGACGACTTCCTTCCCCGTCCTTCCCTAATCCGATGAGACCGATGACCACGCTGTCTGGTCTCCTTCCCCAAAACAACCCAACCCAACAATACAGATACAAACAGGAACGGGAATAGGAAACCAAACGAAAAGAGCCATCATGAAGCAATAATGCTTGCGTTCTGATAAAGACGCCTTGCCTTTCCTAATACCGATATATTACAACACGACTTTCTTTTGAAAACAGAAATATTATTGTACGGGATTTATTCGAAGTTACGACCACGAACATAAATCAGTTGATTACGTTTGACGATAGCTAAGTTTGTAGCTGCAGAAACACCTCACATCAATTGATTCACAATGGCTGACGGCGAACCAGCAGTGTTGCAGCTGCTGTTCCTGATGTGAAGCAACAGGAGTAATAAGTGCACTTGCGTCGGTATGCAAAGGTAAGGAACACGACCCATGCAGTATTACATTAAGTGCGTGGCTGCAGTAATACATGTGTTAGAAGTTACAGAACTATAAAGATTCGCGTCGTTTCGCACACAATAAAACTCAATTCGGGTTGCTATAGACTTAACGACAATCACCGTTGTAGGCTGCGATATTATTTATTACAAAACCAATACAATGATGTTAAATTGCGCTTGCTACACTAAGCCTCTCTTCTTGTGGTCGAAATCGATGTTGTGTGTCTGGATTGAAAGTGCGTATGGGAGGTAGTGCGAGTTCGTCTTCTCCCTGACCGGCACCCAAAAATTTCGTATTTCTTATTGAGTTAATCGAACTAAAAAGACAGTAACTATAAAAGTCTTCCGAGCCAACATTAACAATTTATTGTGCCTCGACTACATCGTGCTGAAGTTCCGCCACCTTACCGGAGTCTTTGTCTTCTTTTCTTACCAGCAAATGATGGGTTCGAGTGTATTATCGTGCCACGAATACTGATTCATATTTATGTTCGCAGTGACATTCAACTCAAGTGTCTCGTTTTCTCAGTATAAATTTCAACATAATACGACTCTTTACGTTGACTTGATATTGATAACAGCCACAGTTTTGATACAAAGTTTCCACATATTTTTGTAAAAGGTGATTTTGTTTCCATCAGCATGCGTTACTACCCTGCAACTTCTATATTCATCAGAGAACAATGAATTGTTGTAAGCAGATAGTAATTGTCTGTATGATGTACGGTAAATATTACATTGTTTGACAGAATGCTAAGCTAGGTAGTGAAAATTTTTGTTTATTGTAGTTGTTGTGGTCTTCCGCCCAAAGACTGTTTGATGCAGCTCTCCATGCTACTCTATCCTGTGCAAGTCTCTTCATCTCCAAGTAACTACTGCAACCTACATTCTTCTGAATGTGCTTAGTGTATTCATGTTTTGGTCTTCCTCTACGATTTTTACCCCTCATGCTTCCTTCCAGTATGAAATTGGTGATCCCTTGCTGCCTCAGAATTTGTCCTCCCAAACGATCTCTTCTTCAGGTCAAGTTGTGCCACAAATATCTCTCCTCCCAAACTCTATTCAGTACCTCCTCATTTGTTACGTCATTCACCCGTCTAATCTTTAGCATTCTTCTGTAACATCACATTTCAAAAGCTTGTATTCTCTTCCTGTCTAAACGGTTTATCGTGCATGTTTCACTTCCAGGCATGGCTACACCATGCAAATACTTTCATAGCAGACTTCCAGACACTTAAATTTATACTCGATGTAAACGAATTTCTCATCTTCAGAAACACTTTCCTTTTCATTACCAGTCTACATTTTATATATGATCTACTACGGAAATCATCTTTTACTTTACTCCCCAAATAGCACAACTCATCTACTACTTTAAGTGTCTCCTTTTCTAATCTAATTCCGTCACCACCACCTGATGTAATTTGACTACATTCCATTACCTTCGCTGTACTTCTGTAGATTTTCTTCTTACACCTTCCTATCAACACACTGTCTATTCCATTTTTGTTTATTGAAAAGAAAATTTCTTCTCAGGTAGCATGGGCTAGAAACTCACAAACTTTGTCATGCACCTTACAAAATGGTGCTGGTAAATAAATCTCGATTAGAAACGTTTACTTCGTTTGGATGTTGAAATACTTTTGTAGCTCAAAACGCAAGAAAGTTCGACGAAGCTGACAAGGAATGTCGATTATTGCTAATGGCAGCGTATGACACGGATTTTCATATTATTTCTGTTCTCGCCATTTAATTTGTAGCACAGCGAAAGACCAGCACGGCGTCTGAGGTGCTCCCCGTCTATCGGCCTCTTCATCTGCTGGTCACATCCTTAAAAGAATTCTCTGTCATTAATTGCGTTGTATGGTAATGTTACAAAATGACACGGTTAGAAAAGCAGAAGAATTTAGTTCATACAACCGATTGTGGGTAATTGCGTGCTTCGATTTTTTGTAATTCTGGTTCGTACAATAATTCGAGTAAAGAGAAACCTCGTACTAGACGTTTGGCTTTGCAAACCGTATTTAAATACACGACCGCAATTTACACGTGGCTCTTCCATAGTTTTGTCGTCCTGCTGCGCTTCTTTATACATCTGGGACACATATACTTAATTTGCAGATCTGCTGGCACAGAAATAAAAATATATAGCGTCACTTCAGAAAATCATTTCGGTGACACTATTTAGTAAACTGATAGGAGGTAGGGACATAACTAGATATATGACTAATAAACATTCATTCGCAGATCTTTATATGTAATCTGCAGAAGAATCTTAAAAGTTTCTCTTAGCACATCGGAGCAAGCATGCTTTATCTTGTTCTTATTAGTGATACAACGTGATGAAATACATTTTATAATAATTACTGAACTGAACGTTGACAAAAATTATGATGTGAGTTTTACAATAATGTAAATTGAGAAAATAACGTCGCTTTGCATGTAGCATACTACCCCACACTCATTCCATCTGTGTCTCTGTTCCAGGTCGTAAGTGCTGCTGCCGAATATAGGTCAATTCCACTGACATGCCCTACACGGAAGCTATCGTCAAGATTCACGAACTGTAGCTAAAATAAGTCCTTAGTACATCAACGAAAGATGGCGTTCTAAGTTTTTTTTTTTTTTTACATTATCAACATTACATGTCGTTTTGTCCTAATATCACTAAATAGGCGTCATTACTGAATTGAATATCGATCAGAAGTTGTGCTGAGGGTCTTACAAACATTTACTGCTATTCATAAAATTCCGTGTCTTGCAGTTTAGCGTAATACCCATTACTCATTGCATTCTGTATCTCTGTTACAGGTGGTGAGTGCTGATGCAGAGTGTAGGGCCGTTCCACCTCTACGTCCTGTACAGGAGCAAGACGTGGAGGTCTTGTTGAAATACCGTGAGTACCTTTTGGTGTGCTGAGGATACGAGTAGTAAGGATTCAAGTAGTGTAATGGTTTTGATGAGGTGGCTTTGTTACAGAGCTTACGTTTGATATCAGCAACTTGTTT
This sequence comes from Schistocerca nitens, assembly GCF_023898315.1. Classification (NCBI taxonomy): domain Eukaryota; kingdom Metazoa; phylum Arthropoda; class Insecta; order Orthoptera; family Acrididae; genus Schistocerca; species Schistocerca nitens. The sequence continues at coordinate 663,318,023 of NC_064619.1, forward strand.
CCATATCCCAGCTGCGTCTGCTATAATAAACACGAAATGAGTGTAGCGTTGCAACGTCTTTGTTACTTTGTTGCAGTCTGCTTTATACGTAACGTGATCTGGGGATTCTGTGATATTTGCTAAGGATGATGGGTTCTGCTAGTCTTACAGTAAAAAGCACTGTACCGATCATTTGTATTAGGAGTGATGCCAGGGCAGGTCACGTTTTATGGGATGAACTTTTTACATGTCGTGTTCTGTTCATTAGCCTGATATCTGAGTACCTAGGACAAAGTCCATGAATTGCATCTGTCAGTGAGTGCACTCCTTCCTGATGTAATATTCAACTAGATCTATGTGGTAGTAACAGACTTAGAGAAAACGCTGTGGAGATCTTAATAACTCTCCGGTATAGAACAACAATCGTGTGTCACATTTCCACTAAATACTGTATTGCTAATGGGCAGTACACAGTCCTTTGAGTTGGTCACTAGATTACTTCATAATTATTTTGATCATGTCAAATAAATTTCTGTTTACAGATGGTACTAACTTCATTATTATTTGTCCATCAACTGAGTCAACAATGTTGGATAGCAGTGGGTACTAGAAGATGTATTCACCTTTTCTGACATGCAAGAGCAGCAATATTAAGTATTACAGCTATTTATGTACAATCTGCAATGCTTATTGGCTGTGTTGGGGATGGAGACCAGACAGCGAGGTCATCGGTCTCATCGGACTAGGGACGGAAGGGAAGGAAGTTGGCCGTGCCCTTTCAAAGGAACCATCCCGGCATTTGCCTGGTGTGATTTAGGGAAATCACAGAAAACCAAAATCAGGATGGCCGGACGTGGGATTGAACCGTCGTCCTCCGTGGTATGATGACACAATTTTAGTTTGTAGCAGATGTTGCTTAGACTGATGGTGAACTTTTATTTTACAGGCCACTGCTACCGATGTGCGGTCTGAGCCGTTCCCGAGACCTGCACTCACGTACATAGTATCAAACGTTGCAGCAGGTAAGGTGCAAGAGAGGCGAGGCGGAGGCGAAACAGCTCGACAGCAGCCGCCGCAGTAGCACCGGGATGTGGTTGAGGCAGAGGGAGGTGAAGAGGAGGAGAAGGTGAGGGAGGCCAAGACCAGCCGTGGCCTACTGCGGCGGCTGCTGGCCTGCTGCCTCTGCATTAGGCTGCCACGTGGCCGCAGGTCCAGGAGGACCAGCAGGTGAGTTCAGCCTGACATGCCGTGTGTTCAGAATTCTTCAGCCTGAAACTTACCATGTAGCGCAGCTGAATTCGTGAATAATCTGTAATTACTGTCTCTCACAGTGACCTCTAGGGTTGGAGGGAGTGGGGGAGGGGCTTTTCGGCTTATCCAAATTTATGTTCTGAAGCTGTGTGCTGGGACTTGAGTATTCATTCTCATTCTTCAGATTTCTGATTGTAGGGAAATAGCTCAATCAGGTTGTAACCTCCCCACACAAAAAAAAATATATAAGAAAATCGACCACGAACCATGAACCAAGCGTAAACTCCTCACAAAATTAATAATTAAATGAATTTTTCTAGTATTGTAACCTCTGAACAAAATTGGCACCCATTTATAGTCTGTGTGCAGAAATGCATTCACATTTAATGTTCCCACAAAATTCTTTTCTCATTTAATGTTAAGTTCGAAACAGAAAAATTCCAAAACACCAAAATAATAAAAAAGTTTAGTAACCTGATAAATAATATGGGGACAGCAGCGCTGCCCTTCAGCCCTGTATTCTGAATAAAAAAAGAAAAAATTCTTACCTTAATAAAAACTGCAAATATATCTGCTCTTAAGTAGAAATTTTCGACACAGCTTCATGCAATGCTGGTGTATATCTTTTTTGATTCTTGGAAGGAATGATCATGCATTGGAAACATTCTTTAAATTGAAATGAACGCTTTTCTTTAAAAAAGTTACTTTATACTATAAAAATTATTATTGGGGCATTTTTTGGAACAAATTAAATGACAATTAAAATACATTGTTAGATATGTGCAAGGCTGCTTCTTCACCTTCTACAACAATACTCATTCTCCAGAGTCCTGACCAGAGTCCCGAGCAGAGCACACAGCCGACACATGCCGACTCCCGCCGACTCATGCAGACTACTCTAGACTACTGTCGACTCGCGCAGACAAGCGACAATCAACAACTAACGACAAACTACTCTCTGGTCAGAGACTGTGTCATGCCTCGCCCATCGCCGGCAAAGCATACGTCTTACAAGGTTCAAAGAATGCAAAAAAATAGACAGTGTGCAGGTGCAAAAAATGTACACAGAGTATCACAATGTAGCAGGAAAAAAAAAAATGTAAAATAGTCAAGATGTTGAGCTATCATAAAGCAAAATGTTAAAGTCAACTGGTGTTTGTTATATCTTAAATATTTAATAGAGCATACAAACAAAACAGGAAAACAATCATACATATATGAAAAATGGAAAATATGCACGGTCTGATATATGATGACAAGAAATGGGACCTTCTTTGTGTTCAGCTTGTATGTTGTGTAGTTAATAGAGGCGAGAATTGAAAACTTTAATGGAGAGAGAATTTAATAAAATTAATATGTCACTAGATAGAATTGCATAATTATTCATAAGATACGTAAGTTTATCTGGAAAAATGTGCACGGTCTGATGTGTAACAACAAGAAAAGCGACCTGCTAACCTTATCTTGCCGGGCACTTGCCAAGAAAAAATACGATAATCATTAGTAAGTAATCACATAAATATAATTGCGTAAGTGGTCATAAAATGCGTAAGTTCATCTGGAAAAATATGCATGGTCTCATGTGTAACGACAAGAAGAGCGACCAGCTAACCTTACCTTGCCGGGCACTTATAGAGGGCAAATTCGGTGGCAAAGAAACCATCGCCCTCTGGTCAGAGAATAAAAGACAGTCAAGTAAAATGTGGCGGACAGTAATCTGGACGCCACAAGCACTGCAGATTGGGGGGTCCTCCCGCCGGAGTAAAAAACCATGCGTTAAGGGACTGTGCCCTATGCGGAGGCGAGTGAGGAGAACCTCATCCCGCCTGCATGACTGGTAGGACGTACGCCATGGCCGCGTGGTGTGTGTGTGTTTGAGGTTTACGGGCGCTAAACAGCGGGGTCATCAGCGCCCAAACGTATAAAAACAGGAACACATGCAGTGAAGGGACTAAAACGGACAGCGAACAAGGAGTACGGCTAAAAGAGACAGACCTGACGCAGTTTCACATCCTCACAGACAGAGGCAAAACAAGAGGAGAAGGAACACACGAAAAAGGAAGGGAAACAAGGAAAAGAGAACAGAAACCGAAGGGAAACAAGGAGGTAATCGTGACTGGCTGACCTCTTACCTAAAACCTGGGTGAGCCAGTTACCCAGCAGTACATTAAAACCCTCTCCCTAAAATACGAGGCAACAAATTGGACAGGACACAAAACCGTAAGACCTTAAATACAGTAGTCGCGTCATCTTGTAAAATAGAGGGCAAATCCGGTGGCAAAGAAACCACCGCCCTCTGGTCAGAGAATAAAAGACAGTCAAGTAAAATGTGGCGGACAGTAATCTGGACGCCACAAGCACTGCAGATTGGGGGGTCCTCCCGCCGGAGTAAAAAGCCATGCGTGAAGGGACTGTGCCCGATGCGGAGGCGAGTGAGGAGAACCTCATCCCGCCTGCATGACTGGTAGGACGTACGCCATGGCCGCGTGGTGGCCTTGACCAGACGCAGCTTATTTTCACCGACTGCCAGCCACTCCTCTTCCCACTGACGCAGAACGCGAAAACGCAGGAGGGAGGTAACAGCATGGAGGGGGACGGCACATGCAACAACGTGAGGGAGGGAACACGCATCTTTGGCAGCCACATCCGCCAGTTCGTTTCCCCTAATACCCACGTGCCCCGGCACCCAGCAGAAGGAAACCTCCTTCCCCTGCCGTTGCAGGTGGAGTAGGGTATCATGGATGTTCTGGACGACCGTATCCGCTGGGTACAAGTGTTGCATGGTCTGAAGGGCACTCAGGGAGTCAGAACAGATGAGGAACTTACGACTGGGAACACATCTCATCTGCTCCAATGCCCGCAGGATCGCAAACAATTCGGCATCAAAGACGGTAAACGCCGCAGGAAGCCGTAACTTGACGACTCGATCAGGGAAAACAACAGCACAACCAACAGAGTCCCCCTGTTTAGAGCCATCCGTAAATACTGGTACATGGTCGGGATGCTGGTTTAAAATATCATAAAATAAGGAGGTAAAAACAAACGCAGGAATGCAGCTCCTACGGTACTCCGACAAGTCTAAAAGGACGCTGGGCCTCTGGAGCAACCAGGGAGGCAGGCGAGTAAAACCTTGTCGTTGGGGGCCCACACGCTCGACACCAAGGGACTCAAGCAAATGCTTGGCACGAATCCCAAATGGTCTCGTTGCCCTGGGACGACTGGAAAAGAGACGTTCCATAGGCGGTCGGGCAACGGTAGGGTACGCAGGGGAGGTAGGACAGGCAAGGAATTGACACACCCGTCGCACCATGAGGAGGTTCCGCCGGATGGCGAGCGGCGGTTCCCCTGCCTCAGCACACAGGCTGGGGATGGGACTGGTACGGAAGGCACCAGTGGCCAGCCTGATACCCTCATGGTGTACTGCGTCAAGGATCTTCAGATACGAAGGCCGTGCGGACCCATACACGGTGCAACCATACTCAAGACGCGATCGGACGAAAGCCCTATAAAACTGCAGCAGACGCTCCCCGATCTGCTCCCCAGGACCGATGGCTCAGACACTTCAAAATATTCAGCGCCTTCAGGGCCCGCACCTTGAGGTCTTTAAGGTGAGGCAACCACGACAACGTGGAATCAAAAGTGAGGCCCAGGAACCTCACAGTGTCTCTAAAAGGAAGAATGGTGTCCCTCAGACGCAATTCAGGGGAGGTAAAATGTCATCGAGAACGATTAAAATGAACACACACACATTTGTCTGCAGAAAAGGTAAAACCCGTCTTCGCAGTCCATGCCTCTAATCGCTGTATCGTAAGCTGCAACTGCCGACTAGCAGTGACAAGACTGGAGGATGAACAGAAAACAGCAAAATCGTCCACAAACAAGGAGCATTGGGCAGGACTCCGGACAGTGGACGTGATACTGTTAATGGCGACGGCAAAGAGGGTGACACTTAAAACGCTTCCCTGAGGAACACCATTCTCCTGCACATACAAATCAGATAGCACATTACCAACCCTATATCTAAAGAGGCGGTGGGAAAGAAAGGACCGAATGAAGATGGGGAGACGGCCACGAAAGCCCCACGCATGGAGTTGATTGAGGATATGGCGGCGCCAAGTAGTGTCATACGCCTTATGAATGTCAAAGAAGACACCTAGACAATGCTGGTTACGCAGGAAGGCCTGCTGGATGGCCGCCTCAAGCAGGGTCAAGTTGTCGATAGTGGAACGACATCTCCGAAAGCCACACTGCGAGGGGCTAAGAAGCTGCCTGGTCTCGAGCAGCCAAACCAGGCGACGGTTGACCATGCGTTCCAACGTCTTCCCGACACAACTCGTCAAAGCAATACTCCGATAACTACTGGGATGCGTTCGGTCCTTCCCCGGCTTGAGGAGGGGTATCAAAATCGCCTCCCTCCACGAGTCAGGGTACGTGCCAGATAACCATATCATATTAAAAAAATTCAGGAGAACTTCCTTGGAAGGCAGTGACAAGTGCTGCAGCATGCTGTACCGGATTTGATCATGGCCAGGCGCAGTATCATGAGCCTCAGACAGCGCCGAATCCAGTTCCCACATTGTGAAGGGGCAGTTGTAGGGTTCAGAATTTGGAGACCGTAAGTCCAAGTGACCCCTCTCGATGGCAGTGCGGTAGCGGCAGAAAGCTGGATCACAGTGAATAGTAGCGGTAGATTCCGCAAAATGCATAGCCAGTGTCTGGGCAATGTCTCTCGGCGCCGTGAGGAGACGTCCCTGATGCAGCACTGCCGTGACAGGTAGCTGGCCGAGTTTCCCGGAAATCCTCCTGATGGCTTCCCATACTTTCGTAGAATTAGTGGAACGGGAGATGGAGTTCAAGAACGATTGCCATGACCGTCGTTTACTCTCTTTAATCACTCGCCGCGCTTGGGCCCTTGCCACCCGAAAGGCAGCAAGATTGTCAGCTGAGGGACGGCACTTGAAGCGGCGCAGAGCTGCACGGCGGGCGCGGATGGCTGTGTGGCACTCAGTGGTCCACCAAGGGACAGGACGCCTCTTGGGATGACCGGAGGACCGTGGGATTGACAATTCAGCAGCATGGAAGATCACGGCTGTAACATGGTCGAACCATTCGTGGACGCTGGCACGGTGTTCCAAAACAGCCAGTTGGCTGAAAAGGGTCCAGTCAGCTCTGCAGAGGTGCCACTGAGGCGGCACTGATAATGCCACAGCCTCATCCAGGAGGCGAATCCAAAGGGGGAAATGGTCACTAGAATGGAGGTCAGCAACAACCTCCCACAGAGCAGAATCCGCGAGTGCTGGAGAGCAAAAGGAGAGGTCAATAGCCGATGACGACCCGGAAGCAGTACAGAAATGGGTGGGAGCACCAGAGTTAAGGATGCACAGTTCTTCAGACATCATGAGGCTTTCCAGAATGCGACCCCTGGGGCAAGTAGTCGGAGAGCCCCATAAGACATTATGAGCATTGAAGTCCCCCAAAAGAAGAAATGGGCGGGGGAGTTGGCTAATAAGGTCTGTGAGTGCCTCAGAATCTATCACAGCCTGAGGTGGTAAGTAAACTGAACAGACTGTGAGCCTCCGACCCACAAGAAGGTCAACTGCAACTGCTTGCAAGTCGGTAACGAGAGGGAGCTCAGATGAGGGGTGCATGTCACGGACAAAAACCGCAACACCACCCTTTGCCCTTTGCCCCGTCAGATCATCTTTTCGATAAACGGTATAGCCCCGTAAAGAAGGAGCATCAGTGGCCCGAAAATGTGTCTCTTGGAGACATAAGCACAAAGGGCACTCTCGTACAAGGAGTTGTAATTCGGCCACATGCGTCCTGAACCCATTCAGGTTCCACTGTAATATGGGAGCCAGTGATTAGGGTGGCTGAACTTTCACCCTTCCTCTGTGCTTCGGAGGAGAGCCCGTACTGGCCGGAGATTTATTCCTGGGGCGAGAAGATCGCCCCCGGTCGACGTCAATGTCCATCAGCTCCGATGACGACCCATGGGAGATGTCAGACAGTACGATGGCCTCGTCATCGGACCGACCCTGACTAGTCTCCGCAGGTGGCAAAACCTTCACCTTCGGCGTCTTTGTCTTGGAGGGCTTAGGATTCAGAGCCTTGTCAACAGGTGGAGCTTTACTCGCCTGGGCAGAACGCGCCATAGGGGGAGAGGCAGGAAGTACCCCAATGTCAGCAACCACAGCCTTGTCCGACGTTGCAGGGAGAGCCGTAGGTTGCAAAACAACCGCAGCAGCACAAGTGCACTGGCAAACGCAGGTATTAGTGCTAACACTAGCAACCTCCGTTTGCGTAGCAACAGTGGCCATTTGTACCGGTTTCTTCAGAGCGGAAGCGAAAGATGTTGTGAACACAGGAGGTTGCATGGCCTTAAAGAGCTTCTTGGCCTCACCATAGGGGATGCGCTTAGATGTTTTAATCTCCTGTATCTTCCGCTCTTCGAGATAGATGGGGCAGACCCGGCTCCAGACAGATGATGATGATGATTATTAGTGTTTTAGGGCGCACAACAGCGAGTTTATCAGCGCCCGTTCCCAAAAGTTCAATTCAGAGCCGAATAGTGAGAGAATTGGTATTGTTCAAATTGCAAGATGGGACACAGCACATCAAAACAGGGAGATAAAACTAAAAATAAAATAGCAGTACAAACAGGGGAAAATAATTAACGGTGGCTGAGTGACCACGTACAAATAATGGGTGACCAAACCACTGGACAGCACATTAAGACTTCAATCCCAATATTTTGGGAAGAAGGCCAGACATCACACAAAAACGTAAAACTGTAGCAACACTCGCCTCATTATTAGTTAAAAGAGAGGGTAGGTCTGGTGGGAAACTGAAATCGTCCCTCAAACCCGCATAGAAAACACACTCAGTTAAAATATGTCGTATCGACAGCTGTGTCCCACATGTCTGACACGTTGGTGGCTCCTCACGACGTAACAGAAAACCATGTGTCAAAGGACAATGTCCTATTCGAAGCCGTGTAAGGGCTACTTCCTCAGCACGTCGGTGGCGGAAGGAGGTGAGCCACGGTCGGACAGAATCCTTCACCGCTCGCAACTTATTATCCCTCACGTCCAGCCACTGAGCCTCCCACCAACGCATGACCTTCCGAGTCACGAAAGACGTAATGGCCTGCAGGGGGACGGAACAGCGAGCAGGAGGTGGGATGGAACAAGCCTCCTTGGCAGCCGCATCTGCAAGTTCATTGCCAGGAATCCCTATGTGCCCTGGAACCCAGCAGAAAATTACGTCCTTACCCTGCCGTTGCAAGAGCAGGAGTGCGTCCTGCACCTCTTGCACCATCCGATCTGCTGGGTACATCTGTTCAAGAGCGCGTAGAGCACTTTGGGAATCGGAGCAGATGATGAATTTCGTGCCACGATGGCGGCGCATATGCTCTAATGCTTGCAGAATGGCAAACAGTTCTGCATAGTAAACTGAGAACTGCTCTGGGAGCCCTATCCGATGGACAGTATCGGGAAACACAGCAGAGCAGCCCATAAAATCCCCCTGTTTAGACCCATCCGTGTAAACAGTAATAAAATCGGAATGGCGTTCTAAAATCTCAGTAAGTTTAATTTTAAAAAGGTGGTCTGGGGTACAATACTTCCTGTAAGCAGCCAGATCAAGAAGTAATCTTGGCCTTTGTAGTTGCCAGGGAGATCCCCTACTCCATCCCTGGTGGAGTACGTTAATGCCCTCCAGGTGGACTGACTCGAGACTCTCCTTCGCACGGATGCCAAACGGCTTTGTTGCCGCCGGACGGTGGCGGAAGAGACGTTCCAGTGCCGGCTGGGAAAAAGTGTTGGACGCCAATGAAAGAGGAGTGGACTTGGCCCTGTACGCGTGCCGTACCACGAGGAGAAGACGCCGAATGGACAGCGGAGGCTCTCCCGCCTCGACACACAGACTAGCAACCGGACTCGTGCGATAAGCCCCCGTTGAAAGCCTAATACCCTCATGGTGAATCACGTCCAACATTTTGAGGTAGGAAGGTCTGGCAGAGCCATAAGCTTGACATCCGTATTCCAGTCGAGGTCGCACAAAGGCCTTATAAAGTTGGAGCAGACGTGCCCTGTCAGCGCCCCAGGATCTATGACTGACGCATTTAAGGACGTTTAATGCCTTGAAACAGCGGACCTTTAGATCCTTTAAGTGTGGCAACCATGTGAGCTTCTCATCAAAAATAAGCCCGAGATATTTCACTTTGGCCATAAAGGGGAGAACAGTGTCTCCTAGTTTTAAAACAGGGAGATTAAAAAGAGAACGGGAACGGTTAAAATCTACACAAACGGTCTTCTCCAAAGAGAATTTAAAGCCCGTGGTCTTAGACCATTCCTCCAATCGCACGAGTGTCAGCTGTAATTGGCGTGTAGCAACTGTGAGGGAGGAAGACGCACAGAAAATGGAGAAATCGTCCACAAACAAGGAGCACTGCACGGGCCGTCGTACTGTGGACGCAATACTATTGATGGCAATTGCGAAAGCTGTCACACTGAGGACACTTCCTTGAGGGACACCGTTCTCCTGCTTAAAACGGTCAGACAGGACATTCCCAACCTTATACTTAAAATATCTGTCCGACAGAAAGGATCGGATGAGGGTGGGTAAACGCCCACGGAAACCCCACTCATAAAGCTGCCGCAAAATGGTATGCCTCCAGGTAGTATCGTACGCTTTCTCCAGATCGAAGAAAACCCCGATAAGGTGTTGCTTACGTAGGAAAGCATCTTGTATCGCTGTTTCGAGTAGGATCAGGTTATCGAGGGTGGAATGATACCTCCTGAACCCACACTGGCAGCGGGTAAGTAAGGATCTGGATTCGAGGACCCACACCAGGCGCCGATTGACCATACGCTCAAATGTCTTTCCGACGCAGCTCGTGAGACTAATGCTACGGTAGCTACTGGGTTCGGTCCGATCCTTCCCTGGTTTTAAAAGGGGAATTAAAATCGATTCTTTCCACGAACTAGGAAAGTCGCCTGTCGTCCAAATTTCATTAAAAAGTTGAAGGAGGACTTCCTTCGACCGCAGATCCAACTGCTGCAGCATGCTATACGATATCAGGTCTGGACCAGGTGCGGTATCCCGAGATACGGACAGAGCAGAGTCCAACTCCCACAAAGAGAAAGGCTGGTTGTATTCCTCAGCGTTCTTGGAACGGAAATCAAAACCAGCCCTCTCCTGTGTACTCCGATAGCGCAGAAATTCAGGGTCCTGGCTAGAATCGGCCGTAATAGTTTGAAAAGATTCTGCCAACGCCCGGGCGATGTCTCTTGGAGATGTTAGGAGACACCCCCGCTCACGTATAGCTGCTATTGGCGGTCGAGAGTATCGCCTTGAGATCCTCCTAATGGCTTCCCATACTTTGCTTGAAGATGTGGACCTATTGATGGAGTTCAGGAACTCACGCCAAGACCTCCGTTTACTCTCCTTAACGATGTGTCTCGCTCGCGCCCGTGCTATCCGGAAAGTTGTCAGATGCGCAGCAGTGGGGCACCGACGGAATTTTCTCAAAGCCGCCCGTCGAACTCTGATGGCGGTACGACAGTCGTCATTCCACCAAGGGACAGGCTGCCTCACAGGTGTTCCCTGTGACTTTGGTATGGATACATCAGCGGCATGGTGCATCACCGCCGTAATGTGATCCACCCAATCCTGGACGCCTTCACACCGTTCAAAGACAGCCAACTGCCGGTAGAGCGGCCAGTTTCCCTTCCGGAACAACCATTTCGGCGGCTGTGCGACACGACCCATTTCAACTGGCAGATGAAGCCAGATAGGAAAATGGTCGCTGCCATGAAGGTCGTCGTCTACGACCCACTGAACAATGTCCGCAAGCACAGGCGAACAAATAGAGAGGTCTATGGCAGAAGACGAACCTGAAGCGGTGCTAAAATGCGTGGCCTGACCTGTGTTCAGCAGTATGACGTCGGAAGTCCTGATCAACTGCTCAATCATCTGGCCTCTGGGGCAGGTTTTGTTGGAACCCCATAATGCATTATGAGCATTAAAGTCTCCTAAAATGAGAAAGGGTCGGGGTAGCTGATCAATGAGCCGGGCGAGGGCTTCACTGTCCATGTGCTCAGCGGGTGGTAGATACAGGGAGCACACTGTGACATCAACCTGGGCCAGGATCCGAGCTGCAACCGCTTGTAGCGTTGTGGTTAGGGTCACAGGTGAGGAGTGGAACGTGTCCTTAATGAACACGGCCACCCCACCCTGAGCCCTATTACCAGTCAGGTCGTCTTTCCTGTACACGCGATATCCTGGAAGTACAGGCGTATCAGTCTCTTTAAAATGTGTCTCTTGCAAAGAGATGCAAAAGGGGTTTGCCTGTACTAACAGCCGCAATTCTGCAAAGCGAGGTCTGACTCCATTCAGATTCCACTGAAGTATGGAAGCCATATCAGCGTTTCGGTTTAGATTTCCCCCTGTCTTTGCGCCGCGCTGGTGAGGCACTTGTAGAGCGAGTGGCAGCAGAGGGGCTGCCAGGTTCTGGGGAAGAGGTATCAAAATCCATGACGATTTCCTCCTCATCAGTCAGGGATGCCATGACGACATCCGATGGCGCCTTCGGCAGGTTTGACGTCAAACGCCGTGCCCCTTTCCCTGCTCCCGTTTTCTTTGTGGAAGTCGGGGATGGGGGAAGTGGAGAGGCACTCTGTTTCTGGAGGGCCTTCGAAGGCTTCACTGGAGCTTTCTCAGCAATAGCGGTTGGTGCAGATGGAGCCGCCTGAATAGCGATATCGTTTGTGGGAGTGCTCTGGCAGGTACAAACGCAGGTACAGGTATTGGTGGAAGATACTGCGACGCTGGACATGGTCTGCGTCGAAGCGTCTGCGTGCGACGCACGGTTGCGCACCAAGGAGGCATAGGATGTGGCAAAGACAGGGGGTTGTGTAGCCCTATACTCTTTTTTGGCTTCCACATAAGGTAGCCTCTTTGTCACCTTGATCTCCTGAATTTTTCGTTCTTCCGCAAAGACGGGGCAGTCTCTGCTCCAGACGGGATGGCTCCCAGAGCAGTTGATACACAGCGCTGGAGATGTGCAGTTGGTCCCAGCTTCATGAGCTGCCTTGCCACATATACCGCAGGTTGGTTCACCCCCACAACTCATTGTCGTATGGCCAAATCGCTGACATTTGAAACAGCGCATAGGGTTAGGTATATAAGGCCGAACCCTAAGTCGGAGGAAACCAGCCAGAACGTATTCAGGTAAGACAGGCGAATTGAAAGTCACAATGAAGGTGGCAGATTTCTCAAGAACTCCATTATTCCTACGTGTCCTTTGTTCCACGTCTACAATCCCCTGTGTTGCCCATTCTTGCTTCAGCTCGGCGACATCGATATCCATTAAATCACGGCAAGTGACATCGCCTTTACTGGAGTTGAGGGAATTGTGCAACTCGACAGTAATATCATACTCGCCTAACTTGGTTGACTTTCGAAGCAGCTCCACTTGCGTTGCCCTAGTAGTCTCAACTAACAGGGTACCATTCCTCAGGCGTTTGATAGATTTCAGTGTACCTGCGAGTCCTTCTAAGCCTTTATGTATGTAGAAAGGAGACACTTTTTCAAATGAGCCCTCCTTCCTCTTAATCACGATGAAAACATTGTCATTTACGACTCCATGAGCCCTGTTACTCTTTTCCTTTTGCGTATCTGGAGGACTAGCCTCCCTCATGCGCTTGACTGATTGCGAAGTTGGTGAAGGGAAATACGTGGTTGCCATGTGCGTCCCACGAGCAGCTAGGGAACTAAAGGTCCGCTCAGACAGAGCCCCGCGTGCCTGAGTAAGCCTTATACAACTGGGGTGCGGCAGGTGACCCAGAGGTTGCCCGCTTGCGACTGTTCCACCCCAACAGCCATGCATCTCATAGGCGCGGAGCACACCAGAAGATTGAGGGGTTTTTATAGAGGTTGTCCTTCCTCGCAATCCAGGCGGTCAAGCCAAGATTACCATTCCCCGCAGCACACAACATTCCACCGCCGCGCCATGCGGTGGTCGCTGAAGTATGTCCGGGATTTACGGTGACAGGAGACTGGCGGCGCTGACCAGTCCCCAGCTCAGGACCCCGGGGTCGCCAAGCCCGTACTCAGCAAATGAATGCTGAGCCCCTGGGGGGCTCCAGACAGGGTGACTCCCACAGCAATTCACGCACTTCACAGGCGATGAACAATCGGCTCCTTCATGGGCAGGCTGACCACATTTACCACAAGTGGCTATCCCATTGCACCCCAACGTAGTATGTCCAAAGCGCTGACATTTGAAACACCGCATTGGGTTGGGGAAATATGGCCTTACTGGCAAACGTAAGAACCCCGCTTTAACATGCTCTGGGAGTCGTGGGCAACTGAACGTGAGAATAAACGAGTTGGATTTGACTAGGTTCCCATCGACTCGTTTCATAATATGCTGCACGTCAACAATACCTTCATCAGCCCATTCAGATTTTAACTCGTCTGTGGGGATATCCACCAAGTCCCTACATGTCACAACACCCTTACTGTAGTTCAGAGTGGAGTGGAGCTCGGTCTCGATAGCGTATTCACCGAGACAGGTTGCTTTCCGAAGAGAAGTGACTTGACGGGAACTAGATGTCTCAACTAACAGAGTCTCATTGCGCAGACGCTTCACAGATTTAAGTGTTCCTGCAATTCCCTCAAGACCCTTGTGGATGTAAAAGGGAGAAACCCTCTCAAAGCTACCCTCCTTCCGTTTAATAATCAAAAACACATTCTGATTATCAGCATGTGCTCTGTTACGACAGTCTGATAAATCTCGATCAACACTAGGCGCTGGAGGACTCGCAGCACGAAGTCGCTTCTTCGATGGGGTGTGTGTTCCTACCAGTGGCCCACCCAAGCCACTGGGAGGGGGAAATGTAGAAGTCGAAGGGTCCATTGAGGTCCCACGAGCAGCTAGGGAACTAAAGGTCCGCTCAGACAGAGCCCCGCGTGCCTGAGTAAGCCTGATACAACTGGGGTGTGGCAGGTGCCCCAGAGGTTGCCCGCTTGCGACTGTTCCACCTCAACAGCCATGCATCTCATAGGCGCGGAGCACACCGGAAGATTGAGGGGTTTTTATAGAGGTTTGCCTTCCTCGCAATCCAGGCAGTCAAGCCAAGATTACCATTCCCCGCAGCACACAACATTCCACCGCCGCGCCATACGGTGGTCGCTGAAACATGTCCGTGGGTTACGGTGACAGGAGACTGGCAGCGCTGACCAGTCCCCAGCTCAGGACCGCGGGGTCGCCAAGCCCGTACCCAGCAAATGAATGCTGAGCCCCTGGGGGCGCCCAGACGTAGCTGGCCGGGGGAAAAAGATAGGAAAGCGAGCAGAGTGGTGGCTCATATGTCATGGCTCATATGGCACTACCACTGCGCCGCCGGTGTCAACAGCGAAGGCTGGACACACACGAGACCGGTCTGCATCTGCCTCGCTTCAGATCGCCAGCCTCGATCGAGCAGGGGGCAGATGGGGCCTGAGCATCTCGCAACCCTCAGTCAAAATCGGGAGAAAATGAGGGAGAAGTATTCAATGCAGGGCGGGCCCAGCAGTAGCACCAGCAGTTGCTGCCCTCACAGCAAGGCTGGCCACGTTCCGGAGCCGCCGCTGCAGCTTCGTCATAATCGGGCATTAGGAGTCCAATGACTAAAGAAAATACATCGCGTATCTAGTGTTTTGTATCCGACCTTGCCAGCATTAAGCTGATAAGAACAGATACTACACTTTTTTTTATTTTTATTTTTTTTTTATATTTTTTTTAAGCGTCGACGCAGCACGTAAAGTAGGGTGCTAGCAGGTGCAAGTCCAATGGCCATAAACCGAACACAAAACGGAGGCACACTCCGCTATGCCTCAGGGAGCGACGACACTACTCAGAAAGACCACCCCGCCCTGCAAGTGTGAAGCAAGGGAGGGAGTAGAACCGAAAGGAATACAGAAATAAATAATTTAGAAAGAAGAAGGAAAATGAAGGCAAACGAAAAACAGGGACGGCAGCACACACAAATGAAAACAAATCGGCGAGATAATCCCATCGCCCATAGAAGTAACGAAATAAAGACCTCCTAAGATGTATTACGTGGTTTCCAATTTCTTAAGAATATGCCAAACAGAGTGCACACAATTGCTCATGTGACCAATGGGTAGACCATGAGTAACGAAGAAGAGGCTACTCGAGGGAAGCCCCGAAGGCCAACGACAGCCCGAAGGCATAGGCAAGGCAAGGGTAATGGGAAAGACCGGGTGACAGAGCTCCGGTGGAGACACAGGCAAGTCCTGGACAATGCGCCTTAGTCAACCCGGAACACCCTTTGGTAACCATGAACCATTGCAACCTTCAGAAATCTTGCAAAGGTAGAGGTGTAAAGGCGGGCAGATTCCGCCAGGCGATGTTGGCTCCACAGGTACTCCATGAAAGAGACCGCAGTGGTAAGGGAAAGGTCATAGATCGTGAAAATGGTGTGGCCCAAGAGCCACACCATCGCATTACGTCGCGTCCGGGGGTTGGTCTGAAGATCAGGGGTAAGGAACCAGTCAACCGACACATTGTCTGGTGTCGTCCCACCAATCAGCGCTAAGAGCACACGGGCAAGGTCCCACACTTCCGCGACGTGAGGGCAGAAGAAACGGTGTTCTCTGGTATCGACGTCACCACACCGGCCGCAAGCAGCCGAGGGCCGTAGACGGATGGCCGCCAGGCGATGGTTAGTGGGTATTAAATTGTTGACGACACGATACCAGAGCGCCGAAACTTCCGTGGGAAGGGCGGAGTTGTTGATATTAGCCCAAACATGGCGCCAGACGACTGACGGTCGTCTGCCCTCCAATTTATGCTGTGTGGGCTGGCCGCGAAGTGCATGGTAAAGGCACTGCGATGTGCGCGCCTTGTCCGTGGCCACTGTGAGGGCATAACTGCGGTGGAGGTAATAGTCTTTGACCGTCGTCAGCCGGAACGGAATATGCGTCAAACAGACCGGTGCACGCGCCGAGTGTGGACGATAACGGTCGAAGAGGACCGCTGTAGTCCCACTGGGGTCGGCGTCGCGCAAAGTGGCGACACGGTGAATCAGAAGGGCCGCACATTTCCGGGAAAAGTCAATGAGGCCGAGGCCGCCATCGACCTTCGGCAGCGTACAAGTCAGCGCATCAACCTTGAACAGCGCATGCCGCCACAAAAGCCAATATACCGCTTGTGAGATGGCTCGGCCAATCTGTTTCGGCAGCGTAAAGAGTTGGGCGACATACCATGCTCGTGAGAGGAGATAACCATTAATCAGCTGGATGCGTTGATGGAGGTCGAGTCGTCGATCAGCGTGGCTCACGCAAAGGCCCCTGATGCGTGTGAGAAGCCGCCGCCACGTGAGTGTTAACATACGCTGCGGACAGGCAGTCACCTCAAGACCCAAGATACGCTGTTCCCCCACAACTCGGTACCAGGGGCGTTCGACGGTCAAGGATCGTGGCCCTAGCGGAAGCAGCACGGTCTTGTTGGGATTTAACTGAGCACCGGAGGCCGGTTCATAAACGTCGAGAACGCGGCGAACGGAATCGATGTCCCTGGCGTTAGCAACAAACACACCAACGTCATCGGCGTAGGCCGCACAGCGGAAGGTGACGCCTGGGAGAGCGACACCGTCGACCAATCGGCCAATGTCACGCAGCATGGTGTCCAGCGCTAAGGCAAACAAATACATCGACAAGGGACATCCCTGTCGAACTGACCGTCTGATGGGAATGGGGCGCGACCGGCAACCGTTCACCATGATAGTGGAATTCGCCACATTCAAGAAGTGCCGGATGATGCGTATGAAGCGCTCCCCAAAACCCATCCGCGACATAACGGCCAGCAGGTAAGGGTGCGAGACCCTGTCAAAGGCACCGGCGAAGTCCAAGGAAAGAATGGCAGCCGGGGTGCGAGTGTCGGCGGTGAGGGAGACAACATCGCGGTACAGGGAAGCGGCGGTGAAGATGTTCCGACGCGAAACGCCACAGGATTGAGTGGGGCAAAGTACCTTAGTCATCGCCTGTTTGAGACGAGAGGCCACGCATCCTGCCACCAACTTATAGTCAGTGTTAAGAACAGTGATAGGACGCAGGTCTTGAGCTCGACAGTGACCAGTCACCTTTGGAATAAGGGCAATACGTCCAGTTAAAAAGTCGGCGGGTAAGTCGCATCCAGCAAAAATCTCCTCGCTCATTTTGCAGAAACGGTCGCCGAGCAGGTCCCAAAAATGTTGGTAGAACTCATAAGGGAGACCGTCGGGGCCAGGTGACTTGTGTCCCAGACAGGCACGGAGGACAGATGTGAGGTCAGCGAGTGTCAGGGACTCGGTTAAAGAGCTGCGGTCATGACGATCCAAAGAAGTTGGCACCCCACTGACAAGTGCACGTTGGGCGGCGACGTCGACCTCAACATCCTGGAAGAGGTGTGTGAAATGGTCCGTCAGGTGTTGGAGGACTTCACGGTAGTCTGTGATACGCGCACCATCGTCTGTCTTAAGGCGCAGAATGGTGTTCTTCTTGGCACGAGTTCGTTCAGAGGCAAGGTGATAAAGGGATGGCTTCTCGCCTTCAATCAGGGATGCAGAACGACACCTCACCACCATACCGTCGGCTTTCTCCCGAGAGAAGCGAAGGATTTTCGCTTTAATTTTGTTGAGGCGTATGCGGAGCTGATCATACCTGTCAGCAGGAAGAGTCAGGGCGTCAGTGAGACACTGCTGATAGAAGGCTAACGTGCTACGCTTCCAGTGGGCGACGTCGCGACTATATTGGCGGATAACACGTCGCAGCCGGGGCTTCGCACAGCGGAGCCACCAAACCACCGTGGTAGGGTACCGGGAAGTGTCCGCGAGACAATCCTGCCATGTTTTCGTGACAAGAGCACGAAGTTCGGGCATTGGCAGAAGAAGGGTATTCATCTTCCAAGAGGTGCCACGAGGAACCGGGGCTGGACCCGCGATACGCAAGGAACACGAGTACGCACAGTGGTCACTAAAGGCCACGGGTATGACTTGATCGGCACAAAGGGCGGGAGTCAAATCAGCCGAGACATAAACACGATCAATATGGCTGGCTCCAGTGGGATAGATGTGGGTAAATTGCGTGTAGGCGGGATGAAAGTGGCGCCACGTGTCAGTAAGGTCAGCCGCTCGAAGGAGTGAAGCGAGCGCTTCACACCGCATTGGCGTCGGGACCTGGTCAACTCCGGCTACCACACAGTTGAAATCTCCGCCAAAGACGATAGGGCGACGAGCTGCTAAGAAAGGGGGGAGATCAGACTGAAAAAGTGTCGTTCTGTCATGCCTGTGGTTAGCACCTGAAGGAGCATAGACATTTAGAAAAAGGACATCTTGAAGGATACATGCAAGGACGCGACCGTTGGGTAGCGTGGTAACATGGGATGGAGTGAACTCTGATCAGTAGAGCAAAGCAGTGCCCCGCCGGGCGTCAGGGTCGATGTTATACAGTGCCTCATAACCAACCAGGTCAGAGAGAAATGGGGCACAAACCTCCTGGAGAAATACCACATCAAACGCACCAAGGCGGAGAAAGTCCTTCAGACAGCGAAGATTGACTGGGTTGGAGATGGAGTTGATAGTGACCGTTAAAAGGGAGAGGGCTCCCGCCGGACGATCAAATGCAGGCATGGGAGAGCAACACAGAGGAAATAACGGCAGATAGGGTCACGGCCGTAGGGAAGCAGGTGTGGAAACATCCACACCGGAACCCAGCTATATCACCCCGGATGTGAGAAACAAACACCAAGCAGCTCATGTGGGGAAAAGCCCACTCAATCACGCATTTCATCGCCCTCGTCGTCAGCCCAGTTCAGGCCTCCCCCATCGGCAGGATAGTCCAAGCCAGGCGGTGCAGACGGTTCGGACGCAGTAGGATGTGAAAGGGTACGAGTACGCTGCATTGGCTGGTCGCTACCCTGGTCATGTTTTCGTTTTGCAGGGATCGCTCCCCGATCTCGCGATGAACTGATAAGAGCCTCTAGTTGCCGAGCAGTTTGCCGCATACCACCCGAGCGGTCAGCGGAAACAGAGCGGGAAACCGAGGAGGCCTGAGAGTCAGCCTCACTGCCGCTTTCAGGGGGACGTAAAACGTCCTCCTCCTCCGCCGGCTGGTCTGGGTTCGCCTTCTTGCGCCGATGACGACGGCGGGGGGACTTAGCGTCATCTGCCGGGAGGGGCGGGGTAGGAATAACGACCTCCATCTGTTCTACAGCGACCACATCACTCGCCATAGCAGGCACATCAGACGCCGCCGGCGGTACCGCCACAACGGGCGTCTGGTCCGGGACGGGTCCGTCAACCGGTGCACTGGGTGCCGGTTGCACTGCATCTGGCGGGGGCAGTTCGCTCAGCGGGACGGTGGGCAGCGCCCGCCACGACCTCGCTGAGGAGAGGCACAAGGTCGGTACCAGCAGTGCGTTCCCGCGGCAGTTGCACAGGGCGCCGGCGCGGGCAATCCACGCGGAGATGCTCTGTCGATTGACAAAGGGAGCAAGTCTGCGGTTGCCCAATATAGGTGATCTGGGCCCTGGTACTCGCAATATTTAAATACGACGGTATGTGCTGGCGGAGGTCCATGCGGACACTACGAACGCCGCTGTTGCCCTGGAAACGGTAGGCACTGCCCCACCTCTCATTCGTGATGCTGAGCACCGTGCCATACCGCGACAAGACACGGCCGATGACTTCATTCGGACACTCAGGGGGTACGTTGAACACCCGCACAGTCCGTATGCCAAACCCAGACGGCACGATTGTCACTGTACCGACAGTGCCATCGTAGTAGCGGAACGGATGTTCGCCCGCTAGTGCCAGGCCATACTTTTCGTATTTCTCCTGGTCGACAAATTTCACAAATAACGAAAACAAGACGAAATCCAGTTGGAAGGTGTCAACATCATGTTCCGGTACACGTAGATTGCCAAAAATCCATTCTTGTATTTCAAACGCGTTCGGCCGTCTTGCCGCCCTGTCGAACACACACTGAATACTGTTCGACCGGTTGGTCATGTCACCGCAAAAATGTCAACGACGGAGAAATCAAGAACAAACGAAACGACCTCGATCGCTAAACGCGAGAGGCGACCCGCGACAGAGCCCAACAGAACGCTCCGCTCGCGGGGTGCTTCTTAGCCAAAAGGCCGAGAAGCGATAAGGAAAATCCTTTTTTTTTTTTTTTTTTTTTACTTTATTGTCATTTTAAAGCCTATACAATAGGCAGGCTGGCAGCAGCACACTACGCTGCTCTTCAGCCAAAGAAGACATAAGCATAAAAATCAGGAGAAAAACATAAAAGTCACAAAATGGTGGGCGATAAAACTGGAGACACAGAGAGACAAACACGGACCCGTTCACACTCGACGATAAACCACACTGCAAACTGTTGAGACGACGCACAAACACTGAAGAAGACGATGGCACTGGTGAACAATGGAGTGTGACGGTGAACACTGAACTAAACACGACGGCACACACAAGACACTGATGGCGGCGATCTCCCGCGCGCGAAAGTCCACGTAGCGTGTGCGAGTCCGGGGACCTGCCAAGAGGGGAACAGGGGTGAGGTGGGGGAGAGGGGAGAAAGGGATGCCAATGGCGGAGGAGACGGGGGCAGGAGGGAGAGGGACAGGGGAGGGGAGGCCCGGGGGAGGAGGGGAGAGAAAAGGAGGGGGGAGGGAAAAAGGGAGAGAAGGGAGGAAGGGTGCCCTGAGGAGCATGCACAGGAGGAGGGCGGGAGGATCAAAGTTGGTAGGAGGGGTAGATGGAGGGGAGGAGGGCATCATCAGGGAGGGGGAGCTGGCGGAAGCCACCTTGGGAGAGGGTAAGGAGGGTGGAGAGATGGAGACCGGGTGGGACATGGGAGGACAGGCGCGGCAGCGGGCGGGGGTGGGAGAGGATCGAGTTTACGGGAGGTGTAGAGGATGCGGATTCTTTCGAGGAAGAGGTGGAGGTGGGGGAAGGGGATAAGATCATACAGGATCCGCGTGGGGGAGGGGAGACGGATGCGATAGGCAAGGCGGAGAGCATGGCGTTCAAGGATTTGGAGGGATTTATAAAAGGAAGGGGGGGCGGAGATCCAGGCGGGATGGGCGAAATAGAGGAGAGGGCGGATGAGGGACTTATAGGTGTGGAGGATGGTGGAGGGGTCCAGACCCCACGTACGGCCGGAAAGGAGCTTGAGGAGACGGAGTCGGGAACGTGCCTTGGCTTGGATTGTCTGGAGATGGGGAGTCCAGGAGAGGCGACGGTCGAGGGTGACGCCAAGATACTTAAGGGTGGGGGTGAGAGCGATGGGACGACCATAAACGGTGAGATAGAAATCAAGGAGGCGGAAGGAAGCGGTGGTTTTGCCTACAATGATCGCCTGGGTTTTGGAAGGATTGACCAAGAGGTGAACCGGTCAAGATGGGATTGGAGAAGGTGTTGGGAGCGTTGCAGGGTGGGGGCAAGGGCAAGGAAGGCGGTGTCATCGGCAAACTGGAGAAGGTGGACGGGGGGTGACGGCGGCGGCATGTCCGCCGTGTACAACAAGTACAGAAGGGGGGAGAGGACGGAGCCTTGGGGCACACCGGCGGAGGGGAAAAAGGTGTAGGAATCGGTGTTATGGATGGTGACATGGGAAGGACGGCGGGAGAGAAAGGAACCGATCAGACGAACGTAGTTAATGGGAAGGGCGAAGGTTTGGAGCTTGAAGAGGAGACCGGAATGCCATACGCGGTCATATGCGCGTTCGAGGTCAAGAGAGAGGAAGATTGCGGAGCGACGGGAATTGAGCTGTTCGGAAAGGAGATGAGTGAGGTGAAGGAGAAGATCGTCGGAAGAGAAGGACGGCCGAAAGCCACACTGGGTAACGGGGAGGAGGCGGTGCTGGCGGAGATGCTGGTGGATGCGTCGGGTGAGGATAGATTCCAGGACCTTGCTGAAGACCGAGGTAAGGCTGATGGGACGGTAGGAGGAGACGGCGGACGGCGGTTTGTCAGGTTTGAGGAACATGAGGATACGAGAGGTTTTCCACAGGTCGGGGTAGTAACCAGTGGACAGGACTACATTGTAGAGCCTGGCCAGGGTGGAGAGGAAAGAGACAGGAGCTTCACGAAGGTGACGGTAGGTGACACGATCGTGACCAGGAGCGGTGTTGCGTTTGGTGCGGAGTGTAGTAATGAGATCCTGTGTAGTGATGGGGGCATTAAGTTCTGTGTGTGGAATGTTGTCAAAGTACTGGAAACCAGGAGCGAGGGGAGGGACAGAGGTGTCAGTTCGATCGCGGATATCTGGGAAGAGGGAGTAATCGAACCGGGGATCATCAGGGATGGAAAACACGTCGGACAGGTAGGAGGCAAAGTGGTTGGCCTTACTAAGGGCGTCAGGGAAGGGGTGGTCATCGTGGAGAAGAGGATAGTAGGGGGAGGGCTTAGTTCCGGTAAGGCGACGGAAGGCGGTCCAGAACTTGGACGAGTTTATAGGGAGGGTAGCATTTAAACGGGTGCATGTCTGTCGCCAGTCCCGGCGTTTCTTAGCCGCGAGCAAATTTCGAATGTGTCGCTGTAGTTGCCGGTGGCGTCGTAGGGTGTCCGGGTCACGCGTGCGGAGGAAGGCACGGTAGAGACAACGGGATTCACGGAGGAGGAGAACGGCCTGTGGCGGCAAGGTAGGACGGTGGGGGTGGATGGCAACAGTAGGGACGTGGGCCTCCACGGCCTCAGACAAGGTCTGCTGGAGAAAGGAGGCGGCATGGGAGACATCATCGGGACGGCGGTAGGCGAGAGGGTGGCTGTCGACCTGAGTGGAGAGGGTATCCCGGTAGGCATTCCAGTTGGCACGGGAATAGTCATGGATGTACTTGGGGGGAGGGTCATGACGAGGGTCGGGGCGGGGGCGACGACCGTCTGAAACGGTGAGGAGGACAGGGAGATGGTCACTACCAATAGGCTCCAGGACATCCACCGTAATGCGACCAAGGAGGTTGGGGGAGGAGAGAATAACATCGGGAGTGGAATTGGATTCGGGGTGGGTGTGCTGGGGGATGGGGATGAGGTCGCCTTGAAGGGAGGAGAGGAACCGATGCCACCACCGTAACTGGGCAGCGGAGCGACTATGGATGTTGAGGTCGGCGGCGATCACATAGGAGGAGAAGGTACGGTCGATGTGGGAGAGGAAGTCGAAAGGAAGAGGGGCGTTGGGGCGGACATAGATGGTGGCACAGGTAACGGTAAGGCCGGGGAAGAAGAGACTAAGGATCAGGTGTTCGGTGGGGTCGGAATGGAGAGGTTGGAGCCGAACGGGGATCTGGCGGTGGTGGCCAATGGCAACTCCGCCACGCGCAACTGGGAGGGGATTATCGGATCGGTGGAGGAGATAGGGGGAGGTGTGGATGGAGTGGTGGGGTTGGAGGAAGGTTTCATTGAGGAGGAAGGCATCCACACGGTGGGTAGCAAGGGTGTGCAGGAAGAGGTTCTTGTTGGCGGGAAGGGAGCGGATATTGTTGAACAGGATACGATGCTGTCGCGCCATGATAAGGATTTAGACGAGGGTGTCAAGGCGGGAGAAGGTGAAATGGGCCTGGTTATGGGAATAGGTGGCGTACATTTTAAGGTGGAATATGGAACGGGCGGCGAGGGAGATCTGTTGGAGGGTGTGGGGGCGCTGAAAGGGATGGACGTTTTGGAGGACAATCGTGAGGAACCTGATGATGTCCTCAGCAGTGGGGGGGGGGGACGAAGGGAATTGCCAGGAGGGGTGGGGGCGTCCAGGGGACGGACAGGTACGGTGAGTTCAGGGGTGGTGGGAGGGGGTCGGGCTTTACACTTTTGGGAGTAGGTGGGGTGGGGGAGGCTGCAGGTATTACAGGAGGGAGGGGATTGGAGGTTGGGGCACTGCCGGAGGAAGTGCGCTTGTCGACAATGCGGGCAGGTGGGGGCCTCGCGGCACTAGGCTGTTGTATGTGCATTGTAGCGCAGACATCTCTGGCAGCGCAGGGATTGAGGGGGGGAACGGGAGGGGTCTACCTTGTACCGCTGATTGAAGAGGAGGGCACCCTCCTTCAGGAGGCGGTCAATGGAGGGGGCGTCCTCAGAGAACACTCGCATAAGGCGGGTGGGGCCGGTCGCCTTAAAAATGTGGCGGACTGCCCGCACCTCCAGGGTGGGATGGGCCTTCAGCTCCGCCAACACCTCCTCCTCCGTGATCGACGGACTAAGACGAGTGATCACGGCGGTGAGGGTCGGCGGGCGACGCGGGGGTTGGGGTTGGCGGGTAGGAGATGGGGAGGGAGCAGGGGTGAGGGAGGCGTTAGGACCAAAACGGGTGATGGGGAGGCGGGAGAGGATGTCAGTATGGAGGGTTGGGCTGGGGGAGGAGATAAGAACAGAATCCCGTCTGGGAGTAAGGAGAGATATGGGGGCGCCAGGGAAATGTTGGCGGAGGAGGAGGGAGAGATTCCGGGCCTCGAGGAAGGAAGGATCGGGACGGGACAGGAGATATTTGTAGAGACCGGGTGGGGAGGAGGAGGAGGAGGGAGCGGGGCCTGGTGGGGAGACGTCCATGGCATTTTGGGGTGGGGATGGGGGGCGGGGAGGAGCCTTTTTAGGAGCAGAGGAAGTGGGGGCGCCATTAGGGCGTTTGACAGCGGCAGATGGGCGGGTGGTGATAAGACGGACGGGAACGATGGGGAGGTGGTGGGAAGGGGCAGGTCCCGGCACGGACGCAACAGTCGGCGCCGGAGATAATGACTGTGACGGTGCAGGTGAAGGTGTCAGTGATGGTGACGGCGACGATGGTGGCGGTGGTGGTGGTGGCGGCGGTGATGGCGATGGCGATGGGGAGAGCTGGGCGTGGGCAGTGGCCCGACGGGCCACCACCCGAGCCGGAGCTGCAGTGACAGGCTGGGGGAGTGGGGGGAAGGGATCAGAACGAGAGGAAGAAGCGGGAGAGGTGGCGACAAAGAGCGAGGGCGAAGGGATAGAGAGGAGGGGAGGGATGGAAGGAGGGGGGTGGGACTGGGCACACCAAGTGATAGTGGTGGAGGCGGCGGAAGGGGACGTATACACGATGGCGGTGGTGGTAGTAGTGACGGTGGTGGTGGGGGCGGACATGACGACAAGGAGAAGAAAGAAAAAACACAGCACTAAAAGGACAGGACACGCACTGGGGGACGACGGACGACGGACGGCGACGGCGACGGCGGACGGCGGACGGCGACGGCGAGAGGCAGGAACGCTGCTGCCGCGGACGGGGCCGGGGCGGCGGCGGCGGCGGCCGCTGCTGCTGCTGCTGCTGCCGCTGCTGGCTGGACTGCTGCTGGCACCGGAGGGCGGGCTGGCTGGCTGGCTGGCTGGCTGGCTGGCTGGCTGGCTGGCTGGCTGGCTGGCTGGCTGGACCACTGCTGCAGGCCGGGACCGGGAACTGCTGCTGCTGCCTCTGGGCTGGCTGGCTGGCTGGCTGGCACCTGGAACACCTAGCACTTCGATGAGCGCAGGAAGTGCACTATCGAAGGGCGGTAACCTTTCGGTGTACCGCCGGAGATGATGAAATATTAACCCATTTCAGGCTGTGTTTTAATTAATTTTAGGTGGGCCGATCCCGGCGGTACTGCAATGCCGGGCCAACCCGCGACAGAGGTTGAGCAAGCCCCTAGCACTCCGTCAAGAGCCAAAAATGAATTTAATATTCTGGTCCTGCGATGCAGGACGTATCAGATACTAAGCTGATAAGAACAGATTTTTTAGTCATTGAGGTAATACTTAGGAAGGAAACTTAGGAGAGGTTATTCGGTAGGAATTGGACACAGCCACGAAGGTGTTGCTCGACGGTGCGCGCCATTCACCGGAGCGTCACACTTCGGGCGGACGTAACTACGAATTACCTCAGGAATATAAGATCTTGGTGTGACCCAGAGAATTGTTCTGGCCAAGATGTGTCATACGCTTGTGTTCAACCCCGGTGGAAATCCAGACGTAGCTGGCCGGGGGAAAAATAGGAAAGCGAGCAGAGTGAAGGATCATATGGCTGGGAACATATGTCACTACCACTGTGCCGCCGGTGTCAACAGCAGAGGCTGGACACACACGAGACCGGTCTGCATCTGCCGAGCTCCAGATCGCCAACCTCGATCGAGCAGGGGGCAGATGGGGCCTGAGCATCTCGCAACCCTCGTCAAAATCGGGAGAAAATGAGGGAGAAGTATTCAATGCAGGGAGAGTCCGGCAGTAGCACCAGCAGTTGCTGCCCTCACAGCAAGGCTGGCCACGTTCCGGAGCCGCCGCTGCAGCTTCGTCATAATCGGGCATTAGGAGACCAATGACTAAAGAAAATACATCGCGTATCTAGTGTTTTGTATCCGATCTTACCAGCAGTAAGCTGATAAGAACAGATTTTTATTTTCCGAGATAATTCTTAGTTACAATCTTACGAAGTATAAATTTAAGAAAAGAATATCCATGACTCTATACAATACGAGTTTTACAGGTTTATTAAGTTTAGATAAATTTAAGAAAAAACGGTACTAACCGTACTTAAGTATTTTATCACTATTCTAGTTCGTGGGTTAAGCCCACTACTTAAATATCATGAGGCCGCGTTAGGCGCGGATACTTAAGTATATTACCTTAAGATTAATCCCGCGGTAGGCGCGGCCTTACTTATGTCAGATCAGGGGTAGTTTGGACCTAGTTTAGGAGCTATTTTATGTTTATTTGATTCATCTCCATGCCCTGACAGCGCACTGCACATGCACGGCTGCCAGCGGCTGGTGCGCCACGCACGCAGGCGGGTCACGCTCAGCCGGACTTCTCCCCTCTGTCCGCCTTGCGGCGGACGTCACTGGGGTGTCGTGGCAGAAGAACAGATTTTTATTTTCCGAGATAATTCTTAGTTACAATCTTACGAAGTATAAATTTAAGAAAAGAATATCCATGACTCTATACAATATGAGTTTTACAGGTTTATTAAGTTTAGATAAATTTAAGAAAAAACGGTACTAACCGTACTTAAGTATTTGATCACTATTCTAGTTCGTGGGTTAAGCCCACTACTTAAATATCATGAGGCCGCGTTAGGCGCGGATACTTAAGTATATTACCTTAAGATTAATCCCGCGGTAGGCGCGGCCTTACGTATGTCAGATCAGGGGTAGTTTGGACCTAATTTAGGAGCTATTTTATGTTTATTTGATTCATCTCCATGCCCTGACAGCGCACTGCACATGCACGGCTGCCAGCGGCTGGTGCGCCACGCACGCAGGCGGGTCACACTCAGCCGGACTTCTCCCCTCTGTCCGCCTTGCGGCGGACGTCACTGGGGTGTCGTGGCAGGAGGGTGTTGCTTCCCACGCTGGCTGGAGACTGCCGGGCAGTAGGCACACGTACGGCGCCGCCCAGCACCGCGCCAACCGAGGTGGGGGCCATATTCGGCGGCCACCACGGAGGGAGGGGCACCAGGCAGCACCGCACGCACCGCTACTGACTCGGCACTGCTGCAGTGCGGCGCGAAGATGGTGTAACGCCGCAGGTCCCGCGTCGTGAAGGAGAATCTCGACACCGACGACACGAAGGCACCGACCTCGAAGTTCTCCGACGACTGCAGTCTCGAGGGTCTCGCAGCCTGACGTCAGAGCATGCCACAGTCTAGGGGGACACATACTGGCGGTGGCCAGTGATGTGTTCAACGTAGATGTCGCGGGACCACTTGATGGTGTCGGACACCATCAATCGCCGCATCAGTTGGCAGTAGCGGCTGGCGATGCCTAGGTGCCGAAGCACCGCATCGTTCTGGCGGTCCCACGCCCCCAGACTGCCGACAACCAGGGCGTCGACAGTGACGGAATAGCCGCGAGCGGCTAATCCGCGCGCAACGTCGGCGTACTTTATTTTCTTCAGTTGCCGAGCGTTGTCGAGCGCAATCCGCCTATTCTCGAAGGGGATTGTCACATCGACGATGGTCACAGTCTTCGCGGCCTCGTCAGTTATTACGAGGTCCGGACGCAGCCCACTGCTGTCCCCTATGACGGCTTGGTTGATCCTGATGTCAGGAACAGCAGTGTTTCCTCTTCTTGGTCGCCCAGCGACTGCTGTTGCAAGGCGGTTGAGGACTGCGTTGTGGCGATACTGCAGGGCTGCTGAGTGCACCATACACGCGTTGATTACGTGCGGGAGCGTCTCATTGTTGTGGCCACAGCGTCGGCAGGCTTTGTTGTTGTTTGCCCGCCCATCAAAGCGGCGACATCCGTTCAGAGGCACGACTCCGAGTCTGGCGCGATGTATAAAGCGCCAGTCTGCGAAGCGGGTGTATTTGCCTCCCGCTATGAAGTGGTTGGACGCTGTGGACTCCCTGGTGCACTCGAACACCTTCCCCTGGTCCGGTTTTCTGAGTAGGATGTGGCGCAGGCGCTGTCTCAGACACTCGCGGAGCGTCCGCGAGAGAAGACGTTTGGCGCCCCCTCCCACCCGGACATGCTCGACGCCAGTGTTGACGGTGCGTCCCACGCTGTCATCATCGTGTTGCGGTCCATCGCCGCCATCTTCGAGGTGTCGTGTAGTCCCAAGCGCCGTCCTCTCCGTGGCCGGCTGCGTCACCCCTCCGATGCCGTCGTGTTCCGCGTCGTCAGCGATGGCGGGTCGGCCGCCGACCTCCACCTGCAACTCAGACAACAGTTCACTCCAGCGCCAGGTGACGCCACGCGGCGCTAGGCGCCTTGTGGCGTTCCTGACGCGTGTCCACAGTGACTGGATGTCACCTCCGTCACGTGCGAGGTCGCCCTCAGTGCTGCCGCTAAGGTAGGTGGCCAAGTCGGCTCGACTTGGCTCCCTCCCCAGCCGGCGGCGCGCGGCCGTAGATAGAGTGGCCCAGGCGATGTCGCGGACGGCGGTGTCGTCGCAGTGCAGCATGCGGAAGCCGTGGACGATCGTTGAGATGTCCGCAGCGTCCGCGAGCGGCGTCAGGCCGCATCCTCCCTCTCCCAGCGCGAGGTACAGCTGTTCAGTGGACGCACGCTGTGGAAGGAAGAGCCATGATTTGACAGCCGCTTTCACTGCCTTGTCAAGTGCAGATAGCGGCCCCTTGCGTACCGCTCCGCCCCGCATGACAAAGTCAAGCCTGGGGAGGAGGAAGACACGCACAGCGTCAATCTTCTGCCAGGGAGCCAGCAGGGAAGCGTCCAGGTGCTGCAAGTCGCGTCGAATTGCCGCGATCGCATCCGTTGGCGTCTGCGCGACTTTGTACCCGGTGGGGACGCCAAGATGGAGGTAGGCGTCACCCGCACCGAGCACGGCTGGTTCTCCCCCTTGCAGGGCGAATACCGAGCCTAGTGTCTGCCGACGGCGGATGTGAAGCGTGGCACACTTCGACGGCTTGAAGGTAAGCCCGGCCCACGTCGCCGCCTCACCCACAACATTGAGGAGCGTCTGCATCGCCTCTGAATCCCGCGCCAGAAGCACGATATCGTCCGCATACGCCAGTGCACTCACACTGACGCCGCAAAGCGGAATACCACACTCATTTCTGAGCGAGGTTGCGGCGCGAAGTACCGGCTCGAGCGCGAGGTTAAAGACGATGGGCGACAGTGGACAGCCCTGCTTGACCCCCGCCAGGATCTCTATCTCCTCCGTTAGTCCGTCAGATGTACGGACACGGGTGGAGCAACCATCGTACATATCGGCAATTAGCTGATGCAATTGCTCTGGTAGTCCCATCCTGCTCAGTACTCCAAGGAGGTGAGCGTGAGGCACTGAACCGAAAGCATTCGCCAGGTCAAGCCAAGCAAAGCATGCTTGGCCTCCCCTGCGCCTTGCATCATCAATTGCCGTCTGCACAATGAAGTTGTGCTCATAGCAGCCTTCAAACGTGCGGAAGCCCTTCTGTTCCGGGGAGAGCAGGTTCAACCGCTCTGCCCAGAGAGAAGTGCGGTCCGCAACGATTGCAGCAAAGAGCTTAGAGATGGTGGAGCTCAATGCTAAAGGCCGCCAGTTCGTCACGTCCGAGACGTCCCCTTTCTTGTGGATGAGGACGGTAGTGGATACTTTCCACTGCACCGGAGTCTTCCGCTCATTCCAGCAGCGCGAGAAGATCTTAGCCAGCACATGGCAGCCAGGATCCTCACGTCGCAGGTCCGAGTAGGTGACTCCGTCTGCCCCAGGAGCAGTATTGCTCGCCTTCTGGAGCCGCTGTTGCACCTCCGCGGAGGTGATCAGCGACAGGACCTCCTCGCTGACATCAGGAGGCGTGGTGGCGGCAAAGTCCGGGACAGCAGCTGGTAAATCTGTAACAGAAAAAACAGATTTAGAATATACCCCCTTAAAGTGCTCCGTGAGCACGTTGCCATCGATTTGGCAGTACGGCGACGTCTCGCCAAGGACGCGCTGCATCGCCTTGCGCCGGTCCGCGCGGTACAGCTTCTGAATCTCAGACGCTGCACTCGCGTCGTACCGACGCTCGGCGGCCGCCGCGCGCCGTGCGCCACGTCTACCGCGCTGCCCACCGCGGCCGCGTGTAGGGGCAGGAGGAGGGGGATTGGCAGCAGCGTCGGCGCGGCCCTGGCCGCGGTGCGCTGCTGCTGGTGGCCCATCCTGTCGATCTCCGGCTGCCTGGCGTTGTGGCTTCGTCTCGGCGATCTCGGAGATGAAGTCCTCGACGACCGCGACGAATGCGTCCCATGGTTGGTTGTGGACGCTCTCCAGGGCCGCCAGCCAGCGCCGCTGCCTCTCCGTTAGCCGAGCGTCGGCCGGGGGAGGGGGGGGCGGAGCTGCCTGTGTTGCGCCCTGTTCGGAGGGTGCAGGAGGGTCTGTCAGGTCAGGTGGAGGACGGGAGTTTTGCGGCGGGAGGTTGGGACTGGGACGGTCGTTACGACGTCGGCGTCTCCTCTTCTTGCTGCCATGTGCAGGAGACGCAGCTGCAGTCCCTCCGCTCACGTCGCGCCGCTCCGTCGTCTGCGTCGGTGGTGGTGCCGTGCTGCCATCTGGTGTGGGCCGCGCAGCGCTGCTGTCGGTCGCCGCGCCGATGACAGGTGGCGCAGCGGTAGCAGCAGGGGCCGGTGTAGCTCGCGCCGGTCTGGCGCTCGGGTCGGGCGCACTGCGGCTGGTGTTCGCCGCGCCGCC
This sequence comes from Schistocerca nitens, assembly GCF_023898315.1. Lineage (NCBI taxonomy): Eukaryota > Metazoa > Arthropoda > Insecta > Orthoptera > Acrididae > Schistocerca > Schistocerca nitens. The sequence goes on from NC_064619.1 coordinate 663,349,389, forward strand.
AACAGATGGCCCGGCGGTCGCCAGCGGCCCGCCGCCGGCGCAAGAAACACGAGGTGTAGCTCGCGCCGGCCGACCTGGCACGCCGGCTCGCCCCGGGCCGCTGTTACGCGGACTAGGTGCCCGGCGGTCGCTACCAGATGGCGCAGTGGTGGTTGGCGGAGCCTGCGCCGGCCGGGCGCCTCCAGGTGTAGCTCGCGCCGGCCTGGCGCTCGGGTCGGGCGCACTGCAGCTGGTGTTCGCCGCGCCGCCAACAGATGGCCCAGCGGTCGCCCGCGCCCGGCCGCCGGCGCGAGATACACGAGGTGTAGCTCGCGCCGGCCGCCCAGACGCGTTCGCTCGCGCCGGGCCGCTGTTATGCGGACTGGGCGGTATAATGCGCCGTCGGTCCGGGGGCGGTGTTCTCCGTCCTGCAGCACGGCGTCTGTCCCTCCGTGGGGTGACTAAGTGCCACTCGTTATCTGAAACTGAGGCTGTTTGTTTAGTAGCACTCCCTGCCTGAACGGAGACGGAGTGACGGGCGTCACTCGACGTGGCCGCCGGCAGGGCAGAGGAAACGCGGCGCGTGTACGTCTGCGACCGCACAAGCACCACACCGCCCGGTACATCCGCCGGGCGCGCGTCCTTTGGTGTGTCAATCAGCGGCGCGGCTGCACCGTGAATGGCACCACCACTGGCCGCGGCGAGCGAGGCAGCCTGCCTGCCACTGTCCACCCGCATCGCAGAGCCACCTGTTGGCGGCGCAGCGAATGCGGGCGGCAGTCCCAGGCCGGTACCCACACTCCCGACAGATGGCGGGCGGGAGGCGCCTGCGGCAGCCGCACGACGTGGCCAGCGTACACCACTGGGTACAGAGACCGGCGCGGGCAGCGGCAAGCCGCGGCCTTTGCCGGACACTGCGCCTCTGGCCGGAGCGACGCGTTCGGCGGCAGGCGTCGGCAGCGTGCTGCCTTCACCTCCCGAACTTGCGCTCGGCACTCGTGGCGACGCGGTTGACGTCGCGGAGCGTATCGACAGGGGGATGCCAGACCTCCTCGGCGTGCGCACACACAGTACGCACGACGCGGGGGTAGCAACCACCGCCGTCCTGGGTGTCGCAGACGCCTGCACACTCACACAGGGTGAGGGCAAGGCAGCCTGTGAACCCACCACGCTGCTGCGGGTCAGGACCGCCGCGTAAGTTAATGCTAAGTCCAGCCGGTCTGTCCTACTAGCTTCGGGGACCGGACTGGGCTGTGGCGATAGCCCCTCTCTAATATCTAAGGCTAGGCGGCCTATGGTACTAGCTTCCCGAGCCGCTTTCGCCTGTGGCTTTCGCCCAGCACTAACTAAGGACGAAGGGCCTGTCCTACTAGCTTCGGGGGCCCTCGCCTGTGACCTCCCGCCGGCCGACCTCTCTGGGTGCCCCAGAGAGTCAGACACGGCATCGTGTCCCATACTCACACTCCCCCGACTGGCAGCGTCGGGGGTGGCGGTCTCTGCATTGCAGGACCGCTGATGCGTCCGCAGCTTCTTCAGTTGCGGGTCGCGTCGGCCGCAAAACGCGCACTCGAAAACGGGAACCGTTTCCGGGTCGTGCAGCCTCCTGTAGTGGCGGAGAAGGGCCGAGTGGTCCTTGTACTCGCCAAAGGTGGGTCTGCCTGCCGCCTTGGTGACGAAGCAGATCCGGCAGCGAAAGACGTCTGCCGGCAGCGTCACCACGAGCTCCATTGTTCAGGTCGCGGACCTGAAACAAGAGAATAAGCGCGACCGCTTCCCGGTGCAGAAATCAGCCCATATTAGCTCGTATTAAGCTGATAAGAACAGATACTACACTTTGATCTTAGCCAAAAGGCCGAGAAGTGTCGTGGCAGAAGAACAGATACTACACTTTGATCTTAGCCAAAAGGCCGAGAAGCGATGGTACGGCCCGATATGGCAACAGGCGACCGTCGAAAACATCGCAAAAGCGAGTGCCGGAAGGAACGACATTTCACGAGAGCACTCATCAACAGCCCAGTACTAGCCTCCATGTCGAAGAGTAAACTGCGACTCCCATTTGAACGCCGCTAGCTGCCAGGGCAGCGGAGAAGCCGTGACGCCGCCCCACAGCAGCGCCAGGCCGGCGCGAGCTAGACCGTCGCGAGGCCGGCGCGAGCTACACCTAGCCGAGTGCTTACATCGTCCACCGCCAACTGCATATGTGTGTGTACACACGTATTCTGCGTGCGTGCGGCGGCGGCGACGACGACGACGTTCGCGAGGAGCTAAGGTCATAACTCCAAAAAATTTATTTAAAATTATCTGTGGCCGGACCATAAGAGACGCCAACGAGGCATCCGAAGGCACTGTCCTGTGCCCCCATAAATTACCAGCCTAGTGTAATGCGGCTGCAAGAGCGGTCAAGCACACAGCAAAAAAAAAAAAAAAAAGAAAAAAAAAGTACTTAAGATAATCTAAATTAATTAAAACAATACGTGGTGTGTAAGCAGCTAACTACTGGGCACATCGACATCTACGACAAGTTTTGTCACCAGCTGAATATCTGATCACTGCAGAATATTAACCCATTTCAGGCTGTGTTTTAATTAATTTTAGGTGGGCCGATCCCGGCGGTACTGCAATGCCGGGCCAACCCGCGACAGAGGTGGAGCAAGCCCCTAGCACTCCGTCATGAGCCAAAAATGAGTTTAATATTCTGGTCCTGCGATGCAGGACGTATCAGATACTAAGCTGATAAGAACAGATTTTTATTTATCGAGATAATTCTTAGTTACAGTTTTACGAAGTATAAATTTAAGAAAAGGATATCCATGACTCTATACAATACGAGTTTTACAGATTTATTAAGTTTTAGATGAAATTTAGAAGAACGGTTCTAACCGTACTTAAGTATTTTATTACTATTTTAGTTCGTGGGTTAAGCCCACTACTTAAATATTGTAAAGCCGCGTTAGGCGCGGATACTTAAGTGTATCACATTAAGATTAATCCCGCGATAGGCGCGGCCTTAGTTATTTCAGACCGGGAAGGTTTGGAGCTAGTTTAGGGTCTATTTGTTTTTATTTCATTCTTCTCCATGCCCTGACAGCACACTGCACATGCACGGCTGCCAGCGGCTGGTGCGCCACGCACGCAGGCGGGTCACACTCAGCCGGACTTCTCCCCTCTGTCCGCCTTGCGGCAGACGTCACTGGGGTGTCGCGACAGGAGGGCGTTGCTTCCCACGCTGGCTGGAGACTGCCGGGCAGTAGGCACACGTTTGGCGCCGCCCAGTACCGCGCCAACCGGGGTGGGGGTCTTATTCGGCGGCCACCACGGAGGGAGGGGCACCAGGCAGCACCGCACGCACCGCTACTGACTCGGCACTGCTGCAGTGCGGCGCGAAGATGGTGTAGCGCCGCAGATCCCGCGTCGTGTAGGAGAGTCTTGACACCGCCGTCACGAAGGCACCGACCTCGAAGTTCTCCGACGACTGCAGTCTCGAGGGTCTCGCAGCCTGACGTCAGAGCATGTCACAGCCTAGGGGGACACATACTGGCGATGGCCAGTGATGTGTTCCACGTATATGTCGCGGGACCACTTGATGGTGTCGGACACCATCAATCGCCGCATCAGTTGGCAGTAGCGGCTGGCGATGCCTAGGTGCCGAAGCACCGCATCGTTCTGGCGGTCCCACGCCCCCAGACTGCCGACAACCAGGGCGTCGACAGTGACGGAATAGCCGCGAGCGGCTAATCCGCGCGCAACGTCGGCGTACTTTATCCTCTTCAGTTGCCGAGCGTTGTCGAGCGCAATCCGCCTATTCTCGAAGGGGATTGTCACATCGACGATGGTCACAGTCTTCGCGACCTCGTCAGTTATTACGAGGTCCGGACGCAGCCCACTGCTGTCCCCTATGACAGCTTGGTTGATCCTGATGTCAGGAACAGCAGTGTTTCCTCTCCTTGGCCGCCCAGCGACTGCTGTCGCGAGGCGATTGAGGACCGCGTTGTGGCGATACTGCAGGGCTGCTGAGTGCACCATACACGCGTTAATCACGTGTGGGAGCGTCTCGTTGTTGTGTCCACAGCGTCGGCAGGCTTTGTTGTTGTTTGCCCGCCCATCAAAGCGGCGACAGCCGTTCAGAGGCACGACTCCGAGCCTGGCGCGATGGATAAAGCGCCAGTCTGCGAAGCGGGTGTATTTGCCTCCCGCTATGAAGTGGTTGGACGCTGTGGACTCCCTGGTGCACTCGAACACCTTCCCCTGGTCCGGTTTCCTGAGTAGGATGTGGCGCAGGCGCTGCCTCAGACACTCGCGGAGCGTCCGCGAGAGAAGACGTTTGGCGCCCCCTCCCACCCGGACATGCTCGACGCCAGTGTTGACGGTGCGTCCCACGCTGTCATCATAGTGCTGTGGTCCATCGCCGCCATCTTCGAGGTGTCGTGTAGTCCCAGGCGCCGTCCTCTCCGTGGCCGGCTCAGTCACCCCTCCGATGCCGCCGTGTTCCGCGTCGTCAGCGATGGCGGGTCGGCCGCCGACCTCCACCTGCAACTCAGACAGCAGTTCACTCCAGCGCCAGGTGACGCCACGCGGCGCAAGGCGCCTTGTGGCGTTCCTGACGCGTGTCCACAGTGACTGGATGTCGCCTCCGTCTCGTGCGAGCTCGCCCTCAGTGCTGCCGCTAAGGTAGGTGGCCAAATCGGATCGACTCGGCTCCCTCCCCAGCCGGCGGCGCGCGGCCGTAGATAGAGTGGCCCAGGCGATGTCTCGGACGGTGGCGTCGTCGCAGTGCAGCATGCGGAAGCCGTGGACGATCGTCGAGATGTCCGCAGCGTCCGCGAGCGGCGTCAGGCCGCATCCTCCCTCTCCCAGCGCGAGGTACAGCTGTTCAGTGGACGCACGCTGTGGAAGGAAGAGCCATGATTTGACAGCCGCTTTCACTGCCTTGTCGAGCGCAGATAGCGGCCCCTTGCGTACCGCTCCGCCCCGCATGACAAAGTCAAGCCTGGGGAGGAGGAAGACACGCACAGCGTCAATCTTCTGCCAGGGAGCCAGCAGGGAAGCGTCCAGGTGCTGCAAGTCACGTCGAACTGCCGCGATCGCATCCGTTGGCGTCTGCGAGACCTTGTACCCGGTGGGAACGCCAAGATGGAGGTAGGCGTCACCCGCACCGAGCACGGCTGGTTCTCCCCCTTGCAGGGTGAATACCGAGCCTAGTGTCTGCCGACGGCGGATGTGAAGCGTGGCACACTTCGACGGCTTGAAGGTAAGCCCGGCCCACGTCGCCGCCTCACCCACAACATTGAGGAGCGTCTGCATCGCCTCTGAGTCCCGCGCCAGAAGCACGATATCGTCCGCATACGCCAGTGCACTCACACTGACGCCGCAAAGCGGAATACCACACTCATTTCTGAGCGAGGTTGCGGCGCGAAGTACCGGCTCGAGCGCGAGATTAAAGACGATGGGCGACAGTGGACAGCCCTGCTTGACGCCCGCCTGGATCTCAATCTCCTCCGTTAGTCCGTCAGGTGTACGGACGCGGGTGGAGCAACCATCGTACAGATCGGCAATTAGATGGTGCAATTGCTCTGGCAGTCCCATCCTGCTCAGTACTCCAAGGAGGTGAGCGTGAGGCACTGAGCCGAAAGCATTCGCCAGATCAAGCCAAGCAAAGCATGCTTGGCCTCCCCTGCGCCTTGCATCATCAATTGCCGTCTGCACAATGAAGTTGTGCTCGTAGCAGCCTTCAAACGTGCGGAAGCCCTTCTGTTCCGGGGAGAGCAGGTTCAACCGCTCCGCCCAGAGAGAAGTGCGGTCCGCACCGATTGCAGCAAAGAGCTTTGAGACAGTGGAGCTCAATGCTAGAGGCCGCCAGTTTGTCACGTCCGAGATGTCCCCTTTCTTGTGGATGAGGACGGTAGTGGATACTTTCCACTGCACCGGAGTCTTCCGCTCATTCCAGCAGCGCGAGAAGATCCTGGCTAGCACATGGCAGCCAGGGTCCTCACGTCGCAAGTCCGAGTAGGTGACTCCGTCTGCCCCAGGAGCAGTGTTGCTCGCCTTCTGGAGCCGCTGTTGCACCTCTGAAGGGGTGATCGGCAGCAGGACCTCCTCGCTGACATCAGGAGGCGTGGTGGCGGCAAAGTCCGGGACAGCAGCTGGTGCAACTGAAACAGAAAAATCAGTTTTAGAGTATGTCTTCTTGAAGTGCTCCTTGAGCACGCTGCCATCGATTTGGCAGTACGGCGACGTCTCGCCAAGGGCGGGTGGTGATAAGAGGGACGGGAACGATGGGGAGGTGGTGGGAAGGGACAGGTCCCGGCACGGACGCAGCAGTCGGCGCCGGAGATAATGACTGTGACGGTGCAGGCGAAGGTGTCAGTGATGGTGATGGCGACGATGATGGCGGTGGTGGTGGTGGTGGCGACGGCGGTGATGGCGATGGCGACGGGGAGAGCTGGGCGTGGGCAGTGGCCCGACGGGCCACCACCCGAGCCGGAGCTGCAGTGACAGGCTGGGGGAGTGGGGGGAAGGGATCAGAACGAGAGGAAGAAGCGGGAGAGGGGGCGACAAAGAGCGAGGGCGAAGGGATAGAGAGGAGGGGAGGGATGGAAGGAGGGGGGTGGGACTGGGCACACCAAGTGATAGTGGTGGAGGCGGCGGAAGGGGACGTATACACGATGGCGGTGGTGGTAGTAGTGACGGTGGTGGTGGGGGCGGACATGACGACAAGGAGAAGAAAGAAAAAACACAGCACTAAAAGGACAGGACACACACTGGGGGACGGCGGACGAGGGCCGGCCGGCTGGCTGAGATGCAGGAGATGCAGGAAAATCCGCAGTGGAGGGGTCTAAATGCTTGCAGCGTGTGCGCTCCACATGTGGGAGTGACACACGGTGGTACGGGCCGATATGGCAACAGGCGACCGTCGAAAACATCGCAAAAGCGAGTGCCGGAAGGAACGACATTTCACGAGAGCACTCATCAACAGCCCAGTACTAGCCTCCATGTCGAAGAGTAAACTGCGACTCCCATTTGAACGCCGCTAGCTGCCAGGGCAGCGGAGAAGCCGTGACGCCGCCCCACAGCAGCGCCAGGCCGGCGCGAGCTAGACCGTCGCGAGGCCGGCGCGAGCTACACCTAGCCGAGTGCTTACATCGTCCACCGCCAACTGCATATGTGTGTGTGTGTGTGTGTGTACACACGTATTCTGCGTGCGTGCGGCGGCGGCGACGACGTTCGCGAGGAGCTAAGGTCATAACTCCAAAAAATTTATTTAAAATTATCTGTGGCCGGACCATAAGAGACGCCAACGAGGCATCCGAAGGCACTGTCCTGTGCCCCCATAAATTACCAGCCTAGTGTAATGCGGCTGCAAGAGCGGTCAAGCACACAGCAAAAAAAAAAAAAGTACTTAAGATAATCTAAATTAATTAAAACAATACGTGGTGTGTAAGCAGCTAACTACTGGGCACATCGACATCTACGACAAGTTTTGTCACCAGCTGAATATCTGATCACTGCAGAATATTAACCCATTTCAGGCTGTGTTTTAATTAATTTTAGGTGGGCCGATCCCGGCGGTACTGCAATGCCGGGCCAACCCGCGACAGAGGTGGAGCAAGCCCCTAGCACTCCGTCATGAGCCAAAAATGAGTTTAATATTCTGGTCCTGCGATGCAGGACGTATCAGATACTAAGCTGATAAGAACAGATTTTTATTTATCGAGATAATTCTTAGTTACAGTTTTACGAAGTATAAATTTAAGAAAAGGATATCCATGACTCTATACAATACGAGTTTTACAGATTTATTAAGTTTTAGATGAAATTTAGAAGAACGGTTCTAACCGTACTTAAGTATTTTATTACTATTTTAGTTCGTGGGTTAAGCCCACTACTTAAATATTGTAAAGCCGCGTTAGGCGCGGATACTTAAGTGTATCACATTAAGATTAATCCCGCGATAGGCGCGGCCTTAGTTATTTCAGACCGGGAAGGTTTGGAGCTAGTTTAGGGTCTATTTGTTTTTATTTCATTCTTCTCCATGCCCTGACAGCACACTGCACATGCACGGCTGCCAGCGGCTGGTGCGCCACGCACGCAGGCGGGTCACACTCAGCCGGACTTCTCCCCTCTGTCCGCCTTGCGGCAGACGTCACTGGGGTGTCGCGACAGGAGGGCGTTGCTTCCCTCGCTGGCTGGAGACTGCCGGGCAGTAGGCACACGTTTGGCGCCGCCCAGTACCGCGCCAACCGGGGTGGGGGTCTTATTCGGCGGCCACCACGGAGGGAGGGGCACCAGGCAGCACCGCACGCACCGCTACTGACTCGGCACTGCTGCAGTGCGGCGCGAAGATGGTGTAGCGCCGCAGATCCCGCGTCGTGTAGGAGAGTCTTGACACCGCCGTCACGAAGGCACCGACCTCGAAGTTCTCCGACGACTGCAGTCTCGAGGGTCTCGCAGCCTGACGTCAGAGCATGTCACAGCCTAGGGGGACACATACTGGCGATGGCCAGTGATGTGTTCCACGTATATGTCGCGGGACCACTTGATGGTGTCGGACACCATCAATCGCCGCATCAGTTGGCAGTAGCGGCTGGCGATGCCTAGGTGCCGAAGCACCGCATCGTTCTGGCGGTCCCACGCCCCCAGACTGCCGACAACCAGGGCGTCGACAGTGACGGAATAGCCGCGAGCGGCTAATCCGCGCGCAACGTCGGCGTACTTTATCCTCTTCAGTTGCCGAGCGTTGTCGAGCGCAATCCGCCTATTCTCGAAGGGGATTGTCACATCGACGATGGTCACAGTCTTCGCGACCTCGTCAGTTATTACGAGGTCCGGACGCAGCCCACTGCTGTCCCCTATGACAGCTTGGTTGATCCTGATGTCAGGAACAGCAGTGTTTCCTCTCCTTGGCCGCCCAGCGACTGCTGTCGCGAGGCGATTGAGGACCGCGTTGTGGCGATACTGCAGGGCTGCTGAGTGCACCATACACGCGTTAATCACGTGTGGGAGCGTCTCGTTGTTGTGTCCACAGCGTCGGCAGGCTTTGTTGTTGTTTGCCCGCCCATCAAAGCGGCGACAGCCGTTCAGAGGCACGACTCCGAGCCTTGCGCGATGGATAAAGCGCCAGTCTGCGAAGCGGGTGTATTTGCCTCCCGCTATGAAGTGGTTGGACGCTGTGGACTCCCTGGTGCACTCGAACACCTTCCCCTGGTCCGGTTTCCTGAGTAGGATGTGGCGCAGGCGCTGCCTCAGACACTCGCGGAGCGTCCGCGAGAGAAGACGTTTGGCGCCCCCTCCCACCCGGACATGCTCGACGCCAGTGTTGACGGTGCGTCCCACGCTGTCATCATAGTGCTGTGGTCCATCGCCGCCATCTTCGAGGTGTCGTGTAGTCCCAGGCGCCGTCCTCTCCGTGGCCGGCTCAGTCACCCCTCCGATGCCGCCGTGTTCCGCGTCGTCAGCGATGGCGGGTCGGCCGCCGACCTCCACCTGCAACTCAGACAGCAGTTCACTCCAGCGCCAGGTGACGCCACGCGGCGCAAGGCGCCTTGTGGCGTTCCTGACGCGTGTCCACAGTGACTGGATGTCGCCTCCGTCTCGTGCGAGCTCGCCCTCAGTGCTGCCGCTAAGGTAGGTGGCCAAATCGGATCGACTCGGCTCCCTCCCCAGCCGGCGGCGCGCGGCCGTAGATAGAGTGGCCCAGGCGATGTCTCGGACGGTGGCGTCGTCGCAGTGCAGCATGCGGAAGCCGTGGACGATCGTCGAGATGTCCGCAGCGTCCGCGAGCGGCGTCAGGCCGCATCCTCCCTCTCCCAGCGCGAGGTACAGCTGTTCAGTGGACGCACGCTGTGGAAGGAAGAGCCATGATTTGACAGCCGCTTTCACTGCCTTGTCGAGCGCAGATAGCGGCCCCTTGCGTACCGCTCCGCCCCGCATGACAAAGTCAAGCCTGGGGAGGAGGAAGACACGCACAGCGTCAATCTTCTGCCAGGGAGCCAGCAGGGAAGCGTCCAGGTGCTGCAAGTCACGTCGAACTGCCGCGATCGCATCCGTTGGCGTCTGCGAGACCTTGTACCCGGTGGGAACGCCAAGATGGAGGTAGGCGTCACCCGCACCGAGCACGGCTGGTTCTCCCCCTTGCAGGGTGAATACCGAGCCTAGTGTCTGCCGACGGCGGATGTGAAGCGTGGCACACTTCGACGGCTTGAAGGTAAGCCCGGCCCACGTCGCCGCCTCACCCACAACATTGAGGAGCGTCTGCATCGCCTCTGAGTCCCGCGCCAGAAGCACGATATCGTCCGCATACGCCAGTGCACTCACACTGACGCCGCAAAGCGGAATACCACACTCATTTCTGAGCGAGGTTGCGGCGCGAAGTACCGGCTCGAGCGCGAGATTAAAGACGATGGGCGACAGTGGACAGCCCTGCTTGACGCCCGCCTGGATCTCAATCTCCTCCGTTAGTCCGTCAGGTGTACGGACGCGGGTGGAGCAACCATCGTACAGATCGGCAATTAGATGGTGCAATTGCTCTGGCAGTCCCATCCTGCTCAGTACTCCAAGGAGGTGAGCGTGAGGCACTGAGCCGAAAGCATTCGCCAGATCAAGCCAAGCAAAGCATGCTTGGCCTCCCCTGCGCCTTGCATCATCAATTGCCGTCTGCACAATGAAGTTGTGCTCGTAGCAGCCTTCAAACGTGCGGAAGCCCTTCTGTTCCGGGGAGAGCAGGTTCAACCGCTCCGCCCAGAGAGAAGTGCGGTCCGCACCGATTGCAGCAAAGAGCTTTGAGACAGTGGAGCTCAATGCTAGAGGCCGCCAGTTTGTCACGTCCGAGATGTCCCCTTTCTTGTGGATGAGGACGGTAGTGGATACTTTCCACTGCACCGGAGTCTTCCGCTCATTCCAGCAGCGCGAGAAGATCCTGGCTAGCACATGGCAGCCAGGGTCCTCACGTCGCAAGTCCGAGTAGGTGACTCCGTCTGCCCCAGGAGCAGTGTTGCTCGCCTTCTGGAGCCGCTGTTGCACCTCTGAAGGGGTGATCGGCAGCAGGACCTCCTCGCTGACATCAGGAGGCGTGGTGGCGGCAAAGTCCGGGACAGCAGCTGGTGCAACTGAAACAGAAAAATCAGTTTTAGAGTATGTCTTCTTGAAGTGCTCCGTGAGCACGCTGCCATCGATTTGGCAGTACGGCGACGTCTCGCCAAGGGCGGGTGGTGATAAGAGGGACGGGAACGATGGGGAGGTGGTGGGAAGGGACAGGTCCCGGCACGGACGCAGCAGTCGGCGCCGGAGATAATGACTGTGACGGTGCAGGCGAAGGTGTCAGTGATGGTGATGGCGACGATGATGGCGGTGGTGGTGGTGGTGGCGACGGCGGTGATGGCGATGGCGACGGGGAGAGCTGGGCGTGGGCAGTGGCCCGACGGGCCACCACCCGAGCCGGAGCTGCAGTGACAGGCTGGGGGAGTGGGGGGAAGGGATCAGAACGAGAGGAAGAAGCGGGAGAGGGGGCGACAAAGAGCGAGGGCGAAGGGATAGAGAGGAGGGGAGGGATGGAAGGAGGGGGGTGGGACTGGGCACACCAAGTGATAGTGGTGGAGGCGGCGGAAGGGGACGTATACACGATGGCGGTGGTGGTAGTAGTGACGGTGGTGGTGGGGGCGGACATGACGACAAGGAGAAGAAAGAAAAAACACAGCACTAAAAGGACAGGACACACACTGGGGGACGGCGGACGAGGGCCGGCCGGCTGGCTGAGATGCAGGAGATGCAGGAAAATCCGCAGTGGAGGGGTCTAAATGCTTGCAGCGTGTGCGCTCCACATGTGGGAGTGACACACGGTGGTACGGGCCGATATGGCAACAGGCGACCGTCGAAAACATCGCAAAAGCGAGTGCCGGAAGGAACGACATTTCACGAGAGCACTCATCAACAGCCCAGTACTAGCCTCCATGTCGAAGAGTAAACTGCGACTCCCATTTGAACGCCGCTAGCTGCCAGGGCAGCGGAGAAGCCGTGACGCCGCCCCACAGCAGCGCCAGGCCGGCGCGAGCTAGACCGTCGCGAGGCCGGCGCGAGCTACACCTAGCCGAGTGCTTACATCGTCCACCGCCAACTGCATATGTGTGTGTACACACGTATTCTGCGTGCGTGCGGCGGCGACGACGACGACGTTCGCGAGGAGCTAAGGTCATAACTCCAAAAAATTTATTTAAAATTATCTGTGGCCGGACCATAAGAGACGCCAACGAGGCATCCGAAGGCACTGTCCTGTGCCCCCATAAATTACCAGCCTAGTGTAATGCGGCTGCAAGAGCGGTCAAGCACACAGCAAAAAAAAAAAAAAAAAAAAAAAAAAAGAAAAAAAAAGTACTTAAGATAATCTAAATTAATTAAAACAATACGTGGTGTGTAAGCAGCTAACTACTGGGGACATCGACATCTACGACAAGTTTTGTCACCAGCTGAATATCTGATCACTGCAGAATATTAACCCATTTCAGGCTATGTTTTAATTAATTTTAGGTGGGCCGATCCCGGCGGTACTGCAATGCCGGGCCAACCCGCGACAGAGGTGGAGCAAGCCCCTAGCACTCCGTCATGAGCCAAAAATGAGTTTAATATTCTGGTCCTGCGATGCAGGACGTATCAGATACTAAGCTGATAAGAACAGATACTACACTTTGATCTTAGCCAAAAGGCCGAGAAGCGATAAGGAAAATCCGCAGTGGAAGGGCCTAAATGCTTGCAGCGTGTGCGCTCCACATGTGGGAGTGACACACGGTGGTACGGGCCGATATGGCAACAGGCGACCGTCGAAAACATGGCAAAAGCGAGTGCCGGAAGGAACGACATTTCACGAGAGCACTCATCAACAGCCCAGTACTAGCCTCCATGTCGAAGAGTAAACTGCGACTCCCATTTGAACGCCGCTAGCTGCCAGGGCAGCGGAGAAGCCGTGACGCCGCCCCACAGCAGCGCCAGGCCGGCGCGAGCTAGACCGTCGCGAGGCCGGCGCGAGCTACACCTAGCCGAGTGCTTACATCGTCCACCGCCAACTGCATATGTGTGTGTGTGTGTGTGTGTACACACGTATTCTGCGTGCGTGCGGCGGCGGCGACGACGTTCGCGAGGAGCTAAGGTCATAACTCCAAAAAATTTATTTAAAATTATCTGTGGCCGGACCATAAGAGACGCCAACGAGGCATCCGAAGGCACTGTCCTGTGCCCCCATAAATTACCAGCCTAGTGTAATGCGGCTGCAAGAGCGGTCAAGCACACAGCAAAAAAAAAAAAAAGTACTTAAGATAATCTAAATTAATTAAAACAATACGTGGTGTGTAAGCAGCTAACTACTGGGCACATCGACATCTACGACAAGTTTTGTCACCAGCTGAATATCTGATCACTGCAGAATATTAACCCATTTCAGGCTGTGTTTTAAATACGAGGGTCAGTCAAAAAGTAATGCCTCCTATTTTTTTTCTACGTTTAATTGTCAGGAAATTTAAATGCAATTACATAGGTTGAAAACCACAACATTGAGGATCATTTTGTCATTTTTCAATGTAATCTCCGCCCATCTCTACAGTTTTGGTCCATCTTTGAACAAGGGCATGTATCCCAGCACGGTAAAAATCACAGCTCTGCTTCCTAAGCCATTGACGCACGGATGTTTTGACGGCCTCCTCATCTTCAAAATGAATCCCACGATGAGCTTCTTTTAGTGGCCCGAACAGATGGAAGTCTGATGGTGCCAGGTCAGGGCTGTATGGGGGATGAGGCAAAACTTCCAATCCAATTTTGACAATCTCGTCAGAGGTGTGACGACTGGTGTGTGGTCTTGCATTGTCATGCAAAAGAAGAACATCTGCCATTGATTTTGTTGGGCGAACTCGCTGAAGACGTGCTTTAAGTTTTTTGAGGGTTGTGACGTATTGAACAGAATTTATTGTGCATCCCTGCTCCAAAAAATCAACCAGAATCACACCCTCTGTATCCCAGAAAACTGTTGCCATAACTTTCCCTGCCGATCGCACAGTTTTGAATTTTTTCTTCCTCGGCGAGCTTGTGTGACGCCACTCCATTGACTGCCTCTTTGATTCGGGTTCAAAAAGATGCACCCATGTTTCGTCCCCGGTCACAATTTTTTTCAGAAACTCATCTCCCTCCAAACGGAAGCGCTGCAAGTGTTGGGAGGCTATTGTTTTCCTTGCCTCTTTATTCTGATCGGTTAACATTCTTGGAACCCACCGTGCACAAACTTTTGAGTACCCCAATTGTTTAATAATCGTGATCACACTGCCTTTACTAAGAGAAATAATGCGACACACTTCATCTGCAGTCACCCGACGGTCACCACGAATGATGTCATCAACTTGCTGAATGTTGTGTGGAGTCACTGCACTCACCGGCCTGCCGCTCCGCTTTTCGTCAGTCAACGGTGTTTGCCCTTCAGCTTCCTTACAACGACGAACCCATCGTCTAACAGTGCTGACATCCACTGTCACAACACCATACACCTTCTTCAGTCTTTCATGAATGCGTATGCACGTTTCACCTTCTGCATTCAAGAATTCAATCACACAACGCTGTCTCAAACGAACATCGATGTCGGCCATCTTACAAACTTCTGCTGTGCTGCCACCTGTTGACACAGAAAGTTACTACTGCAGTGGATTGCAGAAGAAGGTTTGAGGAATGGCGCCAAATTCAAATTTTTCACTTAACTTAATTTCTTTAAGTAGAAAAAAAATGGGAGGCATTACTTTTTGACCGACCCTCGTAATTTTAGGTGGGCCGATCCCGGCGGTACTGCAATGCCGGGCCAACCCGCGACAGAGGTGGAGCAAGCCCCTAGCACTCCGTCATGAGCCAAAAATGAGTTTAATATTCTGGTCCTGCGATGCAGGACGTATCAGATACTAAGCTGATAAGAACAGATTTTTATTTATCGAGATAATTCTTAGTTACAGTTTTACGAAGTATAAATTTAAGAAAAGGATATCCATGACTCTATACAATACGAGTTTTACAGATTTATTAAGTTTTAGATGAAATTTAGAAGAACGGTTCTAACCGTACTTAAGTATTTTATTACTATTTTAGTTCGTGGGTTAAGCCCACTACTTAAATATTGTAAAGCCGCGTTAGGCGCGGATACTTAAGTGTATCACATTAAGATTAATCCCGCGATAGGCGCGGCCTTAGTTATTTCAGACCGGGAAGGTTTGGAGCTAGTTTAGGGTCTATTTGTTTTTATTTCATTCTTCTCCATGCCCTGACAGCACACTGCACATGCACGGCTGCCAGCGGCTGGTGCGCCACGCACGCAGGCGGGTCACACTCAGCCGGACTTCTCCCCTCTGTCCGCCTTGCGGCAGACGTCACTGGGGTGTCGCGACAGGAGGGCGTTGCTTCCCACGCTGGCTGGAGACTGCCGGGCAGTAGGCACACGTTTGGCGCCGCCCAGTACCGCGCCAACCGGGGTGGGGGTCTTATTCGGCGGCCACCACGGAGGGAGGGGCACCAGGCAGCACCGCACGCACCGCTACTGACTCGGCACTGCTGCAGTGCGGCGCGAAGATGGTGTAGCGCCGCAGATCCCGCGTCGTGTAGGAGAGTCTTGACACCGCCGTCACGAAGGCACCGACCTCGAAGTTCTCCGACGACTGCAGTCTCGAGGGTCTCGCAGCCTGACGTCAGAGCATGTCACAGCCTAGGGGGACACATACTGGCGATGGCCAGTGATGTGTTCCACGTATATGTCGCGGGACCACTTGATGGTGTCGGACACCATCAATCGCCGCATCAGTTGGCAGTAGCGGCTGGCGATGCCTAGGTGCCGAAGCACCGCATCGTTCTGGCGGTCCCACGCCCCCAGACTGCCGACAACCAGGGCGTCGACAGTGACGGAATAGCCGCGAGCGGCTAATCCGCGCGCAACGTCGGCGTACTTTATCCTCTTCAGTTGCCGAGCGTTGTCGAGCGCAATCCGCCTATTCTCGAAGGGGATTGTCACATCGACGATGGTCACAGTCTTCGCGACCTCGTCAGTTATTACGAGGTCCGGACGCAGCCCACTGCTGTCCCCTATGACAGCTTGGTTGATCCTGATGTCAGGAACAGCAGTGTTTCCTCTCCTTGGCCGCCCAGCGACTGCTGTCGCGAGGCGATTGAGGACCGCGTTGTGGCGATACTGCAGGGCTGCTGAGTGCACCATACACGCGTTAATCACGTGTGGGAGCGTCTCGTTGTTGTGTCCACAGCGTCGGCAGGCTTTGTTGTTGTTTGCCCGCCCATCAAAGCGGCGACAGCCGTTCAGAGGCACGACTCCGAGCCTGGCGCGATGGATAAAGCGCCAGTCTGCGAAGCGGGTGTATTTGCCTCCCGCTATGAAGTGGTTGGACGCTGTGGACTCCCTGGTGCACTCGAACACCTTCCCCTGGTCCGGTTTCCTGAGTAGGATGTGGCGCAGGCGCTGCCTCAGACACTCGCGGAGCGTCCGCGAGAGAAGACGTTTGGCGCCCCCTCCCACCCGGACATGCTCGACGCCAGTGTTGACGGTGCGTCCCACGCTGTCATCATAGTGCTGTGGTCCATCGCCGCCATCTTCGAGGTGTCGTGTAGTCCCAGGCGCCGTCCTCTCCGTGGCCGGCTCAGTCACCCCTCCGATGCCGCCGTGTTCCGCGTCGTCAGCGATGGCGGGTCGGCCGCCGACCTCCACCTGCAACTCAGACAGCAGTTCACTCCAGCGCCAGGTGACGCCACGCGGCGCAAGGCGCCTTGTGGCGTTCCTGACGCGTGTCCACAGTGACTGGATGTCGCCTCCGTCTCGTGCGAGCTCGCCCTCAGTGCTGCCGCTAAGGTAGGTGGCCAAATCGGATCGACTCGGCTCCCTCCCCAGCCGGCGGCGCGCGGCCGTAGATAGAGTGGCCCAGGCGATGTCTCGGACGGTGGCGTCGTCGCAGTGCAGCATGCGGAAGCCGTGGACGATCGTCGAGATGTCCGCAGCGTCCGCGAGCGGCGTCAGGCCGCATCCTCCCTCTCCCAGCGCGAGGTACAGCTGTTCAGTGGACGCACGCTGTGGAAGGAAGAGCCATGATTTGACAGCCGCTTTCACTGCCTTGTCGAGCGCAGATAGCGGCCCCTTGCGTACCGCTCCGCCCCGCATGACAAAGTCAAGCCTGGGGAGGAGGAAGACACGCACAGCGTCAATCTTCTGCCAGGGAGCCAGCAGGGAAGCGTCCAGGTGCTGCAAGTCACGTCGAACTGCCGCGATCGCATCCGTTGGCGTCTGCGAGACCTTGTACCCGGTGGGAACGCCAAGATGGAGGTAGGCGTCACCCGCACCGAGCACGGCTGGTTCTCCCCCTTGCAGGGTGAATACCGAGCCTAGTGTCTGCCGACGGCGGATGTGAAGCGTGGCACACTTCGACGGCTTGAAGGTAAGCCCGGCCCACGTCGCCGCCTCACCCACAACATTGAGGAGCGTCTGCATCGCCTCTGAGTCCCGCGCCAGAAGCACGATATCGTCCGCATACGCCAGTGCACTCACACTGACGCCGCAAAGCGGAATACCACACTCATTTCTGAGCGAGGTTGCGGCGCGAAGTACCGGCTCGAGCGCGAGATTAAAGACGATGGGCGACAGTGGACAGCCCTGCTTGACGCCCGCCTGGATCTCAATCTCCTCCGTTAGTCCGTCAGGTGTACGGACGCGGGTGGAGCAACCATCGTACAGATCGGCAATTAGATGGTGCAATTGCTCTGGCAGTCCCATCCTGCTCAGTACTCCAAGGAGGTGAGCGTGAGGCACTGAGCCGAAAGCATTCGCCAGATCAAGCCAAGCAAAGCATGCTTGGCCTCCCCTGCGCCTTGCATCATCAATTGCCGTCTGCACAATGAAGTTGTGCTCGTAGCAGCCTTCAAACGTGCGGAAGCCCTTCTGTTCCGGGGAGAGCAGGTTCAACCGCTCCGCCCAGAGAGAAGTGCGGTCCGCACCGATTGCAGCAAAGAGCTTTGAGACAGTGGAGCTCAATGCTAGAGGCCGCCAGTTTGTCACGTCCGAGATGTCCCCTTTCTTGTGGATGAGGACGGTAGTGGATACTTTCCACTGCACCGGAGTCTTCCGCTCATTCCAGCAGCGCGAGAAGATCCTGGCTAGCACATGGCAGCCAGGGTCCTCACGTCGCAAGTCCGAGTAGGTGACTCCGTCTGCCCCAGGAGCAGTGTTGCTCGCCTTCTGGAGCCGCTGTTGCACCTCTGAAGGGGTGATCGGCAGCAGGACCTCCTCGCTGACATCAGGAGGCGTGGTGGCGGCAAAGTCCGGGACAGCAGCTGGTGCAACTGAAACAGAAAAATCAGTTTTAGAGTATGTCTTCTTGAAGTGCTCCGTGAGCACGCTGCCATCGATTTGGCAGTACGGCGACGTCTCGCCAAGGGCGGGTGGTGATAAGAGGGACGGGAACGATGGGGAGGTGGTGGGAAGGGACAGGTCCCGGCACGGACGCAGCAGTCGGCGCCGGAGATAATGACTGTGACGGTGCAGGCGAAGGTGTCAGTGATGGTGATGGCGACGATGATGGCGGTGGTGGTGGTGGTGGCGACGGCGGTGATGGCGATGGCGACGGGGAGAGCTGGGCGTGGGCAGTGGCCCGACGGGCCACCACCCGAGCCGGAGCTGCAGTGACAGGCTGGGGGAGTGGGGGGAAGGGATCAGAACGAGAGGAAGAAGCGGGAGAGGGGGCGACAAAGAGCGAGGGCGAAGGGATAGAGAGGAGGGGAGGGATGGAAGGAGGGGGGTGGGACTGGGCACACCAAGTGATAGTGGTGGAGGCGGCGGAAGGGGACGTATACACGATGGCGGTGGTGGTAGTAGTGACGGTGGTGGTGGGGGCGGACATGACGACAAGGAGAAGAAAGAAAAAACACAGCACTAAAAGGACAGGACACACACTGGGGGACGGCGGACGAGGGCCGGCCGGCTGGCTGAGATGCAGGAGATGCAGGAAAATCCGCAGTGGAGGGGTCTAAATGCTTGCAGCGTGTGCGCTCCACATGTGGGAGTGACACACGGTGGTACGGGCCGATATGGCAACAGGCGACCGTCGAAAACATCGCAAAAGCGAGTGCCGGAAGGAACGACATTTCACGAGAGCACTCATCAACAGCCCAGTACTAGCCTCCATGTCGAAGAGTAAACTGCGACTCCCATTTGAACGCCGCTAGCTGCCAGGGCAGCGGAGAAGCCGTGACGCCGCCCCACAGCAGCGCCAGGCCGGCGCGAGCTAGACCGTCGCGAGGCCGGCGCGAGCTACACCTAGCCGAGTGCTTACATCGTCCACCGCCAACTGCATATGTGTGTGTACACACGTATTCTGCGTGCGTGCGGCGGCGGCGACGACGACGACGACGTTCGCGAGGAGCTAAGGTCATAACTCCAAAAAATTTATTTAAAATTATCTGTGGCCGGACCATAAGAGACGCCAACGAGGCATCCGAAGGCACTGTCCTGTGCCCCCATAAATTACCAGCCTAGTGTAATGCGGCTGCAAGAGCGGTCAAGCACACAGCAAAAAAAAAAAAAAAAAAGAAAAAAAAAGTACTTAAGATAATCTAAATTAATTAAAACAATACGTGGTGTGTAAGCAGCTAACTACTGGGGACATCGACATCTACGACAAGTTTTGTCACCAGCTGAATATCTGATCACTGCAGAATATTAACCCATTTCAGGCTATGTTTTAATTAATTTTAGGTGGGCCGATCCCGGCGGTACTGCAATGCCGGGCCAACCCGCGACAGAGGTGGAGCAAGCCCCTAGCACTCCGTCATGAGCCAAAAATGAGTTTAATATTCTGGTCCTGCGATGCAGGACGTATCAGATACTAAGCTGATAAGAACAGATACTACACTTTGATCTTAGCCAAAAGGCCGAGAAGCGATAAGGAAAATCCGCAGTGGAAGGGCCTAAATGCTTGCAGCGTGTGCGCTCCACATGTGGGAGTGACACACGGTGGTACGGGCCGATATGGCAACAGGCGACCGTCGAAAACATCGCAAAAGCGAGTGCCGGAAGGAACGACATTTCACGAGAGCACTCATCAACAGCCCAGTACTAGCCTCCATGTCGAAGAGTAAACTGCGACTCCCATTTGAACGCCGCTAGCTGCCAGGGCAGCGGAGAAGCCGTGACGCTGCCCCACAGCAGCGCCAGGCCGGCGCGAGCTAGACCGTCGCGAGGCCGGCGCGAGCTACACCTAGCCGAGTGCTTACATCGTCCACCGCCAACTGCATATGTGTGTGTGTGTGTGTGTGTGTACACACGTATTCTGCGTGCGTGCGGCGGCGGCGACGACGTTCGCGAGGAGCTAAGGTCATAACTCCAAAAAATTTATTTAAAATTATCTGTGGCCGGACCATAAGAGACGCCAACGAGGCATCCGAAGGCACTGTCCTGTGCCCCCATAAATTACCAGCCTAGTGTAATGCGGCTGCAAGAGCGGTCAAGCACACAGCAAAAAAAAAAAAAAAAAGAAAAAAAAAAGTACTTAAGATAATCTAAATTAATTAAAACAATACGTGGTGTGTAAGCAGCTAACTACTGGGGACATCGACATCTACGACAAGTTTTGTCACCAGCTGAATATCTGATCACTGCAGAATATTAACCCATTTCAGGCTATGTTTTAATTAATTTTAGGTGGGCCGATCCCGGCGGTACTGCAATGCCGGGCCAACCCGCGACAGAGGTGGAGCAAGCCCCTAGCACTCCGTCATGAGCCAAAAATGAGTTTAATATTCTGGTCCTGCGATGCAGGACGTATCAGATACTAAGCTGATAAGAACAGATACTACACTTTTTTTTTTTTTTTTTTTTTTTTTTTATGGGCCTCCTTCCTCCCCTATAGCCCTTCCTTGTCCTCTCCAAATTTGCCGCCATCCTCTAGTGTCAACGCAACACGTTAAGCAGTGTGCTGTGTGCTGGTAGTGGCACCTTATTGCCAGAAAACGAAATAAAAGCAGAGGCACACTCTGCTATGCCTCAGGGAGCGTCGACACAATACTCAGAAAACACACCTCTCTCTGCAGGTGTGAAGCAATCGGTGGTTTTGAACTAAAATAAATAAATAAATAAAGACATAAATGAAGACAAAGTAAAACCAGGGATGGCAGGACACACAAATGAAACGGAACTGGCGAGATAATCCCATCGCCCATAGAATTAACGAAGGATAATCCTCTAAGAATATTACGTGGTTTCCAATTTTCCCAGATGACTCATAAATGGTTACTCAATTCCCAGGGAACCAATTGTCAAATCAGTTGTATCACAGAATAGCCTACGCCAGTGATGCCCAGAAGGCCAATGCCAAATTTAGGGTATACTAGGTGCTTTAGTTAACCCTGAACACCTTTTGGTATCCATGAATCATGGCAACCTTCAAAAATCGAGCAAAGGTATTGGTGTATGTCCGTTCAGATTCCATGAGACGATGCTGGCTCCACAGGTAATCCATGAAGGTGACAGCATCGGTGAGGGAAAGGTCATAGATCGTGAAAATGGTGTGGCCCAAGAGCCACACCATTGCGTTACGTCGCGTCCGGGGGTTGGTTTGAAGATCAGGGGTAAGGAACCAGTCGATGGATACATTGTCCGGTGTCGTCCCGCCAATCAGCGCTAAGAGCCCACGGGCAAGGTCCCACACTTCCGTGACGAGGGGGCAGAGGAGACGGTGTTCTCTGGTATCGATGTCACCACACCGGCCGCAAGCAGCCGATGGCCGTAGACGGATGGCCGCCAGGCGATGATTGGTGGGAATCAAGTTGTTGACGACACGATACCAGAGCGCCGAAACTTCCGTGGGAAGGGCGGAGTTGTTGATATTAGCCCAAACATGGCGCCAAATGACGGATGGTCTTCTGCCCTCCAATTTATGCGGTGTGGGCTGGCCGCGAAGTGCATGGTAAAGGCGCCGCGATGTGCGCGCCTTGTCCGTGGCCACTGGGAGAACATAACTGCGGTGGAGATAATAGTCTTTTACCGTCGTCAGCCGGAACGGAATATGCGTCAAACACACCGGTGCACGCGCCGAGTGTGGACGATAACGGTCGAAGAGGACCGCTGTAGTCCCGCCTGGGTCGGCGTCGCGCAAAGTGGCAACACGGTGAATCAGCAGGGCCGCACATTTCCGGGAAAGGTCAATGAGGCCGAGGCCACCATCGACCTTCGGCAGCGTACAAGTCAGCGCATCAACCTTGAACAGCGCATGCCGCCACAAAAGCCAATATACCGCTTGTGATATGGCTCGGCCGATCTGTTTGGGTAGCGTAAGGAGTTGGGCGACATACCATGCCCGTGATAGGAGATAACCATTAATCAGCTGGACGCGTTGATGGAGGTCGAGTCGCCGATCAGCGTGGCTCACGCAAAGGCCTCGGATGCGTGTTAGAAGCCGCCGCCACGTGAGGGTTAACATACGCTGCGGACAGGCAGTCACCTCAAGACCCAAGATACGCTGTTCCCCCACAACGCGGTACCAGGGGCGTTCGACGGTCAACGAACGGGGCCCTAGCGGAAGCAGCACGGTCTTGTTGGGATTTAACTGAGCACCGGAGGCCCGTTCGTAGACGTCGAGGACGCGGCGAACGGAATCGATGTCCCTGGCGTTAGCAACAAACACACCAACGTCGTCGGAGTAGGCCGCACAGCGGAAGGTGACGCCTGGAAGAGCGACACCGTCGACCAACCGGCCAATGTCACGCAGCATGGGGTCTAGCGCTAAGGCAAACAGATACATCGACAAGGGACATCCCTGTCGAACCGACCGTCTGATAGGAATGGGGCGCGACCGGCAACCGTTCACCACGACAGTGGAATTCGCCCCATGCAAGAAGTTGCGGATGAGGCGTATGAAGCGCTCCCCAAAACCCATCCGCGACATAACGGCCAGCAGGTAAGGGTGCGAGACTCTGTCAAAGGCACCGGCGAAGTCCAAGGAAAGAATGGCAGCTGAGGTGCGAGTGTCGGCGGTGAGGAGGACAACATCGCGGTACAGGGAAGCGGCGGTGAAGATGTTCCGACGCGAAACGCCACAGGATTGAGTGGGGCAAAGTACCTTAGTCATCGCCTGTTTGAGACGAGAGGCCACACATCGTGCCACCAACTTATAGTCAGTGTTAAGAACAGTGATAGGACGCAGGTCCTGAGCTCGACAGTGGCCAGTCACCTTTGGAATAAGGGCAATACGTCCAGTTAAAAATTCGGCGGGTAAGTCGCATCCAGCGAAAATCTCCTCGCACATTGTGCAGAAACGGTCGCCGAGCAGGTCCCAAAATTGTCGGTAGAACTCATAAGGGAGACCGTCGGGGCCAGGTGACTTGTGTCCCGGACAGGCACGGAGGACAGATGTGAGTTCAGCGAGTGTCAGTGGCTCGGTTAAAGAGCCGCGGTCATGACGATCCAAAGAAGTTGGCACCCCACTGATAAGTGCATGTTGTGCGGCGACGTCGACCTCAACATCCTGGAAGAGGTTGGTGAAATGGTCCGTCAGGTGTTGGAGGACTTCACGGTAGTCTGTGATACGCGTACCATCGTCTGCTTTAAGGCGCAGAATGGCGTTCTTCTTGGAACGAGTTCGTTCAGAGGCAAGGTGATAGATGGATGGCCTCTCGCCTTCAATCAGGTATTCAGAACGACACCGCACCACCATACCGTCGGCTTTCTCCCGAGAGAAGCGAAGGATTTTCGCTTTAATTTTGTTGAGGCGCATGCGGAGCTGATCGTACCTGTCAGCAGGAAGAGTCAGGGCGTCAATGAGACACTGCTGATAGAAGGCTAACGTGCTACCGTTCCAGTGGGCGACGTCGCGACTATATTCTCGGAGAACACGTCGCAGCCGGGGTTTCGCACAGCGGATCCACCAAACCACCGTGGTAGGGTACCGGGAAGTGTCCGTGAGACAGTCCTGCCATGTTTTCGTGACAAGAGCACGAAGTTCGGGCAGTGGCAGATGAAGGGTATTCATCTTCCAAAAGGTGCCACGAGGAACCGGGGCTGGACCCGCGATACGCAAGGAACACGAGTACGCACAGTGGTCACTAAAGGCCACGGGTATGACTTGGACGGCACAAAGGGCGGGAGTCAAATCAGTCGAGACATAAACACGATCTATACGGCTGGCTCCAGTGGGATAGATGTGGGTAAATTGCGTGTAGGCGGGATGAAAGTGGCGCCACGTGTCAGTAAGGTCAGCCGCTCGAAGGAGTGAAGCGAGCGCTTCACACCGCATAGGCGTCGGGACCTGGTCAACTCCGGCTACCACACAGTTGAAGTCTCCGCCAAAGACAATAGGGCGACGAGCTGCTAAGAAAGGGGGGATATCAGACTGAAAAAGTGTCGTTCTGTCATGCCTGTGGTTAGCACCGGAAGGAGCATAGACATTTAGAAAAAGGACATCTTGAAGGATACATGCAAGGACACGACCGTTGGGGAGCGTGGTAACATGGGATGGAGTGAACTCTGATCGGTAGAGCAAAGCAGTACCCCGCCGGGCGTCAGGGTCGATGTTATACAGTGATTCATAACCAACTAGGTCAGATAGAAAAGGGGCACAAACCTCCTGGAGAAATACCACATCAAACGCACCAAGGCGGAGAAAGTCCTTCAAAGAGCGAAGTTTGACCGGATTGGAGATGGAGTTAATATTGACCGTTAAAAGGGAGAGGGCTCCCGGCGGACGGTCAAAGGCAGGCATGGGAGAGCAACACAGAGGAAATAACGGCAGATAGGGTCACGGCCGTAGGGAAGCAGGTGTGGAAACATCCACATCGGAACCCCGCTATATCACCCCGGATGTGAGAAAATAATACCAAGCAGCTCATGTGGGAAGAGCCCACTCAATCACGCATTTCATCGCCCTCGTCGTCAGCCCAGTTCAGGCCTCCCCCATCGGCAGGATAGTCTGAGCCAGGCGGCACAGACGGTTCGGACGCAGTAGGATGTGAAAGGGTACGAGTACGCTGCAGTGGCTGATCGCTACCCTGGTCATGTTTCCGTTTTGCAGGGATCGCTCCCCGATCTCGCGATGAACTGATAAGAGCCTCTAGTTGTCGAGCAGTTTGCCGCATACCGCCCGAGCGGTCAGCGGAAACAGAGCGGGAAACCGAGGAGGCCTGAGAGTCAGTCTCACTGCCGCTTTCAGGGGGACGGAAAACGTCCGCCGCCTCCGCCGATTGGTCTGGGTTCGCCTTCTTGCGTCGATGACGACGGCGGGGGGACTTCGCGTCATCTGCCGGGAGGGGCGGGGTAGGAATAACGACCTCCATCTGTTCTACAGCGACCACATCACTCGCCATAGCGGGCACATCAGCCGCCGCCGGCGGTACCGCCACAACGGGCGCCCGGTCCGGGACGGGTTCGTCAACCGGTGCACTGGGTGCCGGTTGCACTGCATCTGGCGGGGGTGAAACGTCAGGCCGCTCAGCGGGACGGCGGGCAGCACCCGCCACTACCTCGCTGAGGAGAGGCACAAGGTCGGTACCAGCAGCGCGTTCCCGCGGCAGTTGCACAGGGCGCCGGCGCGGGCAATCCACGCGGAGATGCTCCGTCGATTGACAAAGGGAGCAAGTCTGCGGTTGCCCAATATAGGTGACCTGGGCCCTGGTACTCGCAATATTTAAATACGACGGTACGTGCTGGCGGAGGTCCATGCGGACACTACGAACGCCGCTGTTGCCCTGGAAGCGGTAGGCACTGCCCCACCTCTCATTCGTGATGCTGAGCACCGTGCCATACCGCGACAAGACACGGCCGATGACTTCATTCGGACACTCAGGGGGTACGTTGAACACCCGCACAGTCCGTATGCCAAACCCAGACGGCACGATTGTCACTGTACCGACACTGCCATCGAAATAGCGGAACGGATGTTCGCCCGCTACAGCCAGGCCATACTTTTCGTATTGCTCCTGGTTGACGAATTTCACAAATAACGAAAACAAGACGAAATCCAGTTCGAAGGTGTCAACATCATGTTCCGGTACACGTAGATCGCCAAAAATCCATTCTTGTATTTCAAACGCGTTCGGCCGTCTTGCGGCTCTGTCGAACACACACTGAATACTATTCGACCGATTGGTCATGTCACCGCAAAAATGTCAACGACGGAGAAATAAAGAACAAACGAAACCTCGATCGCTATACGCGAGAGGTGACCCAAAACCCGCGACAGAGCCCAACAGAACGCTCCGCTCGCGGGGTGCTTCTTAGCCAAAAGGCCGAGAAGCGATAAGGAAAATCCGCAGTGGAAGGGCCTAAATGCTTGCAGCGTGTGCGCTCCACATGTGGGAGTGACACACGGTGGTACGGGCCGATATGGCAACAGGCGACCGTCGAAAACATCGCAAAAGCGAGTGCCGGAAGGAACGACATTTCACGAGAGCACTCATCAACAGCCCAGTACTAGCCTCCATGTCGAAGAGTAAACTGCGACTCCCATTTGAACGCCGCTAGCTGCCAGGGCAGCGGAGAAGCCGTGACGCCGCCCCACAGCAGCGCCAGGCCGGCGCGAGCTAGACCGTCGCGAGGCCGGCGCGAGCTACACCTAGCCGAGTGCTTACATCGTCCACCGCCAACTGCATATGTGTGTGTGTGTGTGTGTGTACACACGTATTCTGCGTGCGTGCGGCGGCGGCGACGACGTTCGCGAGGAGCTAAGGTCATAACTCCAAAAAATTTATTTAAAATTATCTGTGGCCGGACCATAAGAGACGCCAACGAGGCATCCGAAGGCACTGTCCTGTGCCCCCATAAATTACCAGCCTAGTGTAATGCGGCTGCAAGAGCGGTCAAGCACACAGCAAAAAAAAAAAAAAAGAAAAAAAAAGTACTTAAGATAATCTAAATTAATTAAAACAATACGTGGTGTGTAAGCAGCTAACTACTGGGGACATCGACATCTACGACAAGTTTTGTCACCAGCTGAATATCTGATCACTGCAGAATATTAACCCATTTCAGGCTATGTTTTAATTAATTTTAGGTGGGCCGATCCCGGCGGTACTGCAATGCCGGGCCAACCCGCGACAGAGGTGGAGCAAGCCCCTAGCACTCCGTCATGAGCCAAAAATGAGTTTAATATTCTGGTCCTGCGATGCAGGACGTATCAGATACTAAGCTGATAAGAACAGATACTACACTTTGATCTTAGCCAAAAGGCCGAGAAGCGATAAGGAAAATCCTTTTTTTTTTTTTTTACTTTATTGTTATTTTAATACTTGTACAAAGCAAGTAGGCTGGCAGCGGCACACTACGCCGCTCTTCAGCCACAGCGGTTTACAAAAGTAGAAAAACGGAGAAAGACAATGAAACAAAGTGACGGGCAAAAGAAAGATGTCACATAGACACAAAAAACACGGAGTCGTTCACACGTGACGATAACAACACTGATAACACATTGGCACGGCGCACACAACACTGACGAATCCGACGGCACAAGTGAACGTAGTAGTGGGACGGCGGACACCAAAAACACTAAACGGCGGCACACACACGAGACACAGAAGGCGATGATCTCCGGCGCGCGAATGTTCACTAAGCGTGTGCGAGTCCGGGGACCTGCCAAGAGAGGAGGAGGAGGAAGTGGAGAGGGAGAGCGAGAGGGGAGAGCAGGGATGCCATGGGCAAAGGAGAGAGGGGGAGGGAGGAAGGGGGTGGGGAAGCCCGGGGGAGAGGGGAGGAGGGAGGGGGGAAAGGAAAGAGAAGGGAGGGGATAGGAGGGAGGGAGGGTGCCTAAAGGATAGGACACAGGAGGAGGGGGGGGGGATCAAAGTTGATAGGAGGGGTAGATGGAGGGGAGGAGGACATCATCAGGGAGAGGGAGCTGGCGGAAGCCACCTCGGGAGAGGGTAAGGAGGGTGGAGAGATGGAGACCGGGCGGGACATGGGAGTATAGGCGCGGCAGCGGGCGGGGGTGGGAGAGGATCGGGGAGACGAGCGGGTGAGGAGGATCAAGTTTACGGGAGGTGTAGAGGATTCGTATCCTTTCGAGGAAGAGGAGGAGGTGGGGGAAGGGGATAAGGTCATACAGGATCCGCGTGGGGGAGGGGAGACGGATGCGATAGGCAAGGCGGAGAGCATGGCGTTCAAGGATTTGGAGGGATTTATAAAAGGAAGGGGGGGCGGAGATCCAGGCTGGATGGGCGTAACAGAGGATAGGGCGGATGAGGGACTTATAGGTGTGGAGGATGGTGGAGGGGTCCAGACCCCACGTACGGCCAGAAAGGAGCTTAAGGAGACGGAGTCGGGAACGTGCCTTGGCTTGGATTGTCTGGAGATGGGGAGTCCAGGAGAGACGACGGTCGAGGGTGACGCCAAGGTACTTAAGGGTGGGGGTGAGAGCGATGGGACGGCCAGAAACGGTGAGATAGAAATCAAGGAGGCGGAAGGAAGGAGTGGTTTTGCCTACAATGATCGCCTGGGTTTTGGAAGGATTGACCTTGAGCAACCACTGGTTGCACCAAGCGGTGAACCGGTCAAGATGGGATTGGAGAAGGTGTTGGGAGCGTTGCAGGGTGGGGGCAAGGGCAAGGAAGGCGGTGTCATCGGCAAACTGGAGAAGGTGGACGGGGGGTGGCGGCGGCGGCATGTCCGCCGTGTACAACAAGTACAGAAGGGGGGAGAGGACGGAGCCTTGGGGCACACCGGCGGAGGGGAAAAAGGTGTAGGAATCGGTGTTATGGATGGTGACATGGGAAGGACGGCGGGAGAGAAAGGAACCGATCAGACGAACGTAGTTAATGGGAAGGGCGAAGGTTTGGAGCTTGAAGAGGAGACCGGAATGCCATACGCGGTCATATGCGCGTTCGAGGTCAAGAGAGAGGAAGATTGCGGAGCGACGGGAATTGAGCTGTTCGGAAAGGAGATGAGTGAGGTGAAGGAGAAGATCGTCGGAAGAGAAGGACGGCCGAAAGCCACACTGGGTAACGGGGAGGAGGCGGTGCTGGCGGAGATGCTGGTGGATGCGGCGGGTGAGGATGGATTCCAGGACCTTGCTGAAGACCGAGGTAAGGCTGATGGGACGGTAGGAGGAGACGGCGGACGGCGGTTTGCCAGGTTTGAGGAACATGAGGATACGAGAGGTTTTCCACAGGTCGGGGTAGTAACCAGTGGACAGGACTACATTGTAGAGCCTGGCCAGGGTGGAGAGGAAAGAGACAGGAGCTTCACGAAGGTGACGGTAGGTGACACGATCGTGACCAGGAGCGGTGTTGCGTTTGGTGCGGAGTGTAGTAATGAGATCCTGTGTAGTGATGGGGGCATTAAGTTCCGTGTGTGGAATGTTGTCCAAGTACTGGAAACCAGGAGCGAGGGGAGGGACAGAGGTGTCAGTTCGATCGCGGATATCGGGGAAGAGGGAGTAATCGAACCGGGGATCATCAGGGATGGAAAACACATCGGACAGGTAGGAGGCAAAGTGGTTGGCCTTACTAAGGGCGTCAGGGAATGGGTGGTCATCGTGGAGAAGAGGATAGTAGGGGGAGGGCTTTGTTCCGGTAAGGCGACGGAAGGCGGTCCAGAACTTGGACGAGTTTATAGGAAGGGTAGCATTTAAACGGGTGCATGTCTGTCGCCAGTCCCGGCGTTTCTTAGCCGCGAGCAAATTTCGAATGTGTCGCTGTAGTTGCCGGTGGCGTCGTAGGGTGTCCGGGTCACGCGTGCGGAGGAAGGCACGGTAGAGACGACGGGATTCACGGAGGAGGAGGACGGCCTGCGGTGGCAAGGTAGGACGGTGGGGGTGGATGGCAACAGTAGGGACGTGGGCCTCCACGGCCTCAGACAAGGTCCGCTGGAGAAAGGAGGCGGCATGGGAGACATCATCGGGACGGCGGTAGGCGAGAGGGTGGCTGTCGACCTGAGTGGAGAGGGTATCCCGGTAGGCATTCCAGTCGGCACGGGAATAGTCATGGATGTACTTGGGGGGAGGGTCATTACGAGGGTCGGGGCGGGGGCGACGACCGTCTGAAACGGTGAGGAGGACAGGGAGATGGTCACTACCAATAGGCTCCAGGACATCCACCGTAATGCGACCAAGGAGGTTGGGGGAGGAAAGAATAACATCGGGAGTGGAATTGGATTCGGGGCGGGTGTGCTGGGGGATGGGGATGAGGTCGCCTTGAAGGGAGGAGAGGAACCGATGCCACCGCCGTAACTGGGCAGCGGAGCGACTATGGATGTTGAGGTCGGCGGCGATCACGTAGGAGGAGAAGGTACGGTCGATGTGGGAGAGGAAGTCGAAAGGAAGAGGGGCGTTAGGGCGGACATAGATGGTGGCACAGGTAACGGTAAGGCCGGGGAAGAAGAGACTAAGGATCAGGTGTTCGGTGGGGTCGGGAAGGAGAG
This sequence comes from Schistocerca nitens, assembly GCF_023898315.1. Lineage (NCBI taxonomy): Eukaryota > Metazoa > Arthropoda > Insecta > Orthoptera > Acrididae > Schistocerca > Schistocerca nitens. The sequence continues at coordinate 663,379,762 of NC_064619.1, forward strand.
GTTGGAGCCGAACGGGGATCTGGCGGTGGTGGCCAATAGCAACGCCGCCACGCGCCACTGGGAGGGGATTATCGGATCGGTGGAGGAGATAGGGGGAGGTGTGAATGGAGTGGTGGGGTTGGAGAAAGGTTTCATTGAGGAGGAAGGCATCCACACGGTGGGTAGCAAGGGTGTGCAGGAAGAGGTTCTTGTTGGCGGGAAGGGAGCGGATATTGTTGAAAAGGATACGATGCTGTCGCGCCATGATAGGATTTAGACGAGGGTGTCAAGGCGGGAGAAGGTGAAATGGGCCTGGTTATTGGAATAGGTGGCGTACATTTTAAGGTGGAATATGGAACGGGCGGCGAGGGAGATCTGTTGGAGGGTGTGGGGGCGCTGGAAGGGATGGACGTTTTGGAGGACAATAGTGAGGAACCTGATGATGTCCTCAGCAGTGGGGGGGGGACGAAGGGAATTGCCAGGAGGGGTGGGGGCGTCCAGGGGACGGACAGGTACGGTGAGTTCAGGGGAGGTGGGAGGGGGCCGGGCTTTACACTTTTGGGAGTAGGTAGGGTGGGGGAGGCTGCAAGTATTACAGGAGGGAGGGGATTGGAGGTTGGGGCACTGCCGGAGAAAGTGCGCTTGGCGACAATGCGGGCAGGTGGGGGCCTCGCGGCACTCGGCTGTTGTATGTGCATTATAGCGCAGACATCTCTGGCAGCGCAGGGATTGAGGGGGGGAACGGGAGGGGTCGACCTTGTACCGCTGATTGAAGAGGAGGGCACCCTCCTTCAGGAGGCGGTCAATGGAGGGGGCGTCCTCAGAGAACACCCGCATAAGGCGGGTGGGGCCGGTCGCGTTAAAAATGCGGCGGACTGCCCGCACCTCCAGGGTGGGATGGGCCTTCAGCTCCGCCAACACCTCCTCCTCCGTGATCGACGGACTAAGCCGAGTGATCACGGCGGTGAGGGTCGGCGGGCGACGCGGGGGTTGGGGTTGGCGGGTAGGAGAAGGAGAGGGAGCAGGGGTGAGGGAGGCGTTAGGACCAAAACGGGTGATGGGGAGGCGGGAGAGGATGTCAGTATGGAGGGTCGGGCTGGGGGAGGAGATAAGAACAGAGTCCCGTCTGGGAGTAAGGAGAGATATGGGGGCGCCAGGGAAATGGCGGCGGAGGAGGAGGGAGAGATTCCGGGCCTCGAGGAAGGAAGGATCGGGACGGGACAGGAGATATTTGTAGAGACCGGGTGGGGAGGAGGAGGGGGAGGAGGAGGGAGCGGGGCCAGGTGGGGAGACGTCCATGGCATTTTGGGGTGGGGATGGGGGGCGGGGTGGAGCCTTTTTAGGAGCAGAGGAAGTGGGGGCGCCACTAGGGCGTTTGACAGCTGCAGATGGGCGGGTGGTGATAAGAGGGACGGGAAAGATGGGGAGGTGGTGGGAAGGGGCAGGTCCCGGCACGGACGCAACAGTCGGCGCCGGAGATGACTGTGACGGTGCAGGCGAAGGTGGCAGTGATGGTGACGGCGACGAAGATGGCGGTGGTGGTGGTGGTGGCGGTGGCGGCGGAGATGGCGACGGCGACGGCGACGGGGAAAGCTGGGCGTGGGCAGTGGCCCGACGGGCCACCACCCGAGCCGGAGCTGCAGTGACAGGCTGGGGGAGTGGGGGGAAGGGATCAGAACGAGAGGAAGAAGCGGAAGAGGGGGGGACAAAGAGCGAGGGCGAAGGGATAGAGAGGAGGGGAGGGATGGAAGGAGGGGGGTGGGACTGGGCACACCAAGTGATAGTGGTGGAGGCGGCAGAAGGGGACGTATACACGATGACGGTGGTGGTAGTAGTGACGGTGGTGGTGGGGGCGGACATGATGACAAGGAGAAGAAAATACACAGCACGAAAGGACAGGACACACACTGGGGGACGGCGGACGGCGGACGGCGGACGGCGGACGGCGGACGGCGGACGGCGGACGGCGGGAACGCTGCTGCTGCTGCTGCTGGCTGGACGGCGAGAGGCAGGAACGCTGCTGCCGCGGACGGGGCCGGGGCCGGGGCGGCGGCTGCTGCTGCTGCTGGCGGGACTACTGCTGCTGCTGCTGCCACCGGAGGGCTGGCTGGCTGGCTGGCTGGCTGGCTGGCTGGCTGGCTGGCTGGCTGGCTGGCTGGCTGCCCGACCACTGCTGCAGGCCGGGACCGGGAACTACTGCTGCTGCTGCTGCTGCTGCTGCTGCTGCTGCTGCTTCTGGGCTGGCTGGCTGGCTGGCTGGCTGGCTGGCTGGCTGGCTGGCTGGCTGGCTGGCTGGCACCTGGAACACCTAACACTTCGATAAGCGCTAGAAGGGCACTATCGAAGGGCGGTAACCTTGCGGTGTACCGCCGGAGATCAAGGAAAATCCGCAGTGGAAGGGCCTAAATGCTTGCAGCGTGTGCGCTCCACATGTGGGAGTGACACACGGTGGTACGGGCCGATATGGCAACAGGCGACCGTCGAAAACATCGCAAAAGCGAGTGCCGGAAGGAACGACATTTCACGAGAGCACTCATCAACAGCCCAGTACTAGCCTCCATGTCGAAGAGTAAACTGCGACTCCCATTTGAACGCCGCTAGCTGCCAGGGCAGCGGAGAAGCCGTGACGCCGCCCCACAGCAGCGCCAGGCCGGCGCGAGCTAGCCCGTCGCGAGGCCGGCGCGAGCTACACCTAGCCGAGTGCTTACATCGTCCACCGCCAACTGCATATGTGTGTGTGTGTGTGTGTGTACACACGTATTCTGCGTGCGTGCGGCGGCGGCGACGACGTTCGCGAGGAGCTAAGGTCATAACTCCAAAAAATTTATTTAAAATTATCTGTGGCCGGACCATAAGAGACGCCAACGAGGCATCCGAAGGCACTGTCCTGTGCCCCCATAAATTACCAGCCTAGTGTAATGCGGCTGCAAGAGCGGTCAAGCACACAGCAAAAAAAAAAAAAAAGAAAAAAAAAGTACTTAAGATAATCTAAATTAATTAAAACAATACGTGGTGTGTAAGCAGCTAACTACTGGGGACATCGACATCTACGACAAGTTTTGTCACCAGCTGAATATCTGATCACTGCAGAATATTAACCCATTTCAGGCTATGTTTTAATTAATTTTAGGTGGGCCGATCCCGGCGGTACTGCAATGCCGGGCCAACCCGCGACAGAGGTGGAGCAAGCCCCTAGCACTCCGTCATGAGCCAAAAATGAGTTTAATATTCTGGTCCTGCGATGCAGGACGTATCAGATACTAAGCTGATAAGAACAGATACTACACTTTGATCTTAGCCAAAAGGCCGAGAAGCGATAAGGAAAATCCGCAGTGGAAGGGCCTAAATGCTTGCAGCGTGTGCGCTCCACATGTGGGAGTGACACACGGTGGTACGGGCCGATATGGCAACAGGCGACCGTCGAAAACATCGCAAAAGCGAGTGCCGGAAGGAACGACATTTCACGAGAGCACTCATCAACAGCCCAGTACTAGCCTCCATGTCGAAGAGTAAACTGCGACTCCCATTTGAACGCCGCTAGCTGCCAGGGCAGCGGAGAAGCCGTGACGCCGCCCCACAGCAGCGCCAGGCCGGCGCGAGCTAGACCGTCGCGAGGCCGGCGCGAGCTACACCTAGCCGAGTGCTTACATCGTCCACCGCCAACTGCATATGTGTGTGTGTGTGTACACACGTATTCTGCGTGCGTGCGGCGGCGGCGACGACGTTCGCGAGGAGCTAAGGTCTTAACTCCAAAAAATTTATTTAAAATTATCTGTGGCCGGACCATAAGAGACGCCAACGAGGCATCCGAAGGCTCTGTCCTGTGCCCCCATAAATTACCAGCCTAGTGTAATGCGGCTGCAAGAGCGGTCAAGCACACAGCAAAAAAAAAAAAAAAAAAAAAAAAAAAAAAAAAAAAAAAAGAAAAAAAAAGTACTTAAGATAATCTAAATTAATTAAAACAATACGTGGTGTGTAAGCAGCTAACTACTGGGGACATCGACATCTACGACAAGTTTTGTCACCAGCTGAATATCTGATCACTGCAGAATATTAACCCATTTCAGGCTATGTTTTAATTAATTTTAGGTGGGCCGATCCCGGCGGTACTGCAATGCCGGGCCAACCCGCGACAGAGGTGGAGCAAGCCCCTAGCACTCCGTCATGAGCCAAAAATGAGTTTAATATTCTGGTCCTGCGATGCAGGACGTATCAGATACTAAGCTGATAAGAACAGATACTACACTTTGATCTTAGCCAAAAGGCCGAGAAGCGATAAGGAAAATCCGCAGTGGAAGGGCCTAAATGCTTGCAGCGTGTGCGCTCCACATGTGGGAGTGACACACGGTGGTACGGGCCGATATGGCAACAGGCGACCGTCGAAAACATCGCAAAAGCGAGTGCCGGAAGGAACGACATTTCACGAGAGCACTCATCAACAGCCCAGTACTAGCCTCCATGTCGAAGAGTAAACTGCGACTCCCATTTGAACGCCGCTAGCTGCCAGGGCAGCGGAGAAGCCGTGACGCCGCCCCACAGCAGCGCCAGGCCGGCGCGAGCTAGACCGTCGCGAGGCCGGCGCGAGCTACACCTAGCCGAGTGCTTACATCGTCCACCGCCAACTGCATATGTGTGTGTGTGTGTACACACGTATTCTGCGTGCGTGCGGCGGCGGCGACGACGTTCGCGAGGAGCTAAGGTCTTAACTCCAAAAAATTTATTTAAAATTATCTGTGGCCGGACCATAAGAGACGCCAACGAGGCATCCGAAGGCACTGTCCTGTGCCCCCATAAATTACCAGCCTAGTGTAATGCGGCTGCAAGAGCGGTCAAGCACACAGCAAAAAAAAAAAAAAAAAAAAAAAAAAAAAAAAAAAAAAAGAAAAAAATAGTACTTAAGATAATCTAAATTAATTAAAACAATACGTGGTGTGTAAGCAGCTAACTACTGGGGACATCGACATCTACGACAAGTTTTGTCACCAGCTGAATATCTGATCACTGCAGAATATTAACCCATTTCAGGCTATGTTTTAATTAATTTTAGGTGGGCCGATCCCGGCGGTACTGCAATGCCGGGCCAACCCGCGACAGAGGTGGAGCAAGCCCCTAGCACTCCGTCATGAGCCAAAAATGAGTTTAATATTCTGGTCCTGCGATGCAGGACGTATCAGATACTAAGCTGATAAGAACAGATACTACACTTTGATCTTAGCCAAAAGGCCGAGAAGCGATAAGGAAAATCCGCTTTTTTTTTTTTTTACTTTATTGTTATTTTAATACTTGTACAAAGCAAGTAGGCTGGCAGCGGCACACTACGCCGCTCTTCAGCCACAGCGGTTTACAAAAGTAGAAAAACGGAGAAAGACAATGAAACAAAGTGACGGGCAAAAGAAAGATGTCACATAGACACAAAAAACACGGAGTCGTTCACACGTGACGATAACAACACTGATAACACATTGGCACGGCGCACACAACACTGACGAATCCGACGGCACAAGTGAACGTAGTAGTGGGACGGCGGACACCAAAAACACTAAACGGCGGCACACACACGAGACACAGAAGGCGATGATCTCCGGCGCGCGAATGTTCACTAAGCGTGTGCGAGTCCGGGGACCTGCCAAGAGAGGAGGAGGAGGAAGTGGAGAGGGAGAGCGAGAGGGGAGAGCAGGGATGCCATGGGCAAAGGAGAGAGGGGGAGGGAGGAAGGGGGTGGGGAAGCCCGGGGGAGAGGGGAGGAGGGAGGGGGGAAAGGAAAGAGAAGGGAGGGGATAGGAGGGAGGGAGGGTGCCTAAAGGATAGGACACAAGAGGAGGGGGGGGGGGGATCAAAGTTGATAGGAGGGGTAGATGGAGGGGAGGAGGACATCATCAGGGAGAGGGAGCTGGCGGAAGCCACCTCGGGAGAGGGTAAGGAGGGTGGAGAGATGGAGACCGGGCGGGACATGGGAGTATAGGCGCGGCAGCGGGCGGGGGTGGGAGAGGATCGGGGAGACGAGCGGGTGAGGAGGATCAAGTTTACGGGAGGTGTAGAGGATTCGTATCCTTTCGAGGAAGAGGAGGAGGTGGGGGAAGGGGATAAGGTCATACAGGATCCGCGTGGGGGAGGGGAGACGGATGCGATAGGCAAGGCGGAGAGCATGGCGTTCAAGGATTTGGAGGGATTTATAAAAGGAAGGGGGGGCGGAGATCCAGGCTGGATGGGCGTAACAGAGGATAGGGCGGATGAGGGACTTATAGGTGTGGAGGATGGTGGAGGGGTCCAGACCCCACGTACGGCCAGAAAGGAGCTTAAGGAGACGGAGTCGGGAACGTGCCTTGGCTTGGATTGTCTGGAGATGGGGAGTCCAGGAGAGACGACGGTCGAGGGTGACGCCAAGGTACTTAAGGGTGGGGGTGAGAGCGATGGGACGGCCATAAACGGTGAGATAGAAGGAAAATCCGCAGTGGAAGGGCCTAAATGCTTGCAGCGTGTGCGCTCCACATGTGGGAGTGACACACGGTGGTACGGGCCGATATGGCAACAGGCGACCGTCGAAAACATCGCAAAAGCGAGTGCCGGAAGGAACGACATTTCACGAGAGCACTCATCAACAGCCCAGTACTAGCCTCCATGTCGAAGAGTAAACTGCGACTCCCATTTGAACGCCGCTAGCTGCCAGGGCAGCGGAGAAGCCGTGACGCCGCCCCACAGCAGCGCCAGGCCGGCGCGAGCTAGACCGTCGCGAGGCCGGCGCGAGCTACACCTAGCCGAGTGCTTACATCGTCCACCGCCAACTGCATATGTGTGTGTGTGTGTGTGTGTACACACGTATTCTGCGTGCGTGCGGCGGCGGCGACGACGTTCGCGAGGAGCTAAGGTCATAACTCCAAAAAATTTATTTAAAATTATCTGTGGCCGGACCATAAGAGACGCCAACGAGGCATCCGAAGGCACTGTCCTGTGCCCCCATAAATTACCAGCCTAGTGTAATGCGGCTGCAAGAGCGGTCAAGCACACAGCAAAAAAAAAAAAAAAAAAAAGAAAAAAAAGTACTTAAGATAATCTAAATTAATTAAAACAATACGTGGTGTGTAAGCAGCTAACTACTGGGGACATCGACATCTACGACAAGTTTTGTCACCAGCTGAATATCTGATCACTGCAGAATATTAACCCATTTCAGGCTATGTTTTAATTAATTTTAGGTGGGCCGATCCCGGCGGTACTGCAATGCCGGGCCAACCCGCGACAGAGGTGGAGCAAGCCCCTAGCACTCCGTCATGAGCCAAAAATGAGTTTAATATTCTGGTCCTGCGATGCAGGACGTATCAGATACTAAGCTGATAAGAACAGATACTACACTTTGATCTTAGCCAAAAGGCCGAGAAGCGATAAGGAAAATCCGCAGTGGAAGGGCCTAAATGCTTGCAGCGTGTGCGCTCCACATGTGGGAGTGACACACGGTGGTACGGGCCGATATGGCAACAGGCGACCGTCGAAAACATCGCAAAAGCGAGTGCCGGAAGGAACGACATTTCACGAGAGCACTCATCAACAGCCCAGTACTAGCCTCCATGTCGAAGAGTAAACTGCGACTCCCATTTGAACGCCGCTAGCTGCCAGGGCAGCGGAGAAGCCGTGACGCCGCCCCACAGCAGCGCCAGGCCGGCGCGAGCTAGACCGTCGCGAGGCCGGCGCGAGCTACACCTAGCCGAGTGCTTACATCGTCCACCGCCAACTGCATATGTGTGTGTGTGTGTGTGTGTACACACGTATTCTGCGTGCGTGCGGCGGCGGCGACGACGTTCGCGAGGAGCTAAGGTCATAACTCCAAAAAAATTATTTAAAATTATCTGTGGCCGGACCATAAGAGACGCCAACGAGGCATCCGAAGGCACTGTCCTGTGCCCCCATAAATTACCAGCCTAGTGTAATGCGGCTGCAAGAGCGGTCAAGCACACAGCAAAAAAAAAAAAAAAAAAAAAAAAAAAAAGAAAAAAAAAGTACTTAAGATAATCTAAATTAATTAAAACAATACGTGGTGTGTAAGCAGCTAACTACTGGGGACATCGACATCTACGACAAGTTTTGTCACCAGCTGAATATCTGATCACTGCAGAATATTAACCCATTTCAGGCTATGTTTTAATTAATTTTAGGTGGGCCGATCCCGGCGGTACTGCAATGCCGGGCCAACCCGCGACAGAGGTGGAGCAAGCCCCTAGCACTCCGTCATGAGCCAAAAATGAGTTTAATATTCTGGTCCTGCGATGCAGGACGTATCAGATACTAAGCTGATAAGAACAGATTTTTATTTTCCGAGATAATTCTTAGTTACAATCTTACGAAGTATAAATTTAAGAAAAGAATATCCATGACTCTATACAATACGAGTTTTACAGGTTTATTAAGTTTAGATAAATTTAAGAAAAAAAAACGGTACTAACCGTACTTAAGTATTTGATCACTATTCTAGTTCGTGGGTTAAGCCCACTACTTAAATATCATGAGGCCGCGTTAGGCGCGGATACTTAAGTATATTACCTTAAGATTAATCCCGCGGTAGGCGCGGCCTTACTTATGTCAGATCAGGGGTAGTTTGGACCTAATTTAGGAGCTATTTTATGTTTATTTGATTCATCTCCATGCCCTGACAGCGCACTGCACATGCACGGCTGCCAGCGGCTGGTGCGCCACGCACGCAGGCGGGTCACACTCAGCCGGACTTCTCCCCTCTGTCCGCCTTGCGGCGGACGTCACTGGGGTGTCGTGGCAGGAGGGTGTTGCTTCCCACGCTGGCTGGAGACTGCCGGGCAGTAGGCACACGTACGGCGCCGCCCAGCACCGCGCCAACCGAGGTGGGGGCCATATTCGGCGGCCACCACGGAGGGAGGGGCACTAGGCAGCACCGCACGCACCGCTACTGACTCGGCACTGCTGCAGTGCGGCGCGAAGATGGTGTAACGCCGCAGGTCCCGCGTCGTGAAGGAGAATCTCGACACCGACGACACGAAGGCACCGACCTCGAAGTTCTCCGACGACTGCAGTCTCGAGGGTCTCGCAGCCTGACGTCAGAGCGTGCCACAGTCTAGGGGGACACATACTGGCGGTGGCCAGTGATGTGTTCAACGTAGATGTCGCGGGACCACTTGATGGTGTCGGACACCATCAATCGCCGCATCAGTTGGCAGTAGCGGCTGGCGATGCCTAGGTGCCGAAGCACCGCATCGTTCTGGCGGTCCCACGCCCCCAGACTGCCGACAACCAGGGCGTCGACAGTGACGGAATAGCCGCGAGCGGCTAATCCGCGCGCAACGTCGGCGTACTTTATTTTCTTCAGTTGCCGAGCGTTGTCGAGCGCAATCCGCCTATTCTCGAAGGGGATTGTCACATCGACGATGGTCACAGTCTTCGCGGCCTCGTCAGTTATTACGAGGTCCGGACGCAGCCCACTGCTGTCCCCTATGACGGCTTGGTTGATCCTGATGTCAGGAACAGCAGTGTTTCCTCTTCTTGGTCGCCCAGCGACTGCTGTTGCAAGGCGGTTGAGGACTGCGTTGTGGCGATACTGCAGGGCTGCTGAGTGCACCATACACGCGTTGATTACGTGCGGGAGCGTCTCATTGTTGTGGCCACAGCGTCGGCAGGCTTTGTTGTTGTTTGCCCGCCCATCAAAGCGGCGACATCCGTTCAGAGGCACGACTCCGAGTCTGGCGCGATGTATAAAGCGCCAGTCTGCGAAGCGGGTGTATTTGCCTCCCGCTATGAAGTGGTTGGACGCTGTGGACTCCCTGGTGCACTCGAACACCTTCCCCTGGTCCGGTTTTCTGAGTAGGATGTGGCGCAGGCGCTGTCTCAGACACTCGCGGAGCGTCCGCGAGAGAAGACGTTTGGCGCCCCCTCCCACCCGGACATGCTCGACGCCAGTGTTGACGGTGCGTCCCACGCTGTCATCATCGTGTTGCGGTCCATCGCCGCCATCTTCGAGGTGTCGTGTAGTCCCAAGCGCCGTCCTCTCCGTGGCCGGCTGCGTCACCCCTCCGATGCCGTCGTGTTCCGCGTCGTCAGCGATGGCGGGTCGGCCGCCGACCTCCACCTGCAACTCAGACAACAGTTCACTCCAGCGCCAGGTGACGCCACGCGGCGCTAGGCGCCTTGTGGCGTTCCTGACGCGTGTCCACAGTGACTGGATGTCACCTCCGTCACGTGCGAGGTCACCCTCAGTGCTGCCGCTAAGGTAGGTGGCCAAGTCGGCTCGACTTGGCTCCCTCCCCAGCCGGCGGCGCGCGGCCGTAGATAGAGTGGCCCAGGCGATGTCGCGGACGGTGGTGTCGTCGCAGTGCAGCATGCGGAAGCCGTGGACGATCGTTGAGATGTCCGCAGCGTCCGCGAGCGGCGTCAGGCCGCATCCTCCCTCTCCCAGCGCGAGGTACAGCTGTTCAGTGGACGCACGCTGTGGAAGGAAGAGCCATGATTTGACAGCCGCTTTCACTGCCTTGTCAAGTGCAGATAGCGGCCCCTTGCGTACCGCTCCGCCCCGCATGACAAAGTCAAGCCTGGGAAGGAGGAAGACACGCACAGCGTCAATCTTCTGCCAGGGAGCCAGCAGGGAAGCGTCCAGGTGCTGCAAGTCGCGTCGAATTGCCGCGATCGCATCCGTTGGCGTCTGCGCGACTTTGTACCCGGTGGGGACGCCAAGATGGAGGTAGGCGTCACCCGCACCGAGCACGGCTGGTTCTCCCCCTTGCAGGGCGAATACCGAGCCTAGTGTCTGCCGACGGCGGATGTGAAGCGTGGCACACTTCGACGGCTTGAAGGTAAGCCCGGCCCACGTCGCCGCCTCACCCACAACATTGAGGAGCGTCTGCATCGCCTCTGAATCCCGCGCCAGAAGCACGATATCGTCCGCATACGCCAGTGCACTCACACTGACGCCGCAAAGCGGAATACCACACTCATTTCTGAGCGAGGTTGCGGCGCGAAGTACCGGCTCGAGCGCGAGGTTAAAGACGATGGGCGACAGTGGACAGCCCTGCTTGACCCCCGCCAGGATCTCTATCTCCTCCGTTAGTCCGTCAGATGTACGGACACGGGTGGAGCAACCATCGTACATATCGGCAATTAGCTGATGCAATTGCTCTGGTAGTCCCATCCTGCTCAGTACTCCAAGGAGGTGGGCGTGAGGCACTGAACCGAAAGCATTCGCCAGGTCAAGCCAAGCAAAGCATGCTTGGCCTCCCCTGCGCCTTGCATCATCAATTGCCGTCTGCACAATGAAGTTGTGCTCATAGCAGCCTTCAAACGTGCGGAAGCCCTTCTGTTCCGGAGAGAGCAGGTTCAACCGCTCTGCCCAGAGAGAAGTGCGGTCCGCAACGATTGCAGCAAAGAGCTTAGAGATGGTGGAGCTCAATGCTAAAGGCCGCCAGTTCGTCACGTCCGAGACGTCCCCTTTCTTGTGGATGAGGACGGTAGTGGATACTTTCCACTGCACCGGAGTCTTCCGCTCATTCCAGCAGCGCGAGAAGATCTTAGCCAGCACATGGCAGCCAGGATCCTCACGTCGCAGGTCCGAGTAGGTGACTCCGTCTGCCCCAGGAGCAGTATTGCTCGCCTTCTGGAGCCGCTGTTGCACCTCCGCGGAGGTGATCAGCGACAGGACCTCCTCGCTGACATCAGGAGGCGTGGTGGCGGCAAAGTCCGGGACAGCAGCTGGTAAATCTGTAACAGAAAAAACAGATTTAGAATATACCCCCTTAAAGTGCTCCGTGAGCACGTTGCCATCGATTTGGCAGTACGGCGACGTCTCGCCAAGGACGCGCTGCATCGCCTTGCGCCGGTCCGCGCGGTACAGCTTCTGAATCTCAGACGCTGCACTCGCGTCGTACCGACGCTCGGCGGCCGCCGCGCGCCGTGCGCCACGTCTACCGCGCTGCCCACCGCGGCCGCGTGTAGGGGCAGGAGGAGGGGGATTGGCAGCAGCGTCGGCGCGGCCCTGGCCGCGGTGCGCTGCTGCTGGTGGCCCATCCTGTCGATCTCCGGCTGCCTGGCGTTGTGGCTTCGTCTCGGCGATCTCGGAGATGAAGTCCTCGACGACCGCGACGAATGCGTCCCATGGTTGGTTGTGGACGCTCTCCAGGGCCGCCAGCCAGCGCCGCTGCCTCTCCGTTAGCCGAGCGTCGGCCGGGGGAGGGGGGGGCGGAGCTGCCTGTGTTGCGCCCTGTTCGGAGGGTACAGGAGGGTCTGTCAGGTCAGGTGGAGGACGGGAGTTTTGCGGCGGGAGGTTGGGACTGGGACGGTCGTTACGACGTCGGCGTCTCCTCTTCTTGCTGCCATGTGTAGGAGACGCAGCTGCAGTCCCTCCGCTCACGTCGCGCCGCTCCGTCGTCTGCGTCGGTGGTGGTGCCGTGCTGCCATCTGGTGTGGGCCGCGCAGCGCTGCTGTCGGTCGCCGCGCCGATGACAGGTGGCGCAGCGGTAGCAGCAGGGGCCGGTGTAGCTCGCGCCGGTCTGGCGCTCGGGTCGGGCGCACTGCGGCTGGTGTTCGCCGCGCCGCCAACAGATGGCCCGGCGGTCGCCAGCGGCCCGCCGCCGGCGCAAGGAACACGAGGTGTAGCTCGCGCCGGCCGACCTGGCACGCCGGCTCGCCCCGGGCCGCTGTTACGCGGACTAGGTGCACGGCGGGTCGCTACCAGATGGCGCAGTGGTGGTTGGCGGAGCCTGCGCCGGCCGGGCGCCTCCAGGTGTAGCTCGCGCCGGCCTGGCGCTCGGGTCGGGCGCACTGCAGCTGGTGTTCGCCGCGCCGCCAACAGATGGCCAGCGGTCGCCCGCGCCCGGCCGCCGGCGCGAGATACACGAGGTGTAGCTCGCGCCGGCCGCCCAGACGCGTTTGCTCGCGCCGGGCCGCTGTTATGCGGACTGGGCGGTATAATGCGCCGTCGGTCCGGGGGCGGTGTTCTCCGTCCTGCAGCACGGCGTCTGTCCCTCCGTGGGGTGACTAAGTGCCACTCGTTATCTGAAACTGAGGCTGTTTGTTTAGTAGCACTCCCTGCCTGAACGGAGACGGAGTGACGGGCGTCACTCGACGTGGCCGCCGGCAGGGCAGAGGAAACGCGGCGCGTGTACGTCTGCGACCGCACAAGCACCACACCGCCCGGTACATCCGTCGGGCGCGCGTCCTTTGGTGTGTCAACCAGCGGCGCGGCTGCACCGTGAATGACACCACCACTGGCCGCGGCGAGCGAGGCAGCCTGCCTGCCACCGTCCACCCGCATCGCAGAGCCACCTGTTGGCGGCGCAGCGAATGCGGGCGGCAGTCCCAGGCCGGTACCCACACTCCCGACAGATGGCGGGCGGGAGGCGCCTGCGGCAGCCGCACGACGTGGCCAGCGTACACCACTGGGTACAGAGACCGGCGCGGGCAGCGGCAAGCCGCGGCCTTTGCCGGACACTGCGCCTCTGGCCGGAGCGACGCGTTCGGCGGCAGGCGTCGGCAGCGTGCTGCCTTCACCTCCCGAACTTGCGCTCGGCACTCGTGGCGACGCGGTTGACGTCGCGGAGCGTATCG